>NC_084797.1:234812054-236148177 GCF_963169125.1 Humulus lupulus
TTTGATTAAAATATATCATTCCCTTTTGATTGATTTTCCACCTTAACCTGTTAATAACACTTAGAAGCACGTTTTTAACCAAAGAACTCGGGTAGCGAGTTAAATTTCTGGTTCACCGTTCACTATAACTGTTCTGGGGTAACTAGGGAGTTACAATAATTCACAAGAGTCATACAAACACAAACATTTAAATCATATCATAACTTAAGTCATAATTCTAAATAATAATCTATAAATCATAAATCATACTCTAAGTCATAAATCATAGGTCATACATCATAGGTTGTAAATCATAACTATAGGTCATATATCATAATCATAACTATAATAACAAGTCAAATATAATAAAAAGATAAGTGTTTATACAGGGGTGGCAATTAAGCCCCGGACAAAAGTCCGTCATACACCGGACATAGGCCCGTCATAAAGTTTTGGCACCTGAGCCTACCGGACATAGTCTGTCATACATCATTGGATACCTTAGGTCCAGACACACTTACCCATTTATTATACCTAAAATGTTAGATCATACAAACATAAACCATATCATAACTAGATCCTAATACTATACAAGCTATTTTTCCTTACCAAAAACCAGAATATTGGAGACAAGAGCGGGATTGGAACTCCTAAAACCAAACATAAAGAAACCATAAATTTCCTAAAAAACGAAGAGAAAATCTAAACCATCGTGATAAGAACTTACCGAAAACTTTATGTTTCAGAGGAAATGAACACTGTACGCCCTAAATATCCACGGGCTATTAGCGAGCTGAGAAATGACATAATTATATCAGCCACGTGGATGTCACGTACCCGGAGCTGCTATCATCAGGTCCTACCTCTTTAGCTCGAGGTAGCCAAAGGCTTAATGAGATAACTAAGGAGTTGGGTCAGAGGCATGGACACCGCGGGCTAAGGATACAACAAGCTCGAGGCACGAGCTTGAGTTGGCACCTCTGACCCCTTATAAAGTCAACCACGCAATGTAAACGTGCATATATCAGACATCACGTGTTTGATATATCCCCGAATTCTCAGACACGCAGCATAAACGTGCGTGTTCAGGCACCCATGACTGGGTTGGGCTGTGCAGCCCATTACCCCCCTTACCTATTGATTAGACCACACTTCATTTGTCAGGTTTTAGGAATTAATCATGAATGTCACAGAAGTGACATGATGGGTAAGAAGGTCACGGGATGACCCCCCTTGCCAACCCCCAGGTGCCATCTCCCTATAAATATGGAGACCCTCGGAGTTGCAAAAGGTTGGATTCTATTGTGTAAAGAAATACCCTGTAAAAAATATCAGAGAAATAGCAATAATATTGGCTGGTGGACTAGAAGGATTTTAACCTTTGAACCACCTAAAAAAGTATTCGTGTCATCATTTTATTTTAAGATCATTCATCTATTACGGTTCATGACTTAGCACTAATCCCACTATTTATTCTGTTAATTACCTATTGGCGAAGAACCACGTCAACAATTTGGTGCTTTCGTTGAGAGACTGGTAGATTGGTGCTATCGCAAATACCCAACCATGGTGGTCACTCGCTCAAGACATGGTAACGAGGCGGGCCAACGTGATGGACAGGAGGCCCATCATGCCGCCATTTCCGATGATCAAAACCCTGAGGTTCAGCAGCGGCCGGGCAAGCAGCCAATAGACCAAGACGACACTGGAAGTTCAGCTCCCCGGCCAACCCAAATTTCTACACGGTGGTGGAAATGGAGAATGCACAGCTGAGGAGCCAGCTGGCGAAAGCAGACCAGCAGATTCAAGAGGTTTTGGCCCGACTACCCCCTCTTACAACCGACGCTAATGTCGGAAAGAGGCAAGGTGAGACTCATAAGTCCCGCCGGGGTAATCAGTCCAGGCCTAGCCGGTCGGTCAGACCCCTGACGTCAAACTCTACTCCCACATCGCACCACCAGGAGACCACTTTTAAAGAACTACCTAGGGTCGAGCAACAGTACAGCCGATCGGTCCAGACCTCAACTCCTAGCTCACTTCCGCCCTCGAGCGTGCCCAGGAGGGCTCGAGGAAATTCGCGAAGGAGATCCGGGAAGGGCTCACAGCGACAGCCCGCCCCGGCCGGCCGTCCTGCGCCCCGCTCAGACCGCCGAGCACAGGACCCGGAGGTTGGTAGACCCGAGCGGCCCTGACCTAACCTGATCCGCCCTAACGGGACCCGGATCGCATCCCCGGTTAGGCATCCTCCTTCACCAATAAGATACCCGTCTCCTCCCCAACCAGTCTGAGACATTCCGGCTCATGGGAGCAGTAGGAGAAATCCTCCTTCCGTCGGACCGTCAAATCGTAGCAGAGCGCCCGGAGAAGTCCCGGATCCTCATCCCCAGGGGCGGGTTCCAAGCTTCTCTAATGGGAGCTATTGGAACGGGAGCCATCGAAGTGAACTCTCCGGCGGAGACCTGCGCCAACGTTTGAGCTCGGCGCAAAGTCCTCAGGCCGCCCCGAGGGGCGACCTCCGAGATCGTCTAAACTCTCAAAGGGGAGAACTGGTGGGAAATGGCAGCCGCGCTCGCCAAAGGGAAGACCTGTCCAAAGTACGCGATAGCGGGAATGTCCCATATAACCTATCTCAAGATAGGAGGGACAATAACCCGCCAAACGCGTACAATGGATCCGGAGCTGTTGAACAGCCCCGGAACAACCAAGGAAGTCAGGACAAAACCCTTGAGCGTCTGGCTCAGATGGAGGAGTTGATGAGGAAACTCCTATCAGAAAAAGAAAAGGACGAATATGATTCAGGGGACGAACTTGAACTCTTCGCCCCCAGCATAGCAGCAACGGCCTATCCACCTGGTTTCCATATGCCGCACTTGTCCAAATTCAACGGAGACAGGAATCCGTCAGATCACTTGGGTATGTTCAATACCTTGATGATGGCCCACAACATTGCTCCCGAGCTGAGGTGTCTAATATTTCCATCCACCTTGATTGGGCCGGCCAGACAATGGTTCAAACAGAGTAAGAAACAGTCAATCAGCTCGTGAAAAACCTTTTCTACTGACTTGAAGAGAGCATTCCGAGCTTCCCAGGCTGCCCGCGTCAAGGCCAACACCCTGGCAAATGTAAGGCAGCAACTCAACGAGCCTCTGAAGGCTTACTTGAGCAGATTCGCGAATGTCGCTGCTCAGGCCAAAGACGCAGATGACAGCTCCAAGCTCATGGCTTTGAGAACGGGAATCCTCGTCGGGGGGGGGGGGGGGGGGAGGGGGACTCTGGAATGAGATACAAAGGAAGGGAGTCAGCACCGTAAATGAATTCCTAAATAGGGCCCAGGGATGGATCAACCTGGAGGAGGTGCAAGCCTCAGCTGCAGGAACCTGCCAGGTCCCTGAACAGCCCGCTGGAGTGGGAACGGAGGTCGTGACAACGACCCAGACCGTTATACAGAATAACCAGTTTGGTGGAGGCAAGAGAGAGGGGACCGGCGAGGGCAACCAGCACCGCCCAAAGAAGAACAAGTCCGCAGAAATATTTAAGTCGGTATACGCGACTTATACCGAGCTCACCCACTCTAGGGAGAACATCTTCCTAGCAAATTCTGCTCGCCTCCCCTGGAAGAAGCTGGAGCCATTAAAGCACCAGAAGGGAAAGCGAGACCCTTCCAAGTTTTGTCGATTCCTCAACGACATTGGCCACGATACCGATGACTGTAGACACCTGAAGGATGAGATCGAAACTCTCATCAGAGCCGGACCCTTGGCTCAGTATGCGCGGAATAGAGTTCCCGCAGGACATCCAACTCCAGAAGTCCCGGTCAGTCAGCCCGGGTCTCGGGTAGACCAGGATGTCTCTCCTCCCGTGATAGGAGGAGAGATCTCAATGATCTCTAGAGGTCCCCATCTGGCTGGCACGAGCAGATGTGCCCAAAAGAGATACGTCAACGAACTTAAGGCTCATAACGGAGTGGAGTTCGTTCCGGAGCAGCATCTCCCAAAGCAGCAACGATTGGAGAGGCAACCAATCATCTTTACTGAAGAAGATGTCAGCCACGTCCAGTTCCATCATAATGACCCCCTAGTCGTAGCAGTGCAGCTCGCTAATCGGAGGGTTAGGAGAGTGCTGGTTGACAACGGGAGCTCGGTAAACCTACTGTTCTGATCCACGCTGGAGAATATGGGTTTGTCTGTCACCGAGCTGAAAGCAACCGCCATGATGCTTTACGAACTCTCTAGAGAAGGATCAGCGGCAATAGGAACGATCGAGCTAGTGATCACCTTAGGAGAGGGACCTCGAACAGTCTCGAAACTCCTCGAGTTTGTGGTCATCGATTGCCCCACCGCGTACAATGTCATTTTGGGTCGACCTACGCTTATAGCGTTTGGAGCCGTTACCTCCATCCGCCACCTCACGCTAAAATTCCCCTCTTCCACGGGGATATGCACGGTCCGTGGTGATCAACTTGCTGCCAGGGAATGCTACAACATTTCCATGAAGGGAAAGTTAAAACCCCGGCAGTTAACGATGACCATCCAAGATGGAAATGGGGAATCTCAGGAACCTTTGCCTAATCCTAAGATTGAAAAACCTCGAAGTGCCGAAGGGGAAAATGTCATCTTAAGTGATGATATTGACCCCGGAATAGGCGAGGATAAATCCGAGCTCCAAGCTATCGAAGAGCTCGAGGAGGTAAATATCGATCCACAGAATCCGTCACGGATGGTAAAGCTCGGGAAAAACCTATGTTGCGAGAGGAAGGCGGAGCTGATTAAGTTCCTGCAGGAGAGCCTGGATGTGTTCGCATGGTCTCATGAGGACATGGTGGGAATCAGTCCGAGCGTTATCATGCACACCCTCCATTTGGATAAGAGCGTGCCTGCGAAGTCCCAGAAACAGAGGCGCCTAGGAACAACCCGAGCTGAAGCCCTAGAAGAGGAAGTAGCCCAACTCAAAAAGTGTGGCTTTATTCGCGAAGCTAAGTTCCCAGTCTGGGTCGCCAATCCTGTGTTGGTCCCGAAGCCCAACGGGAAATGGCAGACCTGCATCGACTTCTCCGATCTGAACAAAGCTTGCCCCAAAGACTGTTTCCCCTTGCCGAGGATCGACCAATTGGTAGACGCCACGGTGGGGCACGAGCTCATGTTCTTTATGGATGCGTACTCGAGCTATAATCAGATTGCCATGAATCCAGCGGACCAGGAGCACACTAGCTTCATGACCCCAACTAATGTTTATTGTTAAAAGGTCATGCCGTTCGGGCTGAAGAACGTCGGAGCTACATACCAGAGATTGGTAAACAGGATGTTTTCCAACCAGATCGGAAAGAACATGGAAGTGTACGTTGACGACATGCTGGTCAAGTCGAAAACTGCCGATAACCATGTTTCCGACCTGGGAGAATGCTTTAAGATACTGAGAGAGTACGGCATGAGGCTTAACCCACAGAAGTGCACTTTCGGGGTCACATCTGGAAAATTCTTGAGTTTCATTGTAAATACCAGAGGAATCGAGGAAAACCCCAATAAGATCAGGTCGTTGCTCGAGCTGCCCTCACCTCGGTCGCGAAAAGATGTTCAAGGCCTGACAAGAAGGGTGGCGGCCCTTAATCGGTTTATCTCTAAGTCTACCAACAAGTGTCTGCCATTCTACAACCTACTCCGGGAAATAAGAAGTTCAAATGGATCGAGGAGTGCGAACAGGCCTTCCTCGACCTAAAAGCACATTTAGCCGAGCCACCCGTATTGTCCAAACCAATGGCAGGAGAGCCTCTTTTCCTTTACCTAGTTGTCACAGAAGACGCAGCTAGTGCCGTATTGGTCCGAGAAAAAGACCGGGTTCAGAAGCCAGTCTATTACGTCAGCAAGAGGCTTCTCGGAGCTGAGTCCCGATATCCGTTGATGGAGAAGATGGCTTTCTATCTCATTACAGCCTCCCGAAAGCTCAGGCCATATTTCCAGTCCCACTCAATACACGTCATAATCGATCAACCTTTAAGGCAGGTTTTGCAAAAACCTGAAGCATCAGGACGTCTGTTGAAATGGACTATTGAGCTCAGCCAGTTCGAGATTTTGTACACTCCGCGAATTGCAATAAAAATCCAGGCCCTGGCTGATTTTGTGGCAGAATGCACAAGATTCCGAAAAGATCCTGTGGAAGATTCACCCCAGGCCACCTCGGTCCCGGCCTCATGGAAGGTCTTCGTAGATGGCTCATCTAACGAGAACGGATCCGGGGCTGGAATCATTTTGATATCCCCAGAAGGACATAGATTCCACTCGGCGTTGAGATTCGGATTCAAGGCATCCAACAACGAGGCTGAATACGAAGCTTTACTAGCCGGGCTAAGGGTGGCCCAGGAGCTGAAGGCCAGCTCCGTTCAGTGTTACAGTGATTCCCAGCTCGTGGTAAACCAGGTGCTAGGTGAATACCAAGCACGGGGAACCAAGATGGCTGCTTACCTAGCCAAGGTAAAAGTCGAGTTGTCTGCATTTGAACGGGGCTTAATCGAACAGATACCTCGGGAGCAGAATGCCAACGCAGACGCCCTCGCAAAGCTCGCCACCTCCTGGGAGACAGAGACTTTGGGGTTAGGACCGGTAGAGTTCTTGGAGAAGCCAAGCATAGAAGTCGGGGCGGAGGTCAAGATGATCGACGCTAGGCCGACCTGGATGACCCCCATCCTCGAATATCTCACAGCAGGGAAGTTACCTGAAGAGAGTAATGACGCAAGGCGGGTACTTTACCAGGCTCCAAGGTATACGGTGGTAGATGGGATGCTATACTGGCGTGGGCACTCTCTACCCCTCCTACGATGTGTTCTGCCAGGCGAAGCGAAGACCATTTTGCAAGAAGTGCACGAAGGTTTTTGTGGAGATCACACTGGGGGCAAAGCTTGGCCCTGAAGATCTTAAGGCAAGGATATTACTAGCCCACTCTATCAAAGGACTCGATCTCTTACGTCAAGAAATGTGACAAGTGCTAGCGATTCGCCATAGTTGCCCGAGCTCCCCCAGTCGAGCTGAAGATGATCTCGTCCCCGTGGCCATTCGCGGTCTGGGGAATCGACTTGGTAGGCGCCCTCCCTACTGGAAAGGGAGGAGTCCTGTACGCGGTGGTGGCTATCGACTACTTCACCAAGTGGGCAGAGGCAGAACCCTTGGCAACAATCACTTCGAAAAAAGTCCTCGACTTCGTGGTCAAAAGCATTATCTGCCGGTTCGGGCTGCCAAAGAAGATCGTATCTGACAATGGAACGTAGTTCGACAGCGACCTCTTCACCGAATTCTGTGAGATGCACAGCATTGTAAAAAGCTTCTCCGTGGCCTACCCCCAGGCAAATGGGCAGGTCGAGGCCGTCAATAAGACGCTAAATGCGAGCCTTAAGAAAAGACTGGACGAAGCCAAGGGGGTCTAGCCAGAATAGCTCCCCCAGGTATTGTGGGCATACCGGACCTCGCATCAAACGCCGACAGGTCATACTTGTAACGCCCCAACTCCAGGGACCGCTACAGTGCACATTGCAAACAGTGCTAAACTCGCTAATCGAGTCGTTTGGCCATAAATGTGTAACTAAGTGTGATTAGCGATTTAGGGATTAAAAATTTCGGTTAAGATGTAACGTTTCATTAGAACGTTTAATATATACATTGGGATCCCAAAAATATAATTTCAGAGTCTATTACAAAAGAATATTTACAACAGGCCGTTCTAAGCGGCAAAACAGGGTTTAACCCTAGTTCCACTTTCAAACCTCGCCCAAGTATTGGTCGAGCAGCTGCATATGTACACGTCATCACCTAAGCTCTTCAACTCAAGGATGGTCCAGCTTCCTTTTGCCTTTACCTGCACCACAAAGCACCCGTAAGCCGAAGCCCAGCAAAAAAACTCATATGGTCATAAACAATCAAACCACGATATCAAATCATATATGGCATGCCTAGCAAACATAGCTCTATTCATCATGAAAATGAGTTCAAACGATGCTAGGGTATCCAGAATAAGAAATCCTGTTCTTCTGATTGAAGGACTATCAAGTCAATCCTAATCAGATGAGTAACTGCCAAGAAAGTCACTAATTCAAATGGAAGAGTGGCTGCTAGGTAAGCCACTAGCCTTCAAGCGCTTACTAATCAAATGAGTGTCGCAAAAACTTGAGGTTACGATAAACCATGCTGAGTGACCAACAAGCAAGTCACAAATTCAAGTGGAAGAGTGGCTGTTGGGTATGCCACTAGCCTTCAACAAGTTCTAGTAAACCATACTGAGTGACTGACAAGCAAGTCACTAATTCAAATGGAAGAATGGATGTTGGGTAAGCCACTAGCCTTCAAGCGCTTATAATATTCATCAAACTTGAGGTTGGTCCTGCATTAATGCTCTTTGAGTCATTCAATGCAGAAGGTCGATTTGATCTGATCGACACGGCTTGCGTGGAACACGCTAAGACTGTTCTGACTAATGAGTCAGCGCTATGTGACCAGTGTCTAGTACCACTGCCGAACCTGACTAATGAGTCACAGCTTCACAGTTGATACTAACACCTTTGCCAATTCTGACTGATGAGTCAGTGCCATGCACAAGTAAGCATTGCTACCAAACATATATCATATGTCACGCTTCCAAAGATGAGGCATTCAACATGCTTACTTAACAACTGCGAGCATAATAATGATCATGCGCAAACACAGAGACTCAAGCTCTGACCAATCTCATATTCATCATTCATGGCATGCCCTAATCATATGTTTCTCGTGCATCACATGCATCACACTTAATCATCCAGCATGCCTCAATAATAATCATATGCAAATGGGAAAAATTGTCAAGCATTCATTATGCTATCAATGTTTACATTTAAACATCCAACATGCATTAATCATAGCCACGCATGTCACAGATGGGGTGCAGTTTTCTTACCTTGGGTTCGAGCAAGAAATAGTAAAAGAACGACCCTTGAGAACGATCAATCCTTTAGTCCTTTGGCGGTCACCTAGTCATAACCAAATATGGAAACCCATCAATAAAATAAATCATAAAAAAGGTTTATAATCTAAAACCACACTCCTGGGATCCATCCCACACTCTCGGGAATCTTAATATACTCAAACGGGGCAAAGGAACCAAACCCCAATCCTTAAAATTCATTCCGAGACCTAAAATAGGCTTGCTGAAAAATGGACCAGCGCTGCAGCCCTATTTCCCAAGTCAGAGAGCCCTGCTCTCTGCCCTGCCTAGCGCTGCTGCGTCCTGAATGGAGCTGCTGCGCCAATTACAGACCAGAAACTTTCTGGTTCTTCTTCCTTACGATTTCTCTTGAAACCCTCCTAACCAATCCCAAACATCCAATTCAACCCCAAATCATCATCTATACCACGCCCTCATCAAAACCCACTCAAACATACACAAAAACTCCCATTGATTCCAACTATCCACATCAAAACTATAAAGAAAAACAGAGTGTGGCTTGTTTTCATGGATAAATTCCTTACCTCAAGCTTGATTTAGATCCCCTTCAATGATTGAACTAAAGTCTTAAGCCCTCAAGTCTTGCTCTCCTAGCTTGCTACCTCAAATTAGCTCTCAAAAATCAAAAGGAAGAAGGAGGAGGAATAAGTACGGGAGAGAAAGAAAGATGAGGATGATGATGCTCTATTTTTTTTTCATACATTTTCTACAGCCTTTAAATGATACATATCCTTTGCCAAATGACCATATTGCCCCTAGGTCAAATAAAGGCTTATAAAGTCATCCCAAGGGTAAAACCGTCCTTTCCCGCCTTTCTCGTTAATTATAATTAACACCCTCTAATTCCCGCTATTCTCAATATTCTCCAATACCAATAATTCATATCCCGTTACCCTTTAATTCCCGGCAACGTTCTAATCACCAAATTATCCCGAGACTCACTCCGAGCCCCGAACTTAAACCCGTTATGACTAGACCGAAAACTTGCATTCCATGATCGTCTCATGCCGAATGGCTCGAACCAATCCACATATAATGTGGTATTATTTATAATTCACCCCCATGCATAAAAATACACAATCACGCCCTCAACGGGCCAAATTACCAAAATGTCCTTTGCAATTAAAATATGAACCCATATGCATGCATACACCATCATATAATAATATAATTCACATAAACATGCATATAATCATTAAATATCATAATAAATCAATTATGGCCCTCCCGGCCTCCTAATCAAGGTCCTAAACCTTATTAGGAAATTTGGGGCATTACAATACTCCTTTTTCCTTAGCTTTTGGGAGTGAGGCGGTCCTTCCTATCGAAGTAAAGGTAGCCTCGCATAGAGTCCAGGCCTATGACCAGGACCGCAATCGCGAATTGCTCTGTGCGTCCCTCAACCTGATTGATGAAAGACGAGAAGATTCACAGCTCCAGCTCGCGCACTATCAGCAAAAGATCACTCGTTATTTCAACTCAAAGGTCAGAAAGCGTGCCTTTAGCATTGGCGACCTGGTCCTCAGGAGAGTCTTCTTAGCCAGTAAAGACCCCAAAGACGGAGTATTGGGACCGAACTGGGAAGGGCCATACCAAATATCCGAGGTCATTAAGGAAGAAACCTACAAGTTAGCTCAGATTAATGGAGAAGCAGTCCCACGAACTTGGAACGCCATCCATTTGAAGAAATATTATCAGTGATACCTTTGTAAGGCTTAGTCAGAAAGGCCATCTTTTGTTTATTAAGTAATGAGAATTAAATCTTCTTCCGTTATTGTGTATATTTGTGGATGTAATCTCAAGTAACCACGAAAGACCCTTTCCTAATTACTTGGGGAGCATATGGTGCCTGGATATAACCAGGTCATCTTAAAGACTTAGAAGTTTATTCAAATCGATTGATCGATGTTTTTCTTAAAAAGCACGAGATATTGACAAAGGATTAACGCGAACTAAGTCGTATCCTAGATATAACCAGGTCCAAAAACTTAGAAGTTGATTCAAATCGATTGATCGATGTTTTTCTTAAAAAGCACGAGATATTGATAAAGGGTTAACGCGAACTAAGTTTTCAAATTAACGTCCTGGATATAACCAAGTCCTAAAACTTAGAAGTTAATTCAAATTGATTGATCGATGTTTTTCTTAAAAAACACGAGATATTAATAAAGAATTAATGCGAACTAAGTTTTCAAATTAACGTCATGGATGTAACCAAGTCCTAAAACTTAGAAGTTAATTCAAATTGATTGATTGATGTTTTTCTTAAAAAGCACGAGATATTAATAAAGAATTAACGCGAACTAACTTTTCAAATTAACGTCCTGGATGTAACCAGGTCCTAAAACTTAGAAGTTAATTCAAACTGATTGATCGATATTTTTCTTAAAAAGCACGAGATATTAATAAAGAATTAACGCGAACTAAGTTTTCAGGCAAAAAGATGTAAATCAATTAAAGATAAAGTTGATAAAATCAATTGTCTCGAGGTTAGAAAACCTCATAATATAAAGTTACAAAAAAAAATGCTAAGGATAAGAAAATAGGAGAAAGTTCCTAGGCCCCGCAAGGTCGCTCTGTTGAAGACACCACCTCGCCGTCCTGCTCGGTCGCAACTGGAGTTTCCCCGGTCTCGGAGGGTGCCTCTTGTTGAATGTGAGATTTGAACTTCCCGAGGAAAGACTCCCACGCTTCCGTCCCCAATAAGGAAAAATCACCCTCTGGGTTGAAGGCTGTAACGCCCTGGCTACCCCAGAACAGTTACGGTGAACGGTGGACCGGAAATTTGACTCGATGCCTGAGTCCTTTGGTCAAAAACGTGCTCTAAGTGTAATTAACATGCTCTAAGTGTAATTAACGGGTTAAGGTATATAAAACCAATAAAAAGGAAATGGATATTTTATTACAAACTTCTCTGCAGAGCTAAATAAAACATTTACAAGTGGTTCTCAGTACAAAAAGGTCTCTATAGTTGTAAAGTTACAATCCCGCCGACCTAAGCGGCAAAATAGGGTAAACCCCCTAGTTCCTCTGAGAACTCCTTGGTCGTGGTGGTCAAGCGACCGCATATGTACACAACACCACATCAGCTCTCCACTCAAGGCTAGGTGAGCTTTTCTTTCCCTTTACCTGCACCACATAGCACCCATGAGCCAAAGTCCATCAAGGAAACATAACACTTTTCATAAACATTATCAAATGATTATCATTATAATCACACTGAGCATAAAGCTTAATCAAATGAGTGAACATCACATGGGGTCCTGATAAACCACACTGAGTGACTGACAGGCAAGTCACTAATTCAAATGGAAGAGTGGCTGTTAGGTAAGCCACTAGCCTTCAACATGTTCTGGTAAACCATACTGAGTGACTGACAAGCACGTCACTGTTTCAAATGGGAGAGTGGCTGCTAAGTAAGCCACTAGCCTCCAAGCGCTTATTTCATTCATCGACCTTCGGGGTCGGTCTGGCATTAATGCTCTTTGAGTCATTCAATGTTGATAGTCAATTAGATTCAATCTTATTGGCTTGCGTAATACACGCTAAGGCCATCCTGACTAATGAGTCAGCTCAACGTGACCAGTGCCCGGTACCACTGCCGAACCTGACTAATAAGTCACAGCTTCACAGTGATACTAGCACCTTTGCCAAATCTGACTAATGAGTCAGTACCATGCACAAGTGAGCAACATATGCTAAACATTCTGTATTCAATCCAAGTCCATATTTACACAACCAGCATGCCTCATGAATACCTATGCATGTCACACTTGGGGTGCAGTTTTCTTACCTCTGGTTCGAGCTAGAATGATTAAAAGAACGACCCCTGAGAACGGTTTAGCTTTTAGTCCTTTAGCAGTTACCTAATCACAACACATATGGGATACCATCAATAATCAAGATAATCAAGGGTTCTCAAACCATTATCTAACCTCCAAGAGATCAATCCAAACTAATCCAAGTAGCAAGGACACTCCCGAGGCCTAAAACTAGGTTCCCGGGGTCAAAACGAGCAAACGAGGCGAAAACAGGGCAAGGGCTGTGGCCCTAGCACCTTGGGTCGCGGCCCCCAGGGTTCCCAAAGGATAGGGCCGCGGCGCCCTTCATCAAGGGCCGCGGCACCCAGCGAGCACAAGCTTCCCACCTGCTTCTTCAAAGAAGGGTCGCGGCGCCTCAAGAACAGGGTCGCGGCGCTCCACCCTGGGCCATTCCCAACCGCGTTTCTAACACTTCAAAGCCTCCAAAATCATCCCTGAACATTCCCCAATCATCAAAGCAAAGTTCCCAAGCTTCCCCATACATCAAAACCCTCAAAACCCAAGGCTCGAACGAACCGAAAACTCAACAATTCACAAAATCAATTCAAAGCTCAGAAACTCGGAAAAACTCAAAACTTAAACTTCGATTACCTTCAATTGGGTTGTTTTCCATCGAATCCTTCGGTTAAGAAGCTTCTAATCTTCCCTAGGATCGTTATGCCTCGATCCTCACTCGATTCCAACTCCTAGAACTCAAGATTTCGTCAAAAAGGCTTAAACGGTAAAACGGACTTTGAAAAGGGAGAACGGAAGGTTTTCTTATCGTATGTTCTATCTGATAAGCTACTTCAACCTTAAGTAACCTCAAATAAAACCTAATGCTCGGGGTCTTGAAAACACCCCCGGGGACATTATAGTCAAAACCTCCAGAATTTCACCCTGATCTCAAATATTCCCAATTTATCATCAAATGAACATTTCTATTACCCCAAAATTGACCCCATTATGGTAAAACCGCTAATCCCCTAAAAAATAACCGTCTCATTTTTCTTAGCTCGAATATATCTCCATAATAATGGAATCTCATTCACAAATCAAGTTATGCACCCAAATACACAAATTACCCTCAACG
This sequence comes from Humulus lupulus, assembly GCF_963169125.1. NCBI lineage: Eukaryota > Viridiplantae > Streptophyta > Magnoliopsida > Rosales > Cannabaceae > Humulus > Humulus lupulus. Next base: position 234,825,888 of record NC_084797.1, read on the forward strand.
GGCCAAATTACCATCACACCCCTGTAATGAGAAATATGGACTCACATGCATGCATTTCACATCATATCATAATATAATCAACATATACATGCATTTAGTCAATTAACAACATATTTAAGCAAGTATGGCCCTCCCGGCCTACTATTCATGCCGTTAAACTCATCGGAGAATTCGGGGCATTACAAAGGCCCAGCAGTGGTATAGCATGTTCTCCATGGAGGTGGTGGAGGTCGCCTTCTCCGCCGCAAGCGCGGCCTTAGCCTTTTCAATTTCCACCCTCGCAGCGTCCAGGGCGACCTTGGTGGACTCGGCCTCCAGCAGCTTAGGTCGAGATGCGTCCAACTCAGCCTGCGCGGTTGCCAGGGCGTCCTTGGCGTCCTGCTCCTGTTTCTTGGCAGTCGCAAGGGCGGCCAGGGCAGTCTGATGCTCGCCCCGCATATCCTCGAGCCTGGCCCTAGATTGGGATATGCTCCGGTGAAGAGCCAAAGCACCCTGCAAAACCAAAAGATAATAAGGCAACTGCCTTAAAAAAAAAACATGTGATGCATACGAGCAAGGAATACCAATGGCAAGGCCAACTTACCGTGAGAGCCATACCCAGCGAAGACTCCATCACGTTCTCCGGGCTCCTTGTCTCAATCGCCCGCAAGTCCCTCTCGGCGGCATTGTAATAGTGGTCCACGGTGTAGCTCGTCGTCTCGTAGACCGTCCCCCGAAAGACATTGCGGATCTTCTCCAAGGCCCGGAGATTCACCGGGACGCGCACCTCGGGGGACATAGTTAGCGAGGTCCCGGCGGCCGCCTCCTTTTCCCAACCAGGGACAGGAGGTCGAGGTCGAGGTGGAGCCATCTCCTTTGCGGCAGGAGGGGCTAGAGGCACCTTTTCAGTGGCAGAAAGGCCCGGATTCTTTCCCTTAGTCGGGGACTTAGAGGATGTCCCAACGGTCTGCTTCGTCAACCGAAGCCTCTTCACCAGAGGCCCGGACATAGGATTGCTCCCCTGGAACATAGCTCGCAAGTTGTCCACCCCGGCCTACGACATCTCCTCTGTTGAAGCAAAAACAACAAAGCATTAGAATACATGTAAAAATGTTTGTATAAAGCAACGAAAATAAAAGGGAAAACATATCTCAAGTATGTATTGAAAGGGATCCTACCCTCCGAGCTAGAGGAGGAATCTATGGTCACGACCACCGGCCCCGGAGCTGCAGCAGGGGAGTTTAAGATAACGACTTCGCGGGCTGGCAGAGGCTCTGGATCCGAATCTGGCTCGGGACTTGTAGATTCCAAGAACTTTACTTAGCTAGTTAGATAATAGTAGTAATAGTAATAGCTAGTAGTAGTTATAGTCTGTTTATTATTGTGGATTTTGGTTCAAGCCGGGATTTAGTTGGAAACTCCTAACAATAGTTATGGATTTTATAAGTTTAACCTATAGTTTAAGAATATTAACTATAACATAAGGTTTGATTAATATTGCTAGTTATTAATATGATGATTATTATAACCTAAGGTTTAGATAGAGCCAATAGGACTATGACACTTGTCATATGCATGATTATTAAGGAATCATTATTTTAATAAGGGAAATATAAGACTTAGTCTTCACCAGAATCTATTAGGAGCATGATATTTATTTAGATATTTAGATATTTAGACTCACAATTTTATTTATTTGTGAATTAGGTTGTTATTTAGATAATTAAATAGATTTTTTTTTCGTAACTTTAGGGTACTGTAACTTCTGACCTATTTTTTATCTAGTTATGTTATGAATTTCGAAAAATATTATTTCTAAAAAGTTGTAGATAATTTAATTAAATTTCTAACGGTATAAAGATATTATAAATCGGAGTTCTACAGCTCCAGATATGTTGATTTTACTGTAGGTTAGTTTAGAGTTACGGGATTTAGAAAGTTAGAACATTTTTATTCCTTAGCATTCTATTTTAAATTTAAATTTAAATTTGGATTATAATTAGAAGATTTTTATTCCTTAGGATTCTATTTTAAATTTGAATTTAAATTTGGATTATAATTAGAAAAATTTTATTCCTAGAACTCTATAAATAGGACCTAGCACAAAGCATTTTCATTCATTCTTCAAGCATTGATCAGAGCCTTCTAGGTGCTACTGAGACTATAGAGTGATAAACACTTGGGTTGGGGTTATAAGCTTTGTCATTCTAAGCTTATTAGACACTTGAGAAGTAAGGTTCATAGAGTGTATTTCGGTTTCGAGGTGTAGTTCGGTCATAGTAATTTCAAAGGTATTCCTATTCTTAGTTCCTTTTCTGTATTGTTTCATTAGTTCTTATAGTTTTTCTCTACTCAATTCCTAACCCAATCTTCTCTATTCTTGGTTAGGCATCTAAGTTCTTCGAACTTGAGATTTCTTGTTGGTAAGTATATTCTCGATGGTTTAGTTCATTCCTCTTCATCTCTTTCTTTTAGAAAACTCACATCTCTATTAATGTTTTTTAGGAGTGTTCCAAAATCCTGACCTTGTTCTCATCATCCCGGTATTTTGGTAAGGAAAATAGGCTAGATCTTGTATGTTTGTATGATATGTTATTGTGACGCCCCACATCACTATGGCTGCTTTCTGGAATGACAACTGGCCCTACAAACCAAGACAAGTCTTTCCAGCGTGCTTTGTCCTCACTCGCACACTTCCTGGGAAAACTTCCCAGGAGATCACCCATCCCTAGATTACTCCAGGCCAAGCACGCTTAACCATGGAGTTCTCAAGTGATGGGCTACCGAAAAGAAGATGCACCTTCCTAATATAGGTAGTACCCATCAATCCATTTAAGCCCTCTTCAACTGTGTAGTCCCATACCTACAAAGTCTTAGAATCATTACACTTGACCTTCCCCAGGCGGTGTGGGATTGCACAGCTTACCCGGTCTTTCCCCTTACGGATCACGAGATTTTGACTGTCACAATCACCCCCCTTACGGACCCGACGTCCCCGTCGGCCACACTTCCGGCTGGGTCAAGGCTCTGATACCATTATGTGACGCCCCACATCACTATGGCTGCTTTCTGGAATGACAACTGGCCCTAAAAACCAAGACAAGTCTTTCCAGCGTGCTTTTTCCTCACTCGCACACTTCCTGGGAAAACTTCCCAGGAGATCACCCATCCCTAGATTACTCCAGGCCAAGCACGCTTAATCATGGAGTTCTCATGTGATGGGCTACCGAAAAGAAGATGCACCTTCCTGATATAGGTAGTACCCATCAATCCATTTAAGCCCTCTTCAACTGTGTAGTCCCATACCTACAAAGTCTTAGAATCATTACACTTGACCTTCCCCAGGCGGTGTGGGATTGCACAGCTTACCCGGTCTTTCCCCTTACGGATCCCGGGATTTTGACTGTCACAGTTATGTTTTTATGTTATGTTATGTTTAATATGCTATGATAAGTTTATGTTTTTATATGTTATGTTATGATTTACCCTACCTCAAATATTAGACAGGGGACGTAGATGGGTTATCATACACTACATGTGATCTAACCTACCTCAAATATTAGACAGGGGACGTAGATGGTTTATCACATGTCATAATGGCCATTATTAGTATAGTCTTATATAGTATATGTTATGATATGTTTTTAGCATATGTTATGATATGATTTTATGTGTATGTTTATGTGGTTAGTAGTTTTTCCTTGCTGGGCATTAGGCTCATTCCTTTATGTTTATATGTGCAAAAAATAGTTATCGCGGCGGAAAGATTCTTGGCAGTTTGGGGATGTGTATTGAGGCAGGATGGAATCGGTGGATTGCGCGTTCGATTCGAGGATGAAGTTTTTAAGTCTTTTAGTTATGATTTCTATGTATTATTTTTCCGCACCTAATTTTGTAACCAATTTATTTAAGTTATGTTTTGTTTTCAAAACAATGGGATCCCATATCCTAAATGGATTTTTATGTATTTAACCTTTACTTTACAGTTTTTAAATAAAGTTATGGTTATTTCATATGTACGTTTTCTTAAGATTAGTATAGTAGTCATTAATGGTCCAAAGTCTAGAATAGTTGGGTCGTTACAGGACTAGACTCTTCTACGTACTGCCTAATACCCGGAGCTACTACACCCCCCAGGAGGGAGGGCCACGACCTAAGATTGGTCTCATACTCCTCAAAAAAGACCGACCTAAAGGCTAGGGTATTATCTATGACTACAGTACCCCTAGGGCGACTACTGTCATAACCCAGCACGAGCTGGTCGACGCATTGGAGTAGGGTTATGTCGCGGTCTGGGTCATTTCGATGGCGATGAACGGGCTGGTTGGGATTGAACCTAGCTAGCTGAAGGTCTGCAGTGGCCCTATCTAAATCCTTAAACAGATAAGGATTACCTTGGCCGAAGGGGCCAACTGCTGCTCCGGACTGGGCCCTCTCCATGTTTGCTTCTTGCGCGACCTCCAACGCCCGCTTACGTCGCATGAGGGGCACCTCGTCATCCTCGTCCTCTTCCTCTCCCGCGGCCTCCTCCTCGGGGATGGGCGCCATCTCGCGAGCTGGAGGGAGACCCCACGGTCTCCTCAAGGCCAAAGTCTGGCCTGGAGAGATTAGCTTGCACGCCAGCATCGTCTCATCGGACACGAGCTGGCGATAGTCCTTTTCGCTTAGGGGCAGCCTCGTCAATGTCTCGTATTGACCCCCGAGGGTCACGGACTTAGCCGTCCTCGCGAAAATGGATGCATGATTGTTTCTAAGTCAGGAACTAATAAAAGAGGCTAATCAGTAATCAACTTACGAGCTAAGAGTGGAAGGTACTTACGAGGACGGTTGAAATAGTGGCGTTCGCAGTTGCGAAACCCCTTGGACATGAAGAGTTGGTCTTTAAAGTCGTTGGGGTGGCTGGGCAGCTCGATGACCGCAACCGTGTTTGGAAAATGGGTCAGATAGTAGAACCCGTCGCCTCGCCCCCGCTGCTCCAGGCTGGCCTTGAGGCAAAAGAAGTAGAGGATGTCTGCCGGTGTGGGGACCTCCCATTCCTGCTTCAGGAATAAGTATTTCAACCCCGCTAACAAATGATATGAGTTAGGGGGGAGCTGGAAAGGAGTCAGCTTCGCGTAATTAAGAAAATTCGCGAAGTACTGGTCCAGCGGGAGGAAGGCCCCAGCCTTGAGGTGCTCGTAGCTCCAAGCGGCGTACTCCTCATCGAGCGGCGCGCAGCTCCGCTCACCTTCAAGGGGAGGTCGGGTGTCTAGGGCCCCCCTCCCTAGTTCAATGTTGTGGGAAAGGAATATTTTATTCACTTTCCCCTGGCTGATGACCTTCGAGACGATCCTCTCGGCCTCAAAGAAAGCATCGGGCCCCACCTCGAGCTCCTGCTCCACGGGTGGACCGAAGGTGGGGATTGGGGAGTCCATGACCACCTACTTCCCTTTGTTGGGTTGCTGGGAAGACGAGCTGCTAACACTCTTCTTGGATGCGCTTTTCTTTGGTCCCATCTGGTCGCCTAACGAACAAAAGAAGAAAATTTAGAAAGGGCGACCTAAGCATAAGAAAGAATCTAACGCGAAGTGTTTCCTTTACACGGGCTGAGGTAATCTCAGCCCGTGGAGAGTGAGACCACGCGGTTTTATGAATACGCGCATGTGCTCCCAACGGGTCCCCGACCCGATTACTCGGAATCCGTGTGCCAGGAGGGTCAGAATAAAATTTTTCCTTAGAATGAAAGTTTCAGTAGGCAAACAGTGCAAAACAGCCTGTGAAGCGTGTCCCCTAAGCTACTCGGTTTTGCACCCTAAAAACTGGTTATTTCAAACAGGCATAAAAGAATTCTACCCAGAAAATTTCCCCAGAGGAGTGTACCCTATGAGTCATGCTCCTAAATGATTTTTTCTACGGTCGATGCCCTAGGAAAAAAAACCTATGCGTATCGTACCAACAAAAAACCAGCAAAATACTGCATGCGACTACAAAAGCAATTTACCTAAGCAACAATGAAGGAAAAAATTTAAAAGTATGCACAAGCGAAGGACTTACAGAATGTTTTGCTGTGGTGAAGCTGAAAGGGTCGTCTGGGTTGGAATCCTGTTGGGATTGCTGGTACTGGAGTCTCGAAGGAGTTCTCGTGCCTGAATTTCTGGAACGCTGGGAACAGTAACTGGAAGAAAGAGAGGATTTTTTGAGACTGAGAAGAAAGAAGAAGATGAAGAAAATGTGAAAATTTTCAAATGAACGAGTAGCCCATGTGAAAGGTGGCCAGCCCTTTTATATACGTAAATGGCCAAATGAGGAGGGCCGTTGGATTGCCTTGATGTAGGATACGAGGATCACTACTCGAAAGGCGAAACGACGACCGAGTACAGGCTAGGCCATTTAATGCGGTTCTCGGAAGACGTATCGTCACCAACCACGATGCTCCACGTATTCGATACCAGCGTAATGAGCGGAATACGAAGAATCCACAAAGAAGCCTTAAAGCCCCCACTGTGGCCTCAGATGATGTCATATGCCACGAGCAGGGGCTTGGGGGGAAAATGTATGCCCTAAATATCCACGGGCTATTAGCGAGCTGAGAAATGGCATAATTATATCAGCCACGTGGATGTCACGTACCCGGAGCTGCTGTCATCAGGTCCTACCTCTTTAGCTCGAGGTAGCCAAAAGCTTAATGAGATAACTAAGGAGTTGGGCCAGAGGCATGGACACCGCGGGCTAAGGATACAACAAGCTCGAGGCACGAGCTTGAGTTGGCACCTCTGACCCCTTATAAAGTCAACCACGCAATGTAAACATGCATATATCAAACATCACGTGTCTAATATATCCCTGAATTCTCGGACACGCATCATAAACGTGCGTATTCAGGCACCCACGACTGGGTTGGGCCGTGCGGCCCATTACCCCCCTTACCTATTGATTAGACCACACTTCATTTGTCAAGTTTTAGGAATTAATCATGAATGTCACAGAAGTGACATGATGGGTAAGAAGGTCACAGGATGACCCCCCTTGCCAACCCCCAGGTGCCCTCTCCCTATAAATATGGAGACCCTGGGAGTTGCAAAGGGTTGGATTCTGTTGTGTAAAGAAATACCCTGTAAAAAATATCAGAGAAATAGAAATAATATTGGCTGGTGGACTAGAAGGATTTTAATCTTTGAACCACCTAAAAAAGTATTCATGTCATCATTTTATTTTAAGATCATTCATCTATTACGGTTCATGACTTAGCACTAATCTCACTCTTTATTCTGTTAATTACCTGTTGGCGAAGAACCGCGTCAACAGTTCTAACCAAAAAGTCACTATCACAAGTTAGGATTTAGAAAAATGAAAGAGTAATAGAAACTATAGTGGACTAAACCTGAAAAGAATGAATACCTTGGATAGCTTAGAACCTTGATCTATACCTCGAACACCGAAATCACACAAAAACTTACTTCCCAAGTGTTTATAAAAGATTTAGATGATAAAGTTTTTATCCCAAAACCCTAGTATATATTTATATGGCTACATGACACATATATAAAATACAATAATATTTTTTAAAAAATAATAGAAATAAAATAAGAATAGGAAAAATCATAGCGTAGATAGTAGTATACATGCATCAACTATTTTTAGTTTCTAAAGTATCTCACAATGTCCTTTAATGAATTTGATGGAAAAAAAAACGAGTTACAATCACTTGATAAAAAAACAAACTATCACACAAATTTATAAGATAAAAAAATGATATGTATGCATTTATTATTTTTAAATAAATATGATTTAATTATTTAAATTATCATAAAATATCTTAAAAATATCATATTTTAATTATTTTTTTTGTTATTTAAGTTTATGTTTGATCTAGTTTTTGAATTTTGCAGTGACAACAAAAGATTATATATTCTATGTTTAATATAATATTAAGTTTAAGTTTAAGTTTAATTAAATTTTATTTAAGTTATAAAATATATGGTTTTATTATTTTTAAATAATTATTATTGTAAAATATCTCAAAAATATCATATTTTAATTTGTTTAATTATTCATTTATTTAATTTTATTTCAGGACTCATTAGCCAATAACGAATATTTTCTAGCAAAGTAATTATCGGCTTGTCTCTAGCATCAACTATTGCAGCATTAAAAGATTCACAAAGGTTGTTTAACAACATATCACATTTCACCATTTCACTAAAATGTGACCTAGACCACTCGGATGGAGTCTTTAGTGCCAACCAGTTGTAAGCATTTTCACTAGTTTCCCTTAACTCTCTCATCCTCTTTTGAAACTCTAGAATAGTGGTTGCCTTTGTTGCTGCCCATAGTTGTTGTTTCAATAACAAACCTGGGTGGTCTTTCTTGAAGTTGGAATGCAAGTGCCTAACACAATTTCTCACCTCTGCACCCTCAAAAACAGAAGCAATAGCATTCTCCAACCCTTTCTGCCTATCGCTCATCATAGCAAACTGAGAAGGCCTGTCAATATCTAGATCTTCCTTCAACAATTCTAAAAACCAAGACCAAGTGTTAGTGTTTTCTTTCTCACAAACTGCATAAGCAATAGGATACATTGAGTTTGTTGCATATATTCCTACTGCAGCCAAAAGCAATCCTTTACAATACCCTTTGAGGAAGCACCCATCAAGACCAATGAGTGGTCTACAGCCAGATCTGAAACCTTCCTTACAAGCTTTTAAGCAGATATATACCCTCTCAAATATCCTTTTTCCTTCTACCATATTTGATTTGATGATGGCAGTGCTACCTGGGTTTATAGCCAATATCATTTTGCAGTAGTCTTCCAAGATAGCATACTGCTCAGAGACACTACCTTCAAGCAATATTTTTGCTCTGGCCTTTGCCCTGTAGAATACCCAATTAGAAACATGTGAGTACTTGGTTTTAGTTGTCATCTCTCTAAAATTCTTATACTTCATATCTGGATTAATTCTGAATTGCTCTAAAAAATACTTAGACAACCAGGGAGCATCGGCATGACTATTATTAAGGACCAAACCACAGTTGTGGTTATCTACTAAAGTCTGCACTTTGAAAGTAGTGTTGTCAGCTCTTGAAACACTTGCATACAACAACCAAGGACATTGTTTAGCTTTGCATTTGACCCTAATTCTTCTCATGTCATTGCTTACATATTTAAACTCTCTATTACTTTCAATAAAGTACTCTTTAATAGCAGTCCTCAGTAGTTTTGCAGTCCCAAATTCCATTCCCAATACAAATTTGAAATCCTTAAAGTTGGACCTAGGGTTGTAATGTATTTTTGACTTCCTAGGCCCAACCTCTTCACCATCACTTCCAAGGCTTTGCAAGTCTTCTTCAGTGTCCACCCCATCTGACTCATCTCCCTGAACACCTTGGCTGCACAAATTTGTCACACTGCCCCACCATTTAGTTGGATCAGATGGCCTACCCATCTCTTTTTCTGCCTCAACCTCTTGCTCATACTCCTCATCGTTTAACTCAAAATCTTCCTCTTGCAAACACCCTCTTGACTGCCTCTGATTAGAACTTTCAGGCATCTCATGTCTTGCATCATTCACTTCATCTGGCAGGACCTCCTCATTTTGTGTGTCAACTTGAGGTATGGGTGCATCATCCCCGACATCCATTTCAACAGCTGCTTCCTCACTATCCGAAGCAAAATGGGCATAAAAATCATCCTCATTCCCATTCCCTTGTTCTGCCTCATCATCATCACCATACTCAGTTTTCTCACTATCTGATGACAGTTCCACTACAGGTATACCCACCACATCAGGCACCACATCAGTATCGGATGGTAACTCCTCAATCACACACCTCCTTAATATTTTAGGGGGAGGGTCAGGTATATGGGGTACTGCAGTGGGGTCTTCCTTCCATTCCAAACCAAATGTAGCCTCGGGTAGGACCAAATACACTTCAACCTCTGAAATTCTCTTGACATCCAGTTCATTAAGTATTTCTGAAGCTTCCTTAGGCCCAACAACCATCTTCCCAGCATTAAGATGCTTCCCATGTGGCTTATATAGAAACCCGAAAGGCATAGAATAACCTAATTTGCTAGCAATATCCTCTAGCACAAGCCTGCTTAATTTTCTCTTCGAAACATTGTCAAAGTAGTCTATTTGCCCTTTCTCATATCTTTTATTGCCAAAGGGCGTGAACCAATGCCCCCTATGATGCAATTTGACTGTAAACTTCTCACAATTTTCACCTGTGTAAATTAAAGTACAATATACACCAAAACAACAGTACACAGGGGAAGCAAACCAAGTCAAAAGTAGTACTAGTGAATAAAATAGTCAACAAAGAATCAGATGCACTATTTTACTCCACAAAAAATGTCAAAACCCCAAAATGGTCACATAGAGATTCCCACAAAAATCCATACGTATGGACCCCACTGTATAATCTTAAATATGCTTTAAAGTGTTGACGCCGTTTTTCGTCAACAGTGAAAGAAGAGCACGTAAACAATTACTAGTAATGGCCAATTAAAATATGACAATACACAACACGATTTTTTACGTGGTTCAGCAGTTAAATCTGCCTAGTCCACGAGTCTCTGTTATTAAACTCAAGATTATCTCTAAAAATTCTTAAGCATGAATTCTTCAGAGTTTTCTCTCAAGGTTCAGAATTTCGGTCAATTACAATGGTGCATGACATCTCTATTTATAGAGAAGGTTGCAGAATACTATCCCACATATTTTGGGTAGTTACTCTTTTTTGTGTAAATAAAATAAATGGCTTTAAATGCCTGTAATCCGATATAAAAGGAAACGTCCCCTGAAGACCAGGGGGCGTATAACAAATCGAATAATATCCCATGATTTTATGGGATTTACAATAATAAATGCAGAACACGCCCCTTATAAACAACACTTATAGATATTCAAAGTCATTATCATATATCTCCAAGGCCTTAATCTCCCAGGTTTCTCATCAGCTTTCGAGCTAATGACATCTCCCGAGGTCACATGGCTTCGAGGTCGCATGTGTGTCAGGCTCGGACCCCTGATCCGAGGTCATTCCTGAGGATAGATGCATCTCGGGAGCTACCTTTCGAGATCATGAACGTTTCGAGGCCACCGCATTCGAGGTCGTCTCGAGTCTTGCAGGCTCGATATTTAATCCTGGAGCATACTTCGAACTTTACGGGTTCATTCGCTGCGAATCCAGCTTTCGAGGTCACATTTAACATGGCTCGAAATCTGGGTATAACATAAAGCATCTCCACCAACTAGAACCCCAACAAACTTGATATAAAAAATGTAAAAAAAATTAACTCATTTATAACCCCCAAAACCGAACCCCCAAAACACCGAAAAAAAATTTGAAATGGGTTCTAGCAAACTTACCGTATGCTGGTGGTGGGTCGTTAGGTCCCCTACGTTTCGCCATAATGATCGCCGTCAACGTCTACAACTCAGTTCGTCTTCCTCCTTCGTCCGAATGCTTGAAATTGTTTCTTCACTTGAAATCGTTTCCTTCTTCCTCATTCAGAAGAATGTTTTTCGTCTTCAACTTAGTTTTGCCAGTTTTAGTTTTTTTTCATTCAGATGGTTAAGCTTTTTTTTTTTTAATTAAAGATGGTTAAGTTTTTAGTTATATTTATTAGTTTTAATTTATTATATCAGAAACTTTTTTTAGAAAAAAGGATTTAAGTGACCTGTAATATTTAAAATTACGTGGACCAATTACAAATCGCCAGAGTTACCTCTACATGGCACTTGACGGTCAGGTACCAACGGATGCCAAAGATTGTTGACGGAATGTATTTTTACCGCAAAAAACAAGAGTTAGGTATTTAAGTGTTATAAAACCAACAACTTAGGTATTTTCGCCGCAAATATCTATTTATCAAAACACAAAGTCCAAACAAATAATGAGACAAAACACATGATCAAAAAATATATAAACCCTCGCAATATCAAACAGACCATTTTTAAATATTGAAGTTCTAGCTCCTACTGAAACTTTTCAGAAATGTGCAGTCTTTCAACTTTAATTAACACAAAAAAAAAATGAATAAGATGAACAATGGACGTGAGCTGACCCGTTCCCGTACATGACGGGATGGCATCCAAGTATATATATATATATATATATATGATCTCTTTCATATGTGTCGAGGCATATATATTCCATATATAAGTACACATAGATATAAAGAGTTGAGAAAATAAAAAGTCGTTAATAGTTGATTTTGTGTGTTTTAACAAGAAGGAATGCTACATATTAAGGTTAAAATGGTTATATTATATGACATGTATTACATATAAAGAGATTGTATGGTAGGGGTAGTAGGGACATTTTTGATAAGTGAAAAAATTATAATTCTCCCCCCAAAAAAATTCCGATGTATATGATATATTTTTATTTTTTTGACAGTATATATGATATTTATTAATTATTGGCAGATGTGTTACTAAGTTGGATTGATAATAATTGATTTTTTTGCCTATTCACCTCTCTTTGACCATTTTGAAGGGTTATTGTGTTTCAACATAATTCTATGATAGATTTTTTTGTTTAAAAATATATTTTTAGATTTTGTGTTTTGTTAAATGTTTAAAATTAGCCTCTTAAATCGGAATTAGGTCAAAATATTTTTGACATTTAGTTTATTTACGAGTTCATCGACTTAAAAAATGTGTGGATCTCTAACAAACATCAATCTTTATGAGATTATATTTGAAAATATTTCAACTAAATTTGACTTAGGGACTATTTTTCACTATTTAAGTATTTACTACAAATAAAATTATGTCCAGTGGTGATAGCAGCTCTAAACTATCAAATATGTAAAAAAAAAAAAAAAAACTAAGGACCTAAAATTCGACTTCATTGAGTGCTCTAAATACTTAGCTATTATACATTGTACCTAAAAAAACTAATAAAATTTTCACTAAATGTAGCTAAGGTTTTACATCTTCATTAAATATTTTTTTATCTTTTTTCTTTTATCTCTCCCATTTGTTATTTTTTAATTATTATTATTTTGTGTTTTAAATTTTTTCAATGACTTTAACTAATAAATAATATTTTTAAATATAATATTTAAATGGTGTAAAAAAAATATATTAAGAATTTGATGTATGATATAATATAAAAATGAGATAAAATAAAAAATATAGATTTTCGATAAAGTATTCTGAAAGATAAAAAAAAAATTCTATAAACGAACCTTTGCTCTTTTTATTGTCGTTAACGAGGTATACTATTGCTTAACACATTGTCGTATATAAAAGATGTTGTCGTTTATAACATATAAAAGAAACGCCGTTGCCGGGGATCGAACCCGGGTCACCCGCGTGACAGGCGGGAATACTTACCACTATACTACAACGACTTGTTGATATTTACTCACTTTAAAATATATTTATATTAATATAATTTGTAAAATTTATTTTGTTAATATTTAATTATATAAAAATATCCGTCTATAATAATTTAAATGCAGTAATTTAATTATATGGTCCAATTATGTTAAATTGCATGAAACTAGAGATTTTGGTCGATTTATGACTTAATTAGGGTCTCTTTTTTTTTTCTTTTCTTTTTTTCCTTCCACAACAAATGATAACGAGTTTATTTTCCAGTAATATGCATGGAACCAAAGACTGGAGAACATTTATTAGTCACTGCAAAAAGATTACTGAAATAGCACAACAGCATTCCTTTTTTATTGATGAGAAATTATACAAAGCTACAAATACAATGCTCTTTAACTTATTTTACAATTACTTTTGACATTACCATAAGCTTGTGCCAACAACACCTACTTCCTTAATTTACACTAAAGAATCAACATCAATGAAATTAGACCCATCTACCAGCTCAACCTTTGCTTGCAAAATTACAATGTGAAAAGAAATAAATGAATAAACCAGATCAAATTTCTCATCAGATTAGTTTACACTCCACTTTCGTTATCTTTACGTCCAAAACTCATCATGAACGTAAACTGTAAAGCTTTTGTGGAACAGAAACTGATGATAGTGATGATGTTTCTGAAGATGGCAATGTGGATGATGATGATGATGTTAGTATAACTGTGTGATCATCCATGTTTTGTTGGTTTTGGATTATTTCAGTCTCAGGCTGCGGCATCTCCAAGTAATACAATTTCTTGAGAAATTCATATGATGCAAAGAAGAGTGCTCCTTGAGACATATACATAACCAATCTTGGAGCCAGTCCCCTGATAATAGGAAGTAATGTCAAAAAAAGAGTAGGCAATATCAGAGAAAAGGAACATATTGCAGTACATTGAACTCTCTAAGATTTATGTTTCTATAAAACTAAACAAGTATCTTGAGAGATGATAACTGAATGAAACAGAAGATGAAGTTACCTGTAAAGGCCATTTAAACCTTCATGCTTTCCTATTTCATAAAGGACATGAATCACACTACCGTATTGGCTTGCAGATCCAGGAATCTGCAGAATATCCACCATATAAAACAGAAAAGAGATAAAAAGCTAATAAAATTAACATAAAGTAGTTTGTTGAAATTATTCTTTGCAAAGATCCAATTTAGTTTTCTACAAGCTTAAAGCTGTGAACTTAACCAACTGTCGGATACCAACACATTTATGTAGCATGGCATGTTTAAACATGTCACGCTAAGGGGTCAAGATTCTTTGCAATATAAGAATCACAAACCTGTGTTTGTAGCCTTGTCTTTACCACATCAAATGGAGTCGTAAAAAAAGCAGCGGTGGTTCCAGCTAGTCCTCCACAAAATAGCTGCAGGAAAGGAAATTCATCTCTTCTATCAAAATTAATTAAAGGAAAAAATCAAAAGCATTCTAAAAAGTAAAGAAAAAAAAACAAAAGAGGGGCAAGTGTAGAGAAAACAGGTACAAACCGTTTGTAGTGTGTTGGGTTGAGTGCCAGATGGCAATGACGACAACGTCAATTGCTTCAAGCTTTCATATGTGTAAAACTGCACATAGGAATAAAGAAAGACTATGATTTCACATGTGAAATAAAGAAGAGGACTTGATACAGACAAAAAGAAACAGATTCTCCCACAAGACAACTGAATGGCATCATCTTGTCTAAACGGCTTGCCTGCAAGTTCAATATGCAGCAATATCTAACCTTGATAATCGAGTGTGGAACATTCCTGCAAAGCACAGCTCCCCAACCATTATACAAAGAACGCAAGCCTCCCTTTTCAATTATTCCAATAAATGCATTCCTGCAAAGAATAACCAATTTTTAGAAACTCATACCCAAAAAGCCTGCTATAAACTCATGATGGAATCTAAACCCTTTTTTTACCCTGCCATTTATTTCAATTTGAACTGAAGTTTCAAGAAGCATATAGGACAATTCTTGAAATAGATAGTTAGAATGTATAGTTCGTATTAATTAGAAGAACCTAACAACAAAACCAAATTCCTACTCGATAAGCATTAATTAATACGTGATAGCCAGAAATACTTAATCGTCTTACATAGCAATTGTTATACTTTCCTGTTATTCAAATCATAGAACTAGGCGAGGAGCTTAGTTGGGAAAGAAAAAAAATTAGTCATACCAACAGTTATTGTAGTGAGTTCCTACTTGCATCTGCTGCTTTATACGCTCGCTAGGAGTAAAAACAAAAGAAGTAGCAATGCTTGCACAACCACCTGCCACACAATGTGCAAGAGAGTAATATTCCTGCATAAAAAATGGGTGAGATTTTAAAAAGAAAAAAAATGATTTAAAGAAAAAAACAAAAGTGAATGAGAAAGACTGTACTTTTGGGAAAAAAGGAAGCAAAGACCCTTTAACAGATTCATATGTGAATGTGTAGATGGCAGAGATTGGAGCTGAAGATGCAATACTAGTGGTAATTCCTCGATAAAGTCCAGTCAATCCTGAATATATATCACAGTCAAATTTCTTTCAAAGTTATTGGTAATTACCATATCAAAAACAAACAAACAAAAATAAAAATAAAAAAAACATGAAGCTATTATGACTTATAAGATTACTCACATACAACACTAAATATATTTTATTCTTATTTTCAAGTTACCTCTATCGGAAACAATTGATCTTCCAATCCAGAATACAGACTTCTGGCCAGCACTGCAAGACTGAACAACAGTCTTAACTGTATCAACAGGATGAAGACAAAGGCTGACAAATATTCCAGCAAATGCCCCTGCAAAAGCATGCTCTTGCTTAGCAAGTGTGAAATGGGGTTTTTGAGATGCTGATGAAGTGACCCCTTTTTGAAGTGAATCCTCACTGACCAACTTTTCAGGTTCTTTTCTTTTGGTGTCAAGCACTTGATTATCATCATTGATGAGCTCAGATTCTTCAAGTGCAGCACTGTGTGAAACTAGCGAGTTCGTACCTGCATATAAATTAGAGAAGCCAGTCCTTGAAATACTACTGTCTTCCTCGAGGAATGCCCTGAGAAAATAATTTGAATACAAAAATGATCTTATATATTTGTCTGACTTTGCATCTTTAAATGATGATAAATAACAAGGTTTGCTTGAACTAGCATTACTATCAGCACAGACAGCAGCCAACTTATTTGCTGGTATAGTTGTATTTCCTGAAATGTAGCCATCTGCTGTACTAATAGTATCTCCTGAAGTGATATATTCATTAGATCTATTTTCAATCTCGCTAGCTTTGATTGGATTACTTAATCCAGCAAAAGATATTTGTTTCATCCATCCATATATATTTTCCAATTCATATGAGAGTTCTACACTTGCAAGCCCTTGTTGTCTCCAAGGTTCTTTATGCTTCTTTGCACCAGCCTGCAGTAACCTCCAAAACGATGAAAAAGTATGGTTTTCACTAAAAGGTCCAGTTGCTGATATCTTTTGGGTTACTTCCACAAAATCTAAAATCGGTTGCACTTTAGGAGCCTCACTAACAGTCCTTAAATCAGCATACAAGTAATTGACCCTTGCTGAAGTAGGTACCGCACCATTTTCTTCCCTGTCTAAATCACCAAAGATGAGCTCACTCTTATTCCCACTGTCATTGGGGCTTGAATTTACCTCATTTTCCAAAGAAGTAAGAGGACAACTGGCATAATCCCATATACGGCCGGCTGCTGAGAAGAGTTCACCCATACTCAATATTTCAGGAGTTTTGGAGTCAGATCCTTTACCCCATCTGTTATCAGTACTGCTAGAGAGAGTCGAGGCATATTCCTCACGAGCAAAACTGGCTAGCTCAGATGGTGATTGCTTTACTGTATTCCAACAGTATTTGATTGAAGCTTGATCACCCCTGAGATGCTTATTGCCCCCTGCCATATTCTTTTAAGAGTTTCCCTCAAAACATCTGCCAAAGGAATTAACAGATTGTTTCACTAAATCAGAACTAATTGCATACTTAAAAAAATTAATTTTCAACTACTTGTTTTTTCTGATCATGTGTAAATCACTAACTTTTGTACTGAAAACCCCTTTAGACTCTATAAATTCTTGTGGTCATAATAAAAGATTAAATATAACTTTTATTGCAAAGCCATAATTCAACTTTAGTTTCCTTACCTGATTGGATTTCATATATCAGTTCCCTAACAGTATCCTCTCCTTTCATTTTACATGAATTAAGTTAAGAACACCCAGATCACACTTCTGTGGCACATAGGAATATAATGAGCGGTTTAACACCAAAAGAGCCCTGAAACAATACAAAACCACAAGATCTTATTTCCCCCAAATTAAACACACCCAAAAACTCAATTCAAACAAACCAAGAAAGTAACCGTTAACCTTACTCACCAATTACACCCAATTTAAAAAGTCAATAAAATTCAATAGAAATACAAAGTTAATAACAAACCAGACTAAAGAACTGAAATTTAAGCTGAAATTAATAACAGGAAATGGGAACTGAAAATCTGTACAAAATGCCAGAAATTAAACGAACCAACTATGCTAGTCATGGATATATATATTTATATATATAAAAAAAAACAGCTTAACGAAACTACATCCTGTATCAATCAGAAACCAATGTACCGTTACCGAGTTCATATTGAATAGTAATATATTATTAGAAGCAGAAAACGTTAGAACCAACAAGAATAGATAAAAATTTATAGGCATTTTCCTTCGCTTTCCCTGCAACCAAACACATCATAAACCCGCCCAAAAAAAATAAAGTGCGTAACAGTAAAACGCACTTTTGAAGTTGAAAGAAGAGTAACCTGGAGTAAGTGGGGCGAAGCAGTGCCGCTAAGGCGAACGGAGTCATTTTCCCGAGAAAGTTCGAGGGAAAATCAGCTTGTTTGTTTGTTCTGTTTATATAAATTCAAAAAGTCCCCACAAAGTTAGAGGAGCCTACTCTTTTTTCACCATTATTTTTAAAATGACTTTAATTAATTAATTTTATATATTTACTTTGTTTGTTTTTTAAGATACTAAATTTTATTTCTTGTTTCTAAAATTAAAATGGTGATATAGGTCAAATATAATTTGATATATTTTAATCTTATTTATAATTGAGATAACATGAAGAAAGAAAAGAATTTTTAATCAAGAGATTAATTTTAGTTAATCGAACAACTGCAATAAGAATAAATAAACACCTATTAATTAACACTTATTTATGACCACAAATTCATATAGTTCAAATTAATATGACTTAAATTATTCCAAATATAAAGTTCAAAAGTTAATTAATTATAATATAAATTTTACATGTGATTATAGTTTTTATCCTAGTTGGAATAATTCTATAGTATAATTTTTATATCCTTAACCCAAAGAACTAAGTATAGAATAATTAACTCAACTTAATTGAGAGATTAAATAATTGATGTAGAGATTAGATGGGAGCAAACCTATTTGTTTAGCAAGGTCATATTATCATATAAAAAAATAGCGGGATTAATTTTACATTAACCTTAAGATTCTGTTTGGATGGTGGGATTAGATTGGATATAATTAGATAATTTTTATAGTTTAATTAGAAAGGATGTTAAAAAAAGTAATCCAACCAGCTAAATAATCCACTAGTTTGGGATAAGTTAATCCCATTAAAAAACTTGGAATAATTTTATATTACTCAATCCCCATATTTATGTATTTACTTAGTAAGAAAAAAGAACTCATACTTTGTATCTAATCTATTTTATTTTAATTTGGTATTGGTAAATTATCAATTTATTAATTCTTTTATTATTTTTTATTATATTTTAATCCAATCAAATTGTATCCAATCTCACCTTTTAATCGTGACCTAAATGATTTAGGGGAGGATAAATAAGGCCTTATGATTGGTCAATTGTACCATTATAGAAAATATCCAATCTCACCTTACAAACGTGACCTAAATGACTTAGGGGAGCATAAATAAGACCTTATGATTGGTCATTTGTACCATTATAGAAAATATCAAATCTCACCTTACAAACGTGACCTAAATGATTTAGGGGAGCATAAATAAGGCCTTATGATTGGTCAATTGTACCATTATAGAAAACATACTACTTATTTTATTTAAATTATTCTTGTTCTCTTTTAATGTTTATATTCAAATAAATGTTATTATTAAATCACTATAAATAAGTGGTATCATAATGTTAAAAAAATGATGCTTTTTCACTATAGTGATATTTAAGGATGAACTCTGTGATGGTTGCATTTTATTTTAGTTGATTTTTCATAAATATAGTTTTTATGTAATTACTATGCAAAAATATGAGGATTATATTTTTCATAATTTATATGAAAAAATTTATTAAAGAAAAAAAATAAAGTATGAGAAATATAATTGCTAACTAACTAAATATGACATAAACTAAATTTTATACAAAAATATGAGAAACTAAACCCATAAAAATGAAAATTCTTAAAAATAATCATAGAATTTTTTTTTGAAAAAAAAAAATATATTTTTACAAACTTTATTAAAAACCTCGTATAATTATGTAATTTCCTCTTTATTTTATCTTTTTGGTGTAAACAATTACAAAAGTGACCTGTGAATATGAATTTTTTTGTTAATTTTTACTTGTTAACATCTAATTATATCATAATAATTATTGGATTCAAATTTTAAATTAGATATTAAAAAAAACAATAATTTGTGTTTGGTAAATTTTGTTTTTGAATTTTTTAAACTTAAAAATAGAAATATTACTTTTATTTTTGTTTCTTTATTTTTGAAAAATAAAAATATATTTGATAATTATTTTGTTTTTTGTTTTTAAAAGCAAAAAATAATAAATGTTTTTTGTTTTTTGTTTGATAACTTTTATTTATTTATTTATTTTAACAATACAAAAT
Source organism: Humulus lupulus (assembly GCF_963169125.1). Classification (NCBI taxonomy): domain Eukaryota; kingdom Viridiplantae; phylum Streptophyta; class Magnoliopsida; order Rosales; family Cannabaceae; genus Humulus; species Humulus lupulus. Next base: position 234,846,132 of record NC_084797.1, read on the forward strand.
GAGGTGTTGATTTAAAAAAAAATTTGAAAACAGTTTAAAAAAAATTTTAAAATGAAAAAAATTCTATTTTCAAAATTTAATAAATTTTAATTAAAATTTTCAAAAATAATAAATAAACATAAAGTTACTAAACACAATTTTATATTTAATTGTTAAATTTTTAATTATTAAATAAATAATTGTTTTTTTAAAATGTTACCACACATAACTCGGTCGAAAAGCATAATAAAGATTCTGACAACGAAAGTAGTGGGTAGTTGAAGATGAAATTGCGAGGAATATTCCAGCGTTACGTGATGTACACTAAGAATTTGGCCTTATTGGTTTAGAACACGTGTAGTTCTCTAATTGGGAGCTGATGAAAAGTGAGTGGTCCAGATTGATCGTGTGTTGTCGTTTGTATTTTAAGAGCGGTGTACGTGATAACTTTGCTTTATAATATTTCTCATTGTGTGGGTGTGAGTGTGGTGTCTTGTCGCACCTTCCTCACGATCCAATCCAAATAAAGGAAGCTGCATTGTTCTTACAATTGTCATCTTTTAAATCCACAACAATCACGTTTCTACTTTAATAATAAGTTGCACAAGTTTCGATTAGGGGTGTGCAAAAAATATCCGATTCAATAAAAATTGACCGATCCAAAAAAAATCGATCGCCAAAATTTGGATGCCTAATTACTATTGGATCGGTTCGGATGTAAATTTTAAAAATCCAAATTGGATCGGTCGGTTGTTGGATGACCATCCTACATCCAATAAAGACCGACCGAAGCGATTCAATTTCCATCCAATTACATCTAATACCTCACTGCAGCTTACTATAGGCTTGCACACATGGGATGATTAAAAAAACCTTAAACTAAACACACTTTCTTTTTTCCAATACACGGATCCTATGCCCAGCCAGAGGATCCTATGAGTAATTAGTGTTTTTATAATTGAAATAATTTTTTTTTTTTTTTAAATCAGCCTAAATAAAGGTTTTAAAATATCGGATGGATCCGATCCGATCCAACGGATAACCAATGGATGGAACCGAATCGATCCAATCATCCATTGGATCGGATCGGATCGGTTGGTTCAAGATGATTGGATCGGATCGGTTCCAAAAATCCAACATCCAATTGGATGATTGGATCGGATCGGATAGGCTTAAAAACATTGGATGTCATCCAATGAACACCCCTAGTTTCTATACAAACTTTTGACTTAAAAAAAAATTTATACTTTTTTGGACCCTGTGTTTTTTCCCATTACTTGTGTTGGACCCTGTGTTTTGACAAATTACTTTTTGGACCCTATGTTTTGTAAAATAGTTAAAATAGAACACTAAACTCAATTTTGATGAAGAAAAAATTGAATATAACAACACAGTTTTTAAGCAGAATGATTTTTTTTTATTGTTAGTTTGATAAATTATTTGTAATTATAGTTGAAAAAACATTGATCAAAATTGGATTTAGGGTTCTATTTTAACCATTTTACAAAACATAGGATCCAAAAAGTAATTTGTCAAAACACAAAGTCCAACAGGTAATGGGAAAAAACACAGGGTCCAAAAATGTATAAACAAAAAAAAATCATTTATATTAAGATTTAAATAATGACTAAGGAGCATTAGTGTTGTCCGACACTAAAAAAAGATGTCATACTGATATTAGTGTAATTCAATATCGGCTCTTATATATTTTAATTTAATAATTATTATGAGATGTTATAAAATATTATTTTATGTGATGTTAAATATCTTAACATGTTAAATAATAACACTCTAAGATTTAATATAATGTAAGTTGTGATAATATAATTAATTATTTAATAATTTATAATTACTTTAATAATTGTAGAATGAACGGACATCGTGTAATGAGACAGACAAAATATGATCTTATATATACATGATTTATTGTGCCTAATCTTTGATTTGAGTGGATGAAAATCTTGTATTATTAGATTACGATTTTCTTTTTCCCGTCTATGTAACACGTTTTGTTTTTTAATTATCATTGTTGCCTCTTTGTATTCTCTAAAGCTATCACAAGATTTTGGAATGTTCATGGACTACTATGCATGATGCTCTTTAAGTGGATGAGAATTTTGTATAATTAGATCACGATTTTTCTTTCTTCCTCTATATAATACATTTTGTTTATTGTTTATTTTCAATAAAATTATCATTGCTGAAAAAAAATCAACTCTAAGCTTATTGTACACTAATAATATTTGAAGGCTAGAAAAATATGTAAATTGTTATATGAGCTATCTTAAGAGGACTCGACCTAAAACCTTATGAAACCAAATGACAATCTTACCATTGATCATTTCCTCACAAGTTTAAATTAGGAAATTTTTCAAATATATAGTTTTTGTTTCATTAATGTGCAAAAATATGAGTGTAATGCCCCGGATTCCCTATTATGGTTAATGGCTGGATTAGTAGGCTGGGAGGGCCATAACTGTTTAATTATGCCATTAAATGTGGTTATGCATGTTTATGAGAATTATATTATAATATGATGTTAAATGCATGCATGTGAGTCCACATTTGTTTACAGGGGTATTACGGTAATTTGGCCCGTTGAGGGTATACTTGAATATTTGTGTGTATGTTAATGATATATTGTGAGACCACATTATAATGTGGATTGGTTCGAGTATTCCGACATGAGACGATCGTTAAACGTGATTATCGGTTTGGTCATAACAGGTTTGAGCTCGGGGCTCGGGGTGAGTCTCGGGGTGATATTAAAGGTTATAGCGTTACCGGGGATTTTAGGGTAACGGGTTATGAAATATTGGTGTTTGAGGATATTGAGATTAGCGGGAATTGGGAAGCGTTAATTATAATTAACGGGTTTAGCGGAATGTACCAATTTTGCCCTTGGGGTGGTTTTGGAGACTTAAGATGACATGAGGGGCATTTTGGTCTTTTTAAGGAGGATATATATAAGGTTTAGTGGCTGAAGGCTGTGGAATAAAACAGAGAAAAACAGGGGTTAGATTCTTCTCTTCCCGTACCTTCCCGTAGCTTCATCTTCTTCATTGCTTCTTTGAGAGTTTTGTGTTCTTGGTGATAATTCAAGCTAGAAGAACTCAAGGCTGCGTTGGAGCACTTGTGTTAGCCTGTGTGGGAGGATTAAGCTAGTCTCAAGGTGAGTTTTGGCCATTAATTTCAGTTAGTACTCTGTTTTCGTTCTGGTTTTTAACTCATGGATTTTGATGTGGGGAGTGAGGATTAAAGGGAGTTTTTGGTGTTAGATGATTGGGTTTTGGTGAGGAGGTGTTATAGGTAAGGTTTGGGGGTTCAATTACATGTTTGAGGGAGGTTTTATGGGGGTTTAAAGGTCTGGTTTGAGAGGTAATCGCACAGGGAGAAAAACTGGTTCGTGTGGCCGACTTAGCCATTCTGGGCTGGGCGCCGCGGCGCAGCAGGGGAGCGCCGCGGCCCTTGGCGTTTGGCAGGCAGGGAGCCTCTCTGTCTGGAGGCGCGCCGCGGCGCAGAAGCAGGGAGGGTCGCGGCCCTTGAGGCTAATTTTGCTAAAAAGTGGTTTTTAGCTTGGGGATTCAAACCATAGGCCTCGGGGTTGGACCTAGTACCCGGTTGGGTAGTATTTGATGTCTCGGGAGCTGGGATTTGGTTTGGGAACCCTTGGTTATCATTTTTATTGATGAATCCTATATTTTGGTTATGACCAGGTGACCGTCGAGGAATTTAAAGGTTGATCGTTCTCAGGGGTCGTTCATATTATAATACTCACTCGAACCAGAGGTAAGAAAACAGTGTATGAATACAGTTGCACCCTGTATAGGTATATGACATGCATGGTTTGATATTAAGGCGTGTTGGTTGATATATGTGGACAAGGATTGCATATTAAATGCTAATGAATGTTGATTACCTGCTTGAGACACTGACTAGTCAGGGACCGACTCTAAAGTCGAGAATCATGCATTGAATGGCTCTATAGCATTAATGCCTGACCGACCCTAGGGTCGAGAAACTTACAAGCGCTTGCCTGGTCTACGACCAGATGACTATAGCCAAGGTATATGACCCCGGTGACCGTTTGTCACAAGGCTAAGGGACGTTGTCCATAGTTTCGACTCTAGAGTCGTGAGGAAGGTTATGTTGGTGACTAATCACCTTGCACCTGTCCTAAACAAACTTATAAATGAAACACTTATCGATTAAGCCCTGGTGACCCTATCGTCACATGGCTAGAGGGAGTGATGCTCATTATTGTGACTTTTGGCTATTGTCACCTATTTGTTGGACTGATAGTCCTGAAGGAATAACTATGATTATTGTTGATATTATATCATGCTATATTGTGTTTTCTTGCTGGGCCTCGGCTCATGGGTGCTATGTGGTGCAGGTAAAGGAAAGGAAAAGCTTGGCCAGCCTTGAGTGGAGAGCTTGGGCGATGTAATGTACATACAGGGCCGCTTGACCGCCACGGTCAAGGAGTTCTCAGAGGGACTAGGGGTTTACCCTATTTTTGCCGCTTAGGCCGACGGGGATTGTATATATGAACTGTAGCAACTCTTTTGTAACTTGAACTACTTGTAAACATTTTAAAAAGGCTCATGAGCAGTTTATTTACTTAATGAAAAGTGCCCTTTCCTTTTTACTGGTTTTACACCTTAACCTGTTAACGACACTTAGATCACGTTTTTAGCCAAAGGACTCGGGTAGCGGGTCAAATTTCCGGTTCACCGTTCTCCGTAACTGTTCTGGGGTAGCCAGGGCGTTACAATGAGAGTTATACTTTTTTTAATTTACTAGATACAATTAACTTGCAATGCAAATTTTCTTAGTTTTATTTATAGAATTTATTAATTATTTTTATTAAATTTATATTAATGTCATATAAATTTTAAATAAATATTTTATTTTAATTAAATAATTTATTTATTTTTGTTTAAGTTTATATTTGTTCTAGTTTTTGAATTTAGGAGTGACAACAAGAGATTATATATTATATGTTTAATATAATATTAAATATTATACGTGGATTTTAAATTTAAATTTTTTGCTAGTTTTTTTAAAAAGTAATTTGTTGCTAATTGACAGCATATTATATTATATTATATCTTTAATATGATATTATTCTATTAGGTGAGTTTAAGTTTAATTAAATTTTATTTAAGTTATAAAACGTATGATTTTTTTTTTGATGAATCAGCAATATTTTCATTACTCCAAAAAACAACTATACATTCTAATAGCATCTTCAATGGAAGATCTAATAATATCAAATTCTATACAAATATATGAACTGTTAGACTATATCCCTCTCTACACCTTTAGCTTTATAATGCCGAAAATCATTCTATTTCTACTGTACTGACACGTTGAGGCCTAACACAGTTAACTCTATGTTTAACATCTTCCTTAATCTTCCTCACTATCATGTCTACTGTCATCACCTTCGAATGCCAGAGAAGGTCATTTCTGGCATGCCAGACTTGATAAACCAAAGCTGCAAGTGCAGCAGAATAACATTGTTTTTTGAACTTGCTTATTTTGGCTCTTTCAATCCACCTTAGAAGACTGTCTAGACCTCTTGATTCAGCTCCCCATCGAAGCCATCTCTTCACTTGCTGAAGACAAAGCCAAGATAAAGAGCAATCAAAAAAGAGGTGCTCCTCTGTTTCTGTGTGAAGCCGACAGAATAAACAATGAGATTCAGCAATTATGTTATGTTTCTGCAACTTTCCTCTTGTTCTCAACCTATTCCGAACAGCTATCCAGAGTACCAAACTATGTCTTGGCAGATTGAATCTACCCCACACTTCTCGACTCCATTTTACTCTATTCTGAACAGGACACATCATCATGTAGCCACGGGATATCTGGTATCTTGCACCAACAAATTGCTGTATATCAGTAATACTCTTAACCCGTTCTTTGACAGCCACCAGCTTTCTCCAATACCAGCTCCCTTGGGTAGGAGGCTGGTAGCTCCACCAATCTCCTCCCTTAAGATAAACACTATGTATCCACCTAACCCATAAATTGTCTTCCTTGTTTGCAATTGCCCATACATACTTGATGATGACAGCAATATTCCACTCAGCAACTCTTTTGAAACCAATTCCCCCTACTGCCTTAGATTGACATACACTCTCCCAAGCTATAAGACCTGCTCCCTGAAACAGATGATGTCCTTTCCAAAGATAAGCACGGCAAATGGCCTCTATTCCAGCAATAACTTTCTTTAGTAAGATCATGATTTGGCACCAATATGAATGTATTGTTAATAACACTGAGTTGATTAGCACAGCTCGCCCAGCAAAGGACAAATTTCGAGTACTCCAAGCCTTAATCCTAGCTGTCATTTTATCAGCCAAAACAGCGCAATCATTATGTGAAATTCGCTTGGCACAAACAGGGATGCCTAAATATTGGAATGGTACTTCTTTCCTGCTAAAACCAGAGACATCCACAATGCGTTGCACCTTACTTTCTTGCATGCCACAGCAGTAAACAGCCGACTTCGAAGGATTAGGATGCAGGCCCGAGGAACAAGAGAATAGCTTCAGCCCTTGCAAGAGATAATGGATACTTTTAAAGTCTCCATGGCAGAACATGATAACATCATCTGCAAAACTCAGATGATTTAATTTCAATTCTACACACCTGTCATGGAACTTGAAGTCTGATTTGGTCCCAATTCGTTGCAATATTCTTGTGAGATACTCCATACCGAGGACAAAGAGGAGCGGAGACATAGGATCTCCTTGCCTTAATCCTCTCTTTGCTTCAAAATATCCATGCATTGATCCATTGAACATGAGAGAAAACCTTGGAGTCCTGACACAATTCATAACCAGCTTTACAAACTTGTCAGGAAATTGGAAAGCATAGAGCAATTCTTCTAGGAAATCCCACTCTACTGTGTCATAGGCTTTCTGTAAATCTAGTTTTATCACACATCCTGCCTTAGTTGTTTTCCTCCCATAATGCCGAATGATATCTTGGCAAATCATAATGTTGTGAGCGATGAACCTGCCTTTGATGAAACCCCCTTGATTTTGAGCTATCAACTCAGGAAGAATGTGTTTGAGTCTTGAACAAATCAACTTGGTGGCTGTTTTGTAAATTACATTGCAACATGCAATGGGCCTAAAGTCACCAACAGTATTAGGACACTTAACTTTGGGGATAAGAGTTAACACAGTTGTGTTTATCTCTTTGAGTATTTGACCTGAATGCAAGAAGGAGGTTACAGCTTCAAAAACATCATTCCCAATTAACTCCCAGTTATCCTGAAAAAAATAGCTTGAATATCCATCTGGTCCCGGTGCCTTGACCCCTGGAATTTCAAAGATGATTTTCCTGACTTCTTCCTTTGTAAAATCGCCCAGTAATAAATCAGCTTGTTGCTTGGTCACCAAAGGCCCTTGTTTCACCACATTAATTAGAGCAGAATGCCTATTAGCCATTTTATTACCAAGTAAGTTTTGATAAAAGGACAGAAAAGCTTCTGTAACTTGAGAATGTGTATCTACTCTGATTCCTTCTTGGTTTTCAATTGATAAAATTCTATTTTGTCGTCTTCTTGCTCTAATGCTGGCATGAAAAATTGTTGTGTTTGTGATAACTCTACAAAATAGAGTTATTTTACCACTTTTTATGTGCTAATTGTTGCTTAATTCTTGAGTTTTTAAGTAATTTATTAAGTTTTTAAGTAATTTTGAATTTATTAGTCTTATCATGATTTTATATACTTTTGTGTGTTTTTATAGTTATTTTGTTGTAAAGTGTTGTAGTTAATTATTTGAATTATTATTGTTAAGTTAGTGGTAAAAAAATGTTGTATTTTTTAACTTAAATATAAAATATAAATTAAGTTATAATTAATATTTTCAAAGAATTAAATTGATTTATTTTTTAAATTGAAAATATTTTATTATGATTTATTTATGTTTATTTTGTAGGGAATTTATTGTATTTGTGGGCTTTGAAAAGAAAAGATATAAAGCTGAAAAAAAATGGCATTTTTCAAAAGTCATAAGCCTCATGGGCCCTGCCACCTTCTAGGCCCAACAAGCTCCTTACCCACACGCCTGAAGCTCCCTCCAGCTGCATCAATCAAGGAGCACAAGTCTTCCTCTTCAATTGCATGCTTCATTCCACTCCTGCGCCTGCCATCAAATGCCACCTTGCAGCTCCATGTGCTAACAAATTCTCCCAGCAGCATGACCACACGCCTGTCCAAGCCATTTGGGCCAATTGCTCCAGGCCCAATAGCAATCCAACTCCTCAGCCAACCGAAACATCCTTGACCCAAGAATCTTCCCAGTTGCCAATTCCTCCAGGTCGTACACCACAGCTGCTCCCCACGCCCACAAAGCCTCCAATTGTATTGAGCCCAACAATATCACTTTGTCTTCTATGACAAAAATACCACATTTTTACCTCACTTTTTACATTTTTTACCCCAAAACATAATTATTACACCATATAATTTATCCCTATTTGCCATATTATAATTAATTAAATTAATTTAATCAATTTAATTCATTTGAATTGATTATTTTAATACCTTATTTTTGGCTATAAATAAGGAGTTTTGAAGACCATTTAGGGTGCCCATTTTGGAGGGAGGTTACTATACCATAATTTCTACACATTCAAAACCTCTCTATTCTCTTCATCTTCTTCTTCTTTTTATTTTTTTCTATGTATTTTTAGAGGAACAATTTGGGGGTTTCTCCTCCAAATTTTCCTATTTATGTTTGTAATTTTTAGTGTATTTTATATTCTAGTTATGTGTTTCTAATCTTTTTAAGATTATTAAGGTGATGATGAAACATTTTGTAACTAGATAGTATTTATTTTGTATGTTGATTTCCCATTTTGTGCAACAAAGTTTATGGAATTTTCTTCTTCAAATATCTTCTTTCATCTTAAATATCATGTATTTTGGATTGTTAGCACATATTTAAACTTTGATCTTCATTAGTGCAAATACATAATATTCTTTGTGTAAGATGTGTCATTAAATTGTACACATCCATGCTTAGAACAAAAATATTATGTTTTGCCTTATAAATAATGTTCATTGATTTATTTGTTATTTCATTAGATTGATTTACACTAAATGCTTTGAAATTATAACTTTGAAAAGTGAAGAAAAATCTTATATTTTTGGAAGAAATTTGTACTTAAATTATAAATCTATTTAGAAAATGATAGTTTGATTTATCTTAACTATCACTAAAACTTGGGAATCAATATACTTATAAATATTATTGAACTTATATTTTGTGGATTCTAATCCTTAATAATCTTATTTTACCATCTTCATTTCTATTATTAATTTTTATTTATATATATTGTCTTTTATTTATTTATATTTATTGTCTTTAATTTCTATACTATTGTCTTTTATTTTATTTTTATTGTTACAAATTTGCATCAATCTTTGGAGCTAGGTTATAATTTATTAATTTTGATTTAAAATAGTTTCATTTTCGATTTTAGACAACTCCTTTGGGTTCGATCTCGTGCTTACACGAAAACTATTCTATAAATACGATTCGTGCGCTTGCGAGTATAATTTTAAACATACCCGTTTTGGGTCTATCAGTTTGCATCTCCATCCTTGAGCCAACTTAGTTTGGCCTTTTGTTGCAAAAAAGAATACAACTCTTTATGTACTTGAATATATTTGTCCCTGGCTTCTGCTTCTCGAGTATGCAAATCAGGATTCAAAGGATCTAATTGAAGTTTTTCTTGACAGTCAACCAATCGCTCCTTGGCCTGAGCATCAGCTGTATGGATATCACTGTACCCCTGTTTGTTTAGCTCTTTTAAGACTCCCTTGAGAGCCTTGAGTTTAGTCACTACTTGATACATTTTTGTCCCAGTAAATGCTCGCTTCCAAACCGCCTCCACTGACTCTGAATACTTTGGATGAGAAGACCACATTCTAAAGTATTTAAATGGATTTTTGCCACTTAGAATCTCAGGATACACAGCCAAAACCACAGGGGTATGGTCAAAAATCCCTTCAGGCAGAAACACTGCTTCAGCATTGTTAAAAAAATTCAGCCATGTCTGATTTGCAAGCACCCTATCTATTTTGGAGTAAATTCTATCATCTCCTTGTTGTTTATTGCTCCAAGTGAAAAAAACTCCCACTATACTTTACATCTTCTAATTGGCATTCCCCAATACAGTCAATAAAATCTGTGGTTGTGTTATACTTCACTTGTTTACCAAGCCTTTCGTATTTATTCAATATCTCATTGAAATCTCCCATGACAACCCATGCTTCCTGGGTATTTATGTCCTGTCGATCTTTCCATAACATCTTTCTCCCATCTATATCATTAACAGCATACACAAAAGTGACATAGAACCGAATCTTACCATCCATCGTGGACACTAGAAGGTGTATGAGTTGGCTAGGACATCTTAAAATGCTCACTATAAAATTAAGAGGATTCCATGCTATTATGATTCGCCCACCCGCATGCCAAGCTATGTTAGAAGTAAAACACCAACCACTGAACATGTTAACATATAAAGACCCAAGTTTCCGGGCCTTAACCCTCGTCTCGAGAAGACCAACTAAACTCACCTTTTGAGAATGAAGCAAGTGCCTGACTAATTGTTGCTTTTGTGGGTTGTTGATCCCTCGGACGTTCCAACTCAAAATTCTATCCATTTCGAAGAGGAGGCACTCCCCCTCCTCCTGTTTTCTCTCCTTTGTTTAAACCATTGAAGTCTACTTTGCCCGGAATCTGCTCAGATAATTCTTGTGGTCTAGCTTTTGGTGTCTGCTGTCCTCCATTCGTGTCTTCTGCAACAACACCCTCACTTGCTGAAATCGATGCACCAGGCAGCTCAGCTAATGCCTGAAATGAATTAGTTGTTTGTGTTTCCACCGTTCCCTTATCCTTATACTTCCTTCCTTTAGTGATTTGCTGAAATCCATCCGCATCTACTGTCAGTTCCTGGGCAGGTTGATTAGTTACTGCTACCTTGACATCTTCTTTGACTACCCATTGTTGTTTCTGCCCCTCTTTCTTCCTGCAAGCATCAGTCGTGTGTCCCATGCCTTTGCAATGGCCACAGACAATAGGCTTCCATTCGTATATGACCAATACAGAGACCTTAGAACCATATTCATCTTTAAAGTAAATGAGTTCCGGAAAATCCTGTTTGATAGAAACTTCTATGAGGACTCTTGAGAAATTGAGTTTATCTCGCTCTTTGGTCACTGAATCCACCTGCACAGGCTTTCCCAATTGCCCAACAATCTTGAACAACGATTTCTCACCCCAATATTTCAATTCTAAATCAGAGACTTGAATCCATATCGGTACCGTGTGGACATCTTCTTTCTTGAAATTGGTATTGGGATCCCAGGCCTTCATCACCACAGACCTCTTATTGAGAAAGATGTACCCGCCATTGAGTACCTCATCCCTGTCTTCAATGGTTTCAAATCGAATGAGGAATACCCCATATGATAGCAGCCCGACCTTATCTACTTTATCTCTCCACATTCTTCTAACAAACCCCTCAAAGACTAACTGTGGTGGGTTAGCTCCAAGCACATAGCACACCATAGAAGAATTCCAAAATGCTACCTCTTCCTCAATGTCTTCCATTGTGATTTTTACCTTACAATCTTGCTCAGTATTCGAAAAAGAATTATCCAAATTCCTTATGACTGTTCCCGATCTCAGAATCGGAGGAGTATTAGGATTACCTTGCGAAATGCTCTCAGCACATTTACGATTGGCAGCTAAAAAACCTGCAAAGTCCGATCTGATTTCCTCCTGTCTCTGTATGTCTCGCAAGGATGATTTGGGTGACAGAGGCTCTGGAAGCCCATCACACAATGCATGCTCCATAGGCATCGAACCAGCAACAAGCACCTCCACTCCATCATCATCTTCATCTGAAAAAGCAATTGGCTCAATGCCAAGCACAACCTCCATGGATTTTGTTTTTTGAACATCTGAAGAAGAGGATGGACCTCTCTTCTTTGGTTTCTTGACAGCAGATTTCGATTTCCCCTGAATTTTTGCCCTTGTTTTCGCCATAGCACCAGCTCGAAAGCTGCAAGAAGTGCCAAAACAGAGAAAACTTTTGTACTCTCAAGTGAATAGATTTGAGAAGAAGTAAAAGTTAAAAAAAAAAAAAAAAAAAAAACAACGTATGATTTTATTATTTTTAAATAATTATCATTGCAAAATATCTCAAAAATATCTTATTTTAATTTTTCTAATTATTTATTTTATTTTATTTAAGTTTAAGTGTTTATAAACTACCGTTAAATATAATAATATTCTGTTAAATATGAGAATATTCCGTTAAAGCTAACATTAAAAAAATAAAAGACCGTTAAAACTAAGAATTTCCGTTATCTACACACTTATTATATAGAAGAGATATGGGAAAATTTATTAAAGAAAAAACTAAAGTATGAAAAACACAATTAGTAGCTAATTAAAATATAGAAATGTCACATGTTTTATCATAGTTATGTTTTCTTTGATTTTGAAAGTAATTTTTTTTTCAATTTTTTATATTTTCCTTCAATTTTTAATTATTTTTTCTTTTTTTTCCTTACTTATTTTTTCTTCCATTTTTTCCTTTTTCTACCAATTTTTAGCCTTCATCCTTTTTTTTTTCTTTCCATTTTTCCATTCTCTTCTTATTTTTATTCATTTATCTATTTTTTTTCTTCTTCCATTTTTTTTTTTTTTTCTACCAATTTTTTCATTCATATTTTTTCAATCCATTTTTCTATTTTTTTTTTCTTCTTCTTTTCTTTTTTATTCATTCATCTATTTTTTTCCTTCATCATTTTTTTTGTTTTTTTTCATATTTTTTTAGTTTTCTTTCTTAAGTTTTTTTCCTTTTTTTTTCTTCATTTTTTGTACTTATTATTTTCTCATTCCATTTTATTTTTCTTTCATTTTTTTCACACATATTCTAACATTACATAATTATTTTACTATTTTTTTATATATTATCTTTTATTATTGTAATTTTTTTATAGTTTTTTCCACTATATATAAAAAAATTCAAATTAATTTTTTCAGTATTTTCTTTTTACTATAACCCTTATAGTAACACCAGAATTTGAAAAGAAAACTAATAAAAATATGAAAACGTGAATGGGTAAACAGTTACCCTGATGTGAATATTCAAATCTAGAAAAAAATTATATGAAGAAGATGGGAGAGAAGGGAAAGGGGGTGAATCTAATTTTTAAAATTTTTTTATCTTCAGATCTGGGGTAACTGGTTACCTTCCCGTTTTTTGTATATATTTATGGAGGTAACTGGTTACATTCACGTTCTTTGTGTGTATATTTCTGGAGGTAACTGGTTACCTTCACGTTATGATGTGTGTATATTTCTGGATTCTTTATAGTAACTGGTTACCTATGTGTTACTAAAATTAGTTACTTCTTCATTTTTTAATTAAGTGTTCTTCATCTTTTTCCTACAAATTTGATGTTTCTTTTCATATTTAATATGAGTAACCCGTCACCCCTCTTATGATAACTAATTACTCTTCCTAATACATATTATTTAATCTAGCTTTAGAATTATTTTTTACATAACCATCAAAAATCAATCAAGTAACTAGTTACCTTACACATTATTTGAAAAAAAGAAACGTAAAATCCAAAAAAAATAGAAAAAAATGTTTATAATAAATAAAAAATAATTTTAAACACAATTCACATTACCAAAAAAAATTGCAAAACAACCGAAGAAAAATTTAATATAAAATTAGTAATATAAAAAAAACAAATAAGCTAAAAAAATAATAATCAAATTACAAACATAACCTTCCAAAATAATAAAACTTGATTAAGATTAAAACTATAGCATAAACCAACTTTTATACAAAAATTTGAGAAAATAAATTCATAAAAATGAAAATTCTTAAAATCAACCAATGATTAACTTTTTTTTTGAAAAAAAAAACCGTATTTTTGCAATCTCATATTAAATGTAATTTCCTCTTTAAATTATGATATGATCAGGCTCAACTCAACCATCCCACTTGGCCATTTTCTCAACTGCTTAAGAAAATCAACGATTTGTTCCAGTCCAAGAAAATATAAAACACCCAACTAATCTTAAACGTTTATATGTAAATATACATATATATAAATCATGAGAACCAAATTACATTATGATCATTGAAGTACATATTTTTACAAGTTTCCAATTGCCTCTTCAAATATCAGACAAATGGAAGCAACAGAAGAGAACTGGAATACAAAACACAAACTATAACATGTTCCTAGCATCAGTGCACCATGCAAAAAGAAAGAAAATCAAAGGTCTAATGACTATTCCTATCCGAAATGCCAATTACTGCCATCGTTTGGCAGCTTTCGAGGCTGAGGAGCTGCCTGTAGTTGGCTTCTTAGCACCTGACGTACCTTGATACAACAATGTTGAGCATGAGTAATGGAAAATAGATGGTTGAATTACCCTTACTCTTAAGGCAAAGATGGCAACATAATTTAAGTGGTGAAGAAGATGACATACCTGACAAAACCTTGGATGAACTTCTGGTGGTCAGTGACAATCGAGATGATTTCACTGACAATGACTTTTGTGGAGGCTTTGGAAGCCTAGATGGTATAGTTGGCCTGATTGCAGTCAGATATAAACAAGATACATTAGGCTTATTTGTAGAAAGTCTCATCTCATGATAACTAGCTATGTCAGATGAAGAATCTCCCGAAACCAAGTAATCAGATAACAGACCAAAGAAAAGCTATCAGGTGTGAGAAGATGCAATCAAGGTTTGATTTAGTCAATCGTTGTTTTGTAGGAACAAGATCAGTTTTTGATTATTCTGTTTTTATTTGTATTTGTTTCCTAGTTTGTTGGGATACTTTCTAGCCAGAATATCTCTGTATTATAGGTCCTTTCTGTGTATTTAGTGAATGATCATAATAAGAAGTAAGCAGTGTTTTAGAGTTCTCTTCTCCGGTATCTTTCTCACAAAACAAAGAGTTGTAAAAATAGCACAGTTAGCCACTTAAACATATTTTCCAATAGAGTTCAGCTATTATGTGTTAAACCGAAAGAAGAGCACAGTAAATATGTTCAACAGGTGATAGAGAAAGAAATACTCACTTCTCCATGACCTCAGATTGTGTTCTTTCCAGTCGATTGTTCTCAGTGGGAGTTTTCTGAGTTTGTACCTTCTCAGCTTTACTTTGTTCAGTTTGTGCATTCTCAGATTTTGTATTTTCAAATGTTTTTGCAGATTCCGGGAACAGAGTGAACTCCACAACACTGGCTATTGAACCATCAGTTTCTGTTCCCATTGAAAGACCACCATCAGATATGTCACTTAATCTCTCCTCAGAATCTGCATCCCCAAAGCCCAAAAGATCAAAGTCTTCATTTAAGTTCTGATTTGCATCTCCTAAAAGCTTCAACTGAGAGGAGAATTCTTTCTGATTTCTCAAGTCTTCGATTGACTGCTGAGAACCACTTTCAGAATGCTTCTCACTATATTCTGAGCAGTTGTCCATATCAGAATTTTTTTCACTTGGCCCTGATCCTTTCCCTCCATATAAACGATTGTTCTGTCGAGGAGTCCCCATTGAATATTTTCTTGGAGATGAAGACCTATATCTTGTTGCGCTCATACTACTCTTCACACCATTGACATTAGTCTTCTGTAACTGCTCAAGCTCCTCATCCTTCTTTGTAATAACATCTTTAAGGGATGCCACCTAAAAGATGTCCAATAAATAATGGCAGTGAGTAATGAAAAACAGGTACCAAACATTTAACAGTAAGCATATGAAGTTATGATTACTAATTCAGTCTGATGTATAAATTTGAGAGGTTTACATGATACAAGAACATTTCCAGAAAATGGGTTTACCATCAAAACTGGAACAAAAAAAGAACCAGAAATATATAGCTAGTGTTTGCCAAAGAGTTTTAGACAAAACCTTGGGTTCAAGGTAGTCCTCACTAGTCACTACAAGGAAAAAGGTGTAATCCAAACAAAGGAAACATAGAAAAGTACGGGTAATACAAAAGTGCAAGAATAGTATATAATAGACTATTATTAGGCACTCACTATTGAAGTTATAATTTTATGACCCATACATTGAAATAAAAAATCAACGTCCGGGAGCTTGAAAGTCAAAGATCCACGCACCAAGGTTTACAACATACATATGGACTCATTTATCCCAAACTTAAGAAACACTTAACTAACCACACCTAAACCTGGTACATCATGTAGAATAAGTGATTGTTGTCTACAATAGTAGATGATTGGATCTTCGAAAATCTTTGGAAGTAATGAAAAGAAGTTGCATTAGCAGGACATACTGGAAATGAACCCTTTATAATTTAAAAAAAAAAATCCAATAATGTCAATACAACTGAAATTTTAGCTACATTGGTTGCATCATATGACAAATCATAAATCTTAACCCATAACAATCATTGATTTGAATATATGGCAACAACACTCCAGAATTTAGGCATAACACTGAAAACCAGTATATCTAAACAGACATGTTTAAGAAGAAATAAAGCTAAGACCTGTTCCATAAGATCTCTAACATCCCTTCCTTCTTTGTTGCTCCGTGCAGCACCTAATTCAACACCAGAAACCCTCTCTGCAAACTTTAAAGTGCTTATAGTTTCAGAGTAGGATTCTGTATCAGGATTCAGCTGTACAAACATAAGAGTCTTTGCTTGACCACCTGCAGTTGGGGATGGAAAACAAAAACAATCAAGGATTCCTCAATAAAGCTAGTGGAAAACAGAGTACAAATACATACAACACATAAAGACCATAATATTTTGCAACTGAGGACCAAAAATTATAAGTACCTAAAGAGCTCTGAAGTACTTGAGTTAATTTGCTATTTCTATATGGCACATGAGAATTCTTTTGTGCTAAAGCAAAAATGACATCTCCAAGAGCTGATAGTGACTTATTTATATGCTGTGCCTCCCGAAGCCTCTCTCCAGTTGCTTCAGAGCGATCTACCCTCTCACTGCCAGCGAGATCTACCAAATGTAGGCTACCACGTAGAATACTTTCTGTTTTCAGGTCCGTACCACGAACATGAACAGTGAGAACACTGCATCATTTTGTTAGATATAAACCATGATCAGAAATGAAACATTGAAATCAATATGAAAAGAGATAAAGAAAGATATTAAAAAATACATAAATAACCCATTAAATACATTCACATACGATGAAAGCAGAAATCTGTCAAACAACTAAGCATACATGCATATGTCAATTGTTACAGACACAAACAAAATTCTCAAAATATTTTTAAGGCAGACACTACAATCCATGTTTATATAGGCTTGATCTTGAAGTGAAGCAAGATTAGAAAGTAAGCAAAGCATTTCAGATCCTGAACAAGATATTAGAAAATAAAAACTTTGTAAAAAGAATAAAACCTGTGGGATCTGCTACTTCTTTCATTGAGTGCTGTTGCACCAACTGCTCGGTTCATTAATCCAATATGCATCAATTCTAGGACATCTTTAGTTGATTTAACAGAATGCATGCTTGCATCAGGAACAGCTAATCCATTTGGTTGGGCTGTACTCCAAATCCCAAGTGTGTGCAAGTTAAGGAAAAAAAAAGCCAAAATATAGCAGACCACACTCATTTGAGAGAAAACAACAAAATAAGCATACAAAGAAGCAGCAGGCAAGCAACTTTAAGGCAAACTGTTAGTTCAAAAATCTCAACCAAAAAAATAAATAAAAATGAACATAAGACAGATATAGGATATCTTTTCTGGGAACTTTCATTCGAGAGTAGATCACGAACTTGTTCATTATATATCTCAACCATTTGAACACCAACTTCATAAGCAATGGAGCTCTTCCTGCTCTGAGAAAGTTGAAAAAGATCATTCAATGCACGATAGTTGACTCCCCAGTCCACTCTTGATGATATGCTAGGCCCACTCTGAGATAACAAAGACAAATATTAAGCCAGAACTAAAATGTGTATAAATTATGAGAAAATACAAACAAATTATATACCATTGTATAGGTCTTTCCTGACCCCGTTTGACCATAGGCAAATATACACACATTATATCCATCAAGCACAGAACGGATTAATGGTTGAGTGTCCAAGAAAACCTCCTCTGTTAACATTCAACATACAATATGTCTCATCAATAGCACAGGCAGAGTGACCAATTCAAATAAAATATGAAAACAGAATCAGAACCTTGAAAATTATTTGAGACATGTTACAAAAGTTAGTACCTTGAGAAGCTGTAGGACCAAATACTTTGTTGAATTTGAATAGTCTGTGGCTTCCTTGTTTAGAGGGATTTGCAATTATTAATTCACCATTTTCACCAACATGCTCTACTGTGGTGTGTTTCTTACTTTGTCCTGGAAGAAATGGTCTTATTCGACAGTACACTCTTATATTACCTACAAGAAGAACAATATATTAATACCATTACCTAACAACTATTATATGCAAAAACATTATTGTGCTAAACAACATACCCTTCAAATCCTGAACCTCGTTATACAATCTTCGATTTTCAGCAAGAACTGTATGATAATTTTCAGCAGCATCCGCAAGTCCTTTAAGCTTCACTCCTAGTATATGTAAAATATATGCATCATAAAATATCAAGGAAAAAACAGTGGAAAATTATAACCTGAAACAATATCAACTAAAAAAGGAAATAACACAAGCAAACATCAAGTAAAGTACCTAAGTAATTAAACTCGTCGGAGTAACTTCTTTTCGTCTTCAAGACTTCATGTTTTGCGGACTCCATTGAAGCCCTCAAATCCTATTATAATTAAATAACATTTAGTATAAAAATGTTAAAAGTTAAACTTCGTAACAATTTAATGATGTAGGCCTACCTGCAACGCTCCACACTGGAAATTTATAAAGTTCTGGTAAGTACGCTCTTTCTTTTTCCATCTCCGTAATTTAGACTCTGCGAATGACTCTATTTCTTTCATCTTTTTCCTTGAATCTATCAATTCATGCTCAAATTCCTTTAACTTCTGCTCCAATTGAATTTTTTCTTCCTTGGCATTTTCCTCTAACTGCAGACAATGACTTTCATGTTTGTTTATGGTTGATTCTAGTTCTTCTTTAAGTCTTGAAATCTCATTTTGAAATTGATTTTTCTCTCCCCTTATTTTCTCAACATCCTTCTCTTCAAGTTTTTTCTTCTCCTCTAACTTCATTTTCTCATACTGCATATTCCAATAAGCATATTAAGAATATACAAACAGCCCAAAAAATATAACTAAAAAAACTGAACCTTACAGATAATTAAAGTATCCTGTTCTGCAAGTTAAGAAGAAAATATTACAAGCACTATCAAAATACTTTAGGAATTTTAGGGTATGTATCAGATTGTTCAATTAATTGTCTAGCATTGTTTTCAATAGTTACTTGTAAATTTATGGTAGGACTATTAAGAAGCGTTCATTATTTTCAATAATTGGATCAAACCACTAGTATTAAGCCACTGACTTTACTTCAATATAGTTAAGCAAACACATAATAAATATGGGATGAGTAAAATCCCAAATAATTAAAACATGATAAGCAACAATGGACAAGTTAGAACATGCATAAGTGAAAACTAATGGAAGTATGTTTATCAATAATCGCATGCATGATAGACGATATGTAATTTTATACACGACTAGAGTAATAGTTTATAAGAGCATAATTGTGTAGCTCGTTTTTTATTTGTATAATGAGCTCTAAGATTATAATAACTTTAACAAAACAATTATGGTATCTGATATAAATTAATAAAGACAAAAAAACATAATATGCATTGAAAGAACATGTTACAGCATATTCACGTAAACGAAAAAGCTGGGAAACGAACAAATTTACAGTACAAGCCAGTACCTTTAAAAGCTGAAGCTGGTCCAAGACAACCTACACAAATCGATGGTAGTTTAATAAATTAGGTTAATTTAATCTGTTAAAAAAAAAAAAGCATAGTCAAAATCTATAACTTGACTAACCTCGTTCTCTTCAGTTGTCCCTAATGCAAGGCTTTCAAGTACTCTAAGTTTTGATTGATACTTCTCTTCACGAGCCAAGAAGAGATTGTTATGCTACAAGCAGGTAACATAAACAGTCAATAGTGACCATTATTTATGTATGGGTGGGGAAAGAAAAGCAAATTAGCATTTTACATTTTTCAAGTTCTTTGCTTGATTTGAGATACGCTGCTGGATCACATCCATTACTTTTCTCAGCAGATATGCAACACGCTGATTAAAGTATTCATGAAAATAGAAGTTAGAACTGCTAAACAAAATACACAAAGGGGAAAAAAAGTAATCTAGAAACTAAGGAATTAATGCATGGTTTAACAATATACATCCACACATCCTCTTACTGCCATACATTAGAAAGATCACCATTTTTTCTTTGGATGATATCTTCCAAAATCTGATTGACTGCGTTACAGAGTGACTGAGTTGATGTGTTCTGCACAAAATAATTGCAAGACACATAAGCATCATCAAACTTGAGTTTGTTCCAACAAAATAACTTAATAATCATACTCCCATTTGCACCAATATAATTTAAACAAGAAAGAAAGTTCAAGAGCTTACGTCAAAACTATATGAGTTGATGATTTCCAAAATCTTGGCATCTGAAAGATCAGCATAGCACCCTTGTTTCAACAATAGCTCGTGAAATTTCTGTGCAGTCTGATGGGTAAAAGTAGCTGATAGGTCTAAAAGAATTTGGAAAAACAAAAGAAACAGAAAAGTAAAAACGCAATGTAAATAATCATAAATGACACTCAGCCCCCTCCCCCCTTCTGATACTACTGCTTCCATTCTATTTTAGAAATAAACCTGTAATAATACCTGTTGTAACAGAATCCCGAGGACCAGGTTGGAGAACGGTACCAACTAATTTTCTTAGCATTTCTTCTTTATGGGTAGCATATTGTCCATACGTAGATAAATCCTCTTGTAAACCATCAAATCCATTTATAGATTCTACCTCTGACAAATCCCATCTCTTTCTTGTGTGAAATCCGTTTTTATCTTCCCCAGCACCATAATCAAAAGCCGCTCTAAGTGTACCAAGGCACTGTAAAACTGGCACCAGAGATCCCTGCAAACAACCTCATCCCATTGATAACCATAAACAAAGCTAAGAGGTGCAAGAATTGGGAAGGACCCTATGAATTGCATGTCAAATAGTGGTTCCACATTGCAAGTAATTTCAAGTGGAATTTATTTAGATTTAAACTCATGCCCTTTAAGAAGGCTTGTTAACTAACTTTTAGTGGTTTATGGTAATGCTAAGCACAAGAGTCGCAATACAACATTTAACACCCACCAGCATAGGTTTAACTATTAGGCCACAGTGTCCATACCATACTTAATATCCAGCAACCCAGATACTACAGCAATGAAATCAGACTACCACATATCCAGCAAGATGAAACAACAAAACAAATTAATACTAATAATGAAATGGACTTAATGTACCTGCTCTAAGTCTACAATTTGAAAGCTCGGCAAACCTAATTCCTCCACAGCTGCCAAAAACCTTTTGACATTTGTGACACCTGGATCAGAACTGGGTACCTAGATTAGGAGAAAAAGGAAAAAATGAACCACGTGATATATAAAATTAGGTTATAGTTCCAAGTTCACCATATTTACAACTAACACATTCTTTTTAAAGGGATTATAAAAAATTCTTAAATAAAATAAATACCAGACAACAAAGTAGTATTCCTACCATTTCAAGTGAGCCAGGACATAATTTATTCAAAATGCTACATAAAACAGTCCCATCAATCAAGGATGCCCTCAATTCCTCTGTTGAGGCCTCAATTGGCAAGCACAGATGAGGAAGCAAATCATTTATCCACTCCAACAGAGATGACTTCTGATAGCCTAAACATAAAATGACAGTCAAAGATATAGCATGTAGAAGCATTTGAAAATAAAATCAAAGGAACATGCCTCTTGACACCTCCTTCGAATGAAAAATAAGCCTACAACAATCAGAGATTACTTACCTTGAGACATGTCACCGAAATTTTCCATCATTGCAGCATATTCATCATATGTTCCATTTTGAACTTTCCGTTCTTCCATATTCACCAGCTTGTGGCTGGAAATGGATGGTCACACTTCATGATGAATCCTACAAGAATATCCAGCTTCAAAAATCCAATATAGACATGGAGTTGCTGGAATTAAAAGCCATAAGCCAAAGGAAAACATTCCACCATAGGAAGGATACGGAAAAAAATGTGAAGACACACCAAAGCAAAACCCAAGTCAGAATCCTCTAATCATCACAAAGTTTTACATATCTGCCATATGGCCTTATCATATTAAAATTAAATCAATAACACAATGCCCAACCGAAAAAACCAATGCTTTATAACATGTCATTCTGGGCCATCATAATTCTAACTACACAAAATGGTTTGTAGGTTTTTCATTGGAATGTAGTTGTCTTTGTTCTAGACAACTATACGTAAAACAAATAGTGATACAAAACTACCCACCGCAAAAATATGCAGCTTCGTATTGACCAGATGAGTAAATTTACCTGACAAAAGCAGCTAATCTTCGCAATAATATTTCAAAACCACATTTACACACTAAAGCTCATACATTGATACTTTTCCTCGTCCAACACTTTCGTTTAAACATTTATTACACAGAAGTAAACCCCTTCTATTATTTTCAAATTTTCGTTTACAAATACTTCAAAGCTTTTCCTTTTTCATATAATTTTTTTTTAAATTTCAGAAATCAACCAGTTAAAAACCCCATTTCAAAGCACCATAAATTTCAAAATCCACAAATATGCAGAGAACACGAAAACCCAAAAAGCTCAAATCTCATTCAAAGCTAAAGAATTCCAATTCAGAAGCTACATTGTAAAAATTTCGAGGCAAAAATAGAAAAAAACCTCAGAAACACAAAAACCACAAACTTAAACCTCACATTCAGATCCACGCAAATCCCAAATACAGAACCACGTACCAAACGAAACTTTTTAACCCAGAAATTACTAACCTGAAACGACATGCGCCTTAAATCGCTCTGAGGTTAGAGATCGGAGGTGCACTCACCGAGACAGGGAAATGAGAGATTCTCAAAACCGATCCGTTTCGAAAAATAACACATAAAGCAGATTCATTTCTTGTTCTTATTATTTTCCTTTTTTTCTTTTTTTTTTCCTTAAAATTTAAGCTCACGTTTTCTGAAATAGATATGTAAAACGACGAAAAACATTGGAAATGGAAACGTTAAAAAATGACTCTTTTCTTTCTCTCTATTTTCTCAGATATGGGAGAGAGACATTGATTATGTTTTCCGTTTTAGGATTTCTTTTAATTTAAGAAAAAATAAATAAAATAAAATAAAGAAAAAAGAAAAAGGCTTTTTAAGGGGTTTTGAAAATTGTGGTGTTTTTGGATTCATCCACGATTTTCGGAGTGGCGTTCCCGCCTTGTACTATTCGTTTTTCATATGTGACTTTTTTTTAATAAATGTATTTTACGATAATTTTTTTATAAGCTCAAATCCGATTTGAATTGAACTCAATCGTCATCATTCTTTATTCTCCGGCCAATTAAACAAAAATTATAAATAATTTGTTTATTTATTTTTAAAAAAACTCAAATCGGATTTGAATTGAACTCAATTGTCATCATTCTCTATTCTCCGGCCAATTAAACAAAAATTATAAATAATTTGTTTTTTAAAAAATTGAGAAAAGGAAGGGTACGTGCTTTCACGTGTTTTTCAGGCGCGTTGATGTAGACGTGTATTGTTATTATGTGAACAGGTGATTATGATCATCCTGCCAACTCTACATATCCAATTAAGGAAGAAAATTTAAACTAAATATATCGAATTATCATTTTTTTTAATATTTTACACACAATATTATTCATTTCAATTAGGATATAAAACAAATATATACATGACATTGAAAGTTTTAACTGTCAAATGTTGTTGGAATAATTTTTTTCATTATTTTCATTAATTATTTTTTCAAAATTATTATTAAATTTGTAAAGAAATTAATGTTTATTTATATTATTAATGAATTTTAAGATTGTTACCACTAAACTCTTATTTTAATCTCTTAGGCAACTTCTACCTCTAAAAATATATGTTGGAGCATTTTTTTTCTAATTTTTTTGCATGCCAATATTTGTAGTAGTTACGATATCTTTTCTGCAAATTTTTAAAAAATTTGGAATAGTTTATAGTATTGAAAACAAGTTTGTATTTTTTTTTAACACGTGTGTTAAATCGAAATATTATGAATTATATTTTTCAGCACTATAAACTATTCATAATTTTTCAAAAATTTACAGGAAAAATGATATAACTACAGCAAACACTGCCATGAAATAAATTAGAAAGAAAATACTTCGGCGTATGTTTTTGGAGCGGAGGTTAACTAAAAGGTTAAAAAATAGGAGGTTATAACTAGCACTCCTCATGAATTTTTTATTCGAATTGTGGTGAAAGATGTAACATAATTATTTTAAGAGTTTATACTTTTGTGGACATGTATTTTCTTTCATTATCTGTTTAGACCTTATATTTTGACAAATTATTTTTTGGATTTTGTGTTTTGTAAAATAATTTAAATAGACTTCTAAACCTCATTTTGGTCAAAGATTTTTAAACTAAAATCACAAATAATTATAAAACTAATAACTCAGAACCAAAACATAACTATTTTGCTTAACAATTATGTTGTTGTATTCTTTTTTTTCATCAAAATCGGGTTTAGGAGTTTAAATTATTTTAGAAAATACATGATCAAAAAGTAATTTGTCAAAATACAGAATCCAAACATGTAATGCAAAAATAAATACAAGATCCAAAAAAATATAAACTCTTATTTCAAATTTACTTAAGATAAAAATTATAAAAGAAAATATATTATGACTTTGTTTTTCAATGGATTATCTCATAAAAATAATTAATCTTTACTTTTATTTCTTAATAAGAATGTATTTTAATTTAGTAATAATAGACTCATTTTGCAAAACAATTAGATCATCAGATAAATTAAACAAAATTTGAGGTTTCATAACAAAATCTTTCAAAAAAAAAAACAAGTTTTGCATATTATGGATTCCCCTAGTAATATTAAGTACAAACAAAATTTAAACATAATGTGTAATTAATTTTAAAATTAAGCAGTCGAATACTATATTAGTATGTTGGTGTCATTTTTTCCTTATTTTTAAAAAACTATTCATATGTTTTTTTTTCTTTTGGAAATTTCATTTTTATCTTTTAATTTTTTGGGTAATTTTTTTTTCAAAATAAAATTACTTTTAGTTTGATGATAATGTAATTATGTTATGTCTTATGTGTGAGGACCATAATTACATAATAATATTTGATTGGACCACAAATCAAACAGTGTTTAATGCATAATCCACAATAAGCATTTTCTTAAAACTTTACCTAACTTTTCTAAAATTTTGAGTGTGTCCTTCCTTTAGTGAGCTTTTTATTATGTCATTTAGCAAACAAAAATAACCTTATATATAGTCTTAATTTATTTATTTTATTTTTCAGGTATACAACTGCACATTAAATTTGTTAGTAAAAATAGTGATACTTATTACAGAAATAAATAACAAGTTAATTTCCCAGCCATTAAATGGTCTTTAAAGCTTCTTCATAAATAACTCTTGAATACCAATTTTAATTTGTAATAAAAAAATACTGGATCTTTACTGAAATTTACAAAATATAATATTTTAATTGAAATGTTTAGTTGATTTAAATATGACAAAGGATAATGGTAATTGTAAAAAAAAAAAAAAACTCTTATAGAGAACATATTTATAATGAAAAATTATCGCCTATTAGTGGAGAAATATAAATATTATAAGGAATTAGTGGAATTATATTTATTTCCTAGTTGTTTGATAAGTAGGAAAATGAAAGAAAATCGATTTATAATAAAAATACTATATTACTCTTAAATTATTAATGTAAAAAAATTGAAAAAATAATTTAGTAATTTTACACTTATGGGTTTTTATAAAGATATTTTTCTTATTTTGGAGGAGAAAATTTCTTATGGCCCTACCTAACATTGTTCTTTCAACTTTTCTTCCCTATCAAATGCCCTATTTTTCTTTTCATTTTTCACTTCTATACTTTTTTTTCTACATAGTGTTGTATAGTGGAAAAGGGTGAGAAAATAAAACTTAATCTTATATTTGGTAGATGAGAAAATTAGGAGGAAAGAAAAGTTTAGGGAGTGAAGAGAATAAAAAAAAAATTGTTTGGTTGGGGAGAAAAGTGGGTGGGAAAAAAATTAGGGAGACTAACCAATTTGTGTTCTTCCAAAAATGAATATAAAAGTGGAGAGAAGACTTTTAAAGTATATAAATTATCTATTTAGCCTTAATTTTAATTCATACAAAATTATTGAATCTTAATCTCACTTTTATTTTATTTACTTCCTTCCTTCCTACCAAACAAAATAAGAGAGAAACATTTTTTTTCTATCTTTCTACTTTTCCATATGAGAACAAAATTAAAGAGAGTTCAGATTAGTGTGATTCGTAGTTGAGAAAAATGAATGGAAGAAAAAAGTGAAAATAGAAGTGGAACTACTAAAATCCATAATTCCAATACCAAAAAGTTGAGAGAAGTTAGAAGAGACAAAAATATCTTATTAAATTAGTACATTACCTTTACTGATAATTATAAAGATTAAAATGATATAAATAAAATAATAATTTTCTTTTAAGAAAATTTTCTTTCTTAAAAGAAAATGTTTTGTCAAAAAATAAAATCATAAAAGAAAAGTTTTTTTTTTTCCTTTCCTTCATTATAAACTAGAATGATATGTTATAATTAACAAAAGTATCAAACTTAACATACATGTGGAAAAAGCACATAAACCAAGTTGTTAACACATGAGACCAAAAGTAATGATAAACTAATGA
Source organism: Humulus lupulus (assembly GCF_963169125.1). Lineage (NCBI taxonomy): Eukaryota > Viridiplantae > Streptophyta > Magnoliopsida > Rosales > Cannabaceae > Humulus > Humulus lupulus. The sequence goes on from NC_084797.1 coordinate 234,873,151, forward strand.
CGTTGTCATTCCATCACTTCTCGCTAATCATTATTTCATAGTATATGATCTTTAGTAGATCCTTCCTTTAAAAAAACAAAAAATAAAACATTTGCATAATGTAAATAAATCAAAATATGGATTTGGTGTGTCTGTTTTCAATAATATTATTGTGGTATTTTGTAATTTAAAATTGTATATATTTAGTAGTATTTATTCAAATTTAATTAATAAAATTTTATTTATACGACATAAGATATATATGTAATTAAGTAATTAAATTTAAATTTGAAACTCATATAATTTAGGACAGTTTAGTTGTATTGATAAAATATTATTGATCTCATTTGAGTTTAATGTATTAAATATATACAATTTTAAATTACAGGTACCCAACGACCATTATTAAAAATATAAGGTAACAAATTTGTATTTCAATAATACATACAAAATAAGTATTTATCCTTATTCGAAAGCTGCCACTTGCAATATATATTTTATTTCCAACTATACTTTTTCATTCATTTTCATTTTATTCACGTGTATTACGAATATTTCTTTAGTATAATTATGAATAATAACAGTATAAATAACAATTGAAATGAAAAATATAACTTATAATTTGGCAACAAAAATACATTAATTCCTTTTTTAATTGCAGTATAAGTACTTGTCTTTAGCTTTTATACTTCAACCCAAACATGACAATGTGTATGATCGGTTAATATTTAAATTAAAATTAAATTAATTTAAAATAACAATATTTAAAAGCTAATTTTAAAATGGTAAATATCATTTTAGCCCTTATGTTGTTCAAAAATTATCGATCGAACATTTTGTTTCAATAAATGACAATTCAGATCCTGAGTTTTACAAAATGAAACAAAATAATACTTTAAGCATGATTTTGTATAAAATATTTTTTAAATATACGATTAATTGTTGGGTTATTAAAAATACGATGCGTTTAGAAAAGTAGAGAATGTAACCGAAGAGCAAAGTTGAAAATATTATCTTTAAAATTATTTTGACTAAAATTTGGTTGAGGGTATTATTTTGTTATATTTTGCAAAATTCGGGTCCAAATTATCATATAATAAAATAAATGGTTTGATGGATAACTTTTGCATAATACTAAGGCCAAAATGGTATTTACTCCATTTTAAAATTTATAAATTCAATTTAAGGATATGCATTACGATAATACTCAAATCATTTTAAATTGTAGCGCTTCAATACCCAAATTTTGTTTACCACAATGATACATTTGACCAACAAAAATGGTGTTGTCGTTGGTATGGAATTTAACAGTTGACACAGACACATATGTGGTAGCATTTAATTGGTTAAATTCATTTAAAATTTAATTTTTATTTAAAAAATTAGTTTCTACTAATAAAAATAAAATTAAAAACTAAAATCTTTTTTTAATAATAAAAATATTAATTAATTAAAAAACTTTAAAAAGTAATGTTTTGATTAAATTTTAAAAAATAGGGGATTAAACTAAAAGCTTAAATTAGATAATATAATTGAAAAAATGATATAATTTATTAAAATCGTTGAATAAAATATAAAAGATCGGTTTAATTTGCTTCAAATAATTCAATGACTAAAGATTAATGAAAAAAATTTAAAACATAAAATAAAAGAAATTTAAAACATAAACATATTCAAGTAATATGGTAAGAAAAAGAATTCAAGTAAGAAAGAGAGTGAAAAATACAGTTGAGTATTGTAGAAAGCTGAGAAGAATTGTTCATTCTTGTAAGGTTGAGTTCTGTTATAGCGTTGATTTAGATTGATTGTTGCTAATAAGAGATTAAGGCTGCTCATCTTACCTAACAAAACCAATTCTAAATGTGTTTTTTTGATGAGAAGTTATTTTGAAAGTGTTTGGATATATCAATAAATATTATATATATTTTATGAATAAATTTAGAATTATAAAAAATTACTATTATTTCAAAAATAGTTTCTCAAAAGTCATTTTGTCTCTAGCTTCTCAACTTTTGAATTAAAAAAAAAATTAATTTTTACCCAAACACTTCCAAAAGAAATTTTTTAATCTAGAAGCTTAGCCAAACGTGACAAATCAAGAGTGTTACTAAGGGGTATTAACGATGTCCAACACCACCTAACGTGGTATATCATTATTAGTGTAATTTAGTATTGTGTGTCACGCTTTTCAATTTATAATATAATATATGAGAACAGATACCACATGACACCAATAAACAACATAAGATAGTGTTGGATACTATATAAGTATCTTATAATAAAGAGTGTTGCTATTTGACACCTTAAAGTGACCAACACCACATGAGGTGGCACTCTATGTTTGGTTAGCGATATCACATAATATTTATCAAATTCAAATGTGTGAGCCTCGATATTTAATTGCACCAATAACAGTATGCTACCTCCTTGTAGTGTTGGGCACTAATAATACCCATTATCAATTATCTGTAACAAATGCACTATAATCAATTTTGCTACAATTTCACCCAATAGTTAAAGGTAGCCTGAGATGGTATTTCACAATTACAGGATTTCAAATTTTTTTAACCTGACATTTAGAAAGTTCCTTTGTGTAGATCAATTCTTTTCTCAGTTAGCATTATGTGGAATATGACATCTTTATGATTTATTTTAACATTTAGTTTGAGTCGATTTGTGTTGTTTTGTTTTTTTTTTTGGGGAACGTTCAGTCTCATATATAAAGATTGACTTTTCTTGGTAGGGTTTATAATCTTTTGATCGTCTTCAATATAATCAAATCAAGTATTAATTTTATTTCATTTTTCAGGCCAATAACCATGATGGTGATCATGATAATCCTAATATTCTGGTACTAATAATTTTTGTTATATTTTTGTAAGTATTAAGTGATGCTAACATCAAATGTTTTTTTTACTATTAAATTTACTATACATAATTTTTTTTTTACTATATTGGCATTAGTTATATAGAATCTTAGCTTTTTGTTTTCTTGCAACAAATGTGTTTAGAACCACGTTAATGATAAATACATTAAAAAACAAACAAAATTTAAGTTAGAATGATAAATATATGATGATATTTTGTTTTGTCAACAATGCAAGGCAAATCTAAATATATATATATATATATATTACTTAAATCAAAATAATTGTTTCCTACAATAAGGACAAGATTTTCTAAGAGCTAACCACTTGGTAATACATGGATTATGATACGAGTGGTTGCAAGTAGTGATGGCCACCTCTTCTCCATTCGAAAACTCCTCCAAACACACCGCACAAACCTGTTCATCTTCATTCTCTTTTGATTTCTTATATTTCATATTTTTTAGTACTCTCGTAATATCATTATTATTATCATTACGATCACTAGAATCACTATCATTATCATTATCAGTAGTTGTAATTCTGATCGTTCGAAAAGAAGATGAAGTAGTACCGTTGTTATGATCAACTTCAATTTCAACTCCAACTTGATCTATTGAAAGCCTTGTCAATCGAACTAAAAACAATGGCATACGACTAGATTCTGAAATTATTGGTGGTGGTGACCGTCGCATAGAATCATCTTCGTTCGTTGAAGTCAGTGGCCGCCAGTTACCGTCGCTCCTCCTCCGCCCATCATCATCCGGAGTTGGCATCTTATTTACTCTGTCAATCTTTAGTTGTGACTAGGGAGAGATTTTTAGCTATGTGTAGTTGTGACTTGTGAGGGATTAATTATTAGAGCTTTATATATAGGAAAATATCAAAATATATTTTTTTAAATAAATGTTTTTGAATTTTAAATTATACCGACGTATCTTTTAATCTCTATATAAATATGATGAGATCCGATATATTAGGAAAATTCAACTTCAATTTTGGGGTTTTAAGCTTCGGTCTATTAGTGTATTTTGAAGAATTAATAGATATTTTTTTTAAAATATAAATATTAAGTGAGTTAGTTGAAATATGTGTTAGCCTAAAAAAGATATTTAACTTAAATTTACTAATTTTATAATTTATTTATATATGGAAATATTTTTTTCTGGTCTCATTACAAGTTATAAAATATATTGTTTATACATTAATTATTAGCTAACAATACGAATTAAAACTATTAAATAGAACAAATTCTAACTTCTTTTTATGAATAATGGTGTTTATGGATGAACTTATAATGTGGTTCTTTGTCTTTTTTAAAACCTATTTTGAGATTCAATAGGCTTTTAAATTTTAATTAGAAATAAAACCACAATTTACATTCGATCTCAAATTAATCTTCTCCCGCATACTGCCACATTTTAGTCAACGTAATATCCCATAAGTGTTTATAGTTTTTAATTTTAATTTTTAAAAAAAAACGTTTTTGAATTTTAAGCTATACAAGATATTTTTATCATCTCTAATATTTTGTTTTTGAAGTACAGCAATGAGTGTTTTATTCCATATTTCAAAATAATTCATTAAAACACTATATTTTCTATTTTACCTCACATATTTATTTTATATCATATTAAAACTTTTCTATATTTTTCTCTACATTATTTAAATAATATATTTATAATCAACAATTTAATAAAATATTATATTATATATAATATTTGTTTAAATATAAATGCAATAGTCCACAAAAGTATGTAAAAAAATATTAAATTATTTTTACATATCACTAACACCTAGGAGAGTTGTCTCTAGATGTAGAGATTTTTACATGTAAAGATTGTCTTTAGCTATTTTAGCTCTTGATTTACATCATCCATTGGAAGTTTATTTTGCTATTTTTTAGTTACTTTTTAAAGTTTGAGGTATTTTACCTCTTTCTTCCAATGAGATTGCTCTAATAAACATATGTTTTCTACGCAATAACACACATCAATAATCAAATAAAGTTTTAAATATATCATAGTTCTCACATCCATTAATATGAGTGTTGATATTTGGCATCTTAAGGTGTCCAACACTACATGAGGTGGTGGTGATGCACACGGGGCGGAGATTTGGCGGGGAATACTCCCCCCGTCCCCGTCCCCATTTATAATTTTAATCTTCGTCCCGCTTATTCCCCGTCAGGGATAGGGTAGGGAATCCCCTATTGGGGCGAGAAATCCCCACGAGGAAAATGTGCATCCCTAGGTGGTGCCCTATGGTTGGTTAGCGATACCTCATAATACTTATTAAATTCAAATATGTGAGACTCAATATTAAATTGCACCAATAACGGTATGTTACACTCATGTGGTGTTAGACATTAGTAGTGTCCCTTAGCAATTCTTCATCAATATCTTAATAATAATCATATTGGATGACAACGACAAAATAATACATTTTTAAGCTTAATTTTTCTAGTAGTATAGTAAGTACACTTTAGTTTAATCTCAATATTAGTTTTTGCAGGCACTATTTTTTTTTTGTCCCATATCATATTGAGATTAAGATGGTAGATTAAATGAAATGTATGCATATGAATAATCCTATCTATCTATATAGGCGGAATTAATATATAGATTGAACATATACAAATAGATGATCGAATATTGTATACCTCCAGCCATTGCAATTGATAACTCGATCTAGCTTTAGATCTACAAAAGAAAAATAAAAGAATTAGAATGAGTACTCGGGCTTCCAAGCTCTCACTTACTCTTTTTAGATGGAGTTACTGAAAGTTAGAATGAGCAGTGAGCTTGGGGATCAGTACTTTATATCTATAGAGTGAGATCTATCATCAGAGTCTCTGCCACAAATTGAGATATTCTCTCAATCAATTAGGATATGCAAAATTTGGTAACAAACAAAATCGGGTAACAGATAATGTTGATCATTAATTAGAATATTTTGTCAATAAATAAAATATTGACTTTGATATATTAAATCAATTAATTGTAACAAATTGATTTTATATACTATTTAAATAAATATTCTAACATTTTCTCACTTGGTCAGCATTTAAATTAATGTATTACTTAAACCCGACGATTATCCCTGTTAGATAATAAACACATGAATCCTGGCGACAGGTCCTCTTTTTATGACGAGTATTATCTTCCATGTATTACAATATATTTATTACATAACAATGTAATTTATGTGGCTATGTACTTAAACGAATACAACCTATGTTTATTCAAGTCCTATAAAAAATTTTCAAATAAAATTAAAATGTGCATAAATATGAGAAAACATCAAAATAAGAGTTTCATTGATAATAACTTCAGTTTGTACAATAAATTTACATAAGGGAACCAAGTCCCATGTTCACTACATGATCCTTGAATTTATGAGGTGGCAAGTCTTTTGTCATAGGATCAAAAATCATCAATTCAGTGCTAATGTGTTGAATGACCACTTTATTTTCTTTGACACGTTCTCTCACGGCTAAATACTTGATGTCGATGTGCTTGCTTCGACTACCACTTTTGTTGTTCTTAGCCATGAATACAGCAGCTGAATTATCACAGAACATTCTCAATGGCCTAGATATGGAATCTACAACTCTAATTCCTGAAATGAAACTCTTTAGCCATACACCATGCGATGTAGCCTCAAAACACGAAACGAACTCGACTTCCATAGTAGAAGTAGCAGTCAAGGTCTGTTTGTTACTCCTCCATGATATAGCTCCACCAACAAATATAAACACGTAACCAGATGTTGATTTACGTGAATTAGTACAACCAGCAAAGTCTAAATCTGAGTAGCCAACTACCTCAAAGTTGTCGGTTCGTCTGAACATGAGTTTGTAATCCTTAGTACCCTGAAGATACCTCATAACTTTCTCTGCAGCTTTCCAGTGGCCTAACCCCGGGTTACTCTGAAATCTTCCTAGCATTCTGACAACAAAGGCAATGTTAGGTCTTGTGCACACCTGAGCATACATCAAGCTTCCTGTTATACCCAGATTTCGAGCTATGTTAATTATGACCTCGAAAGTTGGATTCGCAAATCAGTGGACCCATAAGTTTGGAAACATGTTGCAGGATTGTATGTCGAGCTTGCAGGATATAGACGACCTCGAGTATGGTGACCTCGAAGTATTCATGATCTCGGAAGACAGCTCCGGGAACACACTCATCTTCAGGGACGACTTCGAATCAGGGGTCCCGAGCTCGACGATAAGTACGATCTCGAAAGTCGTGTGGCCTCGGGAGATATTCCTAAGCTCGATAGATGACGGGAAACCTGGGAGGCTAAAGCCTTAGAGATATGCGATAACCACCTTGAATATCTACAAGTGTTATAAATATGGGATGTAATCCTCATTTATTATTGTACATCCCCTAGAATCGTGAGATATTATTTGGTATTATACGTCTCCTAGTCTTCAGGGGACGTTTCCTTTTATATCTGATTATAGGCATTTAAAGCCATTTATTTTATTTATACAAAAAGAGTAACTACCCAAAATATGTGGGATAGTATTCTTTAGCCTTCTCTATAAATAGAGAAGTCATGCACCATTGTAAAGGACCAAGAAATTCTGATCCTTGAGAGAAAACTCTGGAGAATTCTTGCTTAAGAATTTTCAGAGATAATCTTGAGTTTAATAACAAAGACTCGTGGACTAGGCAGATTTAACTGCTGAACCACGTAAAAATCATGTGTTTACATTGTTTTATTTCAATTGGCCATTTTCAGTTATCGTTTACGTGCTCTTCTTTCACTATTTGACGAAAAACGGCATCAACAGTTTGGTGCTTTCATTGAGAGCCTTAAGCGTTCATCCCTGAAAAAGTCATGGCCGCGAACAATCAGAACACCCCTGATGAAAACTACCCAAGGCATCCTGGAAAACAACCAATTGAGAACCCGGATGCTGAGGAGAGAAGTGGGTCCTCTGATTCCCGGGGACCACCGCCTCCGCCAAGGGATGAGGATATGTACTACAATCTCGAACGTTACGTTCCTATTGTAGAACTGGAAAACCGGCAGTTGAAACAGCTGTTGGCAGAGGCCAACAAACGGAATGAGGAGTTGACTAGGATAGCCGCAGAGGCGCAGGTGGCTCAGCCCCCGCCTCCGCGCGAAAACCAAGTCCCTCCTCCAAGGGACGTGCATGTTCCTCCCCGGAGGCCCCGTGGACGTCCATGAAAGGATGCTGCCACAAGGAGGCCGACTCAACCTTCGGTGCCAGCAGAGCCATCTGCTCCTCCTAGGCCTCAAAGGAGTACCCGAGCTCGGGTCCCGCCTAACCCGCCTGTGGAAGTGCCTGCAGGAACTGAGAATAACCGAACCCCTGCAGAGGCTCGGACTCAGGTACTTGGTAGCGCACCGAATGCGACAGACCCACCTCGGGCAAATTCAGGACCCTCTAGGCCGCGGCAAGGGTGGCAGCCACCGTCGCCAATACGGTTCCCTCTGTCACCCATAAGATATCCTTCGCCGGCCCACAGAAACGCTCAACCTGCTCGAGATCAGGATCAAGGGCGTGCAGGGAATGGACAAGGGAACAAGGAGACTTTCCGGGAGCGGAGAGGCGCTCCATCTGAGAAAAGTCAGACATCTCGGTCTCGAACCGCGGAGACGAGGCGACGTGGAAAGAATCCATCTCGAAATAACCGCGCAATGAGTTTTACCAGTGAAGATTCTGGAGATACCGGGTCGGTCAGTAAGCATGACCGAGGTCGTAAGAATACTGGAAGTCGCAAGAATCGCCCCGACCTGCGCAATCCTCTGAATCAGAGTTGGGGAAATGGAGATCAAACAAATCTAGACCTGAGGGATCGCTTGAAAAGGTGTAGAGATCCCTCGCGGAGATGCGAGCCTGGAATTACGATCAATGACAGTCAATTCCAAACAGTACCTCCTACTGACCCAGTCCAAGAAAGAATCGATCAGCTCGAAAAAACTTTTAGGCTTTTAAAGAATGAACGAGGAAATGGTCGATATGAGGACTCTGATGAGGAGCTCGAGCCATTTGCTCCCCATATTTCTGACACTCAATTTCCTCAAGGGTTTCGGATTCCTCACGTCCCTACGTTTGAGGGAAAGACCGACCCATGTAGTCACCTGGGCACGTTCAACACTATCATGAGAGCCAGTAACGTGGGTTACGAGCTCAGGTGCATGTTGTTTCCAACATCATTGGCAGGTCCTGCCAAAAGTTGGTTTGAAAAGTACAAGAGACACTCGATAACCTCATGGGAGCAGTTGTCCAAAGACTTTAAGAAGCAGTTCAGAGCAATGGTAGGGGTCAGACCAGAAGCGTCCACCTTAACTAACGTCCGGCAGCAACCGGGTGAAACATTGAAGAGTTACTTGACAAGATTTAATCTGGAAGTAGCCCAAGCTCGGGATGTGGATGACAGTGGACACCTCATGGCTATCCGAGCTGGCATATTACCGGGAAGTGCCCTTTGGGAAGATATGCAAGGGAAACCAGTAAGATCGATAACCGAGTTTAACAGACGAGCGCAGAGGTTTGTCAATGTAGAGGAAGCGAGGTTGATGCTCAAAGCGACCTCCCAGTCCGAAACTACAACGATAAACATCAACTCTGCCTCAACATCGGCGGACCCAGCGGCATCAAAGCCTGCCTCGGAGAACCCATCCAAGAGGAAAAAGAACGAAGGAAGTAATCCCGAAGCTGAGGGAGGAAAGAAAAAGAAAGGAGAGAGGTATTTCTCCGTGTATAAAGTGCACACCGAGCTCAACGAGTCTCAGGAAAACATATACCTGGCTAATGAAAACCAGGTCCCCTTCAGGCGTCCGGACCCAATGAGAAATCAAAAATCCAAGAGGGATTCTAGTAAGTATTGCCGGTTCCACAGAGACACCGGGCACAAAACTGACAAATGTCAACAACTAAAGGATGAGATCGAAGGGTTGATCTCGAGAGGTTACTTCCGGCAGTATGTCAAAAATCAGAATACTGGTCAGACGGCCGCAAGCCAGAGAGTAGCCGCGCCTCCGAAGACACAAAATAATAACTCTCGATCTCGGGAAGAGGACAACCCCCCCCCCCCCCCCCCCCGATAGATGGAGAAGACGTAATAACCATCTCGGGAGGGCCTCATCTCGCAGGAGGAGGCAGGAATGCCCAAAAGAGATATGTTAACGAGCTTAAGACAGGGGACGGGTCTCCTTATGAACCCGAACCTAGGGCACCTAAAAGCCAGAGGATTGAATCACAACCCATAACCTTCACTGAGGAGGACGCCTCCCATGTTCAGTTCCCACATCATGATTCGCTGGTTATTACTCTTTAGCTCGCCAACAAAAGAGTCCACCCTTGTTCTCATAGATAATGGGAGCTCAGTCAACATCCTTTACAAAGTGACCCTCGAAAAAATGGGACTCTCCCTTCGCGACCTGAAGGCATGTGCAACTACTTTGTATGGCTTTTCAGGAGAAGGAACTGCCTGCATGGGATCCATTGAGCTCCCCGTGACCTTGGGAGACTATCCAGTCTCGGTGACCAAGATAATGGAGTTCGTGGTGGTAGACCTGCCATCTGCCTACAATGTGCTGCTCGGGAGACCCGCCCTGGTCGGGCTAGGGGTAGTTTCATCAGTAAGGCATCTGGCCCTTAAGTTCCCGACTCCTAGCGGAGTCGGGACATTAAAAGGAGATCAGTTGGCAGGGAGAGAGTGTTATAGCATCTCTTTGAGGGGAAAGAAGCAAACGAGCGCTCAGGCACTCGTTATCATACAAAATAAAGATGGAACGGTCTTAGAAATCGATGAGGAGATTGATCCGAGGATTGAGGAGAAAATTGACCTCGAACCTCTAGAGGAGCTCGAAGAAGTTCAGCTCGAAGAAGCTGAACCCTCAAAGAAGGTGAAGATTGGAAAACACCTCCAAGACAAGGCCAAATAGCAATTAATCTGTTTTCTGAAGAAGAACCAGGATGTCTTTGCATGGTCACACTCAGACATGGTGGGGATAAGCCCGAATGTAGCGAGCCACACACTAAACATAGATAAAAGCTTCCCCCCGAAGCAACAAAAGCAAAGGCAGCTGGACGAAAACAGGAAGAAAGCACTAAAGGAGGAGGTTGACAGGTTAAAGGCAAACCATTTCATTAGGGACGCCTTTTACCCTGACTGGGTAGCCAATCTGGTGTTGGTCCCAAAGCCCAATGGGACGTGGAGAACCTGTATTGACTACTCAGATCTCAACAAAGCTTGCCTAAAAGATTGTGTTCCGTTACCAAGGATTGACCAGCTCGTGGATGCCACAGCGGGGCATGGCCTGATGTCATTCATGGATGCCTATTCTGGACCAAGAACATACGAGCTTCATCACGGATAAAGGGCTATATTGTTATAATGTCATGCCATTCAGGCTCAAGAATGCTGGAGCCACATACCAGCGGCTCGTAAACATGATGTTTTAGGAACAAATCGGGAACAACATGGAGGTTTATGTTGATGACATGCTTGTCAAGTCTCAACTTAACAAGAACCATGTTGATGACCTCGAAGAGTGCTTCGGCGTGCTCAAGAAGTATAACATGAAGCTAAATCCTCAGAAGTGCACTTTTGGGGTATCTTCGGGAAAGTTTCTGGGCTTTATTGTAAACTCTCGTGGAATCGAGGCTAACCCCGACAAGATCAAGGCCCTAATTGATATGCCCTCACCTCGAAGGCATAAGGATGTCCAAAGTCTGACTGGCAGGATGGTGGCCCTAAGTAGATTCATCTCGAAATCTACAGATCGTGGTCTTCCATTTTTCAACTTATTGAGAGGAGGTAAGAAGTTTGAATGGACGGAGGAATGCGAGCTGGCCTTTCAGGAGCTCAAAAAGCATCTTGCAGAACCACCCATCCTGTCAAAACCTGAAACGGGAGAAATACTGTACCTATACCTTTCAACTACCGAACACGCAATAAGCGCAGTGCTCGTCCGAGAAGAAGAGAGGGTGCAGAGACCCCTTTACTACATCAGTAAAAGATTACTAGGGGCAGAGTCAAGATATCCATTGATGGAAAAACTCACGCTCAGTCTAATTCATTCATCTCGGAAGCTCCGCCCCTACTTTCAGGCACATCCCATCCATGTGCTGACTGATCAACCACTTAGACAAGTCCTATCTAAACCAGAAGCTTCAGGTCGACTTCTTAAATGGGCTGTTGAGCTCGGACAGTTCGAGATCACCTACCACCCGAGAACGACCATTAAAGCACAGGCATTGGGGGACTTTATAGTGGAATATACGGGTATAGCCGACGACGAGGTAATAACCACGGCCCATGAGCTGTGGAAACTCTACGTCGACGGCTCGTCAAATGAAAATGGAGCAGGGGCAGGGGTCATTTTGGTTACCCCCGCAGGAAGCAGATTTCATTTCGCCTTAAGATTTGACTTTAAAGCATCGAATAACGAGGCCGAATACGAGGCTTTACTCGCGGGACTTCGTATAGCTAACGAGCTCAAAGCTAAAGCTATACATTGCTACAGTGACTCCCAGCTCGTGGTTAATCAAATCTTGGGAGAATATCAGGCTCGCGGCATGAGAATGGCAGCTTATTTGGAAAAGGCAAAATCCGCGTTAGAGAGTTTCGAATTCTATACAATCGAACAAGTTCCCCGCGAGCAGAACTCGAATGCAGATGCCTTAGCTCGACTCGCCACGTCCCTCGAAAATGAAGAGCTGAATGTTGTGCCCGTAGAACATCTATCAGCACCTAGCATTAACGAGCCAGAAGGGAAAGATGTGTGTATGATCGAAACAGAGCCGACCTGGATGACCCCCATAGTTGATTATCTCAAAAACGGAGTTCTTCCAAAAGATCGGAGCCAAGCTCGAAAGTTGATGTATAAACTTCCCCGTTACACAATTATGGATGGAAGGCTATACCGAAGGGGATATTCCATGCCGTTACTCAGGTGCATAACCCCTCCCGAAGCTAAGAAAATCATTAAATAAATCCATGAAGGATTCTGCGGAGATCACACCGGGGGGCATAGCCTATCCAAGAAGATAATACGCCAGGGATATTTCTGGCCAACCATTAAAACAGATTCTTTCGATTATGTGAAGAAATGTGACAAATGCTAGAGATTCGCCACGATACCCCGAGCCCCACCATCCGAGCTGACCATGTTGACATCCCCATGGCCTTTTGCAGTATGGGGCATCGACCTCATAGGCTCTCTCCCGACTGGCAAAGGCGGAGTAAAATATGCTATAGTCGCCGTGGATTACTTCACAAAATGGACGGAGGCTGAACCATTGGCGACCATAACTTCGAAAAAGATCCTTGATTTCGTGGTAAAAAACATCGTATGCCGATACGGAGTGCCGAGGAAGATCGTATCCGATAACGGAACCCAGTTCGATTGCGATTTGTTCACCAACTTTTGTGAAAAGAACGGCATAATAAAGAGTTTTTCATCAGTAGCCCACCCTCAAGTGAATGGTCAGGTCGAAGCCGTTAACAAAACTCTCAAGAGTTCACTAAAGAAAAAGTTTGAGGAAGCAAAGGGACGATGGCCCGAGGAATTGTCTCAAGTCCTTTGGGGGTATAGGACCACAGCTCGGACATCAACAAGACATACCCCGTTCTCTCTAGCATACGGCTGCGAGGCAATGTTTCCTATCGAGGTCGAAATCCCAACGATCCGAACTCAAATTTACGATCAGAATTCAAATCACACTCAGCTCGAAGAAACCCTAGACTTGATCGAAGAAAAAAAAGAAGAGGCTCAGCTGAGAAATGCCGATTACCAGCAACGCACTATCAGATATTTCAACAAGAGGGTTCGAGATCGAAAGTTCGGAATGGGAGATCTGGTGTTGAGGCGCGTATTCTTAGCAACCCGAGATCCCACAGCTGGAGTGCTCGGGCCGAACTGGGAAGGACCATACCAGATAGAGTCAGTAATCCGACCTGGCGTATACAAACTTGCGAGATTGGACGGGAGCCTAGTCCCGCGAGCATGGAATGACGAACACCTTAGACCTTACTATCAGTAGTATAGGAAGTGTGCTGCCTGTAACCATGATTTTCTATATGTATTAGCTTGTCTGTTTTTGAATTCCATCAAATAAAAGATCTATTTTGTTCAATATGTAATCTCTTTTTATTTTTTTTTATTTTTGCAATCTCTCTTAATTTAATAACCTATGGTCACACTCATAGGATATTAAGGGGCATCATTGGTATACATACCATCAGCTTAAAAAATAAAAAATATATACAAAAGTATTTGGATATAACCAAGTACGTGAAGCTTAGATAGTTCGGACATAACCGAATTATCAAAAAGTATTTGGATGTAACTAAATACGCGAGCTTAGATAGTTCGGACATAACCGAATTATAAAAAAGTATTTGGATATAACCAAGTACGCGAGCTTAGATAGTTCGGACATAACCGAATTATCAAAAACATAAAGTATTTGGATGTAACCAAGAACGCGAGTTTAGATAGTTCGGACATAACCGAATTATCAAAAAGTATTTGGATATAACTGAGTACGCAAGCTTAGATAGTTCGGACATAACCGAATCATCAAAAACCTAAAACATTTGGAGTTAACCAGATGTGCAAACTTAACAGGTTTGGAACAAACCGGCCAAAAAATTGATCGATGATAAGTAGGAACCTAAACCTACTTCGAGATAAGTCGAGATCGAGACTGGAATATCTTAAAGAAAAATAGTTTTGAACTCTTAACCTCGGAGCAAAAACTGAGGATGAGGAAAAGTGACTAAACAAAAAAGATATAACCAAATCATATACGTTACATACCATATAAGTACTTTCGGGTTCGTGGTTAAAGTAATATCCGACTTTGATAAATAATGAGGTCAGAAGCGGATAATTCGAACAAACTATGCATGAATGCATCGAGTTTCGAGCCTAAAATCCAAACTATGTTTGTATGAATAAATAAACATAACTGATTCATCCATAAAAAATGTGCAAAATATTTCGAACCAAGAAATGTAAAGCACATGTAAGTAATATTTAAAGAAATTGTATCAGCCCCGTGGGCATAAATTAAGATAGTTACAAAAATAGGGGACGCAGCCCCAATAAATGATTTCCCCGAGATCAGATTTAAGGAAGAGGAGTCTCCTTGGCCTTCTCAGCATCAGTAGCACCGGACCCCCCAGGACGAATAACATGACTATCCTTCTGAGCCGCCTCTCGAGCAGCTTCACTGGCCTCGAGACGGGCATTCCACCGCTCAACATATGTGGCCTTGAGAGGGCCCAGGAAGCTGGTATCGAGGTCGGCATTATCAGGCCAAAGCTTGTACATGGCCTGGTCGACCGCTTTCTCCTTCTGCTCCTTATACTCGTCCAGGAGGCGGGCCTTCTCGCTCTCCATGAAGTCGAAGGTGACAAATTTCTCCTCTTCGAGCTTGGCATTGGCCCTCTCGAGCTCGGCATTCGACTTTTCCAGCTCCTCGAGACGGGTCTTCATTTTTTCAAGTTCAGACTTCGAGTCTTTGAGCTCGTCAGCCATCTTAAGCTTGAGATCCTTCGATTTCTGGGCCAGAGACATGCTCGTTTGTACCTCGTTGGTCAGCTTATAGTTGAGCTGTGCCGAAACGACAAGGGCCTGAAACACAAAGAACGAATTAGATCGCGGGCTGAGGTACAAACATTTAAAGGAGAGTTACGAAGGTTACTGCGGCAGTAAGCTCAATACTCTTGTCGTAAAGAGTATTGCAATCCGAGGCCTTGTGCACGAGGTCCCAGTGGTCGGCGCCGAAGCCCGAAAAGCTTTGACCCACCCGAGAGAGGACATCCGAGCTGAGCATAGCCCCTTGGGTCCCAGCAGTACCGTCAAGCACGAACTCCTCAATATGAGTTCGGGCCGTCGACAGCTGAACCTTGGAGGTAGAAGGTTTCTTCGGAGGCCGAACAACTGCTATTTGAGTTTCGATCGGAGGAAGCGAGATGGGCACGGTCGAGCCAGACGCATCAACCTGGACAGTCGGTTTCGTGGCTGTGCTCACAGTAGTCTGGGCCGTGGGGGTCGTCTCGCGGCGTCTGGGTACCTTGGACGGTCGGTCGGACCTCCCTGGTATTCTCGGACGCTTGCTCCTCTGGGCGCCAGCTCCCCCATCGCTAAAGAGCACAACGTCGAGGTCGAGATTCATGGCACTTGCACAGTTACAATGAGTTAGAAAATAATAATAAGTTTGAAAAGAGAGGGAAACCAGGTAAAGAAAAAACCTAACTGGAACTCTCCCCCGAGCTCGAACTTGGGGACCAAGAAATTCCCCCGTCTTCAGAGGAGGCGGGGGGAGTGCCTTCCCTATATGTGGGTGATAACCTCGAGAGGTCCCTATAATCGTTGGTCCCATACTGAATGACTATCCCGTTCCACATATCGTCCGTGGTGTACATGGTGTCGTATTTCCCGAGCCCACTATCAAACCTATGAACACAGTCATCTACCCAACTCCATATGTAGAAGTGGTATCTATCCTGTGGGCACGAGACTAGCCTATTGGGCCTGTGTTTTAGTAAGGTCGGGGACCACATTCTCGAGGTAGGAAGGACTTTACCTTCATTCGAATCTGAGCTCGAGGCTTCATCATTAGCCTCATTCCCAGACAGCGGGCTCCTTGGGCGAACTGGAAGTGGCGGCCTCGTTTCTCTCCTCGAAGGAAGGGCGCCTGTGGGCAGTGGCACCTCCTCCCAGTGTTCATATTTTTTATTGGACCAGTCATAGGTTGACTGGCCCTCTCCCAACAGCCCACAAGCTCGGAGCTTGCCCTCATGTAATAGGTACGAGAGAGACCTCCTGCCATAAGGGAGTTGGAGCAAGGTCTCTCTGTGCCCCTTCATTTCTTCATCAGGGGTGGGACGCTGAAAATTAGCTGAAAGGCGAAACACATTTCAACTAAATATGGATTTAAGAACTAAAGTCTCGAGCACAAAAATAAAGGTCACGAGAATACTTACGAATCCGCCTGAACGAATAATGTCGAGACGGGGACAGACCATCTGTCCAGAAGAAGGCTCTTTTGAAATGAGGCGGGTGGTTGGGAAGATTCCCAAAAACCTTCGTCTCCTTGGGGTAGCTCGAGAGGTAGTAAAAGCCATCCCCTCCCCGAGCTCGGGAGGTGTTACTTTTTAAACAAAAGAGATATAAAATCTCTTGAGGTGAAGGTCCTTTCCACCCCAGCTCGTGGTACAAGGACCTCAGGGCAGACAGCACCCTGTACGAATTGGTGTTGAGTTGGAACGGAGCCAACCCAACAAAATCAGTAAAGTCTTTTAAAAAAGACTTCAAGGGCAGCAGTGCTCCTGCCCTCATATGTTCTTGGCTCCATGCCGCATATTTCACTGTGGCGTCACGGCCGCCAGGGGCGAAACAGCTCCGTTCTTGACCAGTCGAAGCTCGACACTTCAAGGTGCCCGACAAACCAAGGCCATGGAAAGCCAGGATTTCAGTTATTTGACTGGTTGTGGTAACCGTGCTCTAGTAGAGCTCGGCCTCGAACATCTCTCTCCTCGTCTGTGAGGAGGAAGGTTCCCCCATTAATGAAAATTTGAGCTCTCAGGGGGGGTATGCGACAGTAACCTTTAAAGCAGGATCGAGAGGAATCGGCCTAGGGCCTGAATTAGATTCCGGATAGATGGCCTCCCAAAGAACTCTCCTCTTCCCCTCGATGACTTCGTCTATCTGACAGCGGTAATGAGCTCGAATGTCCTCTTGCTCGCGCGCAAGCTCGTATTCTCTTATCCGACGTTGATTCCGGTGAACAGCGATTCTTGGCTCGGAGATTTTGGCTCGTAAGGGATTGCTAGCGATGACCCCCACCGTCTTTCCAGATTCTGTGACATCTAACGAGAAAGAAAAAATGGTGAGGGCCATGCATGCAAGAATCACGAGCTCGATGGAATGAGCTCGGAGATTTAGGAACAAGACAAACTAAATATTAAGACCCTTATTGAGGAGTCAGGGCGTGTGTTCCACGAAAAAGAAAAGGAGCGTGGATAATTTTTTGAAAATCCCGAAATTCAAGGGAAAGAAGAGTGGCGGTTAACCAGGAAAGGCGTCTTTGGGTTTCGTGCATTTATCAAAGCCCATGTTTTTATCTGAAAACTTAGTGTACAAGAAACGTTGCCTAAAAATTTCAAAACCCAGAAAAATTGGAACCTCACTCAAATATGAAAACTGGGTATAAGCCAGTGATGTAAATCCAGTACGGGAGTCTAAAAAGCATCTGAGCCTATCAGATCAAAACCTCCTATCACATTATGCTAAGGATGTAAACTAGTATATAAACATACACAGGAAGAACAGTTTGAATAAAAACTGACAAAATGGGAAACAGTGATTGCTTACTTACACAATAATGGCGACTGCAGGGAGATTGTTGATTGAAGAAGAGGTTGCAAATAGGAACTCACTGACTCGAACAGACCAGGATTCCTTTGTTTCTTCGGCCGAGAAAACATGCACAGATTGGAAACTTTTTATGAGGAGGACTCTGGTTTCTTTTTTCTTCTTTTCTTGCTCTTGGTAAACGAAGGTAAATATAAAGACGAAGAGTAGGATCTTGTATATATAGGTGGGAAAAAGGCATTAATCTAGGACGTTGAAAAAAATCCTTGAAAAATCCAACGGTCAGGGATTAATGACAAGATGGCGCTGAAAAGGTGTCAGACGGACGATTGTGGGCGTGTTTCCAAGGTACTCAAGTACCAACAATGAGCAATGCCCAATTGACGCGTGTCCATTTTCAAGAGCGTATGACGGTACAGTTCTCAAAGAAAGTAGTTCAAAAGTTTCCTTCTCTTAGGATTCGAACAAATACTTTTGAGGGGGCAAGATGTTATACCCAGATTTCGAGCTATGTTAATTATGACCTCGAAAGTTGGATTCGCAAATCAGTGGACCCATAAGTTTGGAAACATGCTGCAGGATTGTATGTCGAGCTTGCAGGATATAGACGACCTCGAGTATGGTGACCTCGAAGTATTCATGATCTCGGAAGACAGCTTCGGGAACACACTCATCTTCAGGGACGACTTCGGATCAGGGGTCCCGAGCTCGACGATACGTACGATCTCGAAAGCCGTGTGGCCTCGGGAGATATTCCTAAGCTCGATAGATGACGGGAAACCTGGGAGGCTAAAGCCTTAGAGATACGCGATAACCACCTTGAATATCTACAAGTGTTATAAATATGGGATGTAATCCTCATTTATTATTGTACATCCCCTAGAATCGTGAGATATTATTTGGTATTATACGTCTCCTGGTCTTCAGGGGACGTTTCCTTTTATATCTGATTATAGGCATTTAAAGCCATTTATTTTATTTATACAAAAAGAGTAACTACCCAAAATATGTGGGATAGTATTCTTTAGCCTTCTCTATAAATAGAGAAGCCATGCACCATTGTAAAGGACCAAGAAATTCTGATCCTTGAGAGAAAACTCTGGAGAATTCTTGCTTAAGAATTTTCAGAGATAATCTTGAGTTTAATAACAAAGACTCATGGACTAGGCAGATTTAACTGCTGAACCACGTAAAAATCGTGTGTTTACATTGTTTTATTTCAATTGGCCATTTTCAGTTATCGTTTACGTGCTCTTCTTTCACTGTTTGACGAAAAACGGCGTCAACACTTCCAACAGCAGAAGCATATGGGATGTTCTTCATTTATTTCTTTTCAAAATCATTCTTTGGACACTGGCTCAAATTTAATTTATCACCATTAACGATAGGAGCAACACTTGGTGAACAATCTTTCATCCGAAATCTCTCTAAAACTTTGTTAATGTAGGTTTCTTGAGATAGACCTAAGATACCTTTGAATCTATCTCGATGGATCTTAATGCCAATGACATAAGACGCATCACCCATATCCTTCATCTCAAATTTCTTTGAGAGAAATTACTTCACCTCATGTAGCATGCCCTTATCATTGGTTGCAAGAAGAATATCATCCACATATAAAACAAGAAAAAAAATCTTACTTCCACTAACCTTCTGGTATATACATTGATCCATGACATTCTCTTCAAATCCAAAAGAAGAGATGACATCACGAAATTTTTAATACCATTGGCGGGACGCTTGTTTTAAACCATAGATGGACTTCTTAAGCTTGCACACCAAATGCTCACCATCACTAGAGGAGAATCCTTCTGGTTGTTTCATGTATACCTCCTCCTCTAGGTCACCATTTAGGAAGGCAGCTTTCACATCCATTTGCTGCAACTCGAAATCGAAATGAGCAACTAATGCCAGGCTAACTCTGAGGGAATCTTTCTTAGATACCGGAGAAAAGGTCTACGTATAGTCAATTCCTTCTATTTGAGTGAATCCATTAGCAAAGAGTCTTGCTTTGTGTCTCTCAATGTTGCCTAATGAGTCTTTATTTGTTTTGAAGACCATTTACACCCAATAGTCGTCGCCCCATTAGGCAACTCAACAAGATCCCAGACTTTGTTGCTCTTCATAGAATACATTTCTTCATTCATGGCATTGTACCATAGTTCCGATTCTTTGCTATTCATAGCTTGTGAAAACGTTTCTAGATCATTTTCGGCTCCAATATTGTAGTCAGATTCTTGCAAATACACAATGTAGTCACTAGGTATCGTCGATTTTGTTGTTCTAGTGGATCTTCTTAAGGCTACACCAGCAGGCTCTTAGGGAGCAGGTGGTTCAGCTTGTTGTTCAACAATTATAGGCAACTCTTGAACAACTTGATCCATTTGAACTTCATCATTAACTTATGGATCTTCAACAATTGGTTGTGGTGGTTCAACATCCATTTGAACTGCAGGGGTGTTATCAACCACAATCAATCTTGCTCTTGAGGTGGAGAGTTCTGAAGGATCTTTCTCAGAACCTAAGTCCTTGGATTGATCACTCCCACTAATCAAGGCATTTTCAAGAAATTTTTCATTCCTTGATTCCACAATCCTAGTGCTATGAGATGGACAATAAAACTTGTAACCTTTAGACATTTCAGCGTATCTAATAAAGTATCCACTTATGGTCCTTGGGTCCAGTTTCTTTTCTTGTGGATTGCATACCCTAACTTCATATGGGCATCCCCAAATGCGTACATGTTGCAAACTCGGTTTCCAACCTTTCCATAATTCAAAAGGAGTTTTGGAGACTGCCTTGGTTGGAACTCAATTTAATATGTACACGGATGTCTTTAGAGCTTTAGTCCACAAGGATTTAGGAAGTTTAGGGTTGCTGCTAAGCATACTCTGCACCATGTCCATCAATGTTCGATTTCTCCTTTCTGCAACACCATTTTGCTCGGGTGTACTGGGCATGGTATATTGGGCAACAGTCCCATTTTCTTGAAGAAACTTTGCAAAAGGGCCAGGTGCTTGTCCATCTTCAGTGTATCTACCATAATATTCTCCACCTCTATTTGATCTCACTATCTTAATTTGCTTGTTGAATTGTTTCTCTACTTCAGCTTTAAATATCTTAAAGACATCTAATGCTTCGCTTTTATTATGAAGTAAGTAGATATACATGTAGCGTGAGTAATCATCTATGAAAGAGATGAAGTATTTCTGACCATATGAGTCCATGTCTGGACTACATATATCAGTATGTACCATCTCTAATAGGTCGAAACTCCTATGGACACCACTTTTCTTAGACTTGGAGGTATGCTTTTACTTAATGCAATCCACATAAGTATCAAAATCAGTCAAATCTAAGGTATTGAGTACCCCATCTTTCACTAACCTTCTAAATCTATCAATGGAGATATGTCCCAATCTCCAGTGCCATAATGTAGAGGAATTCTCATTCATTACATATCTTTTATTGCCAGCGTGAACATGCACAGTATTATAAGCGGTAGTGTTTTGTAAATTAAGGGAGTAAAGACCATCAGACAATATACCATTTCCAACACATTCAGATTTATTATATAAATTAAAATATTTGTCTAAAAATGTAAAGGAAAAACCAAAATGTATAAGTCTTGAAACGAAAATCAAGTTTCTAGAGAAACTTTGTACATAAAATGTCTTTTCTAACTTTAAAACAAAACCGCTACTTAAAACTAAATGGCACATTCCAATAGCCTCCACATGTGAGCCCATCTTGTTTCCGGATAAGATGCTTTGCTCACTTCTTACTGGCTTCCTTAGGTTTTGTAAACCCTGCAAGGAATTTGAAATGTGAATTGTTGATCCATAATCAATCCACCATGTGTTAATATTAACATTAGCCATATTAGATTCATAACATACGAATGAAATTGGATTACCTTTGTCGTCCATCCATTTCTTGAACTTGGCGCATTCCTTTTTTGCATGTCCCTTCTTTTTGCAGAAGAAACACTTGATGGAATCCTTCTTTATTTCGCCTTAGGGAGGCACTTTATTTTTCCCCTTGTCCTTCTTGGATGGTTTTCGTTTCTTCGCTTGGGTGGCCATGTGAGCACTTTCACCTTGTTCCTGCAGGAGCCTTGCTTCTTCTTGAGCACACATGGTTATCAGTTCATTGATACTCCATTTGTCCTTATGTGTGTTGTAGGAAATTTTGAAAGGCCCGTATTGAGGTGGAAGATTGTTAAGGATGTAGTGGACCAAGAAGGTTTCAGGAATGACTACATCGAGCTTCTTCAGTTGAGCATAAATGTCCCTCATCTTTGAAATATGTTCTCTAACTCCTTTGACACCAGTGAGTTTTGTGGATGAGAACTGGTGTATGAGGTTGTTGTAAAGTGGTTTGTCCTAAGTGTCGAACTGCTCATCGATTAGTTTGATCAAGTCTTTGACTTTCTCAGGTTGCTCCACCGATCCACGCATTCCCAGAGGGATCTTGGACATAATGAACATGATGCTGAGGCGATTGGATCGCTCCCATTTTTCATATAGTGTAATCTCAGCAGCAGTGCTAGTCACAGTGATTGCAGCAGGTTCGTCATTCCTTATTGCGTAGTCCATGTCGGCACAGCCTAAATGAAGAAGAACTCGTTCTTTCCAGATTTTGAAATTGTCACCCTTAAGCTCAAGAATTTCGGTAAGGATTTCAGCGAAACTAGAGGCTTAATAGGATTACAAACTTAGATTTTTAAAGATTGAGGCTTAATGAAGTCATGTTTTACCAATGTATAACATGTTGAAGGATGAAATTTTATTAAACAAAAATTGTATGCGGGCTAAATTTTTAATTTAATAAAATTAGATGTATAGGATGATAGATTATTCAAACGAATTATTTGGGATAAATTAAGGTTTGATACTTCTATCTTTATTAAAAAAAATTGATAAAACTATTAAATTAATTATCATAACTTCTGTGGGTAAATTAAGAAAATTAATTTAATATATTATCCTGATTAATTATATAAATATAATAAAATCTCTGTGGGGTAAAATTATTATATCTATATAATCAATCACAATTTATGTCCATTATGTGATCCTTTCAAATTAATATATAATTTTATATAATTAAAGATGCTGTAGCTACTCCCTAATTATTTAAAATTATATGGTTCACTAGACATTATGTTTCAGGCTCTATGAAGACCTAAGAACAATTTTGTTATAACATAATAGGCAATCACAAAGATTAGTGCTCCTAGTGTGGTCGTCCGAAGATCGTTAAAAATCATTATAGATTGAGCATTTGTCTCAGTTTCATGCGTTCTTATGTCAACCACAAATTTTTTTATGTTTTATTCATAATTTTATTCACCCTAAATATTTTATGAATAAATTATGAATATTAATGTGCTAAATATTATTCAACCTATCTTAATGTTTGAATATTATCTAAATATATCTAGCATAATAATGAAATATATAATTTATTTAAAATCATAAAGTCATACATATAAAATTAAATATAATTATACTAAGAATGCATTTTGCATGAATAAGAACAAAATAATCATACAAATTAGCATAATTAATTATATGTATGAAAATAAATACAATAATTCCATATAAATACTTAATGACAGAAAAAATCATGTTAAATAAGACAATAACATGATTTATTGATTTGGTGAATTAATAAAATAATTGCACAAACTTAATTGTAAAATAAAATATAATTACATTATTAAAATAGCACAATTATTTAATATTGCATGAATAAAAGAAATATACCATGCAACAAATACACCAATAATCAAGTAATTGCACATTTTAATTAATTTCCAAATATATAATATACCAAAATTATATGTTTTCTTTTAATTGGAAAATTTTTTAAAATGAAATTTATTGTCTAAAAAAGTATTAAAATCAAGAAAATAATAAAATTCCAAAAATAAATTAAAAAGTTAATTTTCAGAATTTTTATAAAATTTTCATCAATTTTTTTTAAAAAAAATTCTGCCATGGGGAAAACGACACCTTAGTGTTGTCGTATGACCCGTCAAACGACGGGTCGTTTTGTCCGCTGCAGGGTCATTTTCCCCGTCTTCAACCTCCAACCGGGTCATTTTGACCTGATTTCCTGCACGCGGGTCAGGCGACCGCTTCCCAACCCGCATGAAAAACACCATTCCGACGTCGATTTTCAAGTTATTTTTGCCCAAATTGAACCGAGATGCATAGATAACGTGATTCATGGCATTAGATTGATTAAATAACAACTAAAAATCGATCATTAATATCAAAAATTAATTTTCGCCATTATCGGGTTATGAGGTTTTAAAGCTATCAATGGTTTCAAAACTCACCTTTTATTCAACTGTAGAGTTCCAGAATTTACTTAGCTAGTTAGATAGTAGTAGTAGTAGTAATAGTTAGTAGTAGTTATAGTATTGTTTATTACTGTGGATTTTGGTTCAAGCCAAGATTTAGTTGGAAACTCCTAGCAATAGTTATGGATTTTATAAGTTTAACCTATAGTTTAAGAATATTAATTTTAACATAAGGTTTGGTTAATATTGTTGGTTATTAATATGATGATTATTATAACCTAAGGTTTAGATAGAGCCAATAAGAATATGACACTGGTCATATGCATTGTTATTAAGGAATTAGTATTTAAATGATAAAATAAGGGAAATATAAGACTTAGTCTTCATCAAAATCTATTAGGAGCATGATATTTATTTAGATATTCAGATATTTAGACTCACAATTTTATTTATTTGTGGATTAGGTTATTTAGATAATTAAATAGATCTTTTTTTTTCGTAATTTTAGGGTACTGTAACTTCCAACCTATTTTTGACCCAGTTAGATTATGAATTTCGAAAAATAGTATTTCTAAAAAGTTGTAGATAATTTAATTAGCTTTCTAACGGTATAAAGATATTTTAAATCTCCAGATATGTTGATTTTACTGTAGGTTAATTTAAAGTTACAGGATTTGAAGATTTTTATTCCTTAGGATTCTAATTTAAATTTAAATTTGGATTATAATTAGAAGATTTTTATTCCTTAGGATTCTATTTTAAATTTAAATTTAAATTTGGATTATAATCAGAAGATTTTTATTCCTTAAGATTCTATTTTTAAATTTAAATTTGAATTATAATTAGAAGATTTTTATTCCTAGAACTTTATAAATAGGACCTAGCACCAAGCATTTTTTTTCATTCATTCATCAAGCTAAGTTCAGAGGCTACAAGTTGCTAGGTTATTGTGAGAGTGTAAACACTTGGGTTGGGGATTATAAGCTTAATCATTTTTTTTAAGCTTACCAAACACTTGGGAAGTAAGGTTTATAACACATTTCGGTTCAAGGTTTAGATTGGTCATAAAGCATTCAAGGTATTCCAAAACTCTAGTTCTTTTGGTATTATTTCCTTTAAGTTCTTATAGTTTTCTACTCAGCCCCTAACTTTATTCTTTATTCTTGGATAGGAAATCTAAGTTTTTGAACATAAGGTTTTTGGTAAGTATATTCTTAATGGTATAGTTCTTCCATTCTTTTCATCTCATTCTCTTTAGTATACTCACCCTTCCATTTATGGTTTTTAGGAGTGTTCCAAAGTCCCAAAACTGTTCTCATATCCCGGTATTTTGGTAAGGAAAATAGGCTAGATCTTGTATGTTTGTATGATATGTTATGTTTTTATGTTATGTTATGTTTAATATGTTATGATAAGTTATGCTATAGTATGTTATGTTGTGTTTTCTTATGTTTCATGGTTATGATTTACCCTACGTCAGATATTAGACAAGGGACGTAGATGGGTTATCATAAACCTACCATGTGATTTAACCTACCTCAGATATTAGAAAGAGGACGTAGATGGTTTATCACATGTTTTAATGGCCATTATTAGTATAGTATATGTTATGATATGTTTTTAGCATATGTTATGATATGATTTTATGTGTATGTTTATGTGGTTAGTAGTTTTTCCTTGCTGGGAATTAGGCTCATTCCTTTATGTTTATATGTGCAGGAAATAGTTATGGCGGCAGAAAGATTCTTGGCAGTTTGAGGATGTGTATTGAGGCAAGATGGAATCGGTGGATTGCGCGTTCGATTTGAGGATGAAGTTTTTAAGTCTTTTAGTTATGATTTCTATGTATTATTTTTTCGCACTTAATTTTGTAACCAATTTATTTAAGTTATGTTTTGTTTTCAAAACAATGGGATCCCATATCCTAAAGGAATTTTTATGTATTTAACCTTTACTTTATAGCTTTTAAATAAAGTTATGGTTATTTCATATGTACGTTTTCTTAAGATTAGTATAGTAGTCATTAATGGTCCAAAGTCTAGAATAGTTGGGTCGTTACAGTTGGTATCAGAGCCAGGTTCATTCGCATGAAGTTCTCCTCGATACACACACTCAAAGCTCCGAATCTAACCGCCAATGTAAGTGTTTATATTTTAGTTGTTTTGATTATGTGTTTAGTTAATGTTTTATCCCTTATATTTTCAGTTAAGAATATTTGTAAATTAGTTTATTTTTTCGTTATTTATTTTATTTATTATCTTTGCATTTATGATTGTACATAGTGAATTTTTTTTTTCCAAATAAATATCATTGTTATTTTTGAATGACATGTATGAGTTTTATTTTTTTTACAATCATAATAAATAATAAATTTAATAAATAATGACCAAGTTCGGTGAGGGTGGATACAAATCAATGGACCGGGTTCTATATTGAGAGTTTAGGGGGCCATAGTAGTGGGAACGATTTTACTGATCCCAGCCCTCCCTCAATATGGTTAACTTTGGAACAACGACGAGTTTCGAGCCTGAGAATTAAGTCATATAGGATAATTAGAAACACACTTAGAAAATAATAAAGATGGCTTATTTTTTTTAAAGTTTAGAAACACACCCTAATTATAAAGAAGGCTTACATAATTTTTTTTTTCATAAGAAATCATAATTAATAGGTATGAGTTATGTTTGCTTAGATTAAGTTTTGCCTTAGAGCCTAATAGGGTAAGTTCTAACATGTTCTCGACTCTTATAACTTTTACTGAAGATGTCGTTCAGAAGATCTGCTCGCAACAACGCCAATGCCTCAAGCATTGCTCCTGAAACTTATGAAGCCCCTCCAGTTCGCAGAAGGGGAAGGCGTGCAACCAATGCTGCTGATAAAGAGAGAGCGCCGCTGCCGTCGGTTGACAACACTGCAGAAATTGTAAGACTACGACAGCAAGTGGAGGAATTACTACAGCAACAGCGACAACAGACTCAGCCTCCACCTCAGTCGCAACCACAGCCTCAGCAGATGGCTCAAGTACCCCATCAAGTAGGTCCTTATGGGGCATGGCCAATGGCGAACTATGCGCCATACCCAGCTTAGCACATGGAGCTAATCTACGAGCAATTTTGTAAGCAACATGCTCCAAACTTTGAAGGGACAACAGACCCCTTTGAAGCTGAAGAGTGGCTCAGAAATGTAGAGCCGATCCTAGCGCATATGAATCTCGGCAACGCGGACCGTATATCCTACGTTTCGTCTCTGCTTAAGAAGGATGCTAGAATATGGTGGGCCTTAGTTCAACAGACTAACGATGTCACCACCATGATATGAACAAGATTTGTGGAGCTGTTCCATAAGAAGTATTACAACTTGGCAGTCATCGCTACAAAGGTCGAGGAGTTCGCTAGTTTTCCGCATGGCCTAAATCAGGTGTGGGATGTCTGATCACGCACGTTTATATTGCATATCTGGGAATTCAGGAATAAAACAGACATGTAATGTCTGTTATATGCATGTTTATGTTGCGTGGTTGACTTTATAAAGATCCTAGGGTATGTCAGGCCTCTGATGTACCACGAGCTTAATGTAGTGCTAGCTCGTGCCTTTTGATGCCATGCTGACAATGGTTCCAAGTGAGAAGCAGCTAAACGATCCGTCAGCTCGAGCTATTTGTTTAGGGGATCGTACCAAATTTCTCCGGATGAATGGTGAACACATGGCACATCAGTTATGGCTCTTTGCTAGCTCTACAATGTACGTGCTGATATTTAGGGCATACATTTGCCCCCCAAGCCCCTGCTCGTGATCTATGACGTCATTTTTGACTTTCACGGTGGGGGCTTTTAAACTTCCTTTTCGATTATCCGGACCTTGTTCATTACTTAAGTATCGGACACGTGGAACGCCGTGATTGGCGTCTGTTCGGGTTTCAAGGATCGTATTAAATGGCCTGGCCACCTTTTTGCTGCCATTTCGTCTTTCGAGTTATGACCCCCGTGTCTCGCATTAATTTGATCGGACGGTCCTCGTTTCCTATACCTTTTACGTATAAATAAGGTTGGCAGTTTTCAGTACTTATC
The DNA here is from genome assembly GCF_963169125.1 of Humulus lupulus. Lineage (NCBI taxonomy): Eukaryota > Viridiplantae > Streptophyta > Magnoliopsida > Rosales > Cannabaceae > Humulus > Humulus lupulus. The sequence continues at coordinate 234,901,758 of NC_084797.1, forward strand.
ACCCTTCATTCGAAATTTTCCTTTATTTTCTCTCTTTTGAAATTTAAAAATCTCTTATTCTTCTTCTGCTTATAATCCTAGAAATCCCCATACTCTTGCCACAAAAACCTTTCAGAAGTCCAGCCTTAAGGAATCCTCTAGGACTCCTACTTCTACGCTGTCAGCAACCTTCGTTTGGAAAATATATTGTAAGTTTCCTACTCGTTGTATGTTTTGATTTCCCTTTTTCTTTGTTATGTAAACCTACATCTCATAGTCGTAAACAGTAGGTTGTTTTTTACTAGCCTTTGTGTTATCCAAAAAATTAGCATTGATGACGTGGCAAGTGATCCCTGGACACGTGGCTGACACCTGGAAGAGCTCTGCTAGGGTATCGACCAGAAGACACATTAGAAGCAGTAAGCAGCCCAGTCTTACCTGCGACTAGTCTGGTCGATGGTTCCGCATACAAAGCAACATTACTGAGAAAATCTTTGTAAATCCTGAATTTAACTCACACAATCTCCTGAGTATCCGATTATTCAGGAAAGAATATCTATAACAATCTTTTGTAATCCCCCTTGAGCCTATAAATAGCAAAAGATAGCTCAAGGAAGGGACTTTTGGGCTTTTGAATCATTTGAGACTAGAGTAATTCTCCTAGTGATATTGTATTGTTCTTCAGAGGTTAGTGAAACTCATTGAACCCTTGTTCTTTGATCACTCCTTTGATTCTTATATCAATAACAGTCTAAGTGGACGTAGGTTATTACCAGATCCTGGGGCCGAACCACTATAAAAACATCGTGTTGTTACTACTTTTTGTCATTACGTTCTTCTCTACACATTCATTCATATCAAGCATATTCTGACTCCGTGTCAGTTGACCAAAATCTGGGTCAACATTCTAGTGCTTTCATTGAGAGCTTGATTTATCATTGCTGAGAAAACTAATGGCAAAAACTGGAAGGAAAGTTGGATAGGCGACCGCTGCTGCGCCATCAAATCCACCTCCTCCTCCCCCTGCAAGCGTGGCGCAGAATAAGCCACATCTGGACTTTGAGGAGGAAGAAATGGATGATGCAACGCTGAAGAGTACCCTGGGGGCGTTGCAGGAGGAGCTGGCTAGTCTGAAAGCCAGTCAAGAGACTGCTGCCAGAGTTGTGGCGCGGCAGCAGCAGGAGATTGAATGGTAGCGCGTGGAACTAAGCGAAAGCCATGGCAGCCCTCGAGGCGGCCTTGCAGCTAGCAAGGAATCAGGGCGCACCTATTTCGCAACCTGACCAACCTGTCAATGGGCCACCCCAGAGGGGTCCTAATCCAAGCCCACCGATCCAGCCTTCGAGTCCACAAAGGCCCGAGCAGCCTCAAGCGTCCCATGACGATGTCCCGCTGGACCCTGAGGCGCAGCCACCATCCCAAGCTTGTCGCGACAACCCCCCGCAACAAAGGCAGAATATGGCTGAGCATCAGCCTCGTAGTCCTAGACGCCGTAGGGGCGATGAGCCAAACCTATCGAACAGAGGTCAGTATCCCCTGGTAATAGGAGGGACTCAGAGTTAGGCTCTGCGGTCCGGGGTCCCCCACGACACGATAATGCACGGGGACACCACGACCAGCGCAGGCCGCCCTCTAACGCTCGGGACGTTTCAGCCAGGAATGGAAATCGAGGGAACAGTCGATCCCACCATAGCCAGTCGAGGTTCAGGGATGGCCACGGATATAATGAGGCTGACCCAGGCAAGGGAAACGCTAGCCGAAGGAATGAAGAAAGAGGTAAAGGCAGGAGCCAGGCACCTCAAGATGACCAGCCCAATAGATGGGATGCTGGGGGGCAGCCCAAACAAAATAATGTCTTCAACCGGCTTGGGGGTAGCGAGTAGCGGAGAAGAGAGGAAGATTTGCGTGACGTACTCAACGATCGCCGCGAGCAGCATGGCGAGAATTTCCCCCCAGCAATAGAGGCCACATTGATTCCTGCCGCTGTATAGGCCCAGATAGACGCCCTCAACCAAGCAGTGCAACAGCTCGTCGGAGGAAGGACATCTTACATCGACCACGATAGGAGGAAAGGCACTCCTTTCGTACAGAGGATAGCTAATGCCAAAACTCCAAGCAAGTTCAAAATGCCTACACTCCCAAACTTTGACGGGTATGGAGACCCAGTGTCTCATGTCAACAAGTTTGAAATTCAAATGGACATTTAGAAAGTGTCCGAAGATGCTCGGTGCAGGATCTTCCCTGCAACACTTTCTGAAGCTGCGCAGGAATGGTTTTTTAAGTTCCCTCCCGTAAGCATAGTTTCCTGGGAAATGTTCGTAAGGGAGTTTTACGGACAGTTCTATGCAGGTCGCGTGCATCCGATCGAAGCAAACCAGCTGGTTGAAATTCACCAGCAGGATGGAGAGTCAGTAAAGGACTACATCCAGCGCTTTATGCGAGCGGCGGCTGGAGCAAAAACGGTGGGGGATGAAGGCAAAATGATGGCCATTACCGCAGGGGTTAAACGTCGTTCTCCCCTTTGGAAAAGTCTCCGAAAGGAAGGAGTGAGAACTACCCAATAATTTTTGGACCGGGCTGATCGCTACATCAAGCTCGAAGAAGCCATTGCTGACGATGGAAAGCCCTCAAGCAAGGATAAGAAGGCTTCCGAACCTGCCAAAGCCACCAATGGTTCCAAACCTAATGGCAACGGCAATGGCAAGAATGGTGGAAAACGGCTGTATAACGAGCCTTCCATCTCCGACAATAAACGAGCCAAGGGTAATCGTTATGAACCTCGGTTCACTAACTACACTGCCCTCGTCGAGTCTCGGGGAGAGGTTTATCAGGCCACAAGTTCTAGTGTGCCTTATAAAAAACCTGGCCCCATTCGAAAGGATATTTTGAAAAGAGACACTACCAAGTTCTGTCGTTATCATAACGACTACGGACATGACACCAATGAATGTAACTAGTTAAAAGATGAAATCGAGTTCCTTATTAGACAAGGACACTTGAGAAGATACGTACGGGCCTCGGGAAATTCCCAACGAGAAGCTCCGGGTAGCAACGAGCAGGCGCCCACGCGCCAGCGCTCGCCACCCTTACAGCCTGCCCCCGTGACTGGCACACTCTTAACCATCTGTGGAGGCCCGCACCTCGTGGGAAATAGCGGAAAGGCCAGGGAACGATATGCTCGGACTCTGCGCCACGACCAGGACATCGAGATGATGACTGTGGAGGACCGTGCACCAAAAAAGGCTCGGTCTGGGGAAGGTGAGATAACCTTCTCTAATGTCGATGCCCAACACGTCCGGTTCCCACATACCGATCCACTGGTCGTGGACATCCAGATGGCCAACATGATGGTGAAGAGGGTACTGGTCGATACAGGAAGTTCAGTGAATATCCTGTATAAATCAACACTGGAACGCATGAAATTGTCCGTTAAGGACTTGGAGCCCTGCAACCAAACGATATACTGCTTCTCTGGAGAAGGACTCGCCCCCGCCGGATTGATCAAACTGCCGGTAACGACAGGTACATCGCCTGTAACAAGGACATTACACGCCACTTTTTTAGTGGTCGATTGTCCTTCGGTGTACAATGCCGTTATTGGAAGGCCTATATTGGTTGATCTACGGGCTGTCATCTCTATGTGGCACTTGGTCATGAAGTTCCCAACAGACGCGGGGGTAGGATGCGTGTTGGGGAACCAGAGGGAAGCTAGGGAGTGCTACAATGCCTCAATCACAAAGGCAAAGAAAGGAACGTCGAAGAGCACTACCTCAGATAGGTTGCAGATGGCTAGATACACAAGCCCAATCCGGTGATGAAGTCACCAAATAGGGTGTTGCCAAAAGTGAGGATAGAGACTTAGATCCTCGCTTTGGGGATTTTGAAGAAAACGTTGGACCCGTCGAGGACTTGGAGGAGGTCCAACTCGACAAAGAAGACCCGACCAGAGTCGTAAAGGTTGGGAAAAACTTAGAGCCTACCACGAAGCACGCACTGGTGGAATTTTTGCGAAAGAACCAGGAGGTTTTCGCCTGGTCGCATAAAGACATGGCTGGGATAGATCCTGCAGTAATCAGCCATGTCCTGAATATAGACAAGACCTTTCCACCCGTGCAACAAAAGAGAAGGATGCTCGATAAATATAGATCGAGAGCCATAAAAGAAGAATTCGAAAGACTAAAGGAGAATGGGTTCATCAGGGTGGCATTTTATCCATCGTGGGTCTCCAATCCAGTGCTGGTTCCCAAGCCTAATGGCAAGTGGCGGACCTGCGTGGATTTTACAGACCTCAATAAAGCCTGCCCAAAAGACTGCTTCCCACTCCCAAGGATCGACCAGCTGGTCGATGAAACTGCAGGGCACGAGATCCTCTCATTCATGGATGCATATTCAGGCTACAACCAGATTAGCATGCATCCCCCTGACGAGGATCACACCAGCTTTCAGACCGATACGGGCTTATACTGTTACAAAGTAATGCCCTTCGGATTGAAAAACGCAGGTGCGACTTACCAATGGCTAGTCAACCACATGTTTAAGGAGCAAATCGGTGTAAACATGGAGGTATATGTGGACGACATGCTGGTAAAGTCTAAGAAGGCAGAAGGACATGTGAGGGATTTACAAGAGTGATTTGATGTATTAAACAAATACCAGATGAAGTTAAATGCCCTCAAATGTTCCTTTGGAGTTGGATCAGGGAAGTTTTTGGGGTTTATTGTAAATTCAAGAGGAATCGAGGCCAATCCTTTTTAAAGGACTGGCTTGTATTAATTCTTTCTTTTTACAAGTTTAGCAAAGAGGGTTAGCCACGCCATGTGGCTAATCGCTCGTATATGTAAGATTCTATTTCAGAATCACTCGTAAAGACATGTTTAGTCCATTTTTAATATGAGATTATAAGGGACTGTGCGCAGCCAGTCATTCTTGCCAACCTTTGTGAATTTATATTTACAAGTATTTCTTCATTACGTGTGTTGTTTTGCTGTATTACACGTATTATTTTTTCACAACGAACAGGAATGTTCGAACAGGTCATGGTCAAGGCAAGTGACCAAGGACCTAAAGCTCCTTGATCACTTGGGGGGCATATAAGGCACATCGATAGCAAAGCATACCGTGAGGTATGTAAACACATGAACAAAATGAGTGAAAGCATGCTGAGGTACTTAGAGTATTTTTCAAAATTTATATTTTGTTAAATCATGCCAAAGTACTATGCTAAGTTCGGTCATACGGACAAATGTTATAATAAATGAAAATGTTATAGCATCATGCAATCTTTTACACCGCAAGCATCACTGCTTGGATGTAACTGTTCAAGTAAAATAAAAAGATTTACTGCCCGTGCAGCAAAGTTTAAAATGAAAATATTGTCTTTACATCATGACCCGTGGGTCATGTAATCAAAAGAAAAAATAAATGAAAAAACTTAAGAGGCATTGGGAGCAGGAGGGTCCTTAGCAGCATTCTGGGTGACAGCATCCTCAGCAGCCCCTTCTTCCTCTACGCCAGCGATGCTTGGGGAAGCAGGAATCCTTGCTCTTGCCTCCTCTTCAGCCAGTTGGGCAGTGCAGCGAGCCAGCTCGGCAGCCCTGATATCCTCTGAAAGATAGCTGAAGTCGGCTCCCTGATTGTGTTTCCAGAAGTTGTAGAAACATCGGAGTGTCGTCCTCTTATACCTTTCCAGATTTTTGGAGTTGTCAAGCTCCAGTTGCTTTACTTTGCCCTCAAGAGTGGCGATGGCCTCATCTTTGGGCTTGAGCACCTCTTCCAATCTTTTGACTTCGCGAAGATGGATCGGCTGGCGTCTTGATACTCCTGCCTCGACTTTATCGTAGCTGCCTTTGCAGCTTCAGCCTCCGACAACTTGGTCACCGCAGCATCCCTCTATTGAACCATCGCCTCCAACTCCTTGGTATGCCTGGCCTCTACAGCCGAAAGCTCCTTGGCTGCTTTCAACTGATACCTCTCAATGGCCTTTGCCCTAGCCTGTTCGATGGTGGCTTGGGTGCGGGAGCGAGCAGTGGTGGCAGACAGCAATGCCTGAGGACAGAGGATAAAAGTTAGAACCTGTGGCAAAGACTAAAAGATTGAGGCCAAAAAGATTAAAGAAGTACTTACGCTGGCTATTTCGTTCAAGGTCCTGTTCAGGATTAGGTCGACCGTCATGTTTTCTGCCTCAACCATTGCATCCTTGACGCGGTCGTTTTTCCCGATGTACGCAATACGGTCTTTGGCTGCTCGTATGGCACGGCTTGAGAGTTTGGCCCCAAGAGTTTCCTCCCAGGAGGTTGCTGCTCGGGAACCCCCTCGACAGTGGCATCATCTACCACTGACCCTCTTGTTTCATGGCGAGGAGCCAGGAGGCCAGACAGCCTTAGGTTTTCATCAGTAACCAGGGACTTGACGCTTTTTGCTGCGTCTGTCATCCTGGCCAATGTATTGGACCTCAACACCATGTCTGGTGTTGGGGTCGGACGTAACCATGAGCCTGAAAGACAAATTACAGTTTGAGAAAAATGAAAGGAGACTCTTTGATTAAAAGTATCGACCAGTCAAAGACGACACTTACCTCCTCGAGCGAAGGCCAGGTTGCTGCTGGTTATGTCCGGTGTAAGGAAGTACTCCTTACTATACTGCCCCACGTTCGATATATGCGTGGTGTCACTCAGGAACGTTCGGTTGGTCTCCTGGTGACAGAAGTGGAAGAAACCCGTTCCATATTGTTGCGGGTTGGATTTAAGGTCAAAAAGATAGTTGACCTCATGAGGGGTAGGTTCTGGCCATTTCTTGAGTTTGTACAGGATATAGAGTGTGGCTAGCATTCTATATCCATTTGGAGTAATTTGGAAGGGGGCGACACCGAAATAATTGGCCACCCCCTCATAAAAAGGATGTAGAGGGAGGTAAGCCCCCGCCTCTAAGTGATACCGAGACCAGGCACTATATATGCCCCCAGGGAGGTTAGCCCTTTGGTCTGCGGCAGGAATTTTAATGGAAACCCCTATAAGAGGGTATTTCCTAAAGTAGTTAGCAACCATCCGAAGGGTCACTTCGCTGGTCGAGGAGGTATACCACTCAACATCAGGAAGATTCTGATGGCGAGGGCGGGCTCTAATTTGGATGTTAGGGTTAGGAACAAGATTGTCTCGACCGCTGGTCGAGGGAGCCCTAGCTTGCGAATCAGGCTGGGCAGGAGAATTTGGACTGTTTTCAGACTCAGGTCTTTTCTTGCCTACGAATTTGGAATGGGCCATTTGAGGAGGAGAAGGATGAGGTCTGGTAGAGGATCATGAGAAGGGAATCTCGTGGACTCGGCCGGCCAGTTGTTCTTCGCCTTCGAGCAACTGGGCGGGAAGGTCGTCGTCGATGGGTCGTTCACCTCCCCATAAATCTGGCATCAATGTCTGCAAACAGAAGAATAGGGAGGTGAGGATAAAGAATTTTTAAAGGCTTTTTAGAATAACGCTGGTCGAGTATAAAAGCCAAGCTTTTATACAACAGCATTCTAACAAAAAGCTAAATTTTCCGCACGAACAGTTTGAAAGACGGATCAAAGGGTGAAAGTAAAAAGTTTTTTCGAGAAAGCTTTTTCAACTCCCCTTAGGGCGGGAAAAACCTATTTTCCAACTAGCCTAAAGATCGAATTTTTACTTCGATTTTACGTCCTAAAAGTATGATCCTGACTATTAAACTAACTCGTAACCCTTTTTTGCCTACAACACATTCTACTCACAAGCGTCTCAAATCAGAAACAGATGAACTCAAACAGTCAACATACAGAAGCATGCACCATGAAAATTTGAAGCACAAGAATTCGAAAACTTACCAAGAAAATGATCGTGGAGATGGAAAAAGGGTCTTCGGAGATCAAGGAACTCTCGGGCTGAGTCTTGAAAATGCAGAAGAACGGTCTCCGGAGAAGTTTAAAACTCTGGTTTTTAGGGTTTCTTGTGAAGACAATGGCGTGCGCAAAAAGAAAAGGAAGATTTCGAAGGTATTATAGAAGTTTGTCTGTGACATTAAAAAGGTGTAATCATTAGTTTCCCTTTTTCGAAGTATAGGGAAGCGGAATGGCCGTCGAATTATTACTGGGGAACCGAAAAGTCATGATTAGACAGAAGTAGGTTACTTGTTCCAAGAACACACGAAGGGTTCTGACACGAAAGGCGGGGTTACCGAAGAGTCGTTCGCTCAAAAGTTTATTTATTGCTCGTGATAAATAAACTTGGGGGGCAAATGTTATCCAAAAAATTAGCATTGATGACGTGGCAAATGATCCCTGGACACGTGGCTGACACTTGGAAGAGCTCTGCTAGGGTATCGACCAGAAGACACATTAGAAGCAGTAAGCAGCCCAGTCTTACCTGTGACCAGTCTGGTCGATGGTTCCGCATACAAAGTAACATTACTGAGAAGATCTTTGTAAATCCCGAATTTAACTCACACAATCTCCTGAGTATCCGATTATTCAGGAAAGAATGTCTGTAACAATCTTTTGTAATCCCCCTTGGGCACACACATTAGTCCAATTTTGTGACTCTCAATAATATGTTACAAGGTGTGACAAATCACATTTTGTCGCATTATTTAATCTAATATTATATTATATGAAATAATATAACATTCCCCCACTAGATTAAATAATCACTTTTTGTAACACTTATTTAATCAATCAAACATTATATTAAAATATAATATTCCCCCACTTGATTAAATAACCACTCTCTATAGAAACCTTTGCATTGGTGCATAAAGTAAAATGTCTTTCAACTTGAATTTTACCTTAGTGTAATTATCACAAAGTTTGTTGAAATTTTGGTTGCCGAAGCATTGAACCACTATCCCTTGATAACAAACCGGTGATAACACACACACCTTTGCTGTGTTCACTTGAGACCTCAATGTATCGCTTTTGCATCGTTAATGACCATGTGCACATTCCATTCATAGACTTTTCTTGAGAATGACTCCCAATTCTCATGAGGGGCGGCACCACCCCTAGGTCTATATAGGTAGAACTCTTACAGTATTTTGTTACCCTAAAATACTTGTCTTTTCAAGACTGAGTTCTATTAAAAAACCTTTCAGTTTTAACCCTCATTTTGGTAACACACTAGTACTCATATCTCAGATGGGACAAAATTTGAGTACTACTATCTATTCGCTTGATTGACTTGTTATTACCTATTGAACCTAATACTAGTTTGGTTACTAGTATTAAGATATGTTACCATCAACCGTGAATCTCTTTAGGGAGTCTAAGTCCCACCCCTTGAGATGTAGAAATGATTCCATTTGAATTATTTCTTTTCTCATGTATGCATACTTAGACACTCTCATTATTTTATTCAAACTTTGTTGCTAGCCATAGTTTGATTAAAATAGTTACCCCTTTAAAATAGTGATTTTGACCATAGTCAACACCCCCACTATTTTATAGTTTAATATCCAAGATAAACATTTGAATATTAATTCTAGAAATCTCTTTGTTTCTAAATTTTCCTTTAAATTGATTCATTATTGAATAAAAATATTACAAACAGTAACTTTAGACACCAAGTATGTCTAGATTTATCAATTCTATACACATATAGCCAATGTGATTTAAAATGTGGAATTCCAAATCACCTATTTGATAGGATGACCAAATTAATCAATTGATTAATAACAAAATAAATTGATTAACTTTGGAGCATCACCCCCACATTTCTCACATAGTGATAATAAAATATCACTTTAAAATATAAATCTCTTCATTTCTAATAAGTCATTTATCCTCCAAGATAAATCTAGACCTATGATTCTCAAAGTTCATCATGAGTCCTTAAGCTTCATGATAAACACTCAATAGATCAAGATAAAAAACCTCAATATTTATCTTGATTCATTTACTTGCTAAAGCAAGGCACACTTATTTGAAAGTAACTTTCACTTGGTTGCTTCACAAAATAAAATGTGAACACAAATGTAATGTGAGAATTTATCAAACAAATAATCACAAATTTTCAATTTTAGTTGTCTAAATAATCTCAATATCACTTAAACAACTTTTGTATACTTCTTAAGAGTCTCTTTGAGATTCTTTTGAAAACGCCAATTTTACATCCATTGATTTTCTCATCAAAATCAATTTGAAGATGTCAATTCTTGAAACACTTTAAATCAAAGAAAATAAACCCTCATTGATTTATTTAAACACTTTGATTTCTTATGTTTTTGTTTAAAATTATTTCCTCTTTGAGATTAATTTAAACATATCACCATCTTTAACCAAAATAAATAAAGTTCTCTTTTATTCACCATTGATGTAAAGATTCAAAATTGCTTCTCCAATTTTGAAATGTCTCATTGAATATTTAAGAATTATTGTCACTAAATAATTCTCAAATATATTTCATTTGACCACACTCTAGACTGTAAGTCTATTGAGTCAACATGTCATCCCACAATTTTTGAATCCACCTTGATCCATTTTTCTTGCAATGGCAAGACACAACCATTAAAAGATGTAACCCCCTTAGGTTCATCTTTTCTTATCTCATAAAAATGAGATGGTCAACACTTAAATGAGAAGTTTAATTTCTCAAATAATTCTCTTTATTTATCAAATAAGTGGTAACTCATCACATTGCAATAATATATGATAAACATATTTACATTATTATCACCTTAATAATCATATTATATGGCATATCATAATAATCATGATAATTCTCATGTATAAATCAATATACATTTATATATTAACATAATTATGTCTCAAAGAAATTTCACACAATTTTTCAACATATATCCATCATATTAGCATGCATTGTTAATCCCATAATAATATTGTAAATATACTACAAATATCATACAATAATTCACATATCCACATATTGATATATTCTATTGATTCACAAAATCAATAAATAGGCATGTCATATAAAACTCATAAAATTGTCATCTTAATAATTTATCATTATCTCATAATAAGACAATTCTATAACATGCTATCATATTACACAATAATATACTAGATTGTTTACACATTAATCACATATAACAAAAACTCAAGATATTATATTATCTTCTAATCTAACCACTATATACAAAGAAGATTAGAAAACAATGAACCTTATTTATAAATTTTTTCTTCTCATTTCTATCACTCTATGAAACCATTAGATCTTCTAAGAAAACCAAAGAAGAGCATTATCTTATCTTACCATCTTTTGAAAGTTGGATCCTCATATGATCTCCATGGTTTCTCCTTCCATTGAAAAGGAAATTAAGCTTTTGATTGTTAGAGAATATATATTATTGCTCAATGGAATTATGGAAAAACCAAATACAACTCTATGCAAAAATACAATGGACAAGATAATATTGATTAAATAAGTATTACAACTCAATTGCTCAAAATACAAGTAAATAAAAAGATGTAGAAGAAGAAGATTACAAACTCAATACTATAATAATACAAGTGAATAAGAAGAACAAAAGAATGAAAACACAAACAAACTCTCACACAACCAAAGTGTAGAGTAGTGGGGATCACCAACTTGAACAAGGTTCAAGACCTTTGTCCAAAATCTTATTTCCCCCTATTCTCTAAGCACTAAGGGATCTCTCTAGGAAATAGCTCTCTGGAATTATCAAGTCTTTTGGTGTATTTTTCAGCCAAGTGCTTTATGGATGAAAAATGGTGTGTCTTACAAGTGAGCATTAGGCTCCTATTTATAGAGTTTGAGATACTCCTTTGAATTTCAAATTCCACCAACCCCCATGGCTGTTACCAATGTTTAATTGGATGTTTATGGAATTAAAATTGAGATTTTGGAGTTATCTGGGATGTTAGAATCGTTCAATTTGGAAAAAAATGAAAATTCACATAGGCTGTCAGCCTCACTGGCCGCGGCCACGACTTTTCAGTGGCCGTGGTCACTAGCTTCTATCCCCCAGGCCGCGGCCACTGAAAGTCAGTGGCCGCGGCCACAGGCCATTTTCAGCACAAAAAAGTCATTTTTCCAAAACGTTCCAAAACGTCCCAAATCCTTTCCCACATGATTTTGTAACCTCCAAACACCTATTGGGAGTTAAAAACATGTCTCCAACAGTCATATATCATCATGAATTTATGAAATCCAATCTCAAATGTGTAACATATAATATACACATTATTGGGTAATATTTGGGAGTTACAAATTTGTAACTCCAAAATATGTCACATTTGGGCACACACATTAGTCCAATTTTGTGACTCTCAATAATATGTTACAAGGTGTGAAAAATCACATTTGTGTGACAAATCACATTTTGTCACTTTATTTAATCTAATATTATATTATATGAAATAATATAGTAGTCTCTGGATCCAAAGTGATATTTACATCACAGGCGATCATAACATTCAATCCCCATACAAACCTGTCCCTTCTTGCCGCATCTGTCGGCACTAGATCTGGCGTAAACTTCGCCAAACGATCGAACTTCAGAGCATACTCTGTCACGGTCATTCGGTTCTGAGTCAGGTTGATAAACTCATCAACCTTCGGAGCTCGGACTGCCACACTGTAATACTTCTCATTGAAAATGTTCCTAAACTCTTCCCAGGTCATAACGGTCACATTCCTCCTCTGGACCACCACATCCCACCAGATGCAGACAACCTCTCTGAACCTGTAGCTTGCATAAGCTACCCTCTCGCTCCCCTCAACCCTCATGAAATCAAGAATGGAGGAGATCATATTCATCCACTGCTCTGCCCACAGTGGATCTGGTCCACCCTCAAAGATGGGAGGGAGCTGAACCCCTCATATAAGGGTTCCCACTTATTCTCCACAACAGGTTGAACTGGCGCTGGCGCCATAACCTGCTGAATTGGAAACCCTGTAACCTGTGGAGGGGCCTACTGCCTCAGCTGGCGGAGTTCTTCCTCTGTTCATTGTAGCCTTGCTTCCATTTCGGCAAACATCTGCTGCCAATTCTGTGGGGCAGGTGGAGGGTCCTGACCCTGGTTATCATCCTCGGCCCGACTGCCGCGGAGTCTAGATGATTGACGAGGTATCTTAACAAATATGCTTGCAATCAACGACGCCGCTCATCAGGCATGATAACAACATCCAAAACCACCTCCCAATCACATCAGTCAACCATAAGCAACAATCCACATAACACTCAAATAACACATCACACACACAACTGGCCATGCCCTGACATCATGCATAGATTAAATCACTCATCATGAACCATATCAAATAAGCAGGCAAATAAGGCATTTAAGCACATATTTCAACATAATAGTCAATCATACCAACCAACCCTGAGTCAAGCTTGCAACTGACAGCGAGCGTACATGTTCGGCCATTCTCCAGAAACAATAAACCTTGGCTTGCTCTGATACCAAGTTGTAACGCCCTACTGCCTTAGATCCGTTACTAAGTGAGTTTAAAATGTGCAATTAACTCGCTAATCGAGGTTTTAAGACAAAAGTGTAGTTAAATCATAATCAGAGTCATAAACTTGAGAACAAATCTTTTATTGAGAATTTATAAGACATTTAACATTTGGGATCCCAAAAACATTGTTTAGAAGTATTTACAACTCAAAATATAATTAGAGTCGACGAAACGACAAAACAACGTTGACCTCGCCTCTTCTACATTAACAAACCTCTGAGCTCGTTGATTGAACTCGGTTAAGGACCTCACAAGTTTCCTCTGCATATCTTCCCAGAGAGGGCTTCCAGGCATTACCCCAGCTCGGACAGCCATCAGATGACCGTTGTCATCTACGTCATGAGCTCGGGCGACTTCCAAATTGAACCTTGTAAGGTAACTTTTTAATGTTTCATTCGCCTGCTGTTGGACGTTGGTCAAGGCAGATGCCTCGGGCCTTATTCCAATCATGGCTCTGAATTGCTTCTTGAAATCTCTAGATAATTGGTCCCAAGAAGCAATTGAGTGCCTCTTATATTTTTCGAACCAATTTTTTGCTGGTCCTGTGAGCGAGGCTGGAAACAGCATGCATTTGAGCTCATAGCCCACGTTACTCGCTCTCATGATTGTATTGAACATACTCAAGTGACTGTATGGATTGGAATTCCCATCAAATGGTGGGACATGAGGAATTCGAAATCCTTGAGGAAATGGGGTGTTAGAAATATGGGGGGCGAAGGGCTCAAGTTCCTCGTCAAACTCTTCGTCCCAATCCTGACCTCGTTCATTTTGTAAGAGCCTGAACGCTCTTTCCAATTGTTCGATCCTTTCTTGGACTGGATCCACGGGGGGTCTGACTTGAAACTGGTTATCATTGATCACAATTCCAGCTTCGCGCCTCCGCATAGGATTCTTGCGTTCATTGAGGTGATCCCTCAAGTCTGGGTTCGAGGGGTTATCATTACCCTGATTCTGGTTTAGGTGTTCTCGTATATCTGGGTGATCCCTTCGATTCCCAGTATTTCTGTGTCCCTGGTCATACATACTAACCGATTTGGTATCTCTTGAGCCTTCACTGATATGGCTCGTCGCGCGGTTGTTTCGAGACGGGTTCCTTTTTGGGTGTCTTGTCTCAATAGTGTGAGACCGAGACATTTGGCTTCTCGTGGGTTGGGTACCTCTTTGCTCCCTAGCGGTCTCCCTATTCCCATGTTTTCGCCCTGTTCACCTTTCCCTATCACCCTGAGTCGGTTGTGTGTTTCTCCGAGTTGGTGAGGGATACCTTATCGGCGATGGTGGGTGCCTTATGGGTGATGGTGGCTGCCATCCATTACGGGGCCTAGAAGGTCCCGAGTTTTCTTATGCTGGTTTAGGAACGTTCTGAGTGTTACCAGGATTTTGGGTCCGAGCCTCCGTGGGGGCTCGGTTATTCCCAATCTCGGCCTGTATCTCAGTAGTTTAGTTGGCAGGAGCTCCAGCTCGAGTACTTCTCTGGGGCCTTGAGGGAGCAGGCTGTTCTGCAGGTGGCGGAGGTTGCTCTGTTCTTCGTGTGGTAGCGTTTTTATGAGGTCCCCCACGAGGCCTGCATGGTGGAACATGAACATCTCGTGGAGTTGGAGCTTGGGCCTCAGGAGGAGGCGGGGGCTGAGATGCTTGCGCCTCGGCAGCCAGTCTGGCTAGCTCCTTGTTACGTTTTTTGGCCTCCGCCAACTGCTTTCGCAATTGACGATTTTCAAGCTCCACAATAGGGACATATCGCTCAGGGTTGAAGTACCTGTCCTTGTCGTCCGTGGGAGCCGGTGGTGCAGGTGGTCCTCGAGAGTTAGAGGACCCACTCCTCTCATCTGGGTCCGAATTCATCATCGGCTGCTTCCTAGGGCGATGGGGGAAGTCAACTTTTTCTAAGATTTCCTCCTTAGGAATATTGGGATCATTCGCGGCCATAGTTGATTCAGGGAGGCTTCTTCAACTGAATAGACTCACGTACGTATTGCTTAATGCTCTCAATGAAAGCACCAAACTGTTGACGCCATTTTTCGTCAACTTAAATCGTAGAGCAATTAAACAACGTGTACTATGAAGCGAATGAATAATGAAGAAAGACAATAGGGTTTTTACGTGGTTCAGCAGTTAACTCTGCCTAGTCCACGAGTCTATGTTATTAAGGCTTAAAGATTTCTAGAAATTCTTCAGAGATGAATTACCTAGAGCTTATTCTCCAGCCAAAGGAGATCCATCCCTTACAAGTGGTCATTCCTCCTCTATTTATAGGGGAGGTTACAGAGTTCACTCCCACATATTTCGGGAAGATATTCTGTATATCAATTTAAATAATGACATTAAATACAATATCTCCTACATATATGGAAACATCCCATAAGAATCAGGAACGGATAACAGACTAAATAATACCCCTTAAATGTTGGGATTATACAACAATAAATATGTTCATACGTAACGGGCTATCCCAGATGACTCATCGGGTCTTCGAGATCAGCAATCGGCCTTGTGGTTGTCGAGACTTATGGTACTGTTACGAGCTTGCCACCCTACTTCAGGACATACTCGGAGTAAATAAACACTATCGAAGCTATCACACTTGAGCTTGCACTTTCCAAACTCGGACCGTTTAATCCGAAGACAATCAATAATTGATGTATCCTAACGTCGTGCTATTTCGAACTCAGAAAGCATTTCGAGGTTACACATCTTCGAGAAAGCATTTCGAGGTTACACATCTTCGAGAAAGCATTTCGAGGTTACACATCTTCGAGGTCGTTGTTTTACTTCAGAGATTATACAACTGAACCATACAATGTTTTTATATATTTCGAGCTCACACTTGACGGTCTAGTTTTCGAGGTCATAACCTCTGGTCTCGAAATCTGGGTGTAATAGATATATTAAATCAATTAATTGTAACAAATTGATTTTATATACCATTTAAATAAATATTCTAACATAAGAGAACCTTCACTTACTCATACATATAATTATAAATTTGTAGTTTTTAATAAATATTATAAAAATTATAAATTTATTATTTTATTTTTTCATATGATAAAATAATTATCAATTTATTATTAGAACTTACCACATCATTAATAAATTAGCTAAAATTTCATCTTTCCATGACGGGAAGGCTATTATAAAATGTCCTACAATAACTGAACTGTCAACCACCATTGATATTTTTTTCCAAAAATATTATTATACAAGAATATATAAAATGTAACTTGATTTTTTCTTCTTTTACTAAGAGGTACTTGATATTATTAAACTCAAAATTCTATTATTTATTATAATTTAATTTAAAAAAAATTAATTTCGACAATGAAATCTTTAAAATTCTAATAATCTAATTCTAATAATTAAATATTTTTATGCTAATTATAGATAGATGATAGGAATATTTAATCATAGGCACTAATAACCTTTAGAACAAAGAAAAAATGGACCGTAACAACTTTGGGACATTGGGTTAGTGTTGGTCGAAGGGACTCCGACAATCAAGTTAGTAAACAATTCAAGTGGAGAATAATAAAATATAAAGAAAGTAAATGGAAAAAAATATAAAGGTGTTGTAGCGCAATGGCAATAGGCTGATCCAAGTGATCTGTTTTAATGTTACATTTGAGAACTTTAAAAGTGACAACTTGAGTGAGTAGAGTGGGAGTGAATTCGTGATGCTCTTGGAAGAAGTTTAGGCTTTTATATTTTATAGATCTCTTAATGGTTTGTTGCTCAAATTATGTGGAGTGAGTGGGAAAAGTGGTTAGTGGGCTTCCTCTTGAAAAGTAGGAAGACTGTTTCTCTTAGGCGAGTTGGAGACTGTTCTAGCTCATAGTATTTTCCCCACATGCTTGACCAGTTATGGTCTTTATCACTGAGTGAGTTGCTTTTTTGGGCTCGAATAGAAGTCAAGGCCCATTATAAGTCTTTTGACGAGTGAGTTATGGCTCATTTTAGTCCATAGGCTGGAATTTGTTATAGTTACTTAAAAGATTGGGCTCGAGAAGAAGTCAAGGCCCATTATAAGTCTTTTGATAAGTGGGTTATGGCTCGTTTTACTCCATAGGCTGGGATTGGGTATAATTTAGGGGTGTTCATCCTAATCTAACATTTTTGCCTCTAACCAATCCAATCCAATTGAAGATTGGATGTTAGAAATGCGCATCCAATCAATTATAATTAGATAGGATCGAGTTTTTTTAGTAAGTTTTTTATCTCTTAACTTGAATTTTAATATTAAAAAGATTAACAAGTAAAAAAAATCATATAAAAAACTAATGATATTTACTAATAGTACTACATTAAGGCCTTAAAATTACACATTAAGTCATTAACATGATGCATTTACAACTGAAGTATTAAGTTTACAACACAACCATTAAAATTTAAAACTAATAAGTCTCAAACCAATTACTAAGGTACTAATATAACATGAAAACAACAACAATATCTCCAAAGTATTAACATACCATCAAAACAACAACAGTAATAATATATACTAAATGACAACCAATATAAACTAACATAATTAAATATATTTATATTTAATATAATATATTTATTTTTTAATAAAGGTTGGATTGAATCGGTTCCTAATTAGATTTTCAGAGTATCATCCAAGAATTAACTCAATCCAATTAACATCCAACTTTTCATATCCAGTCCAATTGTAATTGGATATCCAATTTTTTATAATTTGATTGGTTTGGATTAGCTTAGGGTAATTGGATTGATTTGGATCTTGATCACCCTTAGTCTGATTACTTAAAATAGCGATTCACCAACTTGTTTTTGTGGGTTTGTGGGTGCCTTGATGGGCTCTCATAACCATTTAGAGGGAAATTCACAAAAATACACAAATTTAAAAAAAATACGAAGGGTCATAATCGTAAATACAGAGTTTTTTCTTCTTCTTTGTAAACAAAGTTTACAAATTTGTATACAGTCCTTTTGTAACCAAAGTTTACAAATTTGTAACTAAAATTAATAAGTTTGTAACTATATGTTAATATTTTGTAAACAATATTTACAGACTAAATAGAAATTTGTAACAGATAATTACAGAACTGTTATCTGTATTTTTGTAAAATTTACCGTACTATATGTAATTTTTCCTTTAGATAATGATAATACGTTTTGGACTTAGTGTGATTATTAGAATTAAATATTTATAAGAAAAATATAGACAATTTTTAAAAAATATGACTTTTATACTATCAATGTGGAAAAATATGAAAATTATATTTTTCTTAATTTGTATGAGAAAATTTATTAAAGAAAAAATTAATGTATGAGAAACATAATTTGTAACTAACTAAAATATGGAAATGCCATATATTTTTTATTATAGTTATGTTTTCTTTGATTTTGAAAGTAATTTTTTTTAATTTTTAATTATTTTTTTTCATCTTTTTTCCTTACTTATTTTTCTTCTATTTTTTCCTTTTTCATTTTTTTTTCTACCAAATTTTTCCTTCATCATTTTTTTTTTCTTTCAATTTTTCCATTATTCTTATTCTCATTTTTATTTATTTATCTATTTTTTTTTCTTTCATTTGTATTGTTTTGTTTTTTCTTCTTCATATTTTTCGGTTTTCTTTCTTTTTTTTCCTTCTATGTTTTCTTCATTTTTGTATTTATTATTTTCTCCTTCAATTTTTTTTTTCTTTTTTCACACATATGAAATTTTGTTTTCTTTCTTTTTTTCTTCTTCCAAATTTTTTTTCTACCAATTTTTTCATTCATATTTTTCTTTTTTTCCATTTTCTCATTATTTTTCTTCTTTTTCTTTTCATTTTTATTCATACATCTGTTTTTTTTCCTTCATCATTTCTTTTGTTTTTTTTTTTATATTTTTTTTAGTTTTCTTTCCAAAGTTTTTTTCCTCTTTTTTCTTCATTTTTTGTACTTATTCTTTTCTCATTCCAATTTTTTTTTCACATATATTTTAATATTACATAATTATTTTACTATTTTTTATATATTATCTTTTATTATTGTAATTTTTTTTATAGTTTTTTTCCATTATATGTAAAAAAATTCAAATCAAATTTTTCAAAATTTTCTCTTTACTGTAATTGTAACGTCCTGCTAATTAGGATTCGTTACCACATGTGTTTAAAATAGTGCGGGACTCACTAAACGAGTAATTTGGACTTAAACATGTGATTAAGTCACTAAGGTTTCATGTATTAAAAATATTGGTCAACAAATAAACATTTCCATTAAAAGAAAACTTAGTCTTTACATGGGATTAAAAAAATACAAGTTTAAAAATTTGTTTACAACTCAGGGGTCACAAGATAAGTCGTCCTAGGCGGCAAAACAGGGTCCAACCCCAGTTCCCCTACGATACCTCGATCGTGGCGGTCGAGCAGACTGCATATGTACACATCGCCCCTACCGCTCTCCAACTCATGGCTTGCCAAGGTTCTCCTTATCCTTACCTGCAGCACAAAGCACTTGTGAGCCAAAAGACTCAGCAAGAAAACACATTAGCAAATTCAGATAGTCCACAGAATATAACAGTATGCTCAACAGTAATAACTGGAACCAAGCATACACACACTGTACAAGTAAGTGACCATAGGGTCACACGAGTACGTATCGCACTCCCATTCATTCCTACGGTATCTGAGCCACTCAAGTGCATGATGCACTCCCATTCATTCCTTGGGCATCCGAGCAGTCAGGTGCATAATGCACTCCCATTCAATTCTTTGGCATCCGAGCAGTCAAGTGCATAATGCACTCCTGGGGTGGCCTAGCCATAACGGCCTGCGCTCAACGCACATAATGTCGGTCATGACTCATAAGCTAAGCCTTGTGAACTCTCGACTCATAAGTCGAGCCTTGTGAACTCTCGACTTATAAGTCGAGCCTTGTAAACCCTTGACTTATAAGTCGGGCCTTGTAATCCTTCGACTTATAAGTCAGCCTTATGAACTCTCGACTTACAAGTCGAGCCTTGTAAACCCCTCAACTCATAAGTCGAGTCCCTTTTAATCCCTCGGCTCATCAGTTGGGCCCCTGTAGTCCCTTGGCTTATAAGCCGAGCCCTTTTTGTCCATCAACTTATAAGCCAAGCCCCTTTTTAATCAAATATATCCTCGACTAGTAGGCCGAGCTCTTGGTTAGGTGCAATAGACATACTTCCGACTTATAAGCCGAACCTCTCAGCCGGAAACAGAAATACATATAATCCATTCATCAAACACATATATAGTACATTACAATGTACTTACACAGGTATACACATGCATAATTATAATCATGCTCATTAGCTGGGCCCGAGCCTTAATCATGTTTGCGTTTAACAATTGGGCGAAGCCCCAATCATAATAAATTTAACAACTGGGTCAAGCCCCAATAATATTTCATTTGACAGCAGGGTCAAGTCCTAATCATAATACATTCGACAACAAGGCCGAGCCCTAATCATAATACACTCAACAACGGGGCTGAGCCCTAATCATAATACATTTAATAACGGGGCCAAGCCCTAATCATAATTCATTTAACAATGGGGCCAAGCCCTAATCACATATTTCACGCACCGGGTGCAGTTTTCTTACCTTAGGTCTAAGCACAAGCAAATAAGCAAGCAAGGACGACCCCCGAGAACGATCCTCTCCTGAGCCTTAGCGATAACCTAGTCACAACCCATAGATAATATCTTATCAACATTCAATTCCATAAATGAATCCCGGGACCAATCCTATGCTCTCGGGACCTCTCATTCCACTAAATGGGGTGGTGAAATCCTCCCCCGAGCCCCTCGGCGAAAACCCTAAAAATTGGATTTTGGGGATCCTGAAATTTAGCCTAGCGCAGCCCCCCAAGTGCTGCATCACACAGCCAGGGCTCCCAGCTCAAGAACACCCCTACGCCGCAGCTTGGAAGAACAACGCCACGACGCTCCTTCGCGAACCCAGAAAAATTGGGTTTTTCCTGCGTTTTCTCCAAACCCAAACTTTCAAAAATCACCCAAGGTTTTCCCAATGTTTCAAATGAGTCCAAAAGCATTATTACACAACATATGCATCCCAAACATCCCAATAACCAACTCAAATCCAAACCCAACTCAAAACCCATGAAGGTTTAAAATTCTAACAAAACTTAAACCACCAAATTTTAAACTTACAAATAGAACGAATCCTTACCCCCAATAGCTGAATTATGGCCCCAAGTTACACCTAGCTTGATCCTAAACACCAACCCTTCAATTCCCAAGCTTTGTTTCCTCAACAACTTCAAAATTATCAAGTCACCAAGGAGGATAAGAGAGAGCTACGGGAAAGAGAGAGTGAGAGCTTTTCCTTTTGTTTTCTGAGTGCTCCTCTGCTTTTCCATAGCCTTCCAAACCAGCTGAGTCAAAGCTAAGGTCTATCCAAAAGACCTAAATACCCTTAGCCCAAATTTTCCTCTCCAATGCTCACAAGGGCACTTTGGTCAATTACCACTATTTGCCATTTTTCCCCGTTAATCATAATTAACATCTCATAAATTCCTTTATCTCCAATATCCTCAAATGATGACTAAATAATTTCCCATTACCCAATAGATCCCATTGATGTGCTAAATTACTAAAATACCCCTAGGCTCACCCCGAGCCGAGTATTTGACCCCGTTATGACTAAACTGCTAACTTGGCCCCTAGGATCGCCTCGTGCCGGATAACCCAAATATATCCACATAATAATGTGTCACAATCATATACCATACATATATTCAAATATGCTATCAACGGGCGAAAATTAGGAAAATGCCATTCTAATAAGAAATTGGCCCACATGTATGTTTAATACATCTAAACATGCCAATATAGTCATATTATAATATAACTCACATAATTCATATAATAACATGCTCATAACACATAAACACTCAATTAATTCAATTATTGCCTCCTGCCCCCCTAATCCAGGCACTAAGCCATATTAGGGAATTTGGGGCGTTACAATTATCCCCTCCTTATAGGAATTTCATCCTCGAAATTTTACCCGAACAGCTCGAGATACTGATCTCGCCCATTGGACTCTCACTTCTAGGTCGTATCCTCGACCTTGTTGTTCCTCCATAACACCTTAACTGAAGGTATGGTTTGTTTCTCAGGACCTTGTCATTCCTGTCTAGTGCCTGGGCTGGCTATTCCTCATAGGAGAGATCTGTCTAAAGCTCCAGAGCCTCGTAACTCGGTACATGAGTCACGTCTGACACATACTTCTGAATTGTCAAAATTTAAAGTACATTGTGTACGGCTGACAGCGCTGAAGGTAAGGCCAATCTATAGGCCCCTTGACCAATTTCCTTTAGGATCTCATATGGTCTCACAATTCTAGGGTTCACTCGCCCTTCTCCCCAAATCTCCTCACCCCTTTACCATGGCGAGACTCTAAGGAAGACGTAGTCTCCCACTTGGACCTCCACGTTCCTGTGTTTCAGATCAGCTTAACTTTTATGTCTACTTTGAGAAGCGAGCATCTGAGCTCTGATCTTCTCATTGGCCTCATGGGTCGCCTAAACTATCTCAAGACCCAAATATTTCCTCTCACCCATCTCATCCCAGTGAATGGGCAATCTACACCTTCCACCATACAACATCTCCTAAGTTTCCACTCTAATAGAGGCAAATGTTCATTCTAGGACCCTTCAAAGTCCAACATGCATGCTCTCAGCTTGTCTTCCAATATCTGGGTAATCCTCTATGACTTACCATCAGTCTGAGGACAATAAGCAGTACTGGACTTCCGCTGTATATTCATCGCCTTCTGTAAACTTCCCCAAAACTTGGAAGCAAATGTGGGGTCCATATCCGTCAGGATAGACCTCAAAGTCCAATAAGAGCTTACTATCTCTCTCGCCTCGAGATCTAAATACTAGTCAACTATATTGCTCGTCTTCACTGATAAAAGTGAGCTGACTCTGTATACCGGTCCATCATGACCCGGACCAAATCATGCTTGCTCACTATCCTGGGCAATCCCACCACGAAATCAATCGTGATGTCATCTTGCTTCCACTATGGAGTACTCAAAGGTTGTAATGGCTTTACTGGTTTCTGACACTCTGCCTTGACCTGCTACCAAGTGAGGCACTTTGCCACATACTCGGTTACGTCCTTCTCCATCCCAGGCAACCAATAAAAAACTTTCAGATCCTTGTACATCTTCATGTTGCCTTGATGTAGAGGATAAGGGGTAATATGAGATTCATCCAGAATCTCCCGTTTAATCCCAGTGTCCATCAGAACACAAATCTGATCATTTATACCTCAATAAACACATGTTTGACACCAGTTAGGACATCCCTTTTAATCTTTCCCAATTGTGGGTCACTCAACTATTTTTCTTTAATATTTTCTAAAAGAGTTAAATCAAGCATAATGTTGACCAACTGGCCCACCAGTGACTCTATTCCGGCTCTGGTCATATTCTTCAACTGACATGAAGCATAGGCAATCACCTTTTCTGTCTATATAAGGACATAACTTATACAAAAATATCCTCAATAAAGACGATCACAAACCAATTTAGATACTCTTTGAACACCCTGTTCATCTAATCCATAAATATTTCCGATGCATTAGTCAATCCAAATGACATGATTAAGAACTCATAATACTCATATCTGGCACAAAAGTAGCCCTCGGTATATCCTTCTCCCTGATCCCCAGCTGGTGATAACCAGATTGAAGATCCACCTTGGAGAATACTGTCTTACCCTATAACTGAACCTTTAGTTCCTTCAGCCTTGCTAAATTCATTCAATACAATGCCCTAGACACGGGTTCCATCCATGGTACCAAATTAATCACAACTCTATCTTTCGGTGTAGAGGTAACCTTGGCCGATCCTCTGGTAACACATCCAGAAATTCACAGGCTAATCTAGTCTGTCTTGGTCCCACTGGCACGACCTGAGTGTTATCCACCACACTAGCTAAGAATCCTATGCATTCCTTTTCGCCATAGGTCTCTAGCTCTAAGTACATATATCACAAGTATATGGGGTCCATGCACAGTGCCAACATGTACAAAAGGTTTCTCACCTTCAAGCCCAAGGGTTACCAT
Organism: Humulus lupulus; assembly: GCF_963169125.1. NCBI lineage: Eukaryota > Viridiplantae > Streptophyta > Magnoliopsida > Rosales > Cannabaceae > Humulus > Humulus lupulus. Next base: position 234,926,244 of record NC_084797.1, read on the forward strand.
CTTTTTTTTTTCTTCCTGCAATTTATGGTTGCCCATACTTCTCTTAACCAATCCATACCCGGAAACCATGTCAAGTCGAGCATAACCAACTCTGCTAGGTCAACTGACAACAATCTGTCGTCTACTATCACTGACAGTGATCTAACCTGTCTCCTGAATACTTCCAATTTCCCCCCAGATGATATCTTCTACATCTGGAGCACTCTGGATATGTCCTCCAGTTCCCGTTGCCACTCAGGCGGCCAATTTGTACACCCCGTGGCTCCTATCAAGGCCGGAAGCCAACATAGTATTAAGAGGTTTCCTTTTCTGGTCACTAGGGCCTCTGCCCCTACGCGATCCTGTAAAGGGAGGTTCCGTTCTCCCGGTATCCCTTTTGGCCGCACTCACATGCTAGATCTTGTTCTCAGAGCCCTCTGCGATAGGGGTTCTTTTCACTACCTAAGCGTATGCCGTCACTCAAGTAACTGTTGTGATTTTGACATCCTAGGCTATCATAGACTGCAACCCCTGAAGGAATCTTTCCTTCCTTCTCCCATCGGTGGACACCAAGTCTGCAATGAACTTGACTAATCTATCAAACCTCAGTACATACTCTGTCACTATCATATTCCCTTGCAGCCATTTACTGAACTATTTAGCTTTTGCAGCTCTAACTACCTCATTATGATACTGCTCACTGAACTAAGTTCTAAACTCTTCCCAATCCAAGGTATTAATGCCCCTAGTCGGGGATACTACCTCCCACCTGATTCGGGCATCCTCTTGAAACATATACATGGCATAAGCCACTATCTCGTTTCCCACCATCCTCATAAAATCTAGGATGGATGTGATCATGCTCATCCACTGCTCTGCCTTGAGTGGATCTATGCTACCCTCAAAACTGGAGGGTACCGCTTCCTGAATCATTCATATAACAACTCCCAACGGTTCTCTATCCCTAACTGCTGTTGTACAACTGATACTATAGCAGCAGGTGGGGTCTTTGACGCAGTGTTTCCTGCTAGAACCTGCTGTTGCCTCAATTGGCGAATCTTTTCTTCTTGCATCTGCAACCTAGCTTGCATATCAACAAGCACTTGTTGCCAGTTTTTGGGAGCTGGCGGACGGGTGTGACCCTAATTATCATTTTCGACTTGTATTCCCTGGCCGGCTTGCAGATTTTATTGCCCTGGAAGCATACTTCCAAACGTGTACCTTGTTGTAGTAATCAATTCGGCCAATTGGGTAGTAATAACTAAACTTCTTGCCGCATGATAACTCTAGGATTTAGAGTTATTTTCACATCTTTAAACTAAATTTTTGAACCAAACAAAAGAGTAATGAGTTTTTATTTCTTGTAATTGTGTTCAATTTAGTGTGTCTGTGTAGCTAGGGACCTTGTGTTTGCATTGTCATATTTTTGAGTGATTTATGTAGTTTAGTGTATGTGTTAAACATGAAAGGAAGCTGAAATAAGTGATCGGGGACTTTGGAATCAAAAAAAGGAAACAACAAGTCTGGAAAATGCATGTTGCTGCTTCAATGCTGTAGCATCACCGTAGCAATTGGCAGAGCCCAGGAAGGAAACGTGACAAATGCGAGCTGGACTTAATGAGGCATAAGTGGCGCTGAGGTGGCGAGAGTATTGTACAATTAAGTCAGCTGGGTGGTGTGGCAAAGGACAGGGGGCAAGATTGACTTTGACTTGCTAATTAGGGTAAACCAAGTACCCTAAAAGGGAGGTACCAGCTGAAATATTGGGGGAGACCCATTATCATTCAAGTTTCCTGCATATTTTACAGAGAGAAGTACAGAGAACAAAAAAGAGAAGAAAAAAAGTACCAAACAGAGGAGAAGGAGGCAGACGCTCTAAAGGGGAACTTGAGCTCATCACTCATCTATCTCTCTAATCTTCACCTCTCATTTTGTATTAATTTCCTATCTAGTTTTTCTGCTCATACTCTATGGAACTTCTAAGTTCTAGTTATGTTTTTATAATTTCAGTTATGAACTAAGCTTTTGAGGATTTGGGTGGTTATGAACCCTTTGTATGAATTAATATTTTGAATGCATGGTGAAGTTGTTTATGTCATAGTTCAATTGAATGTGCTGTAATGTTAATTGAATGTTAATTATTGGCCATATTTAGCATTTATTAAGTTAGATCTAACTTGGAAAAGGGAAGTCTAGCTGAACCCATTCAATTGATGCAAGAAACTTACCTAGTTTTAGGTGATTTTTAGTAGTGGAATAGGACTATTTTGCTGCCTTGCATAACCTAAAGATTTGGTGCTTGATGGATTTTTTATCGTCTGTTGTAATACAGGAATGTATTGAGGGAGGTTATAAACAATAGATAGTAAGTTTTGGGAAAAACTCACTGGGTTTTACGAAATCTGTTAACTGTGACATAAATTGCTGACCCATTGCTGAGCCATTACTGTAGCAACTGGAACGAAACAGAGGGGAATTAACCACCCAGATCTATTTTCTCACATCTGAAATTTACACAGAATTACTTCATTTGGTCTCTGATTTTTAGCTTAATTAAATTTGCTTATTAACATTTAATTCCACAATTAATCACTCAATCTCTCTCTTGATTTGGTTACTGAATTGTAAATTGTTATTAGTTGATATTGCATTTATTTAGTTTAAAAGTCCCTGTGGAGACGAACTTTGATACTGTATCACTGTATTACTTGTTGTCGACTGTAATAACTAAACTTCTTGCCGCATTACCGCTCAAGACCAAATAAACAAATGTTCAAACTCAACAATCATGCTAGTAAGCATGTCAATCCATATTCATATCCAAACATGGTGCTTGTAACGACCCGAATTTGATAATAAGGCTTAGGGCCTTGATTAGTGTGTCGGGAGGGCAATAAATGATTTAATATGTTAATATGTAGATTTATGTGAATATATGATAATGATGCATGTTTAGTTGAGTTAAATGTGCATGCGGGCCCCGTCTGGATATTAGGGGTATAAATGTGATAAATGTTATATATATGTGATATGACTGTGCAGCACGATCCGAGACAGTCCTGGGGAGCGGTTAGCCAGGAAGTCACAACGGGGTTGAGATTCCGACTCGGGGCGAGTCGAGGGGTAGTTCGGGTATTAGATGTGTTATGGGGTTAACGGGTTATGAAAATAAACATTTGGAGATATATTTGATGATAGAATGTCTAGGAGGGAATATTGGGGAAATTTACCATTTTGCCCTCGGGGACGTTTTAGTACCCCGAGCCTTGAGGTAACCACATAGACATAAGTTGAATAAAACAAGCCTTAGAATTTTATAGAACTCTCAGAAACTGACTCACCTCTTCTCTCCCTCTTCAAATGGTTTTCTTCTCTTTGGAGGCTTAAGGGGAAACTTGGAGAAATTAGCTAGAAGCTAGAGGAATTCAACTGGGAAATCTTGGGAGCTAGGAGCTTGAGGATTAAGGATCAAATCCAGAGACTAAATTCAGCAAAAGGTAAGCTCTAACTATGGGAATTATGCTTGAATTTCAGTTGGGTTTCTAGGCTATGGATGTGGGTAGAATTTGATCTGTTCTTGGGTATCTTAGTTGAGTTTTGGAGTAGGTTTTGATGGGTTTTGATGTTGAAACTGGGCTAGAATATTGGTGTTGATTGTCTGGAACTGTTAGCTTAATTATAGGATGAGTTGGTTTGAAGAAAATGCAGGAGAAAGGTGAAGAATTCTGGGTTTGGAGAGGAGGACCGCGGCCCTAGGAGGGGCGCGCCACGGCCTGTGTGCGCGCGCGACCATGGGAGGCCGAGAAGTCTCATGCGCGCCGCGGCCTGTGTGTTGCAGGGGAGTGCTAGCCTCTGTTTTGAGGCTAGGCGCGACGCTTGAGGGTGGGGCCGCGACTCTTAGAGCTAGTTTGTGTTTTTAAGGGTGTTTAGGCTTGGGAACTCAATGGTTAAGGCTCGGGATGGATTTTATCACCCAGATTAATAGAATTCAAGGTCCCGAAGGTTAGGGTTATGGCTCAAATTTATTTATTGGATTAGAACTTAATGGATGGATATTGTTAATGTGTTGTGACTAGGGTTTTGGCGAGGCTCAAGTTAGAGGACTGTGCTCAGGACATCGGTGCTCGGTGAGCTCGGGACTCAGGTAAGAAAACCCTTGTTCCCACAGAACTTGTATGCAGGGCTGAGCCCAATATGTTTGAATTGTAGGGCGTAGCCCTTTGATTGTATTTGCTGGTATCCTGTACTTGTTTTTTATGCTATGAGTGCAATTATGTGAATGATCGGCAAGAGTCGGGAACGGTGTAGGCCGAGATCGGGGGGGGGGGGGGGGGGGCGGGAACGGCAAAGGGCCGGGAATGGAGTTAGGCATGTTGAGTGCAAGGCCGAGTACGGCAAGGGGCCGGGAGCAGCGTTGAGCACATGGAGTGTGAGTTTCCAGGGAGAGTCCCTAAAGGATACCTGGGATATCCTCACGGTGTGGACCGCGAACCCAGAGCCTGGTAAAGCATCTGGGACGGCTTGGCCGTATGTGTTTAGCCTATTGATGGCATGTTATATATGCTTGATGTATGTTTTGCATATGTTATCTGTTTGTGGGTTTTCTTGCTGGGCTTCGGCTCACAGATGCTCTGTGGTGTAGGTAAGGGCAAGGAGAAAGCCAACCAACCTTGAGTGTAGCAAGCATGAGCGGCGTGTACATGTTTGGCCAGCCTGGCTGCCACAGCCAGTGGATTTTGGGAGATGTTTGTAAATAAACCTAGATTTTGTCATTTAGTCAACTTGGTTCAGTTTATGTGTTGTAAATATTTCTAAACTGTATTTTGGGATCCCAAGTGTTAAACTTTTATGATTTTCAATGAACTGGAATTATTTCTAAAGTTTTTCCTCTGTTTATGGCTTAATTACACTACTTGATCTAAAACCTCGATTAGCGAGTTGAATGCACGTTTTTAAACTCACTTAGTAACAGCTCTAAGGAAGTAGGGCGTTACAACTTGGTATCAGAGCGAGCCAAGGTTATTTGTTTTGGAGATTGACTGAACATGTACACTCGCTGTCAGTGACAAGCTCGACTTAGGGTTGGTTGGTAAGATTGGCTAATATATTTGACTATGTGTTTAAATGCCCTGTTTGCCTGCTTATCTTATATAGAGCATGATGAATGAGTTAACATATGCATGATGCTAGGGCATGGCTCGTTGTGTGCTATATGCTATATGAGTTATTGCTTATGGGTGGCTAATGTGTTTCGGAGGTGGCTTTTGGATGTTGTTATCATGCCTGAAGAGCGGCGTCGTTGGTTGCAGGCATATTTGTTGAGATGCCTCGGCAATCAGCTAGACTCCGCGGCAGTAAGGCCGAGGATGACAACCAGGGTCAGGACCCTCCACCTGCCCCACAGAATTGGCAAGAGATGTTTTCTAAGATGGAAGCAAGACTGCAGCGAACAGAGGAAGAGTTGCGACAGTTGAGGCAGCAGGCCCCATCCCAGGTTACTAGGCTGCCAGTGCAGCAGGTTGCAGTGCCAGTGCAGTCTGCTATAGAGAATAAGTGGGAACCTTTGTATGAGAGGTTCAGGAAGCAACATCCTCCCACCTTTGAGGGTGGATCAGACCCACTGCGGGCAGAGTAGTGGATGAATATGATTTCCTCAATTTTGGATTTTATGAGAGTTCAGGGGAATGAGAGAGTAGCCTGTGCTAGCTACATGTTTAGAGAGGATGCCCGCATCTGGTGGGACGTGGTGGTTCAGAGAAGGGATGTATCAGTTATGACCTGGGAAGAAATCAGAAACTTGTTTAATGAGAAGTATTATAGTGTGGCAGTTCGAGCTGCGAAGGTTGATGAGTTTATCAACCTGACTCAGAACCGATCGACAGTGACGGAGTATGCCATAAAGTTTGACAGATTGGCAAAGTTTGCACCCGATTTAGTGCCGACTGATGCAGCAAGAAGGGACAGGTTTGTGCGGGGGTTGAATGTTATGATTGCCCGCGATGTGACTATTACCTTGGATCCAGAGACTACTACTTATGGCTAGGTTGTGGATAAGGCCCTTACAGTTGAGAGGGCCGAAGATCAGATTTGGAAGGAAAGCGCAGTTAGGCGCGAGGCCAGGAGGACAGTGCCTCCTTTCGTTCGGTCCAGTCGTGGTGGTGGTTCTTGTGAGCAGAAGAGGAAGGCCCCAGATTCCTTTGTTCCTCCTAGTTCAGATAGGAGGGCACGGGGTGCTTCCACTGGCTGTTAGGGTGGCAGTGACAACTGGAGGAGTTTTCCAGTGTGTCTGCGGTGCAGACGACGACACCAGGGTGAGTGTAGGATTAGGGCCTGCTTTGTTTGTGGGAGTGCCAGTCATCTGAAGAGGGATTGCCCTCATGTTAAGAAGGAGGAGCAGAAGCAGAGTGACAGTCTTTCTCCTGCCAGGGTATTCACTTTGACACAGACTGAGGCGGAGGCTTGCCCCTCAGTTGTGACAGGTCAGATTTACAGTGCTGGTTCTTTGTATACTGCATTGTTTTATTCAGGGGCTACTCATTCATTTGTATCTGCTAGAGTGATAGATCATCTTTGTAGACCTAGTGGTGTGTATGCTAGGGGATTTCAGACTTTGTTGCCAACAGGAGAATTGGTAGTCTCTAGGAAGTGGATTAGAGTGTGCCAGTAGAGGTAGATGGTAGGGAACTGTCTATTGATTTGATTGAATTAGAGATGGATGATTTTGATATGATTCTTGGGATGGATTAATTATCAAATTATAGAACAACGATTGACTGCAAGCGCAGGATGGTGACTTTTGAACCAGAAGGGGAGGTACCCTTTGTGTTTGTGGGGACAGTTAGTGGACCGCGAGTTCCAATGATTTCAGCGTTGAGGGCTAGAGACCTGATGCAGGAAGATTGCATAGGATTCCTAGCGAGTGTTGTGGATACCTCTAGGGTGGTGTCGGTTGGACTGGGTGAGACTAGATTGGTGTGTGAGTTTTCGGATTTGTTTCCAGCAGATTTGCCAGGGTTGCCGCCGCAGCGGGAGATTGACATTGTTATAGAATTGGTACCAGGAGCGGAGCCAGAATCTAGGACACCTTATAGAATGGCTCCAGCGGAGTTAAAGGAGTTGAAGATTCAGTTGCAGGAGTTACTTGATTTGGGGTTCATCAGACCGAGTTTCTCGCCATGGGGTGCTCTAGTGTTGTTCGTTAAGAAGAAGGATGGATCCCTTAGGATGTGTATTGATTATAGGGAGCTAAACAAGTTAACCATTAAGAACAAGTATCCACTACCTAGGATCGATGATTTATTTGATCAGCTACAGGGAAGAACAATGTTTTCCAAGATAGATCTCCGATCTAGTTACCATCAGTTAAGGATTAAAGAGGAGGACATACCAAAGACTGCTTTCCGAATGAGGTATGGACATTAGGAATTTCTGGTTATGTCCTTTGGATTAACCAATGCCTCAGCAGCCTTCATGGACATGATGAATAAGGTTTTCAAGGATTATCTGGACAAGTTTGTGATTATATTCATCGACGACATTCTAGTGTACTCTCAGTCAGAGACAGGGCATGAGCAGCATCTACGGTTGGTTGTATAGCGATTGAGGGAGCATAAGTTATATGCTAAGTTCAGTAAGTGTGAGTTCTGGTTGCCACAAGTTACATTTTTGGGCCATATTGTCAGTAAGGAGGGGATTCTGGTTGACCCAAGTAAGATTGAGGCGGTCAGAGATTGGCCTAGACCGAGCAATGTTCCTGAAGTGAGAAGTTTTCTGGGTTTAGCAGGGTATTATCGGCGGTTTGTTGAGGGGTTCTCCAGAATAGCTACGCCATTGACAGAGCTGACAAAGAAGAAGACAAGGTATGTCTGGACAGACAGATGTGAGAACAGTTTTAAGGAATTGAAGCGGCGACTGATCACTACGCCAGTGTTAAGCTTGCCGACGGAGAATGAAAAGTTTGTGGTTTACTGTGATGCATCCAGACAGGGTTTAGGGTGTGTGTTAATGCAAGCTGGTAAGGTGATAGCCTATGCATCGAGACAGCTAAAGGAGTATGAGCAGAGATATCCTACGCATGATCTGGAATTGGCAGCAGTGGTGTTTGCACTTAAGATTTGGAGACATTATCTTTATGGTGAGAAGTGCGAGATATACACCGACCATAAGAGCCTAAAGTATTTCTTTACTCAGAAGGACCTGAATATGCGCCAGAGGCGGTGGCTGGAGTTGGTTAAGGATTATGATTGTGATATCCTATACCATCCTGGGAAGGCTAATGTAGTGGCTGATGCATTGAGTCAGAAAGGCCTAGGATAGTTGTTCAGTTCGAGGTAGATATCTGATAAGTTAGATGAGGAGATGACCAGAGTAGGTATAGAGTTGGTGGTTGGTCAGTTGGCCAACATCACTCTTCAGTTTACACTCCTTGAGAGGATCAAGGAAGCGCAGGGGAAAGATACCCAGTTAAGAGGTCATAGGGAGAGTGCCTTAGTCGGAGCGACTAAGGACTTTTCCATTTCAGAGATGGGGTTACTGAAGTACAATGGCCAGATTTTCATTCTGATGGATTCTGATATCTGGTGAGAGATTCTAGAAGAATCGCATACCACTCCCTACTTTTTGCACCCGGGTACGACGAAGATGTACCAGGACTTGAGAGCTCTGTATTGGTGGTCGGGCATGAAGAGGGATGTGGTGGATTATGTGGCCAAGTGCTTAACTTGCCAGTAGGTTAAGGCTGAGCATCAGAGGCCAGCAGGGTTGCTGCAGCCTTTGGGGATCCCAGAGTGGAAGTGGGAATATATTACTATGGACTTTGTGGTTGGTTTACCGAGAACTGTGGGACAGCATGACTCAGTATGGGTGATTGTGGATAGGTATACCAAGTCTGCCCACTTTTTTCCTGTTAAGACAACTTATACTGTGGAGCAGTATGATGAGTTGTATGTGAGGGAGATTGTTCGACTTCATGGGGCTCCGAGGTCAATAGTATCCGACAGAGACCCTACCTTCACTTCCAAGTTTGGGAGTCTGCAGAAGGCTATGGACACGCAGTTACGGTTTAGTACCGCTTATCATCCTCAGACGGATGGGCAGTCTGAGAGGACGATTCAGATATTGGAGGATATGCTGCGAGCCTGTGTGCTTGATTTTGGGGGATCGTGGAGTAAGTTTCTCCCTTTGATCAAGTTCTCGTACAACAACAGTTATCAGGCGACCATCGGAGTGGCTCCGTACGAGATGCTTTATGGAAGAAAGTGCAAATCACCTATTCATTGGGATGAGACAGGTGAGAGGAGATATCTAGGTCCAGAGATGGTTCAGAGGACCAATGAGGCGATTGAGAAGATTAGAGGGCGTATGCTCTCCTCCCAGAGTCGGCAGAAAAGTTATTCAGACCTGAAATGCAGGGGTGTGGAATTTCAGGTTGGTGATCATGTGTTCCTTACGGTTTCACCCATGAGGGGTGTGAAATGGTTTGGTGTTCGGGGCCAGTTGAGCCCTAGCTTAGTTGGCCCCTTCGAGATTCTAGAACGGGTTGGTGAGGTAGCTTACAGGTTAGTGATGCCTCCAACTTTATCAGGGGTTCATGATGTTTTCCATGTATCCATGCTCCGGAAGTATATGTCAGATTCGATGCATGTTCTAAGTTATGAGAATCTAGAGCTTGATCAGGATTTTTCCTATGAGGAAAAACCGGTTCAGATTCTTGACCGGAAGGATAAGGTCTTGCGGAGCAAGACCATCGCCTTGGTGAAAGTGTTGTGGAGAAACAACAAGGTTGAGGAGGGGACATGGGAACTTGAGTCAGAGATGAGGGAGTGGTATCCCGAGATGTTCAGGTAATTTCGGGGACGAAATTTCTGTAAGGAGGGGATAGTTGTAACGACCCGAATTTGCTAATAAGGCTTAGGGCCTTGATTAGTGTGCCAGGAGGGCAATAAATGATTTAATATGTTAATATGTGGATTTATGTGAATATATGATAATGATGCATGTTTAGTTGAGTTAAATGTGCATGCGGGCCCCGTCTGGATATTAGGGGTATAAATGTGATAAATGCTATATATATGTGATATGACTGTGCAGCACAATCCGAGACAGTCTTGGGGAGCGGTTAGCCAGGAAGTCACAACGGGGTTAAGATTCCGACTCGGGGCGAGTCGAGGGGTAGTTCGGGTATTAGATGTTATGGGGTTAACAAGTTATGAAAATAAATATTTGGAGATATATTTGAGGATAGAATGTCTAGGAGGGAATATTGAGGAAATTTACCATTTTGCCCTCGGGGACGTTTTGGTACCCCGAGCCTTGAGGTAACCACATAGACTTAAGTTGAATAAAACAAGCCTTAGAATTTTATAGAACTCTCAGAAACTGACTCACCTCTTCTCTCCCTCTTCAAATGGTTTTCTTCTCTTTGGAGGCTTAAGGGGAAACTTGGAGAAATTAGCTAGAAGCTAGAGGAATTCAACTGGGAAATCTTGGGAGCTAGGAGCTTGAGGATTAAGGATCAAATCCAGAGACTAAATTCAGCAAAAGGTAAGCTCTAACTATGGGAATTATGCTTGAATTTCAGTTGGGTTTCTAGGCTATGGATGTGGGTAGAATTTGATCTGTTCTTGGGTATCTTAGTTGAGTTTTGGAGTAGGTTTTGATGGGTTTTGATGTTGAAACTGGGCTAGAATATTGGTGTTGATTGTCTGGAACTGTTAGCTTGATTATAGGATGAGTTGGTTTGAAGAAAATGCAGGAGAAAGGTGAAGAATTCTGGGTTTGGAGAGGAGGACCGCGGCCCGTGTGCGCGCGCGGCCATGGGAGGCCGAGAAGTCTCATGCGCGCCGCGGTCTGTGTGTGTTGCAGGGGAGTGCTAGCCTCTGTTTTGAGGCTAGGCGCGACACTTGAGGGTGGGGCCGCGACTCTTAGAGCTAGTTTGTGTTTTTAAGGGTGTTTAGGCTTGGGAACTCAATGGTTAAGGCTCGGGATGGATTTTATCACCCGGATTGGTAGAATTCAAGGTCCTGGAGGTTAGGGTTATGGGTCAAAGTTATTTATTGGATTAGAACTTAATGGATGGATATTGTTAATGTGTTGTGACTAGGGTTTTGGCGAGGCTCAAGTTAGAGGACTATGCTCAGGACATCGGTGCTCGGTGAGCTCGAGACTCAGGTAAGAAAACCCTTGTTCCCATAGAACTTGTATGCAGGGCTGAGCCCAATATGTTTGAATTGTAGGGCGTAACCCTTTGATTGTATTTGCTGGTATCCTGTACTTGTTTTTTATGCTATGAGTGCAATTATGTGAATGATCGGCAAGAGTCGGGAACGGTGTAGGCCGAGATCGGCAGGGGCCGGGAACGACAAAGGGCCGGGAACAGCGTTAGGCACATTGAGTGCAAGGCCGAGTATGACAAGGGGCCGGGAGCAGCGTTGAAGCATCCCAATACTCTCACAAATATACAGTCATGCTAATAAGCATGGCGATTCATATTCATGCTCAAACAAAGTGCTAATAAGCACGTTCTTAACATTCGTATCCATAACATAATTTTATTAAGCATTTCTAACATTCAAAAGCAATAACGATGCTAATAAGTATCTCTTGGCATACATGAACATATAGTAGCGCTAATAAGCATTTCTTACCTTCAGAAGTAATAATGATGCTTATAAGCAGTCCTGCAACATTTACAAGTGAATTTTGTGCTAATAAGCACATCTTTAACATGCATACAACAGTCAAGGGCCAGGCCCTATCAGAATAGCTCATGCTTTCTATATAAACAAGTAGATAAGGCATATGTACATCATTTAAGCAATTGCACACATAACTATATTAATAGTTACCGAACTCTAAGTCGAGCTTGTCTTTAGCGATGAGTGTACATCCCCAGTCCATCATCAGGAACCCTTAAACCTTGGCGGCTCTAATACCAAGTTGTAATGCCCTGCTAATTAGGGTCTATTACCATGTGTGTTTAAAAAAGTGCGGGACTTGCTAAATGAGTCATTTGGACTAAAACATGTGATTAAGCCACTAAGGTGTCATGTATTAAAAATCTTGGTCAACAAATAAACATTTCCATTAAAAGAAAACTTTAGTCTTTACATGGGATCCCAAAAATACAAGTTTAAAAATTTGTTTACAACTCACACAAGATAAGCCGACCTAGGCGGCAAAACAGGGTCCAATTCCAGTTCCTCTGCGATACTTCGGCCGTGGCGGTTGAGCAAACTGCATATGTACACATCGCCCCTAACGCTCTCCAACTCATGGCTTGCCAAGGTTCTCCTTACCCTTACCTGCACCACAAAGCACTTGTGAGCCAAAAGACTCAGCAAGAAAACACATTAGCAAATTCAGATAGTCCACAGAATATAACAGTATGCTCAACAGTAATAACTGGAACCAAGCATACACACACTGTACAAGTAAGTGACCATAGGGTCACACAAGTGCGTATCGCACTCCCGTTCATTCCTATGGCATCTAAGCCAGTCCAGTGCATAATGCACTCCCATTCATTCCTTTGGCATCCGAGCCAGTCAAGTGCATAATGCACTCCTATTCAATCCTTTGGCATCTGAGCCAGTCAAGTGCATAATGCACTCCTGGGGTGGCTTAGCCATAATGGCCTGCGCTCAACTCACATAATGTCGATCACGGCTCATAAACCAAGCCTTGCAAACTCTCAACTTATAAGTTGAGCCTTGTGAACTCTTGACTCATAGTCGGGCCTTGTATTCCTTCGAATTTTAAGTCAACCTTGTGAACTCTCGACTTATAAGTCAAGCCTTGTAAACCCTTCGACTCATAAGTCGAGTCCTTTTTAATCCCTTGGATTAATAGTGGGGCCCTTGTAGTCCCTTGGCTTATAAGCTGAGGCATTTTTGTCCATTAACTTATAAGTCAAGCCCCTTTTTAATCAAATATACCCTCGACTAGTAGGTCGAGCTCTTGGTTAGGTGCAATAGCAATACTTTCGACTTATAAGCCGAACTTCCCAGCCGGAAACAAACATACATATAATACATTCATCATACACATATACAACAAATTACAATGTACTTACACAGGTATACACATGCATAATTATAATCATGCTCATTAGCTGGGCCCGAGCCTTAATCATGTTTGTGTTTAACAGTTGGGCGAAGCCCCAATCATAATAAATTTAACAACTGGGTCAAGCCCCAATAATATTTCATTTGACAGCAGGGTCAAGTCCTAATCATAATACATTCGACAACGGGGTCGTGCCCTAATCATAATACACTTAACAACGAGGTTGAGCCCTAATCATAATACATAACGGGGCCGAGCCCTAATCATAATTCATTTAACAATGGGGCCAAACCCTAATCACATATCTCACACATCAGGTGCAGTTTTCTTACCTTAGGTCCAAGCTCAAGCAAATAAGCAAGCAAGCATGACCTCCGAGAATGATCCTCTCATGAGCCTTAGCGATAACCTAGTCACAACCCATAGATAATATCTTATCAACATTCAATTCCATAAACGAATCTCGGGACCAATCCCGTGCTCTCGGGACCTCTCATTCCACCAAACGGGGTGGTGAAATCGTCCTCCGAGCCCCTCGGTAAAAACCCTAAAAATTGGATTTTGGGGATCCTAAAATTTGGCATAGCGTAGCCCCCCAGCGCCGCAACACACAACCAGAGCTCCCTGCTTTGGAACACCCCTACGCCGCGGCTCGGAAGAACAGCGCCGCGGCGCTTATTCGCGAACCCAGAAAAGCTGGGTCTATCCTGCATTTTCTCCAAACCTAAACCTTCCAAAATCACCCCAAGGTTTTTCCAAAATCCCAAATGAGTCCGAAAAGCATTATTACATGACATATGCATCCCAAACATCCCAATAACCAACTCAAATCCAAACCCAAACTCAAAACCCATGAAGGTTTAAAATTCTAACAAAACTTAAACCACCAGATTTTAAACTCACAAACAGAATGAATCCTTACCTCCAATAGTTGAATTATGGCCCTAAGTTACTCCTAGCTTGATCCTAAACACCAACCCTTCAATTCCCAAGCTTTGTTTCCTAAAAAACTTCAAAATTATCAAGTCACCAAGGAGGGAGAGAGAAAGATACGGGAAAGAGAGAATGAGAGCTTTTCCTTTTGTTTTCTGAGTGCTCCTATGCTTTTGCACACAGCCTTCCAAACCATCTGAGTCAAGCTAAAGTCTATCCAAAAGACCTAAATACCCTTAACCCAAATTTTCCTCTCCAATGCTCACAAGGGCATTTTGGTCAATTACTACCATTTGCCACTTTTCCCCGTTATTAACGTCTCATAAATTCCCATTATCTCCAATATAATCAAATGATGACTAAATAATTTCCCCATTACCATATAGATCCAAGTGATGTGCTAAATTACTAAAATACCCCTAGGCTCACCCCGAGCTGGGTATTTGACCCCGTTATGACTAAACCGCTAACTTGGCCCCTAGGATCGCCTCGTGCTGAATAACCTAAATATATCCACATAATAATGTGGTCACAATCATATACCATACATATATTCAAATATGCCCTCAACATGCCAAAATTACAAAAATGCCCTTCTAATAAGAAAGGGGCACACATGCATGTTTAATACACCCAAACATGCCAATATAGTCATATTATAATATAACTCACATAATTCATATAATGCTCATAACACATAAGCACTCAATTAATTCAATTATTGCCTCTCGGCCCCCTAATCCAGGCACTAAGCCATATTAGGGAATTTGGGGCGTTACAGTAACCCTTATAGGAACACCAAAATTTGGAAAGAAAACTAATAAAAATATGAAAACATGAATGTGTAACTAGTTACCCTGATGAGAACATTCAAATCTAGAAAAATAATTATATGAATAAGATGGGGGAGAAAGGAAAGATGGTGGATCTGATTTTTTTTTTCTTTCTATCTTCATATTTGTAGTAACTGGTTACCTTCCCGTTATTTATGTGTATATTTATGGGGGTGATGATAACTTCATTTTAGGGTCATTTTAGAATGTGTTTTTGTGGTAATCTTGAGTCGCTATGTGTGTTTTGTGCAAGATTACGCTTTTGTTTGTCTTTGTTGTAGATTGGCGCGATGAATCACGAGAAAAATGCAAAAAGAAGTGAAAATGGTAGAAAACCGAGGCTCTTGGCGGTTATTGGACTAAAAATAATACTAAGGATGCTTAAAAGACAGTTTTTGATGAAGAGATGAGCTGAAAGATCTAATCTGAGAAAAAATTGAATTAAAGTTGCAACTTAGACTTATGAGTCGCAACTCAAGGTGAAGTCAGAGACGCATAGCTTGTTGGACGGAATTAATGTCGTGACTTGGGCTTACTAGTTGCGACTCAAGAGGGAAACAGAGGCTCAGCTAAAGGGAAACTCAAACACGGGCCGCGACTTGAGATTCTTGAGTCGCGGCGCCTGAAGACATTCCACAAAAGAGAAGGGCCCAAAAACAGACACGGGCTGCACACGAAAAAACACAGGCTCTTTTAATTTTTTTCTATAAATTTGTAATTAGGTATTAATTAAGGAGGGGGTTAGTTTTTAATTACGTTTTTAGAGACTAATTTTGATTCTTAGGTTAATATTTCTGCAGTTTTATATTTTTCTTTATTCTTTAAGTTTATGAATCTTATGTTCCATAATTATTATTTTGTGGATTTAGTCATGTCTGATATGAAGTAAACAATTTTTATCTAGGGTTTAATGTAGTCACTTGGATTTCTATCTAATTTAATTATGACATTCTTTTGATTTTTCTTTTGTATTCTAATATATATAATGTGTGTTTAATGCTAGTAAATACTTGATCACTATTTGCTTGATTTAATGATTTTGATTCAAAATTCGAAATATGAGAATTGAATATGCTATCATTATATAGACATAGGTTGCATATTGGATGAAAGTACATGTTATCCCCATTTCCTGCCTTGGGCCTGGGACGGTGGTCCAGGCCCACTGTCTGGGCAATTGGGTTTGGGCTATGCCCAGGCCCGCTTGGCAAGGAATGACTGGGAACGACGGCCCAAGTGTGGGTCCAAACCTGGACGGTGTCCAGGAAAGATGATTCAGGACGATCATCCGGGAGATGCATAGCTATTTGGGGTTACGGTTGAAGTGTATGCAAACGGTCCCGGAGCTTGGTAAATGATCCGGGCCTACAGTAAATGAAGAGGGACAGAGGTAAACGAACCCGGGTCAAGTCCTCAAGGTTGGCAGGAAAAAGCATCCGTGACCCTGAAGCTGCCCCATGACGCGTGGGGGTTGTCCCCACTTTTCACCTGTTGAAAAGGCCACCTCGGGATTGCACGCCGCTGGTTCAGACCTGCGCTGCCACTACACTGAATGACTTTGTCCCCTGAATCTGCCTCGTAACTCGGAATGCCCAGACCAAAAGCCCCATTTTGTCGGGAGAAATATAGGCCTTGGGCTGCCCCAGTGGGCTTTGATCATTCTTAGTCTTTTGTATTTTTATTCTTTGTATTGGGCTTTCGATAGAGAAGCCAAGGGTATTTATATGCTTATTGGGCCCGGGTCAGCCCGGCCCAAGCCCAATGCTCCTGTGAGCCTATAAATACAGGTGACAGAGCACTAGAGAAATGACCTCTTTTTGGCTTGTATACAGTTACTCTGCTAAAACATAGAGAGAAACTCCATTGTTAAAGACTTTCCAAGCTCTAATACAACTGTCTCGTGGACTAAGGCTCATTAACGCCCCAACCACGTAAAAATCTTGTTTATATCTTCTAAATTCCATATCATTAATCTCGCTTATTTTTTATTAATATAGTTTCCAAAAATCTCGGTAAACAGTACCTGTATGACTTGTGTAGTAATTAGGTTTCCATGCTTAATGCCTTCTATATGTTTAAGTTTATCACATAGATGTAGAAAATGTAATGCCCCAAATTTCCTAATAAGGTTTAGGACCTTGATTAGGAGGCCGGGAGGGCCATAATTGATTTATTATAGTATTTAATGATTATATGCATGTTTATGTGAGTTATATTATTATATGATGGTGAATGCATGCATATGGGCTCATATGTTAACTATGAGGGTATTTTGGCCACTGTGGGCGTAATTGTATATTTTGGGTGCATGATTGTGATTAATTAATATAGCCACATTATAAGGTGGATTGGTTCGAGCTAGTCGACATGAGACGATCATGAGATGTAAGTGTTCGGTCTAGTCATAACGGGTTTAAGTTCGGGGCTCGGGGTGAATTTAATGATTAGAGCATTACCGGGAATTAAAGGGTAATGGGATATGATTTATTGGTATTTGGGAATATTGAGAATAGCGGGAATTGGAGAGCGTTAATTATAATTAACGAGATAGGCGGGAAATGACGGTTTTACCCTCGGAAGCTTTTAGAGGGATTTATTTGGCTTAAGGGCAATATGGTCTTTTGACCTTAAAGATTTATATCAGCCTTAGGAATTTTGGAAGGCTGTGGATTGATATTAAAACAGAGCCTATCCTCTCTTTCTCCCTTCCTTCCCGTACAAGTCCTCCTTCACCCTCTTCTTTAAGCTTTGAGAGCCTATCTTGAGGAAGCAAGCTAGGGAGTCAAGCTTGGGGAGGTTTAGCTTGAGTTCAGCCATTGGGAAGGATTCAAATCGTGTTTGGGGTAAGTTTCTACCATTAATTTCTGGTTCATACTCTGTTTTGAGTTTTAGCTTTTGACTTGTGAATCACTTGTAGAAAGTTTGAATTAATGGAGGTTTGGGTGATGTTTACATTGAGTTTTGATGAGGGTGAGTTGTAGAGGATGTTTGGTGGTTGAATTGGGTGTTAGGTTGGGGTTTGGGACAAGTTTGAAGGGCTGGTTTGAGAGGAAAACACAGGGAAGAGTTGGCTGGTGCGTGCTACCATTTTGGGAATTCTGGGTATTGAGCCGCGGCATGGCTGTGGTGCGCCGCGGCTCAAGGCGTCTGGCAGGGGGAAACCCTCTCTGTTTCAGGGCGCGGCGCGGCGCAGCAAGGGAGGGCCGCGGCCCTTAAGGCCATTTTGACCAAAAACATGTTTTTAGCTTGGGGATTCAAGCCATAGGCCTCGGGGTTGAACCTAGTACCCGATTAAGTGGGGATTGGTGTTCCGGAGGCTAGATATTGATTGGGGAACTTATGTTGATCATTTTTATTGATGATACCTTATATTTGGTTATGACTAGGTGACCGCTAAAGGACTAAAAGTTGATCGTTCTTTTAATCGTTCTAGCTCGACTTTGAGGTAAGAAAACTGCACCCTGTGTATATGAGACATGCATGGCTATTATTGGTGTATGCCGGTTGATTATTAAGTATGACATGCATGGTTATTATGATGCATGTTGGTTGATTAATGAGTATGACATGCGTGGTTATTATTGATGCATGTCGGTTGATTATTATGTATGACATGCATGGCTATTCTTGTTGCATGTTGGTTGACTATTAAACGTGACAAGCATGGCTGTTATTGGAGCATGTTAGATTGCTGGATTTATTGCATATGATGCATGAGAAACATGTGATTGGGACATGCTTTATATACTGAGTATGGTATCGTTCAGAGCTTGAGCCTCTGTGTTTATACATGGTCCTAATCGTACTGGTATCTGTTTAGTAAGCATGCTAAATACCTTGTTTATGGATATTGAACATGTGGTATATGATTAGTGGCATGACTTGCTTGTGTATGGCACTGACTAGTCAGGGACCGACTCTAAAGTCGAGAATCACGCATTGAATGGCTTTATGGCATTAATGCTAGACCGACCCTAGGGTCGAAGAATCTATAAGCGCTTGCCTGGTCTAAGACCAGATGATTTCAGCCAAGGTATATGACCTCGGTGACTGTTTGTCACATGGCTGGGGGACGCATTCCTTAGTCACGACTCTAGAGTCGAGAGGATGGTTATGTTGGTGACTAATCACCATGCACCTATCCTAACCAAGCTTATGAAAGAATCACTTATCAGTTGAGCCCTGGTGACCCTATCGTCACATGGCTAGAGGGAGCGAAGCTCATTATTGTGACTTTTGGCTATTGTCACCTATCTGTGTGGACCGTTGGTTCCGAATGGTTACTATGGTTATTGTTGATATTATATCATGTTATATTGTGTTTTCTTGCTGGGCTTCGGCTCACGGGTGCTACGTGGTGTAGGTAAAGGCAAGAGGGAGCTAGACCATCCTTGAGTTGGAGAGCTTAGGTGATGACGTGTACATATGCAGTTGCTCGTCCGCCACGGCCGAGGTTTAAAGTGGAACTAGGGTTGAACCCTGTTTTGCCGCTTAGAACGGCCTGTTGTAAATGTTTTCTGTAATAAACTTTGAAATTATATTTTCGGGATCCCAATGTATATATTAAACGTTCTAGTGAAACGTTACATCTTAACCAAAATGTTTAATCCCTAAACCGCTAATCATACTTAGTTCACGATTTTGGCCAAACGACTCGATTAGCGAGTTTAGCACTGTTTACAAGGCACACCGTAACGGTCCCAGGAGTTGGGGCGTTACAGAAAACCTGCATATAGGCTGAGATCTTATATCTTGAAAAAGAATAGGAATCGATTTATGTTAACCTGCTATTAAAATAGAAAGAAAGAAATCTAGAATTGATTAATAAAGTTAGTAGAGTGAAAAGTTGATGAAATTAACATCCTAGGTCATTTTAATAGTAGTTTAAATCTTTTAATTAGTTGTTTTTGTTTAAAGTTATTTTCAATTTCAAAAATAAAAATTTTAGTTGCCAAATATAATTTAAAAGAACAATTGTTGGTAATTGGAAAACAGTATTCGAGAGAACGATACTCTACTTATCATGTATTACTTGAATCGATTGCGTACATTTGCGTATATACATATTTTCACGATTAGGTAACTGATTACCTTCACGTTCTTTGTGTGTATATTTCTGGGAGTAATTAGTTACCTTCACGTTTTGATGTGTGTGTATATTTATGGGCTCTTTATGGTAACTGGTTACCTATGTTACTAAAATCATAGTTAGTTCTTCTTCCTTTTTTAATGAAGTGTTCTTCCTCTTTTCCTTCAAATTTGATGTATCTTTTCATTTTTAATATGAGTAACATGTCACCCCTCTTATGGTAACTATTTATCTCTCTTATGGTAGAAAGTTACTCCTCTCAAGATAACTAGTTACCCCTCCTGATACATGTTATTTAACTTTAGCTCTAAGATTTTTTTTACATAACTGTTAAAGATCAATCAAGTAACTGGTTACCTTACCCAAGATTTGAAAAAAAAGTAGAATCTAAAAAAATGTTTATAATAAATAAAAACTAATTTTCAACACAATTTATATTACAAAAAACAAAAACAAAAATTGTGAAACAACCAAAGAAAAATTTAATATAAAATTAGCAATATAAAAAAAAACAAATAAGCTAAAAAATAATAATCAAATTACAAACATACCCTTCTAAAATAATAAAACTTGATTACGAGTAAAACTATGACATAAACCAACTTTAATAAAAAAATATGGGAAAATAAACCCATAAAAGTAAAATTTATTTAAAAAAGTCATAGATTAACTTTTTTTTGAAAAAAAAACCATATTTTTGCACACTCTATTAAAATTCTCATATAAATGTAATTTCCTATACGTTCTCTCTTTCTGGGTTAGTAATGGAATGTTTATATATTGGAATTCATTAATAAATTAAAAAAAATTAAGGACTTAATTGTTATAATTTAAATTGTAAGGATCAAAATTCAATAACAAGTAAAAAGCGATTGTAGAGGAATTCCAATACTGAGTGCCGCTGTAATGCCCCGAATTCTCCGATGTGTTTAACGGCGTGAATAGTAGGCCGGGAGGGCCATACTTGCTTAATTATGTTAATAATTGATAAAATGCATGTATATGTTGATTATATTATGATATGATGTGAGACGCATGCATGCGAGTCCATATTTTTTAATTACAGGGGTATGATGGTAATTTGGCCCGTTGAGGGTAAGTTGTATATTTGTATGCATGTCGGTGATATATTGTTAAGGCCACATTATAATGTGGATTTGTTCGAGCTATTCGGCATGAGACGATCTTTAAGTATTAAAGTAGCGGTTTAGTCATAACGGGATTAAGTTCGTGGCTCGGGGTGAGTCTCGGGATGTTTTAATGATTAGAACGTTGCCGGGAATAAAAAGGGTAACGGGATATGAATTATTGGTGTTTGGGAATTTTGAGAATAGCGGGAATTGGAGAGCGTTAATTATGATTAATGAAATAGGTGAAAGATGACGATTTTACCCTTTGGGAGACATTAGAAGCTTTAAATGACCTAGGGGCATTAAGGTCATTTTGCTTGGATTATATATGTTTCAAGTGGCTGTAGAAGGTTATAGAACAAAAACAGAGCAGCTTCTTCTCCTTCCCGTACATCATTTCCTCTCTATCTTTCTTTGAGGTTTTTGGTCCCAAGTTGAGGTAGCAAGCTAGGAAATCAAAGCTTGGAGGTTGTGGACTTAGTTCATCTTCTAAGGAGGATTCAAAACCAGTTGGAGGTAAGGAATTTCAGGTGTACTCTGTTTTTCCTTTTAGTTTTCAGCTTATGGTTTTTGATGTAGAAAGTTGGAATCAAAGGGAGTTTTTGTGTATGTTTGATTGGGTTTTGGTGAGGAGGTGATGTAGATGAGGTTTAGGGGTTGAATTGGATGTTTTGGTAAGGTTTGGGATGTGTTTGGAAGGTTGGTTTCAAGAGGAATCGCAAGGAGGGAGTTTCAGTGCTGCTGCTGGTCTGAAGCTGGCGCCCCAGCGCCAGTCCTAGCGCCCCAACGCTATTCAGGGTAGAGAGCAGCCCTCTCTGTTTCTGGGGCAGCGGCCCAGCGCTGGTGGGTGGCGCCTAGGCGCTAGGTCAGTTTCAGAATGTGTTGTTTTTAGGGTTCGGGATGGTTTCTAAGGCTCAGGGGTTGTTTCCTTTGGCCCTTTTGACTAGTTTGAGAGTCCCGAGAGTGGGGGGTTGGTCCCGGGAGTGTGGTTTAGTTTGTGAACCATTCATTGATTTATTTTATTAATGGTTTCTAATTGGTTATGATTAGGTAACCGCTAAGGAGTTTAAAGGTTGATTGTTCTCAGGGGTCGTTCTTTTAATCATTCTAGCTCGAACCAGAGGTAAGAAAACTGCACCCCAAGTGTGACATGCATGGGTATTCATGAGGCATGCTGGTTGTGTAAATATGGACTTGGATTGAATACAGAATGTTTAGCATATGTTGCTCACTTGTGCATGGTACTGACTCATTAGTCAGATTTGGCAAAGGTGCTAGTATCACTGTGAAGCTGTGACTTATTAGTCAGGTTCGGCAGTGGTACCGGGCACTGGTCACGTTGAGCTGACTCATTATTCAGGACGGCCTTGGCGTGTTAACGCAAGCCAACAAAGATTGGATCTAATCGACTATCAGCATTGAATGGCTCAAATACCATTAATGCCAGACCGACCTCGAGGGTCGATGAATGAAATAAGCGCTTGGAGGCTAGTGGCTTACCTAGTAGCCACTCTCCCATTTGAAACAGTGACGTGCTTGTCAGTCACTCAGTATGGTTTACCAGAGCCTGTTGAAGGCTAGTGGCTTACCTAGCAGCCACTCTTCCACTTGAATTAGTGGCTTGCTTGTCAGTCACTCAGTATGGTTTATCAGGACCTCATGTGATGTTTACTCACTTGTCTGAAAGCTTTATGCTCAGTGTGATTATAATGATAATCATTTGATAATGTTATTGAATAGTATTCTGTTTTCTTGCTGGGCTTTGGCTCATGGGTGCTGTGTGGTGCAGGTAAAGGGAAAGAAAAGCTCACCTAGCCTTGAGTGGAGAGCTGATGTGGTGATGTGTACATATGCGGCCGCTTGACCACCACGACCAAGGAGTTCTCAGAGGAACTAGGGGGTTTACCCTATTTTTGTCGCTTAGGTCGGCGGGGACTGTAAATTTAAAACAGTAATGACCATTTTGTACTAAGAACAACTTGTAAACGTTTTGTTTAGATCTGCAGAGCAGTTTGTAATGAAAATCTCCATTTCCTTTTTACTGGTTTTATACCCTAAACTGTTAATTACACTTAGAGCACGTTTTTTTGACCAAAGGACTCGAGTAGCGAGTCAGATTTCCGGTCCACCGTTCACCGTAACTGTTCTGGGGTAACCAGGGCGTTACAGCCGCATCCGATAAAAACTGCGACAAATGGAGGAAAGTGTAGGAGGAGAAGCACCTGAGGGAGAAAATCGTCTAACGAGTTGCCAAACCCTAACCCTAATCTCACCGGCAAGCCTTGATTTTACACTCCATAAGTGCCAAATCCTTTACTGATTTTGTTGAGGGCGATGATGGTCAATGGTAATCGGAACCACTTGTTAACCCAACTAAGATTTTGAGAGTTGTCGAAGTCATCGAGATGGATTCACTAACGATTCCGAAGAGCTTCGCATCTCTATTCGCCTCACTTTGCGTGGCTCTCTCCGGGATCAGTCTTTTTTTTTTTCTTGATGTCGTTTTTTTTCCTCCTCTATATTTCTGATTGGATTACGAGAAAATGAGGGAGAAATGGTGGGAAAATTAGACTTATGCAGGGTTTCAGCGACGCTGCTGATCATCTTAAAAAATACGGTATATATATATATAACATACGTAGTGCATTGCATATACAACTTCTTCTCATACTTGGAATTGAATTGGTTTTATTTATTTTCTTAAAAGGATGGAAATTTTTACAAGGAGATAGAAATTTATCCATTGAAGATAAAATTCCTAGAGAATTGGCATCTTTTCTCCTACATTGATTTTACAAAAATGTCTGTATATTTGTTGTGCACTTGTGCAGTGCTTATGCTGCAACAAAGGGAAATTGGTATATGAATTGGTATTTTTTAACATACAAAATGTGAGATGTTACACATGTAAGCATTGAAAAGACTAGGATTGCACATGGGATGGGTTGGCCGAGTTGAGGGCGTTTGAATGAGCCAACCCAATTACATTGACCTAGAGAATTCTAACCCATTTAAAATATTTTTATTGTACAACCTATCCCTACTACTTACATTGTAAGTTGGGTTGGGTTAGGTTGGGTCAGTGTAGTTGAGTTAAACATAATTTTTAAATATTAAAATTTTAAAATTCGCATCTAAGTTTGATTTTCAAAATCAATAATTCATATAAAAATTTCAAAAATATGATCAAATCAAAATCTAAAAACAAGAAATCAAGTCTTAATGGTTATTACTTAACCACTCAAAATATTATAATCATCCAAACATAAGTCAAAATTACTATAGTAATCTATGATACTATAGTTTGAATCGATCATTTAATAATCATTGTGTTGGTCTTCTCCTTTGGTGATGCCTTAACTTTGAGTTTGTTTTCTACAATTCAAAAACAAAAGTTACACGATATAATGAAAATAAGAATAAAAGAAAGAAAGATGTTATCAAATCAGTTTATTTAGTTTATTTTCTTTATTCAGAAAACTCATAAAATGAAAATCCATTCCAACAAATAAAAAAAAATAGCAATTAGAAAAAATGTTACCACCCACCAAGTATATATAAATCAAAATACATTCTCAATCATAAAAAAAATAATTAGAAATAATATAGTAAATTAGTAATTGAAAATAAAAGAGTGAATAAAATACATTTATTCCAAATCATCAATCAAGCAACATAACAACTCCAGAACATTCCTTCTTCCTTTGACAATTTGCATCGAAGCTGATTTTTTTTTTTTTAAAGAAATAGCATAAAAAAACAACATAAAGTTACTATCTCATTTCAAAAGGACATAATAGACACAATCTGATTTTAAAAAAATAGCACTAAAGCACAAAAAATCCTATCTGATTTCCAAAAAAAAAAAATAGAATAAATAATCTGCTTTCAAAAAAGAAAACAAAGCATAAATAATATCACCCAAAAAAAAATACTATTCGATTAAAAAAAAATAGAAAAAATAGCACAACAATCTATATTATTCACAATAGTAATGAATGGATCATATATATATATATGCATCAATAGTGCACATTGTTCAAATACATATAAACATATATAAGTAGCAGAAACAATCTATATTATTCACAAAAGTAATGAATGAGATCATATATATATACCTATATATATAAATATGCTTAATGAGTTGAGTAATGAGTAGTAAGTATGGAGCATGAGCAAAAGTAATAACCTGGTGTGTTGGTACCTTGGTGGAGAGGAGAGATTGAGAGTGATGAATGACTGAGTGTACAGTGAGGTAGAGAAGATAAAGAGAGCGAATACTATGTTTTTACTGTGAGTGTGGTGAATTTAGGGTAGAAAGAAGTTGGTAACTTGGTATTTATATTTAGGGTTATACAAATATATATATTTAACCATAAAGGGTTGGCCCGGGTAGGGTTGTATAGGGTTTGGAATATTGGGCTCGTTTCCGAACCATACAACTCTACCCACCACCATTCTACCTCTTCGGCCCATTTTTCGTTGTGGGTCGGCTGGGTTGGTCGGCCCAATATCATTTATGTGCAGCACTAGAAAACACTAATGTGAAAAAATTATGTAAGACTTAAGAAGAGAGTAGGGCAATTTTCAATTATGTTGGAAGCCGTTGAAAGTAGAATGAAACTTTTAGGATGTTTTTTTTTTTTTGCTCCAACTACAATTCTTTTTGGCAAATTAAATGAGAAAATGAAAGGTATTGACAATCTAACTACAGAATTGTATCCTCTACATTGTTTTATTCTTTGTTGGTGTATTTCTGTGTTGCATAGATAGTACATAGGGTTGGTTTTGGGTTAAGGCGAACTAGGTCTGTGCCTAGAGCCCCAAAATTTCGATAAAAATTATAAATTTACACATAATAAAATATTAAATAATACTCAATTATATTGAAATGGAGCTTGGTGTAGTGGCTTGTCCTCCTTTATCCCTAGTCATAGGTATTTGCTTCGAATCCATGCTATTGTATTTTGTTTTTTTGTTTTTAAATATTAAAAAAGGTAAGAGCATTCGAAACTTGAACCTTTTAGAATTCAAAAGAGGTCTCCACCTTTGCACCAAGCCACTATATTGAATTAAAAGTAACTAGAAACATAATTTTATAGGGGTTCCAAATTTTTTTCCTTGGCCCCAAATAGCTCAGGACCGACCCTGATAGTACAGAGGAGGGAAAAAATCTTGAAATTTCAAGAACTATGCAACAAAACACTATGGGCCTATCCTTTACAATTGATTAGTTCTTGAAATTTTCTTGACTTCCTTAATACCCTTAAAGCAAAATCTTGAGGAGAATGTAAATGTGCTAGATTCAACTGTAGACAAGTTCTTTCCTTCTCATTCATTGACTATGTAAGTTATCGGTTTCTTGAGTATTTTCCATGGTTGTTTTGTATCAAAATTATCCAAGACATTTTGGTGAATATCTTCAAACACATTTTGCTTCTTGAATTTGGTTTTAAAACTAGTCATTTTGAGCTTTTTAGCCAATGCTTCTTGGTTGATTTGGCATAGAATGTAGGGGTGAACATTTGACCCGCAAAACCTACCCGAAGTGAACCCCAATAACCCAAATTTTCAGAAAACTCGTTCATTTCAGGCCTAATCCGATCCGAACCTGACATGTGTCGGGTCGGGTTTTAAATTTTGACATGCACGGGTTCAGGTTAGACCCGAACTCGACCAAATTTAATTTTAAAAAAAAAAAAATTGAACTTTCAATTTCAAACCCTAAAAAATAAACCCTGCTTGAATTCTTTCTTTCTTCTCTTTCGCTCTCACAGTCACGCATGGCAGCCTCCTCTCCACCCACACACACAATCGCACGCACGGCAGCCAGCAGCCACCCCTCGCCCTCCCTCATGCACGACTTCACCACCAGGTCCACCGTCCACCACCACATCTCCCCTCTCCACTCCTTCTCTCTCACGCACGGGAAAGATCCACCACAACCACATCCTCCCACCAGTCGCGCAACTAGCAACCTCCTCCCGTACTTAGGGAGCACGTTAGCCCAACAAGGACCTCCTAGCACTGCCGCCACATCGCCACCACCGGTGCAGCCACCAGCCAGCTGACCACCTTCTCTCTTCCTATACTACTCACTACTTAGTGACTGTGGTGAGCACTTTGTTTAATTTTTTATTTATATTTGGGTATTTTGAGTTGACCCCATTAATCTTTGAATTATGCTACTTAATACTTATTAGTTATTACAAACACTTTTAGCATAATGTCTTTGTATTTTTATAGAAACATTTAATTGTTTAAAAAAAAATAGAAGATTTAATTGCTTAAATTGAAACTATAGAAACTAGTATAGTTCAAGGACCAATAGCACCGAATACCCTATAATTTTATATGTAATTGCAGTTTGTCACTTTGTTTAATTACTAAATAGGTAAACCAATACCAAACTATCAATAATTTTTTTTATATATATAAAAGCAAGTAAATCAATTAATTAGTTAATAACAACAATGTCAAATTTAACTAAAAAAATATTATTATTTGTTGTAATTACCTTTACCAACTATTGCTTAATAATGACCACATATTTATGTTTGCTTAATTGTTTTGTTTCTGTGTACTTTGAATAGAGATAGGCAGCTACATATATATATATTATCTTTGTTATATTAGGTTTATTGTGGTGGATTATCTTTGTTATACTGGATATTAGGTTTGTTCATTGTTGTGTGCTGCTTTATTGTAGTGGATTATAGGCTTGTGTGTTTCTCTGTTGTAGTGGATTATAGGCTTGTGTGCTACTCTGTTGTAGTGAATTATAGGCTTGTGTGCTGCTCTGTTGTAGTGGATTATAGGTTTGTGTGTTGCTCTGTTGATTGGTTTATTCAAATATGTTGTATTAAGTAATGGATATTGATGAGGTAGATGAAACAATTCATCCGATAGATGATCAAGATCAACCACCTCTTACTCAGACTGAAAACCCTACTCCTCTTACTCCTACTGAAAATGGTAGAAAAACTAGGGCTAGAAAGAGGAGTAGACCTCCCACCCCTACTGAGAAAACAAATGGAAAATGGTCATCTGTTTGGGATCATTTTACTAAGGCATATCCTCCTCCACCCTTGATAGATCCTAATGAAGAGCCTCCTTCCCCCAAGTGTATATGTAATTATTGTGGGTCTGACTTCTTGTGTGACACTAGAAAACATGAGACTAGTCATTTTTTGAACCATTTTAAGAAAGTATGCGAGCTAAGTCTGTTTAAGATTGATGAGCAGAAACAAAAGACTTTAAGCTTTCAGCATGTAAAGGGAGGGAAAGAGGGGAAAACAAGCTTAGTAGCCGTAGCTTATAACAAAGAAGCTTGTAGGGTAGCCCTCACACAATATATTGTGTTGGATGAGTTGCAATTTAGACATGTTGAGGATGAAGGGTTCAAAAGATTTGTCAAAACACTCTAACTTAGGTTTGAGATCCCTTCTCGAATGACTGTTGCTATGGATGTATTGAAGTTAAATAAGAAGGAGAAGGTGACATTGAAAAATATTTTGAGCCGTGAGAGGATATCGATTACTACCAATACTTGGACTTCCATTCAAAACTTGAATTACATGGTCATCGCTTCTCATTGGATTGATAATGCTTGGGAGTATCAGAAAAGAATTATCAATATTTGCCAAGTGGTAGATCATAAAGGGGAAACCGCAATGAGATCAAGTTATGTCCTTTAGAATGAGGCATCTCTAAGTTGTTTAGCATTACGGTAGACAATGCCTCCTCTAATGATGTTGCCATTAAATACTTGAGGAGGAAGTTCAAGGAGAAAGAGAATGTACTAATTTTGGATGGAAAGTTTTTCCATATGAGGTGTTGCGCTCATATAGTAAAACTAATTGTCACTGAAGGGTTGAAGGAAAAACATGGGTCAATTGCAACAATTAGAAATGATGTGAGCTTCGTTAGGTCTTCTCCTTCTAGGCTAAATTTTTTTAAGGAGCGTGTGATGGATGAAAGGAATGAATGTAAAGGGCTTATGTGTTTAGATGTCCCAACAAGGTGGAACTCTACATATCTAATGCTCAATTGTGCAATGAAACTTCAGAATGCATTTGACTGGATGCAAACAAATACTAATTAAATGAAATATTTTGATGAGGTTGACAAAGATGGAAAACTAAAGGAGGGGCCCCCCCCACTGATTTTGATTAGGATAATGCTCTAGTGTTTTTTTTAGGATTTTGGAGGCTTTTTACGAAATAACATTATAGTTTAGTGGGTCTACTTATGTTACTGCTAATAAGTATTTCATTGAGATTTGCAATATGCAACATGAGCTATATGACTTAGCATTTGACGATGATGAGAATGAGTTATTGAGGACAATGGCAATGATCATGAAACTAAAGTATGACAAGTATTGGGGAAAGCTTGATAATTGCAGTGCGACACTTTTAATTGCCTTGGTCCTTGACCCAAGATACAAGCTTGAGTATCTCAGTCATTACTTTAGTGCTACTTATGATGAGACGACGTGCAAAGAGATGGTGAAAAGGGTAGAGAAGACAATACAGGCAATGTTTGATCAATATAATGAGACAACATCAAGTCTTCATCCATCGACATCTATGACTCAGCTACGGTCTCAGTCTATTGTTAGTGCTTCATCCACATTCGTCATGCCTGTTAGTGGTCGACCTAGTGCCAAGAAGTCACGTAATTTGCATGATAAGTTTGTGACACGGAGATTGGAGAAGGACGATGGAATGAAAAAAAATGAGGTCGATAAATATTTGGAAGAGGAGCCTGAGCGACCAAGTGATAATTTTAATGTTTTGGGATGGTGGGCTAGTAGTGGGTGCAAGTATAAGATATTATCACTCATGGCTCATGATGTGTTAGAAATACCGGTTACAACCATTGCTTTTAAGGCAGCATTCTATAGGAGGTTGAATTTTAGATCCTTTTAGAAGCTCACTAAGCCCAAGGATGGTCGAAGGATTAATTTGTCTCAATAACTAGTGAAGCGGATCACATCAACCCATTATTGTTCGAGACTATATGGACGAAGAAGAAACACTTCAAACATCAGAGTATCTTGAGTCAAGTAATTTATTACATTTTATTTGGATTTTCATGGTCGAACTTGCAACTTATAAATATTTATTTTAAGTGTGTGAATGTTTTATAACGTAATATTTATCTTTTATATTAATAATATTTGTAGAGATGATCAATGATCCTACAACAAGTGTTGGGCCAACTTCATCCTCTGTCAATTTTCAGTTTTCAGCCTCATCAACTGCACAACAATCTACGAATTGAAATAACTGCTTGTAAGAATTTATTCATGCCTTATTTTACTTAGTGTGTTGTTATTGATTATGCTTGATTTCTTTTCTTTAATAATTTTTTTATTTGAATTTTGAAAGGAAGGAAGGAAAGGAAGAAATGAGTGGTCACGGACTTTCTTTGTATTTTTAATTTTCATGGACTTTATGTTTATGGTTATAGACTTACGGACTTTATTATGATTGTAGTTAACTAGTTATATACTTTAGTTTATGAACTTTATGTTTATTTATGGTTGTATAATGGGGCTTTTGAGATATTTTATGTTTGTAATTTGTAATTTGGACTTTGTTTGTATTTGAAGTGTTTTTGGACTTTTGACATTATATTTTTTTTGAAATTTTTTATTAAGACCCATAAAAAAATCAATTTGTAAAAACACACTTTAAAAATTAAAAAAGTGTAAAAAATGGTATTTTTGAAAAAAATGGTATATTTGAAAAATTGGGCTTTTCGGCCCTAAACCTAATAGGCCCAGCCCAACCCGAAACGCGGTCCGAACAAACCCGAAACCCAACAAAAATCTAAAATTTTCGGACCGGATTCGGTACCATTTTTCTCGACTGGAAACCCGCAAAACCCGAACCCGATGCATCCGAAACCCGAAAATCCAACACATGTACACCTTTTTTCTTATTATTCTTTTTCGCCTTTCATTATGCGAGATAAAAGAATTTCCCTAGAATGTTAAGAAAATTCTTTACAACATAGTAAACACTAATATTGTTTACTTCTGATAAAGAAAAACAAAGGACTATGGGCCTATGGCCCAGACCCTCTGATTTTTTTTCAAGTTATGAGCCCAATTCAACATTTTTTTGTGTTGAGAAATTCAACTACTTTTTTCATAGTCTGAACCATACAACTTCTTGAGTAACAAAAAATATATTTTATATCTAATAGGATGGTATTGATTGCCTATGAGGGAACATATGGACCAGTAGCTATTAAATTAACTTGGTTTTAGAATCATTTTTTGCTGTTTTTGTTTTTAATAGCGTAAATTAGGTAGACAGAACAATAGAGGGGTCATTTGTCGACCAAAGTCTTTGGGATTGTGGAAAGTGGCTCCAACGTCTTCACCTAATGGTCATTTGGTCACAAAATTCTTGCTTGATTAAATCACAAGTCACTAAATGACCACAGTCCAATACAATTACAAACTAACAATAAAAAATGTATATATCCTACGTTAAAAAAAAAAAAAAAAAAACCACTAAAGAGAAACGTGTGACAAAATTAGACATTTGAAAAAAAAATCATCTAATCTTTTTTGTCCCATATCTTTATGGTGCTGGGCCAATTTGTCTCAATTAATCTAGTCAGTTTTAGTCTTCAATCCCAGCCCAAAACATCAAATACAATGGATTTAACCTTAAAATAAAATAAATAAGTGACACTCCAAATTAATACAAATGTAATTTTTAAAAAATTATATATTTAAATCTTTTAATATTATTTATAAAAAAAATTAGGCTTAGTAATTGCACTCTTATTCTTGTAGAATTAAATTTTAATTTTTTAGACATCCTTATACTTAAAAAAAAATCATAGAATATAAGTATAAGTTAATTATTTTTTTTAGTTAATAGATTATTTTAGTAAAAAAAAATCAAATTTGTCTTTCATAAAATTTTAATATTTTGAATAAAAGTGATGCACAATATTATTTTATTTTGTAAAAGTATGTCCGAATCAAGTAACTCTCCAAAAAAAGAAATGTGTCCTAATCAACAATTGCACAATGTCCTTTTTAGAAAGATAAATTGAACTAACGAAGAAATCTTATATTATAATGTATCTTTTGTGTGTTTGGTAAAATAACTTTGTAATTATTAGATCGTGTAATTATATATTTGAGTAATTGCACTATATTTTAAAATGTAAAATGTATTTGAATGTCAAGTGGTAACACAGAAAAATAATATTGTATAATAAATATTATTTAAAATTAATAATGATTAGTAATTAAACAGTTTAATTACACCAAATTCTTATGAGACTATGAGAATTAGAGAGTATAATTATGACTCTTTAATTAACTCTAATTGTATAATTACTATGTAATTACATAGTCAGGCAAATACACTATATTAAATAATTACTCCAAGTCATACTCAATCTCATATACAAAACGACTTTCCAAACTATCATAATAATATGAGTCAATTTGAATGTCAAGTGAAAATACAGAAAAATAATATTGTATAATAAATATTATTTAAAATTAATAATAATTAGTAATTAAACAGTTTAATTACACAAAATTCTCATAAGACTATGAGAATTAGAGAATATAATTATGACTCTTTAATTAATTCTAATTATATAATTATATAATCTGACAAACATACTAAATTAAATAGTTACTCCATATCACACTCAATCTCATATACAGAATGACTTTCCAAACTATCATAATAATATGGGTCAAACGCTCTCTAATAATATGAGTTCTCCAGCTAACTCACTCTCCACTTGGGTTGTAGTCAAAATTTAATATATGATTTCTAGAGTTCCGTAGCAGCCAAGCTAATTTCATTTGAAAACAAGTCACTCCATTTTCAACCCTCAATTAAATAATGGAAGAACAAAATATTTAATGTTTTTTTTATTAAAAAGAAATGAAAGTCGTCAAGTACTAGCAGTAGTAGAAGTCAAAGATATTAAATAAAATTTTGTCACTTATTTCAATTTTGCATGTGTGTGCTTTTGCTACGTAGTTGAATAGTGAACACGTTTGTTGTATAAACAAAAGCCCGTCTAGCTCAGTTGGTAGAGCGCAAGGCTCTTAACCTTGTGGTCGTGGGTTCGAGCCCCACGGTGGGCGTTTTTCATTGTTTTTGTCGACCACATCATGCAATTCATTTGTGTGTATTGACGATACACATATATTATTGTTACAACAAATACAACATTAATTTTTGTTAATGGATTCTGAATCCTAATGTATAAGTTCAAGAAAGTATTAATTTCAGATTGTACATATTGCAAATAAATAAAAATAAAATGAAAACAATTACATCCATTATGATATATGTAGGAGTGTTCATAAAACTGCCCACACCGCACCGCAATTTACGGTTTAGAACTCTTCGCGATGCCGTTGTGGTTTGTATTTTTGTCAAACCGCAAAAAAAAAAAAATTAAATAAGTTTATATAATGAATAGTATGCAACTAAATGTGGAGAATGATTTATGTTACTATAGCTTAATTAAATGTCTTAGTTATTATGCATTATCTGCCAGAAGTATCATTTTGTGGATTTTGAGCAATATTTTACCCATCTAGTTATTATACATAATCTATTAAGAGCACTTAGACTAAGTGAAGTATAATTCTCTTTTCTCTAAAATAGAGTAAAGAAGAGTAGATTAAATTATAAAAATATGCTATATCGGATGATGCATTTTTTAGAACTTTTTAAAGAGTGCTAGAGTGCTTCTCCAAGCACTATATAAAAATATTAACATGTATGCTTCTCCAAAAATATTTAAATATTATTTTAATTATATTTTGTTAACATGTATTATATATATTAACAAAATTAATTATTTGCATGATGTAGAGAAAAAATAAAGAAGGTGTAACGCCCTAGCTACCCAAGAACAGTTACGGTGAACAGTGAACCGGAAATTTGACTCGCTACCCGAGTCCTTTGGTTAAAAACGTGATCTAGGTACCATTAACAGGTTAAGGTGAAAAACCAATAAAAAGGAAAGGGTACATTTCATTAAGTAAATAAACTGCTCATGAGCCTTTCAAAATGTTTACAAGTAGTTCGTAATACAAAAGAGTTGCTACAGTTTCAAATTTACAATCCCCGCCGGCCTAAGCGGCAAAAGTAGGGTAAACCCCTAGTCCCTCTGAGAACTCCTTGACCGTGGCGGTCAAGCGGCCCTGTATGTACACCACATCGCCCAAGCTCTCCACTCAGGATTGGTTAAGCTTTTCCTTTCCTTTACCTGCACCACATAGCACCCATGAGCCAAGGCCCAGCAAGAAAACGCAATAAAACATGATATAATATCAACAACGTTCATAATAACCATTCAGGACTATCAGTCCAAACAAATAGGTGACAATAGCCAAAAGTCACAATAATGAGCATCGCTCCCTCTAGCCATGTGACGATAGGGTCACCGGGGCTTAGTTTATAGGTGATTTCTCTCATAAGCTTGTTCAGGACAGGTGCATGGTGATTCGTCACCAACATAACCTTCCTCACGACTCTAGAGTCGAAACCATGGACAACGTCCCTTAGCCACGTGACAAACGGTCACCGGGATCATGTACCTTGGCTATAGTCATCTGGTCGTAGACCAGGCAAGCGCTTATAAGTTCTTCGACCTTAGGGTCGGTCCCGCATTAATGCCACAGAGCCATTCAATGCGTGATCATCGACTTTAGAGTCGGTCCTTGACTAGTCAGTGTCTCAAACAGTAATCAGCGTTCACTAGCATTTAACATGCAATCCATGTCCACATAAATCAACCAACATGCCTCAATATCAAACCATGCATGTCATATACCTATATAGGGTGCAACTGTATTCATATACTGTTTTCTTACCTCTGGTTCGAGTGAGGATTATAATATGAACGACCCCTGAGAACGATCAACCTTTAAAATCCTTGACGGTCACCTGGTCATAACCAAATTATAGAATTTATCAATAAAAATGATAACCGAGGGTTCCCAAACCAAATCCCAGCCCCCGAGACATCAAATACTACCCAACCGGGTACTAGGTCCAACCTCGAGGCCTATGGCTTGAATCCCCAAGCTAAAAACCACATTTTAGCAAAATTGGCCTTAAGGAACGCGGCCCCCCTCTGCTGCGCCGCGGCGCGCCCCCAAACAGAGAGGCTCCCCATCTGCCAGACGCCAAGGGCCGCGACGCACCCCTGCTGCGCCGCGGCGCCCAGCCCAGTTCAGCAACAAAGTCACGCACGAACCAGATTTTTCCCCTGTGCGATTCCCTCTCAAACCAGTCCTTCAAACCCTCATAAAACCTCTTCCTAACACACAATTAAACCCCCAAACAACTCCCTTAGCTCACTCACATCAAACCCCAATCAAACTAACACCAAAACCCCCTTTGATTCTCACTTCCCACATCAAAATCCATGAATTAAAAACTAAAATGAAAACAGAAAACCAGCTGTGTTATATGACCAAAACTCACCTTGAAACTAGCTTACAACCTCCCACACAAGCTAACACAAGTGCTCCAACCCAGCCTTCAATTCCGTTTGGTTGAAACTCAACCAAGAACTCAAAACCCTCAAAGAGAAGTGAAGAAGATGAAGCAAGGAGAAGGTACGGGAAGAGAAAGGAATTGCCTCTGCTTTTACTCTGTTTATTCTACAGCCTTATAAGCCTCTTAAGTCACATATATCCTCCCAAAAAGACCAAAATACCCTTGTGTCATCTTAAGCCTTAAAAACCATCACAAGGGGCAAAATTGGTACTTTCCGCTTATCCTGTTAATTATAATTAACGCTTCCCAATTCCCGCTAATCTCAAAATCCTCAAACACCAATAATTCATATCCCGTTACCCTAAAGTCCCCAGTAACGCTATAGCCATTAATAACACCCCGAGACTCACCCCGAGCCCCGAGCTCAAACCTGTTATGACCAAACCGATAAATCCCGTTCAACGATTGTCTCATGTCGGAATATTCGAACCAATCCACATTATAATGTGGTCTCACAATATATCATTAACGCACATACAAATATACAATTATACCCTCAACGGGCCAAATTACCAAAATACCCTGTAAACAAATGTGGACTCACATGCATGCATTTAACATCATGTTATAATATAATTCTCATAAACATGCATAAACACATTTAATGGCATAATTAAACAGTTATGGCCCTCCCGGCCTACTGACCCAGCCATTAACCATAAAAGGGAATCCGGGGCATTACAACTATCCCCTCCTTACAGAAATTTTATCCTCGAAATTTACCTGAACAGCTCGGGAAACTGACTCCGCATATCTGACTCCAGCTCCCAGGTCGCTTGCTCGACCTTGCTGTTCCTCCACAATACCTTAACCAAAGGTATTGTCTTGTTCCTGAGGACTTTATCTTTCCAATCAAGTATCTGAACAGGCTGCTCCTCAAAGGAGAGATCTGGCTCAAGCTCCAGATCTTCATAACTCAAAATATGTCCCTCATCAGATACATACCTCCGAAGAGCGGATATATGGAACACATCATGCACGGCCGACAACGCTGGAGGCAAAGCTAGCCTGTAAGCCACCTAACCAATCCTCTCCAGGATTTCAAATGGACCTACAAACCTGGGACTCAACTTGCCTTTCTTCCCAAACCTTCTCACCCCTTTCCATGGCGAGACTCTAAGGAAGACATAGTCTCCTACCTGGAACTCCACGTTCCTGCGTTTGGGATCTGCATAGCTCTTCTGTCTACTCTGAGAAATAAGCATCCGAGCTCTAATCTTGTCAATAGCCTCACTGGTCCTCTGAACCGCCTCAGGACCTAAGTATCTCTTTTCACCTGTCTCATCCCAATGAATGGGAGATCTACACTTCCTACCATATAGCATCTCATAAGGTGCAACACCAATGGTAGACTGATAACTGTTATTATAAGAGAACTCTATCAAAGGCAGATACTTACTCCACGACCCACCAAAGTCCAGCACACATGCCCGCAGCATGTCCTCCAATATCTGGATCGTCCTCTCAGATTGCCCATCTGTCTGAGGATGATAAGCTGTACTGAACTTCAGTCGTGTACCCATGGCCGTCTGTAAATTCTTCCAAAACTTGGAAGTGAATGTAGGGTCCCGATCTGACACGATCGACCTAGGAGCTCCATGGAGACGCACGATCTCTCTCACATAGAGATCTGCATACTGGTCAACAGTATAAGTAGTCCTCACTGGTAGAAAGTGAGCTGACTTGGTATAACGATCCACTATCACCCAAATAGAATCATGCTAACCAACTGTCCCGGGCAAGCCCACCACAAAGTCCATTGTGATGTCTTCCCACTTCCATTCTGGGATATCCAGAGGCTGCAGTGACCCTGCCGGCCTCTGATGCTCAGCCTTGACCTATTGACATGTCAAGCACTTAGCCACATATTCCACTACATCTCTCTTCATCCCTGGCCACCAGTACAATGATCTTACATCCTGGTACATCTTCGTGGTGCCTGGATGCAAAGAGTAAGGTGTAGTATGAGATTCATCCAGAATCTCCCGCCTCAATGCAGTGTCTAACGGAACACATATCCGCCCCTTGTACCTCAGCAACCCCAAATCAAACACTGTATAATCCCTGGATGCTCCAGCCAAGACATCCTCTCTAATCTTGATCAGTTGTGGATCACCCAACTGACCCTCATTAATCCTCTCTAGCAGCGCAGACTGTAGTGTAATATTGGCCAACTGACCCACCAGTAACTCTATACCAGCTCTGGTCATGTCATCAGCTAACTCTCTGGCTATCAGCCTAATACCATGAATCTGTCCCGGACCCTTTCGACTTAAAGCATCAGCTACCACGTTGGCTTTCCCTGGGTGATACAAAATCTCACAATCATAATCTTTCACTAATTCCAGCCAACGCCTTTGCCTCATGTTCTAGTCCTTCTGGGTGAAAAAGTACTTCAGGCTCTTGTGGTCTGTATAAATCTCACACTTCTCTCCATAGAGATAGTGCCTCCATATCTTTAAAGCAAAAACCACCGCTGCCAACTCCAAGTCATGAGTAGGATACCTCTTCTCGTACTCCTTCAGCTGACGAGAAGCATAAGCTATAACTTTCTCTGATTGCATCAAAACACAACCCAAACCTTGATGAGAAGCATCGCAGTATATCACAAACTTCTCCTGGTCTGTAGGAAGACTCAGAACTGGAGCTGTAATCAACCTCTGTTTCAACTCCTGGAAGTTGTTCTCACATTTTTCTGACCACACAAACTTCTGACCCTTGCGTGTCAGCTCAGTCAACGAAGTAGTAATCTTTGAGAACCCCTCCACAAAACGCCTGTAATACCCTGCCAATCCAAGGAAACTTCTAACCTCAGAAGCATTCTTTGGCCTTGGCCAGTCTCTGATCGCTTCAATCTTTGATGGATCCACTTTAATCCCCTCCTTACTGACAATGTGCCCAAGGAAGGACACCTGAGACAACCAGAACTCACACTTCTTGAACTTTGCAAACAATCTGTGTTCTCTCAACCTCTGCAGAACCAACCTCAAATGACGCTCATGCTCTGACTCAGTCTGAGAATATACCAGAATATCATCGATAAAAACGATCACAAACTGGTCTAAATAATCCTTGAACACCCTGTTCATCATATCCATGAAAGCGGCAGGGGCATTAGTCAACCCAAATGACATAACTAGAAACTCGTAATGCCCATACCTGGTACGAAAAGCGGTCTTCGGTACATCTCCCTCCTTGACCCTCAACTGATGATAACCAGAACGAAGGTCGATCTTAGAGAATACCGTCTTACCTTGCAACTGATCAAACAGATCGTCTATCATTGGCAAAGGATACCGGTTCTTAATTGTCAGCTTATTCAGTTCCCTGTAATCTATACACATCCTCAGAGAACCATCTTTCTTCTTTACAAACAGAACTGGCGCACCCCAAGGTGAAAAGCTAGGTCTGATAAAACCCAAGTCCAACAGCTCTTGCAGCTGTACCTTTAATTCTTTCAACTCAGCTGGGGCCATTCTATATGGTGCTCTAGACACTGGCTCCGTCCATGGTGCCAGTTCTATAACGAACTCAATCTCTCGGTGTGGTGGCAACCCTGACAGATCCTTTGGAAACACATCTAGAAACTCACACACAAGTCTAGTATCCTCTGGTCTCACTGGCACGGCCTGGGTGGTATCAACCACACTGGCTAAGAATCCAATGCAACCCCCTTGCAATAAATCCCTAGCCCTCAATGTAGAAATCATAGGAATACGGGGTCCATGCACAGTACCAACAAATATAAAAGGATCCTCACCCTCAGGCTCAAAGGTGACCATCTTCCTTCTGCAGTCAATGGTTGCCCCATACTTGGCTAACCAATCCATACCCAGTATCATATCAAAGTCAGTCATAACAAACTCTATAAGATCCACTGACAACTCTCTGCCCTCTATTATCACTGGCAGCGATCTGACCCACCTCCTGGATACAACCAGCTCCCCAGTGGGTAACAAAGTACCGAACCCCACAGCATAGAAATCACAAGGTCTACACAATCTATCAATAACACTACTAGCAACAAAGGAATGTGTAGCACCAGAGTCAATCAATACATTATGTTATACCCAAAAATTGGAGAATGCATCCTAGGAGGCTAAGGAGAATGCATCTAGGAGAGTGCCTCCTAGGAGAGCTAAGGGGAGTGGTCCTAGGAGACTCCAAGGAGGATGTGGTCCTAGGAGACCCCAAGGAGGGTGTGGTCCTAGGAGACCCCAAGGGTGTGTAGGAGGCAAGCCTCCCAAGGTTTTCTAAGTGTTGGCTCGAACGTGTCCAAGGTAAATAGATGAGGAGGAGTCTCATGCAAGAGAATGGAGACTTAGACTTTCATAAGGAAAGTCTATACAATGTTCGATCGGACATGTTTGGGAGATGCTAAAGAAGGTTGCCTCAATGTTGTCCAAGGTGAGGTTGCCTCAATATTGTCCAAGGTGAGGTTCCCTCAATGTTGTCCAAGGTGAGGTTCCCTCAATGTTGTCCAAGGTGAGGTGCCAAGGAGGTTGCCTCGGACCACCTTGGTCCGAGGAGAAGCCAAGGAGATTGGTTCAAGGAGGAACATGGCATGCTAGAGGAGAGTGCATGTTAGAGGAGAGAAGTGCATCTCCTACCACCATGCACGTTCAACCTACCACCATGCATGTTCAACCAGCCCTTGCATGGGTAGTGAGTAGGAGGTGGACCAACTAGCTAGAGGAGACTAAGTCAGACACAATTTCAACAACATGCGCGGGAATCTCTCATTCTTCCCACAAATGGGGAGTTTGTTACATTTTGAATTTTGAGTGTTTATTTGTAATATAAATGTAATAAATATAATAAAATATCCCTATTATAAGGGGATATCAGTTGAGAATCCCATCTCTATAAATAGAGAGCTTATGAGATGAGAGAGGGGTCCCTTCTGCTTCTTCTTTCTAGAGAGATAAAATTGGGTCTGTCTATTCTAGAGAGAGAAAGTGCTGAAATTAGAGAGAATTCTTGTATTTTCACAATTTATACTGAAGAAAATCAGTTGGCATAATCCATCTGATCTTGAGTATAGATTTATAAATCACAACTCTAAGTGGATTAGGCTATTACCGACAATCGGGGCTGAACCACTATAAAAATCTCCTGTGTTCTTTACTTTTCTTGTTTATACCGTTTGTCGTCGTTTTGATTTCTCTTGAAGGCTTGTCATTATTGACGTGCTCACGTCGTTGGCTAAAAACGCAGTCAACACATTATAAGCAGTTCCTGCACTAAGAAGCTGACCTGTAACAACTGAGGGGGAAGCCTCAGCTTCTGCCTGAGTCAATGCAAACACTCGCGCTGGGGCCTAGCTATCTGCCCTCCTGGGCTCTTCCTTTCTTGCCTTAGGGCAATCCTTTTTGAGATGACCCACTGCTCCACAAGAGAAGCAGGCCCTTGCTTTACACTCTCCCAAGTGATGCCTCTTACATCTAGGGCACTCAGGATAGGACTTCCAGGCTTCACTGCCCCAAGGACGACCTATTGTAACACCACGAGGTCTCCTGTCAGGACCTGGAACTGGGAAGGTATCAGGAACCTTCCTCTTCTGATCACTAGGGCCAATACCCCTACCGAAACCCACAAATGGAGGACTTGGCCTCCTGAAATCCCTTCTGGCTGCATTGTCCCGCCAGATCTTAATTTCTGCAGTTTCAGCTGTAAGTGCCTTCTCCACCACCTGTGCATAAGTAGTCACTCCTGCCACAGTGGTGATGCGCACATCTCGGGCTAACCTAGGCTGTAGCCCCTGTAAGAAACGCTCTCTCCTGGTCCCATTAGTGGGCACCAACTCCTTGGAAAATTTTTCCAAACTGTCAAACTTTAAGGCATACTCGGTCACTGATAAGTTTCCCTGAAGTAGCCTCATAAATTCATCAGCCTTCGTCACTCTAATGGCGTCATTGTAATACTTTTCATTGAACAAGGTCTGAAATTCCTCCCAACTCAGGAGATTAACATCCTTGGTCTGGCCAACCACTTCCCACCAAATCCGGGCATCTTCCCGAAACATATAGGCCGCACAGGCCACCCTCTCAGTACCAACTACCTTCATAAAGTCCAGAACAGTGGTAATCATGCTCATCCATTGTTCAGCTTTGGTGGGATCAGCACTGCCTTCAAACACAGGAGGTTGCTGTTTCCTGAACCGCTCATAAAGAGGTTCCAATCTGTTTTCAACCCCAGGCAGTGGCCCAATAACTGGCACCGACACAGAAGGTGCCTCTGCAACACTGGCCACCACAGGCACTTGCTGCTGTCTTAGGAGACGAAGCTCCTCTCCCTGTTTTATCACTATGGCCTGCAAATCATTAAACATCTGCTGCCAGTTTGCAGGTGCTGGCTGTGGAACCTGAGATTGGTCATTCACCTGACCCTTACTATTGTCATTATTCTGACCCTGACCACTCTGGCCAGCTGAGGTGCCTGTCTGTTCTGGGTTCATTCTGTCATTGATACCTTACTGAAACAACAATCAACACGGCCAGTCAGGTAGTAATAACTAAACCTCTTGCCGCCTTACGGTCCAAGAACAACATACAATTATCACATTCCACAGTC
Organism: Humulus lupulus; assembly: GCF_963169125.1. NCBI lineage: Eukaryota > Viridiplantae > Streptophyta > Magnoliopsida > Rosales > Cannabaceae > Humulus > Humulus lupulus. The sequence goes on from NC_084797.1 coordinate 234,968,428, forward strand.
ATTTAATGTTCACAATCAGATACATGTTTATGGCATTCAACACTCAGCATGTATCACATAATAACTCACAAGCAACCATACTAATAAGCAGGTGCCACCAATCTCAGTACTAATCAGTACACATTTGTTGAAGATATAGTATTTTAGGGCACAGGCTTAACACAGTATCTCATGCACACAGGAAAAGCATATATATCACATTTAAACAATTATACATATACCACATAGATAGTTACCAAACCGTGAGTCGAGCTTGTCTTCGGTGATGTGTGTACATACCCAGCCAGTCTACAGGAACCCTAACCTTGGCATTGCTCTGATACCAAGTTGTAACGCCCTGGCTACCCCAGAACAGTTACGGTGAACAGTGAACCGGAAATTTGACTCGCTACCCAAGTCCTTTGGTTAAAAACGTGATCTAGGTACCATTAACAGGTTAAGGTGAAAAACCAATAAAAAGGAAAGGGTACATTTCATTAAGTAAATAAACTGCTCATGAGCCTTTCAAAATGTTTACAAGTAGTTCGTAATACAAAAGAGTTGCTACAGTTTCAAATTTACAATCCCCGCCGGCCTAAGCGACAAAAGTAGGGTAAACCCCTAGTCCCTCTGAGAACTCCTTGACCGTGGCGGTCAAGCGGCCCTGTATGTACACCACATCACCCAAGCTCTCCACTCAGGGCTGGTTAAGCTTTTCCTTTCCTTTACCTGCACCACATAGTACCCATAAGCCAAGGCCCAGCAAGAAAACGCAATAAAACATGATATAATATCAACAACGTTCATAATAACCATTCAGGACTATCAGTCCAAACAAATAGGTGACAATAGCCAAAAGTCACAATAATGAGCATCGCTCCCTCTAGCCATGTGACGATAGGGTCACCAGGGCTTAGTTAATAGGTGATTTCTCTCATAAGCTTGTTCAGGACAGGTGCATGGTGATTCGTCACCAACATAACCTTCTTCACGACTCTAGAGTCGAAACCATGGACAACGTCCCTTAGCCACGTGACAAACGGTCACCGGGGTCATATACCTTGGCTATAGTCATCTGGTCGTAGACCAGGCAAGCGCTTATAAGTTCTTCGACCTTAGGGTCTGTCCCGCATTAATGCCATAGAGCCATTCAATGCGTGATCATCGACTTTAGAGTCGGTCCTTGACTAGTCAGTGTCTCAAACAGTAATCAGCGTTCACTAGCATTTAACATGCAATCCATGTCCACATAAATCAACCAACATGCCTCAATATCAAACCATGCATGTCATATACCTATATAGGGTGCAACTGTATTCATACACTGTTTTCTTACCTCTGGTTCGAGTGAGGATTATAATATGAACGACCCCTGAGAACGATCAACCTTTAAAATCCTTGACGGTCACCTGGTCATAACCAAATTATAGAATTTATCAATAAAAATGATAACCGAGGGTTCCCAAACCAAATCCCAGCCCCCGAGACATCAAATACTACCCAACCGGGTACTAGGTCCAACCCCGAGGCCTATGGCTTGAATCCCCAAGCTAAAAACTACATTTTAGCAAAATAGGCCTTAAGGGCCGCGACCCCCCTCTGCTGCGCCGCGGTGCACCCCCAAACAGCTCCCCATCTGCCAGACGCCAAGGGCCGCGACGCACCCCTGCTGCGCTGCGGCGCCCAGCCCAGTTCAGCAACAAAGTCACGCACGAACCAGATTTTTCCCCTGTGCGATTCCCTCTCAAACCAGTCCTTCAAACCCTCATAAAACCTCTTCCTAACACACAATTAAACCCCCAAACAACTCCCTTAGCTCACTCACATAAAACCCCAATCAAACTAACACCAAAACCCCCTTTGATTCTCACTTCCCACATCAAAATCCATGAATTAAAAACTAAAACGAAAACAGAGTACCAGCTGTGTTATATGACCAAAACTCACCTTGAAACTAGCTTACAACCTCCCACACAAGCTAACACAAGTGCTCCAACCCAGCCTTCAATTCCGTTTGGTTGAAACTCCATCAAGAACTCAAAACCCTCAAAGAGAAGTGAAGAAGATGAAGCAAGGAGAAGGTACGGGAAGATAAAGGAATTGCCTCTGCTTTTACTCTGTTTATTCTACAGCCTTATAAGCCTCTTAAGTCACATATATACTCCCAAAAAGACCAAAATACCCTTGTGTCATCTTAAGCCTCAAAAACCATCACAAGGGCAAAATTGGTACTTTCTGATTATCCCGTTAATTATAATTAACGCTTCCCAATTCCCGCTAATCTCAAAATCCTCAAACACCAATAATTCATATCCCGTTACCCTAAAATCCCCGGTAACGCTATAGCCATTAATAACACCCCGAGACTCGCCCCGAGCTCAAACCTGTTATGACCAAACCGATAAATCCCGTTCAACGATCGTCTCATGTCGGAATATTCAAACCAATCCACATTATAATGTGGTCTCACAATATATCATTAACGCACATACAAATATACAATTATACCCTCAACGGGCCAAATTACCAAAATACCCCTGTAAACAAATGTGGACTCACATGCATGCATTTAACATCATGTTATAATATAATTCTCATAAACATGCATAAACACATTTAATGGCATAATTAAACAGTTATGGCCCTCCCGGCCTACTGACCCAGCCATTAACCATAAAAGGGAATCCGGGGCATTACAGAAGGTGATGTATGGTATAATATAAAAGTTCACTACAAAAAAAAAAAAACTCTACAGCGACGACGACTTTGTATGTAGTCGAAATCCACAAAAAATTCTTTGTTCTTAATTTATTAAAAAAATAGCTACACTGACGTCGTCACTGTAGGGTCGTCAACAACACACGACCAGGTCCTCCAAATTCCTGATACTCTACATCAACGATAGGTACCAGGATTTTGGAGGGTACAGGAGGCAGGAAATGACTCTACGGCGACGAGTAGTCGCTGTAGAGTCATCGTGGAAAAAATGAGGGAAATATGTTTCTCTATAGTGACGACCTGTCGTCGCTGTAGGATGAGGAGGGAACTTAATTGCCCACAGTTGGTTGCCTATTTTCACTCCTTATAGCAATGAATAGAGTCTAATTTAATCCACAGGTCAATTATTTTGTACTCTATCGCGATGACATGTCGTTGCAATAGGGCCCAAAAAACGTCGGACAGTGAACAACCAAAAAATTTAAGTCAAATTTCACTGCTTATAGCGACTACATGTCTTCGTTGTAGGGTAGACGCATAGCACACGAGAGGATTCATGTAATATTCACTATCCTACAACGACTAGATATCATCGCTGTAGGGTCTCACCATTTGAGTGAAACAGTGCGTTTGATATCAGTGACGACTGTTCATTACCTATAGCGACGACATGTCGTCGCTATAGGTCACAGTGGTATAACTCCCAGGCAGAGCCTTTCTTCCTCATTCTGTTCGGTTTTCTTAAAAATAAAATAGAGAAACTCTTTGATTCTCTCCGCCTCCCAGCGCCATCCAACGCCGCCCAACCCTATTTTGGCAGAGGATACTTGTTCTTGATTGTCAACTTATTCAGTTCTCTATAATCAATACACATCCTCAGAGAACCATCTTTCTTCTTCACAAACAAAACTAGTGCACCCCACGGTGAGAAACTAGGTCTGATAAAACCTAAGTCCAACAGCTCCTACAGCTGTACCTTCAATTCTTTTAATTCTACTAAGGCCATTCTGTAAGGTGCTCTAGACTCAGTCGTTGGTGCCAGTTCAATATCAAATTCAATGTCTCTATGTGGCGGCAACCGTGGTAAATCTTTGGAAACACATCTAGAAATTCACAGACTAGTCTAGTCTCCTCTGGTCCCACTGGCATGACCTGAGTGGTATCAACCACACTGGCTAAGAATCCTATGCAACCTCCTTACAATATATCTCTAGCCATCAAAACAGATATCATAGGTATACGAGGTCCATGCATAGTGCCAACAAACACAAAATGATCCTCACCTTTAGGCTCAAAGGTTACCATCTTCCTTCTACAATCTATAGTTGTCCCATACTTCACCAACCAATCTATACCCAGAATCATGTCAAAGTCGATCATAACCAACTATATCAAATCAACTGATAACTCTCTGCCCTCCACTGTCACTAGCAGTGATTTGACCCATCTTCTGGATACTACTAACTCCACAGTGGGTAATAAGATTCCGAATCCCACAACATAACAATCACATGGTCTACACAGTCTATCAATAATTCTACTAGCAACAAAATAACGCGTAGCACCAGAATCAATCAAAATAGTATAAGGGGTTCTAGCACTAAAAAGCTGACCTGTAACTACTGAGGGACAAACCTCAGCTTATGCCTGTGACAATGCAAACACTCAAGCTGGGGCCGAGCTATCCGCCTTTCTTGGCTCTTTCTTTCTTGCTCTCGGGCAATCTTTCTTCAAATGTCCCAATACTCCACATAAAAAGCAAGCTCTTGCCCGACACTCCCCTAGATGGCGCCTCTTGCATCTAGGGAACTCAGGAAAGTCCTCCAGGCCTCACTGCTGCCCTAGCAGCCCATTGTAATACCACGTGGTCGCCTGTCAGAGCCTGGAGTTGGGAAGGCATTATGAGCCTTCCTCTTTTGATCACTGGGGCCTCCGCCCCTACCTGTACCCATAAATGGAGGTCCCACCCTCCTAGTGTCTCTCCTGGCTGCATTTTCCCGCCAGATCTTGTTCTCTGTGCTCTTAGCTGTGAGCGTCTTCTCAACCACCTGTGCATAAGTAGAACTCCAAACACAGTGGTAATACGAACATCACAGGCTATCCTAGGTTGTAGCCCCTGGACAAATCTCTCCCTTCTGGTCCCATCAGTGGGCACCAGCTCCATTGCAAACTTTGCCAACCTGTTAAACTTTAAAGCATACTCAGTCACTGATAGACTTCCCTGAAATAGCTTGCTGAACTCTTCAGCTTTTGCAGCCCTGATGGCATCATTATAGTACTTTTCATTGAACAGAGTCTAAAACTCTTCCCAACTCAGGGCATTAACATTTATGGTCTGGGATATTACTTCCCACCAAAGTCGGGCATCCTCCTGAAACATATATGTGGCACAAGCCACCCTCTCATTACCATACACCCTCATAAAGTCAAGGATGGTGGTAACCATGCTCATCCATTGCTCAGCCTTAGCTGCACTACCATAAAAAACTAGAGGGTGCTGTTTCCTGAACCTTTCATAAAGAGGTTCTCATTTATTCTTAGCCTCTGGTGGCTACTTAACTGTTAGCACCATTACAGGTGGTGCCTCTGGAAAGATGTTCCCTGCAGGAACCTATTGTTGTCTCAGAAGGCAGATTTCTTCTTCCTACTTCATTATTATGGCTTGTAAATCAGCAAACAACTGCTGCCAGTTTTCAGGAGCTGGCTGAGGGATTTGACTCTGGTCATTTTCCTGACCCTATCTATCATTTTGGCCATGATCTTCCTGGCCAACTAATGAGTCTACCTGCTTTGGAAGCTACTATCAACTTATACCTTGCTGCAATAATCAATACGACCAGTTAGGTAGTGATAACTAAACCTCTTTCAGCCTCACGATCCAAGATCACGCAGATACTCATCCATGTTTCGCAATCATACTAACAACACATGCTGATTTATAATCATAACAATTAACATTTAGCAATTAACAATTAATAATGCAAATAAGCATGTTCTAGCAATATCAATGTTAATAAGCACGTTCTTGCTCATCATGCAACAGTCAAGGGCCAGCCCTACTAGTGTATCTCATGCATGCATATAAATCATTTATATTCTATTTAAGCAGTTAATGTTATATTATATTTATAATATAATGTAAAATTATATTATATTATAATATAATATTTTAGATTAAATAAATGTGACAAAGTGTGTCACATATTGTAACATATAATAGAGAGTTACAATATTTAGATATATGAGATATATCCAAATAATGTAACATATATGGTGTTATAAATTTGTAACTTCCAAATATTACCCTTTATTGTGTAAAATTGTTGTTACACAATATTGAGATGAATTTCATAAAGCCATATGTGATATGGCTGTTAAAGATATGATTTTAACCCCAATAATGTGTTTTGGGAGTTACAAAATCATTTGGGAGGGTTTGGAACCGTTTGGAAAAACAGCACAATTTTTTGTGCTGAAATTGGTCAGCGGCCGCTGCCACCAACATTCAGTGGCCGCGGCCTGTAGGACAGAGACCAGTGGCCTCAGCCACCATTGTCTCTGGCCGTGGCCACAGGCCAAAAAACTGACCAATTTTCAGTTTTTTCAATATTTGTTGAACGGCTCAAAAAACTCAAATAACTCCCAAATCTCTTTTTTAATTCCATATTAATCCAATTAAACATTGGTAACAGCAATGGGGGTTGGTGGAATTTGAAATTCAAAGGGTGTCTCTAAACTCTATAAATAGGAGCCTATAGCTCACTTGTAAGACACAACTTTTCTATCCACTAGAGCACTTGGCTAGAAACACCTTGAGGCTTGATAATTCCAGAAAGCTTTTCCAATATCTGAGAGAGATCCCTTAGTGCTTGAGTTAGGGGGAAATAAGCTTTTGGACAAAGGTTTTAAACCTTGTTCAAGTTGGTGATCCCCAATCCTCTTCACTTAGGTTGTGTAAGTGAGAGTTTGATTGTGTTTCTGTCCTTCCTTTTATTCTATTGCTTTTCTTCTTATTCTCTTGTTCTATTTACTTGTATATTTTGTTTAAGAGTTGTAATCTTTTCATTTGGTCTAAACACTTTATTTTACTTGTAATCTTTTGCTTGGAGTTGTATTCTCACTATTCTCTTCTTCATCATCATCTTCTTCCTTTCTTTAGTTTATTTGTATTTTCAATTATAGAGTTGTAACCTTATTTAATCAATCTATATTTACTTGTAATATTATTGCATAGAGTTGTAATATTATAATCATTTCCATTGAGGCAAAACAATATTTTTTCCTAACAGTTAAACACATAACCACATAAATAGTTACCAAACCATGAGCCAAGCTTGTCTTCAGTGGCGAGTGTACATGCCCAGCCAGTCTACAGGAACCCTAAACCTTAGCACGCTCTGATACCAAGTTGTAACACCCTGGTTAGCCAAGACCGTCACACTCTGTACTTTAAATAGTGCATAACTCGCTCAACGAGTCATTAGGCCATAAACGTGCATCTAATTGTTATTAATGGGCTTGGGTGAAAATCTCGGTCAAAAGGAATGGATATACTAACTGTACATGAGATCCCATAAAAGTGTTTACAAAGTTATTTACAATCCAAAATGGTCATTACATTTCAAAAGTTACAATCCATCGACCTAAGCAACAAAAATAGGGTTAAGCCATAGTTCCCTTGAGAAACACCTTGGCCGTGGTGGTCAAGCGGTCGCATATGTACACACCGCCACCTAAGCTCTCCACTCAAGGCTGGGTAAGCTTTTCTTTCCCTTTACCTGCACCACATAGCACTCGTGAGCCAAGGCTTAGCAGGAAAACTTATTACTGCATGTATACAATATAAATAAATGATCATGAAATCATTATGGGGCTTCAACCCTAATAAGATGATGACTAACAAGTCAATCATGGGGTCCTGCGCTCTGAATAGATGACTAATGAGTCATTCTAGGGTCATGTGTCCTGAATAGATGACTAATGAGTCTCTCTGGGGTCCTACGCCCTAAGCCATATGACTATTAAGTCACTTGAACCTTTTTGGCCCTGACTCTAAGTAACTAGTCATAGACTAGCCAAGTGCTTTAGTTTTCTTCGACCAATAGGTCGATGAAGTATTTAATGCTTATGTTGATTAGATCTAATCATTTCGGCCTACGGTCAGAAAGATAATGCCGCTTTTGACTCATAAGTCAATTCTATACGACCAGTGCTCAGTACTATTGCCAATCATGACTGATAAGTCTAAGCTTCCCGACCAGTACTAAACACCATTGTCGTTTCTGACTAATAAGTCAGTGCCATTCACAAATAAGCAATGTTGCTAAGCATTTACAATGCAACTAATATCCATAAATAGAGCACTCAACATGCCTCATCAATAATCATGTATGTCACATACTGGGTGCAGTTTTCTTACCTCAAGTTCGAGCTTAAAATAAACAAAGAACGACCATTGAGAACGATCTTGTCCTTAGGCCCTTAGCAGTCATCTAATCATAACCAAATATGAAATCCCATCAATAAAATGAGTAATAAAAGGTTCATGGACTAAAACCCAGCTCCCGAGACCTCTAATCCTACTAAAACAGTTAGTAGACTCGATCTTGAGCCTTGAAATTCGACACCCACACTTAAAACTAAACAAAAACCCAACCTGGCATAAAGAGGATAGGCGGGCCGCGACCATCCCCCAAGGGCCGCAGCGTGCCCCCCAGATAGACAGGCCCCTTGTCTGGGTGCCAGGGGCAAGCCGCGACTTGCCCCTGAGGGTCGCGACGCGCCTGCCAGACAGGGGAGGATCTGGGGTTCATTCAAGTCGTGACTTGCATGAACTCAGTCGTGACTTGACCCTGCGAACCCAGCTCCCCTACATTTTCTTCAATTCTTACTAAGCCAAATCTTCAACTAAACAATCCCAGTATCACAATAAATCATTAATACAACTTTATCACCATTCTAACAACAAAACCCAAACTTGGAAACACCCAAAACATCACCAAACATCAAATTACACAATCAAACTCTAAAGCTAAAAGAATAACCTTAAAACAGAGTAAAACCAAAGATTTAAACTTAGAATCTTTACCTCAACTATGGATTGAACCCCTTTCAATTGTTGAACACAACCCTAAACTTCAAGCCTTAATCCTCAAGCTTGAATTCCCTAGCTTAGCTTCAAAAATTCCAACCCCAGAGAAATAGATGATCAAGAGAGAGAGAGAAGAGAACTATGTTTTGCCTACCTATGAAATCTATAGCCTTCCTTTGGTTAAACGTATCCCATGGTCAAAATGACCAAATTGTCCCTAGGGCCATTCTAATCTGTCAAAGCCACCCAAGGGTATAATTTTCATTTCCCATGTTTACCCAAAAATGGTTGCTTATGACGTGGCATATATTTCTCACACGTGGATGACAAGTGGCAGAATTGAAATAAGGCGGTGCTGTTTGGTTATCGACCAGCTACACATTGCTTCATCAAGCCTAACTATTAGGTACGACCAGGCTGGTCGTATGATTCGGTTTATTTCCTTATAAGATTGTGATTTTGTAATAATTACATTTATTATTTCATCTTTATTACCTTGATACGCGAATATTAAGGAGAGTTAAGGCCCAATGGCCCATGTAACCCCCCTTGAGCCTATAAATATGCATGAAATAGCTCAAGGAGAGGACTTTTGATCTTTGAATCTTTTTCCTGAATATTGAGAGAGAGAGAGAGCATATAGTGCGATTATCCATCGTCTTGTTGTAATTCTCCCAAGGTTTGTGAAACTCAAAGAACCCTAGTTCTTTGATCACAACATTGGAACTCAATATTAATAATAGCACTAAGTGGACGTAGGTCATTACCATTCATTGGGGCCAAACCACTATAAATTGTTGGTGTTTCTTCTTTACCATTAGATTAAACTCTTAATCGTCATTTCTTTTCCTGTCGTATTTTTGACTCCGTGTCGTTGGCCAAATCGAGGGTCAACATTCAGGTGCTTTCATTGAGAGATTGATAAAAAAAAACTGTAAGAAAATCTAATGGAAAAGACATCCAAGAGAGATGGACAGACTGCTGATGCTACATCATCCTAACCTTCTCCCCCAAATGTGGCTGAGAATGAACCACATTTAGAGTTTGAAGAGGAGGAGTTAGATTCAGAAACGCTGAGGGCAACACTGGGGGTGTTGCAGGATGAGTTGGCTAATCTGAGGGCCAATCAGGAGAATGCTGCGGAGACAATGGCGTTGCAGTAGAGAGAAACAGAACGCCAGCGCCAGGGGCTGAGTGAGCGGCAAGCGGACATGGACCGTCGGCAGAGGGATGCCATGGCTGCTCTCGAAGCAGCCATCCAATTGGCTCGGAGTTAGGCTGTGCCAGCCTCTTAACCAGATCAGCCACCGAGTGCTTCACCTCAGAGAGCTCCCAATCCTAGTCCTCCACTCAAGCTAGCAAGCCCACAAAGGCCGGAGTAGCCACCTGTGGCTTAGGATGATGTCCCAGCTAGGGATTCTGAGCAGCAGCCTCCATCTCAGGCTGGTCGAGGCAATCCCCAGAGCCCGAGGCAGAATAGGGCCGGCCAATTGCCCCGCAGCCCAAGACGCCCAGGGGACGAAGAGACGAATCCACCGAGCATGGGATAGCGTCCTTCTGCCAATAGAAGGAACAACAAGTCTAGTTCTGCGGTTAGGGGGCCCCCACGGTATAACAATGCACGGGGAACCAACGACCAGCGCAGACCCCCCTGACGCTTGGGAAATTCCAGCCCGAGGAGGAAATAGCGTGAACAGTCGGTCACGTCGTAGTCGGCCCTAGTTTAGAGATGGCTACGATTATAATGAAGCTGACTCTGGCATAGGAAATGCTGGTCGAAGGAAAGAGGTGAAGGCAGAAGCCCCCCACCTACAGAAAATAGGTCAGCTATCCATAACGCTGGGGGGCAACCTAGACAGCAAAATGTCTTTGATCGGCTAGGAGTTAGTGAGCAGAGACGCGCGGATGATGATTTAAGGGACATAATCAATGACCGTCTTGAAAGGCATGATGAGTACGCTCCCCCAGCACCGGTTGCCCCTGCAGTCCCAAAAGCGGTTCAGGCTTAGATTGATGCTCTGAACCAGGCAGTACAACAGCTGGTCGAGGAGGGGCACTCCATTTGTATAGAGGATTGTTGCGGCTGAAACCCCCAATAAATTCAAGATGCCAACATTGCCGAACTTTGATGGGTACGGAGACCTAGTATCTCACGTTAACAAGTTTGAGATACAAATGGATATACAGAAAGTGTTGAAAGATGCCCGTTGTAGGATCTTCCTAGCGACACTATCTGACACCGCCCATGAGTGGTTCTTTAAGTTCCTTCCTGCTAGTATAGTATCTTGGGAGATGTTCGTGAAGGAATTTTACGGACAATTCTATGCGGGTCGCGTACACCCCACAGAGGCTAACCAGCTGGTCGAGATACGCCAGAAGGAGGGAGAGCCCTTAAAGGAATATGTTCAGCGCTTCATGCGAGCAGTAACTGGAGCCAAGATAGTGGATGATAAAGGCAAGATGATGGACCTAACTGCTAGGGTTAGGCGTCATTCACCCCTCTGGAGTAGCCTAAGAAAGAATGGGGTAAGGAGTACCCAGGAGTTTTTGGATCGGGTTGATCGATATATCAAGCTCGAGGATGTGATTGCCAATGACGGGAAATCACCAAAAAAAGACAAGAGACCAAAGGAAGAACTCGCCAAGGCTGCCACAGGTCGGAGAAACCCAATGGAAACTATAAAGGCAACGGGAATGGTAGAAAACGAGCAAGCAATGAGCCCTCATCTTCTGAGAATAAACGCCCCAAGGGAAATCGATACGAGCCAAGGTTCACCAACTACACTGTAACAATCCAAATCCGCTAATAAGGCCTACGGCCTTGATTAGCATGCTTGTAGGGCAATATGTGAATTATTGTTTAATATGTGGATTTGTGTGAATATGTGACTAGTGATGCATGTTTAGGTGAGTTAAATATGCATGTGGGCCCCATCTAGTTTTCAGGGGCATGATTGTAATTTTAGCCTGTTGAGGGTATAAACATATATAATTGTGATATATCTGTGTTGCATGATCCGAGACAGTCCTAGGGAGTGGTTAGCTAGAAAGTCACAGCGGGGTCGAAAATCCGACTCGGGGCGAGTCGAGGGGTATTTCAGATGTTAGTCATTTTACGGGGTTATCGGGTTGTGGAAATAAATATATGGAGATATATTCGAGGTTAGAACGCCTAGGAGGAAATATAGGGGAAAATTTACCATTTTGCCCCCGGGGACGTTTTTGGTACCCCGAGCCTTGAGGTAACCTTATAGACTTAAGCTGAATAAAACAAAACCTAGAACTATTTGGAACTCTCTAAATTGACCCACTCTCTTCCCTCACTCTGTTATCTCTTATACATTTGGAGGCTTAGTGTTATTGTGGAGGAAAACCAGTCAAAGCTGAGAAATTGGAGCTGAGTTTGGGAGACTTTAATCAGAAATCTAAGGCTTGGAGCTTGAAGGGGGTGAGCTTTGAAAGTTGAGGAGCAAGTGAAAACTAGAAATCATCAGTTGAGGTAAGGAGTCTAACTTTAAAATCCCTTGAGTTTCAGTTGAGTTATAGCTAGAACTATAAGCTGCATGTGAACTAGAAGCTTGAATTAAATCTTGTTGTGGGTTGAGTTTATAAGACTGTGTTGGATTTATTGTGGAGCTTAGATGATGTGGTAGGGGGGCTCAAGATTAATTCTGGGTTAGGGTATTGAGTTAGGATGATTTTAGAAGGATTGGCTTGAAGGAAATGCAGGGAAAAATGATGTTTTTCTGGGTTTGGAGGCGAGGGCCACGGCCCTAGGAGGGGCATGTCGCGACCCGTGTGCACGCTAGGCCTGGGGAGGCCACTGATCTTGGGGCGCGCCACAGCACTTGGCCAAGCATGCCGCGACCCGTGTGTGTTTCCAGGGAGGTGTTTAGCCTCTGTTTCGAGGCTAGCCACGGCCCTTGAGGGGTTGGGCCGCAACCCTAGTTCTAGATGCAGGGTATTTTAACAGAATTTGACTTGGGAACCTAATGGTTAGGGCTCGGGATGGGTTTTATCACCCGAATTGATAAAACCCAAGGTTCCGGAGACTAGAACTATGACCTAAAGTTATTTAATGGTATAGAGCTTGATGGGTGGAAATTGTTAATATGTTGTGACTAGGGTTTCAGCGAGGCTCAAACTAGGGAACTGTGCTCGGGACATCTGTGCTTAGAAAGCTCGGGACACAGGTAAGAAAACTACTGTTCCCATAGGGCTTGTGTTGCAAGGCTCAGCCCTATATGATTGAGTTGCAGGGCTCGGCCCTACATGACTATGTTGCGGGGCATGGTCCTTTGATTGAATTTATATGTGTTTAGATTTCTGCTTAGCTATATCATATGTGTAAGTAAATGATGGAACGGCGAAGGCTGAGAACGGAAAGGGGCCGGGAGCAGCGTTTAGCACGCGGAGTGCGAGTTGCCAGGGCGAGACCCCAAGGGATTCCTGGGATATCCTTACGGTATTGATCGCAAACCCAGGGCCTGGTAAAGCGCCTGGGACGGCATGGGCATACGTGTATGGCCTGGTTATGGCTTGACTTTGTGTTATGTGTTTAATATGCATATATTATCCGCTTGTGAGGGCTTTCTTGCTGGGCTTTGGCTCACAGGTGCTCAATGGTGCAGGTAAAGGCAAGGGAAAAGTTGATCAACCTTGAGTATGGTGAGCATGAAAGGCGGTGCGTACATGTCTGGTCTGCCTGGCTATCACAGCCAAGGGCATTTTTGGGAGATGATTGTACTAAACTTGAATTTTGTCGTCTAGTCGACTCTGGTTATATTTTGAGTTGTAAATATTTCTAAAATATGATTTTGGGATCCCAAATGTTAAACGCTTTATAATTTTCAATGAAAGGTTCATTTTCTAATTTATTGCTTTGATTGTGATTTAATTACATTTTTGTCCTAAAACCTCACTTAGCTAGTTAATTGCACATTTTTTTAACTCATTTAGTAACGACTCTAAGACAGTAGGGCGTTACAACTTGGTATCAGAGTGAGCCAAGGTTTATGGTTTCTAGAGAATGACCGAACATGTACGCACGCTGTTAGTGGGAAGCTCGACTTAGGTTTGGTTGGTGTGATTGACTATTATGTTGAAATATATGCTTAAATGCATTGTTTGCCGGCTTATTTGATATAGAGCATGATGAATGATTTAATGTATGCATGATGTCAGGGCATGGCCCGTTGTGTGCTATATGTTATTTGGATTGTTGCTTATGGTTGACTGATGTGATTGGGAGGTGGTTTTGGATGTTGTTATCATGCTTGATGAGCGGCGTCATTGATTACAGGCATATTTGTTGAGATGCCTCGTCAATCATCTAGACTCCGCGGCAGTTAGGCCGAGGATGATAATCAGGGTCAGGACCCTCCACCTGCCCCACAGAATTGGCAACAGATGTTTTGCCGAAATGGAAGCAAGACTGCAACGAACAGAGGAAGAACTCCGCCAGTTGAGGCAACAGGCCCCTCAACAGGTTACTGGGTTGCCTATTCAGCAGGTTATGGCGCTAGCGCCAGTCTAACTTGTTGTAGAGAATAAATGGGAACCTTTGTATGAAAGGTTCAGGAAGCAGCATCCTCCCACCTTTAAGGGTGGACCAAACCCACTGCGGGCAGAGCAGTGGATGAATATGATATCCTCCATTCTTGATTTTATGAGGGTTGAGGGGAGCGAGAGGGTAGCTTGTGCAAGCTACATGTTCAGAGAGGTTGCCCGCATCTGGTGGGATGTGGTGGTCCAGAGGAGGAATGTGACCGTTATGACCTGGGAAGAGTTTAGGAACATTTTCAATGAGAAGTATTACAGTGTGGCAGTCCGAGTTGTGAAGGTTGATGAGTTTATCAACCTAACTCAGAACCGGATGATCGTGACAGAGTATGCTCTGAAGTTCGATCGTTTGGTGAAGTTTGCACCAGATCTAGTGCCGACAGATGCGGCAAGAAGGGACAGTTTTGTACGGGGATTGAATGTTATGATCGTCCGTGATGTAAAGATCACTTTGGATCCAGAGACTACTACCTACGCTCAGGTGGTAGACAAGGCCCTTACAGCTGAGGGGGCCGAGGACCAGATTTGGAGAGAGAGTGCTGTTAGGCGCGATGCCAGGAGGACAGTGCCTCCTTTTATTGGATCCAGCTGGGGTAGTGGCTCCGGTGAGCAGAAAAGAAAGGCCCCAGATACCCTTGTTCCTCCCAGTTCTGATAGGAGGGCACAAGGTGGTATTAGTGGTCGTCAGGGCGGAAGTGACAACTAGAGAAGCTTTCCAGTGTGTCCTCGGTGCAGACGATGACATCAGGGTGGAGTGCCAACCATTTGAAGAAGGACTACCCACAAGCCAGGAAGGAGGAGCCAAAGCAGGGTGATGGTCTCGCTCCTGGCAGGGTGTTCACTTTGACTACTACGGAGGCATAGGCTAGCCCCTCAGTTGTGACAGGTCAGATCTCTAGTGCTGATTCTTCTTATACTGCATTGTTTGATTTGGGAGCTACCCATTCGTTTGTGTCTGCTAGAGTGATAGATCAACAGTGTAGACCTAGTGTTATGTATGCTAGGGGTTTTCAGACTTTGTTGCCGACTGGGGAACTAGTAGTCTCTAGGAGGTGGATTAGAGCTTTGCCACTAGAGGTAGATGGTATGGAATTATTTGCTGATCTGATTGAGCTTGCGATGGATGACTTCGACGTGATCCTAGGAATGGATTGGCTATCAAAGTATGGAGCGACAATTGATTGCACGCGCAGGATGGTGACTTTTGAACCAGAAGGGGAGGTACCCTTTGTATTTGTGGGAACAGCTAGTGGACTGTGGGTACCTATGATTTCAGCATTAAAGGCTAGGGACCTGATGCAAGGAGGTTGCATAGGATTCCTAGCGAGTGTTGTGGATACCTCTAAGGTTGTGTCGCTTGGACCGGGGGAGACCAGATTGGTATGCGAGTTTCCAGATTAATTTCTAGTAGATCTGCCAGGGCTGCCACCTCAGTGGGAAATTGATTTTTTCATAGAGTTGGTACCAGGAGCGGAGCCAGTATCTAGGACACCTTACAGAATGGCTCCGATAGAATTGAAGGAGTTGAAGGTTCAGTTGCAGGAGTTACTGGATTTGGGGTTCATCAGACCGAGTTTCTCGCCATGGAGGTGCTCCAGTGTTGTTTGTCAAGAAGAAGGATGGATTGGCTCTATCTAAACCTTATGTTATAATAAATAATACACCTAGGACCAGCAGTATTAATCAAACCTTATGTTATAATAAATACTACTACTACTACTATGTTATAATAAATACTACTACTACTACTACTACTACTACTACAGTAAATATTTTGGGACTCTACAATTCTCCCCCACTAAAAAGAATTTCGTCCCCGAAATTTACTTAATCGAATAATTCCAGATACCAGGTTAACATGTCTTCCTCTAACTCCCACGTTGCCTTCCGTTCAGAACTATTACTCCATAGGACCTTGACTATCGGAAAACTCTTAGATCGTAATTCTTTCATCATTCTATCTAGGATGCTAGCCGGTCGTTCCTCGTAACTCAAGTCTTTCTGGAGTGCTATCATATCATATTTGAGGACGTGAGATGGGTCTGACACATTTCTATGCAGCATCGAGATGTGGAACACATCGTGACTATCTGCTAGAGCTGGCGGTAAGGCTAATCTATATGCCACTGCTCCCACTTTGTCCAATATCTCAAAAGGACCTATAAACCTAGGACTAAGCTTGCCTTTCTTCCCGAGCCGCTTCACACCTTTCATAGGAGATATCCTTAAGAAGACATGATCTCCGACTTTGAATTCCACATCATGCCACTTGGAATCCGCATAAATTTTCTAACGGCTTTGAGCAGCGAGCATATGCTTTCTAATCAGTGCTACTACATCCTGAGCTCCTCTAACAGCTTCAGGTCCAAGTAGTTGCCTTTCTCCTACCTCATCCTAATGCAACGGTGATCGACCCTTCTTCCATAAAGTAGCTTGTAGGGTGCCATCCCGATTGTTGACTGGTAGCAATTGTTGTAGGAGAATTCTATCAGCGACAAATACTTTCTCCATGATCTCGATGTAAACACCGATCCTCTATCGAATATTATTGTCTTAGAGATTCTATGTAGTCGTACTATTTCTTGGGTTTAAACATCTGCGTATTGATCTGCTGTGTACAAAGTCTTAACAGATAGGAAATGAACCGACTTGGTTAATCTATCTATTACTATCCAAGCTGAATCATGTTGCTTACTTGTTCGTGGAAAACCCGTCACGAAATCTATGGCTATATCATCCCATTTCCATTCTGGAATGCTAAGTGGTTGCAATAAGCCTGCAGGCCGCTGATGTTCTGCTTTCACTTGCTAGCATACTAAACATTTAGACACAAATTCTGCTATATCCTTCTTCATTCCTGGCCACCAATATATTGCCTTAATGTCGTGAGACATCTTGGTTGACCCTGGGTGAACTAAGTATGGGGTATTGCGTGCTTCTTCTAAAACCTTCCCCTTAATCCCTTGATCGTTTGGCACGCAAACCCGATCCTTACATCTTAATAACCCCTGAGTTGATATTGAGAAATCTGTGGCCTTCCCTTATCTAACTGCATCCATATGTGCTACTAATGTGTCATCATGCCCTGGCCCGATCTGTTTATCTTCTAACAGACTTGACTGGATGGATAAGTTAGTCAGGTTACCAATGACTACTTCTATTCCAACATTGATCAGCTCCTGCTATAGCGGCTTTTCTATTCCAGCTAATGATGCTAGACTTCCATAATTCTTCCTACTTAGCGCATCAACAACTACGTTTGTCTTGAGGCGTAGGCTATTACCTTATCATTCTGCATCAGCACACAACCCAATCCTTGCTCCGACACATCACAATAGACTACAAACTTATCATTGGGTGTCGGTACATAAAGTACTGGTGCTGAGCATATCCTTAAGCAACTGGAAACTCTCTTCACACTTATCAGTCTAGTTGAACCTTTGCTATTTCCGGGTTAGGTTGGTAAACAGAGTGGTTATCTTAGAAAAGCCTTCTACAAACCTCCAATAATAACCTGCTAGTCCTAGAAAACTTTTTACCTTAGACACGTTCTTTGGTCTTGGATAATCTTTACAACCTCTACATTAGATGGGTCTACTGCAACTCCTTCCTTGGATACTATGTGCCCGAGGAACGTTACTTGCGAAAGCCAAATTTTGCACTTTTTGAACTTGGCGTAAAGTTGATGCTCCTTTAGCCGTAACAAGATCAACCTTAAATGTTCCTCATGTTCAACTTCGTCCTTTGAGTACACCAAGATATCGTCGATGAACACTATGAAAAATTCGTCCAAATAATCCATAAAGACCCTATTCATTAAATCCATAAACGTGGCTGGAGCATTGGTAAGACCAAAAGACATAACTAGAAACTCGTAATGTCCATAACGAGTTCTAAAAGCCGTCTTGGGATTATCCTCTTCCCGTACTTTGAGCTGTGATACCCGGTCCGTAGATCAATCTTTGAAAACACGGTTGCCCCTCGGAGTTGATCAAACAAGTCGTCAAGTTGGGGTAGCGGGTATTTATTGTTAATTGTCACCTTATTCAGCTCGCGATAATCTATACACATATGCATACTTTCGTCCTTCTTATTCACAAATAGAGTCGGTGCTCCCCATAGCGAATGGCTCGGTGCCCGGTACTAGTTTGATTGTGAAGTCTATCTCCCATGTCGGCGGCAATCCTACTAGTTGCCAGGAAATACCTCTGGGAATTCCTTTACAATGTGGAAGTCTCCAACTTTTAGTGGTGTTTCCTTTACCACATTCATAACATTGGCTAAGAATGCGTGACATACTTTTTCTATCATCCTCTTAGCTTTGAGAGATGAAATAAGCGGCGTATGTAGTCCTACAAAATTTTCCCATATAAAATCGTTTCTAACCGTCAGGAGTCTCGAACATCACTTGCTTACGTCTGCTATCGATGGTTGCGCTTTGCCTTGCTAGCCCATCCATGCCTAATATCATGTCGAAGTCTTTGATTTCCAGCTCTATTAGGTCTCCTTCTAGTTCTACGTCCTCGATTTTGATTGGTACGCCTCGTACTATCCGTAATGATAGGACTATTTTACCCGAAGGAAACTATGTCACAAACCTAGTTCTACAAGGTTTGTCTAATTTCTCTATCATTCCTAACGAGATATACGAGTATATTTCTCCTGAATCAAACAATACTAGAACTTATACTATCGAGGATAGGAATCTAACTTGTGACCACTTTATTGCTAGCGTTAGCTTCTCCCCTGGTTAAGGCAAAGACTCTAGCAGGTACCATCTTGCTGTCCCTTTTCTTCTCTGGCTTGAGCTGGGGACATTGCCTCCTTTGGTGACCTTCCTGACCACAGTTGAAGCATCCTTTAGTGTTTGTACGGCACTCACCAGGATGTTTCTTTTGGCACATAGCACATTGTTGGTATTCTACATAACCCGAACTATTATCTCCATTATTCGTCCGTGCCCTTTTATCGTTATCAGACTGCTTATTGTCAGGATGCCTTCTTTTCTGACCATTACTATTGTTGTTGCTAGACTGATGGCTATTGTGGTTGTTGTTCCGACCATTTTGAGGTTGACTTTGCTGTTTAGGCTCAGGTTTACTAGCTTCCTCTTTGCTAACATTCGTCTGAAGCCTTTTCTACTTCTATAGCCGTTTCTAAAGCATCGGCGTAAGTAGTGGTTCCAGGGTTTTCTAGCTTAACCCCTAACTCAATCTTTGGTCTAAGTCCTCTAACGAACTTGGTCACCCTCAGAAAGTCAGTTGGAACCAACTCTGGTGCAAACTTGGCTAATCTGTCGAACTGCCGAGCATACTCCGCTACCATCAAGTTGCCCTAATTCATACTAGTGAACTCCTTGACCCTTGTGGCAATGACTGCCGAGTTGTAGTATTTTTTGTGGAACAGCTCCACAGATCTGGTCCATGTCATGGTGGCGACGTCGTGAGTCTGCTGAACTAAGTCCCACCATATTCTAGCATCCTTCGTAAGCAGAGAAGAAACACAGGATATGCAATCTGCAATGCTAAGATTCATGTGCACTAGGATCGGCTCTACATTTCTGAGCCATTCTTCCGCCACGAAGGGGTCTGTTGTCCTTTCAAAGTTTGGAGCGTGTTGCTTACGAAACTGCTCGTAGATTGGCTCCATGTACTGAGCTGGGTATGGCGCATAATTTTCCATTGACCATCCCCTATAAGGACCTACTTGATGGGGTGCTTGAGCCATTTGCTGAGGCTGCGGTTGCGGCTGAGTCTGTTGTCACTGTTGCTGCAACAATTCTTCCACTGGTTGTCGTAGCCTAATAATTTCTGCAGTGTTGTCGATCGGCGGCACACTTTTATTAGCAATAGCATTGGTTGCACACCTTCCCCTTCTTCGAACTGGAGGGGCTTCATTAGTCTCAGGAGCGACGTTGGAGGCATTGACATTCGTGCGTGCAGACCTTCTGAGCGACATCTTCAGCAAAAGTCTAACAATTGAGAACATCTTAGAACTTACCCTAATAGGCTCTAAGGTAAAACTTAATCTAAGCAAACATAACTCGGACCTATTAATTATGATTTCTTATGAAAAATTATGTAAGCCTTCTTTATGATTAGGGTCCATTTCTAAACTTAGAAAAATAAGTCATCTTTATAATTTACTAAGTCTGTTTCTAATCATCCTATATGACTTAATTCTGAGGCTCGAAACTCGTTGTTGTTCCAAAGTTAACTATATTGAGGGAGGGCTGGGATCAGTAAAATCGTTCCCACTACTATGGCCCCCTAACTCTCAATTTAGAACCCGGTTCCTTGATTCGTATCCACCTTCACCGAACTTTGTCATTATTTATTAAATTTATTATTTATTATGATTGTAAAATAAAATCAAACTCATACATGTCATAAAAAAATAACAATGATATTTATTTGGAAAAAGGTTTTATATACAATCATAAATGCAAGGATAATAAATAAAATAAATAATGAAAAAAAACTAATTTATAAATTTTCTTAACTGAAAACATAAGGGCTAATACACACACTCATAACAACTATAACATAAACACTTACATTGACGGTTAGATTCGGAGCTTGAGCATGTGTATCAGGGGGAACTTCATGTAAATGGACCGTTGCTCTGATACCAACTATAATGACCCAACTATTTCTAAGACCTTAGACCATTAAAACTACTAGACATAGCTACTATTTCGATACAAACATAAGAAATAACATGCCTTTATTGAAAACCCAAAATATAAGAAATAACATGTCTTTATTAAAAATGTAAAATAAAAAAAAATAGGATCCTAACTTCTAATTTCCTAAATATCATAACTCTAAACTCACCTGTAGTAAAATCATTTGTGAAAGTTAAATGCATAATGCCCTAATTTCTCATAGATTACCGAGAACATAGCGTTGGGTCATAATAGTAAATATTGCTCTTTTATTTAATAAAAACTTAAAAATAAATACATGGATCCATGGTTTTATAAAAATAAAATACTTGTCTTTAACATAAAAATGAGCAACATTTAAATAAAACAAACTTTAAAAATAAATAAATAAATAATTTGGCCCGCTTGATCTTGCTCGACTATATGGTCCCCAACAAATACATCACGAAGCTCTTAGGTCCCACTCGCCACCGGCCTTTCTATCCTTAATTTCATGAAATAATATCATAAGGAGTGAGCTTCTAAGCCCAGTAAGGAAAATACAAACAAGGGTTAGTCATATAATCAAACATAACATAAATTCACAAGAGTCATACAAACACAAACCTCTAGATCATCTCATAACTTAAGTCATAATTCTAAATCATAATCTAAGTCATAAATCATACTCTAAGTCATAAGTCATAGGTCATAAGTCATAGATCATTGGACACCTTAAGTCCAGACACACTTACCCATTTATTGTACATGAAATGTTAGGTCATACAAACATAAACTATATCATACATTACATAAACTAGATCATAATACTAAACTATCTAATTTTCCTTACCAACACCGGGATAATTGAGAACAAATGCGGGACTTGGAACACTCCTAAAACCAGCAATAAAAATGGTGAGTATTTCTAAAGGAAAAGAGATGAAAGGAATAGAACTCAACCACCAAGAGGAAACTTACCAAAAAGACACCTTAAGTTCAAGGAACTTAAAAAACCTAACCACAAAACCATAACAAAAGTTAGAACCTGAATGAAAACTAAAGAAACCAAGGAATCAAACAGAATTGAACTTAAGAACAAGGGTACCTCAGTTGAACTTATGGATTGGTCTAACTCCAATACCGAAACACTCTAATCCTCACTTCCAAAGTGTTTGATAAAGCTTAAGAATGGCAAAGATTTTTCCCAACCCAAGTGTTTATCACTCTTAAGGTCTCACTAGCACCTTGGAGTCTGATCACAGCTGAAGAGTGAATGGAAGGGTTGGGTTGATTAGTAGGCCGGGAGGGCCATACTTGTTTAATTATGCCATTAAATGATATTATGCATGTATATGTGAATTATATTATGATATGATGTTATATGTGTGCATGTGGGTCCACATTTGAATAACTATGCTATTTTAATAATTTGGCCCATTGAGGGTGAATATGTGTATTTGGGTGCATAATGTGATTTGTGAATGAGATTCCATTATTATGGAGATATATTCGAGCTATTCGGCATGAGACGGTCATATATAATGGATTAGCGGTTTTTTCATAATGGGGTCAATTTTGGGGTAATAGAAATTTTTATTTGATGATAAATTGGGAATATTTGAGATCAGGAGGAAATTTCGGAGGTTTTGACTATAATGTCCCCGGGGGTATTTTTGGGACCCAGAGCATTAGGTTTTATTTGAGGTTACTTAAGCTTGAAGTAGCTGTCAGATAGAACGTACGATTAGAAAACCTCTCGTTCTCCCTTTCGATAGTTCGTTTTACCGTTTGAGCATTTTCAAAGATATTTCGAGTTCTAGGAGTTGGAATCAAGCAAGGATCGAGGCATAGCGATCCTAGGAAAGATTAGAAGCTTCTTAACCGAAGGATTTGACGGAAAACAACCCAATCAAAGGTAATCTAAGTTTAAAGTTTTGAGTTTTTAGAGTTTCTAAGCTTTGAATTGGACTTTATGAATTGTTGAGTTTTTGGTTGGTTTGAACCTTGGTTTTTGAGGGTTTTGGAGTTTTGGGAAGCTTGGGAACTTTGTTTTGATGATTGGGGATGGTTAGGTATGATTTTGGAAGCTTGGAGAAGTTGAAAACACGTTTGGGAATGGCCTAGGGTCGGAGGTCGCGGCCCTAGCTCGATGAGGAAGATGAGGGGGTTCTGTTTTGGCTGGGCGCCGCGGCCCTTGATGTTGGGCGCCACAGTGCTTGCTTCAGGAATTTCTGGGGGCCGCGGCCCAAGGTGCCAGGGTCGCAGCCCTTGCCCTGTTTTCACCCCGTTTGCTCGTTTTGACCCCGGGAACTTAGCCATAGGCCCCGGGAGTGTTCTTACTACTTGGATTAGTTGGGATTGATCTCCCGGAGGCTAGATATTGGTGTGGAAACCTATGTTGACCACTATTGTTAATGATGTCCCGTGTTTGGTTATGATTAGGTGACCGCTAAAGGACTAAAGGGTGATTGTTCTCACGGGTCGTTCTTTTAATCTTTCTAGCTCGAATCTGAGGTAAGAAAACTGCACCCTGTGTATTTGTGACATGCGTGATTATTATTGAGGCATGTTGATTGATAAATGTGGACATGGATTGCCTATTAAATGCTAGCAAATGTTGAATACTTGTATATGTACTGACTAGTCAGGGACACTGACCTAAAGAGTCAGAAATGGCATAGCGTCATGAACGCCGAGCCAAATGAAGATTAGATATAATCGATATCAGTGTTGAATGGCTCTAAGACATTAACCTTGGACCGACCCTAAGGTCGATGAACTTATAAGCGCTTGTCTGGACTAAGACCAGTTATTCAGAGCTAGGGCATATGGCCCCGGTGACCGTTTGTCACATGGCTAGGGAATGCTGTTCCAGGATTATGACTTAAAGTCATGAGGAGGGTTATGTTGGTGACCAGTCACTATACACCTATCCTGTTCAAACTTATGAAAGGTTCACTAATCAGTTAAGCTCGAGTGACCCTATCGTCACATGGCTATAGGGGGCTGTACCCACTTTTGTGACTGTTGCGACTATCACCTATTTGTTTGGACAGAAGGTCCTGAATGATTATTATGATCATTGTTGATATTATATCATGCTTTATTGTGTTTTCTTGCTGGGCCTTGGCTCATGGGTGCTATGTGGTGTAGGTAAAGGAAAAGAAAAGCTCACCCAGCCTTGAGTGGAGAGCTTAGGTGGTGATGTGTACATATGCGGCTGCTTGACCACCACAGCCAAGGCATTCTCAGAGGAACTAGGGGGTTTTCCCAATTTTTGCCGCTTAGGTCGGCGGGATTGTAAATTTGAAACAGTAATGACCGTTTTGTACTGAGAACAACTTGTAAATGTTTTGATTAGCTCTGCAGAGCAGTTTTCAATGAAAATATCCATTCCTTTTTATTAGTTTTCCACCTTAACTTGTTAATCACACTTAGAGTACGTTTTTAACCAAAGGACTCGGGTAGCAGGTCAAATTTCTGGTTCACCGTAACTATTCTAGGGTAACCAGGGCGTTACAGGTCGCATATGTGCGGCTATTTTCTTTGGGTTGTGATTGGTTTGAAGCATTAGGTATTATTTGGTACGATGGAGATGCATATGTACTATATATTCTTTATTTTAATCTATTTTCAATTATATTAATATATAATTCTTTGTTCTCAAGTGTATTTAGCAAAAAGTCTAAAGACGGGACCACATGCACTTCAACATATCAAAGACATCGGATAAATCTTCCACCCAATTGCAGAGGTAAGGTGATGCTTTGTTGCCCGACACTTTGGTTCAGTCTCTCCAAAGCTCCCGGGCCTACCACGAACTTAAGTCGATACCAAGTGATGAGAAGTTCTTCGTCAAACCGTGTGGATGCATGCACAATGGTGCTCATCGAAGTGGAAAGGCCAAGGGGTGGTGGGTGGTGGCTCTCGTCGAACGAATGCCGGAGTCGTGGTGACTGTGGAGTTGTGCCGTTGGTGGCTTGGTCGTTGATGGAGGAGAAAACCGAGTCTCTCGGTGGTGCTACGTAATTCACGTTGAAGAAGAGGGATACTCACGTTTCTGTAAATAATTAACACACATATATATACTATTAGTTACATAACTTAACGTGATATTAGTCATCCTCATAGAAAGATCCAATAATGGCTCACTAGTATTAAGGTACAAAATGACACAAATACATTATATATTTATGGTATATATATTATTATTGATTCTAACTCAATTTTTATATTGTTTTACTATGTGAACTGTATTTTATTCTAGTTGTTATCCCCAAAAATTGGAGTCCAATGACGTGGCAATCAGAAGTGACAAGTGACAATGCATGGTCAGTAAATGAAACATTAATAGTCAATAAATGCGTTGGCTTTTCGGAGTTGTGATAAAGTGATCTGACCGATCTGATAGAATTTCTGTCCGACCGGTGAAGATTTTTGACTGACCAGTCAAGTGTCATGCTAGACCAGAGAAGTGTCATGACCGCCCAGCCAAGTGTTTGGCCGATCAGACATGTGTTGGCTGACCAGTGGAGTGCTTTGGCCCTTCAGTTTTCCTCCTGGTGTGGTGTGGACTGACTAAACAGAGTAGGGCTACGCAAAAGATCCCAGTAACGACATCAACAAGAATCGGTCATACCTGCGCGGGAATCTCTCAGATATCCCAGAATAATAGCCATATTGTTGTAATATTAGATTTATTTATATTTTATTAATTAAAGTCTGTTGGAAGAACCAAAGACCCGGTAAAAGAGAGATATTTATGTACAATCCATAAGCCTATAAATAAAGGGCTCATGAAATCATTTATGGGGATCTGATCTTTTTAGGCGGAGAAAACTCTATCGTTTTGAGATTTTGGGGACTGTTACTTGGGGCATTCTTGGGGCATTTTCTGAGAGGTTAGAGAGATAAAGTTTGAATTCTCTAGAGAGAAACTCTATATTTTTCTACTTGCACTTAAGAAACTCAGTTGGCTCAAGTTCATCTGATCTTAAGTGTAGGCTAAATATATCACAACTCCAAGTGGATTAGGCTATTACCAATAAATTGGGGCTGAACTACTATAAAATTATCTGTGTCGTACTATTCTCTTTAAGGTTCATTGTAGTTTTGACGTGTACTCGTCGTTGGCCAAAATCGTGGTCAACACTAGTGTTACTGGAAACCCAGATCTCTGTTCCTCAGTTTCATGCCTTAAACATTTGAAGCGTAAAAACTAAAATGTTTATATTATAGTATCCGTTGCATCTCTCTTTGTCCTCTTAGGTGCACTCTTTATCGAATGGAGACTGATTAAAAGAAAAAGAGGTAATATTTCCACTTATATGTATGTATGTAGAGATTAGTAGCGAAAGTGTGGTTAATTCTAGATGTTATATATAAATATAATAATATAGGAACAGACAAGCCCAAATCAATGAACAACATTGGGTCAAAATTGGAGCCCAAAAAACATCAATTTACTTACTCTGAGATCATAAGTATTACCAACAACTTTGAGAAAGTCATTGGAAAATAAGGTTTTGGACATGTTTATTATGGCTAAGTAAACGGCACTCAAGTAGCTATCAAGATGCTCTCTGATGCATCAGAACAAGGGTATAAAGAGTTTCAATTTGAGGTATTATATAAATGTGGAATTTATGAGGATTTGTTAATTCCTCTCGAATTCTTGAAAGAAATGCAATACAACAAACATTAATTAAAACAAGAATACAAAACGCACACATGTACTTGGTTTGGTAACTTCATTTAGTTCGGCTTAACGTGATCAAGTTTTGGTTGGTCAATCCACTAGATTAACAAAACCTTTACACTCACTTTGTTTACTCATATAGTTCTCGAGAAACAAACAAGAAAGAACCTGATCAGTGCTAGTTCAAAACAAAGTCCCAATACTTTTCTCCAATTATCATCAATTCTTACATCTTTTATATACAACCCCATGAACCAATAAGATGAAGTCATTTTATCCATTCATGTAACCGAGTAATATCAATAATAAGCTGCAGCCTTGTTACTGACCATTTTAACAAGTAAGTTACATGCAAGAGGCAATAGTGCTTATCAGATGGCCTGTGATTTTAAATTATTTTGGATTTGTGTATTGTTTAATGATTTTATGGAGTTCAATTTACAAGTATTACTTCTAATGAGAGTCCATCATAGAAACTTGACTACTGTCATTGGATATTTCATTGAAGATGACTGCATGGGCTTATCTACGAGTACATGGCTAATGAAAACTTGAAACAACATCTCTCAGGTTCATTTTTTCATTCGGCACTATAGCGTACTCTCATATTAATATTTTTTATTAACAATAAGAGAGTTTCTTTCAAGTCCATCAAAAACAAATGAAGGGGTCAATCTGTTTTAAATATTTTGGATTGCAGAAAAAAAATACTTGTACATTAAGTTGGGAGAATAGACTAAAAATTGCAGTGGATGCAACACAAGATTAGCTATATATTTAAATAGTACATTATATATGTGTATGTTTGAATTTGGTTGACACTAAATTGTGTGGTAGAATTTGGTTAAAATATCAGGTTTAGAGTATCTACACCATGGCTGTAAGCCCCCAATAATCCATAGGGATGTGAAAACTCCCAACATCTTGTTGAATAAAAGTAATGTAACTAATAGTATATATATGATATATATACATATGTTAATTATTTACAGAAACTCGAGTCTCCCTCTTCTTCGACGTGAATTACGTAGCACCATTGAGAGACTCGGTTTTCTCCTCCATCAACGACCAAGCCACCAACGACACAACTCCACAGTCACCACGACTCCAGCACCTATTCGACGAGAGTCACCACCCACCACCCCTTGGCCTTTCCACTTCAATGAGCACCATTGTGCATGCAGCCACACAGTTTGACGGAGAACTTCTCGTCACTCGGTATCGACTTGAGTTTGTGGTAGGCCCGGGAGCTTTGGAGAGACTGAACCAGAGCATCGGGCAACAAAGCATCACCTTACCTCTACAATTGGTTGGAAGATTTATCAGACATCTTTGCTGTGTTGAAGTGCTTGTGGTCCCGTCTTTAGACTTTTTGCTAAATACACCAGAGAACAAAGAATTATATATTAATATAATTGGAAATAGATTAAAACAAAAAATATATAGTACATGCATCTCCACCGTAACAAATAATACATAATGCTTTGAACCAATCACAATCCAAAGAAAATAGCTGCACATATGTGACCCTTTCGTACACCCGCACCAAAGATTTTTTCTAGCACCATATTGACATGAAAATTTAAAACACTAATTTATATATATATATAGGACAATTCTTTTATAGGGGCTTCACTTTAAGCCCTACCGGTAGGGCTCTCAGTGTTTCTCGACCTGTGAACAGTTTTCGGCGCGACTTTTTTTTTTATGATCGTGTATATTGTAGCTATTTAGAGCATCCTGCAAATTTTTAGAAAATTCCGAATAGTTTACAATATCGAAAACTAGGTTCAAACATGTTGTTTTCTACGCGCATAAAAAAAATTAGTCACGTGTACAACAACATGTTTGAACCTAGTTTTCAATATTGTAAACTATTTGGAATTTTCTGAAAATTTGCAGAATGCTCTAAATAGCTACAATATACACGGTTATAAAAAAAATCGCGTCGAAAACTGTTCAAGGGTTGAGAACACTGAGAACCTTACCGGTAGGGCTTAAAATGAGGCTCCTGTTGGAGAATTCGCCTATATATATGTGTGAAATAAATGAAAGTGTATATTTGAATTGCAATAAATGAAGAATTCCGGACTTGATAATATCATTGCAAGAGTGCATATGAGAAGTCCATTTCAAAGTATGGAGTGGACAATATTAAACGAGGAAGCAAACATTAAATGAAAGAATAAGAAGAAGACAAAAGAGGACCACTATTTATGTAGGTGCTAGAGAATAGTATTATTCATTACATTTTGAGTTTTTTTATTGTTAAAATTATGATCATGATGCTCAAATATATGTATAAGCTTAAAACATTGAATTCATTGAGAAGAAGTACGAAGTTGAGAGGTCATAAATAAATATTGGATTGTATATATATATATGAAGTTGAGAGGTCATAAATAAATATTGGATTGTATATATATGTTCATAAATAAATTATGAACATTCATACAATTAAGTACCAAAAAAGAGCTATCCATAAAATGTTGTTGTTGTTGCCTTCATTTTGTTCCATTTCATTCTTCCTTTACTTTATTTTCATTGATATTAATGATAATATTGTTATTAATTACGATGATTTTTTAGGCAATTTGAAACACTACTTCAAGAATAAGATTATATCCTGACAAATATGATGTTAAATTCGGTAAAAAAATAAGCAATGTAATAATTGTGCTGCATAATGTTATTTGAGTTAAAAAAGTAATATATAATTAATTAAATATTTATTGAAGTTATTAATGTTTAAATAAATAAATTATAGAATTTTCATTAATATTGAGATGTTTAAATAATATTTAATGAAAATATAGTAGTATCAACTTTGATATAGTTTTTATGCTGCCAAATTTAACATAATTTCATAAAATTATGTTTTTTAATAAAAAAAATACTATAATATAATATTGTAACATACAATTAACAAAAACATGACATTGCATTATATAATAAACTTTAACGAATGATGTTGGTTTCTTTCCTCAATAATAAAAATGCGCATGTTTTTTTTTAATGTAGTCTTTTATGCTAGATAAAGAAATAAATGAGTATTTATTTAATAAAAGTATTATTTAAAAGTGTTACCATGTCTACTATAGTTTAATAAAAATGTTTATTTATTTATTTATTTTTTATTGTTATACTATTTTGCATTATTGTTCAACTTGCCACATCTAAAATTATTACCATTCTACAAAAGGAGACATGTTTTTCACATCACTTTATTAGGGATGTGGTAAGTTTGTCGTATCATGTTGGACACTTTGCACATTACTTTATAATTGACACAAAATCTTAATAATGAAAAGAGATTAATTAAAGTATAAGGGCAACATTAAAAAATATTTTGCCGAAAACAAACACTAAACATTTAATAATTCCAACTTAATTGGAGCTTTGTTAGAGTGAGTTGTGTGTACTCACGTGAATTGGCATATTTTGTCCATTGATCAAGGTTAATTGTATATGTAAATTCTATTATATACAGCTGTCAAAATAGTCTATATCAATAAGACAATTCAAGTAAATAGCAGCACTATAAATATATATATATATATATATATGTATAGAATACTATTATAGTAGTTATTATTTTAATCACTACTTGGCTAGTTTTAGTATTTGATATATAATTAAGTTGTATATCTAATTTTGTTTGCTTGATGGTATATAATGTAATTACAGAGTACCTTTTACAAATTTTCAAGAAATTTTAAATAATTTAACATGTCGAAATCAATAATCAAACAGATTGTTGCACATAATCATAATTTCAACATCCTAAATTATCTTAAATTTCTTGAAAATTTGTGAGATATCTCTTGTAACTATTTTATATACCATAATGTAAAAAATGTTAGAGAATATATTATATTGTTCAATGAAAATGGTGAAACCAAAATACATCTCTATGCAAAAATACAATAAACAAGGTAATATTGATAAAAGAAATGTTACAACTCTATTGCTCAAAATATAAGTAAATAAAAAGATAGAAGATGATAGATATATTGGTAATACAACTCAAAGCATAACAATACAAATAAATATATAAGATAGAAGCAAAAAATAAAAGAGGTAGAAGAACAAAATAATGAGAAGAACAATAGATAAAATCTCACACTCACACAACCAAAGTGTAGAGTAGTGAGGATCATCAACTTGAACAAGGTTCAAGACCTTTGTCTAAAAGCTTATTTCCCCCTATTCTCTAAGCACTAAGGGATCTATCAAGGAAATAACTCTTTGGAATTATCAAGCCTCTATTGTGTATTTTCCAGCCAAGTGCTTTGTGGATAGACTATAGTGTGTCATACAAGTGAGCATTAAGCTCTTATTTATAGAGTTTTGAGATACCATTTGAATTTCAAATTCCATCAACCTCCATAGCTGTTACAAATGATTAATTGGATGTTTATGAAATTAAAATAAAGATTTGGGAGTTACTTGGCTGTTGGAAACGTTCAAAATTGGATAAAACCGAAATTTGGAAAATACTGTCAGCCACTCTGGCCGCGACCTGAAAAAGACTAGTCGTGGCCCACAACGTTTTTTAGATACCAATTTTCCATATTTTCAAAATGTTTCAAATTCATTCCTACTTGATTTTGTAACTTCCATACACATTATGAGAGTCAAAATCATATCTCTAACAACCATATCTCTTATGACTTTGAGAAATTCAAATCAAAATGTATAATATCAAATCTACACATTATTGGCTAATATTTGAGAGTTACAAATTTATAACTGATTTTGTAACTAAAAAATATGTCACATTTGAACACATACATGTGTCTAGTTTTATTACTTTTAATAATATATTATAAAGTATTACAAATCATATTATATTACATTATTTAATATAATATTACATTATTTAAAATAATATATCTAAAAACAAATACACAACTTATACGTATACTAAAAATACATATCGACAATGATTAAAAACAATGGAAACCCAAATTTTGTCAACATTTATGTATTTAAACGGAGGTAGATAGAGAGAGTGTAAGTATAACATGTATTGTATCGATGCATAATATTGTTCAATGAAAATGACTCATAAAGTGTGTTAGCTGACTTGACCGGAAGGTATATCAAAACGCTTTGTTGTACCTATCTTACTTCATTATTGTCGGTCCTACTTTTAATTTCTTCTGCCAAAAATTTAAAATTATTTATTTTATTCTTATTGTTTTATTTTATTTCGTTAAATGTATATAGTTCTAATAAAATGTAATAAATAAATAAAATATATTTTTTTATTATTTGTTTGAATGTTATACTTTAACAAATTTATTTTCGGATCTTATATTTTGTAAAATAATTTAAATAGACTCATAAACTCAATTTTGATGAAAAAAGATTAAATATAACAATACAACTTTTAAAAAGAATAAATTTATTTTTTATTCTGAATTGTTAGTTTGTTGAATTATTTATGATTTTAATTAAGAAAACTTTAATAAAAAAATTAAGTTTAGGGTTCTATTTGAACTATTTTACAAAATTTAAAATTTTAAAAATAATTTATAAAAACACTAAATCAAAATAAATAATAAAACAAAAAACGGACCGTCAAAAAAATATAAACACTTACTTTTATCAGGCCGAACCCTTTTTTTTTTAATTTTTATTTTAATGATTGATACGATCGAAAAAGAAAAGAGCATTGGTAAGAGGGATGTTGTTACTTGCATGTGCATTGTGTTACGTATTAAGTGGTCTCTTGATAATTATATTTTATATATGGTTGGTCGAACATTAATCACTGCTTTTCTTTGCAATAAAAGCTAGCTAGCTAGTTCTAATTTTATGAACTACTTTTTTTTAATTAATAATTATATTTTGTTTATTCGATTTGATTTATTTTAGTTTACAAAGTTCAAAGGTATATTTTATTCTATAGTGCACGTCATAATATATGATAAAGTCCAAGAGTATGCCTACCATTTTATTTATTTAATTAAAAAAGAAAGAAAGATGGTGCTACTAATTAATAGGGTTATAATATAAACTTTAACCAATTATTATTTCAATGATTTATACAATTTTGGGTTATTGTTTTTTGAGAAATGGGTGAAAATTGTATTTTTTTTAAGTGATTTTGCATAATTTTGGTTAAATTTTTGATTGATTATTTAAATTTTTCGACAATTTATTTAAATTTTTTATTAGCTTACTAAATTATAAGAAATAATTTTACAAATAATTATTAAAACTAAAATAGAGTGCAAAATAACTTTTAAAAATATATTATTTTTCCAAGAGAACTTTGTTTTTCTGATACCATTTCAGATTTCAGTTCAAATAATTGTAAATAGGATCCTCTCATTTATAAATTAGTAAAAAAATAATACTATGAGTTCTTTCTTGCACTTTCTCTTTCTTCTCTTATGAACTCAATTCTCTACAAGAGGACAAAAATACAAACTATTTTAAAGTTTATTATTGACTAAATTTATGATTAAGGTCGATACCAACCCTTTTTATCAATTTACAAAGAGAAAGGTCTCTTTTTTTTTTTTTTTTAATTCATTCTATATCCTTTTGAAGGATTTTTGGCTTTTTGCTATTTTATGGTATGTAATCTATCAAAGGCCCTACTATATGAAGTGAAACAAAAAAATTTCTATATTATAAGAAAGCTTGATTGCTTGAGTGTCAATAGAATTTTTGTTCGAGAGTTTATAATATTTTTTTAGAAATTTTCATCCTCATTAATAGCTTGGTATGTTTATGCTAGCTACTCATCAATCTATTTCAAGATACTTGTCTTTGCTTTTTGATTAATTTCCACCTATAATAGACTACTTCCGATTTATTATCTAATAATTCATGAATGATTAGAATACACTCAACCATGCCCGTTATATGCATATTTATATATGTATATATTATTTACATTTCACTAATTAATTCTCCTGCTATATATGCTTATTTTCAAACTATATATCATATAATCTAGTATTTACTTCCTTATCCTACATTAAAATATTAAACTTGGAATTCAATTAAAGAGCTAGCTATATGTTAATACTACTTTAGGGCATCTCCAATAGTACAATATTAAATATATATATATATGTTATAATTGTTAGTGCAATAAATGTTTATATGTACAATATGGTGTATATATGTATATATATATTGATATATATCGTTCGTACCCTTATAACGTGGCTCATTAATGGTATGTGTTGTATTCTATTAATGAATTTTTGTCGGATGTGTCTTATAATTGCTACTCTAACTAACCCCATGTCCTGTTCTTTCTTAGGTTGAGAGCTTCAGCTCACCTTAGTTTATATTTTTATTATTACTAGCTTCCTTATCCTTGTTATGGGTTGAATATATATATGCTAAGCTTATAATAAAAATACAAATCATATTGTTGTAATGTATAAAATTGATAAACTTAGTAAGCCGCCGGTATACAAGACTCAAGAAGTGATTAAGTGTTTCACAGATCACCAAATAATTATGAAATGATTAAACCACAACAAATAATTAGGAAGTCTAGTGATATATATAAACATGCCCATATATATAGTAGGTAAAATAACTTGCAGAGAAGTTTATTTAAACATACTTATTAAATATGTATTTATTTTTATTATTTTTTAATTATCATATAAATTTTAAATAAATAAATAATATTATAAAATTAAATAAAATATGTCTAATATAATATATGACATAAATATATTAAAAAATTATGGCAAAATATTATCTATTATTTTAATAAAAATCGGTTTACTTTTTCTTCAATATATAATAGAATGAATTACAGTTCTATAGTATATATAAATATTTATATCAATAATCTCTATATATAGGACATCTAAACACAACATCGACATCTACATAACATAAATATAAATTACAATAATATTAAAAAAAACTAATAATAGAATAGAAAATGAATAGAAAAAGTCATATGGTAGAATAGTATATATGCATCAACTCTTTTTAGTTTTTAATGTAATTCACAATGTCCTTTGGTGAATTTGATGAAGAAAAAAAGCTACAATCATATTAATATTATACATGGATTTTAAATTTAAGTTTGTTGCTAGTTTTTTTTTTTTTTTTTTGAAAAAAAGTTTGTTTCTAGTTGATAGTAGATTATATTATGTTATATGTTTAATATGATATTATTCTAATACGTGAAGTTTAAGTTTAATTAAATTTTATTTAAGTTATAAAATGTATAATTTTATTATTTTTTAATAATTGTCATTGTAAAATATCTAAAAAATATCCTATTTTAATTTGTTTAATTATTTATTTATTTAATTTGATTTAAGTTTAAATCATATTTACAATCTATCGTTAAATATAATAATATTATGTTATATATGAGAATATTATGTTGAAAGTTAACAAAAAAAAAATAAAAAACCTTTAAAACAAAAAATTTATATTATTTACACACTTATTATATAGAAGAGATATATATGATAATGATATTGTGTTATTAACTATACCGTATAGTTAATTGTTTCATAAATTTATAAAAAATTTATCCAACCCTATATAATTATGTCAATTTGATACATATCATTTTGTATATTTGATACATCATTTTGTACATTTGATGCAATGAATACACTTTCTATGTAGATATATATCTTCTATATAAAAAATGTGTAGATAACGAAAATTCTTCATTTTGATGATTTTTTTTTTAATTTTAACGAAATATTCTAAATATTTAACGTAATATATCTTTAAAACTAATTAAAAATAGATATTTATTAATTACATCAATATAAATTCAAATAAAATATCATTATTAATATAATATTTAATATAATACTACATATTTAATAATTATATTAAATTTAAATTCAAATGTTATAAAATATTATTATTATAATAATACATACAAGACTAGATATTTAATAATTATATTAATATAAATTTAATTATTATAAAATATTATCACGATAATAATATAATCCTTATTTTTACTAATTATATTAATATGAATTCAAATATTATAAAATATTATTATTATAATAATATTTAATACAAGACTAGATATTTAATACTTATATTAATATAAATTTAAATATTATATATATATAAGTGTCGTGTAAATTATTTTATGTATATATAATGCATAATCTCAATTTTTATTGAAAAAATTATTATTTATATTTAAATAAAAACATGTTTAATAAATTAGAATAACATTTATCTTTCTATTAAGAATAAACAAGCTTATTATCCAATTGTTAAGATGTAATTTGATAATATAATGAATGTCTTGTATTTTAAATATAATAGTTAATTTGTGATCTAAAATGTCATCATATTATATATATATATACTAAAAAACTAAAAACATTGTTGGTATTTTTTAAAAAAAATCATAAACAATGTATTTGTTTAATTTTTATTTTAATATGTTTATGCAATTTTTTTATATATATAATATTGTATATTTGTTTAAAATTTATATGACAATCATATAAATTTAATAAAAATAATTAATAAATTTTATAAATAAAACTAAACAAAACGTGCAGTGAAAATTACTTGGATCTAATATATATATAATCATTATTTTTCAATCAATTCTCACATTAACTATTATTTCTTCATTTACCATTTTAATTATGCCACTAAAATCAAAGATCCATTATTCTAGATATATATTGGAAAAAAATGTATGGTAATTGATATTTGAGATTGATTAATGTCGGCAGTCTCAAAAAAAAAAAGAAAGTAAAATAACTATGTAAAATAATAAAAAAAGTAATAATACCTCAATCTCACGGATGTGTTTTTAGACTTTTGTTGACTTTTTATTAACCATTTTAGCTAATTAGTTATTTTAACTGTTCTAGTATGAGTGCTCTTAGACTATCAAATAATAATGAGTAATTACTGAAGATGAATTATTTATTTGAAATTGTTTTGGACTGTGGTTTAGTTTTAGTAATTTTTTGTAAAATAATATTTGTCTAAAATTTTGATTAATTGTCTAATTTTTTTTACCAATTATCTAAATATCTTGGCCTAACTATTTAAAAAATTTCGACCGACTACGTGACATTATTAAAAAAAAATTATCAATAGTCCATCGTTCAAAATAACTTCGAACAAAAAGTAATCTTGAGAAATGACCCTAATAATAATGATAAAATTTTAAAAATATTAATAAAATAAGTTTAGTAACCCAAAAAAGAAAAAGAAAACAGTTACTGATGTTACTGACACCATAATTTTTTTTTGAAAGGATACTGACACGATAATTGTTATTCGTTTTTTTTCCCCCAAATCACATCATTAAAGCATACAAGGCCATTTAGAATAGAACACTCTTTGATTTGGCCATGGAAGTAAGGACCACTTGTTGTTTATGTTATTTAGTTGTTTATTTTTACATATGGCCAATACAAACTGAAAACTCCTAGTAAACATTGTCATTTCTATATTATAAAAATATTATGATTCTTATCTACTTATTACTTAACACAAACAAAGTTCAAAGTGAGAATCTTTTTTTGTGCTAGTTGATTTGGTTTGTTGAGAAAACCACAGGACGTGCTCATCATCAGTCAACTATCAAATATACAGGTGGGTTTTTTTTATTTGCTTATTGGGTTTGTTTCAAAGTAACAATTATATTAATCAACGCATTAAATGTTACACTGAGTTGAATAATAATTAAGAACAAAAAAATCACTAAAATACAAGGTTAATTAAAAGAAGGGGTTTTTGAGTCTTGGAGTAGGTCCCTCATGATTTCAGTTTCATGGGGTCAAGAGATCAAAATAAAGATCCTTTCCCTTCCCATATTAATTCATTTTTACTACTTAGTTATATGTGTTTAAGAATTGAGAGTTACCGTGAACAACTACAGTAGTGCAAGTGACCAGTGACCAGTGACCAGTGACCAATGACCACTTGAGGCTTTTCTTTTTGTTGGTTTCTTTGATTCCATTCTTATCTGTGAGTTTCAACGTCTCAAAAAATAAGGTACTTTTACTTTCCTTTTTTTTTTTCTGTATTTTTGACATTTCTTTATAGTGAAAGTGAGTGTTCTGATTCACCAGCACCAAATGACAAAGTGATTTTTACCACTACCACTGCTACTACTACTACCATTGCCATTACAACTACCACTACTACTACTGGCACAGTACTACTATTACTATTACTCCATCAACCATGTAAACTGCGTTTCATAACAATGAATTTTAGTCGTTTGTTCCCTTCTTTCACTATGTCATCTTTATAATCTCTGAATTTTCTATGAAGGGTCTCTCTAGATAGACCATGCTGGTTTTTTTGGTTGGTGCTTGAAGCAGGAGTGGTGTTTGAGTCAAACCCATCTAGGATATATCTAGAGATTCTCTGAGGGAGCGTTTTCCAAAGAAAGAGTCTGATTTAAGTTCTGGGAAATGAAGAGCCAAGATTTGATAGCAGCAAGTTACCGACATCTGGCCTCGTTGAGTTGTTGACTGGTGAGAGAGAGAGAGAGAGAGAGAGAGAGAGAGAGAGAGAGTTTTAAAAGATTTTCAACTAAAAAATTCATGCTTGAATATGGCTACTGGGCTTCAAAACGAGGAGGGGTTGCCACAGCTAAATAACTTCAAGAAACAGCTTGCTCTTGCTGTGAGAAGTATCCAGTGGAGTTATGCTATCTTCTGGTCCATTTCATCCACACAACCAGGGTATGGACTGTCCCACTTATGCTTTACTTTCTTTCTTTTTAGTCCTCCTCTTGTTTGTTTAAAGAACTGGGTTTTGTCTAAGACTCTAGGAAAATCCTAGAAGAGGTGGCCATACCCTGTTGTTCTGACCTCATTTATTCTTAAATAAAATGTTTTTTTTTGTACATGAAAAAACAAAAGGTAGCAAGATTTAATACTTATTCGACATTTATACTTTTTTTTTTCATTTCGATTAGTTCTTTTCTTTCTTTATGTTACAAAATATGTTGCCAATCAGTTAAACTGACATGTTGTTAACTATGCAGGGTCTTGGAGTGGGGTGATGGCTATTACAATGGAGATATTAAGACAAGAAAAACAATACAAGCCATGGAACTTAATGCTGATCAAATGGGTTTTCAAAGGAGTGAGCAATTGAGAGAGCTTTATGAGTCACTCTCTGCAGGTGAAACCAGTCCACAAGCCAAAAGGCCCTCTGCAGCATTATCTCCTGAAGACTTATCTGAGGCCGAGTGGTACTACCTGGTTTGCATGTCATTTGTCTTTAATATTGGCCAAGGGTAATAATAACTCTTCTTCACCCTTTTGCTTAAAATGCTCAAAATTGATTTCTTAAGACCTTTTAGCATGCCAAATTGAAATTTACTGTGTATTGATGCCTCATACAGAATTTGCACTTTAATCTCTTCAGGTTGCCAGGAAGAACATTAGCAAATGGTCAACCTATCTGGCTATACAATGCTCACTATGCTGAAAGTAAAGTATTTGGCCGCTCTCTTCTTGCAAAGGTAACTTCTTGTTCTTGGTTGCTTTATAATATAACATCGAATTACTATTTTCTGGTTTTCATATAAGTTGTCTGAAAATGTGTAAAATCTTGACAAACTTGTTGTTCTGTGTGTTTTTCTTTCCATGTTCGGCAACTCCTG
Source organism: Humulus lupulus (assembly GCF_963169125.1). Taxonomy (NCBI): domain Eukaryota; kingdom Viridiplantae; phylum Streptophyta; class Magnoliopsida; order Rosales; family Cannabaceae; genus Humulus; species Humulus lupulus. Next base: position 235,007,753 of record NC_084797.1, read on the forward strand.
TCTTGCTCAGAGTGCATCAATTCAGGTACTATTACAATTATCCTCCTCCATTGCTTATCTAACCATGAGTTTAGGATCTTAAATTAGCCTGTTTGATTATGTGTTTTGTTTTCTAGACTGTGGTATGCTTTCCAATAACAGGAGGCGTGATCGAGCTGGGCACAACTGATCTGGTACTTGTTATCTCAAAATCCTGCATAAGAAGTTATTACTTTCAAGAGCTAGATTTTGATGTCAACTGTTGTACTAAAATTTTCAATTTTTGAAGGTTCGAGAGGACCATGCTATCATTCAGCGTGTTAAAATGTCAATTTCGGACACTCCACACCCTTTAGCTTCTTCTAAGAAGTCAAACTTTAGAGCAGGAAGCATAAGAAATGGCCAAGGTTTTGCATGTGCTATGCTTGATTATGATTTTCTCAACAACAACTCAATCCCAGTTGTAATTCATGGAGAGGAAAATTTGTCTTCTCCTAGTAGCAGCTCAAATGGGTTGGAACCAAATCAACCAGGTGATGATTCTTTGATGGTGGAGGGAATAAATGGGGCTGCTTCCCAAGTACAAAGCTGGCAAATCATGGATGATGAGTTAAGTAATTGTGTCCTTCATTCTTTGGACTCAAGTGACTGTATATCTCAGACTCTAGTAAATCATGAAAGGGTTGAACCTGATCCCATATATGAATTGGTAGATGAACATCCATTACAAGACCTTCAAGACTGCAATCACATAAAAATGTCCCCATTGGATCTGCAAACCAAAGATTTACACTATCAGGGTGTTCTTTCAACGGTCTTAAAGAGCTCACACCAATTGATTTTAGGGACTCACCATGAGAAATTTCATCACGAATCCAGCTTTGTCAGTTGGAAGAAAGGAATGTTCCATAAACTTCTAAAACCAAGAGGAACACCACAGAACTTAGTAAAGAAGATCTTATATGAAGTTCCGCAGATGCATCTTAACCGCACCATTGACTCCCTAGAAGATAATAGCATTGGAAGTGGGGTTTGGAGACCTGAGGCTGATGAGATTGGCATGAACCATGCAATAGCAGAACGAAAGCGAAGAGAAAGACTAAATGAAAAATTTTCTATTCTAAAAGGGATGGTCCCTTCTCTAAGCAAGGTAATTACTACTTTACTTAACTCTTAATCAAATACATTAACTTCAACATAATATGTATTTACATATTGTTTGAACAGGAGGACAAAGTGTCTATACTTGATGATGCTATACAATACTTAAAAGAGCTTGAAAAAAGGGTTGAGGAGTTGGAATCTAGCAAGGATTCAACTGATGTAGAACCAAGAACAACAAAGAGAAAACCCCAAGATGCCAGAGAGGGAACATCTGACAACTATAGAAAAAAGAAAATTAGTAGTGGGACGAAACAATTGATGAACAAAAGGAAGGTTTGTGACATAAATGACGTTGAGCCAGAGAAAAATCATTATGTTTCAAAGGAATGTTCAGTTGATAATGTAGCTGTCAATATGAAGAACAAAGATGTCATAATTGAGATCAGATGTCCTTGGAGGGAGGGAGTGCTGCTAGAAATCATGGATACATTGAGCAATCTCCAATTAGATTCTCACTCAGTTCAGTCATCCACTATGGATGGTGTCATTTCCTTGACAATCAAATCTATGGTATGCAAGTCAGAGTCACATGTGTTGTAACTTTCTATCATTTCTATTTTCATTTTATAAATTCTTTTAATGACAGATTTCCTTCTCTTTTGCAGATTAAGGGATCAAGTTCTTCAACAGCAGCAACAATCAAGAAAGCACTTCAGAAAATTGCTTGGACATGATGAAGCTTTTTTTTCAGTGATATTGAGAGAGAAGAGGATCTCATTTTGAGAACCCATGTGCCTCTTTTGTTGTACAATTGTGACATGAAAATGGTTTTGTAGATTGTTGGTGTAAGAAATACAACTTTGAGGATTTCTTCAGCTGTTAGTGTCTAATAAAGAGAATAAACTTGCTTCAATACAATCAATGTTACTATTTTTTTTATGGGTGCTGAGCCAATCCACCCAATAAGATAACATATCATGTATTCATATATATATATATATAAGGAAAAGAAAATAATCTGTTAAACTGAGCATAATATATGAAAAAATGAACACATAAAAGAGTTTCATATTCCTAACATAGGAAAAAAACGAATAAAATAGATAATATTACTTTAAAAAGCATTTTTCAAATAGGTTTCTTTTGTTGGTAGTGTGTTTAAAAAAATATGAAAAAAACATTTGCACACTTTTTTTTTTTGAACAAACACTCAACACACATTTTGAAAAAGAGAAAAGTAAAGTTTTTTTTTCCTCTGATAGTAACAACTTCAAGAAAGTCATTCTTGCTGGAGGACATAAAATTATATATATTTTTTTATTCCTTTCATCATATTTGCTGAAAAAGTTCTTATATAAAGCTGAACTATGACAAAAAGAAGTAGGCAGGTATCAATGATAAAAGTTGGCTCATTGAACTGGGCTCTTTTTTTGTTGAACCAATGAACTGACATTTATATATATATATAGATTCCAACTCACTGATACTCTAGTACTACTAATCACGCCTGATCAGGTTAAAAACATTTAGTCATTTCCCATTTGACATTAGATATCACTTCGAACAATTTGGCCACAAATAGTTTTTCACATTGACATTTTAAAAAAGTTGCATTTTGAGAAAAGATCCATTATTAAAGAAAACTGAAAAATTAGTCCTTTCTAAACCAAAGTTAAAACTAGTTGCATTAATTGCATTAATTCCAAAAATTAGCTCTTTCATTTCAGCAAAGTCAGATTCTTTGATAGAGTCATTTGTAATTACATAACAAGGTTCCTAATCTAAGAACTAGAATCCAAAAATCTAAAGCTTTAATAATTTCTCAGGAGTACTAATTTCCAAAGATTGTAGTTGTACCCTTTCATCAGATGTAGACAACAACTATTCATCTCAACCAATTTGTTTCCATGTTTATTATTGCACAACATACTAGAAACTACAATGTCTTTTCCTCTATGGGAGAATATGATGGAATCTGCATGCATTGTCTTAAAACACCCAAAAATTTGTTTGATGTTGTGAATATTGGAAAATCGCTAAAGGTGCCCGGTGTGACGTGTTGCAACATGACACACCTCCAGGGGCCATTTTGTATGATGAGCATGCCTTGGTGCTTGATCATTAGTCAAGCCTTGCACCAAGTAACCTCAAGGGTAGGGGATGTCACTTTTGTAATGATGTATATGTCTCCCAGGAGAAAATCATATATGTTCCTGGAAATACTTTATTTCCTTAGAATGCTCCTTAGGGGGAGGTGACCTGGTGACTTAGAGAAGCACCATGGCCACCAGCAGATAGGAGCTTAAGTTGTGTACTCCCTTGCCCTATCAAGACCTTATATAAATAAAACGATGTTTATCCATGTCCCTTTGTGTATGCTTCCTTTATGTTCTATGTGTTGCTTGTTTGTTACTTTTGTTGGGCTATCGCGTACCACTTGCCTATGTTGTATGCTCTAGTTGTTGTGTGGGATGTTGCCTTTGGATGGCTTGTTTTGTGCTTGCTCATGCTTCGTCATTGCCCTTACATGTGCGAGATTTGTATCGTGGCTAACCGTTGGGTTTGTTTGCCGTAGGTGTGAATTTTAGGCTGACTTGCTAGCTGAGAGTGCTAACAAGTGTCGCACGTTCTGTCAATTCGAGGAGTCAAGTTGGCGGCCCGTGACAGTTGGTATCAGAGCTAGGTTAGAGAATGCTTGGTGAACCTGCATGATGGTGAGCAACACTCAAAGGATCGAAGCGCTGGAGAGGCACGTTGGAGAGCTAGATGGCTCGGACGAGAGGGTCAGAGATCTTAGCTCTGTTAGGCTAGAACTAGAGACGAACAACGCACAAAACCGTGTGGCTGTGTTGGAGCGAGATACAACCAATTTACTAGCCCGCATAACTGCAATCGAGTGAAATGAGAACCTTTCAAGTACATCCAATAGTCCTCGGAGGGAGGAATGTATTGAGGTAGTGGAACGAGCGGTGAAAGACCTACAAGAAACACTAAATGACCTTGTAGATAATTGTAGGGGGTCAGTTGAGGCATTGAAGGATGAGATGTTGGAGATGAACACTAAGCTGAACCTTACCATGAGGGCAGTCGGGAATCAGCCTGCAATTGGACCTATTGGCATGGAATACGAAAGGGTAAAGGGGCCTGAGCCGAGGCCCTACGGCGGGGCTAGAGACGCAAAGGACTTAGAGAATTTCCTCTTTGATATGGAGCATTACTTTAGAGCTGTGAGAGCTGAATCAGAAGATGGCAAGGTCGCCATGGCAACGATGTACTTGTTTGTGGATGCCAAAGTGTAGTGGAGGACGAAGTACGATGACATTCAGAACGACAGATGCACCATAGCAACATGGGAAGATCTAAAGAGAGAATTGATGACGCAGTTTCTCCCTGAAAATGTTGCTACATAACTCGATGCCAGTTGAGAGAGCTGAAGCATACTGGAACAATCTGAGAGTACGTGAAGAAATTCTCTGGGTTGATGCTTGATATCAAAGACATGTCTGAAGTGGACAAGCTCTTTGCATTTTTGGAAGGTTTGAAGCCTTGGGCAAAGCAAGAGCTCGAGAGAGAGTGAGTGGCTGACCTGGCCACTGCTCAAGCTACTGCCGAATGACTGACTGATTACTCATCAGGGAACATTCAATCGAAGAAGATTAATCATTCACCTAGCGGAAGCAACGTTGGAGGTTAAAAGTCGGGAAAGTCTTGGCAGAGAAAGAGTGGGGGAGGAGAGAAGAGGAGTGTGGAGTCTAACTCTCCTAACAAAGGTAGTAACCCTCCGTTCAAGAAGCCTCTTACATGTTGGATTTGTACCAGACCGCATAAGTCAACATAATGTCCTCACAAATCCAAGATGAGTGCCATCCAGGCATCATTTTCCCAAGGAAAACAAGCCAACGAAGAGGAGGATGAGGAATATGTGCACATGGGGGCCCTCCGGATGCTAAATGCTCTCAAGAAACATGGTACAAAAGTGAAGAAGACCCTTGGAAAAGGACTAATGATTGTGGACGCCACTCTAAACGGTAAAATGGCCGGAAGCGTGATGATCGACACTGACGCCACTCACAACTCCATTTCAGAGATCGAAGCCAAACATCTGAAATGGGAGAAGGACTATTGTCAGGTCCCGACCAGTGACCCTCGACCAGTGGGCGCGCATCCTGTGCACGGACTCGTACGGACGAGTGGGCCGAGTAATGTCACGACCAGTGACGCGGCCCACTAAGGGCCCATGGGGCTTGGGCGGTTTGGGGATTACTTAGCATGGATGTACTCCTCCTTCTTAAGTAACTTAGCATGGTGGGTTTACTCCCTTAATGGGCCGGCCATCTAGTTTATGGGCTTGTCCACATGCTTTCGATAGATATTTTAAGGGAAATGGATGGTGGGGAGCTTGCCACTTGTCGGCCTAAGGTGTTCTCTAGTTGCCTATATATATGGCAATGCCCACACATGTTTAGGGGCTGCCATTACATTTCTCTATACTTGTAAACACATTCTTATCAATACAAAGCACGGATTCTTTGTACCTTGTTGCCTTGTTCCTTTCATTAAGTTGCTTACACTCTTTCGGAGTGGTTTTCCATACCCACTCTTTTAGGCTGACTTTGCCGACGGACTGGTGAAGTGCCGCACTCCCTAACCTCGGTGGGTTCGGAGCGTGTCAGGTGGTATCAGAGCTGATTGTGAGGAGAAAGAGTAGAACTAATGACGGATCAACCAATGGCGGAAGCCACGAAGCAAGTGTCTAAAAAGAAATATGATCTTAGAGAAGTAGTAACTGAACTAGAAAAACGTCTCGAAACAAACGTTTACCTTGTCCATGCCATGGATTCACGAATTGGAGGCCTTGAAGAAAAGTGCAATGATCTAGAAGCAGAAGATGCTGCTATACACGACTCCATTTCGAATGCACTTCAAATGCAGGCCGAAAGTCTGCGAGATGAAGTTGGAACCATGAGGGATTTGCTGCTCGCGGAAGTAAATTCCATATGAGCACGGCTCGATGTCATGGAGGTAAATGAAAGAGAGAGAGACGCAGAGCATCGGGAGATGCTCAACCGACAGGAAGAGGCGAATACAGCCACCATGGCCAAGCTTGAAGAAATCCAAGCCGATTGGGCCATGTGTAGAAGAGCTGCGTCCGGAGGTGGAGTTTCCACCCCCTTGGTTCACAAAATCGAAATACCAAAGCCAAAGACATTTGGCGGGGCCCGAAATGCCAAAGAAGTTGACAACTTCATATGGGGCCTATCTCAGTATTTCGAAGCTACCAACATCACCGATGAGGCAGTAAAAATCCGAACCTCGGCTATGTACTTATCCGATACTGCCATGTTATGGTGGCGCCGGAGGCATGGCGAGATTGGAAGAAAACTCTGCGTGATGGACTCTTTTGAAGATTTCAAAAGAGAGCTAAAGAAGCAGTTCTACCCCGAGAACGCACTAGACGATGCGAAGGGCCAGTTGAGACGGCTCAAACAAACTGGTGGGATCCGAGAGTACGTAAGAGATTTTACAACTTTGATCCTAGAAGTCCCGAGCACTACCGAAGAAGACTCACAGTTTAACTTCATTGATGGGTTACAACAGTGGGCTAAAGTTGAGTTAAGGCGGAGGAATGTTCAAGATCTTTCTTCGGCTATTGCAGTAGCCGAGAGCTTAACCGACTATACTTCTAAAGAATCCTCCAGACCGAAGGAAACAAAGACGTTTGTTAGCCCGAGGAGCGGAGGAGGAGAACGGTGGAAGGCTCGTGGGACGCCCGATGCTAGTGCGAGTCAAAAGGGGAAGACTAAGGAGATGGTCACACGAGACACTGTTCGATGCTTTGTCTGTGCTGGGCCACATTGGGCGCGGGAATGCCCACAAAAACGGCTGTTGAATGCTCAGGCAGTCGTTAAGCAAAGGGAGCTCAAGGAACAACGAAGACTCGAGGAGCAAGGAGCCAGATGCGGCTCGATGAAATTGTTGAAAGCCCTGAAAGCCAGGCCACGAACAAGAGCAGATGGCCAGATGTTCGTGGATATCATCCTCAACGGAACGAAGATGACGGCGCTGGTCAATACAGGTGCGTCTCACAATTTCTTGTCACCCTTTGGAGTGAGGAGCGTTGGGATAAAGCCTGCTCATGAAGGCGGGGCACTGAAGACGGTAAATTCAGTGCCTATCCCAATAACCGGCGTTGCCAATGGCGTTGAAACCAGTCTTGGTGAATGGACTGGTTGGACTAATTGGTCGATAGTGAACATGGACGACTACAACGTTGTCCTAGGGATGGAATTCTTTGATCAGACAAAGGCCATCCTCATTCCCTACGCCAATCAGGTTTGCATCTCTGATGATGCCGGTTCGTGTGTTGTTTCTACCCGAACAACCATGGAAATTGAAGAGCGAGCGTTGTCCGCCCTTCAATTCAAGCGAGGAATGCACCAGGAGGGTGTGAGTTACCTTGCTATACTGAAGGAGTTTGATGATGAGGTATTATCAGCCCCGACAGTGGAACTCGATGAAGTACAAAGTGTACTGAATGAGTTTGAGGATGTAATGCCGGATGCCTTGCCTACGCAGCTACCCCCTCGACGTGGTGTGGACCACGAGATCGAGCTAGAAGCTGGTGCCAAGCCTCCCGCAATGTGTCCTTATCGGATGGCTCCGCCGGAGTTAGCCGAGCTGCGTAGTCAGTTGAGAGAGTTACTCGTCACTGGCTTAATCAGACCCTCTAAGGCACCCTTTGGGGCGCCTGTGCTATTCCAGAAGAAGAAGGACGGGAGCCTTCGGATGTGCATCGACTATCGGGCACTTAACAAGATTACCATAAAAAATAAGTACCCGATACCACTGATCGCGGATTTGTTCGACCAGTTAGGAACTGCTCGATACTTTACCAAACTTGATCTTCGCTCCGGCTACTATCAAGTGAGGATTAAAGAGGGCGACAAGCCGAAGACCACGTGCGTGACTCGATACGGCTCGTATGAATACCTGGTGATGCCCTTCGGTCTTACCAATGCCCCCGCGACGTTCTGCACATTAATGAATAAGGTATTTCAAGATTACCTTGATAAATTCATTGTTGTCTATTTGGACGATATTGTCATATATAGCAACACTCTGGGAGAACACCTTGACCACTTGAAGTTAGCTTTTGCGTTGCTAAGGGAAAATCAGCTCTTTGTTAAAAGGGAGAAGTGCACCTTTGCGAGCAATGAAGTAATGTTCTTGGGTCACAGAATCAGGGACGGACTTCTGATGATGGATGGGGCCAAGGTGGTGGCCATCCAAGATTGGGAACCCCCGAAAAAAGTCCCCGAACTAAGGTCCTTCCTTGGTTTGGTGAACTACTATCGATGGTTCATCAAAAGCTACTCTTCCCGAGCAGCTAAACTGACCGACATGCTCAAGAAAAACAAACCTTGGGAATGGGACGCTGCTTGCCAAAGCGCGTTCGATGACTTGAAGGACGCGGTTGCTGTTGAACCTTTGCTGGTCTTGCCTGACTGCGCAAAGCCCTTTGAGGTGCACACAGATGCATCCGACTTTGCCATTGGAGGAGTCCTAATGCAAGACAACAGACCGGTTGCCTTCGAGAGCCGCAAGCTCAACGAGACCGAGCGGTGGTATACGGTCCAAGAAAAGGAGATGACGGCTGTGGTTCATTGTCTGAGAGTATGGCGCCATTATCTCCTCGGATCCTTCTTTGTTGTCATGACTGACAACATAGCCACAAGTTACTTTCAAACTCAGAAGAAGCTGAGCCCGAAGCAGGCTCGATGGCAAGACTTCCTTGCTGAGTTTCACTACTCGCTAGAGTACCGACCAGGGAAAGTAAACGTGGTCGCGGATGCACTAAGTAGGAAGGCATCTCTTGCTGCACTCAGTCGACCACTGGGCACTCTTGTGGCTCGAATAAAAGAAGGGTTGGTACATGATCCTTTGGCCAAAAGTTTAATCACTATGGTCGAGGAAAAGAAGACGCGGAAATTCTGGCTGGTCAATGGTTTACTCTATGCCAAGAGTCATTGAATATATGTGCCTAAATTTGCCAGTCTTCGAAGGGAGCTCATCAAGGAATGCCACGACTCCTTATGGGCTGGGCATCTGGGAATGAAGCGCACTTTGGCGCTCATAAAGGCGATTTACTATTGGCCTCAACTTCGTGATGATGTTGAAGCCTATGTCCGCACTTGTCTTGTCTGCCAACAAGACAAACTAGAAAAGCGCTCACCAGGCGGGTTGCTGGTCCCTTTGCCCATTCCTGATAAACCATGGGAAAGTTTATCTATGGATTTTATTACTGGCTTTCCAAAGTCAGATGGTTGCGTGAGCATAATGGTGGTTGTTGATCGATTCAGCAAGTATGCAACCTTTATCCCAGCCCCGACCGAATGTACGGCGGAAGTAACAGCGAGACTCTTTCTGAAATACGTTGTGAAGTTTTGGGGAATACCCTCAAGTATCATAAGTGATCGAGATCCTCGTTTTACTGGTCGCTTTTGGACCGAGTTGTTTAAACTCCTTGGTACGGAATTAAACCTCTCAACTTCGTTTCACCCTCAAACCGACGGACAGACTGAGAGGGTGAATGCACTAGTCGAGTTATATCTGAGGCACTATGTTAGTGCGAATCAGAAAAATTGGGCAAGTCTGCTTGGCGTTGCCCAGTTTTCATTCAACCTTCAGCGAAGCGAGTCCACGAGCAAGAGCCCATTTGAGCTGGTCGTGGGAATGCAACCTCAAACGCCTCACGCGCTAGTCGAGAATTACGACGGGCAGAGTCCCGCGGCGTTTAGGTTCGCGAAAAATTGGAGTGAACAGGCCGAGTTGGCCAGGGCTCATTTGATGCGAGCCCAGAAACGGATGAAGAAGTGGGCGGATAAGAAGAGAAGGCTAGTCGAATTCCAAGAAGGTGATCTTGTCTTGGTGAAGATGCTGCCTCAACAGTTCAAAGCCTTACGGAGATTCCACAAAGCTTTGGTTCAGAAACACGAAGGCCCATTCCCGGTGATCAGGAAAGTGGGCCAGGTCGCCTACAAACTTCAGCTGCCTCCACAGTTGAAGATTCATCCAGTATTCCATGTGAGTATGCTGAAACCTTATCATGGTGACGAAGAAGACCCCGAGCGGGGAGTGTCCAAACGAGCCCCTACGGCAATGACTACTTCTTATGATAAGGAAGTCGAGTGTATACTGGCCGATAGAGAGATTTGGAAGAAGAGGATCCCCAGATACACAGAATACTTAGTTAAGTGGAAAGGTTTGCCAGACGAAGAGGCTAGTTGGGAACCAGAATCCCTTCTCTGGCAATTCAGAGATCACATCCTACGTTACAAGGATGGTGATGCGACGGGGACGTCGCGAACTTAAGTGGGGGAGGGTGTCAGGTCCCGACCAGTGACCCTCGACCAGTGGGCGCGCATCCTGCGCACGGACTCGTATGGACGAGTGGGCCGAGTAATGTCACGACCAGTGACGCGGCCCACTAAGGGCCCATGGGGCTTGGGCGGTTTGGGGATTACTTAGCATGGATGTACTCCTCCTTCTTAAGTAACTTAGCATGGTGGGTTTACTCCCTTAATGGGCCGGCCATCTAGTTTATGGGCTTGTCCACATGCTTTAGATAGATATTTTAAGGGAAATGGATGGTGGGGAGCTTGCCACTTGTCGGCCTAGGGTGTTCTCTAGTTGCCTATATATATGGCAATGCCCACACATGTTTAGGGGCTGCCATTACATTTCTCTATACTTGTAAACACATTCTTATCAATACAAAGCACAGATTCTTTGTACCTTGTTGCCTTGTTCCTTTCATTAAGTTGCTTACACTCTTTCGGAGTGGTTTTCCATACCCACTCTTTTAGGCTGACTTTGCCGACGGACTGGTGAAGTGCCGCACTCCCTAACCTCGGTGGGTTCGGAGCGTGTCACTATGGTCGCATGAAGGCAATTAACTCAGAAGCCTTAGCCACAACCGGCATGGCTAAGAAGGGGAACATGAAGATCGGCTCGTGGGAGGGGCAAACTGACTTGGTGGTCGTGCGAATGGATGACTTTGATGTGATATTGGGTATGGAATTTCTTATGGAGAAGGGAGCCATTCCCATCCCAGCTATGGGAAGTTTACTCATAATGGGAGAGACATTTGCAGTGTTACCTGCTAAAGTGGAGCAGCCCCCAGAAACTAAGTTGTTGTTAGTCTTGCAATTTAAGAATGGTGTTAAAAGACAAGAACCTACGTATATTGCTCTACCCACAATATAAGAGGATACGGTGGATGAAGTCATTCCACCAGAGATTTGAATGGTCTTGAAGAAGTATGGAGATGTGATGCTAGATCAACTCCCCAAAGCCTTGCCTCCTAGAAGAGGGATTGATCTCCTAATCAAACTGGTGCCGCGAGCCAAACCACTCGCAAAGGCGGCTTATAGGATGGCGCCCCCTGAACTAGAAGAACTGAGGAAGCAGTTGAAGGAATTACTAGAGGCAGGCTTCATCAGACCATCGAAGGCACCATTTAGTGCGCCCTTGCTATTTTAGAAGAAGCATGATGGGAGCTTGAGACTGTGTATTGATTATTGGGCTCTCAACAAGGTGACAGTGCGCAATACGTACCCCATCCCATTGATCACAAACTTGTTCGACCAGTTAAGTGGGGCAAAATTCTTTACAAAACTAGATTTGAGATCGGGCTACTATCGAGTGCGGCTAGCAGAAGGGGATGAGGCGAAGACAACGTGTGTGACTCGTTATGGAGCATTCGAGTTCCGAGTCATGATGGTTGGGTTGACAAACGCACCAGCCATGATGGACCCAAAACAGGTATGTTTTAAATATTTAAATCGCAAGCGCACGAATCGTTCATATAGAATAGTGATCGTGTAAGCAAGGATGTCGAACCCAAATGAGTTGTCTAAAATAAAAAAGAAAACTATTTTAAATCAAAATTGATAAATTCTAACCTAGCCCCAAAGATTGATGAGAACTTGTGACAATAAAATAAAATAAAAGATAATAATAAAGATATTAAAGACAATATATATACTTAAATTAATAATTTTAAACAAGATGGTAAAAGAAAGGTTATTAAGATAATAGAATCCACAAATATAAGTTCAATAATATTTAAAATTACATTGATTCCCAAGTTTTAGTAATAGTAGAAACTAATCAAACCATCACTTATTCAAATTAGATATTCTATTTAAGCACAAGTTTTTATGAAAATATAGGAACTATCTTCACTCTTGAAAAAGTATAATTTCAAAGCATTTAGTGTAAATCAATCTAATGAAATAACAAATAAATCAATGAACATTATTTATAAGGAAAAACATAATATTTTTGTTCTAAGCATGGATGTGTACAATTTAATGACACATCTTACACAAAGAATATTATATTTTTGCACTAATGAAGAACAAAGTGTAAATATGTGCTAACAATCCAAAATACATGATATTTAAGATGAAAGAAGATATTTGAAGAAGAAAATCCATAAACTTTATTGCACAAAATGGGAAATCAACACACAATATAAATACTATTTAATTACATATTGTTTCATCATCACCTTAATAATCTTAAAAAGATTAGAAACTCATAACTAGAATAGAAAATACAAACAAAAAAATTACAAACATAACTAGGAAAATTTGGAGGAAAACTCCCAAATTGTTCCTCTAAAAATACATAGAAAATTAACCAAAAAGAAGAAGAAGATGAAGAGAATAGAGAGGTTTGAAAGTGTAGAAACTTTGTGTAGTGTAACCCCTCTAAAAATTAGCCCTAAACTCCCTTATTTATAGCAAAAAAAAGGGTATTAAAATAATTAATTTAAATTAATTAAATTGATTAAATTAATTGAATTAATTATAATATGGCAAATAGGGGTAAATTGTAGGGTGTAATGATGATTTTTGAGTAAAATGTGTAGAAAGTGGGGTAAAAATGTGGCATTTTTAGACAAAGGGACAAGGGGACAATGGTGAAATTGTTGGGCTCAAGGGGAAATGGCAGCTGGCTATGGGTGGCTGTGATTGGGCAGGTGGGCCACGGTTAGGCCTGGTGTGAATTGGGCTGCTTCAGGAAGTTGGTGCACGACTGGGGCTGAAGTGAGGCGTGGGCTTGCTAGAGCTTCAGTTGGGCAGGAGGCCTCGCGTGGTGGAGAAGTTGTTGAAGAGGGACGGCTGGAGTAGTCTTCGGCTGGCTGAGAGAGTTTGTTGTGTGATTTTGGTGGGGAGCAGGTGTGTTTGCTGAAGGGAGATGGAACCGTGGGCTGCTGGGAGGAGCTGTTGGAAGCAGCTGGCTGGAGGAGACAGGCCCAGGTTGGGCCTGGGCTGGCGGTCTTCATAATTGCCAGCTTTTCATTTCGTTTTTTCTAAAAAATGCCACTCTTTATCCTCATTTTTATTGCTTTTCAAGAGCAAATAAATTACAACAAATTCCCTATAAAACAAACATAAATGAAATTAAAGCTAAATATTTTCAATGATAAAATATACAACAAAATATCCATAAAAATATTAATTAAAACTTAATTTACTTAAACATTTAAGCTCAAAATTGCATATTTTTACTCCTAACTTAACAATATTAATTTTAAATAATTAAACTATAACATTTTACAATAATATAACTATAAAAATACACAAAAATCTATAAAATTAAAATAAACCTAATAAATTCAAAATTACTTAAAAACTTAATAAATCAATTAAAAACTCAAGAATTAAACAACAATTAGCACATAAAGAGTGGAAAAATAACTCTATTTTGTAGAGTTATCAAGTCACATTCTGTATGTTGATGAACCGAGTTTTCCATGAGTACCTAGATAAGTTCGTGGTAGTCTACTTGGATGAAATTGTTGTTTATAGCTCCACAATAGAAGAACATCAACGACACTTAGCTCAAGTGTTTCAAAAATTGAGAGAGGACCAACTCTATGTGAAGTGAGAGAAGTGCTTATTCTCACAAGAGAGAATCAAGTTCTTAGGCCACATTGTAGAATGTGGTCGGATCCGCATGGATCTAGAGAAGGTGCGGGCTATTCAAGAATGGAAGGCCCCCACCAATTTGAAGGAACTACGCTCTTTCCTTGGTTTAGCCAACTACTATCGAAGAGTTGTGGAGGGCTATTCAAGAAGAGCAGCACCCTTGACCGAGTTGTTGAAGAAGGGTGTAACTTGGACGTGGACCGATAGATGTGTTAAAGCATTTGAGAGTCTGAAGGAAGCCATGATGCAAGATCCTAACCTCGCCTTACCAGATGTCAGTAAACCCTTTGAAGTGTAGACAGATGCGTCTGATTATGCTTTGGGAGGAGTACTTGTATAAGAGGGCCACCCTGTAGCTTATGAAAGCTGCAAACTTATGGAGGTAGAGAGGCGGTACATTGCATAAGAGAAGGAGCTTCTCGCAATAATTCATTGTCTACGAGTGTGGAGGCACTATTTGTTGGGGTCGAAGTTTGTGGTGAAAACAGATTATGCCGCGGTGAGTTATTTCCTCACCCAGCCAAAGCTTACCCCTAAGCAAGCAAGATGGTAGGAGTTCATAGCAGAATTCAACTTTCATTTCGAACACAAGGCGGGCCGTCTAAACCAGGCAGCTGATGCCCTGAGTCGCAAAGCTGAGTTAGCGACTCTAAAATTGCTAGCAAATATGTCGGCTAGCACGGTGACTACTCCCTTTCGAGAGTGCATTAAGGAGAACCTGGTGAAAGACCCAGTGGTGAAGACCATCATGAATCTCGCAAAAGAAGGAAAGACTCGCCAATTTTGGGTGGAAGACAATCTTTTGTGGGCCAAGGGTGGTCGCTTATATGTTCCAAAGATGGGAGATTTGTGGAGGACACTAATGAGTGAGTGTCACGACACCTTGTGGGCGGGTCATCCAAGGTGGCAGAGAACACATGCCCTGTTGAAGCAAGGGTACTACTGGCCACAAATGTGTGATGATATAGTGAAGTACACCAAGACCTGTCTCACCTGTCAGCAAGACAAAGTGGAGAGACACAAGACACCAGAGTTGTTAGAACCTTTGTTAGACCCAAGCCGACCATGGGAGAGTGTGTCGCTTGACTTCATTACTAGTCTACCGAAGACAGGAGACTTGAGTGCGATCTTAGTGATCGTGGACAGATTTTCAAAGTATGCAACATTCATATCGGTGTCGAAGTATTGCTCGGAAGAAGAGACAACAAGACTTTTCTTTAAGTATGTTGTTAAGTATTGAAGAGTACCCCAAAAAATAGTCAGTAAACGAGATGGAAGATTCACAGGAACCTTTTGGTCCGAGTATTCAACCTTTTGGGGTCACAACTAAACATTTCCTTGAGCTACCATCCTCAAACAGACGGACATACTGAAAGACTCAATGGGATGCTGGAAGAGTACTTGCGGCATTTTGTCAACGCCAACCAAAAGAATTGGTCGTAACTACTATACGTAGCTCAATTTTGCTTCAACTCTGAGAAGAGTTCTTCATCAAACAAGAGCGCTTTTGAAGTTGTCAATGACCAGCAGCCACTGTTACTCCACACAGTGGATGAGTATCGAGGAAGAAATCCAAGAGCCTTTAATTTCACGAAAGACTGGAAGAAAACCACCGAGATTGCCTGAGCCTATCTTGAGAAGGCTTCAAAGAGAATGAAGAAGTGGGCAGATCAGAAAAGACGACCGTTGGAATTCAAAACAAGGGACTTAGTGATGATCAAGCTGAGGCCTGAACAATTGAGATTCCGAGGGAATAAGGACATCAGACTCGTTCGCAAATACGAGGGTCCTGTTCCAGTCATCTCAAATGTGGGCCTAACCTCCTACAAAGTCAGCTTACCAAAATGGATGAAGATACACCCGGTCTTGCACGTCAGCAACCTCAAACCGTATCATGAAGATCCAGATCGCAACCAGTCTACCAGAAAAGGAGTCAGCGTCAAGCCACGAAGCAGCAGACAACCTAAAGAAATCCTAACAGAGAGGACCATGGTCATGGACAGAAAGAAGAAGAAAGAGTTTTTGGTGAAGTGGAAAGGGCTTAGAGATGAAGAAATTTGCTGGGAAAGGGCAAAGGACTTGCACAAGCTTATGCAAAAGATTAAAGATCACCAAGGAGTAGGTTCGTCAAGGACGCTGAAGATTTAAGTGGGGGAGAGTGTGACGTGCTGCGACATGACACACCTCCAGGGGGCCATTTTGTATGTATGAGCATGCCTTGGTGCTTGATCATTAGTCAAGTCTTGCACCAAGTAATCTCAAGGGTAGGGGATGTCACTTTGGTAATGATGTATATGTCTCCCAGGAGAAAATCATATATGTTCCTGGAAAGACTTTATTTCCTTAGAATGCTCCTTAGGGGGAGGTGACCTGGTGACTTAGAGAAGCACCATGGCCACCAGAAGATAGGGGCTTAAGCTGTGTACTCCCTTGCCCTATCAATGCCTTATATGAATAAAACAATGTTTATCCATGTCCCTTTATGTATGCTTCCTTTATGGTCTATGTGTTGCTTGTTTGTTACCTTTGTTGGGCCATCGCATACCACTTGCCTATGTTGTATGCTTTAGTTGTTGTGTGGGATGTTTCCTTTGGATGGCTTGCTTTGTGCTTGCTCATGCTTCATCATTGCCCTTACATGTGAGAGACTTGTATTGTGGCTAACTGTTGGGTTTGTTTGCCGTAGGTGTGAATTTTAGGCTGACTTGTTAGCTGAGAGTGCTAACAAGTGCCGCACGTTTTGTCAATTCTAGGAGTCAAGTTGGCGGCCTGTGACACCAGGCACCTAGGAAGAGGGCCTCACTATGCAAGGCCTGACACGTAGAAGGCTGAAGTCGCTCAAGGCGCAAGGCGCCTTAGGAAGAAGGCCTTGCTACTTGGGGAGGAGGACCTCGCATAGCGAGGCCCAACCTAGTATATGCCAAACATGCTAGTCGCATGGAGCCTAAAGAAGAAGGCCTCGCTATGCGAGACCCAGTTTACCCGAGTAACTCCCGTGTGAAATGGGAAGTCCTTTGCGCCGAAGATGAGAATCATCCGAGGATGAGGACCTCGCTATGCAAGGCCCAAATTTCATGTGCCTCACATACCTCCAGGCGCCTCGCGGTGTTGCTCCAGATGTGGAGATGTTGCCCATGTGTCGAAGACACTTTGCCCGTGTGCAGGACCATGCAAGGGCCTTGTTTCCCTGATGTCGGGGCATGGAGGAGAGCCTTGCATAGCGAGGGAGGGCCTCACATAGCATTAATGCCGCCCATGTGCGAGGCCATGTGCCGAGGACACTTCGCCCGCGCGCGAGACCGTGCGCGTAATGTCCCAAATTCCCTAATGTGGCTTATTGCTTGGATTAAGGGGCCAGGAGGACCATAATTGATCTAATATGAAATTATATGATTTTATGCATGATTATGTTAATTATATTATGATATGATGATAATTGCATGCATGTGGGCCCATTTCTTATTAGAAGGGCATTTTCGTAATTTTGACCTGTTAAGGGCATAATTGTATATTTATGTGCAAGTTTGTGATTTATGGGTGAGACCACATTATTATGTGGATATGTTTGAGCTATTTGACATGAGACGAATCTAGGATGCAAGTTAGCGATTTGGTCATAATGGGGTTAATTACCGGTCTCGGGGTGAGTTTGGGGGTAATTTGATGCTTAGTACACTACCGGGAATGAACGGGTAATGGGATATGATTTAATAATTATTGAGAATATTGGGAGTAACGGGAATCGGAGGACGTTAATTATGATTAATGAGATAAGTGGGAAATGACAGTTTTGCCCTTGGGTGGCTGTGAAGGTTTTAAATGACCCCAGGGGCATTTTGGTCTTTTGACTATTAGATATGTTTAAATTAGAAGGTTGTAGAGGGTTTAAGGCTAAAAAATAGAGCTCTCTCTTTCACACTCTCTCTCAATTATCTCTCTTTTGGTTTAGAATTTTGAAGCTAAACTTGAGGATTCAAGCTAGAGGATTAAGGCTTGTGAGCTTAGGATCTTAGTTCGGCAGCTGGAAGGGTTCAATCTATATCTGAGGTTAGGTTTTTAGATTGGATTTTCAAGGTTTGCTCTATTTTTAGTTTGCTTTGTAAGCTTGATAGTTTGATTGGGTAATTGGATATGTGGTGATGTTTTGAGTGGTTTAAAGCTTGGGTTTTGTGGTTTGAATGGTGGATAGGTTGTATTGATGTTGGGTGGTAATTTTGGGATGGTTTAGTTGAAGGTTTGGATGAGTTTGAATTGAGAAATATGCAGGGGAGCTGGGTTCGTGGGGTCAAGTCACGACCGAGTTCATGCGAGTCACGACTTGAACCCATTCCAGAGCTTCCCCTAGGCTCTGTCTGGCAAACGCGCTGCGACCCTCAGGGTCAAGTCGCGGCCCACCCCTGGCACCCCAGACCGGGGCTCTCTGTCTTGGGGGCGCACCGCAGCCCCTGGAGGGCAGGTCGTGGCCCACCCATTCTTTTTGTGCCAGGATGAGTTTTAAGCGCGGGTTTTCATTTCTTAAGGCTCGGGATCGAATCTGCTAACCGTTTTAGAAGGATTCGAGGTCTCGGGAGCGGGGTTTTAGACCATGAACCTTTTATTATTTATTTTATTGATGGGATTTCATATTTTGTTATGATTAGGTGACCGCTAAGGAACTTAAAGACCGATCGTTCTCAAGGGTCATTCTTTTATTATTTTACGCTCGAACTAGTGGTAAGAAAACTGCACCCAGTATGTGACATGCATGGTTATTGTTGAGGCATGTTGAGTGCTCTATACATGGACATTGATTGCATTGTAAATTCCTTGTAGCTTTGCTTATTTGTGAATGGCACTGACTTATTAGTCAGAAACGACATTGGTGTTAGTACTGGTCGTGAAGTCTTCACTTATCAGTCATGATCAGTAGTAGTACTGAGGACTGGTCGTATGGTATTGGCTTATGAATCAAGAGCGACATTAATGTGTTTAACGCAGGCTGAAATGGTTAGATCTAATCAACATGAGCATTAAATGCTTGACCGACCTATTGGTCGAAGAAAACTAAAGCGCTTGTCTAGTCTAATGGCTAGTTACTTAGAGCCAGGGCCAAAAGGCCCAAGTGACTGAAACAGCACATGGCTTAGGGCGCAAAGCCCCAGAGAGAGACTTATTAGTCACCTATCTAGAGAGAGACTTATTAGTCATCTATCCAGAGAGTGACTCATTAGTCACCTATCCAAAGAGACTTATTAGTCATCTACCCAGAGATAGCTTATTAGTCATTTATCCAGAGAGAGACTTATTAGTCATCTACCCAGAATGACTTATTAGTCACCATCTGATTAGGGCTGCAAGCCCCAGAATCATTTTTTTATAATGTATACATGTAGTAATAAGTTTTCTTGCTGAGCCTTGGCTCACGGGTGCTATGTGGTGCAGGTAAAGGGAAAGAAAAGCTCACCCAGCCTTGAGTGGAGAGCTTAGGTGGAGATGTGTACATATGCGGTCGCTTGACCACCACGACCAAGGTTTAACCCTATTTTTTCCGCTTAGGTTGGCGGGTTGTAACTTTTATATTGTAATGACCATTTTGGATTGTAAATAACTTTGTAAACACTTTTATGGGCCCATGTATAGTTTAACGTTTTACATCAAATATATCCATTCCTTTTTTACCAAGATTTTCACCCTGGACTATTAATAACACCTAGAAGCACGTTTATAATCTAATGACTCGTTTAGCGAGTTAAGCACTATTTAAAGTGCACAATGTGATGGTCTTGGAGTAACCAAGGCATTATAGTGCGAGGGCCTTGCTGCCTTGACGTCAGGACATGGAGGAGAGCCTCACTTAGTAAGGGTTTCATTGCCTCATCATGAACTATTTGTGCCAAGCCTCCTAAGTATACGAGGAGAACTAGTAAAGGTGTCCCACACTTAGCAAAATATTAGGAGTTTATGAGTAAAGATATATTTTTGATATGTGATAAGGACCAATAGGTACGAGACATGTGAACAAGTGTGAGGTGTTTGACCTCGAGGGAGGCAAAGGCGTGATTCTGACATCTGTATCCAACAAGTAGTGGTGGTACGAACCCATACAAAGAGTGGAGGCACTACTTGAGCACCCCTAACCATGTACCAGAGTCGACACCACAATGTTCTGCACCACTACCCTGACTATGTACCAGAGTCGACACCACAACGTCCTACACCACTACCCTGATAATGTACCTACGTATGTTCTTGTCCCCTGGGACCACCATGTATCAGGGGCCATTAGAACCCAACTATAAATAGACCTCCACCCCTTAGACTAAGGGGTTGGATAAATTCATCGTACACAGAGAGAGTTAAGCAATATACGAGATTTTCCTCTATTGTTGCTCTTCATCTTTCCTTCTTAAGTTTTTCCTAAGTTCTATCTACGTAGTTTTTGTAAAAGCTTTAAGTTCTCCATCCTTATATCGTTGACGAGTTATTGCCGTCAACAGTTTGGCGGCGTTTGTGGGAAGAACAAGTATCAAGTCACTGTTCTTCCATCAATTCTGATAAGAAGAAATGCCAAGGCGTTCAAGACGCCTATGGGAATCACAAGACGTAGAGATCCACCTGGATGGAGACCAACTAGGGCCTCCAAGAGAAATCCCCCACCACCTGAAAATGGAGGTGCATCGGAGGAACATCCAGTCCCTGAAGAGGAAAATGAGGCATCATCCCCAGCTGTCCCACCTAACGGAGACCCTCCAGAACCTTCAGCCACCCCCGTGGGTGGCCCGGGTATGCACTCTCCTCCTCGACCTCCGGTTGCATCACGCTCTAGCCCCCGGGATCCAGGTCCCTCTACGGGCAGGCCAGGAAAAAGTCCCCAACTCTGTGAGTTCCAGCTTAAGGACTTGCTTCTATGTGGATGAGATACGCAAGTTACACATAAAGAATCAAAGGCTGGAAACCACACTAGAGAACATGCATGAGGTGTTGAACGACCTTCTGCAAGGGAAGTCGAGCATGCCCCTTCCCAGGCATAGGGAGAAGGAGCGTAAGAGAGGAGAAACCACCATCCCCGTGGACGACGGGAAGACCCGACTTTCCACTAGCAACACTCCCCAGATAGAACACCATGAAGGCCCTAGGCCAGCGAAGTACCCTCGAGAGCAATGGCGAAAGGACAACATTGGTCATAGGAACGAAGCTGAAGTCACCTCTAAGGAGGCACCCCCTGACCTAAGAGAAAAGCTCAATTGAAGAAGGTCAAAGTAAGGACAACACCCCCTGTGGCCCCTCCAAAGGACAAAGAGAAAAGAAAGGCCAACCTTTCGGATTTGAAGGAATCCTTGAATAGAAGGAGGCAGGAGTTAGACACCGAGATAAGAAGCCTTCGGAGTAAAATCGTCATGGCGTCTGGGGGGCACATTGTCGGTGAAGAGTTCGACTACAAGTCACATTTCACAAGGGAGATTCAAGGTGAACGACTCCCAACAAAATTCAAAGAACCTCATATAACCCGTTATGAGAGCACTACAGACCCTAAGTACCACTTGGATGCCTTCAACGATTTAATGAAACTGAGAGGGGTCAATAACAGAGCAAGGTGTCACTGTTTCATTGTCACGCTGAAAGGGGTTGTGTACAAGTGATTCAAGAGGTAGAGGCCAGGAACCATCAGGTCGTGGCAACAATTTTTTGATGAATTTCTCCAACAGGACCATGTCATGCACGATTACACCATTCCAGGCACTAGCCTCGCTAACATAAAGCAAGGTAAAGGAGAAAGCCTGAAGAGTTATATTTGCAGGTTCTACATGGAGGCAGCTAAGGTAGGAAACTTGACTAGAGGAGAACTCAAGATGGCAATCACGGCTGGAGTGCGCCCAGGCAGTAAGCTATGAGATAATATGCTCAAAAGAGAGGTCATCGACTTAGACGGCTTCTATGAAAGACCACAAAAGTAGATTCGTGTCAAAGATGGCCATGAGAACCTAAAGGCAGGAAAAAGCAAACCCCTTTCCAAGCCTCGCCCTATGAAGGCTCAAATGGTTCAAATAAGAAAAGGGTGTATGAAGGGCCAAGGGACAACCACCAGAGAAAGCACGTATGCAGAGGTGAACCCAGGCAAACACCACACACCTTCTATACAGACCTGATAGATACCAGGGAACATATCTTCCTCACAAATGAGAATCAGGTGCCCTTCAAAAGACCCCCGCAGATGAAGGGAGACCGATCCAAAAGGGACCAAAGTAAGTATTGCCAGTACCACAAGGATATAGGCCACTCCACAAAAGAGTGTAACTATTTAAAAGTGGAAATTGAGGAGCTCATACATAGAGGGTGTTGGGAATTGTGCCCTGAAAGCATATGTAGTAGACATTGTTTTAAGAAATAAATAAATAAATTGAATTTGTTATGCATATATTTTATGGACTATATTATTTAGTGATAATATTAAGTAAATATCAGAAAAATTCCTAAGTTCATATATGTGATCTCAAACACGTATTGGTACGGGAGGATTGTGTTTGAGATAAATGAACTTGAATAGTTCGCAGTAAAATAAAGTTATGGAATCTTTAGATTAATTACTGCAAGTACGGTCCACTAGTATTATGAATACATGTAATCTAGATCTGGATCACTAGTGTAGTAGGACACTTTAGTGGATGTACTTTATATATTAGAGAATATATAGAACTAGACCAAATCTGTTTATTAATACTCAGTTAAATACCGTTTCGAAGTATTAATTAAATATATCAACTGATGATCATACATAATAGATCTTAATTCTGAAGTTACTATGAACTCCTGTTTATGTTATATGAGTTCTTTGATTCACTCGTTAGGGCCTGTTAGAATGATCAGGCTAGAAACTTTTGTTTTGGGAACTCATTAATGTAAATGGCTGGGGACATAGTATACATATATGAAATCTATATCTTCTCGTAAGAAATTGAATAATGGTTCTCTTCAAGGTTGACGTTTGGGACTGAAAGGTTATTGAGCTCAAATTCATAATTTAGTTATGAATTAACCTTCACTGGTAAAGTCAATGGTACTTAAGGAAACAAGATATAATCAAAAGGGTAAAATGGTAATTTTATTCCCGATTAATTATGAACTATTATTAGAGGGTTAATTTGTATGTAATGATTATATCAATGGATGATTTATTTTATAAAGTACTCAGTAAATGAAATGTCTATAATTACAAGAGTGCAATCTCATATTTATAGTTGATTAATAATGAGATGAATAAATTAAGATTATTTGATTAAGGATTTTAATTAATAATCTCAAATTTATTGGAGCTTGGAATTATAGGTCCATAGGTCCCCACAGCGGCTCTATCAACACTAGTCAAGACAAGAGTTGATATAAAGAGAAAAATGGTTGAAAGACATATTTAAGAAGAAATTTGTTCTTCGGGCAAAATATGCAATTATGTGATAATAGTGATTAATTAATTAATTACAAATTAGTTGTAATTAACAAAATTAATTAATATTTAATTATTTTTTAATTTTTGAAATTATGTTAAATAATTAAATTAATTTTTGAAATTATATTAAATAATTAATTAATTATAATTTTCGAAATTATAATAAATTAAATATTTAATTTTGAATTTTATATTGGTTTTAATTAATTGGTATAATTAATTAAATATATTTATTTGAGTGGGGGATAATAATCTGATAAGTTCAAATTGGATTTGAATTTAAAAGATCGATATTTATTCAAATAATTAATTATATTTGATAATTAGTTAAAAATATATTTAATTCAAATGTTAATTAATTTTTAGGTTGTTAGATTTTTATTTAGCAAGGTAGTTTGAATAAATAATTAAATAAAAATAAAAAATCCCTAAAATATAGGGTGGTACACGACCACACACAGTCCATGTACTGCACAGATTTTCAGGGATAGATTTTTCAATTTTATTTATTTAATGGAAAATTCAAAAGTTAGTTTTTGGATATTTTCATTAATAAGATAATTAATTAATTAAAAGATAAATTGTAAATTGGTTACAGATTTATTTTTAAAATTTGAATATTTTCCTTTTAAGTTAGACTTATCAGAAAATAAATAGGCACTCAAGAATTCGCTCTGTGAAAAAGAACGATATTTTTCTATCTCTCCCTGAAAAAGATACAGAACCAATTTCAGGTCTTATTCTGTTGATCTCATGTGTTGAGTACATCAAGTTGAATCGGAAATTAACCATCCTTTATTCTCTAAGTGCCCACACACTTCTTGAGGTGTAGAGAACGTTGTGGAAGATCTTGGTGTGAGTACCTGGGAGCAACTTGGATAGGAAGTTCATTCAAATTACGAAAAGATAGCAAGGACACTTGATAGGCATCAAGAGGTATGTTTTCTATTCTTTTCTTGCTTTTGATTAATGTATGTATATTAATGGATCTGCATATTTAAAGGTAGTTTAAATATTTTACAAAATTTAGTTGTACACTGGGCCAAACTCACCACCTTTCCGCTGCGCATTAGGAAACTCGTTCCTAATAGGGGCACCTGGGTAGGTATGTTACAAAGGAGAACCCAAGACCAAAGGACAGGCCAGCTTCACCACGAGCCCAAGGACGAGCCCCGAAGGTATAGGGGGAGGTAAGAACGATCTTCAGAGACCCAACATTCGGGGGAGAGTCGAGAAGAGGAAGGAGTACACATGCCAAGGAAGCTTTCACCTACAGCAACCCCTTGGTGCTAACCGTCCATATAGCCAATACAAAGGTGCACCACGTCCTCATGTATAATGGAAGTTCAGTGGATATCTTATATCATCCCACTTTGGAGAAGATGGCCTTGGGAATCAAGAACTTAAGACCCTTGCCACACCTCCTTATATGGATTCACTGGGAACTTGATACAACCCTTAGGAACGATCGAGTTAGCCCTCACCATGGGGGAGCAACCTAGAAAAACCATCATCATGTTAAACTTCATTGTAGTAGATTGGGCTTCTGCTTTCAACGCGGTATTGGGGAGACCCTCCCTGAGAGAATTGAAAGTGGTGACTTCGATCTACCACCTGTCTGTCATATTCCTAACTTCTGGAGGAATAGCAAGCATAAAGGGAGAACAAAATAAGGCAAGGGAGTGTTATAATACCTCTCTCTGCACAGATTCCAAGCCACATGGACCAATGGTGATGGTCATCTATAGGGAACCAAACCCACAAGGGTTAGACCCCCGAGTAACTAAGGAGTTCAGAATTGAAATGGATAAGAGAGAGATAGATGAGCTACGCCTAAAAAATCAAAATTTAGAGGAAACAGTGCATAAAATGCTAGAAAGTGCTCTACTGCATGACACAAGCAAAGTCTGATGTGCCTTCCACCATGAACATAGGAGAAGAATAGGGAAAGAAGGAAACAACCTTCTCCATTGACGGTGGAAAGATATAACTTCCAGGGAGTAGCTCCCCACGTCCGAAGCACCATGAAGGTTCCTTACCACAAGTGCGGTCAAGAAGTTGGGAGCACACGCATGATGTGAATACAACCTTGATAACTTTATATTTTAGAGTTATTAATTGAGCTTTTGAACTTAAAAATCCAAGTGATATAGAGTGTGTAACGCCCCGGTTACCCCAGGACAGTTACGGTGAATAGTGAACCGTGAATTTAACTCGCTACCCAAGTTCTTTGGTTAAAAGCGTGCTTCTGGGTTTTATTAATAAGCTAAGGTGGAAAATCAATCAAAAGGAAATGATACATTTTATTTAAAATGTAAAACTGTTCATGGGCCCATAAAAACGTTTACAAGTTATTTACAACTCAAAATGGTCAATACTGTTTAAATTTACAACCCGCCGACCTAAGCGACAAAAATAGGGTAAACCCCCTAGTTCCTTTAAGAACTCCTTGGCCGTGGTGGTCAAGCGGCCGCATATGTACACAGCACCACCTAAGCTCTCCACTCAAGGCTGGGTGAGCTTTTCTTTCCCTTTACCTGCACCACATAGCACCCATGAGCCAAAGCCCAACAAGAAAACACAATATATCATGAATATAATATCAACAATGATCATAATAATCATTCAGGACTTTCATTCCAAAACAGATGAGTGACAGTTGAAAAGTTACTAAGGTGGATTCCGTTCCCATTAGTCATGTGACGTTAGGGTCACCGGGGCTTTACAAATAAGTGACCCTTTCATTCGCTCCAACATGATAGGTGCTTGATGATCTAGTCACCAACATAACCTACCTCGTGACCATAGAGTCACAACCATGGGATTCCGCTCCCTAGCCACGTGACAAGCTGTCACCTAGGCCTTTGGCCCTGGCTCTGAGTAACTAGTCTTAGACTAGTCAAGCGCTTATAAGTTTCATCGACCTTAGGGTCGGTCCAGCATTAATGCTCCTAAACTCATTCAATGCTGATATCGATTAGATCTAATCTTTTATCGGCCTTGCGTTCAGGACGCTTATGCCATTCCTGACTCTTAGGTTAGTGATACGCGACCAGTGCCGATACTGAATAGTCAGTGCCATACATAAGTAAGCAAGATTTGCCAAGCATTTAATATGAAATCAATGTCCACATTTAACAACCAACATGCCTCTATAACAACCATGCATGTTATATACATATGGTGGAGTTTTCTTACTTCTGATTCGAGCTAGAGTTAATATAAGAACGACCCTTGAGAACGATCAACCTTTAAGTTCCTTAGCGGTCACCTAGTCATAACCAAATATGGGACACCATCAATAAAATGAATAACAAAGGTTCCCGAACCAAGATCTAGCCTCCAAGACATCGAATCCCACTAATCTGGGTAGTAGGAACGATCCCGAGGCCTAAAACCAAGTTCCCAAGATCAAAACACTAAATTGGCCTCAAAACCACCCAAGAGCCACGACCCTAGATGCATGAGCCGCGGCCCCCAGCCACACCAGGAGCAAGGGCCGCGGCGCCCAGCACGCCCAAATTCCTCCACCAGCTTCTTCGAGCTTGGGCCGCGGCCCCCACCCAGAAACCAGCCATAACCTCGATTTTCTTCATTTTAAACCTTCCAAAAACATACCTAAACACTTCCAAATACAAAAATCAAAGTTCCCAAACATCCCAATGATCCAAAATCATCAAATCTTGAGGCTTAAATGAATAAAAAACTCAACGATTCACAAAATCCAATTCAAAGCTTAGAAACTCTAAAAGCTCAAAACTTAAAACTTAGATTACCTTTGATTGGGTTGTTTCTTGTTAAATCCTTCAGTCAAGAAGCTTCTAATCTTTCCTAGGATCGCTATGCCTCGATCCTCTCTTGATTCCGACTCCTAGAACTCAAGATTTCTTCGAAATTGCCACGAACTGTAAAAGGAACTAACGGAAAAAAAAGAAAGGTGTTTTTAAACGTACGGTGTTATTTGACGAACTACTTCAGGCTTAAGTAACCTCAAATAAAACCTAATGCTCGGGGTCCCAAAAACACCCTCGGGGACATAATAGTCAAAACTCCCAGAATTTCCTCCTGATCTCAATAACTCCCAATTTATCATCAAATAATCACTCCCATTATCTAATATCCCAATAAATGACCCCGTTATGACAAAACCGCTAATTTGTAAAATAAGACCGTCTCATGCCGAATAGCTCGAATATATCCCCATAATAATGGGATCTCATCCATAAGTCACAATATGTACCAAAATACACAAATATGCCCTCAACGGGCCAAATTACCAAAACACCCGAACAATCAAATGTGGACCTCCATGCATGCATTTAACATCATATTATAATATAATTCACAAAAAGATTCACATAACCATTTAATGGCATAATTAAACAATTATGGCCCTCCCGGCCTACTAATCCAGCCATTAAACTACATTAGGAATTTCGGGCATTACAGAGTGCTTGTGTTGTTATTATGTGGATTTAGTCATTTCGTCTTTTAATTTTTGTTTATGTATATTGTTTTAATTAATGATAAATCTTGTGGGAAAATAATGGGATTATGATCTAAAAAATTTTGATATCTATTTTTGAAGGCAAAAAGAAAGGATGCTTGGAAAGCTTGGTGAAAAATGTGCAAAGAAAGCATCTTGGAGCTGAAATCTTGGTACTTTGCTGTAGCATCATTTCAACTTTGCTGCAGCAAAGTATGCACAGTTAGCAGCATAAGTTATGCATACTTGGCAAGTCATTAAATGAGGTGGAATGACATGATGAGATGGAGGATGAGGTGGTAAATAACTGATGTTTTTTTAGGGGAAAGGGGGTCCCCATGTGTGGAAGAAAAAGAGAAGGGTTTATACCCATTTTTAGAACCCTAAAGAGAGAAGTCTTCAACAAAGACCCAACCGCCCAACACTATTGAAGACCATATTTTCTGCATTTTTGAGCTGAAAAACACCAAGAAAAGAAGGGGAAAACATGGAGAAGAGAAGAGAAACAGGAATAGAGGAGGAGGAGAAGAAACTTTTCACCATTCGGGCTAAAATATCTCTCTTTCTTCTATTTTGATTTTGTATTATTTCTCTTAGTTTTGAACTAATAGAACAATATGGTGGATGTTTATGGTTCTTTGTTGATTTTGAGTATGAAATAACTTTTTAAAGCTAGGATATTGATGAACCCTAATTTGTAGTGAAACCCCAAATTGTTGATTTTAAGTTTATGCTAAGTTGCGCTTATTCAATTAAGCTATATTTATGGCTAATTCTTGCTTGAGAATGATCAACTTGAGTGGGTTACAAGCTAATTTGAATTCCGGAAGGGTTTAAATTAATGGATAGGCTTAGTTGATGCATGTTGATAACTATGTTGTTGATTAATGGATAATTTAGGGACATTTTACTCACCATGCAAAATTGAGGGATTGATACTTAAAATTATGTTCTTGAAATTGAATTTAGCATAGGAATATGTGAATTTAATTGATAGAGCTTTAACATGAGCATTTGGAAAAATGGCATGTGCATTGAATTGGAAATCCTAGTTATAAGAGAACTTTGCTATGAACTTTGTTGTAGCATTAGGGGTAAAACTACAAATTAGGGGGAATTGGTATTCCTAGCTATTTCCATCATTCATTTGACAAAGAATTACTCATTGATTAAATTTAAATTGTTTCCATTTTATTTTTCTAAAGTAATTCACACATTCTTAATTGCTCACATTGATTCAAAGAGGTTGCAACCCAAGTTGTAGAGTTGATTTTTATAATATTTACCTTAAAGCAATCCTTGAGGAGACGATAAAATTACTTACTACTGTATTACTTGTTAAATGATTATGTACACTTGCATATACTAAAAGAAAAATTGCAACAAGTTTTTGGCGCCATTGCCGGGGATTGCTTAAATTCAATTATTGTAAAGTTAATTATCTTGCAATTTGGTTTAAATTTTCTTTTATGCTAACTTGGGTGATTCTTGTGCAAACTCATGTGCACATAGTGTATGAACGAGAATCAAGACCCTGAACTACTTCTCAGTGATCCAGAAATTGAGCGTGCATTTAGAAGAAGGCAAAAAGTACAAAAATAAAAAAGGGGAGTAGTAGTGATGGATGCTGAGCAATGAGCTCAACAGGGAGCCGCTCAAAGGGCAGCAAACCAAGCAGGAGCTGCTCAAAAAAGAGTAGTTCAAGAGGGAGTAGCTGCCAATAATGGGCAGAATGCAGTTATTGTGGCTGATGACAGAGATCGTGCTATTAGGCAATACACTCCCCCCCCCCCCCCCCCCCTCTTCAACGAGCTCAATTTAGGCATTGTTAGACCATAATTAAAGCTAGACATGTTCCAAATGCTTCAAACTGTTGGCCAGTTCAGTGGGATGCTAACAGAGGATCCTCACCTTCATCTTTGCTTGTTCATTGAAGTGAGTGACTCTTTCAAGCTGCCTGGAGTAACAGAGGATGCTTTGAGACTGAAGTTTTTCCCATACTCCTTGAGAGACAAAGCGAGAGCTTGGTTGAACTCTTTGCCATCTGATTCTATGACTACTTGGCAAGAGTTGGCTGAGCAGTTTTTGATGAATTATTTTCCTCCCACTAAAAATGCCAAGCTCCGCAATGAGATTACTTCATTTCAGCAACTTGATGAAGAATCTTTATATGAGGCATGGGAGTGTCTTAAGGAGTTGTTGCACAAATGCTCTCACCATGGCATTGGAAATTGCATCCAGATGGAGACCTTCTATAACATTCTCAACACTCATACTAGAATGGTGGTTGATGCTTCAGCGAACGGGGCTCTTCTTGCTAAGTCCTATAATGAGGCATATGAAATCCTTGAGAGAATATCAAACAACAACTATCAGTGACCCACTTCTAGATCGTCTACAGGTAGAAGACGGTGAAAAAGGTTCTATTGAGGGGCAAAGGAGACTAAATATTATCATGAAGGAAGTAAAGAAGAAAGAAATCATCAAGTGGTTAGATGGTGGCATTATTTATAATATCTCTGACAGTTCATGGGTGAGCCCTATTCAGTGTGTGCCTAAGAAGGGTGGGATCACGGTGGTGAAAAACGAAGACAATGAGTTGATTCCTACTAGAATTGTAATTAGATGGAGAATTTTCATGGACTACAAGAAGCTAAACAAGGCCACTAGGAAGGATCATTTCCCTCTTCCTTTCAATGATCAAATGTTAGATGGACTTGTTAGGAGAGAGTACTATTTTTTATTGGATGGGTACTGTAATGACCCAAAATCACTAATATGGCTTAAGGGCTTTGATTAGTGTGTCGGGAGGGCATAATTTGTTTATGTGTGAATTTATTACGTTTGATGCACAATTTTATGATAAGCATGCTTGTATGGTTATATGAATGTAAATGTGATTATACGCTATAATTGTGAGAACCACATTATTATGTGGGTAAATCTACAGTATGCGATTTGAGGCGATCCTAGGGAGCTAGTTGGCGGGAAAGTCACAACAGGGCTTAATACTTGACTTGGGGCAAGTCAAGGGGTATTTCGGGTATTGGATGGTTATTTAGGTTATCGGGTTATGGAAATAAATAATTGGAGATATATTTGAGGTTAGGAAGCCTAGGTGGGAATACTGGGGAATTTTACCATTTTGCCCTCGGGGACGTTTCCGGCACCCTGAGCCTCAGGATTGACTTAACTACCTAAGGATAGACTAAGTAAAACATAAAACTCGGTAGAAACATAAGGAACCGACCTTCCCTTTCTCTCCCTTTTTCTCTCAAGGGAAACCACTAGAACATAAGGAATTTAGCTGGGAATTCAGTGGATTGAGCTGAAGTTTTGGAGGATTAATCTAGTGTTTAGCTGAGGATTCAATCAAGAATTAAGGTAAGTCATAAGCTTTATGCATGGTGATTAAATTCTGTGTTTATGGCTGGGTTTTGAGGTATTTATGGATTTTGACATTGACGGACTGAATTGAAGCTTGGAACTTAGGAGTTATCTCAGAAATCTTTTAGAGAGTTAGTTCATTAGAGAAGGTAAGCTCCAATTCATGATTTAGTGTTTGAATTCTGAGTTTTTGTGACTGGTTTTAATGTGTTTATAAGCTTTTGAGTTTCAGAGATTGAAGTGGGATTTTGGTGAGTTTCTAGGCTAAGTTTTTGCTGGGTTGTGTTGCTGGAATTGTGTTAGAAGTTTTGTGATAATTGAGTTGTGGAATTGGGATAGTTTTGGATGGTTTTAAGTGAGGTTTGAGAGTAAAAAATGGTGGTTTTTCTGGGTTTGAAGGGGTCGGGCCGCGACATAGTTCTTGGAGCGTCGCGGCCCTCTGAAGCTAATGAATGTTGGAGATGGAGGGTGGGTCGGGGCATGGTCTATGTAGGGCCGCGGCCCATGTATGGTTCTGGGCGTGGATGGGCCTCTGTTTGGGGGCCATGCCGCGGCATGGGAGGCTTGAGCCGCGGCCCTTAAGGAAACTAGGGTTTTTTTGGATTTTAAGCTTGAGAATTTAACCTAGGGTGCTCAGGATCGAATCTACTACCGTGTTTGGTGGAATTCGATGTTTCGGAGACTAGAACCTTATTTAGAAGCCCTTTTACAATTATTAACGGTATCCCTTATCTTGGTTGTGACTAGCTATAAGCTGGGGGCTCGGGTAACTGATCGTGCTCAAGAGGCATCTCGCATAACCAGTACACTTGGAAACTAAAGGTAAGAAAACTGCACCCGGTTGTGGATTTATAATGGGACTAAGGGTTCCCTATCTTGTATGCTTTATAGAGGATGGTATTATGCCATGGAAATAATAAACAAACAACCTAAGAGTGCCGGAGTTTACATAAGCGCACAGGGCGCAGCTCGTCCACTGGTAGCTGAGGACAGCTTATTATGCACTGAGCTCGGTTTAAGCGGGCCGGAGTCAGTGGGGTAAACAGAGGGTGTGACCTAAGGTGTCGACCCTGATTATCATATGATTTGATTTTTATCATTGATTGGTGGATTTGTCATGCTGAATAGCTGACTGTTGATTGGTTGAATCTTTGGTTGTATCTACGTGCTATGTGATTAATGTGGTATGTTAAATGTATGATCATGCTAAAGGGTTATTCAATTGTTATCATTGTTTGTTATATAATGTTATGTTTTCTTGCTGGGCCTTGGCTCACGGGTGCTTCGTGGTGCAGGTAAAGGCAAGGGCAAGCTTGATCAGCCTTGATTCGGAGAGCTCTGAGAGCAGAATGTACATGATTAGCTGCTCAGCCGCCACGGTTGAGGGGGAGACAGGAACAGGAGAACCATAAACGTCTGTTTTGCCCTTAGAGTGGCTAGTGGTTGCTTGTACTCTAGAAATTTTGTAAACTGACTTTTAAACGCTGTTCCTTTTGGGATCCCATGTGTAGAAATGTTTAGTTATATGAAATGTATCTTTTGAGACCAAAATCTTTTAACCCTAACACATTAATGGTTTCAGTGACACGTTTTTAACTAAATGACTTGATTAGCAAGTCTTGCACCTTTATAAATATACATTGTAGCGGTCTTGGCTATCCAGGGCGTTACAGGTACTCTGGTTACAATCAGATAACATTGGCTCCAGAAGATCAACACAAGACTACATTCACTTGCCCCTATGGTACTTTTGCATTTAGGAGAATGCCCTTTGGCTTGTGTGATGCTCCTGGTATGTTTCAGTGATGTATGATGGCTATCTTTACTGATATGGTTGAGCAATTTCTAGAAGTGTTCATGGATGATTTCTCAGTCTTTGGGGATTCTTATGATGATTGTTTGAGCAACTTGTCCAAGGTGTTGAAGAGATGTGAAGAGACAAACCTAGTCCTTAACTGGGAAAAATATCACTTTATGGTTAAGGAAGGTATTGTTTTGGGGCATAAGGTATCAAAGCAAGGTATTGAAGTTGATAAAGAAAAAATTGAAGTTATTAAGAACCTACCACCTCCTAATTCAATGAAGAACATTAGGAGCTTTCTTGGGCATGCCAGTTTCTACAGAAGGTTTATCAAAGACTTCTCTAAGATTTCCAAGCCACTTTGCAATGTTTTAGAGAAGGGCACACCATTCCATTTCGATGTAGCATGTTTGAAGGCTTTTCAAGGGTTGAAAGAGAGATTAATTTCAGCCCCTATCATTATTGCACCGGATTGGAGCTTGCCCTTTGAATTGATGTGTGATGACAAGGATTATGTTGTTGGGGCTGTCATGGGGTAGCGAAGGAACAAGGTGTTTCACTCTATTTATTATTCCAGCCGCACTTTGACAGAAGTTCAATTGAATTACACTGTGACTAAGAAGAAGCTACTAGCTATTGTCTTTGCTTTTAACAAGTTTCGCTCCTATCTTGTGGGCAATAAAGTGATTGTCTACACCAATCACTCAGCCATAAAGTATTTTGTTGCCAAGAAGGATGCAAAGCCAAGATTGATTCGGTGGGTGCTTTTGCTTCAAGAGCTTGATGTTGAGATTCAAGATAGAAAAGGGGTAGAAAATCAAGTGGCTGACCATTTATCAAGAATGGAGCGTGAAGAAGTTTCCAACTCTCTTGTCCCCATCAAAGAAACATTCCATCATGAACAAGTTATTGAGGTCAAACATTCTCACAAGCTTCCTTGGTTTGTTGAATTTGCTACTTGTCTAGTGGGTTGATTCTGCCGGAGATGACTAGCCAACAAAGGAAGAAATTCTTGCATGATGTGAAGTCTTATTTTTGGGATGAGCCATTTCTATTTAAGCAATGTGCGGATCAGATGATTAGAAGATGTGTTGCTGGACATGAGGTAGAGGGTATCTTACTCCATTTTCATTCATCACCTTGTGATGGTCATTTTGGGAGAGCACGTACTACTGCCAAAATTTTGTAATCTAGGTTCTTTTGGCCTTCTCTATTTAAGGATGCTCATGCTTATGTCGCTCGCTATGATCGTTGCCAAAAGGTTGGAAGCATCTCAAGAAGACATGAAATGCCTCTAACTAATATACTTGAAGTTGAATTGTTTAATGTTTGGGGGATTGACTTCATGGGCCATTTTCCACCCTCATATGGTAATTTGTATATCTTGGTGGCTGTTGATTACATTTCTAAGTGGGTTGAAGCCACTACCTATCCTACTAATGATTCCAAGGTGGTCATGAGGTTCTTATACAAGCATATTTTCAATATATTTGGCACTCCAAGAGCTATCATAAGTGATGAGGGAACCCATTTTGTGAACAAAGTGTTGGCTAGCTTATTGGCTAAATATGATGTGAGGCCAAAGTAGCTATTGCTTACCATCCCCAAACTAATGGGCAAGTTGAGTTGTCCAATAGAGAGATAAAAGGTGTCCTTGAGAAAGTGGTGAATCCCAACTGCAAGGATTGGTCTAAGAGGTTAGATGACGCATTGTGGACCTATAGAACAGCTTTCAAGACACCATTGGGGATGTTGCCATATTGTTTGGTGTTTGGTAAAGCTTTCCATTTACCGGTGGAACTTGAGCACTGTGCTTATTGGGCAATTCAAACACTCAACATGAATTTGTAACTTGCAGGAGAAAAGAGAATGTTGTAGTTAAATGAATTAGAAAAGATGCGCTTATTCTCTTATGAAAATGCCAAACTTTAAAAGGAGAAAACAAAAAGATGTCATGACAAGCATATTCAACCTAGAGTGTTTGAAGAGGGCCAGCTAGTTTTTCTTTTTAACTCGCGTTTGAAACTATTCCCAAGCAAGCTCAAGTCAAGATGGTCGGGCCCATTCTTGGTGGTTAAGTTGTATCCCTATGGAGCGATGGAATTGCGTGAAGAAGGCTTTGGAAGGGAATTCAAGGTTAATGGCCAAAGACTCAAGCATTATTGGGGAGGTGAGGTTGAGCGAAACAAGTGCTCAATCTCTTTGGAGGATCCTTGAAGAATATGTAACAACTTGGGTTGCTATGGAGCTTGGAGATTTATTTGTAAAACAACCCAAGCTTTATATAAATATAATATATATATATTGAATGAATGAAAATGATAATAAATTAAAAATATATATAGTACATTTCTTTTAGATTTTGGTTTTGATGGTTTAGTGTGCTTATGGTTGCAGGGAAAATGGAATCAAAAGGGGTTGCGAAGTTTGGGGATGTTGTAGCAATTTTTTTAGGAGGAGTTATATTCTGGGGCATTTTTGTTGTAGCAAAGTTCGTATGATGTTACAATATCAGTTTTGACCTTGCTCTCTGACTTGGTTTTGCTGCAGCAAAGTTGGAATAATGTTACAACATCATTTTTGGCCAAAGCTCTCTGACTTAACTATGCTACAGCAAAGTTACCACAATGCTTCAGCAAAGTTGTTAAAACACAAGTAAAGTAGAATTTGGGCCTAAATTGTCCCAACTCAGCCCTAATTTCCTTAGTAACCCTAAGATCATCATCACCATTGTAACACCCTACTACCCAGGGACCGTTACACTGTGTATTTTAAATAGTGCTAAACTTGCTAAACGAGTCATTTGACCATAATCGTGTAACTAAACATGATTAACAGTTTAGGGTTAAAAAATTTGGTCAAAGATACAAACGTTTACTGTATACATGGGATCCCAAAATACATTTAATATGTTAATTACAATAAAAGAGTTACAACCTGCCGACCTAAGCGGCAAAATAGGGTTTGACCCTAGTTCCTCTTTAAACCCTCGACCGTGGTGGTCGTGTAGCCACATATGTACACATCGTCACGTAAGCTCTCCAAATCAAGGATGGTCCAGCTTTCTTCTCCCTTTACATGCACCACATAGTACCTGTGAGCCAAGGCTCAACAAGAAAACTTAAACTTGCTCATAAGCAGTTACAACATTTTACCATATCATAATAAGCATGTCTACTAGTAATAACCCTACTCATATATGAATAACATTCATATAAATTAATATAGTGTCATATGGGGTCAATTTCCCTAAATAAATTATCAATGAATCATATCGGGGTCCAGTGCCCAAAATACACGATTATTGAATCAT
Source organism: Humulus lupulus (assembly GCF_963169125.1). NCBI lineage: Eukaryota > Viridiplantae > Streptophyta > Magnoliopsida > Rosales > Cannabaceae > Humulus > Humulus lupulus. The sequence continues at coordinate 235,044,245 of NC_084797.1, forward strand.
ACTGGCTCAACGCCCTAGAATATGGGACTAATGAGTCATCCTGGGCCCTTTGCCTTGTCCTCTGTATAACCAGACTTGGAGCTGATCTAGCATACTTTGTGCTAAGTTTTTTCCAACCAATAGATCGGTCAAGCGTATGATGCGCTCCTGGTTAGGCTAAACCATATGGACCAGCGCTCTGTGCTATTTCCATGCTTGACTAATAAGTCAATGCTTATGACCAGCAGTCAACATGCTAATCCCATCCTTGACTAATAAGTCAATGCTCTATGACCAGTACTCACCATGCTAATGCCGTCCTTGACTAATAAGTCAATGCTAGGATATAGGACTAATAAGTCACCCCGGGTCCTTTAGCCCTATCATCTATATAAGCGTACCTGGCGCAGACCAGCACTCCACGTACTAATGTTGTCCTTGACTAATAAGTCAATGCTTTATGACCAGCACTCAACGTGCTAAGGTCATCCTTGACTAATAAGTCAATGCTGGGGCCCATCCCTAGGATATGGGACTAATAAGTCACCCCGGGGCCCATTGCCCTATCCTCTGTATAACCAGCTTTGGAGTTGATCCAGCGTACCTGGCACTGAGTTTTCCCCGACCAATAGGTCGGTTAAGCGTATGATGCGCTCCTGGTTAAGCATAACCATAATGACCAGCACTCAGAGCACTATTGTCGTCCCTGACTAATAAGTCAAGCCTTCCTCAATAAGATAATGCAAACATGCATATATCATATGTCAAATATCCAGATACAAAGTATTCAACATGCTTCATCAATAATCATAAGCATAATCATAATCATGTACATACTCAGCAGTTCATGCCCTATTCATGTTCATGTTCAACAATTTGAAATCACAAGCATAATAATAATCATGCACATTTACTGAGACTCAAGCTCTGATCAATTCTATATTCAGCATTCAGGCCACGCCATAATCACATGTATCACATACTGGGTGCAGTTTTCTTACCTTTGGTCCAAGCACAAGTTACCAAAAACGACCCTCGAGCACGGTCCTGATTCTATGCCCCTAGCGATAATCTAGTCACAAACATAATATAGAATCTCGTCAATAACGAGTAAACATAGGCTTCCGAACCGAGTCCTAGCCTCTCAGACGTGGAATCCTACCAAATTGGGTAGTAAGATCGACCCCGAGCCCTTAGGTTTAAGTTCCCATGACTAAAAATCCACTTTGGCCAAAACTACCCTTTTGGACCGCGGCCCCAAAAACCCGAGCCACGGCTTGCTCAAGAACAGGGGCTGATCCCCTTCTTTGTCTACGACGTGGGCCGCAGCCTACCTAAAAGGTGTCGCGACCCAAAGTGCCCCCAACAACCAATCCACCTGCTTCTTCAAGCCTGGGCTGCGACACACAAGAAAAGGACCGCGGCCCAACCACGAACTCAGCCATAAAACTCCATTTTTCCCATTTTAAATCCTTCCAAAAACCTATCCAAACACACCCAAATCTCAAAAACAAAGTTCTCAATCATCTCAATGGCCCAACACCATCAAAACCCAAGCTTCAAATCATCCAAAAACTTCTCAAAACATAAAATCCAAATTCAAAACTTAAGAAACTTTAGGAAAAGGAAACTCGAAAATTCAAAGCTTAAATTACCTCTGATTGTGACTTTCTCACTAGCTTGCTCCCTAGGATCGTCTCATATCGAGTAACCTAAATATATCCACATAATAATGCGGTCCCACACATATATCACATATATGTCAAATATACTCCTAACGCGCCAAATTACAAAAATTGCCCTATAAATCAAAATTGGGCCCACATGCATATTTAATACACCTAAGCATGCATATCAAGTTATAATATAATATAACTCACATAATCATATAATGATACACATATATATCACATATTCACATAATTTCCATAATTTTCCATCCTGGCCCCCTAATCAAGGCCCTAAACCTTATTAGGTAATTTGGGACATTACAACCATCTTGCCCTTCCTTTTCTCCTTGCAAAACCCAGCCGCCAACCCAGCTTCACCTCACCACCATCCCCGATTATCCCTCACCCATCGCCGCCCGTTCCTCCCCGACCAAGAACCACGACACACCGACGCATTTCCAATACCCAGCCGCCTACCCCAACCCGAAGCCACTCGCCCACCTGCACCACGACAGCCACAGCCCAAGACACCACCACAAACTTAGATTTCAGACCCACCTCGTGCCTCAAAGTCACCACCTCCACCCAACCCCGATCTGAAGAATCATGACCCACTTCATCTCCAACCCACCCAAAGACAACCAGCCACTGTCACCTGAGGCTACACCCAAGACCCACTCGAATCTTTAGCTCTTTCTCGTCTCTCACTTTCCCATTCAAGATCAATATTTGGCTTGTTCTTCATTGGTATTTCTAGAAAAAATTTACAAAAAAAAAAAGTGCATCCACAAGTGTATCCTGATCCTCCAATGTACCATATTACTCCTGTTTCATCACTTTGGGAATTGCAATTCACTCTGGCTGCTGGAATTTTTGTTATTGAGATTATGAATAGAAGCAAGCAAGTAGCACATAGAAAGAAAAAGTCAACGGCTAATGAACAACCTGTTATTAAAAAGTTCATATCCCCGAAGGCTGCCGAAAAATTCAGGAAACTTGTCGGGCGAGATATTTCGTTTGAGAAAGCATTCCCGACTGTTGGAAATCCTGATTATGTGAGAACTATGATTAACAATCGAGGGTGGTTTACCTTTTGTACAGCTTTTCATGAGGCTATCATTCCTTGGGTGAAAGAATTCTATGCTAACTTTGTGTCAACGAAAGTAAGACAAGTCACGGTCCGGGGCAAGCAAGTTAGTTATTCACCTCGGGACATCAATGTTGTTTTTGGGTTGCCCGATATCGATGAGGCTAAGTATGGCAATGTTGCTCCTCTCCAAAGCGATGTGGAACTTTCCAATATGTTAACAAAAGTGACTTTAAAAGGCACACAATGGACAGTTTCAAAGAAATATGGAGCTCATACTATCCCCCGCACTTCCATAACAAATCATGCTCGTGTGTGGAATCATTTTATCAAAACCAACATATTGCCCACCACTCATGACACCTCAGTTAGCAAAGATTGCGTCGTCCTGCTTTTCAGCATTTTGACTGGCCTATCAATTAATGTGGGGGAACTCATTTCAGAAGAGATCATAGCCTTTGCTGCTATAAAGAACAAGTGACCCTTATTTTTTCCCACATTGATCACTGCTTTGTGCCGCAACGCGGGTGTACCCCTAGCTCCGGATGATGAAAGTCGTCACTCTCCAGATTACATTGATGAGCATACAATTCGAAAGGTTACCAAGGTTGTTTCCATTCAAAGAAAGCGGGCCTCGACCTCTGCCCCACTGCCATCATCTGACCATGACTCTGCTGCACCTCCGAAACCTAATGTCGTTGAGCTTTATGCCACTCAGCAGAGTATGCTCGGTATGATGCATCACATGGAGGCCCAGCAACACGCATATTGGGGATATGTGCGCTAGCATGACAATGTCTTGCGTCACTTTTTCCATCCCATCGAGCCTTTCCCAGAGTTTCCTGAGGCCATCATGGAGCGGTGGCATGCACCTGGACCTTCCGCTGCGTATGCCTCTTCGGAAGAGGAGGAGGAGGAGGAGTAGAGGGAGTTTCTTTATTTTCCAGCATAATTATTCATTTCTTGTTTTGTTTTGTTTTGTGTTATCTGTTTTGTCCGTGTTTTTCTATTTGTTTTTGTGCACTAAGGACAGTGCTCTCCCTTTAGTTTGGGGGGGGGGGGGGGGGGGGGGTTGTTTTTAACTATTTTGTGTTGTCTTAATTTCTTTTATTTCTCTTAAGTTTTAGGTGTTGTTAGGTGTGTTTTGTTTGAAGTCTTGAGTCTAGTTGTAATGGAATCAATTCTTGTAATGGTTGTGTTTAAGTGTGGGATGGCTCGATGATAATATGTCAGAAAACAAAATTGCATCATTTGTTAACTCTTGTGTATTAGTGAGCCTCTAGTACTTAAAGTTTTTTGTGCTAACTCAATCACAATGAAAATGTGTTTCAATTGAGTGTGCGTAGTTTGACCATGAAATCCCTAAACCCTAGATTAAGCTAAGTATTCATGAAGGTTTAAGTTTTTAGAATTGACTTGGTAATTACCTTGAGGCGAAATCCTAGGAGGCTTAGTGATTTAGAGATGATTTAGGCAAATTTTATTGGAACGTTTGAGCTTTCCATGCCTGCCTTGTAATTATAATCCCTAGTGACCCAGTTTTGAGCTTATTGCCTATTCTATTCATGTAACCTTAACTTGATAGCCAAATCCTTTTTTAATATCCCAATTTTATTTCTCACCAAATTTTAGGCTAAGTTTGTCTTGGATACTAGTCGAGATAAGTTTGGGGGAAAGTGAGGAAAGAATATCTTGGTTCTTGGGGTGTTCATAATATCTATACACTTATATGCTCAAAGTTATTAATTGTGTTTGTGTTATCTTCATTATTTTTATTATGATATGAAGAGAAAAATAAAAAAAAAAAGAAAAGAAAATTCAAAAGAAAAAAAAACAAATAAAAGAGATTTGTATATTTAGTTAATTGTAAATAAATAAGTTGTATGTAGTTGCATTGTTGTTATAATTGAGCATATAAGTGTATTATTCATAAAAAAAGGACAATTGAGTGCTATTGAGTAAGTTGGGGGGATTGAGTTCACTTCTAAGGGGTAGAGGATAATGAAATCATTAGGTCTAAGGCAAGCTAGGTTACAAAATTCATTATAATCCATACCTTTAGCCTAGCCTAGCCTACATTATAACCATGTAAAGACCTATTGATCTAAATTATTTTGCCAACTACATTAGTGGAGAGGGATTATTGAGTTCAACATATGAAAGCATGAATTAAACCTTAGGGATGTTGCTTAGCTTAGTCTAGGGGAGAAAGGTTGATTGGGAAGATCTATTTGTGCACTAATTGGGATCTCATTGAAAGCTCGGTTGGGTTAGCATCTTAATACTTGAGGAACTTGGCTTGCATATACATTTGAGTTATCATTTAAATCCCTAATTTGAGAGTTATATTCCCACTTTGATATGACCATTTCCAAATTGATTCCAAGTGTTTGTTTTGTTTTGTGTCTTTCTGATGTTGGTTGTGTCTTTTATAGTTGTGTGGTGTGTTTGTCTCGTGTTGAGTTGGATTTCATTGTTTCTTTTCTTTTAGATTCATCACTCAGGAAGAGCAATGGTTTAAGTTTGGGGGTGTGATAACTTTATATTTTAGAGTTATTAATTGAGCTTTTGAACTTAAAAATCTAAGTGAAATAGATTGTTTATGTTGCTATTGTGTGGTTTTAGTCATTTTGTCTTTTAATTTTTGTTTGTGTATTTTATTTTAATTAATGATAAATCTTATGGGAAAATAATGGGATTATGATCTAAAAAATGTGGTATCTATTTTTGAAGGCAAAAAGAAAGGATGCTTGGAAAGCTTGGTGAAAAATGTGCAAAGAGAACATCTTTGAGCCGAAATCCTGGTACATTGTTGTAGCATCATTTCAACTTTGCTGCAGCAAAGTGTGCACAGTCAGCAGCATAAGTTATGCATACTTGGCAAGTCATTAAATGAGGTGGAATGACATGATGAGATGGAGGATGAGGTGGTAAATAGCTGATGTTTTTTAGGGGAAAGGTGGTCCCCATGTGAGGAAGAAAAAGAGAAGGGTTTATACCCATTTTCAGAACCCTAGAGAAAGAAGGATCATCTTCAACAAAGACCCAGCTTCCCAACACCATTGAAGACCATATTTTCTGCATTTTTGAGCTGAAAAACACCAAGAAATGAAGGGGAAAACGTGGAGAAGAGAAGAGAAACAAGAATAGAGGAGGAGGAGAATAAACTTTCTACCATTGGGGGCTAAAATATCTTTCTTTCTTCTATTTTGATTTTGTATTATTTCTCCAAGTTTTGAACTAATAGAACAATATGGTGGATGTTTATGGTTCTTTGTTGATTTTGAGTATGAACTAACTTTTTAAAGCTAGGATATTGATGAACCCTAATTTGTAGTGAAACCCCAAATTGTTGATTTTAAATTTATGCTAAGTTGCTCTTGTTCAATTAAGTTATATTTATGGCTAATTCTTGCTTGAGATTGATAAACTTGAGTGGGTTACAAGCTAATTTGAATTCCGAAAGGGTTTAAATTAGTGGATAGGCTTAGTTGATGCATGTTGATAACTATGTTGTTGATTAGTGGATAATTTAGGGATATTTTACTCACCATGAACTTGAAGGATTGATACTTAAAATTATGTTCTTGAAATTGAATTTAGCATAGGAATATGTGAACTTAATTGATAGAACTTCAACATGAGCATTTGGAAAAATGGCATGTGCATTGAATTGGAAATCCTAGTTATAAGAGAACTTTGCTATGAACTTTGTTATAGCATTAGGGGTAAAACTAAAAATTAGGGGGAATTGGTATTCCTAGCTATTTCCATCATTCATTTGATCAAGAATTACTCATTGATTTAGTTTAAATTGTTTCCATTTTATTTTTCTAAAGTAATTCACACATTCTTAATTACTCGCATCGATTCAAAGTGGTTGCAACCCAAATTATAGAGTTGATTTTTATAACATTTCCCTTAAATCAATCCTTAAGGAGATGATAAAATTTCTTACTACTGCATTACTTGTTAGACGATTATGTACACTTGCATATGCTAAAAGAAAAATAGCAACAAACCTCCTCAAAGAAGAAGCTGAGGGACAAGAAAGACATGTCCCAACTAAGAGAAGATGGAGAGAAAGGGAAGAAGGTCCTCACAGATTCTTTCATGAAGGAAAGAAAGACCCAAGCTCCATCCACCAGCGACCTTCTGAACTCAATAATCAGGAGGAGGACGGGGCTAGGCAACATGATGAAGAACCTTAGAAACCAGATAGCAGCTGCGCAAAAAATGAATTTGGAAGCCAAGAAGTCCATGGAAAAATCTCCACTTTCGAAGGAGATCCAAGTAGTACCTCTCCCTGTTGGAAAAACTCATTGCAGGATCTTTATTTATTTTCATGCAATTTACATATTATCAAACAAACATGCAAATTCCTAGAACATGCTCCTATGAAATTGATACAAATACAGAGTAAAGTAAAAACTTACATTATGCAGCGGAACTGGAACAACTCCATCCTTCAATCTCTCTAACCCTTGATTCCTTTCTGTAGCAAAGTATTATCAAGAGATTGAACAAGATCAGCAACACAGTCTTCCTCACCAAGCCTTTGATCAACCTAGAACTAGTGTGGGCTGGTTCTCAACACATGAGATAGAGATCTAGAAAAGAAGAAGAGATTGTGGCTAAGAAAGGATTAGAGTGTCTAGGTTTTCACTTACCCAAATCAACTGAGACTGACTTGCTTTCTTATGAAAACCCTAGATATCATATTCCTTATATAGGCAACTTAATGAGATTTATTTAAATTTAAATTAATTAAAAATAATAAACAAAAATAAAAGCCTTGGGCTGCCATAAATGGACTTGGACCCAATCTCTTTGTTTTGAATTTAAATCTCAACTGGGCCTAAATTCAAAACCTTTTATTTATTTATTTATTTTAATTAATTAATTAAATCCTTATTCAAATTAACTAATTATAATTTGATACTTGATTTAATATTATTTATTTATATTGATACTAATGTATCAATATTAATAAATTTACCCAAAGATTCTCTTTTATTCTCTAAATCTCATATCTCTATAAATTTTCCAAAATTGACCTAGTCAACTTTAAAAAATCCTAATTGATAATTAAATCAATTAATTGAGATATTCTAGATAATTTACTCAAAGATGATGCGGGGACCATAGATCAATGAAATCAAGCTCCAACAAGTTACCGTGAATTTATTTACGAATAATTTCACTACCTTATTAATTCATCGTGACTCCACTATAGACTCGGAATTGAACTCTTGAATTCATAGAATGTATTTTCAAAACCATAAATATGTTATCCATTGTTATAACCATTACAATCAGTTAATCCTCTATCGATGACTTACTAACGAGCTGGGTGCAAATTATCGTTTTACCCCTCATCAGTATTTTATCCTTAACTCCCACTAAGTTCCTTATAAATGATATTTCCGTGAACTTAATCACAGAAATGAGATCCCAATCATTTAACCTTTTGAACAAATCAATTAAGGAAATCATCTTTTCACTTCTCATACAGAAGTTATAGATTTCGTATCTATGAATAATACTCCCACTCAATTACAATAATAAATCTCCAAGATGTAAGTATGGGCTAGACCGTAGGGTAAGCTGGTAATGAACAAGTCAAAAGATTTAAATAATATAATTAGCAGAATATTATCACTTAGAATTAAGATCGACTTAACCTATGGTCAACGTTGTGACATTGATTAGATTCGATAACAACGATACTTATTTATCAATCAATAATCAATATCGGTCCTAGTCCGATGTAACTAAATACATCCGATCTTATCTACTTGGTCGATGCCTTGGACAAGACATGTAGCACCCTGGATAGCCAAGACCGTTACACTGTGTACTTATAAAGGTGCAAGACTTGCTAATCAAGTCATTAATTTGAAAATGTGTCACTAAACATGTAGGATCTAAGGTTAAAAAGGTTTTGGTCTTAAAAGACTCATTTCATATATTTACACTGTAGAAAACATGGGATCCCATACAAAACGAGGTTAGAATAAGTTTACAGACTCCCAAAAGTATAAGTGTATCCACTAGCCATACTAAGGCAAAACAGACAATCTCCAGGTTCCATGTCCTTGCCTAGACCTCAACCGTGGTGGCCGAGCACCTGGCTATGTACATTCCACTCGCTGAGCCCTCCAGTCAGGTCTGATCTAACTTTCCCTTGCCTTTACCTGCACCACGTAGCACTCGTGAGCCAAGGCCCAGCAAGAAAACCTCATAGATAACTCAAACAATAACAACAGACAAATAGCTCAGTAAGCATGTATACTCATCAGATAATCCACATCAGATATTCAGCATATACAATCCAATACAAGATACATTCTATCACATATAATATTCGTATCACATAATATTCAGGGCTGACGACTTAGGCCGCACCCTCTGTTTAACCCACTGACTCTGGCCCGCTTAAACCAATCTCAGTGCATAATAAGCTGTCCTCGGCTACCAGTGGCCGAGCCGCGCCCTGTGCGCTAGTGAGACCCTTGGCACCCTTAGGTCGTTGGTTCACTAAATGGCTTGCATGGCATAATACCATCTTTTCAAGCTTCTACAATAGGGAGCCCTTAGTCTTGTCACATATATTCAACCAGGTGTAGTTTTCTTACCTTTAGTCTGTACGGTTATCGAATTACGAGCAACGCCCCTCAAGCACAATCCGCTCCCGAGCCTAAGCTTTTATCACCTAGCCACAACCAAAGTATATTGTTCTATTAATACTCCAATATAGGTTTCCAATTACAAAAATAACTCCCGAGACTCCAAATTCCACCAAGCACGGTGGTGAAACCAAACCCGAGCACACTAGGCCACTCTCCAGTGCTTAAAACCCTCAAAAATCCATGTGTGTAACCAATGGCTACGACCCCCAAAGCCTAGCCACAACCCTTCCCCAAAGCAGAAGCTACTCCCACACTAAACCACACACGCGCCGCGGCCCTTGCCTTGGGCGCCGCGGCGCGCCCCCTTGGCCGAGCCTCCTTGGCTTCTTTGCATGCTAGGGCCGCAGCGCTCTAGAACAGAGCCGCGGCCCTCCCCTTCGAACCCAGATTTTACACCATTTCTAAGTCTGAAACCTCACCTTAAACCATCCCAAAACTTCCCAACTCTTAACCAATTAATTCCCAACTTATTTAGCATGATCTAAACAACATAATTCCCAAGAAAACACAGCCTAACACACTCTAATCTCCTCCTTTCCATTTCTGAAACCCAAGTGCTACAAACACTTAAACCAGCCACTCAAACTCAATTTAAAACCTCTAAACTTGGAGTTGAAACTTACCTTTGCTGTAGAATCACCTCACCAAGCTATAACCAAGCTAAGCTCCCAAGTTTTCCCTCTTAATTCTGCCTTAGAAAATCAAAATTATACTTGTTTCAGCACTTAACTAAAACCCAGCTATAACTAATAATTCAACCACAGAAAATAGAGTTTGATGCTTAACTTAATCCCTGCTTTAGTTCCTTGATTTCCCCTGAGCTAAACCTCCAAATCCTCACCACAATTCCAGAATTTCCAGCTAGTTTCCCCTTAGTCTTTCTGTATGTCCTTCCCTTGGTTTTCCCTTAAGCGTGAAGAAGAGCTGAGATAAAGTCTTTAGTCAGTTTGTGTTTTTCTTCTAAAGGCTTCCTTAAGTCTATCTCACATATTAAGTTAGTCTCGAGGCTCGGGGTGCCGGAACCGTCCTTGAGGCCAAAATGGTAAAATCCCCCATTATTCCCACCTAAACATCCTAACCTCAAATATATCTCCATATATTTATTTTCATGACCCAATAGTCCGAATTGCTACCCGCTATCTAAAATTATCCCCGACTTCTTCGAAGTCATATCTTAAACCCCGTTGTGACTTTTCCCACTATCTGGCCCTAGAATCGTCTTGAGTCGTGCTCAGCGAACCTATCCACATAATAATGTGGTTCTCACATATATCACATATCATATTACCACATAATATAATCAATTATCATATAAACATTATTAAACATATAATTACTCATTAAATCTCAATTATTCCATTAATGCCTTCCTGGCACACTAATCAAGGCCCTTAAGCCTTATTAGCGAATTTGGGTCGTTACAAGACATCACACCCTGAATGTGTAAGTAGATCATATCGTAGATTGCCTAATCAGTGAAAATCCAATGCACTGATCTAATCTTAGGACTCGTTCTTTTGAACATATAATTATAACTATAATCCATTGTGACCTAGTCACTATAATTGTAACTATCCATATGTTCGGGATTTTATAAATGTTTGTATTATTTCAATAATCATGTAATAAAACAAGCAAGCAACACGGTTGTCAAACTAAATGATTTCTACTACTTTTATTGATAATATGAAATCGTGCTACATGTCCGACATGGTTTTATAAGGGCATAAAACCCAACAATTTCCCACTTGCCCTTTTAAAACAAATGGGACATGTTTCTCAAAACCATGCATTCTACATGCTTCACAATTATGTTTTCTGCTTATATATTTGTAAAGGGATATGAAAGATTTCCTTTCACTGCTATCTTCATCACCTTCACTTCACACCTTCGCCACACATCATCGATAATGTGGTACTTTCTCTCTATATGCTTTGTTCTTTTGTAGCTTCGAGGTCCTTTCGAATTCGCTATTGCCTCATTACTGTCACTAGACAAAATGAGTGGTTTATCCATTTCTGGAATAACACCGAGATTCGTATAGAACTTCCTGAGCCAGACTATTTCCTTAGCCGTCATAGACGTAGCTATGTACTCAGCCTCCAAAGTGGATTCTAAAATGGCAGATAGCTTAACGCTTCTCCAAATCATAGCTCCACCCCCAAGAGTAAACACATTTTTCAGAAGTAGACTTCTTGTCTTCAACATCAGTCTAAAATCTGAATATGTGTAGCCTAACAGGTACAAAGATCCACCTGAAAAGACTAACATATAGTCTCTAGTCCATCAAAGATACCGATTTCCATATATTGTTTATTTCAAAGGTTTTACTGACACTTGCTCACCACTCCCACTACATAGAAGGTCTTCGATCACAACACACAACATAGCATGCATTAGACTTCTAATTTCAAATGCATAAGGAATTCATTACATCTTTTCTTTCTCTTGAGGAGTCTGTGGAGACTACTGCTTAGAAAAATAAATTCCATGTCAAGACACTAAACATCCTTTCTCGGAATTTGTTACAGAGTAATGACCAAGCACCTCACTAAAGTAGGTCGCTTGAGTTAGAGCTAAAGTTCAGTTATGTATTTCCCTGATGTTCTGGATACCAAGAACACGACTTGCTACAACGAAATATGGAATTTCGTTTCTAGCCAGCTCTTTATGTTTGATAATTTCTTGACATTGTTTCCAATGAATAAGATATCATCTACATAAAGGATTAAAAACACCACAATGTCTTTTTCCCTAAGTTGTCAAGCACAAGGGTCAACTACATTTTGTTCAAAAACTCAGGTCTTAATGTTTCCATTTAACCTTAAGTTCCAGGAGCGCGAAGCTTGTTTAAGTCCATAGATTGACTTACTTAGCTTGCCGAATTTCTTGTCCAACTACTTTAAATCCTTCTAATTGATACATGTTAATTGTCTCATCAAGATAGCCATTAAAAATGCTTCTTTGATGTCCATTTGCCTTATCTCTTAATCAAGAGTTGTGGCTATGGATAAGAGTATGCTTAATGAATTTTAACATGGCTACTGGAGAAAAAGTTTTCTCTAAGTCAAATTTCTCTCTTTGCCACGAGTCGAGCCTTTAATGTCTCAACCTTTCTATCACCTCCTCTCTTCTTCTTATAGATCCTCTTGCACCCCATGGGCCTAAAGTCCAATGGCACATCTACAAGATCTCAGACAAATTAAGAGTACTTGGACTTTATTACCTGGTACTTGGCTTTGAGTCAAAAATCCCTTTCAGACCTACCCATTTCCTATTTAAAGGCCAACGAATCATTGTTACTTGTGTTCCCAACCAACTTGTGGGTTTCACTATCCATATCATAGGTACCGGGTTCCAAAAAATCCTCCCACTATGACGAGGCATCGTAACTTTCTGACTTGGATTAGTGGTTTCTAAATGTACCTTGTTTTCATCGACTTGCGTCGGTAAGGATGGAACAATAGTTTATCATTTTTCCATCTAATACTATTTTTCTTTGAGACTTGAAATTCATTATGTAGTCGTTATCTAGAAAAGTAGCATTTGTAGAGCCAAACACTTTCTTGTCTACTGAACTATGAAACAGACCACCCTGAGTACCTTTAGAATAACCATCAAACAAGCAAACCCTCAGCTCATTATTCTAGCTTTCTACCTTTTTCCTCATGTCAAAAACATGACACCACCAAATTCCATAATGACGTAAACCAGGTTCACGACCATGTCATAATTCTAGTGGTGTCTTGGAGACAGCTTTTGAGATGGCACAACATTTAAAAAAAAACATCACACGCGATCTAGGTAGTATGTCTCCAGAAAAGATCTAGGTAAGAAGTTGGTAGAGTTTAATAGCTTATCATAGAACACACATTTTCATAAACGTGCGATTCACACCGCTCAGCAACACTGTTCTGTTGCGGAGTCCTTGGGGCAGTTGTTTTAAACAAATCTTCAAGTTCAATTAAATGATCTTGGTTCTGATTATCCAAATATCCTCCACCCCTATCAGATCGCAAGATCTTTAATGTTTTACCTAATTTGGTTTTAAAGCCATATCAATGAATTCTTTGAACTTCTTAACAAATTCACAGAATTCCTATGCTTTAGGTACTTACATGAGTCTCTAGAACAATCGTCGATGAAGGTGATGAAATACTCATAACCACCCCTCGCTTGAACATTCATATGTCCCCAGACATTTGAACATACTAGCCCTAGTGGTTCTTTGGCCTTTTCTCCTATCACAGAGAATGGACGCTTTGTCATTTTTCCCTCGAGACTAGATTCACAGACAGGTAGATCACCCTAGGTGAGTTCCCTCAAAGGCCCAGCCTTTGTTAGTCTTTGAATCCTATCATAACAAATATGACCAAAGCGAAAATGCCAAAGGTACGTCATTTCTAACGTTATTGACATTTTGTCATTTAACAGTCCTAGAATTAGCTGTCTTAAACAACTCATTATTTATAACATCCAGTTCGTTTAGTTGCAATAGGTATAGCCTGTTTTTCATACATCCACCCCACAATTCACATCCATTTAAAGAAATAGGATTTTATTACCTGTGAAAGTAACTACAAATTGTTGTTGATGTAATAAGAAAAACTTAAATTAAAATTTCCATTGAAAATCGGAATAAAATAAACATTGTCTTAAAACAATATATTTATTTCCAAAATTCATTCAAGCTTATCCTTTTGCCTTGTTTGATACGAACAACCCTTGATGGATACCAAGCCGTGGCTTTTTATCCTTCATAGCTTTCCCAATGCTAAAAGTGTAAAAAGGTACATGCATGTGTTAGTAGATTGTGATTCAGTGATCCAAAACTGAAGTATCATCCTCTAAAATCACATGCATCCAAGACAAATTTAATTATCTTGGGTTCCATATGCCTTGAGTTCCGGGCAATCTTGTTCCAATTCCCAGTCTCCTTGCAGTTGGAAACACTCCCCTTTTTGTGTACTTATAATCAGGCCTTGCTCCAAGATGCTTTGCAGCATTTGGTGCCTTGCCAGTTGACTTCTTGTTCTTTTTGTATGAATTTCTTCCTCTCTTTCTCTTCGAAGAAGAAGCTCAAAGCAGCTTCTCCTTGGGCTTTTTTAGTAGTTTAGTATTCTTTCATTTGCTCGAACTACCATCAACAATCCTCTATGAAGGATTTGGTGATCGTTGCATGGGAAAAATAGGAATATCTTTGATTATCACGAACTCGATGTTGTCTAAAATCAACACCATGTTGATGTTGGACAAACATTTCGTGAGGTTCTCACCATAGAGTAACATTTTAGAGATCAAAGAGAGAGTATGAGGTGGGAATCCTAGAGCTTTTATTATCAACTAAGTAGAAATCGACGCATTGCTTGACAAACATTTATTCATTAAATATTTTATAAATAGCATAACATACAAAATGTTTTGAGATAAGCAAAATACTAAAACACTTATCTTCTATTTCTTAGGTACTTTAGCTAGCCATGAACCCATGTGTCCCGGTAGGTGAGAGTCACAAATATTCACGTAGTTAAATAGAGAAACATTTCAATTAATAAAACGTCATAGACTTTTATTAACTACCTATTCCATCCGATCAAAGTAAGGGAAACTCATGTGTCCCGGTAGACGAGAGTCACAAATATTTCTTACTTTATGAGTTTGACCCACGGTTTCGATTATTATAGACTTAATTCCTATAGTCACCGTAGGGATGAGTCTATAGAAGGTCCATCTATAACCATCTATCCTAAGAAATTTAACCATGTTAAGAAGTCCAGTGAACACCTTCCGTAGGGAGACGAAATCAAAGCGCCATGAGGCCCCACTGAACTCTAACCTTGTTAAATCAACGGTGGAGATCGAATTGAAAAATTTTAAAACTCATTATTAAATATTTTAGTATTTTATTCTTTTTGAAAAAATATCAACTTAGGTTTTCCAAATTATCAAAATAATCAATAAACCAACTAAGGTTCGCCAAATTATAAAAATAATCAACAAACCATAGTTTATAAATTTTCCATTAATTCTAAAATTACCATTGAAAATTTATCCAAAAATTAGAATCAATATGTTTCTAATCAATTATTAGGTCCAACTAAAAAGAATAACCTAATACAATTAAGTCCAACTTAGGTAAATGGGCCTTAACAATTCGAGCTTGCATGGAGGAGAGCTGGGTTCAGTATGTCGAACCCACTACTAAGGCTCCCTAACTTCCACACAAAGCCCAAAAAGACAGGAATTTGAACCTTTGTTTTATTAATTGTTATTCAATTGATTAGGCCCAATCTGGTAATGCAAAGCAAATGGGTATTCACAAGTGGAATCACCCACAAGAGAGGAATTTAAACTTTACATGTTCAATTGGGCCCAAATAAAACCTAACATTTTATGAAAGTTTTATTTGATTTTTCCCATATTTTTTAAACACAAAAATTGGACCATCATTATACTTATATTTAAAGCCCAAATGCAAAAAATAACTTACTAATGATGTTTGATATGTTAATAATTGGATGGGCCTAACATGTTATTCTATAAGCATGTATTATTAAATTATGCAAATATTCCACAACAATACACTATTTTGTAAAATACCATAATTAATTAACATAGAATTCATCGGACAAAATTCAATATAATTAATTAAACAAGTTACAAAATATTAAATTAATTAAAATAGAATTTATCAAACGAAATTCAATTTCAAATAATTAATTTAACCAAGGTTGTTAAGTTGTTAGGAATGATAAGATATTTTATTTTTAAATATTTTAACAAATTTTAAAATATCAAAATATATTTTAACCAAATTTAAAATAGTATTATCTGATAACTAATTATAAATATTTTAAACAATAAAAATATCTTGAATAATCAGATAACTAATTTTAATATTTTATTTATAACAAAATAAAAAAATATCTTGATTATCAAATAACAAATTCAAAAAATTTTAAAAAGAAAAAATATCTATAAAATTATCAGATAATCAATTTTAAATATTTTAAACCTAACTGCACAAAATATCCAATTTAAAAAAAATTAATTTTTTTTTTTTGCGAAAAAATGCCGCGCGCGGGTTCCGGCACCGACGCCGTACAGATCCGTACGGCCGGGTCCCGCCGGTGGCTCCATGCATGCCCAGCACACACACTGCAAAAATCAGTCAAATTTTTTTTTTTTTTTTAAATCTGTGCAGTTTTTAAATCCAAAACAAGCCAAAAACAACCAAATTATTGCTAAATTTACATAAGAAAACATAACACATACACCAATAACATGTACCATCCAATTAACACCTAACATATCAATCAATTTCATACATGTTCATTCATGAAAATAAACTAGCAACCTATGGCTCTAAGGCCAATTGTAGGAAAAAACTCTTGCTGGATCTTTATTTATTTTCATGAAATTTACATATTATCAAACAAACATGCAAATTCCTAGAACATGCTCTTGTGAGATTGATACAAATACATAGTAAAGTAAAAACTTACATTATGCAGCAGAACTGGAACAACTCCATCCTTCAATCTCTCTAACCCTTGATTCCTTTCTGTAGCAGAGTATTATCAAGAGATTGAACAAGATCAGCAACACAGTTGTAGAGTCCAAGAACTTTACTTAGCTAAGATAGATAGTAGTATTATAATATTTATAGCATTATCTTTGTAATTGTGGATTTTTGGTTCAGACCGGGAATTATTTGGACACTCATAGTAGTACTTATAGATTTTCTAAGTTTAACCTATAGTTTAAGAATATTAATTTTAACCTAAGGTTTGATTAATATGACTGATATTAAGGATAATATTTATTATACTATAAGGTTTAGATAAGAACCAATAGGATTTTAAGCACATATTATGTATGGGTGATTAAGGATTAAGTATTTTGAGGATTAAATTTAATAAGGGGTAAAGTTTGAATGCTATAAGGTCAGTCAGCAGCTTTGAATACGTTGAGGGCTTAGTCAAGGCTGTTTACTCCATTCAAACTTAGCTAAAAATGTGTAATTTCGTGTTTAAATAATCAGCGTGTGCCGATATATCGCAGCACGTAGATACGGAAAACACGAGATGATGCACGACAGCCTCGGGCATACTGGCCCAGGCGATATATCGCCTATAGGGGGCGATATATCGCCTCCAGTATATTTTGAAACATTTTGAAATCATTTTCCATTCAGCCATTCAATCTCTTGATAAGTCCAGCACCTTTTTGAACGAGTCTTCAGCCTCTGCTGAACGATAATTCAAATTATTTTCACCTAAAAAGCTATTATTTTTATTCAAGTTAAATTAAGATCTTTTCATTCCTAAACTCTATAAATAGGACCTAGTACCCAGCCATTATTCATCTTTTGCTCTAAGTTCAGAGGCTGCAAGTGCTAAGTGAGTGTGAAAGTGTAAACACCTGGGTTGGGGAATCATAAGCTTGATCATCATAAGCTTATCAAACACTTGGGGAAGTAAGGTTTTATAGTATTTTGGTTTGAGGTGTAGATTGGTCTTACAAGTCTTCAAGGTAACCCAAAACTCTAGTTCATTTCTATACTTGTTATTTTAAGTTCTCATAACCTTCTACTCAGCCTCTAACCTTAATCTTTATTTTGGTTAGGAAATCTAAGTTCTTAAGCAAAAAGGTTTTGGTAAGTATTTTTCTCAAGGTTTAGTCCTTCCATTCCTTTCATTTATTTTTCTTCAAATCTACTCACCCTGTTATATATGGTTTTATTTAAAAAGTATTATAATTGATAATATAAAAAAGCGGTAAAGTGAAAATTGGCTAAACAAATGGTGCCAGACTAAAAAAATTGTGTTATCCTTTGCTCTCTCCTTCTCTCTCATTATTTCCTTCTTTTTTATCTTTTTCTTGTATTCTTTTTTAATTTTCTATGTCTCACTTAATTCAGATCTCTCTTTCTCTTTCTTTTCTTCTCCTTTTTCCTCATCATTCTCTCTCCTCTCTCTCGGATCTCTTTCTCCCACCAGACCTCTCTCCTTCACTCTTTCTCTCTCGCATGTGTCTTAATGGAGCCCGACCACTACCTTCCCCTACACGCGCTGGCTAGGGATCTTCAGAGGCCGTCGAAGCTTCGACCCATGCGGGCCCAAGCCCTCACACGACACCAAAGGTGAACGATGACACCGGAGGCCAGCTTTTCTTCTCCTCTTCCCTGCATGCGGCCAAGCCTTCTTCTTCCCGGTGTGAGACCAGCTAGCTCCATCCAGCCTTCAATTCGGGCATTCTTTGTCTCCTAGCCACCTTCTCTAGCCTAGAGCCATGCAAGCCGAGCATTTCAGCCTCTCCTTCTCCCTCATAGTGACAGGAACAAATATTTTGGTATTTTTCTCTTTTTTTTTCTGTGATGAGTTTTTTTTTCTAGAAAATAACTTATATTTCAATAAATTTAATTGAGTATTACTGATTTTGTTGAAAATGTGTGTATTTGATAGTGGTGTTCCATTATCTGTGATTCATTTGTGAGAATGGAAATGTTTATAAAATATACATTTTAACTATATAATTAATGTAGTTATGATGTTTGATTGAATGTTTGAATGAAAAAAAAAAGCTATAGACATCTATTTATTTGATCTATGTTTGTTATTTCTTGGTTAATTCCAAATTCTTTTCTAAATTCTTCACTTTAGAGCAATTATTAGCTTATATTTCAGTTTACAACAATTGTTTTTTAATGTGCCAACATGAGAAGAGTTCACGATGTAGGGAATTTGGATCAATTAGAGTGTCAGACTTCATTATTATTTATTTATTTTAGGATGATTCTTTGTTTTATAAAATGTTTATAATGTTTTTGGTAAAGTTCTCATATTCAAAAGTGCACGGGAAACAAGAAGTAATAAAAACGGAAAAGCACCACACTCTGCCTGGCGCAATTATGATGATTTTAATGAGCATTTTTGGTGAGATTCTTTTTGTGGCAATGCTTGTTTTTAGTTATTATTCACATTTTCGGTGCTAACAACTTTTATTTTAGGTCACTTCATTGTTTTGAACTTGGCTGGCCATGGCGCAAAAGCTCACTCTTTTTTCAAAAGCCAGAACTCTCAAAGGTTGGTTACTTTCTCCCTAAGATTATTGAAGTTACTGGCACTTCTACTACATTTATATGTTACTATAGGTATGGGCATTCAAAGTTCATTTTTATTCCTGGGTGAAGTGATAATGAAAAGGTTCTTGAAAACAACACTATCTTACATTAAATTTAGAAGTATTGGTTTATGTTAATTTAAGTAGTTTTTGTTTTCACTATCGGTTGCTGAGTTCTACACTAAACTTGTAAACTTAATTTACTTTTTAATTCTGTGTTGACCTTTATGAACTATACCTACTCATAAACATTTGCTGCTGATTTTGATTTGTTTTAATATAGAATATGCTTAAATCAGGCAGAAGTAAACATCGAGGGAAAACTTCATTTGTTGAGCACCGGACTTTCTTCATCTCTATCATAGCTTTCATCGCCTATGGATATTCCTTGAAATGATGTTCCAGGTATACATATTAACAAATTACACTGAATTGCCAATTTATCAATATCTTATAGTCTTTGTTGTAACTTGCTATCACTAATTAGTCAAACTTCATGTTTGAGTCTTTTTCTATTTCTTTGATTTGTATTCTCCATTCTTTTACTTTTTATTGTTGTATTTTGCTGTGTTTTAGCTTCTGATATTGTAGTCTATATCAGCTAAAATTAGTTAACTCTAGGACTCTGCAGTCTTTTGCGTTTTTAATAATTTTATTTTCTTTATGATTTTCAGGGACTTTCCATTATCGCATAGGAAGACCTTTCAGGAGGTTCTCAATCTTGCTCCAACATTTGTTGTTATGAAAGCAGACAATGTCGTTTTATTATTGTTAGCTACTTAGCTGGCAAATTAGATTTCTTATATTAAGAAATTCTGCCCTCTCTCTTAGGTGTCCTAGATGTTATCATGATGTTTGGGGCATACTCTACATCACGGAGGCTTGCTATTGCTCGTATTTTTCTTCGTTTTATTTGGTTTGGCTCTGCTTCAGTTGTTGTACCTCTCCTATATGTGTATGCACTCAATCTTTGTTTTGTCTTTGGTTTGTTTGGGCTTAACTCTTTGAGTCAAATTTAATCTTTATTCTTTGTTTTAATTCAGGAAAGCGCTAACCAAATGGAAATGGTGTTATATTCAGATTATACTTGATTGTCATTGCCATTTATGGTGGCATCCAATTTTTCATTAGTTTCATGATGTGAATTCCTGCCTGTCACCGACTGACTAATCAATGTGATCGCTAGCCTTTAATTTGTTTCGTCAAATGGATGCGCCAGGTTGTGTTCTATTTTTTTTATCATATGAAATGAGATAATTTTGTTGACTTAATCTTTATTTAATTATGCATTGACTATCATTTTTCCTATTGTTCATTGCTTTACTTTCAATTTTGGTCTATTAATCATTTTTGTAGGAACGCTATTATGTTGGGCGTGGAATGTATGAAAGGACCACTGATTTTATCAAGTAATAATTGCTAATCACTACCTTTTCATTTGTATATATGTTTCCTATTTCTGGTTAACTAGTCATTTTTTTCCTTTGAAATGATTTTTAAAATTAGTTGTTTTTAATTTGAATGGAACGTCAATATGGATATTTTAACTTTTGCAAGTATTTGCTGTTTTGGCTTGTGATTTTGAGTGCAAAGTTTTCATTTGCTTATTCCTACAGGTTAGTCATCAACAATATTTTCTTTGGCAGAAATGTTTATTTGTTAATATTGTGAATTCTATTTTTGCTTTCTTCCAGATCAAGCCATTGGTAAAACCAACTCGGACAGTAGTAAATATGGATACCATACAATATTCTTGGCATGATTTTGTATCTCAACGTAAGCGGCTAAGCTATTTCATTATGGAAATGTGAAGTGCTTATATTATCTGGTTTTGTTTATTATGGTATTCCTATGTTGATGTTTGTGGTTTTCATTGATTATTATATGTTGGTTTTTGCATGTTTGAATTCAAAAATTTGTGCTATTTGATCATTTTTATTTATGTGCTCGTACTTATACTTATGCTTGCAGATAGTCATAATGCTCTGACTGTGGCTAGCTTATGGTCTCCTGTAATTGCTGTAAGTTGGACCTTCTCTATTCTGCTCATGGTGGTGGACTAGACTGAAATTGTTATCTCTTCTCTTGGTCAGGTGAGATGAGTTCAGTCAAAATTATTTACAAATTCTATATTATATCTTGATTACTTTCCATTTTGATCAAATGTAATTGGGTATATCTTAGTTTCTTTTTAATTATTTGGTTTTCAATCCCTCTAAATCATTCTAACAATCATTATTTATGCTTTAAGATTAGACAATGTTTTTGTTGAATTCAATATTTTCTTCATTCGTTGATGTTTTTTTAACAGCTTATTTATTGACTGAAGTTGCAATATGATGCCTTTTATATTGAACTGTGGTCCATTCTGTTTCAGAAAAATGTTTATTCTTTGTTTGTTGTTTCCTTTCATCTTCTACTTAAATTTACTCTTTGAACTTGGAGATAGAGGAGAAAATCAACAGTAAGAATCTTATTAATTTCTTTTTTGACACCTTATTTTAAGACATAAGAAATCTTACTAAATAGTGAGACTAATGTAGCTAAATGTTGTCAGTCATTAAATTTTCATGAAGTTTAATTTTAATTTTCCTTTATATGAAGACAACCCTTGATGTGGTAGCAGGTTCAAGCAGGTAAAATTTCTTGGAGACGATATAGTGATTGTGGCGTAAATTTCTTGCTTCAACAAAATGAACGTTTGATTTGTTTTAAGCGTTTGTTAATATTTTTATGTAGTTTTTTTTCCTTTAAAATTTTTCTCAAATAGGGCTTACCTGTAATGCCCCAAATTTCCTAATAAGGTTTAGGACCTTGATTAGGTGGCCGGGAGGGCCATAATTGATTTATTATAGTATTTAATGATTATATGCATGTTTACGTGAATTATATTATTATATGATGGTGAATGCATGCATATGGGCTCATATGTTAATTATGAGGGTATTTTGGTAATTTGGCCACTGTGGGCGTAACTGTGTAATTTGGGTGCATGCTTGTGATTAATTAATATAGCCACATTATAAGGTGGATTGGCTCGAGCTAGTCGACATGAGACGATCATGGAATGCGAGTGTTCGGTCTAGTCATAACGGGTTTAAGTCCGGGGCTCGGGGTGAGTCTCGGGGTGAATTTAATGATTAGAGCATTACCGGGAATTAAAGGGTAATGGGATATGGATTATTGGTGTTTGAGGTTATTGAGAATAGCGGGAATTGGAGGGTGTTAATTGTGATTAATGAAATAGGTGCGAAATGATGATTTTGCCCTTAGTGGCTGTTAAGGTTTTATTTTAGACCTAAGGGTATTTAGGTCTTTTTACCCTAAGAGATATATATCAACCATTAAGGTTATAGAATAGTAACAAAAACAGAGTTTCTTTTCCTTCTCTCCCGATAGATTTTCTTCCTCTTTTCTCTTTGGATTTTCAAGCTCAGTTTGAGGAATTAAGCCAAGGAACCAAGCTTAGCCAAGCTAGGGTTGTGCTCCACCATTGAAGAGGGTGTGTTGCCAAGATTAAGGTGAGTTTCTAGCCACTAGAACTCTTGTTTTTGCTCTGTTTTCTAAGTTAAGTTTCAGCTGGTTTTTGGGTTGGAAACTTGGGAATTGGTTGGAGTTTTGGCTAGGGTTCTTTGGGTTGTGGTCCCTAGGACATGTGGAGATGGTATTTGGGTTCATTTGGGAGTTAATTTGATGTTTGGAAGCATTGGAATCGAGTTAGAATTGAGGAAGTCGAAGAAGGAAGTTTCAGGGGTGGTTCTGTCTGGGGGTAGCGCTACAGCGCCCATCAGAGGGCGCTATAGCGCTACACAGGGCTTCTGTAGGGCGGTTGTGGGTCTGTCTTGAGCGCTGGGGCGCTAGAAGGGCAGCGCTGTAGCGCTACCCTGTTCCTTCATAACCCTGTTTTGGGTGTTTTTAAGGGCTTTTGGCTTGGGGTTTCAATCCTTAAGGCCCGGGATCTAATCTACTCACTATGTGGGCATGTTTCAAGGTCCCGAGAGTGGGGTTTAGGTTAAGACCCTATCTTTGGTAATTTTCATTAATTGGAGGTTATTTTGGTTATGACTAGGTGACCGTTAAAGGGTTAAGGATCGATCATCCTCAGGGGTCGTTCTTGTTCTAACTCCCACTCGAACCGGAGGTAAGAAAACTGCACCCTGTGTATATGAGACATGCATGGTTATTATGATGCATGTTGGTTGATTATTATGTATGACATGCATGGTTATTATTGATGCATGTCGGTTGATTATTATGTATGACATGCATGGCTATTCTTGATGCATGTTGGTTGACTATTAAACGTGACATGCATGGCTGTTATTGGTGCGTGTTAGATTGCTGGATTTCTTGCATATGATGCATGAGAAACATGTGATTGGGACATGCTTTATATACTGAGTATGATATTGTTCAAAGCTAGAGCCTCTGTGGTTGTGCATGGTCCTAATTGTACTGGTATCTGTTTAGTAAGCATGCTAAATACCTTGTTTATGGATATTGAACATGTGGTATACGATTGGTGGCATGACTTGCTTGTGATAGACACTGACTAGTCAGGGACCGACTCTAAAGTCGAGAATCACGCATTGAATGGCTCTATGGCGTTAATGCTAGACCGACCCTAGGGTCGAAGAACTTATAAGCGCTTGCCTGGTCTACGACCAGATGACTATAGCCAAGGTATATGACCCCGGTGACCGTTTGTCACATGGCTAAGGGACGTTGTCCATAGTTTCGACTCTAGAGCCGTGAGGAAGGTTATGTTGGTGACTAATCACCTTGCACCTGTCCTAATCAAACTTAAGAAAGAATCACTTATCGGTTAAGCCCTGGTGACCCTATCGTCACATGGCTAGAAGGAGCGATGCTCATTATTGTGACTTTTGGCTATTGTCACCTATTTGCTTGGACTGATAGTCCTGAATGGTTATTATGATCGTTGTTGATATTATATCATGCTTTATTGTGTTTTCTTGCTGGGCTTCGGCTCACGGGTGCTACGTGGTGTAGGTAAAGGCAAGAGGAAGCTGGACCATCCTTGAGTTGGAGAGCTTAGGTGATGATGTGTACATATGCAGCTGCTCGTCCGCCACGACCGAGGTTTAAAGTGGAACCAGGGTCGAACCCTGTTTTGCCGCTTAGAACGGCCTGTTGTAAATACTTTCTGTAATAAACTCTTAAATTATATTTTCGGGATCCCAATATATATATTACGTTTTAGTGAAACGTTATCTCCTAACCAAAGTTTTAATCCCTAAACCGCTAATCATACCTAGATCACGATTTCGGCCAAATGACTCGATTAGCGAGTTTAGCACTGTTTACAAGGCACACCGTAACGGTCCCTGGAGTTTGGGGCGTTACATTACCGGACTCCAATTTGCAAAGCTAAGCGAGGAGGGTTTAAGGATACTCCAGCTGATGATTTACTTGCAGTTGTTTTAAAGCTAAACAACCCATTGATTTTGGCTTGTAATACCATTATTGTATATGATTTTGTTCTGATTTGGCTTATATACACAGGATTATTGATTTTTTTTTCTTTCTTATATGTGATTAATACACAATTTAGGCCATGATAGAGAAAACAAATCTAGACCCAAGTGAAGTTGGGGATATAGTTGTTGGTACTGTTTTGCCACATGGTTCACAAAGAGCAACAGAGTGCAGAACGGCAGCAATCTATGTTGGTTTTCCCGGTAAGTTTTCACTTTTATTTTTTCAGCTGCACCTTTTATGATCTTTATAATGATCATTTGTATCCCAACAGACCAATCACTTTTGATTGGAATTTATGTACAGTGAGAAGACAAAACTTGGCATTATAAAGAGAAGAATTGTTATTTTTTTTTTTAAAAAAAGAATAAGGAAAAGAAAAAGGAAAAATGAGAGTTTGTGTATTCATCATTACTGTCATGAAAAAAATTGAGTTTTTTCCAATGGTATATAGTTTATGAGTCTACTTTAATATCAGATGGCAATGCATGTTAAGATTTTAAAAAGATGATTTTTATTTTTAATACTAGTTTAGCATAAAAGATATAAATAATATTGTATTTAGTGTATGCTATGGAATTTGATTTATCTTCATTTATGAAAGGTGCTCTCACAATCAGGTAAAATTTAGCTGAAATAGTTTTTTTTTTTTTAAACAAAACAACTTGTATTAATAAAAGAATATATAATACAAGTGAGTGGATAAAACAACCACAGGAAACTCAAGAAAAACAAAAACTAAGAAAAAATAAAAAGGTAGCTTAACTACCACAACAACGATATACAAAACAGAACATTACAACAAAAAATTCCACTCTCTCAACCAATCTGTGAATCAAAAGTCTTTGAAGTCCTTATTTCAGTGGACCCAAAGAGCACCACTCATTATAAATTTATCCCAAATTTTTCCACCCTGTTTTCCATTTCCTCAAAGATTTTCTTATTCCTCTCTAGTCAAATAACCCAACAGATAGCTGTTACTACAATCTGCCATAGAGTCTCTTTCGCCTTTGAGCCACTCACTTGAAAAAAAAAGCACCTAGACAGTTTTCTGGAACACACCAGACCATTTTAAATTCTTCCAAATTCTTGTACCAAACTTGGATTGAGACCGGGCAGTGGAAGAACAAGCCATCTGCATTTTTAGAATTCTTCTTACACAAAACACACCAATCTGGGGATAATATCATGTCATGAAATAGTTCTAGATACTTTGCTTTTTGGATTGTTTAAATGTATCATACTTCACTATGGCTTCAACATTTTTGTTTGTTGTTGCCTTTTAGTGAGTAGACCCCTTAAAAAGGACTGTTGCAAAATAAATTAGCCTTTAATATGTAAATAAACCTACCATACTGATGAATTTTAGAGACTATAGTGATTGATGACCTCTTTGCTACTCTAGAAAATTTCTTTATCAAACTCACAAGTGATATTAGTGGAAAACGATGAATAACAACTTTTACAAAAGTCTGGTTCTAGGTATATAACCTATTTGGGTCTAGTTTATTTTTGCTTGTATTTATTTCTTGAATAATACAAATTCTTATAGATTTTGATTTTGGTTCACTTTGACAGTGTGTGGATAAATTTGGTTAGAGACATGCAAGCAAGACATTCTTACCATATTATTTAATATATTTCTTGTTTTTAATTTAACACTAAATTTCATTAAAATATGATTGCTAGTGCATGTGAAGAGCATTTAATAGTTTGACAACATTGTAGAAAAACAGAGCACGACATTCAATTGTTAGCATATTCTTTTTATTTTTCTTTGGCAGCCTTTCTTTTTATCACATGTTCTCCATCTGCAACCCTTTTTGTCTAATTACTTTCTATTTATGCTGCCAGGTGCTCCTTTTGTATAGTTCTTTATTCTGGCAATAATCTTCCTGCAGAAAATTTACATGGTTATTTTAAATTTAAATTTTGCAAAGCTATGAATTTGTGTTTTGATTCCACTGCTCTTAAGACCATTGAGATTCATTCAATTATGTTATGATGATCCAGATAAATATCGAAACCTGAGTTTTATTCATTTGTATTGATGCATAGATAAGCAGTCTGAGGTGTATTTAATGCTTCCATGATTTAGAGACAGATTGAAATTCTTTTTCTTCTCAAAGTTCTCTGCTTAATTTTGTACACTGTAATGTGTTAATCAACATACCTATTTTTATGGATTTAGGAACTGGAAGTTTTCCAATCCAAATCAGTAGTGCGTGAACTTGATTACTACTAATCATCATCCTTGATTTTTTGTGTTTGATTTCAATGTTTCAGTCAATTTTGCTCGAATTGTTCTTGATGGGCTGCTTGTATTCTTTCCATCTTACTACCTTTTGGACCAATGCATCTGTGTTTGGAGAATGGTTTTGGTTATGAACTTTTATTTAGTTCTAAGTTTCTTACGTATTTATTTTAAATATAGAGCTATGTTTCCTTGATATTGTGGTTCCACATTGTTCAATGTTTACTTTGGTTGTTCCATTTGAAAATGAAATATAGGACTACTTCTCCTATAGCAAACTTGTTTAGGTTTCTTCTATTACCTCTCCTATAGCAAACTTACAGCTCCAATCATCCTAAGCAGACCTTGGATTTCTTATTTAGAGATCTAAGATACTCTGTTTTAGAGTTCCTCTTCAAGCTTGGTGTTCTTCAGGAAATTTTGAGCTTTTGACTAATTTCGAATTTTGGTGTTGTTATTGTGGATGGGAACTGGTTTGCAAGGTACTATAGACCTGGAATTGAGGTTGAGACTCTTGATATTGGCTTGGGATCATAGATTTGGGGAAAGTTTCCAAGTTCAAAATCAAAGTTTTGATTTTAGCTTCATGTATGTCTTTGGGTGTTTTGAGGAGGTAATAGTGGTTCTGGGCATTTGGGTAAGCTATATTGGGGTCAAATTACTTTGAAATTGTGTTCAAAAACTTTGTTTGATGACTTTTGAAGGTATTGGGTTAGTTTTTGGAAAATGGGGGTTGAAGAAATCGCAGATTACAGAACCTTGAAATCTGGTTTCATGTCGTAGTGCCCCTGTGCCAATTTCTGTTTATATATCTTGTAAGGTTTCTCTCTTATTTTTGTGGAGCCTTGCTAAACTACTTTAATGGTTACACAAATGAAAGCTTAAATTAAAACAAACTTGGAAATGAAGGGGTACCACTACACCAAATACCCATTTCTATAATACATGACTATAAGCTAATTGGAAAAGTATCAAATGATTTTGTTGTGTTGTTTATGTTTTTATCTATCTATGTTTTTGCTTCAAATGGTTGAGTTTGGCTTCACGTTGGGGTAACTTGTTCTCTTGATGAATGTGTGCCAGGTATTAATACTAGCCTTGTTTTATGAATTCAAAGTCGTTGGCACTACTAGAAAGAACAGGGAAGACTAGGGTGAGTCTTTCCCCATTCGTTGAGTTGTTGTGTTTAGGGGCTTCTGAAATTTTTAACTTTTTGATGCAAGGATAGTAGTTTTAGTTTCTTATTCCCATATTTTGTTTCTTAATATTTGAGTTTTTTAAAATATGGTTTGAGTTGCTCCATTTTGGGCAAGTGATTTTTCTCATTAGTTTTTGTTTTAGTGTTTTTGTCTCATCCCATTACACTCAGTTTAGCTCCTTTTTTCTCTGTCCTGGACTGGTTACATTTGTTGAGTTCATGCAAAAAAAATTCAAATTTCACAGCTGCAACTATTCTGTGAAAAAGTGATTGTTTGTTAATCAAAATATCCAAAATGTATTGTTATGCTCAATATTTTTGTTTTCGAAACAGAGGTTTAACTAGTGGCTGAAATATACTTTATATGATAAAAATATTGCCAAGGAAGCCTAGATTTAAGATGCTTGTAAGTTGAAAGTGCTTGTCTTATATTAGGCCATATTTTCCCTCATTTATTGTGTTTAGTTTTATTATTTGATTATAAATGCTTGCCTTATATTGAACTCATAAAATAAAAGAACTTCACTGGTTCTATAGCAAGATTTTACATGATCTTTCTACATCTTCTCTTCCATGCCACTTAGTCTCAAATTTGGGTTTGTTGAATTGGTTGCAGAACAAACCGACATGCATTGGAAGGCATGCCTTTGGTGATCAATACTAAGCCACTTATACCATTATTAATGGATCTAGAAAACTAAAATTGGTTTATGGTAATTTCTGACCAAAGGATCACTCATTTAGTTTTTAATATTTATTGGACTTGCACACTTTTGATAAAAATGAATAAAGATTGTTATTTTTGTTTTGGATTCTATTATTATTGTGTATTATTTGTTACTTTACCAAAATTTTTAGTAGGGTTTGTATTTGTTAGTGAGATTTTTAGCGGATAGAACTTTCTTTGCTAGCCATGAAAATTGACAACCCAGTTTTGAAAATAACATGTACACGATAATTGTGCTAGTTTGTTTTCTTAGAATTAATTATGTTTTAGCTATAGTAGTTATATATTTTTTTTTTATATTCTTGTGTACGTAGGGAGGGAGACACCATTAGTTGCTGGAATCATTAACCCAGATGCTGAGGGATTTCAAAAACTCTTTTTTGGTCAAGAAGAAATAGCCATCCCAGTCCATTCATCGTATGCCTTTTTTTCTCATGTTCTGTTTCATGTTTCATACATCTTTATTTGCTTTGATTTGATTCTTAGACAGTCATAAATTGAATAAATGTAGCATTGAAGCAGCTTGTGCCGCACACCCTACTGTCGATGTCTTTATCAACTTTGCTTCATTTAGAAGGTGGGTACTTGTTATGCTCATTAAAAATTGGTATTTTGAACTCCTACACAAGTACTTTTTAATGAACATGCATTATTTATTTCTCATTTTCAGTGTTGCTGCCTCTTCAATGTCTGCACTAAAGCAAACAACCGTTCGAGTTGTGGCTATCATTGCTAAAGGTGTACCCAAGTCAGATGCTAAGCAATTGATTGTGGCTATCATTACATTATTTGCTTATGATCGAATTGTGGCTATCATTGCATTATTTGCTTCTGAAAATTTGAGAAACTTCATGTTGCAGAAACTATTAGTACTAAAGAATTATGTCAACAGGTAATAAGAAGAATCACTATAACATATCTGTTGTGTATGTCTCGCAATGTGGTTATATATGCTATCAAAAAGTGGTTAAAACAGCTAGTGACCATAACTGTTTTAACAAGATTCCTCAAGTTCACTTACTTTGGTTCAGCTGCAGAGTTAGTTAAGTTGATTTTTTAGTTTTGTTGTCGGGTTGGTTCTTTTGTATTTTGGTGCACGTATATAAGTGAACCTTTGCATCATTATTTATGTACACAGATTTAGAGAGCACTAAGAGAAAAAGAAGAGAGAAAGAGAGAGTTCAGTGAGTTATAGAGGTTGGAGTTCTTGTGAGAAGCTTGTTCAAAGAAAGCTAAAACTGAGAACTTTTCTCTTTGTACTGAAGCCTTGTAATTATTCTAGATTGATCATAGTGAAAACTCACGTAGGCCAATTCCACTGAACCATGTATATTGTGGTGTTCTTTTGACTATTATTTCTGTCATTCATTAAAGTTTGTGATTTGTTTATGAAACTGGCATTATTTCTTGTTTGTGTTTGTTCTTTTTTCTGGTTCGTTTTGTTGGTGTTCTTGGCAGGTTATTAAAGGGTTCAATCACTTTCAATATCATCCTCCTATACTAGGTACACTGACTATGATTTCAAGCTAGATTTCTCGAACATGGACATTTTAAAAAACCATGGTGAAAACAGAAAAGAGTTGGGATTTCAAAAACTCAAATGCTGAGGGAGACACCATCAGTTGCTGGAATCATTAACCCAGCAGTAATCATCACTGGTATGCCATTTTCCACAATGACAGATCATAAGGTTTGATATCCTGTTTTCCTCCAAAGTCTTTTGGTACTTGCATATAATGTGTGACATCGGAAGTTGAGTTCTTGTTTATTTTTGCTTTAAAAGCTACAGTTGGAACTTTAATCGATTTAGGCAATAAAAATAGATCATTTTGATTTCTTGATAGACACAACACCATGCTATATCTACTTTCCTTTCTGAATGCCTGGACTTAAGATGATGCTTGCATTCATGTAGGCATTGTTGGATGATATTTTATATTGGAGAAGATGTTTTCAACAGCATGACATGCTTAAATTTTAATTTTTCTTGAGTTATGTTGATAAAGAGTGAATTTATAATAATTTAGGATCAAAATATTGTATTCTTCTGTGATTCTATAGTAGTTTATAGTAGTTCACGAGGTCTGTTGATTTATTGTTATGCACTCTACAATCAAATTCTTTATTTCACAATCTCTTGTATAGATTATGGCAAACTTTGACTCATGAACGGTGATTTTGGTGCCTTCAATTTGTATAGTAGCATGTTAATGATTTTTATTTTCAGTATTTACCACTATTATCTCTTTTTTATTGTTGCTAGGTCCCAAAAGCTAATCTCAACAATTTTATTACTATTATGGTTGGATTAGTATGGTACATATATAAATTTTGTTTAACTTCTCTATCGTTTCCTTCCTCTCTTTCTCTCTCACACATATACATGAACACATGATGTCATACTAAAAAAAGAACCAATGTCTTATAATTTAGTGTTTGGTTTCTTTGTTTGCTTTGGTGTAGTTGTGAATTCATTATTTTGTATGTGGTGTCCTCTCTTGGAAATAATTTCCATAACATTTTTCTTGAAGTAATTTGTGATGCTAGATAATAACAATAAAATATTTCTTTATTTATTTTGCAGATGTGACAAGCGAAATAGAAAAGGATACTTAATTTTGAAGGCTTTGTGTTGGGCAGCTGTAGAATATTTTGTGCTAAAAGTAGTAGAATATGTTGAATATTTAAGACTACTTGAATACTTAAAGAACATTTTGTTGTTGATGACAGTGTTGAATGCTTTAAACTAATTTGTGGATTGTTAATACAATGTTGAATGTTTTAAATTAATTTTTGGATTGTTAATACAATGTTGAATGTTTTTACTTTTTATTATTTGAAAATCAAGTTCATTTGATGATGCTAGTATATATTAGAAAGCTAATTTTAATTATATAAATAAAAAATAAAAATATAATAGAATAAATTAGTGTTATATAAATGAATATATAATGAGAATTTAAACTTATCTAAATATTAAAATAATACGAAAAATGTGTTATAATATCTATTACAATAACACTTTTTATAAGTAAAGAATTTTGTTATACAAACTTCATTATATAACACAAAAAATGTGTTATACTAAAGTGTAGTATAACATAAATTTATAAGTATTGAAATGTGTTATATAATCGACTATAAATAATATAATTAAACACTTATCTATTTATTAAAATAACACAGAAAGTGTGTTATCGTTGACAGTATAATAACACATTTGTATAACAATGATAAAGTGTTATGTAAAGTACCCTGACCTACGATAACATAGTCGGTCTTAACACATCAAAAAGTGTTATGGTATGTTTTGATAACACATTTTTTGTGTTATTAAAAGCATTTTTTCTTGTAGTACTAGTTGCCCTGGTATGAAGTGGACACATTGTTGTCATGAATACCTATGTACTCTACTCATCCTTAATGAATATGCTTCTTATTTTTGTATCATACTTCTCATTTACACGAGCACATATCTGACTCTTGTATACCCATTGCCAATTGAAATTATCAAAGTACATGAAAAATGATCAAACTGCCTGACGAGATAAATCTCACTAACCACTTGGGGGTAGAGTATATAGCAAAAAAAAAAAAAAAAAACCTTGCAAGACATCTCTTGAATTCATGAGGGTTAGCTACCCTTATAGATATAAAGGGAGCCAAAAGGTTCTGCAAGGATAACCTTGCAACAAAGGCTAGACACCTCCATGAGGGGCACGGTCTCAATGAGGACACCTGCTGATAAGCCTAGAGCACTTCTTGAATTCATAAGGATTAGCTACCCTTATGGATGTCAATGGAGCCAAAAGGTTCTACAAGGACTACTCGTGATAGGCTAACACCTCCATGAGGGGTGAGGCCTAAAGAAGGACATCCACCAATCAGCCTAGAGTGGCCACCAAGTCGTCTAGCCAAAAAGTATCTGACAAGAGACGCTTGTGAAAAGAAGTCAAAAGGTTTTGCGAGGATAACCTCCTAATAAAGACTGATACCTCCACAAGAGGTAAGGCTTCAAGGAGAGCATCCACCAATAAGCCTAGAGCGGCCACCAAGCCGTCTAGCCAAAAAGGGTCCTAAAATAGACCCTTGTAAAAATAGTATTATGCATGATGACGAGAATGACGTATCTCGCACAAAATAACAAGCGCCGCAAAGAATATAAAAGGATGCCACGAACCCAAAGGGCTAACGTGTCCTTACAAGTATAGTCAAGGTGCACCAAAAAGACTATCATCATCAATCCAAGGAAGACATAAAGAATTCATCAAAGAAGAGGGACTTATCAAAGCCCCTTAAGCATGACAACCAAAGAGGATGATAAAGGCTCAGAAGGCCAATACATCCTCGCAGTCAGCACAAAGATAAGCAAAGGCCCTACATATAAAAGTTATGCACACAAAGGCGAACTTAAAAGAACCTCAGACGTAAAGAGTTCCACATATAACCAAAAGAAGATCCATGCAAAAGAAAAAACATAGAGGGTTACACAACATCAAAAAAATATAATGATAAGCCTCGGAGAAAGGCCTGTGGATTCCCACCCCGACCTTTCCACTTTGCAATCTTCTCGATCACATACTCTCCAAAGAGGCACAAGTTGACATCAGGGTTAGTCCTCCACATGGCATGCAATGTGCGCTCGACTATGATTCTCAGCGTTCACCAATTCAACCTCAAGAGTGTTAATCTTCTCATTCAGGGTATGAATATTGGCTTCGAGCCTGATGTTAAACCAAGAAGTCGACGCGGCCTTGGCTAGTGCATCATCCCTCTAGCGAACTGCCTCAGCAAGCTAG
The DNA here is from genome assembly GCF_963169125.1 of Humulus lupulus. Taxonomy (NCBI): domain Eukaryota; kingdom Viridiplantae; phylum Streptophyta; class Magnoliopsida; order Rosales; family Cannabaceae; genus Humulus; species Humulus lupulus. The sequence goes on from NC_084797.1 coordinate 235,078,276, forward strand.
AGCCTTTATAAATAGCCTCAATAAGATACCACTGGCTAAGTAAGTTTTGGTGTATGAAGTGAAAAGCATTGGGGTATATATAAGGAGAGTCAAGACTTCCAAGCCCTTGGATCAAGCCTAGGGTGAATGGTGGAGATCAAGAGCCTTGGCGACCTTTGGATCCGCACTTAGAAATGGTTGGCCCTCATTCAATATTTAGGACACACTTGGATCACCATCAAAGCTAATTGGTTTTTGTGTTTCTTTACAACCTACAAAGAAACACACCACCAAGGTGCATTTTCTATTTCCTCATTCACCACAAGAGATCATTCAAAAGGTGAGCCTTCCACGCCTCTTCAAGGAATAGGAAGCATGAGCACCATACATATCACACAAAGAATATATGAAAGAGTCCACAAACACACTTAAAAGTGTGCTCATAGACTCAAGGACAAGTGTGAATATAGGAAAATCACTAAAGGTGCAAGGCACCTGGGAAGAGGGCCTGGCTATGCAAGGCCCGCCATGTAGAAGGCTGAAGTCGCTGAAGGCGCAAGGCGCCTAAGGAAGAGGGCCTCGCATAGCGAGGCCCAACATATCATGAGCCGAAGTAAAGAAAGGCACAAGGCGCCTAGGGAGGAGGACCTCGCATAGCGAGGCCCAACTTGCTGTATGCCAAACAGGCTAGTCGCATGGAGCTTAAAGAGGAAGGCCTCCCTATGCGAGGCAAAGTTTGCTCGAGTAACTCGCGCGCGATATGTGAAGTCCCTTGCACAAAAGCATCTGAGGATGAAGGCCTCGCATAGCCTGCGCCTCGCATACCTCCAGGCGCCTCGCAGAGCCCCAGCGTCTTGCGCACCTCTAGGCGCCTTGCAGAGTTCGAGCGCCTCATACACCTCCAAGCGCCTCGCAAAGTCACAACGCCTCGCGGAGTCCCAACGCCTCGCGCATCTCCAGGCGTCTCACAGAGCCCCAGCGCCTCTCCATGTTGCTCTGGATGTAAAGACGTCGCCCATGTGTCGAAGACACTTCGCCCGTGTGCAGGACCCTACAAGGATAGCACTAAGGAGAGCCTCGCATAGTGAGGGAGGGCCTCGTATAGCAGTAACACTGCCCATGTGTGAGGCCATGTGCCGAGGACACTTTGCCTGTGCGCGAGACCATGCGAGGGCCTTGCTGCCCTGACGTCGGGACATGGAGGAGAGCCTCGCTTAGTAAGGGCTTAATTGCCTCATCACGAACTATTCGTGCCAAGCCTCCTAAGTATACGATGAGAACTAGTAAAGGTGTCACACACTTAGCAAAATATAAGGAGTCTATGAGATAAGATATATTTTGGATATGTGAGAAGGACTAATAGGTACGAGACACGTGAACAAGTACGAGGTGTATGACCTTGAGGGAGGCAAAGACGTGATTATGAGATCCGTATTCGACAAGTAGTGGTGGTACGAACACATACGAAGAGTGGAGGCACTACCTTAGCACCCCTGACCATGTACCAGAGCTGACACCACAACGTCCTGCACCACTACCCTGACCATGTACCAGAGCTGACATCACAACGTCCTGCACCACTACCCTAACAATATACCTACGTATGTTCTTGTAATGCCCTAGTTACCCCAGAACAGTTACAGTGAACGGTGAACCGGAAATTTAACTCGCTACCCGAGTCCTTTGGTTAAAAACGTTCTTCTAAGTGTTATTAATAGGCTAAGGTGTAAAAACAATCAAAAGGAAAGGATATATTTTATTTAATGCATAAAACTGCTCATGGGCCCAACAAAAAACTTTTACAAGTTATTTATAACTCAAAATGGTCATTACTGTTTCAAATTTACAACCTGCCGACCTAAGCGGCAAAAATAGGGTAAACCCCCTAGTTCCTCTGAGAACTCTTTGGTCTTGGTGGTCAAGCGGCCGCATATGTACACAGCACCACCTAAGCTCTCCACTCAAGGCTGGGTGAGCTTTTCTTTCCCTTTACCTGCACCACATAGCACCCATGAGCCAAGGCCCAGCAAGAAAACACAACATATCATGAATATAATATCAACAATGATCATAATAATCATTCAGGACTCTTAGTCCAAAACAGATGAGTGACAGTCGCAAAAGTCACTAAGGTGGGTTCCGTTCCCTCTAGCCATGTAACGATAGGGTCACCGGGGCTTTACCAATGAGTGATCCTTTCACTAGCTTATCAAGATAGGTGCTCGATGAACAGGTCACCAATATATCCTATCGCATGACCATAGAGTCATAACCATGGGATTCCGCTCCCTAGCCATGTGACAAGCTGTCACCTAGGCCTTAGGCCCTGGCTCTGAGTAACTAGCTTAGACTAGTCAAGCGCTTATAAGTTTCATCGACCTTAGGGACGGTCCAGCATTAATACCTTAGAGTCATTCAATGGTGATATCATTAGATCTAATCTTCAATCGGCCATGTGTCTAGGACGCTTATGCAGTTTCTGACTCACAGGTCAGTAATATGCGACCAGTGCCGTCCCTAACTAATCAGTGTCATACACAAGTAAACAAACTCTGCTAGCATTTAATATGCAATCAATGTCCACATTTATCAACCAACATGCCTCAACAACAATCATGCATGTCATATACACAGGGTGCGGTTTTCTTACCTCTGATTCGAGCGAGAAATAAAACAAGAACGATCGACCTTTTGATTCATTAGCGGTTACCTAGTCATAACCAATTATAACCTCCATTAATGAAAATCAACAATGAAAGGGTCTTAACCTAAACCCCACTCTCGGGACCTCGAAACGTGCCAACACGGTGAGTAGATTCGATCCCGGGCCTTAAGGATTGAAACTGTGACGCCCCACGTCACTATGACTGCTTTCTGGAATGACGACTGGCCCTACAAACAACCACGAGTCTTTTCAGCATGCTTTGTCCTAACTCACATGCTTCCTAGGAAAACTTCCCAGGAGGTCACCCATCCCTAGATTACCCCAAGTCAAGCACTCTTAACTTTGGAGTTCTCAAGTGATGGGCTACCGAAAAGAAGATGCATCTTGTTTATATAGGTAGTACCCATCAATCCATTTAAGTCATCTTCAACTGTGTAGTCCCATACCTACACAGTCTTAGAATCATCACACTTGACCTTCCCCGGGCAGTGTGGGATTGCACAGCTTACCCGGTCTTTCCCCTTACGGATCACGGGAATCTGACTGTCACAGAAACCCCAAGCCAAAAACCCTTAAAAACACTCAAAACGGGATTCTGGAGGAACAGAGTAGCGCTACAGCACTGCTCACTAGCGCCCCAGCGCTATACTCAGAACCCCAAACCGCCCAACAGAACCCTGTGTAGCGCTATATCGCCCTCTGGTGGGCGTTGTAGCGCTACACCCAGCTAGAAACTCCCCTGAAATATCTTCCTTCGACTCATTCAATTCCAACTCGATTCCAATGCTTCCAAACCTCATTTTTGGTGCCAAATGAACCCAAAAACCATCCTCACATACCCTAAGCATCACAACCACAAGAACCCTAGCCAAAACTCCCAACAAAACCAACCATCCAACCTAGAAATCTCAACTGAAAACCAAAGCTAAAACAGAGCAAACCAGGGAATTTAATGGCTAGAAACTTACCTCAAGCTTAGATTATGATGCTCTTCAATGGTGGAACACACTCCCAAACTCTTAAGACTTACTTCCTAAGCTTGAATCCTCAAGTTAGGCTCAAAAATCACAAAGAAAAAGGAAATAAAATAGGTACAGGAGAAGCTTTGAAATTGCTCTGTTTTTCTCTTCTTTCTACAGCCTTCAATGGCTTATATCTATCCTAGGGGTGAAAATACCAAAATACCCCTAGGTCAAATAAGGATTTCTAAAGGCTCCCAAGGGCAAAATTGACATTTTCCACCTATTTCGTTAATCATAATTAACGATCTCCAATTTCCGTTGTTCTCGATATTTTCAAACACCAATAATTCATATCCCGTTACCTTTTAATTCCCGGCAACGTTCTAATCATTAAAATCACTCCGAGACTCACCCCGAGCCCCGGACTTAAACCTGTTATGACTAAACCGTTAATTAATATTCCAAGATCGTCTCATGCCGAATAGCTCGAACAAACCCACATTATAATGTGGTCTCAACTATATGTCACCGACATGCATACAAATATACAATTATGCCCTCAACAGGCCAAATTACCAAAACACCCCTGTAATGAAATGTGGAACCATATGCATGCATTTAACATCATATTATAATATAATTCACATAAACACGCACATAATCATTTAATGGCATAATTATACAGTTATGGTCCTCCCGACCTACTAATCCAGCCATCAAACCGCATTAGGGATTCTGGGGCATTATAGTTCTTGTCCCCTGGGACCACCATGTATCAGGGGCCATTAGAGCCCAATTATAAATAGACCTCCACCCCTCCGACTAAAGGGTTGGAGAAATTCATTGTACACAGAGAAAGTTAAGTAATATACAAGATTTTCCTCCATTGTTGCTCTTCATCTTTCCTTCTTAAGTTTTTCCTAAGTTCTGTCGATGTAGTTTTCATAAGAAGCTTTGAGTTCTCCATCCTTATATCGTAGATGAGTTGTTGCCGCCAACAGATGTATTCAATAATTTCTCAAGGAAATATTCAAGTTTAATATTATTTTCGAGATTTTGTTTTTTGTAATGTAATATTATTTTATAATTTACAACAATTCATGTGCATTTAAATATATGAAGAAAAAAAAAGTTACATTATAAGGATTTTTAAAAAGTTTAGGTTATTATCATATTTAAAAGATATATACCATTTGGTGAGTTGTATTTACACCGAAAATAATATAAACAACCATCTTTCAAAAAAATATTATAAAATTTTAGACTTAGTACACTATTTTTTTATAGGATTATTTTTATTTTAATCCTTGACTTTTCAAAAAATTATGCTTTGCCCCCCTCAAATTTTTATTTTATCTATTGGCGCCATTCTAAGCTTAAGTCCACACCATTATTTATCTATATCCAAGTAGCTTATTATGTAGCCAAAAAAACATGCAAATCATTCCATTAGCCATTTTTAAAGAAAAACAACAAAAACAGAGCAACATCAGAAATTTTGACAAAAAAAAAATTATATTAATTATTTATAGCACAATAATAACATTTTATTATTGAAATAAAAAAATCATATAGTGTAAAAGTAGTTTATTGTAATTTTTACTTACTTTTTTAATAAATTTATCTTTGAGATTATATTAAACATTCATTTTTTTTATTTAGAAAATTTCAAATTTATCATTTAAAAAACTTTGTTCCCCAACTTTTAATAAATAAAATGCACAATTTTCTTTTTCCCTAAAAGATACATTGTATATTTTATGGTATAAGGTATATATAGTTGGTTGTGTAATTATCACCTATATCTCTAATCTATTTTAATGTAATTATCACCTAATTATACATGCAATATAAATTAATACTCAGATCAATTACTAATCTCGGCTAAATTACACTTTTGTTTTGGTTCTGACTTGAGAGAAATGGTGTAAGCTAACACTCAATTAATTTCAACTAAATTATACTTTTGTCTGGTCCCAACGCTATTAATTTATATTATAGTGATTTTACTCTATATGCTTTGTAAGTTATGTACTCTGATAATTAATACCTGAAATTATGAGTAGAACAAAAAATTATTTCATTTGGCTTTCATTGTTTTAACTTAGATTACAAGGCCTAGAAACAACAACCAAATCTGTCATTATCCAAAATGCAAAATGTTCACACTTCCATACTCATGGATTACCTTCCCATTGTACCAGCATCACAGATATAATAGATATCTAATTAAACTATCTAATCTATACCACCAATATTGGCTGAAAGAATAGTTAATAAAGCATGTTTGTTTAAGAAGAAAGGAGAACTTTATGGTAAGATCATAAATAAGAGAAACTAAGAGAAGCAAGACTGCCACAATAACCCATTTAAAGAATATCAGTCAGTGTGAAATCAGGAAAGTTACCACTTTTGCCAACTTTGCAAGATTTGGATGACACCCAGGAAAACATAAATGATTGCAAACTTAAACTTGTATACAAATCTATGTTTGTTACTCTTCCTATGAGGTAAAAAATAACATCTTCACCGCCTCATTCCCACTCAATTGTTGATGGAGGCTTAGATGTAATGTCGTAACTGACACGGTTTATGCCTCGAACACTGTTGCAGATCTTTTGCGACACCTCCGCCAAAAATTTACCGTCAAAAGGGTACCTGGAATTAAAATAAGAGCAGAAGCAAAGCCAATAAATGAATCCAGGAATGGTATAAAATTATTAAGATGAATCATTAGGCATGCAAAGCAGCACCTGAAGCACATTAGCAGAGCACTTGTTAAAAAGAATTTTATGAGGAATTTAGGATGTGTCAACTTTATATAACAGCATTCTAACAATGCCAGACCACAGTGATCAAACTGAAGTCTTAACTTCATTCTCTCTTTAGCATAGAATATATGTTTCCAGCCCTTTTGAGTTGGGAAAGATAGAATTCAGGTCAAGATCAGTCTTAGTAACAGGAAACTTCCAAATAATTTCCTAAGTGCCTACTTAAGAGCAGTGCAGTATCCGACTATATGTAAATAGCATTCGGGAAAGAAAGCTACATATCAAGCATCATGTACAATGGACAATTGAAGGTTTACCAGTCTGCCGTCATCCCGTCTTCACTTGTAACAGCTCTAAGGGCAACAGCATGACCATGTGTTCTTTGGTCACCTTGAACCCCAACAGTTCTTACAGGTAAAAACACAGCAAAAGCTTGCCAGATGACATCATAAAGCCCAGCATCCTTGATTGACTGAACGAAAATCTCATCAACCTGAGGAAAAAAAATGATTTAACTGAAGAGAAACAGAAAAAATAAATTCATTAGCCATAGTTTTTACATAGTAAACATAACATACCAGGCGGAGTGTATCCAGGTAATTCCCCAGAGTGACATCCCCAATGACACGTACGGCAAGACCAGGCCCAGGAAACGGGTGACGCTTTAGAAATCCCTCTGGAACATTCAATATCTTTCCTAACCGGCGAACCTTTATACAAAAACAGAAAAAGCAACCTAGTTTTAGGATTTTGACTATAAAGGAAAACAAGAATAAAATATTGTTTCAAGGCAGAAGCAAACCTCATCCTTGAACAGAAGCTTGAGTGGTTCAATTAACTTCAGTTTCATGTCCTTAGGAAGTCCCCCAACATTGTGATGGCTCTTGATTGTATGAGAGTGACTTCTCCCAGATCCAGGTGGTGGACAAGATTCAATCACATCAGGGTATAAGGTTCCTTGAACCAAGTAGGCAGGTCGTGTCCCTAATTTCTGCTCTAACTCCTGGGCAAAATCATCAAAGATGCATATAAATTCCTTCCCAATTATTTTCCTTTTCATCTCTGGATCATCCACACCCTTTAGTTTACTAAGAAACTGATCCGTTGCATTTACACAAGTAACAGGTAAATGAAGATCCCTTTCAAAAGTTTCCATTACACGTTCCCTTTCCTTATACCTACAGAGAAGAAATCCAAGAGAGGAAAATATAGAACATAAATATAGAATTCCATACCATAAGCATTGAAATATCTAACAATGTTGGTTCCTCAAAAAGAAACTGCTTTTAGTCTAACCTCAACAAACCATTATCAACAAAAATACAATGAAGTCTATCTCCAATTGCCTTGTGAACAAGAGTGGCAGCAACTGTAGAATCCACACCACCAGATAAGGCACATATTACATGCTCGTCAGGCGCCACTGTCTCATTAATCACTTTGATCTCTTCATCCAATACATGTTCCATTTTCCAGCCTGCCTTGACTCCACAAACATCAAAGAGAAAGTAACGAAGTGTTTCCATTCCTTCTGGCGAATGAGTCACCTGCGCAAGATCCCTTAGTTTCAATAAAAGTAGACCATGACATATAATTTCCAATCTAAAACTCTTACACAGCAGCACAGAGTTTAGCATTCAAGTTATATTACAAAAGAAAAGTAGTGAAAGATGACCAAACACTGTTACTAGGTGGGGTGGATTCAATTGCTCATTCAGAAACTTTCCAAATACCAAATTATCCACACACTCCAAAAAGAATCTTTCTTTGTCAAGCAACTACTATCATTATAACCAAAAAAAAAATAGATAAAACCCAATAACAAAACTTCATTGTATATACAAATATGTATGTCACTCAGACCAAAAAAAGGTACCCTTTATTTCTTTAATCATAATAAAGAAAGTACTTTTCGAAACTAAAAAAGCAACTAAATATTTCTAAACTATCATAGAGAATAAAAAAGCCTAAATCGAGATGAATCTAGTTACCTCCGGATGATACTGAAGGCCATAAAACCTTCTCAACTGATTTTGAATAGCGGCCACGACCCCCTGCTTACTCCGCGCCACCACCTCAAACCCTTCAGGCAACTTGGCGGCCTCATCGCCATGGCTCATCCAAACAGTCTGCGAGTCGCCGCAATTCTTCGAAGCATAAAGCCCCGAAGCTTTGGTCACCTCAATTTCCATCCTCCCATACTCTTGTTTCTCCCCAATCCTGACTATCCCACCCAGTTTCTGAACTATCAACTGGAGACCATAGCAGATTCCGAGGACGAACACGCCATTGGACTCGGCCCATTCAACGAACCCGTCAGGGAAGCTCGGGGAGCCAGGAGTGTGTACAGAATGAGGCCCGCCGGAGAGGATGACGACTCGAGGCTTATAGTCAGCTATGGCCTTGAGAGAGCTGGTTCCGGAAATGCATAGGGAGAAAACGTCGAGAAATCTGATACGGCGAGTGATGAGATGAGTGTACTGGGAACCGTAGTCGAGGATCAAAACCCTGTCCGATTCCACACTTTTGGGGTCGATGGCCATGGTTGGAGGCTAGGGTTTTAGGGCTGAGGTTTCTTTGGAAGTGGCTAGGGTTTAAGAGGTGCAACTGAATTGGGTTCTGAGCGTTTGATTGTTTAAATAAAATATTAATAAGACAAAATCACCTTTTTCCCTACAAAAAACAAAACAATAATAATAATTGGCGGGAAGTGGGCTACACAATGTTATTGATTCGTTTATAATTTAAATGGCAATTCTCAAGTAGTCACTTGAAAAGAGGATTGCTCAAATCACTCCTGTACCCAATATTTGTTTTTGACAATTAGAAAACTATAATTTTTTTTTAGTATATATTGTAGTTATAATAGACATTATGGTACTGAAATCAAAGTTTAAATATTTTTGTTGTATGTGTGCTTATTTTTTTTATACGTGTGTTGTTGCAAAAAATAATATATATGCTTGTAAGTGCATAAGTCGAACAACTAATAAAGTGGTCGAGAAACTGATCTGATAATGTCCTATAAGGATTAAAAATCATTTGAATAAACTAAATACAGTGAATAATAATTTATAATTTTATCTAAACAGTTAATTTAGAATTTTGGAAGAAAATAGAAATAAAAGAAAACATAAAGGGAAATTTTAGTATTTATGCTTAATGAGGTATATATAGGGAAATTTGAGTATTTATGTTTAATGAGGTGTCCTAAATCAAAAAAATGTTAGGTCTTCTAATCATTTAAAAAAAAATAGCAAATCTTTTGACAATACTTGAAATACCCCTCTCATAATTTTTCCATCCACTTTCTCTTCTCTCTTCCCTCTCTCTCCCTCAATTCTCTCTCTAAAAAAAAAATCATGGGTAAAGTAAAATATAAGAAAACTCAATGTAATAGAAAATATTCCCTACTTAGGACACTAAAATATTACATTTCAAACAGATCTGGGCTTGATTTTTGAGTTTTTTTTTAGATTTTTTTCAGATTTGAAACTTTGAAATCTGCAGAAAATCGACGTGGTTCGATGGTGCTCGATGCCAGCTCGATGGGGCCTTCAAAATCAAGATTTTCATAAAAAAATTGATGTTGCTCGATGGTGGTTCGATGGAGGCTCGATGGTGTTCGATGCGATTCTTGCAAGATACGTAATTTTTCACTCGGGTGTCCGTTTGGTATGATTTTTTTTATTTTTGGTATTTTTTCAAGATCTACACGTTTGAGATGTGTATATACACATTTGGGAAATATAAAATCTTTAAAAAAATGACAAATGCAAAACATACATCATGTTCAAGATATGTTTTTAAGTTCTAAACTTTGAAAATGTGTATGTGAACATCTAAAACGTGTAGACCTCAAAAAAAAAAAAAATACCCAAAATAAAAAAAAAATCATCCCAAACAGATACCCGAGTGAAAAATTATGTCTCTTACAAGAATTACATCGAACCACCATCGAGCAACGTCGATTTTTTCATGAAAATATTGATTTTGAAGGCCACATCGAGGTAGCGTCGAACACCACTGAGCAACCATCGAGTTTGGCATGATTTTTGAGTTATTTTTCAGATCTGAACTCTGAAATATGTAGAAAATTGACTTTGCTCGATTGTTGCTCAATGTTTAGAACTTGAAATCATACAAAAACATATCTTGAACATGAGGTATGTTTTGCATTTGTCATTTTTTTTCAAAATTTAAATTGCCCAAATGTGTATATATATATATATATATATACATCTCAAACACGTAGATCTTGAAAAAATACCAAAAAAAAAAAAAATCACCTCAAACGGACACCCGAGTGAAAAATTACGTATCTTGCAAGAATCGCATCTAAGACCATCAAACCACCATCGAGCAACATCGATTTTTTCATGAAAATCTTGATTTTGAAGGCCCTATCGAGCTGGCATCGAGCACCATCGAACCACGTCGATTTTCTGTAGATTTCAAAGTTTCATATCTGAAGAAAAAAAAATCGCAATAAAAATCCAAAAAACATGCCCAAATATGTTCGAAATATAGTATTTTAGTGTCTTAAGTGAGAAATATTTGCCATTACATTGATTTCTATTATATTTTACCTTACCCATGAAATTTTTTGTAAAGAGGGAGTTGAGAGGAATGGGTTGAGGGAGAGAGAAGGGGAAGGGATGGGAAAAATTATGAGAGGGGTATTTTGGGTATTGTCAAAATAATTAGCATTTTTTTTTAAATGATTTAAATGCCTAGAATTTTTTTGACTTAGAACCCCTCGTTAAGCATAAAAACTCAAATTTCCCAATACAAATTACAAAAGTAAATTAAAATTAATTTGGAAAAACACAAAATATTGACAATTGTTAAAGTTTCGATTTCACTCTTCTATAATTCTAATCTCATTCATTAGTGTGTCTAATTCAATATAATATTCTCAAGAACTTACAGCATTGTTTTATCTCTATACCCTCTCTCGAGTGTGACATAAAATATGTGTAAGTGATACCTAGCCTATATCTCTATACGACCATTTATCCCTACCTTCATTAAGTTCCACTCTAGAAACAATTATAAATATTTCACCTCTCGATTTCACAACCTATAACTATTTCGACACTTAGATCCATGTTTATCTCTCGCACAATCTAAGTTGTTCTACCCAATGCCTGATTGTTTAAATGTTCCCCTCTCGAGTAATAATTTTCACAATCTAAATAAATCCTTAATTATAGGGTTGAGCATCGGTCAGTTTGGGCGATTTTTTCATATTCTTAAATACATAATTCAGTTTTCGATCCGGATTGGTGTGATCGAAAAACCGACCGACCAAACCTATTACAAAAAAAAAAAATCGATTGTGTTGGATTGCAGTTTGGTCGGCTAAACCGACCAAACCGATGTTAATTTTTTTAATTATTTTTTTCATAATTTCTGAAAAAGTTTTAGTTAAAAAAAAACTAGAAAAATTGGATTGTTGGAATCTATTTTTGTAATTTTTTGAAACGTAAATACATAGAACATAATTACATTCACAAATTTGAAAGTTTGAAAAATAATTAAAAGTCCATAAACATAACCTCAAATCACAACACATTATCAATCCGGTCGGTTTCAGTTCAATTCGATCGGTGCACCCGGATTTTTCAAACCAACCGAACAGTGGTGATTTACACCATTAACGGTTTTTTCGGTGTTTGATTTAATTGGTTTTGGTTTTTTCGGTGTTCAAAAAGTCGGTGTGCTCGGTTTTTTCGGTTTTTTGGATTTTATGCTCAACCCTACCTAAAATAAAAGAAGGAAAAAATAAAAAAGAAAAACAAATGAAGAAAAAAAGAAAGAAAGAACAAAGTGAAAAAATAATTCTAAAAAAATTATATAAAAACAAACAAATAAAAAAATATGGATACAAATTTTTTAAAAAAAAAAGTACAAAACTAACATCCTAATTTTAAAAAACATAATTAAGAACAAAACTATGGCATAATCATAAATTCATACACAAATATGGGAAAACAAAACCCATAAACATAAAATTTATAAAAAAAAAAAGTCACAAAATAAGAATTTTTAAAAACTCCCATATTTTTTAAAACATTGAAGAAAAAAAAAGCCATAAATTGCATAATTTCCTCTATTTTATTTTTACCTTGATTGGTTTCTAAAATAGGTTTTAAGATAACCAAAAAGTATTTTCAACATCAACTAAACAAATAAGTTATTAAAAAGAGAATTTTTAAAAAATATAACTTTTATACAATCAATGTGCAAAAATATCAAAAATATGAGAACTATACTTTTTTTAATTTGTATTGGAAAATTTATTAAAGAAAAAAAATTAAAATATGATAAACGCAATTAGTAGCTAACTAAAATATGAAAATGCCATATTTTTTTATCATAGTTATGTTTTCTTTAATTTTGAAGGAAATTTTATTTTATTTTTTTAATTTTTAATTTTTTCCTTCATTTTTTTATTATAATTTCAATTTTTTTTCCTTACTTATTTTTTCTTCAATTTTTTCCTTTTTTTTTCTACCAATTTTTTCCTTCATCCCTTTTTTCTTTCCATTTTCCATTATTCTTCTTCTTTTCATTTTTATTCATTTATCTATTTTTTTTCTTTCATTTGTATTGTTTTGTTTTTTTGTTCATATCTTTCTTTTTTTTTTCTTTTTTTTCTTTCTATTTTTTTTATTTTTGTATTTATTATTTTCTCCTTCCATTTTTTTTTCTTTTTTCACACATATGAGCTTTTTTTTCTTTCTTTTTTCTTCTTCCATTTTTTTTTTCATTTTTTCCACCAATTTTTTCATTCATTTTTTTTTTCATTTTTCCATTATTTTTCTTCTTCTTCTACTTTTCATTTTTATTTATTCATTTGTTTTTTTTCCTTCATCGTTTTTTTTTACTTGTTCTTTTCTCATTTCATTTTTTTCACACATATATTTAAACATTACATAATTATTTTACTATTTTTTTATTTATTATATTTTATTGTTGTAATTTTTTTTATAGTTTTTTCCACTATATGTAAAAAAATTCAAAACAATTTTATCAGCATTTTCTTTTTAATGTAACACTTCTAGGAATATCAAAATTTGGAAAGAAAACTAATAAAAATATGAAAACGTGAATGGGTAACTGGTTACCTTCACGTTCTTTGTGTGTATATTTCTGGGGGTAACTGGTTACCTTCACGTTCTAGTGTATGTATATTTATGGGTTCTTTATGGTAACTGGTTACCTATATTACTAAAATCATAGTTACTTCTTCTTCATTTTTTAATGAAATTTTCTTCCTATTTTCCCTTCAAATTTGATGTTTCTTTTTCATATTTAATTGAGTAAATCATCACCCTTCTTATGGTAACTGGTTACCCCTCTTATGGTAGAAAGTTACTCTTCTTAGGATAACTGGTTATCCCTCCTGATACATGTTATTTAACCTAGCTCTAAGATTTTTTTTACATAACTGTCAAAGATTAATCAAATAATTAGTTATCTTATCTAGGGTTTGAAAAAAGAAACGTACAATTTAAAAAAAAAATGTTTATAATAAATAAAAAATAATTTTAAAAACAATTCATATTACAAAAAAAAAATTGCAAAATAGCCAAAGAAAAAATTAATATAAAATTAGTAATATAAAAACAATATAAAGAAAAACAAATAAGCTAAAAAAATAATAATCAAATTACAAACATACCCTTCCAAATTAATCAAACTTGATTAAGAGTAAAACTATGGCATAAACTAACTTTTATACAAAAATATGAGAAAATAAACCCATAAAAGTGAAAATTCTTAAAAATAAAGCTATAGATTAACTTTTTTTTTGAAAAAAAAAAATCATATTTTTTAACTCTATTAAAAATCTCATATAAAATGTAATTTCCTCTATTAAAAATATGAAAAAATTACACCAAATATGAGATTTTTTTCCTTAAGTTTTTTATGGCATAATTTTTTTTTTTTATGGGAGTTTTTTTCCATATATATTTGTATACCATATTTTATGTTTTGTACAGCTTTTCAGCTCGTTTTAATATGTTTTGAGATTATTTTTATGATTTTAATCTATTTGTATTATTTTTTATCATCAAATTTTATAAAATGTTTTTTACATTATTCTTTGAAGAAAAAAACTTAGGCCTTCGTCACCATGCCTTTTATCTTTTTTTTTTTCTTATTTTCTTCTTTTTTTTTTTTATCTTTTTCAATCAACATTTTATCTGTAGTAACCGGTTACTACTATCAAAACAATTTTGTATTTTTTGTAATAGTAATCGTATGTCGCTGTAAAAAAAATTTTAGTGATGTGTGGTAACTGGTTACAACTATAAAATTTTATTTTATTTTTTAAGTGATGTTGTAGTAACTTGTTACAACTATATAAATAATTTTGATATTTTTAGTAATGTACCATTATCAAAATGTCAACTAAATTGTAACTGGTTACTTAGTGAGATTTTGGAAAAAAAAATATATGAAAAAAATAAACTAAATTGTTTGTATCAAAATTGATGAATTAAATAATTTACCACAAAATATAAATACAATAAATAAAATTATTAATATCAATTAATTACAAAGTGTGTATAAGTTATGCTATGTTCTTTTAATGAATTTTCTTTCTACTTAAGATTTTTTTTAATGAAAGATAAATAGTATTTTAACTATAAATTAATCATTTTAATGATATATTAAATATAAATCGGTTCATTCGTGACACGGGTTGACCCTAACCCAACCTAAAAAATGATCAAGCCATTCGGGTTTGACATAAATTCAACTCGCAGCTATTTTTCATGAGACTAACTCGCAATAATTCGTATCAAGACCTAGATTGTCATCCATAGGAATTGTGCTTCTACAATGGACTTGTAAATACTCTTTATTTATCATGATTCTTGTGCTTGCAAGAGTATATAAATGGAAGTTATTTGATACAAACATTTTGCCATGAAAATTACAAAGAGGAATAACTAAACACACCAACCCACCATGACACGAGTACAAACATAACACGAATTGCCACCCCTAACAATTCCCATGTCCCCTAAAGAAAACTTGGTATCCCCACCCTGCACATACTTAGGGATCATATTTGGCATTGTAAGGGTTTTATCTAGTGGATCATCAAATTGGGGGTTGTTCAACAAATCTTTGAAAATTTTAATCACCATCATTTAATGACCGAGGAAACATTTGAGTAGCAGTAGAAAGTTCTTTGCCATCTCCAAGAGTCTATCTTTCCCTGCCTAGTGTGACGTGCTGCAACATGACACACCTCCAGGGGGCCATTTTGTATGTATGAGCATGCATTGGTGCTTGATCATTAGTCAAGTCTTGCACCAAGTAACCTCAAGGGTAGGGGATGACACTTTTGTAATTATGTATATGTCTCCCAGGAGAAAATCATATATGTTCCTGGAAATACTTTATTTCCTTAGAATGCTCCTTAGGGGGAGGTGACCTGGTGACTTAGAGAAGCACCATGGCCACCAGCAGATAAGGGCTTAAGTTGTGTACTGCTTTGCTCTATCAAGGCCTTATATGAATAAAACAATGTTCATCTATGTCCCTTTGTGTATGCTTCATTTATGGTCTATGTGTTACTTATTTGTTACCTCAGTTGGGTCATCGCGTGCCACTTGCCTATGTTGTATGCTCTAGTTGTTGTGTGGGATGTTGCCTTTGGATGGCTTGCTTTGTGCTTGCTCATGCTTCGTCATTGCCCTTACATGTGCGAGACTTGTATCATGGCTAACCGTTGAGTTTGTTTGCCGCATGTGTGAATTTTAGGCTGACTTGCTAGCTGGGAGTGCTAACAAGTGTCGCACGTTTCGTCAATTTGAGGAGTCAAGTGGGCGGCCCGTGACAGTTGGTATCAGAGCCAGGTTAGAGAAAGCTTGGTGACCCTGCATGATGGTGAGCAACACTCAAAGGATCGAAGCGCTGGAGAGGCGCGTTGGAGAGCTAGATGGCCTGGACGAGAGGGTCAGGGATCTTAGCTCCGCCAGGCTAGAACCAGAGACGAACAACACATAAAAATCGCATGGCTGTGTTGGAGCGAGATTCGACCAATTTACTAGCCTGCATAACTGCAATCGAGCGAAAGGAGAACCTTTCAAGTACATCCAATAGAACTCAGAGGGAGGAACATATTGAGGCAGTGGAACAAGCGGTGAAAGACCTACAAAAAACATTAAATGACCTTGTAGAGAATTGTAGGGGGGTCAGTTGAAGCATTGAAGGACGAGATGTTGGAGATGAACACTAAGCTGAACCTTACCATGAGGGCGGTTGGGAATCAGCCTGCAACTGGACCCATTGGCATGGAGTACAGAAGAGTAAAGGTGCCCGAGTCGAGGCCCTATGGCGAGGCTAGAGACGCAAAGGACTTAGAGAACTTCCTTTTTGATATGGAGCATTACTTCAGAGTCGTGAGAGCTGAATTAGAAGATGGCAAGGTCGACATGGCAACAATGTACTTGTTTGCGAATGCCAAAGTGTGGTGGAGGACGAAGTACGATGATATTCAGAACAGCAAATGCACCATAGCAACATGGGGAGATCTAAAGAGAGAATTGAAGACATAGTTTCTCCCTAAAAATGTTGCTTACATAGCTCGACGCCAATTGAGAGAGCTGAAGCCACTGGAACAATCCGAGAATACGTGAAGAAATTCTCTGGGTTGATGCTTGATATCAAAGACATGTCTGAAGTGGACAAGCTCTTTGCATTTCTGGAAGGTTTGAAGCCTTGGGCAAAGCAAGAGCTCGAGAGACAGCGAGTGGCTTACTTGGCCATTGCTCAAGCTTCTGCTGAACGACTGACCGATTACTCATCAGGGAACATTCAATCGAAGAAGATTAATCCTTCACCTAGCGGAAGTAACGCTAGGGGTAAAAATTCGGGAAAATCTTGGCAGAGCAAGAGTGGGAGAGGAGAGAAGAGGAGTGTGGAGTTTAACTCTCCTAACAAAGGTAGTAACCCCCCGTTCAAGAAGCCTCTTACATGTTGGATTTGTACCAGACCGCATAAGTCGACAGAATGTCCTCACAAATCCAAGATGAGTGCCCTCCAGGCATCATTTGCTTCATGGGAACGCGCCAACGAAGAGAAGGATGAGGAATATACGCACATGGGTGCCCTCCGGATACTAAATGCTCTCAAGAAACATGGTGCGAAAGTGAAGAAGACCCTTGGAAAATGACTAATGTATGTGGACGCCACTCTAAACGGTAAAATGGCCGGAAGCGTGATGATCGACACGAGTGCCACTTACAACATCATTTCAGAGATCGAAGCTAAACGTCTGGGACTGAAATGGGAGAAGGATTGTGGCCGCATGAAAGCGGTTAACTCAGAACCCTTAGCCACAACTGGCGTGGCTAAGAAGGTGAACATGAAGATTGGCTCGTGGGAGGGGCAAACTGACTTGGTGGTCGTGCGAATGGACGACTTTGATGTGATATTGGGTATGGATGATAACTCTAGGATTTAGAGTTATTTTTATGATCTTTGAACTTGTTTTTAAGTTGAAAAGAGTAATGAAAGTGTGTTTACTGTGAATTTGTTTAATTTTTACCCTTATGTTCTAGGTAGCGAGTCCATATTAAGAGTCGGTAATTTGATGTATTATTTGTAAATATTTTATGTAAATATCTGTTCTGTGTTGTTTAGGAACGGAAACTTAAAAATGCCAAAGGGAATTAAAGGGAGCAGAAGGAAAACGGGGACTGAAAGGGGAGCATTGTTGTTTCGATGCTGTAGGTCAAACACATAGCAATCCTGGGGAGAAGGCAGATGACGTGGACAAAAGCCAGCTGCACTTAAGTAATTACCTCAGCGCCTATGTGGCGTCCATTTTAATGAAATAAGTCAGCTGGCTGAGGTGGCAAGAGAGGGACCAAAGAAGGAAATGAGCTTTCTAATTAGGGTAAAGAAAGTACCCTAAAGAGGAGGACCTAGCCGAAATAGAGGGGAGAGTACCATTTTGCAGGATTCTAACCATTTTTTATTACCATTACCATCAGAGAAAGAAAAAGTACAGAGAAAAAAAAAAGAGGAAAAACAGAGAGAATACACAGAAGAGGAAGGTCAACAAGGCTCACGGATCGGAGGATTTAGCACAACAAAAAATCCTTCTAACTCTTTCTTCTACCCTCCTCATCCTGTAGTGTATCTTCTTATTATCTAATTTGTGAACTGAGTATTATGGATGATTTCATTTCAGCTGGTTTTGTAATCTTGATTTCAGACATGAACTAATTTCCTTAAGATTTGGGTGGCTATGAACCCTATATGATGAAGTATTGATTCAATGCATGAGTTTAGTAATTTTGCCATTGTTCATTTAAGTGTAATTAATGCTCAATGATTGTTGTTTACTGGCCATAACTAACAATTAACTAGCTAGATCTGATTTTGGAAAGAATTTGTCTAGCTTAATCCACTTAAATGATGCAAGAGAAATACCATTTTAGGTAAATCTTAGTAGTAAAATAGGAATGTTTTGCTATCTTGTATAACCTGAGATTTGGTGATTTAATGATTGTTTTGCAACCTGATTTAATATAGGAATATGTTGAATTGAGTTGTGAAAGTATATCAGTGGGTTTTGGAAAAAGCTTACTGGCCTCTTGTGAAATCGGTTAACTCTGTGCTTGATTGCTGAACCATTGCTATAACAACTGGGCAATTTATATAGGGGAAATAGCCATCCAGATCTAATTGTTCACATAGATCTTCTCTGAATTAATTTTTTTCAAGTTCTTCATTTTATTTTAATTGAAATTACGTATACCCCTTAAATTTCAGAGTCATATTCCAATCATTTTCTTAATTTTGTTATCTTATTTTTAAATTGTTCTTTAGTTGATTTTGCAATTATTTAGTTTAAAATCCATGTGGAGACGATCTTACTTATCATTATATTACTTGTGTGACTGCGTATACTTGCGTAGATTAATTTTCGCAACAATGGATTTTCTTACGGAGAAGGGAGCCATTCCCATCCCAACTACGGGAAGTTTACTCATAATGGGAGAGACACCTGCAGTGGTGCCTGCTAAAGTGGAGCAGCCCTCAGAAACCAAGTTGTTGTCAGCCTTGCAATTTAAGAAGGGTGTGAAAAGACAAGAACCAACGTATATTGCCCTACCGACAGTATACGAGGATACGGTGGACGAAGTCATTCCACCAGAGATTCAAATGGTCTTGAAGAAGTATGGAAATGTTATGTCAGATCAACTCCTCAAAGCCTTGCCACCTAGAAGATGGATTGATCACCATATCGAACTGGTGCCGGAAGCCAAACCACCCGCAAAAGCGGCCTATAGGATGGCGCCCCCTGAACTAGAAGAACTGAGGAAGCAGTTGAAGGAATTACAAGAGACAGGCTTCATCAGACCATCGAAGGCACCATTTGGTGCGCCCGTACTATTTCAGAAGAAGCATGACGGGAGCTTGAGACTGTGTATTGATTATCGTGTTCTCAACAAGGTGACAATGCGCAATACGTACCCTATCCCCTTGATCGCAAACTTGTTCGACTAGTTAAGTGGAGCGAAATTCTTTACAAAACTGGATTTGAGATCGGGCTACTATCAAGTGCGGATAGCAAAAGATATGAGCCAAAGACAACGTGTGTGACTCGATATGGAGCATTCGAGTTCCGAGTCATGCCGTTTGGGTTGACAAACGCACCAGCCACATTCTGTACGTTGATGAACCAAGTTTTCCATGAGTACCTAGATAAGTTCGTGGTAGTCTACTTGGATGACATTGTCGTTTATAGCTCTACAATAGAAGAACATCAACGACACTTAGCTCAAGTGTTTCAGAAATTGAGAGAGAACCAACTCTATGTGAAGCGAGAGAAGTGCTCCTTCGCATAAGAGAGAATCAAGTTCCTAGGCCACATTGTAGAATGTGGTCGGATCCGCATGGATCTAGAGAAGGTGCGGGCTATTCAAGAATGGAAGGCCCCCACCAATTTGAAGGAACTAGGCTCTTTCCTTGGTTTAGCCAACTATTATCGAAGATTTGTGGAGGGCTATTCAAGAAGAGCGACACCCTTGACCAAGTTGTTGAAGAAGGGTGTAACTTGGACGTGGACCGATAGATGTGTCGAAGCATTTGAGAGTCTGAAGGAAGCCATGATGCGAGATCCTGTCCTCGCCTTACCAGATGTCAGTAAACCCTTTGAAGTGCAACAGATGCGTCTAATTATGCTTTGGGAGGAGTACTTGTACAAGAGGGCCACCCCGTAGCTTATGAAAGCCGCAAACTTACGGAGGTAGAGAGGCGGTACACTGCACAAGAGAATGAGCTTCTCGCAGTAATTCATTGTCTACGAGTGTGGAGGCACTATTTGTTGGGGTCGAAGTTTGTGGTGAAAACAGATAATGTCGCGGTGAGTCATTTCCTCACCCAGCCAAAGCTTACCCCTAAGAAAGCTAGATGGCAGGAGTTCATAGCAGAATTCAACTTTCATTTCGAACACAAGGCGAGCCGTCTAAACCAGGCAATTGATGCCCTGAGTCGCAAAGCTGAGTTAGCGGCTCTAAAATTGCTAGCAAATATGTTGGCTAGCGCAGTGACTACTCCCATCCGAGAGCGCATTAAGGAGAACCTGGTGAAAGACCCCGGTGGTGAAGACCATCATGAATCTCACAAAAGAAGGAAAGACTCGCCAGTTTTTGGTGGAAGACGATCTTTTGTGGGCCAAGGGTGGCTGCGTGTATGTTCCAAAGATGGGAGATTTGCGGAGGACACTAATGAGTGAGTGTCATGACACCTTGTGGGCTGGTCATCCAAAGTGGCAGAGAACACATGCCCTGCTGAAGCAAGGGTACTACTGGCCACAAATGCGCGATGATATAGTGGAGTACACCAAGACCTGTCTCACCTGCCAGCAAGACAAAGTGGAGAGACACAAGACACCAGGGTTGTTAGAACCTTTGTTAGTCCCAAGCCGACCATGGGAGAGTGTGTCGCTTAACTTCATTACTAGTCTACCGAAGACAGGAGACTTGAGTGCGATCTTAGTGATCGTGGACAAATTTTCAAAGTATGCAACATTCATACTGGTGTCGAAGTATTGCTCGGCAGAAGAGACAACAAGAATTTTCTTTAAGTATGTTGTTAAGTATTGGGGAGTACCCCAAAATATAGTCAGTGACCAAGATGGAAGATTCACAGGGACCTTTTGGTCCGAGTTATTCAACCTTTTGGGGTCACAACTAAATATTTCATCGAGCTACCATCCTCAAACAGACAGACCGACTGAAAGATTTAATGGGATGCTGGAAGAGTACTTGCGGCATTTTGTCAACGCCAACCAAAAGAATTGGTCGCAACTACTAGACGTAGCTCAATTTTGCTTCAACTCTCAGAAGAGTTCTTCGTCAAACAAGAGCGCTTTTGAAGTTGTCAACGACCAGCAACCACTGTTACCCCACACAGTGGATGAGTATCGAGGAAGAAATCCAAGTGTCTTTAATTTCACGAAAGACTGGAAGAAAACCACCGAGATTGCCCGAACCTATCTGGAGAAGGCTTCAAAGAGAATGAAGAAGTGGGCAGATCTGAAAAGACGACCGCTGGAATTTAAAGCAGGCGACTTAGTGATGCTCAAGCTGAGGCCCGAACAACTGAGATTCTGAGGGAATAAGGACATCAGACTCGTCCGCAAATACGAGGGTCCTGTTTCAGTCATCTCGAAAGTGGGCCTAACCTCCTACAAAGTCAGCTTACCAGAATGGATGAAGATACACTCAGACTTGCACGTCAACAACCTCAAACTGTATCATGAAGATCCAGCTTGCAACCAGTCTACCAGAGAAGGAGTCAGCATCAAGCCACGAAGCAGCAGACAACCTGAAGAAATCCTAGCAAAGAGGACCATGGTCGTGAACAGAAAGAAGAAGAAAGAGTTTCTGGTGAAGTGGAAAAGGCTCGGAGATGAAGAAATTTGCTGGGAAAAGGCGGAGGACTTGCACAAGCTTACGCAGAAGATTAAAGATTAGCAATGAGCAGGTTCGTCGGGGACGCTGAAGATTTAAGTAGGGGAGAGTGTGACGTGCTGCGACATGACACACCTCCAGGGGGCCATTTTGTATGTATGAGCATGCCTTAGTGCTTGAGCATTAGTCAAGTCTTGCACCAAGTAACCTCAAGGGTAGGGGATGACACTTTTGTAATTATGTATATGTCTCCTAGGAGAAAATCATATATGTTCATAGAAATACTTTATTTCCTTAAAATGCTCCTTAGGGGGAGGTGACCTGGTGACTAAGAGAATCACCATGACCACCAGCAGATAGGGGCTTAAGCTATGTACTCCCTTGCCCTATCAAGGCCTTATATGAATAAAACGATGTTTATCCATGTCCCTTTGTGTATGCTTCCTTTATGGTCTATGTGTTACTTGTTTGTTACCTTTGTTAGGTCATCGCGTGCCACTTGCCTGTGTTGTATGCTCTAGTTGTTGTGTGGGATGTTGCCTTTGGATGGCTTGCTTTGTGCTTGCTCATGCTTCATCATTGCCCTTACATGTGCGAGACTTGTATTATGGCTAACCACTGAGTTTGTTTGCCGCAGGTGTGAATTTTAGGCTGACTTGCTAGCTTAGAGTGCTAACAAGTGCCACACGTTCCGTCAATTCGAGGAGTCAAGTTGGCGACCCATGACACCTAGCCCTATGGTCGTTTGCCAGCTTTGAAAGAAAATGTTAACACTAGAGATGATGGAGAGTTAAGGAAAGATAGATAATATCATGGAACGAGAGGAGTAATCCTCTAATCTTGTAGGAGGGATGGAGAAGTAGAATATGATAGATCACTATTTATTAATGAAGTTCATTATTAAAAAAAATGAAATTATTAAATTATTCTGGTAATTATTTTTTAATAATTTTTTTAGAGGACATCTTTGTAATTTTAAATAAATGAGAATTTTAAATATGTGAGAATGAAGAGTATGGATCCTTCTATTCATGGAAGGATGGTAAATGATAGGTTTGAGTGGATTTGTAACCATCTCACCTTTCCTTTCCCTCCCATAATCTTTTTTGCCAAACAAGAAAATTTAACTTCTCCTTTCTCTTCTCTCCTATCCATCAGCCCATATTTCCCTATTACCAAACATAATGTAAGGGGGTGTTTGGTATGGGGGTTTGATTTGATAGGAATGAAAATGTTAGATCTAACACATGTTTGGTAAATTTATATTTAATGACTTGAAGGTTTATGTTTCCAAGCGGGTCCTATTTTTTAAGCTTGATTTGGGGGTAATCTTAACCCCTTTAAACACACTTGGGGAGTGTTTGGTATGAGGTAAAGTAATGGTGGGAATGAGAATTTAAAATTTGGTTCAAATTTTAAAGGGGGTGTTTGTTTTGAGTAGTTGAATTGCCTTGAAAAGTGTAGAGGGACTTATGATGGAGGTAATATTAAACTCTTGTCTACAAAATAGTTCATTTTACCTTTAAAATGCATGTGGGACCCACACAAATTATTAACTTTACCCCCTTAAAATTTAAACCAAACATGAGAGAATTTTAGATTTTCATTCCCACTTTTACTTTACCTCATTCCAAACAACCTAAAAGGGTAAAATTAATAATTTGTGTGGACCCCACATGTATTTTAAGAATAAAGTGAACCATTTTGTATATTATAGTTTAATATTACATACATTCTAAGCCCATCCACACTTTCCAAGGCAACTCAACTACTCAAAATAAACACTTTTCACATTCTCTTAATCTAAATCACATCTAACTCTACTTTCACAAATTCAAACCTATTACCAAACACCAAAAGTAATTTTGTGAAATTTTCCCCTCAAATTCGTTCAGCAAATTTAAGTTCAATCTCCAGCGAGATTGCATCACGAACTGGTGTGCTTGTTCTGATTAATTGATGGCCTAAATAAATTGCTTACTCAACAAATACGTTTTACCAAGAACCAATCAAAAAATACCCCAATGAACAGTGTTGCTGATCTTCCTCGTTTCTCTTTCCTTAACACTCCTCATTACTAAATATGCAACATGGGACATCTACATACATATTGCTGGAATAGGTCACATAAGGAATATATACCTAATCGTTATGGAGATAAAATCATGGAGCCTAGCCGACCACTCGATGATCTACCCTCATGAGATGAGAGTGCAATTTGTGTGTTACTTTAATGCAATCTATCATATCTTGCAATAATGGCTAGTGATCTTTCTATTCTAAGGCTACCAAGAAATGGTTATTCTTTCTGGTGGATTTAAAAATTATCAACTAAACTAATGGTAGCTTAGCTATTCTTGTGATTAGTTTGCATCTTTTTTTGTGGTCAAAGTAAGTATCGTTTATGTTCTACTTTGCACAGATTGCTTGCCTTTCTGGATGAATAAATAAATAGAATGTTTCATAACATCATCACAGATGAATTAGTTCAGGTGTAGCAGCCGTACAAAATAATGTTCATAATCTAAGTTTTTTCTCTCCTATCCTATCCTCTGTTATAACTTCTAGGTAATTAATTTGATATACAAATTTCATCAAACAGAATCCAAAGTACAAAAACAACGAAAACTCTCACTTTTGAGAGAAAATAAATTAAGAAAGTTCTCTCTTTTGAGAGAAAACAATAGAGAATATAAATTAAGACAAGCCTTGTCGACAGCTTCAAAGTGATTTGATTTTACAAAGGTATTCTATTCTACTCTTAATTATTCCTGTCTGCAAATGCAAATGAAGAAGGCTCAGATTCAGAAAGCATACCGGTATATTGCATCAGCTGCGCCATTTTCATCATTGCTGGCACCAATGACATCAGCCACAGCTTTTGTCTTCTCTGATCCATTACTAAGAGCAACACCTAGAGAAGCCAACTCCAGCATTTCAACATCATTTTCTCCGTCGCCAATCGCCATGATCTCTTTTGGACTAATTCCCAGATGATCAAGCAGCAGTTTCACCCCACTCCCTTTCGACGTTCCAGGAGGGACGATTTCAAGCATGTCTTCCTGAGCCTGCACAACATTGGCACGATCTCGAGTGGCCTCTGCCCAATAGGGGCGCAAAATACTAGCCACACCCTCGGCAGTGTCCATGAAGATCACTTTTTGTATGTCAGCAGCATCCAAGAGTTGATCAACAGAAGACATTATCTCTGCCTTTGGCTCATGATACACAGTGTGCAGGGACTGAACAGTCGGGTGATCAAACAGAGTAAGGCAGCGACCCCCACTAAAAGCAATTAGAGGAACTTTATTCTCCCATGAGTAAACACAAGCCTCTCTACAGATAATTGGATCCAAATTCCTTCTATAAATTTCCCGGCCTTGTGTACCATAGACAAGCAATCCCTGTAAGAAAACCCCAGGAGAAACTTCTGAAACAATGCCACCACTTCCAGCTAAATCTGCCATCTTGAAAATGCTCATCACAGCAGCCCGAGTTTTCCCCGTGGCTATAACAATCTTCACACCCCTTGATGAGGCTTCTTTCAAAGCCTTGGCAGTTGTTGAACTAATCAGACTCTTACTGTTTAGCAGTGTACCATCCATATCACAGAAAATATAGCTAAACTTCGGTTTATAAAACCGAAGGCTGCCTTCCTTCTTCTTCTTGGCGTCATCATGAGAATCAGCAATGGCAATGGGATTGCCATTAGTTTCAGCATTAGCAGCATCATATGCACTCTGAATAAGTCCCTTCCCAGCCCAACCAAGACTTTTCAAGAGAAGTTCCTCCTCCTTCTCCATTTCCATCTCAGCCTCTTCACTAATCTCATGATCAAATCCCAAAAGATGCAACAAACCATGTACCATGAGAATCCGAATTTCGTCAACAAGACTGATCCCTCTTTCTTCTGCTTGCCGTGCCGCGGTCTCCATGGAAATCACAATGTCCCCCAACATAAGAATTGGAAGGTTAAGATCAGGTATGTGGTCCGACATTGATAGAACATCGGTAGCATGATCCTCATCCCGCCACTCCTTGTTAAGCTTTCGAATAAAATCGTCATTACAGAGAAGCACAGAAAGCTCTACACATTCAAATCCACCAACATCAGTTATAGCAGAATCTCGAGTCTTATACTTTGACTCTTTCAAACCATCAAAAGCTAACTTCATTGCCATAGGAGCATTCAAACGGAGCAACTCTGCAATACTCAGAATTTCAGGATCGTCAGGCAAATCTTCTTCGATGCAAATACTAACATTAAGCTCCAACTCCTTATTATTTCTCTTGGGCGCCGATCGCCTCCTCGCCGCCTTACGATAATCCCTTTGCGCAGCCCAAACTCTTCCCGAACTCCTCAAAGCCCCCCACCGTTGTTTGCTGCTGCAAAGGGCGTGGAACCTTCTTCCGAACACCACCGAGGAAATGGAGAACGAAGAGAGACCGCCATTGCCGCCGCAAACGGAGGGAGAACAAGACGAGACCGCAGTGGTGGTGGAGAGGGAGGAGGGGTGGAGAAGAGCAGGAACGGCGCGTAGAAAGGCACGCGCCATCCGAGCGGCGGAGGGTGAGGGAGCTTGCGGTGGTCGGAAGAGCATGAATAGAATTATCTAACCGGCCAAACCACACCTACGATTTGCGGTGTAGTTTGGGCGGTTTCCACGATTTCAGGACACAACTGGATAATTATTATCTACAAAATCAGGAACAACAACAACAACATGATTCAATCTCAAATCAAAACGAATTCATTCAACACACAATGCAAAATACAAAATTAATAATCCTCAGAATGAATATATATATATATAGATATAAATCCAGCAAACAACACAAATTCAATCTCATAAGTCGTAATATATCTGCAATGTTCGAGCAAACCATGACTGAGTGAATTGGATAGTGATTGAACTTCAGATGGTGAGGATGGGCACCATACCAGAGGGTGGCGGTGAGTGAAGGTCGTTGAGAGAAAAGAGTGACGGTTGCGGAGAGGGGGTGAGCGTCGTAGGGGGTGGTGAGTGTTGTAACCTACCTAGGCTTGGTGTTTGGGCTTTGGTATAATACTTGGGTTGGCATAATAAATGTTATCTTTCAGAACTATATAATCTATTTGATATTTTTGCCAGATTTTTTTTTCCAAAAGAAAAATTTCCATTGATAATATCATATGAAGAGTAATTATTTGTCCACACGTAAAGTAGTACTATTTTGCTAGTATCAATTTATATATGAAAAAGAAGGCATAATACAAGGAATATCTTCTAATATAAACTAATAGTTTTTTTAAAATGGTTGTGTTTTGATATAAATTAAGAATTGTCTTTTTTTCTTACTTAATATCATTTATTTTAAAATCGGATTGTTATTTATGTTAGAATAAAAAATATTTTTTTATTATTTTGTAAGAAAGACAAAAATCTATAGACTATATCATTCTTACTATTTTTTTAATCTTTTAAAATAATACTTAATGCTATTACTATTGGTGTTTTGTTATAAAATAGTTTTATTTTATTTTATTTGTGCTCTAGTTTTACTTAGAATTTGACTTTCTCAAAATTAATGTAAGATTTTCAATCATTTTCAAGTAATTATATTTAATTAAAAAAAAAAACTTCTAAAAGCTTGGCTGTCCTTGATTGTAGGACATTGGCTTCGATAAACAACTCAAAATAAAAAATAGGATCCTTGGTAAAATGACTTATTTTTTAAAGTCATTTTACACTTTAGTCTAGTTTTAATAATTTTTTGTAAAATAACCTCTTATAATTTAGACAATCAGTCGAAAATTTAGACAGCTGGTCAAAAAAGTCAGACAGCCGATTGAAAATTTAGACAGCGAGTCGAAAAATTTAAACAACTGGTCAAATTTTAGATAGAGACTATTTTGCAAAAAAATATCAAAAGTAGGCCAGAGTGCAAAATTACTTAAAACAAAATATGTCATTCTCACCAATTTCTCCAAAAAAATATGATAAATTTAACTCGTCTTCAATAGAGTTGCTTCAACTACCACATAATGTGTGCTTTTGAGTTCCTCACAAACCATTGTCTTACAAAAAAATCTGTCATTTTTCAACTCATATCATCTACCCAAAAAGGTATAATAAATTCTAGTATCAAATAGTTTCTATTTATTGATTCCTACAAGCGAAAAAAATCATGATGATCAAATAAATAAAGAGTATTTTACTCCATTCAAAACAAACAATTCTCAGGTCCCCCAAAGAAACTATAGTAACCCCATGCTGCAGCTGCTTGGTAACCAAATTGGGAATTGTAACATTTAGGTTGTGTAGTCAAAATTGAAAGGTCATCTTTTTGTGGATCAATAAATTGGGGATGGTTATAATCTTTGTCAACTTTAATCCTCATTATAAAAGCTGATTTTCCAAAGCCTTGGTCTGGTAACCCACCACTCCCCATTGCAGGAGTAGGCCTGCCTACAGGGCTGTAAACCTGTCCTCCCCATGACACAACAGTTGCACCATCAACCAACCTTGGTATGATTTCCTTTGGCCAATAACCAACTTGTTTGCCTTCATACATCAGCCACCAATTCTCTGTAGGGCGATCCTGGTGATGATATCGACGAGTAAATTAACAACACAAGAAGAGAATTTAGTCCTTTTTTGTTTTTTGACATGAATCATCATGGTAAAGAAAGAGATCTGATAAGGATATTATTTCACCTGATATATACTGATTTGCATATCGCTTTGAACCCCGTTGTAAGTTGAAGGTGTTAAAACTTGGCCAAGGACTACTTCCGTGCTAACTTGTACAAATCCTGGACAAAGAACATTGTAACAGCCTGTTCTTTGGTAACCATCACCCTGCATGATTTTTCAAAAACCAGACTTATGAGTTGATAACAACAGTTATTGTGTTATGGAAAAGTGTTATGAATAAGTAGTTTTTCTCAGAACTTACAGTCCAATAGGTATACAGTACGGCTTCATTTGGAGATAGAAGTGTATGAACCTGAACAAAAAAAAAGCACATGTTTATACAACAACATACATAGTAGAGTTGAGTTTATCATCCAATCTTTAACAATCCAAGTTTTTCAATAATTTTCCTAGTGCTTGACCATAGACAATTCCTTTGAAAACTCACGTTTAAACCAGAAGAGAAGAACTAATTTTGAAGCTGAGATATACTTACTGCCCATCCAGCTTGTATACTATTGGTATCCTCTTTAGGACCAGTTACAACCCAAGTAGTACCAATACTAAACTGATCGTCTAGAATATTCGGTTGCCATATATTTATGCGTGATGACGCGCCATAAACTTGGTTTCTATACTGAAGCACTGCAAACTACATCAACACAAAGGAAACAAACTTAGTGATTGTGTTACACGAAGGATTAATCCAATGAGAAAAGTTTCATGCGAAGCGAAAATAGTACTCAAGTTTCTTACATAATGGCCTTTAGGATCAACCATATTACTGTGCTGATTAGATCTGGTTTGGTGGTTTAATCCCATAGACTTTACAGATTCTGCCATTAAAAGATCTTTCCTTGTAGCCCTTTTGATGGGCACTGATCCTACTGGACACTTTATGTTCTTGGGCATGTAGTTTGAAGATTTGTAGAGTGTATTTGAAGCTTTTCTACTTCTCTTCTCTTTTGGAATAGTTTGAGGCTTCATCTGTAAATAATAATCAAACCCCAAATGAGCTCTAAAGTTTATCAAGTAATTAGAAAAATAAAATTAGGAAAATAAAGGAGTGAAAAATAGTCGACCTGAATGGTGTGATTCTTGAGCAATGGATGGTTAAAAGCAAGCTGTTTGTAGATATCAATACAATCTATAATATCACCATGATGAGTCTGTTCATGGATTGAAAAAAACACAACACATTAGTTTAAAATAAAATAAAAGCATTTTGACACATCATAATAATACCCTTTTGGAGTTGTAGTATTTAGACACTTGATTATACCTGAAAACTCTTGAGTGGAGGCTTATTGATAAGACTGAGTTGTTTATCAAACTCCATATATTTTTCTTGAAGTCCTTGGACTGAACCACCAACCAAAATTAGAGTTAATGTTGCAATAAACATAGGTATAGTAATGGCTTTAGAGTCTCTAGTAGCCATAGTAATAAAACTCAAAAGCTAGTAAATATGAATAAAATTTGATATGAGTTTATGTTTGTACTTCTAATTTTATAGCCATTTGACCTCACATTTTACTAGTGTTAGACTCCATATGGCAAGCTTTGCTTCTTATCTTTTTTAGATTCTTTGGAAAGAAAATTTTATTTTGGAAGGTTAATTTGGTGCAAATTTTGGTATGTACAGAATATTTTATGCTTTCCAAATATAATGAAAATGGATAAGGACCAATTTAATATAACCTACCTTATAATCAACATGAATTTTGTTGCCATTATAAAAAATACTTTCTTTTCCACCTACATTTATCGGCTATTTTTTTTTGTAACGTATGAACTTTTAAAATCATTGTTTGACTAATTAAAATCATAAATGAATTCGGAACCATCCCACGCCCAATCACGTACGGCTATACCTGAAAATTATTGGTTTTAATTGTTTGTTTTGTTAATTTTAATGAAATATTTTAAATATTTAATAAAATATATAGATATTTATTAATTATATTAATATAAATTTAAATTCAAATGTTATAAAATATCATTATTATAATAATATATAATACAAGACTAATATTTAATAATTATATTAATATAAATTTAAATGTTATAAAATATTATTATGATAATAATATATAATCTTAATTTTTTACTAATTATATTAATATGAATTCAAATGTCATAAAATATTATTATGATAATAATATTTAATATAAGACTATATAATTATTACTTATATTAATATAAATTTAAATTTGATAAAATATCATTATAATAATATATAATACATAATTTGTATTTTTATTAAAAAAATTATTACTTATGTTTAAAAAGGTTATCATATTATATATATATTTTTAAAAATTATAAACAATGTTTTAGCTTAATTTTTCATTTAATATGTTTATGTCATTTTTTATATATAATATTATTTATTTGGAATTTATATGACAATGATACAAATTTAATAAAAATAATTAATAAATTCTATAAATAAAACTAAATAAACGTGCATTTCATGTTGCTTGTATCCAGTGTATATTTGAAAATTATGAATATTTTTAACAATGCTTTGAAGATATATTATGTAGTTTTTAAAAATATAGCTGTCGATTTAGATGACAAGTAAGAGTTCATTGTGTCATCTAGACGATCTAGACAAAACAAACGCCCTTTAATTTTTCGCATTGTAAGAGTATGGACTAATGAACCAAATCATATCATATTTTTGCTAGTAGAGGTGTTCATTAGATCCAATATTTTTAGGCCCATCCGATCTGATCCAATTCTCCATTGGATGTTGAATTTTTACAACCGATCCAATTATTCATTGGATGTTGAATTTTTACAACCAATCAAATCCAATTAACTTGTCTCAATCGATCCGATCCGATCCAATTATCCATTAGATTGAATCAGTTTTATCTATTGGATGTGTCCCCTTGGTTATGTATTTGATATGGGATTTGATCAATTCAATATTTTTAAACATTTATTTAGTTTAATTTGTTCAAATAATTCATAATATTATAAATAGAAAGACTAATTTGTTCAAAATAATACAACACCATACAAATACAACATAAATTATAAGCATAATCCTAAATAAATAAATATATTTTTAAAATATATATACAATTCGATCGATTCAGTTTTATTGGATTTTTGCATATATCATCCAACAACCGATCCGATTCAATTTTGATCTTCAAAATTTGATCTGACCCGATCCAATCATAATTGAATATCTAATTTTTGGCGGTCGGTTGTAATTAGATCGGTCAGTTCTAATTGAATTGGATAATTTTTACACACCCCTATTTTTGCTAGTTTTGTAGACTATTATTGGTAATGTTAAAATTGTCTTCAAAGCTCAAGGTTTTCAGGCTGCTGCCAAAGACATTCATAGCGGCGATCCTAGCTTGCCAGCAACGCCAATCAAGTTGTGGCTCGAGGCAGAGCCACGGCCACAAAGCCAATTGTTCATGGCAAAGGCTTCAGCTTGTTAAAAAGTTAGTTTATATTTTTTTTATGTTATATTTGATGTCCTTGTCTATATTGTAAGAATGTGTTGAAATAAGAGAAAGTTTGAAAAACAAAAAGTGAGATTTGAGCTTGTATCTAGCTTTGGTGAAGAGTTTCTTAGCTTGATCTTATACGGTTGTTTTGTTGATAGTGGATTGAAGAAGACTCCTCTTATGGAACGTCAATTCTAGACCAAACCACGTTAATTTTGGTTAATTTTGATATTGTTCAGGGCTTGTTATTTTCTTTTGTGCTGTCTTTTTATTTGGTTTTTGTTTTGTGTCTTTGCTGTAATTTGAATGAGTTTGAAACATCACCAACATGTAACATCATTAGGAGCACAAACCACTAGTGCTGAATCCACAAAAACGTAAATAAACTGTGTGGAAGTGATTTAGACTTGTGAAAGATCAGTTTCATGATAACAAATTTACTTGTGAAAATAAGTGAAATCTTTGATGATTACTGATCATGGTGGATACTTGATACGTTTTGAAATGTAGTGTGAAGACTTGTAAGCCTTTGAAGCTTCATTTACCATATATCTTTTGGTGTTGTTTCAAGGCTTCATTGGCATAAAAACTCCATATGCATTCTAAACAGCATCAATTTATTAGAGCTTTCTTGGACTTAAATCATCACTTACAAGAGAAGAAAATGAGAAAAGTTTGACCTGAATTTTGTGGTTCTTGAGCATGGGGTGATCTAAAGCAAGTTGGTTGTAGATGTCAACACACTTTATAACACTAACATCACCATAATAAGTCTCAAACTTGGTTAAATTGCACCAATCAAACTCTAGTTTCGCAATTTTGTTTTATTTTCACGCTTTTAAAACCACACTACATTCATTTACTAATAAAAAAAATTTACAAGGTAGAGGATTGAATCTCCCACTATGCCTTGAAAAACAAAAAGCCAAACCACTAAGTTATATAGGTTTTTTTTATATTTATATTTGAACACTTAATATTTGATTTTTCAGGTAAAAAGTGAATTAAAAATTTGTCCCACATAAATAGCAAACAAATATTTTTTTGTTTTATTTTTCTATATAAAGATTCTTATGTTGTACTCCTTCACAAATTTAATTAACTGCATTTAAACTTAAACTTATATGGCACAAGTAAAAATATATAATATATGCAAGATAACATTATAAAAATGAAAAAGCATTCATTGTATATAAAAAATAGAATTTTCATTTCATTAGAAATGGAAAATGACTTTAAAAAATAGATATCATTATGTTGTTGAAAGGTTTGGAGAAAAGGGAAAAACATGTATCACATCCAAAGTTTATCCAAGTTTGGTCATTGGAAATGATGCACATTTGTTGTATGTGTTTAACAATAGAAGTGAGACTGTAATTATAGAAAATCGTCATGCATGGAGTATGAAACGACTAATAGTCATGAACTAAAATTTAAAAATAAGTATTTTATTAGAAAATTTAGTTTTAGTCTTATTTTTTTATTTTTTGGATTTTAACAGTTAGATGTTTATTTCTAGTTTTTTGGCTTTAGATGTACTACTGTTTTTTGGTGAATTTGTATGCATTAATAATGGCTGGCTTTAGTTTGATTTCATTTTCTCGAATATATTCTATTACACAATAATTATTAACATTTCATTGCTTAAGACCTATCCATGTTGGTTTTTAACAAATTAGTAACATTTCATTGCTTAAGACCTATCCAAATTGGTTTTTATTTTCTTTAAACGAAGCTTGGATGAAGAAAAAATAATATCAATTACTACGTAGGTATCAAAGATAGACTTAAACCTCTAACCTTGTGGGAGCAAACCACCAAATTGGTCTCATTTTGAAATTTCATTTTTTAAGATTATTAATTGGATTTATCAAACAATTTAATTAATACAGAATTGTTGTACAATTGTTTAATCAGACAGATATTCTCATGTATCAGGACAAATTGTTCATGAATCAGAATAAACAAATAGAAAGTAAACAGACTAAAAGTAACGTGACACAAGAAATTTTTTACGCGTTTCGAAAAACCTAGTCCATGAGATCAGGCCCAGAGATAAAATCAATTCGTAAAGTGTCAAGAATACAATAAACAATTGACTTATACAAATTTAGACTCCCTTTAAATCTTTGTCGCAACCTTGAAGCACTCTACTTTAATAATCTAATTTTGATAAACACCAAGAACACAAAATCTCTTCTAAACTTGATGAGTGATCGCTTCCCCCCGAAGTAAGACTTATGTAAATTTTCTTCTGAAGATTGTATGCCACATTCACAAGTTTTATGACATGTTTAAGAATAAACAACACAACAAAACCAACAAACAAAGAGATAATTGAACAAAGACTACTCTTTACACAAAAAAAACTTTCAAAATATAAAAGTAGTGAAGAGATGAGATTAGTTGTTACTTAGAAGTATGGTATTTATAGAGTTTAGGAAAACCTAAACCAGCCAATCTCGTTCATGTCTCAATCAGACCAAATCAAGAAGTTTCTAAAAATAACTCCTAATTATTTTTACTAAAGAATATTCTAGATGTAACAGAAAATCAAGTATAATGGATGAACCTAGACTTAAACCAAAACTAGGTTCATTACGAAATTAACCTACTTGGCACAAAAAAATTTCAGATTACTCTTTTTAAATCCATATTATAGACAAAGTTGCCACAAATAAATAAGGAAACTTTAACTAAATAAAATACACTTAATATAGAATTTATTCTTACAAAAAAGAGACAAAATCTACTTATGGAATTTCGAAAATACCAATTAAATTGATAAAATATATTTAATAAAAAGACTCCTAATTTAGGATTTTACACCTTTAAATCAGGGAGAAGCTTCCTTATGCTAGAACCCATCAAATGAAATTGTTACAAGTACTCTGGTTATGTTCATACAAACCAAGTTGAGTTGTACCATTCTACTCCTCTTGCTGACTAATATCTTCACTCAAAAAGGATGTTCAACTAATAACTATGCATATCATCTATGGTTTCCATCACTAACTCATCCAAAGTATCTTCTACCATCTCACCAATGATGTCTACAACATCGGCTCGGATGTCTAACCATGTTTCAGACCTTTTCAAGTCATTTCCAATGAGTTGCTCCATTGTTCTTGGAGATGAATGTGGCTGCAAATGCCAACCTACACGTTTCATCACTTCTTGATTCACAAAATTCTCCACTGGAAGCAAATGGACAATGCTCAACTTGATAAATGAGAGCCCACCAGAGCATCTGAAATGACTGTCATAAACCTCTAGAAGAACTTCACTAATGAAGTCAAAGATTAGCTTACAATCACCACAGAATTGGCTAGACTGACACTTTGATGAGTCAAGCAAACATGAGTAGAGAAGCGGGTCTGATCCGTGGCACTTCAAATCAATGTCATCCCAATTCAAGCCAGACGCTTGCAACACTGCCTTTACATACTCAGAGATTGATCCATAAAGATTTGAAGAAGTGGTTATGTTGACTTCAGTGTCCAAATGGGGGATCATAAGAGCAGAAGCTGTTGAAAAAAAATGTATTTGGAGCACAGTCAGTACTCATTGCTCAATGGAGTTAACAGAAAAATAAAACTTTTCAACAATAATTTTCTGATATAATGTGTACCAGGTTGGCTCATGGTGCTTTGAGGACTAGAAACATCTGTGAAAAACTGCTCAAGAACAGAAATTGGACTTGATTGATTTCCTCCATCTTTAATTCTATCAGGGTCCTCCTCTACTCTCACACTGTTTGATGGAGTTGAAGGTAAAACCTCAGTAGAACATGTTGAAGGTTGATCCTCGAACAAGGGATCCTGAATGACATCAAGATTATTGGAAAAATTTAAAACAATGCACATGAAATGGTAATGGCAAAGACAAAGGGAGGGAGGAGGAAGAGGGCTAGAGGTGATTGAAAGAAGCATTAGAATCTAACTTATGGAAAGGAGATGTGTTAGAACAATTTACCATTCTTGAGCACTTAAAACATTCATTTTCTTCATCTGTGTTTGTAGTGTCAGTGTTTTGATTTGTACTAATCTTGTCAGTGTTACATGATTGAGATGGTGCATCCAAAAGATCAGTTGATTTTTGCTGTGTATCGTCGCTAGTATCTGAGGTAGAGATATCGTCTGAGCTATCTGATGCAGACAGCATTGAAGAACTTGTTTCTTCTGAGTGTCTTATATTAGTAGCTTCCATGTCAACATTCTTCTCTGCACATTGGAATTCCACTGGATTTGTTTGTCCTGGTGATATAATGCACTATTAGATTCTAAGACCTGCAGAAGTTTGTTTATTTGTACAAGCTTGAAAATCTAGAAAACCATACCTCTATTACTCGAATAAACTTCAAGAACTTGGGCATGATCAGATAGCTTTTCATCAACATCTTGGAATTGACTGTTGAGTTTATTATTATCATTTGTCAAATCTATGTTTCGATTCAGCAAACTTGAATAGCTACTTTTATGTTCTTTTTCATGCCTCCAACTGTTCTCATAGGCCACTTGGCTATAGCTGTAGGGGGAAAATCTCATTTGAGCAGTAACAAAGCCAGTCTTGATGTCACTCCTAGGACTTTGTATAGGCAATAAGTCATAGTCAGGAGAAGAGACTGTCCTCTGCATAAACAACGGTACCTCTTTTGGAAAAAAATTGCCATCCTCATTTTTGTTGTCCAACAATTCAGATTCATAGTAATGCCTCCGGCCCTCAATGTATATTCTAGATTCACTTCTCTTAGGATGGCTAAAATTCGACAAATTCGAGTTTTCATGAGCACTTTCACTCCTGGAAGCAGTTTCTTGTCCAATTCTTGCTTTGAAATCTTTTAGCTTGGCTATCTTGTCTCTTTTCGCGATGTCAAAAGAATAATCTTCGACTTCTTTATTTTCTATTCGGAAGTTTCTTCTTATGGTCTCCGTGCCTTTTCCTTTATTCCCATCTTCAGTGGGAGATGAAGATCTATTTTGCACTTGCACACCATCAATTGACATCAAGTCCTGGTCTTTTCTGGCTACTCCCATAGCATGTTTGAACTTTCTTTTTATATGACCAAGGGAAAAATAGGCAGGTCTAACACTTTGAACATGTTTTTCCACACCATGACAATACTTTGGTGAGGAGCAATGATTGATTTTGTCTGAAGAAGAATCTTGCAAGCTTGTTGAGCCAGGCTTTAGAACTACTATTGTGTCAGAACTCTGTGGATCATCACAGGTTGTCGAATTTTGACTAGATGATTTCGTCTGCTGTTGTTGTTCTTGACAATCCCTCAACTCTTGAATGTGTTTCACTAACAAAGAATTGGGATCTTGCAAGAGTTTTGTAAACAAATTCTTGTTCGAATTCAAAATCTCTAAAGCATCCAATAACTGGTTAGACTGCTGGTTTATTCCATCTCTGTTGAGGTACTTCCCTTCAATAAATTTCTGATTCACAATTGCCTCAGCCACATCATTAGCCTTTAGCAACTGTGGATTAATCTTGTTGAGCTCATCATAGTTGACAAAATCGATATTTTTGCAACCGCAGCCTCTCCTTTTCTTGAGACGCGCCTTTTTACCAATTCCTTTTCCTGATTCTACCTTATCTACAATTTTAGCCACTGCATTTTTATGAAGAAGTTGCTTCTGTTTTGCTGAATCAATCCGACTGTGCATAGGAACATGACAATGCCCTCGATCTGTTCCACTCGCCTTTCCATGATTCCTACCTAAATGACCATGTTCAGAAGTAGAGTGCATATACTTTTTATGTATCTGCTTCTCATTCATAGAATCATCTTCCCTTCTAAGCTTGTTTTCATTTGCCATACTGGGCCCAACAAAGTTCTCATTTCTATCCTGAAACAATTGAAGATGTCATTATTAAGCATTGACTTCTATAAAATTTGACAATATCACATTGTGTTACATACAAAAAAAAAACACAAAATATGATCATGAAATTAGGTTGGTGGAGCTCACTGCTACTCTTCCTTCGCATTTTTCACCAAATCTGGTATGCAAATCATGCTGCTTAACATTTCCATCATCTGCGAAAATGGATTGTTCAAATTCTTTATCTTACTGATGTAAAAAACATTAGATTAAAGTACTTACTCATTGATAGAATCTTACCAAAACCTTCTCTTTTGAAAATCTTCTTATCTGAAATCATCTTCCTTCTAGAATTACCTTGTCGAAATTCGAAGAGGCTATATAAGCTCCACATACAACCTGAGTGGTTGTTCTTATCACTCACTAAAGGGCTTTTTGGTGG
This sequence comes from Humulus lupulus, assembly GCF_963169125.1. NCBI lineage: Eukaryota > Viridiplantae > Streptophyta > Magnoliopsida > Rosales > Cannabaceae > Humulus > Humulus lupulus. The sequence goes on from NC_084797.1 coordinate 235,117,038, forward strand.
TGTTAGCCTGGCCATGCTTATTCCTTAGCTATGAAACTTTACTTTTCATTCACCTACATTTGCAAATTTTCATCATCAGTCAGAAAAATAAAAAGAAATAGAAACCACAGCACTAAGAGCCAAAGAAGACTAATTATGCAGAATCCATATATGAAACCTTCACAAATACAAATTGTAAGAGAATAAAATACAAAAAGACAAGAGAATTTTAAGATTTTACATACCAGAGTCTTTTTCAAATGAATATTGACAAAATGTTATGGTCTCTGCAAGCATTAATTTGAGGTGCATAACAACAAAACAGAGAAGACATCCAAAAACTTTCAAATTCAAAAACCACTTTGTCCCTTTATGAGAATGAATGATCTAAAAAAGTGCAGTTTTAGAGAAAAAGATTAGTGATTTGGGTCTCAATGATTTTGAGTGGTTTTCACCTTGAAAACCTGAGATTAGTCAATTATATGCAAAACAAAGGACAACATTTTGAAAAGATAGGACTACCCAGATTTGGTTTACTCTTCATGTGTTACATAAACTTTAGGAGCTGCCATTACATTTTGAGAGTAAGTGAAAAAAGAAATGGCCTATGTTTTGTTATAACAAGGTTTTTAATGATTAAACCATTAAGAACATTATTTTAGATATATATATAGAGAGAGAGAGATGAGTACCTGAAACAACCTTGTACTCAGCTTTTCTTTAGAATGGTATAAAGCTTTTTGCTTGAACTGAAAAAAGTGATAAATATATGTTTACTTTAAGGAGATGAGACGTTTTAGGCTTTTACCATATCAATCTTGAAGTCTTCACCTTTAAATATTTAAAGAAAGAAAAGAAGAAGAAGAAGAAGAAAAATAAAAAATGCCCATAAAAGCTCACAATCTCAAGAAACAACAAGAAGAAGGAGCTGAGAAAACAATGGAAAAGTAAGAGAGAGAGTTAAGTTAAGAAGGTCTCATACGAGAGAAAAGAAAGAAAGTATTAAAATGAGAAAATGAAACCCAAAAAAGAAAAATGGGCATTTTTGAAAGATAAAATTATGGTGAAAATGACAATAACAAATTGTGAAGAAGACATAAAGGCTGAGGAAAAGAAGAGCTTTCGGCTGAAGCAAAGTTTAGTTGCTTTCCCATCTTTCTCTCTCTCTCTCTGCAAATCTTCAACTTCTCTCATTGGCCTTCTCACTCATTTATCTTTTTTCAAACATTATCTCTCTCTTTCTCTTCACAGTCTTTAAACATAAAAATGACTCTTGCCCTTTGGAGGTTTCTTAGATTTATGTCACATAAGACAAACTCTTTAACTTTCCACTTTGGTTTTTAAGGGAGACATTCATTCGTACATACACAATAATACACATTTGTATTGACATGAATCTATTATTGTAAGTAACATTTTTTCTTGCTTCATCATGTAATTTTTATTCTATGAAAGATATAACATATCTTATCATGTAAAACAAAATGTTCTAGAAGTCGACATAAATAAATATATATAATTTTATAACATATAGTGAAAGGTTTTGTCAAACACAGCAGGTGACAAACACTGCAAGCAAGGTCATATAGATTTGTCAGATCAAATCAAAACAAAAATTACATATTTTTTGAAAAATAATTTTGTTTTCTTCTACGACTCAAATTCATCCATGTTTTCCATTTTAAAGTTTTGACCTTTTTTAATTATTAAAAATTCAACTATTCAAAGAAAAAATAATAATGGAGTATTATGGTGTATATGAATAGTCAATCTTGTTGATTAATTGAGGATGGAATAATGTTTTTTTAAGACTAATATTTGCCACAAGATGTAGATAGATAGATGGTCCTGTTGGTGTATTAATTGATTTTGAATACAATTATTATTATTATTATTAAATAAAATAAAATCAATTACATTGAGTAACTTAATTCTAGGAATTAAGTTTATGAAAGTATAATATATGATCTGGATAAGTTATACGTGTGTGTATATTAGACTATTAGTCATTGAATAAAATAAAATAAAATAAAAATAATTTATTATTGCTGATTTAAATAAAAACTACCAACAAATATTTGAAATAAAAACTCCTCATGAATCATGCACCTACTTATTTAACATCAAAAATAGTTGCTCCTATTCAAAGTTTGTGTACTAAAAAAAATTAAAAGCCTCAAATAATGAATGTATTTACAATACAATTTGGGTACCTGAAATTATTCTTTGTATAAAAATATCAAACTCTAATTAGTTATCTTAAATTTTTAGTACACCAATTATGTCTTAAAAAAATATATATTAAAATTATTTAATAAATATTAAATACTAAGTGACTTTTCATGATTCATGGACAACATTCAATATGATAGTTCCAAAAGAAAACAGTAAGAACAATAGAAAACTAATATTTAAAAAAGAAAAAAAACTGTTTCTTGAGAAGGATCTAAACAAGTCTCGTCTGTTTTTAATTTATTATATTGTGTTAAAGTCCGAAGAGAAATTATTTTTTTGACTTTTTCGATTTTAAAAGTTAAAACATGTAAAGAAATGAATATATATATAGGAGAAGACACTATTATCCCCTGAATATAATTTATGGATTTATTTTGGCTTTGAATTACAACATTTAATATAGCTAACAACCAAAAGAAATAAATAGAAGAAACATTTAATATTTCCTATTTCATAAGTTATATGTTGTTCTATAAATGTTTTTATATTATGAGATGAATTTGGGGCGGTGGTGGTGGCAACTGTCAGAGGTGACTAAGAAAAGAAAACATGTATGAAAGCAACATGGCTCAATTAGTAGTAATATGAATGAAGCAATACTACTAGTCACTACTTACTCAAGCCTCACTGTCATACCCATTACTAACCACATGCAACCATTAAACTATACATGTGTAGATTTGGTTACAAATTTATGAACACAAAGCTTCCTATACCTACATACATACTCATACCATTTATTATATATATATAAGAATAATCATTAAAAATAAATCATTTTATAATGTTATCTTGTAAAATAGTTTTTTTTATAATAGATTTTTGCAAAATAGTCGTTGTCTAGATTCTAAATAGGATATCAATAATTTTCAATAGAATGTTTAGAGTTCTTTATAGAGTATTGAGAAATTTTATGTCGTCGGAGTGTCTAGAATATTATTTTGTAAAAAATTATTGAAACAAAATAAGTGTAAAAATATAAAGTTATTTGTGAAATATTTGTTATATAGTAGACGAAAATAAACCATTTTGTAATGTTACTTTGTAAAATGATATTATTTTTATAATTTTTTGTAAAATAAATTCTATATAAAATTCGGATATAGTGTCAAAATTTTCTGACAAAGTGTTAAAAGATATAAAATATGTCTTAAAAGTTATTTTACAAAAAAAAAATATATATCAAAAGAATATTAGTGTGCAAGATAACCCTAAGAATAAAGTTATTTGCAACTAGATATTTCTGCTATCAAGCTTAGAGATCATAATATTCAAGTAAAATAAGCTTATATATAAAACTGGATACAATGTGAAAAGAAAAAAAATCTCATCCTCGAAAGAAAATGTAATAATTAATATCAAACCCAATGTTAGAGTGTGTGTGTGTGGCTATCATATTATTTCTAATATATATATATATATATATAAATATAATGTCAAAATTTATTTATTTATTTATTAGTGGGAAAACGAATGTCATAACAATAACACCAACACAATAAATAAGGAAGTGAATAATGACCACAAACAAATGCAACCATACAAATTAAGTTTATTCGAATCACATTCACTAAAATGATCACAATCACAATAGACAACATATACAAATAATAGACATGTTATATATAACCAATATGATGTGAGATCACACCTAAAATCTAAAATGATACATTATTTATATATATATTTGAGTATATTGTCAAGAATTCTAATGCAATCTCATATATAATTCAAAAACATTATTATGTTAAATTACTATCAAGAAAATATTATAATACCTAAATTTATGATAATGATGGGTAAAGGGAAGAGAGTTAGAGGTCTTTCACTATTCTGTTTAATGAATTCTCTCTTATTAATGGGAGAGAGGACGAGAAAAATAGTTCCTTAGAGTGAATATATAATTATTTGGCCATATTAGGTTAGGAATAATAATAATATGCACAAAAAATAACACACTTATATGATAAGTTTTATAAGTTTTTTAATTATAGTAATAAGGGATTTTATTTTTTAAAAAATGATATATATATATGTACATGTATCATCTTTTTATTTATAAGTATGGTTTTCAACTTGACAAAGTCCATCAAAGGAAATACTTGACGACCAACTCTTTGTAAATACTTGACAACACATCCTTGGTATAACCAAAAAAAAAAAGAGTGTAGAAACATCTTCACTATGAGAAGGGGATAGGAACAGCTGCAGTAATCACCACTAACTCAAAGACCAAAAAATACTACTACAAGGTACAAATAGTATGTAGTATATACTTGTATAAATATATGTATTTAGGGGATTTGATCTCCCACTTTGGGCTTAAGACCCAAAGCCCCCACCTAAAGGTGATAAGCCAATATGAGATTTACTATATTAAAAAAATTGTCACATAAGTGTAATATTTCATGGACATTTTGTGTGCAGATATAATTAATCATTAGGTTAATTAGAAACTCTAATTCATCAAATAATGGGTAACTAGTATAGTAACTACACATTTCAAATACCATATCAAATCCAATAAATATAATACTTTAATTGATTAGATAATCTAAAATACAATTACATAAATAAAAAATAATGAAATTCTAATAATATTTATTTATATCAATCCATCGTGGAGAAAAGAGGCCAATGGTGTATGACCATTAAATAAAGCTAGATCAATGAAGAGAAATTTTTTTCTTTATCATTTAAATAACGCCAAATACGTGAAAATCACATTTATATATATAGACTTATTACAATTGAATAAGCAAAAGATATAAAATAATTATAATAATTAAAGTAATATAATCTTAACAATTCACACTTGTAGAGACATTGCAGTGATAAATAAAAGTTTATATCAAATTTGTAATTAGGCGATGCCAATCACATGAGATATTAGCTGATCAATTAATAAGGATTATTCAAGGCAAGTACGTATGTGCAATAAATAAATAAATAATAAGTACGTATTTTTGTTTTTCTTTTCATGAATTTGTTTATTTTTTTATAAACAAGAAAGTGAAACAACAATAGATGAATCAAATATGATCAAGTGGGTTAATGTTTATGAGACAAGTAAAAAATAAACATGATTATAGTCATGCAAGTTAAAGTAATTATGTTTGATTCAATTTAGCATGTGGAACAAGACAGCTATAATAATAAGAGACATTGCATGATTGATGTATGTTGACTATGCTAATGTCTAAAAATATATGATAAGGAGAATTGATTGATTACATTTTATATAGATAAATACATACCATCACTATAAAGTAATATTAATCGATCTATATATAAATAATTAACTTGTAATTATAACCAAAAAATTATAATTGTAATTTATAATTTTTTTAGTTGGGCGAATTTGTTTTTACATAATAATTATCCGCATATGTATATTACAAATATATATTAGGTGCAAACAACGTATAATTACACACTTGTTTAGTTTTATTTAGAAAATTTATTAATTATTTTTTATAATTGTCATATAAATTTTAAATAAATGAACAAATAATATTATTAAAAGAATGACATGAACATATCAAAAAATAAATTAAACTAAAATATTGTCTATGATTTAAAAATAACTAATAATAATATAATAATATTTTAGATCACAAACTACTATATTTAAGGTATAAACAATCATGATATTATTTTAATCACACTTCAACAATTTGAGAAGAAGTTTGTTTATTCTTGTTAGAAGAGAAATGTTATTCTAATTTTTTATGTAGTTACACAATCATATTATTTATTTACACAATACGTATATATAATATATTTATAAGATTTGTTTTTATTCAATAGGAATATATTTATATAAGTTAGATCAAATAATAAAAAAAGTAACATGTTTTTTTAAAAAAATATATATAAATGATAAAAATTTTAATAAATATAATCATTTGGTACCTTGTGTTTTATCAAAATACTGGTGCCTTGTGTTTTCAATAATGCTCATCTGGTACCCTATAATTTGAAATTGTATATATTTAGTACCCTGTACTCAAATTTTATCATTAAAATTTTATTAATATGACCAAAGTGTCTTAAGTTATATGTAATTAAGTAATTAAATTTAAATTTGAAACTCATATAATTGAGGGCAGTTTGGTCATATTAATAAAATATTATTTATTACATTTGAGTTTAGGGTACCAAATATGTACAATTTCAAATTACAAGGTACCAAATAAGCATTATTGAAAGCATAGGGTACGAATCTGTATTTCGATAAAACACAATTTACCAAATGAGTATTTACCCAATTAAGAATATATATATATATATTATAATAATGATATTTTAAAACATTTGAATTTATATTAATATAATTATTAAATATATAATTTTGTATTAAATATTATTATAATAATGATATTTTATAACATTTAAATTTATATTAATATAATTATTAAATATTTAATTTTGTATTAAATATTATTATAATAATAATATTTTAATTTATATTAATATAATTACTAAATATTTATTCTACCAAAATTTGATAAAAATTAGAATATGCTACAATATTTGAGATGAAATAGGTAATCTGTTTAAAGTTACAAGAGAAAATTAAAATTAAAAAATATTTATATTAATATACATGCTTTCAACTATCAAGATTTTTTTATGTATATTCTTAACTATTGCATAGTTATTAGTATTATTTAATTATGTCTATTTTTTTTATATAGGTCTACATTCATTACATTACTTATTTATAAATGTAGTACTTATGATACACCTTCACCGGAACAAATATTTGTTTAGCTATAGTACCATACTTATTTATAAATTGGAAATTACATGGTATATGACTTTTTTCTGCTATAGTAGCATACTTTTTTTTTTATTATTAAAATTTTGAATTGTTAATGTTTTATGGTTTTTATTTTAATTTGAAAAAATATCAGTTGTTTGACTCCTATGTTTTTCCCGAATACGCGATCGATTCATGTGTTTTGTTAAATGATAATTCGGACTTTGTGTTTTACAAAATAGATCAAAATAGTATCTTATATCCAATGTTGGTAAAAAAAAATCAAATATTATATTTCATTATCATATTCTCGACCATTTTTTCTGCTTCTCTGAACTCATTTTATTAACGACCTGATAATTGATTTTATAACTGAAAATATTTTGACCAAAATTAGGTATAAGATACTATTTTGATCCATTTTGTAACACACACATGATCTGAATTATCATTTAACAAAACACATAGACCGATCATGTATTAAAAAAAAAAACAAGGGCCAAAATGATATTTTCCCTTTTAATTTTTCAAATATATGGTCTTTTATTTCTCATATACATAGTTAGAATTAAGCTATAGTTTGTTTACATTTCTTAAATTGCATTATTTTTTAATGACATTTTGAAAAAAACCACATCAGTTATTAATTTTTAAAAGATAATTAATGACATCTTTTTATATATTAAGTTTAAAATCCCATATTTTTTAAAAGATCCCAATTATAAAAGTATTTCATAAAATATTCCAGGTTTTTTTGGGACAAAAATGGTCATGGCACTTAGGCTTTTTTGTTTGGGCTACTTAGCGGACTCAAATGGTGGTAGGCTAGACCAATACACAATTGGATTTTTTTTAGGGAAATTTACAAAAATACATTAACATTTAAAAAATATATGAAAAATACGGTAGATTACAAAAATACGGAATTTTTATGAAAAACATGGAGTGGCAAAAATGTAAATACGGAGTAACAGTGAAATACAACTTTTTTTGTTAATAGCCGTTACAAATTCGTAAACATGTGTTACAGATACGTAAACCAGTTACATAAAAATATTTTTGTAAACAACATTTACTAATATATAACTAAGTTTTACATATTTGTAAACAAGTTTTACATTTTTGTAGACAACATTTACAAAATAATTCGTTGCTAATTTTTTTTATTTTTGTAACAATGGTTTACATAACTAATTTTATAACTAAATTTTTTTATATTTGTGACTAATATTTTTAAAAATAAGTTGTAAATTTAGTTAATATATTTGTAACAAAAATATATAAAACTAAGTTAAAATGTTAAATTACATTAAACAAGTAATATATATTTTAAATTGTAACTACTAATAAATAAATAAATTATATTGATTAAATATATAATATTTTATGTAAGCATAAATATTTATTTAATATCAATAATTATATTCATTTTAAATATTTATAAGTAAAATAAATTTATTTATTTATAATAATAATAATTATTATTATTATTATTATTATTAGCATACCAAAAGTATGTATGAACTAATTACTGAAGAGAAAGAGATAAAAAAAAACTAAAGTGTAGAAAATAGAAAAAACAAAAAGTAAAATATTATCATATATATAAATAAATATTTATTTTTCAATTTAAAAAGTAGCACCCAAATATTTATAATTGTATATATATATAAACTTCTATATATATAATATTAGTTTGAGGAACTAATGTGAAGGGATGCATAATTGTGTGGGTGTGTAAGCAAGTGATAAAACCTGGAAGTTAATATAGAAAACTAGAATTTATACCGTAAATATGTAATTATTTTATATTACCGTATATTTAGAATTTTTTTCTGAAACACCGTGTTTATTGTAATTATCCCTTTTTTTTATTAAATAATCACTTTTTATTTTTTTTTCAAAAATATTACATTGGATTTTAAAAAATTTATTTAAAACATATAGTTTTTAAATTTGATACTAAATTTATATAATCAAATACTAAATGATGGAACCAAATCCCACCTAAGAAAATATACAAAAACAATTTATTTTAATGTATTTTTCTTCTTTCAAATATGTGGCAAGGTAAGATTTAAACATATGTAAAACAATTCAAAACCAACTTAGTATGGTTGTGATATCATTCAGAATGGTGTCACAGGAAAAATTAAGTTTTTCTCCATGAAATCTTCTTATAACAGAATTAATTGTTTAAAAGCTATGGTGGATGACATGGACCATTATGAAAAGTACTTTTTAACAAGCTTCAATAAATAGTGAATAGGATGCTCATTTAAGACACTTTGAATTCAGATTGTACTAACATTGTGTTTAATTAGAAAAAAAATGATTCTTGTTAACTTTTGTTGTTGTGTCTTCTTGCAAAAATGATCTTTCTTTCTCCATTTATAAATATATGATTTAAATATCAAAGGCATCAATTCACTTTTTATATACAAACCCTTAATCTAAATATGAAAATGAATTAATCACCCAACTTTTTTAATGTGACACCAAACATACATACACTAAATATACTAAAAGAATATACAAAATTACCAAATTACACTAAAAATATACATTTGATTAGGATTTAGAAAGAACAACAAATTGTTAACTTTTTAATTTGTTCTATTTAACTAGTCCATTGATAGTTGTGCCTATTTTAGACACCCTTCTTCGAACATTTCTAAAATCCCAACAACTTAATGATCCAATTTTTTTATTTTTTTTGCTCTTTATAGGCTTTGTGTTGATGGTATAATTGGTTAATAAAAAATGGAGAAAATTGTCACACAATTTGATTGTGAATTAAAGAAATATAAATTAAAAAAATTAATATAAAAAACAAAATTTATAGTAGTTCGGCTGAAGTAAAATAGGCTTAGATGTATTCTATTAAAAGGATTAGGACTTGTCCCCTATGCTCCAGTGACCAATTTTATTAAATTAGGAATTAATTACTTGATTTATGCTAACAAATATTTAAATTTGAGTAACTAAATCACGAACTCTCATAAGTAACTTTCTCTATTTGAACCACGAACTCTCATAAGTAACTTTCCCTATTTGAACAAGTGATCAATCAACAGTCAATGAAGAAATTTAACATTGATCATGTTAATTATCTATTATGGTGTACTCTCTGTCCAGTTTTATCTACTCGCTATTCATGCACGACATCATTACTTTATCTAAGCTCAAACACGTTTCATTCAATGAGTTGAACCTTGATTCATCCGTGTGATGGATACTTTTAGTATAGTTGGCTTAGCATTAAAAACTTTTTTGAGAGCTTCATTAAATATTTTAGTCAAATGAACTCTTTTAGCTCTAATAAATTATTTATGGGGAAGCTACAAAAGATGGCTTCTTGTAAAAGTATTTTTTTTAACAAGTAAAGACTAAAAACACAAGTTTTATCAACCAAATCCTTCCCTTCATAACAGTGAGAAGTGATAGTCTTGTGTTGGCTAACATTACAACGACCGAAATACTTCACAGCTTCTAGTATTTATCTTTATTGCATTCCGAGCAATTTCCTTTTTTTTACTATATTATTGCTCATGAAACAATTGTTTTCAATTTTCTTCATAGTACAGTAACTTGTTTGAGCCTGTGAGTAAAAAAAGGGAAAGTGGTCATAGATTCCATTAGCGTAAACTCAATTTAGAGTTGATCCTCGATGACTCCACCGCCTTAAATACTTATTGCAACTTTCCCCATTGCCGCAACTTCATTCATTCATACAAATGAATTGTCAGTTTGAAAAACATATAAATATATTTATAAATTGATCCTATTACACATAAATGTTATATTATTTCATAAATAATATAATGATTCATTAAATAATTATGTGACAAATAATAAAGTGTGGAGTTATAACATTTGAGACATAATGGTTATATGTTTTGTAAATCTCACATTGATACTCTCTTAATATTCATTTGAATTTGATAATAGCTATTGTGTAGTTGTAACCCCCACTAATGGTATTGTAGCTCCCAAGGGGTTGGTTGATGAGTTTCAAATTCAAAGGTGAGTGTAAACTCTATAAATAGAGGTTATTTTGTTAACTTGTGAATATGTTTTTTCTATCTACTTTAGCACTTACTAGAAAAAATAAATCTTGATAATTTCAAAGATATATTTCCTAAACTTTGAGAATACCTTAGTGCTTAGAGAATAAGATAAATAAGTTTTTGAACAAAGTTTTCAAACATTGTTCAAGTCTAGTGATCCCCACTACTCTTCACTTTATTAGTGTAAGTAAGAGATTATTTTCTTTCTTCATATTTATCTCTATTGTGTTTATTTGTATATTATTGTCTTGAGTTGTATCCTATATTTTTATACTTTATCTTCATTTATTTGTATTTTTAAGTAATGAATTGTAACTTTATTTTATCAATTTTATTGTCCAATTATACTCTTCTCTTGAGTTGTAATTTTGATTTCTATTATTCGAATGAATTTTTATATTCTCTAGCAATCAAAGAATAATTTTACAAAATTATGAACCTATCCTTAGATGTATATTCATCTATATTGTCTAAGAGTGGTAGTCATACAAACATGGTTATTTTATTACTTTTATGATTTTTATAGCTTTTATGTTTTATTATATGAGCTTTTTATTATTTACAAATGTGTGTTTATCAATTATTTTTGCAAATTTTCATTTTTTTATGTTATAGATTTGCTTTTTCTTTAAGTTTCATTTTTTTCTTCCCTATTTCTCTATCCATTTCTATGTTATTTTTCAATATTTTTTCTCTCTTCTTCTGCTATCTATATTTGTATCCTTCTTATTTTCGAGTTTCAAACTTTGATGTTTCTTCTTTCAACTAATGTTTAGTGTGGGTCCATATTTCTCATTTCTTCTAGGTTGCGTTTGGAAAGCCAACTTGTAATTGGAATTGGGTGTAATTCAGAGTAATTACTCAATTTAGTGTGTTTGTCTGATCATGTAATTACACAGTAATTATATAATTTGAAGTAATTGAGAGGTCCCAATTACACTCTCCAATTCTCATCGCCCCCCATAAGAATTGGGTATAATTACATTGTGTAATTACTATCAATTTTAAATAATATTTATTATATAATATTATTTTTCTATATAATTACTATCTGTTTTGTCAAACATGACAATAGGAATTCATAAGTAATTATCACTTGACATCCAAAAACACATTGTATTTTAATATATAGAGTAATTACTCAAATATGTAATTACTACCTTATTAATTACACAGCCTAGTAAATCCACAGTTGTTTCCAAACACTCCCCTAATCTAAAATTTATGTTCATATTTCATTAGCCATTTCAATAAAAGGTTTTGGTTAAGATTAAATCTCAAACTTCATTCAAAACATCCAATAAGAAGGATGTTAATCCTTAGTGACCGATTATTATATGTTTTTATCTTATCTGAAAGACTTTATCACTTTACGAGTGAAATGGAAAGTCAATATACAAAATTGGAGGGATTTCTTCCATCCTAATAAGCTCATTTTCTAACCTAAGAGCATGTTAAACTAATTCATAGGTCGCTTTATTAACAATGTAACTAATATGAGAAATAAATGATCTTGAAAAGTTAGATAATAAAGCTTTAAAATTAGAAAAGAATACTAAAATAGGGAAAATAAATTATGAGAATAGAACTTGAATTAGTAGTCTAAAAGCTTGAGCCTAATTAGGTCCCACCAATATAACGAAAAATATGTTTAAATGACTGATAAATTTCCTACAAACCAAATTTATATGAACTATTCAAGGGACTATTTAAGACCACTTTACAACCACATTGTCCAAAGATTGATTATAAGAAGGTGTTAGACTAGTTTTTTCGCTAACAACTAATTATAATAAAACTTAAAGAAATGTATGTTGAGACACAGAGATTTACGTGATTCAAGTTATGAATAAATTTTAGTCCACGAGTCACTTGTATTAGGATGATAAAATCTTGGAGGTATCAAGCTTCTGTGGAGGTTTTATATAACGTTTTGGCAATGCTTTTAATACAAAAATTTGGGATTGCCCTAGCCCTATTTGTAGATGGCTGGTGGCATTAATTCCCTAATGAGAGTTTATTACAATTATTCTCCCTTAATGAGGTCTTAAATGGACAATAAATGATAAATTCCTTCATTTACAATGTTGGTGGGCCCCTATGTATCTCAGTGGGCCCAATTACGAGGTATTAGCCCACTACTTTTTGGGGCAACACGCTCCTGACAGTGTCAGGGGGTAGCTGCACATTTTTCTATGTCAGGTGGCGTCATGAGACATCTTGTTTGTCGCTTGTACGGAATCGACACCACGATTTGTGCAACAAAGAATGTCAAATGGCTACATGTGGTCTAGGGTCATTATGCTAGACACCTGGTAGCTCTTCTCCAGGGCCGGAGGAGGAATCTCGCAGACTTGGAGGACATGACTTGGAGTAACTTCCTGGAACGTGATCCTCGGGAAATAACTTTTCCACGAAAACATACTCCTCCGGTGGTGGCGAAAGGTGAACAAAGGCAGGGCTTTCCTTTCGGGGAGCTCCAAGAGAGCTCCAAGGGACTTAATTAGCTTCTGTGAAGACTTAAATACTATTTAATGCTTGCCACGTGTCACTTGGTAAAAACACGGGCAAGAAAAGAATTATGATATATGTATCCAAAATATGCATCCAAACATTATACACAGTGACATAGCACTGCTATTTAAATTAATGGGTCTCAGATTTAATAAATGTGATTGACTAGGCTAAACTGTCACGTCACTGATATGCATATTTTGGGTGCACATATCATTACTCAATAAAAAAAATCCTAATCAAACAAAATTTATATGCCTTTGATGAGTAAATAATGTAAAATAATACAAATAAAAAAGAATACTTGATAATAATTGTCTAAAGCATTGATTACCAAAGGAAATTAATAAAATATTTTTGAAGGATAATCACTAGCTATCCATCAGCTATATTTTTGGAAAATAATGTTCATTGCTTTAGGATAATATTTTTTGTGTGTATTTAATGAATAAAATATTTAAATTATTTTAAGAAAAATATAAAAAAAATTTATATATGTGATGTAATATAAAAATTTGATATCAAATAGAAAAAATTAAATTTTAGTCAAGGACGGACCAGCAAGGACCTAGAGGGGGCAGTGAAAAAACAAAACCCTCAAATATATATTAGACAATTAATATAAACTCCAAAAAATAATTATAATAATTAAGTCCCACAAAAATATATAGAATTATAAAAAATAAATGTAATTGTTGTTTGGAGTAAGCAATTGTAATTATTATGATTATTAATGTGAATTAATGTACATTTTTTTATTCTAAGTCTCTATCGAGCAAAAATACTAGGTTTGTCACTGATTTTAGTTAGGCATGTAAATGGGGCGGGTCTGCCCCGTCTTGCATCAACCCCGTCCCGCAAACACTTTGCCCCGCCCTAAATATCTCTTGGAATTAGAAGTGCTCAAAAACTATCTCTAATGGGAGATGCAGATATTGTGCTATATTTGGCATAAAAATTCAATAAACCATATATTTAATTCAACTTTTATAACTATGCTCCAATACAAATACAAATATGAACATTTCATTAATGCTCATTTAATATTAATTGAAAATATAGAAAAATAATTATTTTCTTTTCCATTTATTTTATTATATTATCTAAAAATTTAATTATATAAAAAAAATTATACTAAAAGTAATAGTATAAAAATAAATAAAAAACATTTTTTTTATAACCGGTGCCTTAGAACATAGCAGCCAGAATATATTAACTAAAAACTGAGCACACAAGGACTCTTACAAGGTAAGTAGAGTTTGGTAAAAATAATAACAACGACTAAACAATAGATAAGTTAACAAAGACTAGACAAAGAACATTAACCAGCATAACTTGAAACCATAATTGAAGACAGCAAATAAAGCTAAACTGAACCTAACTTAACCAATATAATTAATCAGCAAATCACCATCACATCATATGGTTTAACTACCAGCTTGTTCGGGTTAACCTGGATCAAATTCCTTGTCATCATCTTGGAGAATTCCTAGAGGTATATTTGTGACGTCTTAAAGTAGGGTAAGTCTGCCACATACTCGTAATACAAGGGTTTACGAGTATGTTAAACACTTGATCAAATGAGTTAAATAGAATTATACTATGAAATACATAAAATTTTAAAAATTTTATATAAACTTATTAATAGAAACTATTACACATATGATTATTTTAAATTTAAATATAGCAATTAGGAAAAAACTATAAACCACTATTGCATTGCTACTGAGTCTGTACTCCACAAGTTGCCAAACATATAAAGACACACCTGGAAAAAAGCTGGAAAATAACATAATGAGCTAACGCTGAGTAAGTAAATCTCATGCATACATATACACATGAATATCGCGAGTTTGAAGTGCACATATACTCATATGCTGACTAATATACTTATGCATTTCATTTATTGATCATGCACTTTCAAACTTTACTTTTATGCTTTTTCTTTTACTTTCACATTTTTATGGGCCATTATCTTGTGTGCACACTGTTTGATTAAGTCAATGTCTGCAGGACTTGTTACACATATAATATAAAACCTCATGGATTCTCCTCCAGCTAGCCATCATCACAGCTGGGCTCATCATATTAATCATCGTTTCCATAGCTGTCATACTTATTACACATAAATGGAGGAGAAAGACGGGAACATGACAAACATAACTGAATGATCAACGATGACCTAGCCCATACTAGTGGGCTGCCACTATAAGCCTTATAGACATCCGTCTTCTTCACTGAACTTACTTAATTGCTTCCTTGAAATAGTGACACCATTTTTAACATCTTATTATCACTTTGCTTAAGTCTTGTTGTCATATAAATGTTCAACTTTACAAAAGACTTTTCAAGGCATTTCATAACTTTTCTCATATTCTTATGCATGGTCTTAGATCACATAATAATGTATCACATAATTGTGCATGCCATGCATACATGTTGATGCTGAAATACCATTATTCATGTTTGTGATTCATGTTTGATGATATTCAATTAAGGCATTGTATCACATGTCATATAACTCAAAACATCTTTAGTCATGATTTATGAAGCTTTGGGTTGGTGGCGTTGTTATACCTTAACGTAAGAGCTACGGCTTGTTGGGAATGTATTGCTTTACTCTTTGAAAATCAACAATGAATTATGATAATAATGCAATATTTCAAACCCTAGATGTTGATCAAGATTCAAATTCAAGGTATGAATGCAATTCTTGATAATCAAATAAATATGTTCATGATATGAATGTTAATCTTGAATATAAAGAACTAAATGATTAAATGATAATAAGATGAAATTAGATACATTTAATCATCAATACTAAAAATGAAAAACATATTAGAATTACAAAATACAAGATTAGGGTTAAAGAGATACAACCTTTGTATTGAGCAACTTGAATCTTCAAACTTGGGGAACTTCTAAGGCTTATACACAATAAGAATATTGTTGTCCAAAATCTCTATTCCAAGCCTTTCTCAATTGCTTGAAGCTTCAACTAAGTAGAATGAGATTTGAGATTTAACAAGCCTTAAAACTCATGCAAGTCAAGCAAAGCTTGATGAGTTTCTTAGAGAAAACTTTTGGTTTTAGAATGCTAGAGAGAGAATGAGGTTAGAGAGAGAGTTGAAAAGTCAAAGTGTGATAAAGACTTTTCAACTCAAATAACCCATATATATAGTGTAGGCATAATCATTAGCTTAACTAATAGGATTAGAGCATTTACAACACATTATTTGGAGCATTTTACGTAAAATGAACTGCCCTAAAAGACCACCCAGGCGATATGTCGCCTACTAGCAGGCGATGCATCGCCTACTAGGGCTTTTGAAGCCCTTCGCATTTTGGAGATGCTACACCACTTAGGGGGCGACGCTTCGCCACCCTCTCTGACTTTGGACCCCTCCAATGGTCCTAAAATTTCTCCAAATGCTACCAAACTTATTGATAATGTTTGGATACCTCATTGTATCACTTTAGACCCATAAAAGTCACTTTTAGATGTCTTCTACACAATCTCATGTTTTCACTTCTCTTTAAGTGAAAATCATTAAATGTTTTGCACCTCAACGTGTAAATATCTTAACAATTATATTTAACCAATCTCAACATGGGTCTGGTCTAAGGTTTCCAACCTAAGAACTTAAGGGCTTCATATATCATAACATGTAACAAAATCATGAACATATAAGGTAATCCACATATTCATCAACATAAGAACACATACATGCTCATAATTCAGATCAATCTTAATCAAATAAGACAACTTTCACATATCACGAAATTCATCAATTATATTTCATACAACATCATTCTGATATTCATATCACATAGAACTTGTAACGCCCTGGTTACTCTAAGACCGTTACTGTGAACTTTAAACCGTGCTTAACTTGCTAATCAAGTCATTTGGTTATAAACATGCATCTAGGTGATATTAACAGGCTAAGGTGAAAAACTCAATCAAAAAGGAAAATATATATTTTATTTAAAACATAAAACTATTCATGGTCCCATAAAATTTTTTACAAGTTATTTACAATCCAAAATAGTCATTACAGTGTAAAATTTACAACCTGTCGACCTAAGTGGCAAAAATAGGGTTAACCCCTAGTTCCTCCGAGAAACTCCTTGGTCGTGCTGGTCAAGCGGCTGCATATGTACACATCACCACCTAAGCTCTCCACTCAAGGTTGGGTGAGCTTTTCTTTCCCTTTACCTGCACCACATAGCACTCATGAGCCAAGGCTCAGCAAGAAAACTCATTACTGCATGTATATAATTTCAGATGATGATTATGATAATCATCCAGAGCTTATAGCCCTAAACAGATGAGTGACTGATGTGTAAGTCACTAATGCGAACCAAATGAGTGACCATGGAGTCACTAATGTGGGTTCCGCACCCTTAGCCATGTGATGATGCAATCACCTGGGTGTTCTGGCCCTGACTCTGAGTGACTAGCCATTAGACTAGACAAACGCTTTTAGTTTTCATCGAACTTGAGGTCGATCAAGCATTAATGCTCATGATGAGTTATTCAATGCTTATGTCGATTGGATCTAATCTTTTCGACTTGTGTTAAATACGCTAAAACCATTCTTGACTCTTAAGCCAATACCATACGACCAATGCTTAGTACTACTGCCGAACTTGACTAGTAAGTCACAGCTTCATAATTAATACTGACACCATTTCTGATTCTAACTAATAAGTCAGTGCCATTCATGTAATGCCCCAAAATCCCTAATGCGGTTTAATGGTTGGATTTGGAGGCCGAGAGGGCCATAATTGATTTATTATGCCATTAAATGATTATATGCATGTTTATGTGAATTATATTATACTATGTTGTTAAATGCATGCATGTGGGTCCACATTTCATGATAGGGGCATTTTGGTAATTTGGCCCGTTGAGGGCGTAATTGTATATTTGTATGCATGTTGGTGAATTATTGTTGAAGCCACATTATAATGTGGATTTGTTCGAGCCATTCGACATGAGATGAACTTTGAGTACAAGTTAGCGGTTTGGTCATAACGGGATTAAGTTCGGGGCTCGAGGTGAGTCTCGGGGTAATTTGGTGATTAAAGCGTTGTCAGGAATTAAAGGGTAATGGGATATGAATTATTGGTATTTGAGAATATTTGGAATAACATGAATTGGAGAGTGTTAATTATGATTAACGAAATAGACGGGAAATGACGGTTTTACCCTTGGGAGCCTTTAGAAGACTTTAAATGACCTAGGGGCAAAAAGGTCTTTTCACCTTAAGTTATATTTAAGCCATTGAAGGCTGTAGAAGCTTGCCAAAAACAAAGTATCAAACTTCCTCCCGTACATCATTTTCTTCTCCTTTTTCCTTTGGATTTTTGAGCTTCTTTTGAAGATTCAAGCTAGGGAAGTGGACCTTGAGGGCTTAGGATTGTGTTCCACCATTGAAGAGGGTTCTAAACTGAGCTTGGGGTAAGTTTCTAGCCATTAAAACTCTAGCTTTGCTCTTTTTTTGTTTTGGATTTCAGCTTGGATTTCTAGGTTGTATATTGGAAATTGATGGGAGTTTTTGGCTAGGGTTACTTGGGTTATGATGCCTAGGACATGTGTAGATGGTTTTTGGGTTCATTTGGGACATAAAATAAGGTTTGGAAGCTTTTGGTTCAGGTTGGGAATGGTGGTGTCGAAGGGGGGAAGAACCAAGGCATTTCTACCTGCTTGTAGCGCTACAACAACCATCAGAGGGCGCTACAGCGATAGCCTGAGGGCTTTTACAATCTGCCAATAGCGCTGGGGCACTAGGGGGGTAGCGTTACCCTGCTTTTCCAAAATCCTGTTTTGGGCATTTTTAAGGGTTTTTGGCTCGGGGTTTCAATTCCTAAGGCTCGGGATCAAATCTACTCACCATTTGGATACAATTCGGGGCCCCAGGAGTGAGGTTTAGGTCAAGACCCTTTTATTGTTAATTTTAATTAATGGAGGTTATAATTGGTTATGACTAGGTAACCGCTAAGGAATCAAAAGGTCGATCATTCTCAAGGGTCGTTCTTTTACTATTTCTTGCTTGTACCAGAGGTAAGAAAACTGCACCCCATATGTGACAAGCATGGTTATTCATGAGGCATGTTGAGTGTTTAAATGTGAACATTGATTGCATATCAAATGCTTAACAAATCTTGTTCACTTGTGCATGGCACTGACTAATTAGTCAGTTTTGGCAATGGTGTCAGTATTAACTGTGAAGCTGTGACTCATTAGTCAAGTTCGGCAGTAGTACTGAGCACTGGTCATATGGTATTGATTAATAATTCAAGAACGGTCTTAGCGTGTTTAACGCAATCCAACAAAGATTAGATCTAATCGACATCTGCATTGAATGACTCATCATGAGCATTAATGTCGGACCGACCTCAAGTTCGATGAAAACTAAAAGCGCTTGTCTAGCCTATGGCTAGTCACTTAGAGCCAGGGCCAGAAGGCCCAGGTGACTGCATCGTCACATGGCTATGGGTGCTGAGCCTCGTAGTGACTTACTCATCAATCACTCATCTGGTTTACATTAGTGACTCACTCATCAGTCACTCATATGTTTAAGGTAATGACTTACTCATCAGTCACTCATCTGATTAAGGCTATAAGCCCCATCATGGTTAAATATAACCTTAAAGTTTTATTCACTCATCTGTTCAGGGCTATAAGTTTTGTATGATTATCATGATCATCATCTGATATTATTTACATGCAGTAATGAGTTTTCTTGTTGGGCTTTGGCTCATGGGTGCTATGTGGTGCAGATAAAGGGAAAGAAAAGCTCACCCAGACTTGAGTGGAGAGCTTAGGTGGTGATGTGTACATATGCGGCCGCTTGACCACCACGGCCAAGGAGTTCTCGGAGGAACTAGGGGTTAACCCTATTTTTGCCGCTTAGGTCGGCGGGTTGTAAATTTTACACTGTAATGACCGTTTTGTATTGTAAATAACTTGTAAACGCTTTTATGGGCCCATGAACAATTTTATGTTTTAAATAAAATATATCATTTCCTTTTTGTTGGTTTTTCACCTTAACATGTTAATAACACCTAGATGCGCGTTTATAACCAAAAAACTCGATTAGCGAGTTAAGCACGATTCAAAGTTCACAGTAACAATCTTGGAGTAACTAGGGCGTTACAATTCATAAGTAAGCAAAGCCTTGGATATGTAATCAATGTCCACATTTAAACACTCAACATGCCTCATGAATAACCATGCATGTCACATATGGGGTGCAGTTTTCTTACCTCTGTTCGAGCGAGAAATAGTAAAAGAACGACCCTTGAGAACGATCAGTCTTCTAGTTCCTTGACGGTCACCTAGTCATAACCAATTATGGGATTCCATCAATAAAATGAATAACAAAGGTTCCCAGACCAAGACCTAGCCTCCGGGACATCGAATCCTACTAAACCGGGTAGTAGGAACGATCTCGAGGCCTAAGGTTTGAATCCCCACGACAAAAGCTCAATTCTGGCCAAAATGCCACTAAGGGCCGCGACCAGCCTTTCCCCATGCCACGGCCCGCCTCCACAAACAGAAGCAACCACACTCCAACCCCCAACATGCGCCGTGGCTATAGAATCCCAGAATATTTACTTAGCTGGCTAGGTAGTAGTAGTAGTAGTAGTTAGTAGTAGTTTGTAGTATGTTAGTT
Organism: Humulus lupulus; assembly: GCF_963169125.1. Classification (NCBI taxonomy): domain Eukaryota; kingdom Viridiplantae; phylum Streptophyta; class Magnoliopsida; order Rosales; family Cannabaceae; genus Humulus; species Humulus lupulus. The sequence goes on from NC_084797.1 coordinate 235,138,286, forward strand.
TCCGTGGATTTTGGTTCAAGCCGGGACTTAGTTGGAAACTCATAGCAACAGTTATGGATTTTATGAGTTTAACGTATAGTTTAGAAATATTAATAATAACATAATGTTTTATTAATATTGCTGGTCCTAGAAATATATTTATTATAACCTAAGGTTTAGATAGAACTATCAAGAGCATGACACTTGTCATAATCATGTTTATTAAGGATTTAAGTATTTTGATGAATAGTTTAATTAAAAAGAAAGATCTAGAAGCTCTAGAACCTTCCAGAAACTGTTAGGATCGTATTATGACTCAGTCAAAGCTGTTTACTCAATTCAAAATTTGTTAAAAAAGTGCAATTACGTGTTTGATATATCAACATATGCCGATATATCGGAGCTATAGGGGCCGATATATCGCCTACGGAAGATACAGAAAACACGTCGACTTTGCACGAACATACGAAAGGGGCTCGGGATTAGGGTGGAGTCGATATATCGCCCAGGGTAGGCGATATATCACCCCTGGTGATGTATTTTTGAATGTTAATGATTTTTGAATTTAAAAATACCCTTAACCACTTGGACCTACCTTTGAACGATTTTGATCGAGTTCTGGGCGTCTGTTGATCGAAAATTCAATTTTTTTTCATTTTATATTCATTTATTTATTCAAATTAAAAGGGGTTAGTTTCACTCCTTAAACTCTATAAATAGGACCTAGTACTCAGTCATTTTCTTCATTCTTCAAGCATTCTTCAGAGCCTCCAAGTTGCTAGTGTTACTATAGAGAGAAACACTTAGGTTTTGGGTTAAAGCTTTATCATTCTAAGCTTTTCTAAACACTTGGGAAGTGATATATAGTGAGATTTCGGTATTGAGGTTTAGATCAATTCATAAGACCATTCAAGGTATTCTTATCCGTAAGTTCAGTTCTTTATGATTCTATAGTTGTCTTTAGTTTTCTTTTATTCAGATCCTAACTCTTGTTTATGATTCTTGATTAGGTATTTAAGTTTCTTGAAACTTAAGGTTCTTCTTGATGGTTTAGTTTTCTTTCCATCTTTATTCTTTAGAAATACTCACCATTTTTATTATTGGTTTATAGGAGTGTTTTAATCCCGTTCTTGTTCCCAAATATCCCGGCTTTTGGTAAGGAAAATAGGATAGATTATATATGTGTTTATGTTTATGTTATTATATGTTTTATGTTATGATATGTATATATATGTATAAATATGTATAAATATGTCTTGTAGTCATTTGGGGCTTATAGTTGCTTAGATAGCAAACCCCAATCTTTTATGTCGCTTGGGGCTTATAGTAGCAAACCCCAAGATTATTTATCATTTTCATGGTTTAGAGTTATGATTTACCCAACCTCGACTAGTAAAGGACCTAGATGGGTTATCATATACTACCATGTAATCTAACCTACCTCGATTAGTAGACAGATGACCTAGATGGTTTTATCACATGCCATGTTAACGAGTTAATGACCATTAATATTATAGTCATGTATGATATATGTTTTTATAGTCATATATTTTATAGTATATGTTTATGATTTATGATTTATGTGTTAGTAGATTTTCCTTGCTGGACATTAGGCTCACTCCTTTATTTTTAGCTTGATGTAGGAAAATGAATATGGAAGGCGGAAGGATTCTTGGCAACTTGGCTTGTGTGTTATGGAATAATTGAATGAATGGACTGCGTGTCAATCGAGGATGACATTATTTAGTCTTTTGAATTATGTTTCTTTTGTAATTCCACACTTAGTTTTTTTATACAATTGAATTAAAGTTTATGTTTTATGTTTTATAAACAACGGGATCCCATACCATATCTATCACATTTTATATTTTTATATTATCTTGTATTTGATACAATATTTTGGGTTTTCAATAAAGATATGTTATTTCTTATGTTTATAGTAGCTATGTCTAGTAGTTGTAATGGTCCAAGGTCTTAGAAATAGTTGGGTCATTACAGTTGGTATCAGAGACATGTTCATATGCATGAAGTTCTCCTTGATACACACGCTCAAGCTCCGAATCTAACCGCCAATGTAAGTATTTATGTTATAGTTAGTATGTCTATGTATATAGCTAACGTTTTAGCCCTTATGTTTTCAGTTAAGAATGGATGGAGCCTTGACCTATGAGGATATTCGAGCCATTAAGGCATTGAAAAGAATTAGAGAACCAAGGAATACCGTAGGAGTGTTAGAAAGAATCACTCGAAGATTACTCTTATTCCACAAGGAGATAATTCACCTCCAAACTACTAAGCAAATCATGATGAGAGCTACGGAGCAATATGTTTTAGTGATTAGGCTTTTTAAAGATTATCCTTCTGTAATTTCAGCTTTAGAAGAAATATGGGAGACTATAGATGATGAAGATGAATTACAGGTAGCTATGAGATATTATTTTCGCATACTTAGGTTCACCTCTAAGATGGAATTCCAATTCACTAATGAGCAAAAACATAGAATCTTTACGAATCTTCCCCGAGGAAATTTTGAGGCTCAAGATAATGATGATTATGAGGAGATAGATGATTATACGTTAGATGAAGGGTCAGATATAGATGATCCTGATTTTTAGATTAGTTTATTTCTTTATAAATTTATTTATTTATTTTTGCATTTATGATTGTATTTAGTGAAAATCTTTTTCCAAATGAATATTATTGTTATTTTTGAATGACATGTATGAGTTTGATTTTTTTTTACAATCATAAATAAAAAATGACTGAGTTCGGTGAGGGTGGATACAAATCAATGGACCAGGTTCTATATTGAGAGTTAGGGGGCCATAGCAGTGGGAACGATTTTACTGATCCCAGCCCTCCCTTAATATGGTTAACTTTGGAACAACGACGAGTTTCGAGCCTGAGAATTAAGTCATATAGGATGATTAGAAACAGACTTAGAAATAATAAAGATGACTTATTTTTCTAAGTATAGAAACATACCTTAATTATAAAGAAGGCTATATTTTTTTTTTCATAAGAAATCATAACAAATAGATCCGAGTTATGTTTGCTTAGCCTAAGTTTTTGCCTTAGAGCCTATTAGGGTAAGTTCTAACATGTTTTTCTCGACTATTAGAACTCCGCTGAAGATGTCAATCAGAAGGTCTGCACGCACAAACGCCAATGCCTCCAGTGCTGCTCACGAGACTAGTGAAGCCCCTCCAGTTCGAAGAAGGGGAGCGCGTGCTACCAATGTTGCTGCTAACAGAAGTGCACCGCCACCTCCGATTGACAACACCGATGAAATTGTCCGACTACGGCAATAAGTTGAAGAATTGCTTCAGCAACAGCCCCAACAGGCTTACCCTCAGCCTCAGCCGCAACCGCAGCCTCGGCAAATGGCTCAAGCACCCCAACAAGTAGGTCCTTATAAGGGATGGCCAATGGCGAACTATGTCCCCTACCCAGCTCAGTACATGGAGCCAATCTATGAGCGGTTTCGTAAGCAACATGCTCCAAACTTTGAAGGGATAACCAACCCCTTTGAGGTGGAAGAATGGCTCAAAAATATAGAGCCGATCCAAGCGGACATGAACCTCGGCAACGGATCGCATATCTTGCATTTCATCTCTTTTAAATAAAGATGCTAGTTCAGCAAACTCATGACGTCGCCACCATGACATGGACAATATTTGTGGAGCTGTTCCACAAGAAGTACTAGAATTCAACAGTCATCGCTACAAGGGTAGAAGAGTTCACCAGTCTGAAGCAGGGCAACTTATCTGTAGCAGAGTATGCTCTTCAATTTGACCGACTAGCCAAGTTTGCACCAGAGTTGGTTCCAACAAACTTTTTGAGGGTTACCAAGTTCGTTAGAGGACTCAGACCAAAGATTGAGCTAGGGGTTAAACTAGCAAACCCTGGAACTACTACTTATGTCGATGCTCTAGAAACGGCTACAGAAGTATAAAGGCTTCAGGCGAATGTTAGTAAAGAGGAGGCCAGTAAGCCTGAACCTAAACAGCAAAATCAACGTCAGAATGGTCGAAACCACCACAACAGCCATCAACATAGCAACAATAATGGTTAGAAGAGAAGGCATCCTGACAACAAGCAGTCTGATATCGATAAAAGAGCACAGACAAACAATGGAGGTAGTAGGTCGGGTTATGTAGAATACTTGCAGTGCTCTAAGTGCCAAAAGAAACATCCTAGTGAGTGTCGTGCAAACACCAAGGGATGTTACAATTGTGGTCATGAAGGTCAGAGAAAGAAAGAATGTCCCCAGCTCAAGCAAGAAGAGAAAAAGGAGAACAAGATGGCTCCTGCCAGAGTCTTTGCCTTGACCCAGGGAGAAGCTGAAGCTAATAATAAAGTGGTCACAGGTCAAATTCCTAACCTCAATAATGTATGTTCAATATTATTTGATTCGGGAGCGACACACTCGTATATCCCATTAGGAGTGATAGAGAAATTAGACAAACCTTGTGAAAGATTTAGAACTAGGTTTGTAACAGAATTACCTTCGGGTGAAGTAGTCCTATCATCACAGATAGTATGAGGCGTACCGATCAAAATTGAGGACGTAGAACTAGAAGGAGACCTGATAGATTTAGAAATTAAAGACTTCGATGTAATACTGGTCATGGATTGGCTAGCTAGGCATATCGCAACCATCGACTATAGACGCAAGCAAGTGACGTTCGAGAATCCTGATGGTCGAAAAAGTTTCAGGACTACGGACACCGCTTATTTCATCTCTCAAAGCTCAGAGGATGATAGAGAAAGGATGTCACGCGTTCTTAGCCAGCGTCATGGATGTGGTAAAGGAAACACCACTAAAGGTTGGAGACGTCCGCATCATAAAAGAATTTCCAGAAGTATTTCCTGACGACTTACCAGGGTTGTCGCCGACTTGGGAAATTGACTTCATAATCGAACTAGTACCAAGCACCGAGCCTATCTCAAAGGCACCATACCAGATGGCACCTACCGAACTCAAGGAGTTAAAGATGCAGCTACAAGAACTCTTAGACTTGGGTTTCATTAGACTGAGCCATTCGCCATGGGGAGCACCGGTTCTATTTGTGAATAAGAAGGACGGAAGCATGCAGATGTGTATAGATTACCGTGAGCTGAATAAGGTGACAATTAAGAATAAGTACCCACTACCCCGGATTGATGACTTGTTTGATCAACTTCGAGGAGCGACTGTGTTTTCAAAGTTTGATCTACGGTCCGGGTATCACCAGCTCAAAGTACGGGAATAGGATATTCCCAAGGCAGCTTTTAGAACTCGTTGTGGACATTACGAGTTTCTAGTTATGTCTTTTGGTCTTACAAATGCTCCAGCCACATTTATGGATTTAATGAATAGGGTCTTTAAGGATTACTTGGACAAATTTGTCGTAGTGTTCATCGATGATATTTTGGTGTACTCAAAGGACGAAGTTAAGCACGAGGAACATTTAAGAATGACCATGTTGCGATTGAAAGAGCATCAACTTTACGCCAAGTTCAAGAAGTGCGAATTTTGGCTTTCACAGGTAGCGTTCCTTGGCCACATAGTATCCAAGGACGGAGTTGTTGTAGACCCAGCTAAAGTAGAGGTTGTGAAGGATTGGCCAAGACCTAAGAACGCGTCAGAGGTAAGAAGTTTTCTTGGGCTAACAGGTTATTATCAGAGGTTTGTAGAGGACTTTTCTAAGATAGCCACTCCACTTACCAACCTGACTCGGAAACAACAAAAGTTCAACTGGACAGATAAGTGTGAAGAGAGCTTCCAGTTGCTTAAGGATAAGTTATGCTCAGCACCAATACTTTGTGTACCTATACCCAACGACAAGTTTGTAGTCTACTGTGATGCGTCGAAACAAGGTTTGGGCTGTGTGCTAATGCAGAATGTCAAGGTAATAGCCTACGCCTCAAGGCAGCTGAAGGAGTACGAGCAATGCTATCTAACGCACGATATGGAGTTGGCAGCGGTGGTCTTTGCATTGAAAATCTGGCACCATTATCTTTATGGAGAACGATGTGAGATTTATATGGATCACAAAAGCTTAAAGTATTTCTTCACTCAAAAGGAGCTCAACATGAGGTAGCGCAGGTGGTTAGAACTTGTTATCCCCATTTCTTCCTACATGTACGGATCCACACTGAAAGTCCATGGGCCGCTTTCCTGGGAGTTAAGGCCCAGACCAGGCCCATTAGGCGAAGGGAAAATGGGTATTGGCAGCCCAAGTCTCGGTAAGGCCCAAAGGGCTACCAGGAGAGTAAGCTGGGACAATCGTCAAGGTAGGTTGTATAAACCCGGGATCGTGTACCGGGATGTTCCCTGAGGTACGGTAAAGGAGGTCGCGGCTCCCAAATCCAAGATTGAACCAAGATCTCTGTTGATGAACCCGGGTCCTGGTAAATGAAACGGGGCCCTGGTAAACGGTGGGGGACCTTGGTAAATGGACCTGGATGGGTTGTTCGAGTTAGGCACGATAAAGTGTCCAAGATACTGACATCGTCCCATGAAGCGTGGGGGTTGTCCCCACGATTAACCTGCAGAAGAGACTACCTCGGGATTGTACACTGTTGGTTCAGAACTGCGCCGCCACTACTCTGACCGATCTTGTCCCCCAAATCTTCCTCGTAGCCCATAACACCCAGACTGAAACACCAGTTTATCGCATGTCTCAGAATAAGATATTATTTGGGCTGGCCCAATGGGCTTTGATTAATGTATGTTTCATATATCAATCGTTTGTATTGGGCTCCCATCAAAGAAGCCAATGGTATTTACACCCTTATTGGGCCCGGATTAGCCCGGCCCAAGCCCAGTGCACGCATGTGCCTATTAATATGAATAGTGGTGCACTGAGGAGGGGATCCAAGATTTTGATTGTAAGCAGTTACTCTGCTCAAACTTGTAGAAAACTCCATTGTCAAAAGTTCTCTAAGCTCTAATACAACTGTCTTGTGGACTAAGGCTCATTAACGCCCCAACCACGTAAAAACCTTGTTTACTTTTATTAAATCCTTTCTTTTACGCTCTCTAATCTTTCAAAATTCTAGTTTCCAAAAAACTCGGTAAACATTTTGGTGCTTTCATTGAGAGCTTGGACAAAGCTTGAGTTGATCTTGAACGTCTACAACAGTGGTGAACACAAGACACACCACTTTCGACCGTACTAACCAAGAACAAGGTGATGGAGAGTGTAACGCCCTGGTTAGCCCAGAACAGTTACGGTGAACCAGAAATTTGACTCGCTACCCGAGTCCTTTGGTTAAAAACGTGCTTCTAAGTGTTATTAAAAGGCTAAGGTGGAAAACCAATAAAAAATAAAGAATATATTTTATTTAATACATAAAACTATTCATGGGCCCATCAAAAACATTTACAAGTTATTTACAACTCAAAATGGTCATTACTGTTTCAAATTTACAAACTCGCCGACCTAAGCGGCAAAAATAGGGTAAACCCCCTAGTTCCTCTGAGAACTCCTTGGCCGTGGTGGTCAAGCGGCCGCATATGTACACATCACCACCTAAGCTCTCCACTCAAGGCTGGATAAGCTTTTCTTTCCCTTTACCTGCACCACATAGCACCCATGAGCCAAGGCCCAGCAAGAAAACACAATATAGCATGATATAATATCAACAATGATCATAGTAATCATTCAGGACTTTCAGTCCAAAATAGAGAAGTGACAATTGGTAAGTCACTAAGGTGGGTACAGCTCCCTTTAACCATGTGACGATAGGGTCACCGGGGCTTAACAGATAAGTGAACCTTTCACTAGCTTAAACAGGATAGGTGCATGATGACTATTCACCAACATAACCTTCCTCATGACCATAGATTCATAACCATGGAACACCGTTCCCTAGCCATGTGACAAGCAGTCACCTAGGCCTTAGGCCTTGGCTCTGAGTAACTAGTCCTAGACTAGCCAAGCGCTTATAAGTTTCATTGACCTTAGGTTCGGTCCAGCATTAATGTCTTAGAGCCATTCAACACTGATATCGATTAGATCTAATCTTCATTCGGCCCTGCGTTCAGGACGCTTATGCCGTTTCTGACTCTTAGGTCAGTGATATGCGACCAGTGCCGTCCCTGACTAATCAGTGCCATACACAAGTAAACAACATCCACTAGCATTTAATATGCAATCAATATCCACATTTATCAACCAACATGCCTCAACAACAAACATGCATGTCATATACACAGGGTGCAGTTTTCTTACCTCCGGTTTGAGCGAGAAATAGAACAAGAATGTAATGCCCCAAATTCTCTGTTATGGTTTAGTGACGGGAATAGTAGTTCGGGAGGGTCATACTTGTTTAATTATGCCATTAATTGATAAAATGCATGTATATGTGGATTATATTATAATATGATGTGAAATGCATGCATGTGAGTCCATATTTCTAATTACAGGAGTGTGATGGTAATTTGGCCCGTTGGGGGTAAATTGTATATATGTATGCATGTCGGTGATATATGTTGAGACCACATTATAATGTGGGTTTGTTCGAGCTATTCGGCACGAGACGACCATTGTATGTAAATTAGCGGTCTGGTCATAACAAGTTTGAATTTGAGGCTCAGGAGGAGTCTCGGGGTGATTTTAATGATTAAAGCATTACCAGGTACTAGAGGGTAACGGGATATGAATTAGTGGCATTTGAGGTTATTGGGAATAGCGGGAATTGGAGAGCGTTAATTATGATTAACGAGATAGGTTGGAAAGGAAAAATATGCCCTTGGGAGCCTTTAGAAACCCTTAAATGATCTAGGGGTATAATGGTCTTTTTACCCCTAGGATAGATATAAACTCCTTTATGTTGTAAGTTGATAAGAGAAACAGAGCAATTTCTTGAGCTTCCCGTACCTTCTCCTTCTTCCACTTTCTTTGTGATTTTTGGTGATCTTGTTGAGGATTCAAGCTTGGGAAGTAGACCTTGGGAGTTTGGGAGAGTGTTCCACCATTGAAGAGTATCACAACCTGAGTTTGAGGTAAGATTCTAGCCATTGGTTTACTAGTATACTCTGTTTTGGTGTTAGCTTTTAGCTTGTGTTTTATGGTGGATTGTTGGAATTGATGGAAGTTTTGATTAGGGTTTATCTTGGGTTTTGCTAAGGGAGTGTTATAGATCAATTTTAGGGGTTGTATTGGAGGTTTGAGTGGTGTTTAAACTTGGTTTGAAGGGTTGGTTCCAAGGGAATTCGCAAGGGAAGAAAAACAAGGGTCATGGCTGAACTGGAGGTTGGGCCGCGGCATGGCCAGGGAGGGCCACGACCCTTGAGGGGTGGGCCGCGGCATGGCTAAGGAGGGCCGCGACCCTTAGTGGCTTTTTGGCCAGAAATGGCATTTTGGCTCGGGGATGCAAGTCTTAGGCCTCGGGGCGATCCTACTACCCGGTTTAGTAGTGTTTGATGTCTCGGAGGATAGGTTTTGGTTTAGGAACCCTTTGTTATTCATTTTATTGATGGAATCCCATAATTGGTTGTGACTAGGTAACCGCTAAAGGACCAAAAGGTTGATCATTCTCAAGGGTCGTTCTTTTATTCATTCTAGCTCGAACCAGAGGTAAGAAAACTGCACCCCAAATGTGACATGCGTGGTTGTTCATGAAGCATGTTGGTTGTATAAATGTGGACATGAATTGATTATGGAATACTTAGCAATTGTTGCTCACTTGTGCATGGTACTGACTCATTAGTCATATTTGGGAAAGGTGCTAGTATCAACTGTGAAGCTGTGACTTATTAGTCAGGTTCGGCAGGGGTACTGGGCACTGGTCACATTGCGCTGACTCATTAGTCAGGACGGTCTTAGCATGCTTCACGCAAGACAATAAAGATTAGATCTAATCGAATTTCTGCATTGAATGACTCAAAGAGCATTAATGCCGAACCGACCTCAAGTTCGATGAATATTATAAGTGCTTGAAGGCTAGTGGCTTACCCATCAACCACTCTTCCATTTGAATAAGTGACCTACTTGTCAGTCACTCAGTATGGTTTACCAGAACCTGTTGAAGGCTAGTGGCTTACCTAGCAGCCACTCTTCCACTTGAATTAGTGACTTGCTTGTCAGTCGCTCAGTATGGTTTATCAGAACCTCAAGTGATATTCACTCATCTGTTTGAAAGCTATGAGCTCTGTGTGATTATAATGATAATCATTTGGTGATGTTTACTTATAATGTTATGTTTTCTTGCTGGGCTTTGGCTCATGGGTGCTATGTGGTGCAGGTAAAGGAAAAGAAAAGCTCACCTAGCCTTGAGTGGAGAGCTTAGAAACTCGCACTCCGCATGCTAAACGTTGCTCCCAGCCCCTTGTCGTTCTCGGCCTTGCCGCTCTCGGCCTTCGCCGTTCCCGGCCCTCGTCGTTCCCGACTCTTGCCGCTCATTCACAAATATGCACACATAGCATAATTAAACATATACTTAACATGAATAGAATCAATCAAAGGGCTATGCCCTACAACACAATCATATCGGGCCGTGCCCTAAACACAAGCTCTACGGATACATCCGTTTTCTTACCTGTATCCTGAGCTTTCCAAGCACCGATGTCCCGAGCACAGTCCCCTAGTCCGAGCCTTGCTGAAACCCTAGTCACAACACACTAAAAATATCCATCCATCAAGTTCTAATCCATTAAATAACTTCGAGTCATAATTCTAGTCTCCGGGACCTTAAATTCTACCAATCTGGGTGATAAAATCCATCCCGAGCCTTAACCTTTGAATTCCCAAGCCTAAATACACTTTAAAGCCCAAAATTTCACTAAGAGTCGCGACCCCATGAGGCCATGCCGCGGCCCGCCTCCAAACCTGAGAGCAACCCCAAAAATGGGCAGGCGCGCCGTGGCATGCCCTTCTTCCAGGCCACCATTCTGCTTCAGAGGGCCGCGGCTTAGAAGAAAACAATGCCGCGGCCTAACCCTTCGAACCCAGAAAAATCCTCCATTTTTGCCACAAAAACCAATCCAATTAACCCCAAAATCAACCCAACAATCCCACTGAATCATCACAACATTTCCAGAGCAATCCTAGTAGCAAAACCCAACAAAAACTAACCCCAAAACTCACCCAAACAATCAAGAGCAATTCACCACTTTACTCACATCTGAACTCTGAAAATATCAGCAGCTATTCAATACAATTTACTAAGATTAAAGCTTACCTTGAGCTAAGTTAAATCCATGGATTAGTTCCCTAAGCTCCAAGCCTCAAGCTCCCAAAATCCCAGCTCAACTTCTTAGTCTTTGATTAGATTTCACCAAGAGTTCTCCAAGCTTCCAAAGGAGAGAAAACTTCAAGAGAAAGATAGGGTCTGTTTAGAGAATTATGAGGGTTTCCTATATTTTGTTTTATTTAACTTAAGTCTGTAAGGTTACCTCAAATACTCGGGGTGCCATAAACGTCCCCGAGGGCAAAATAGTAAATTTCCCCAATATTCCCTCCTAAACATTCTAACCTCACATATATCTCCAAATATTTATTTCCATAACCCGAAATACCCCTCGACTCATCCTGAGTCGGATATTCAACCCCGTTGTGACTTTTTGGCTAACAGCTCCCTAGGACTGTCTTGGATCGTGCAACACAGATATATCACAAGTATATCGCATTTATCACATTTACCACATTTATGCTCTCCGCGAGCTAAAATTACAATCATGCCCCTAATATCCAGACGGGGCCCACATGCATATTTAATTCAACTAAACATGCTTCTCTAATCACATATTCACACAAATTCACATATAATAATAAACCACTTATTGCCCTCTAGGCACGCTAATCAAGGCCTTAAGCCTTATTAGCAAATTTGGGTCGTTACAGCTATAATGGCACCAACTAGGAATTATACAATACTGAGTGTAGACAATTTATTCACAACAATTTGCAACTCATGAATTAAAGGGAGAAGGGGTTTATTATCATAAAACTTAAATTCCATAAATTGAGTAATAAGGAATTTCTTTGAACCTTCTTCTTCCACTTTGTATTTCTTTTCCAAGGCCCCCAAATCTCCTTGGCGGTCTTGGTGTTGGTATAGAGATCATAGAGCCTATCCAAAAGAGCATTGAGGATGTGACCCCTACATATCAATTCATCTTCTTCGCACTTCTTCCTTTCTTTGACAACTTATTGAGTATCATCTTCCTTGGGCTCTCCCAAGGCTTTTAGGTCTTTGTCCAAGATGTATAAAACCTTCAAAGTAGTGAGAAATAATCTAATCTTGTCTTGCCAGCAAACAAAGTTAGTCCCATCAAGCCTATCAAATGTTACAAAGTCTTGAGTCGTGAATTTCAATGCCAAAAAAGAGTTAGATTCTTCCATGATATGCTTATGCTATCTCAATTATAGAGTATTAGAAAGTTGGGGGAGAGTGAGATAACACCACCTCTAAATTTAGAATCTACACAAAAATTGGATTGACAGAGACTAAATAAAGATTAAGAAAGGTTATGCAAACCCAAGTTGGTGAATGATCTTCTTCGACCTTGATGAACCTTGAAAACTCTTGTAGAACCACCACTTAGAGCAAATCCTCATAACAAAAGAAAAACATAATTCCAAGGCTTATACATGTTTCTTAACGCTGTCCTAATACTCTATTTCCTAGCCACCAATGGTGCTTAAGGTCTTTTCTAGGAGGAAATGAGGATTGAGATTGAATAAGCCTTAAACTCACAAAGTCAAGCACTTTCTTTATGAGTTCTTGGAGAAAACTTGAGATTCTTAAAGCTAGAGAGATAGAGATGTTAGAGAGATAGGATAGAGTGATCAAGCCTTCCAAAACTCTATTTTGACCCTAATATAGAGTAGGAACCGTCATTAGGTCTAACCAATAAAATTAGACTTGTAAAACACGTCATTTAGAGCAATTTACGTAACTTGTACAGAATCCAGTAGGCGACGCGTCGCCTGCTAGGGTTTCAAAAAACCCTAAGCATCAGGCGATGCTACGCCACTTGGGTGGCGACGCATCGCCACCCTCTCTATTGTTGGACCCCTCCAAAGGTCCTAAAAATGCTCCAAATGTTACCAAATTTTTTGGGGACCCTTAGATACCTCCATGCATCACTTTGGACCCAAAAACACATTTTTAAAGTGCCTATAATTGAAATTAAAATTTCACATCTTCACTATGTGAAATTCACTAAGTGTTTATACATTTCTTGTATTTTGACACTAATCTTTTTGTATTCAACCAATCATAACTTCTACTTGGTTTTTGATGTCTCAAAAATGAGTTATATTCCAGGTTGAAAGATTTGCTTTGGTCTTGCAAAGTTTTTGGTGGAAATTTAGCATGGGATCCATGCTGGTTCGCCTAGGAGCTTCTCACTACCCAATAGCTTCTAGGATCTCGAGGCCACATATTCTCATATTTGAATTGTCGAGCTCGGCAATTAGAACCCCCCCATTGTATCCACCAAGATTGGGTTGTGATCAGAGGAACACACCGCCAAGTTGGAGATAATGACATTGGGGAAGATGATGCACCACTTTACCGAGCTTAGAGCTCTATCAAATCTGGCCTTCTTTAGAATTGTTCTTCCATTAGCACTGCTACTTCTCCGACTCAATGTAAATCTTGGTCCTTGGTGTCCCAGCAATCAAACTTGTGCTACGTACCATCCTCCTAAGCTCAAACAAATACATGGAAGTATTCTATGGGTTTGAGTAGTTGAGGCATTCGTTGTCCTTCAAAGTTCCATTGAGATCACCAAATAGAACAATTGGACAAGGGGACGCCAGGACTTTTGATTCAATGCTCGTCCAAAATTCATCTTTGTCGATCTGAGTAGGTGGGCCATAGATTACCATTAGACCCCAAATTTGACCTGGTGGATTCGAGGCAATGGTAGCATCAATGGGATTCTTTTTTGCATAATTTACTGAGCATAAGACTCCTTGTTTCCATCCTAATCCCATGCCTTCCGACTTGCCCTTAGGATGTATGTATTGAAAATTGATGAAGTGGAGCTTATTCATTAAGCAATTGAACTTGTCCTCATGTAGTCTTGTTTCCAAAAGTAGTAACATTTACGATTGGCAAAGGTGGAGCAAATCCGCAAGTTGTCGAAAGTTGTCGAATTGTTGCAGCTTTGCCTAGCCCATGACAATAGTTTCATGGCTCCTATGGAAGCTTTGCTGGGCAAGCTTCAAGGGCCCCAAACTGAAAAACTTGTTTTCTAGTGTAGAAAGCATCCTCCTTGTTTCTTCTATCCCTTTCTTCCTGATAAGCGTACAAAATATACGCTTATTTATAACTTTTTCAGTTTGATTTGGTTGTTTTTCTCAAGAGAAAGTTTGCATTTAATCTATTTGGTGAACTTGTGCAGTGTGTTGCAAAAATTCTGATTGGTACGAGAATGCTGATAAATATCTGTTTGAGTAGTCAAAATTGGTGAATATTTGGTATAGGCGATATATCGCCGCACGAGTAGTTTCAATTTTTGGCTGAAGCAGAAACGACATTAGATTTTGCATTTTTATCGAGTTCATTTGACAGGCGATATATCGCAGTATTGTAGGCGATATATCGGCACAAGGGTATTTTTGGAAATTTTTATGGAAATTCGTAGGTTTTGGGTTTTTGGGAAAAAGAATAAAAAGAAGATTGAGAGAAAGAGAAGAGAAGCGCTCTGACGGCAGGAGAAAAGAAACAGAGAAGAGTTCACTTTTATTATTTTCTTTATGCTTTTGAATTTTAGATTGTGTGATGAGGATTAATATTATGAACTAAATTCTTATTTAGAGTATTTTAATGTAGTCACTGGATATTCTATTCATCTTTAATGCAATTTCTATGATTCTTTGAATTTATGTTTATCTATTGTTCTTATGTTTAATGCTTGTAATTGATTGGCCATCTTTTGCATGATTATTGGTTTTAATTCAATATCTGAAAAGTGAGAATTGGAATAGCTTTAGGCAATAGACATAGATTTCAATTTAGAACGAAAGTATCAAATTGGTTTGTGTAGCAATTAGGTTTTTGTTCTTAATGCGATTTATGTGTAGAATTTATCATAGACATGTAGAGAATTCGCAGGTAAATTGAATATTTTATATCTTGAGAAAGAATAGAATTGTCAATAGTAAACCTGCTATAATCATAGATTAAAGAAAGATATTAGTAGTATTATTGTTTGAATAGAATTGAAGGTTGATGAAATTAGAATGCTCTAATATTTCTCTTATATTAAATTTCGTTAATTAAATTCTGTTTTTCTAGTTTATTGTTCGTTGTTAATTGTCATTAAATTTTCATTAGTCAAATAGAAATAAAAGTTTGCTATTGGTAATTATTAGATCAATTCCGTGACGAAACGATACTGTATTTCCACTACTATTACTTGTTTATTCGATTGCGTATACTTGCGCAGTAAAAAAAATCACAACACTTCCTCATTATGATTTTCATGAACGTCCTCTATGACACATGTTGCCCTAGAAGCAAGGCTGTAACATCCCAAATTCTCTAATATGGCTTAATGCTTGGATTAGGGGGCCGGGAGGCAATAATTTTTTTAATTATGTGTTAATATAGTATGAGTATTTCATTATGTGAATTATATTATAATATAATTATGATTGCCTGTTTAGAAATATTAAATGTGTGTGTGGGCCTGTTTCTTATAAGAAAGGCATTTTAGTATTTTGACCTGTTGAGGGTATAATTGCAAATACGCATGTGTGATTGAGACCACATTATTATGTGGATATTTTTGGGTTACTCGACACGAGGTGATCCTGGTGAGCAAGTTAGCGAAAAAGTCACAACGGGGTAAAATACCCGGCTCGAGGTGAGCACAAGGGTATTTTGGTAAATTAGTACATTGTCGGGATTTATCGGGTAATAAAAGATTAAATGATTATTATTTTGAGATAGTTGGGGATTTAGAAGAACACTCGGGGATTCACAGGAAGTGGCAATTGACGGAATTGCCATTGAGGTTATTAGAGGATTTAAGTTAGTGGTAATGGCATTTTGGACTTTTGGCAAAGGAGATATGCTTGGTTAGGCAGTTGGGATTTTTAGAAACACTTAGAAGGAAAAGCTCTCTCTCTCTCTCTCTCGTAGCTCTCTCTCTCCTTGGTAGCCTGGAAAATTTTGAGAGGATTGAAGTACAAAGCTTAGGAAATTGAAGGGTTTAACTTGTGGAACTTGGGGATTAGCTCAAGAGTGAAGATATCTCAGAGGTAAGGATCTTAACTCGAATTCCCTTATGTTAATTTTGTTGTTTCTGTAGAAATTTTAGAGTGTGCATGTGAGGTAGGTTTAAAGATTGAATCTTGGATTTTATGGGTTTTCAGTCAAGTATTTAGCTAGGTTTTGTTGCTAGAAAAGTGTTAAATTGGTTATGAAGATTGAATTGAAGTTTGAAGTATAACTGGGTTGATTTTTGTTGGGTTCGGCTAAAGGAAAAACCCAGGAATTCTGGGTTCGAAGGGTCGGGCTGCGGCCTTGTTCTTGGGGTGTCGCGACCCTCTTGAACCCAAGGATCCAAGGAAGGCTCTGTCGCGAGAGCTTGACTTATAAATCGAGAATCTCTGAAGCTCAGCTTATAAGTAGAGGGTCTTTAGGCTTCGACTTACAAGTCGGGGGTTTGTGAGGCTCGACTCAAAAGTCGAGGATCTATAGGACTCAGCTTATGAGCTGAGACTGGCATTACACACGTGGAGTGCGGGCCACTATGGTTGGGCCACCTTGGGGGTGAGCCAAGCACCTGATTGGCTTGGATGCCAAACAATTTAAAAGGGAGTGAAACACGCACTTGTGCAACTCTATGGTTGTTGATCTGTATAATGTTTATGCTAGTTTCAGTTATTACTGTTAAGTCTAATGTATTACACCATGAATTATTGAGTATGTTTTCTTGCTTAGTTTTTTGGCTCACGGGTGCTTTGTGGTGCAGGTAAAGGTAAAGAGAAGCTTGGCCATCCATGAGTTGGAGAGCAATAGCAGTGATGTGTACATATGCAGTCCGCTCGACAGCCACGGCCAAGAAACTCAAGGAAGCTAGGGTTGAACCCAGTTTTGTCGCCTAGGATGGCTTATCTTGTAACCTTGGTGTTATAACCGACTTTTAAACTCATATTTTGGGGATCTCGTGTATAGAACAAAGTTTTTGGTTTAATGAAAATGTTTATGAATTGACCAAATTTTAAATACCTGAACCTGTAGTGGCTTAATCACATGTTTAGTCCAAATGATTCATTTAGCGAGTTCAACACTAATTTTTAAACACACATGGTAACAGACCCTAATTAGCAGGGCGTTACAACTTGGTATTAGAGCAGCCAAGGTTTAAGGGTTCTTGATGATGGACTAGGCATGTACACTCACTGCTAAATACAAGCTCGACTCATGGTTGGGTAACTATTAATATAGTTATGTGTATATCTGCTTAACGAACTATATATGCTTTACCTGCTAGCTTAAATAAGAAGTATGAGTTATTTTGATAAGGCCTGGCCCTTGACTGCTGTATGTAGGTTGAGGATGTGCTTATTAGCACAATAAACACTTGTAAATGTTGTAGGATTGCTTATCAGCATCTACACTGTTGTTGAATGTCAGAAACGCTTATTAGCATTGCTGTATGTGCATGTATACCATGGGTAGAACCCTCCTCCAGTCCTTAATAACTTGCAACAAGTGCTTGCTGATATGCAAGCTAGGCTGTAGAAATAGGATGAAGAGACTCGTCAGTTGAGGCAACAACAGGTTCCGGTAGAGAACGCTGCATCAGAGGCCCCATCTGCTGCCCCAGTACCAGCTGTGCAGTAGCAGACAAAATTAGAGAACCGTTGGGAGTTAGTGTATGAACGGTTCCGGAAATAGCACCCTCCGATTTTTTAGGGCAGTGCAAATCCACTTAAGGCAGAGCAGTGGATGACTATGATTACATCCATCCTAGATTTTATGAGTGGTGGGCAATGAGAGAATGACCTGAGCCACGTATATGTTTCGGGAGGATGCCCGAATCTGGTGGGAGGTGGTGTCCCAGACTAGGGATGTAACCACAATGAACTGGGAATAGTTTAGAACTCTCTTCAATGAGAAGTATTATAACGAGGCCACTAAAGCTGCAAAGGCCAATGAATTTAGTAGATTGTTACAAGGGAGTATGTCAGTGACCGAATATGCCCTGAAATTTGACAGATTAGCCAAGTTCATTGCAGACTTGGTGTCCACTAATGGGACAAGGAAGGAGAGATTCCTTCAGGGGCTACAACCTATGATAGCCCGAGATGTCAGAATTACTACAGTACCTGGAGTGACAGCATACGCTCAGGTGATAGAGAGAGCCCTTACTGCAGAGGGTGCTGAGAACAAGATCTGGCGCAAGAATGCAGCCATAAGGGATATGAGGAGGACGGGACCTCCTTTTACAGGATCAAGTAGGGGCAGAGGCCCCAGTTACCAGAAAAGAAAGACCCCAAATACTGTTTTGGCTCCCAGACCTAATATGAGGCCACATGGTGTACAAATTGGGTGCCAGAGCGGCAATGTGAACTGGAAGACATATCTGGAATGTGCCAAATGTAGAAGACGTCATCTGGGAGAGTGTCGAGCGAAGGCCTGCTTCTTATGTGGGATTGTGGGGCATCTCAAGAAGGATTGGTCAAGAATGAAGAAAGAGGAACCTAAGAGGACAGATAGCTCAACTCTAGCTCGAGTATTTGTATTGACACAGGCTGAGGCTGAGGCTAGGCCCTCAGTGGTCACAGGTCAGCTTTCTAGTGCTGGCATTTCTTATACCGTGCTGATTGATTCTGGTGCTACACAATCTTATGTTTCTAGTAGGATTATTGATAGACTGTGTAAGCCCTGTGATTTTTATGATGTGGGGTTTGGGACGTTACTACCCACTGGGGAGTTAGTGGTTTCCAGGAGATGGGTCAAATCATTGCCAGTGATGGTGGATGGTAAGGAATTGTCGGTTGACTTAATAGAGTTAGTTATGACTGACTTTGATATGATTTTGGGGATGGACTGGTTAAATAGATATGGGGCGACCATTGATTATAAGAAGAAGATGGTAACCTTTGAACCTGAGGGTGAGGAACCCTTCATGTTCGTTGGTACTGTGCATGGACCCCGAGTGCCTATGATTTCAGCATTGAGGGCTAGAGATCTACTTCAAGGAGGTTGGATTACTAGCCAGTGTGGTGGACACCACTCAGGTCGGGCCAGTGGGACCAGAAAAGACTAGGTTGGTCTGTGAGTTCCTAGATGTGTTCCCAGAGGATTTTCCAAGGTTGCCGCCACACAGGGAGATTGAGTTTGTTATTGAGTTGGCACCAGGGACAGAGCTAGTGTCTAGGGCACCTTACCAAATGGCCTCAGTAGAGTTGAGGGAACTCAAGGTACAATTACAGGAGTTTTTGGATCTCGGTTTTATTAGACCTAGTTTCTCGTTGTGGGGTGCGCCAGTTTTATTTGTGAAGAAGAATGGCGGTTCTCTGAGGATGTGCATAGACTATAGGGAACTGAATAAGTTGACTATTAAGAACACATATCCTCTGCCAAGGATAGATGACTTGTTTGATCAACTGCAAGGTAAAATGGTATTTTCGAAGATAGATCTTCGATCTGGTTATCACCAATTGAGGATTAAGGAGGAAGATATACCAAAGACAGCCTTCCATACTAGGTATGGGCACTACGAATTCCTCGTTATGTAGTTTGGCTTGACTAACGCCCCGGCAACTTTCATGGACTTAATGAATAGAGTGTTCAAGGACAATTTGGGCTGATTCGTGATCGTCTTCATCGACGATATCTTGGTTTATTCACAATCAGAGGAAGAGCATGAGCAGCACCTCAGATTGGTCTTGCAAAGACTGAGGGAGCACATGTTATTTATGAAGTTCAAGAAGTGTGAGTTCTGGCTACCTCAGGTGACTTTCTTTAGTCATATTGTTAGAAGGGATGGGATTAAGGTAGACCCAAAAAAGATTGAGGCTGTCAGGAATTGGCCAAGGCCAAGGAACGCCTCTGCAATTAGAAGTTTCCTCGGATTGGCAGGCTATTATAGGAAGTTTTTGGAAGGGTTCTCAAGGATAGCTACCCCACTGACAGAACTAACACATAAGAATTAGAAGTATACATGGTCAGACAAATGCAAGAACAACTTTGAAGAGTTAAAACGACGTCTGATTTCCGCCCCAGTCCTGAGTCTTCCGACAGATCAGGAGAAGTTCATGGTTTATTGTGATGCTTTGAGACAAGGGTTAGGTTGTGTCCTTATGTAGGCAGAGAAGGTGATTGCTTATGCATCATGCCAGTTGAAAGATTATGAGCAGAGATATCCTACCCATGATCTGGAGTTGGCAGCGGTGGTCTTTACATTAAAGGTGTGGAGGCATTACCTTTATGAAGAGAAGTGTGAGATATATACAGACCACAAGAGCCTCAAATACTTATTTACTCAGAAGGATTTGAATATGAGGCAGAGGCGTTGGTTGGAATTAGTGAAGGATTATGATTGTGATATCCTTTATCATCCAGGGAAAGCCAATGTGGTGGTAGATGTGTAACGCCCTGGATAGCCAAGACCGTTACACTGTGTGTTTATAAAGTGCTAGACTTGCTAATCAAGTCATTTAATTAAAAACGTGCTATTGAAATTATAAAGGAACTAGGGTTAAAATGTTTCGGTCCCAAAAGTCACACTTTTCATTAAGAAACGTTTCCTGTTTACTCGGGATCCCAAAAACATTAAGATTAAAGACCGTTTACAAAAGACATAAGGTTTAAATACAATATCAAGCCATATTAAGGCAAAAGAAACAGTTAGGCAATCCCTGTCCTAATCTACTCCTCGATCATGGTGATCGAACAGCTGGCTATGTACATTCAACCCCGTAGCTCTCCATCTCAGGAATGGTCCAACATGCCTTTGCCTTTACCTGCACCACGTAGCACCCGTGAGCCAAGGCCCAACAAGAAAACACAACAACAGAGCATAAACAATCAACAGACAATCCAATATCTCATATCACATCACATATTCTCAACCATATAAGCATTCAGTATAATCAAGTATTCCACATACTAAACAAATCAACACATATCATATATCAGTTCACAAATGATAACTAGGGCTAGCGCCCTCAGGCCGCTCCCTCCGTTATCCCACTGACTCCGGCCCGCTTAAACCGAGCTCAGTGAATATTAAGTTGTCCTCGGCTATAAGTGGTTGAGCCGCACCCTGTGCGCAAATATTGTGTACGGCACTCTTAGGCCGCTATCACATGTCCATGGCATGATACCATCATTTACATAATACAAATATCAGGAGCACTTAGTCCCATCACAAGCATATAGCCGGGTGCAGTTTTCTTACCTTTCGATTTGCTAGCTTTGATCACTTGACTCCTTGAGCACGATCCCTCTCGAGCCCTAGCGCTCACCTAAACATAACCATAGGTCAAAAACATCACCAAACCTCAAGTCCAAAACCTAGCCTCGGGACCAATCCCGAGCCCCCGGGAAGTTCTAGTTTCACCAAACATGGTGGTGGAATCAAACCCCAAACCCTTGGTCAAAAACCCTTGCAAACAACCCTAAAATCCCTTTTTGAAAACAAGGCAGTGCTACAGCGCTCTTAGAAGGGCGCTACAGCACTACAAACAGAAGCAAAATCCCCCAGGAAGCTTGGCCTAGCGCTACAGCACCCAAAGGCTAGCGTTGTAGAGCTAGTCACAAACAGGCAATCTCCAAATTTTCCCTCCTGCGATTTCCTCGAACCAAACTCAACCAAAACTTCTCCAAACCTTCACCAAACTCAAAAACAACCTTATGAACATACTCCACTCATCCCAAGCACCCCAAATACCCAAAACTTAAACACATGCATCCCTAATCCAAAAATTCACCATAGCTGACCCTAAACTCAAAACTCAGCAGAAACCAGTCAAAACATCAAAGTTAAAGCTCAGAACTCCATACCTTTAATGGGAATTCGATTTCAAGACAACCTCTACACCTCCTTAGCTTGCTCTTCCTCACCCTTTGGCCTGAATTCCCTAAAGTTTCCATCAAACTCAGCTCATACACATAGTTCAAAAACCAAAACCAACAACTGAAGAAACTACAAAGCCTTACCTCAAGTGTTAGGGTGTTCTTGCTAAACCTCTGCCAATTCTCCAAGCCTAGCTTAGGATTCTTGATGCTCAACCTAACTTAGCTCCTCCCTGAGCTTTACCCCAAAAATACTCAAGAAACTGGTGAAGAAAGCATAAACCGACCTTAGGAAACTCTCTGTTTTCTCCCTTTCTTTTTCTTCCTTTTCCTTCTTTTCTTTCTTTCCTCAGCCTTCTACCCTTTTCTATAATTCCCACTAAGTATAAAACCTCAGCATATCTATCCCTTGCAAGCCAAATGACCTTAATGCTCTCCCCCTTTATTTCTAACCCTTTAATCCACTTAAGGGCATTCTAGTCATTTTACCCAATTCCCGCTAACTCCTCGAGTGTCTCTAATATTTACCGCTTAGTTCCCGATACCTAATTAATCACCGATAATATTCCTCGATGTCAAAATGGACCCCAATATACTCACTAAATTCCCATTTATACCCCCAAGCTCACCCCGAGCCGGGTATAAATCCCCGCCATTACTTTTTCGCTACTTTGCTCACTAGGATCATCTCGAGTCATAGATCACAGATATATCCACATAATAATGTGGTCTCGACAATTATCACATATATCAATACAGTTATGCCCATAATGGCCAAAATTACAATTACGCCCTTCTAACCTAATCAGGGCCTACATGCATACTAATACACATAGTCATGCATCTCAAATATTCAAAGGGAAATTTGACTTTTTATGCTTAATAGTGTGGTGTAATACAAAATAATGCTAGGCATTTTTAACATTAAAAAATAATGCCAAAAATTTTGCTAGTACCCAAAATGCCCCTGTCATAATTCCCCCCAATCCCACTTTTGATTCTCCCTCTCTCTCTCAAACTCTCGGTCAAGCTCTCCCCCGAACATTGAACTACCCAGCTCTCCCCCGACCGTTCAAGCTCTCTCTCTCAAACTCTCGGTTCAAGTCCCCATCGCAGCCCCCGTCGAAGCCGCGCCGCCCCCCGTCGAAACCACGCGCCTCTCGCGTCTCGCCGTCCGTCTATCTCGCCTCTCGCCGTCTGTCATCCAAAACCCACGGTTCAAGTTTCTCCATACCCAAAACAAAGGTAAGCTTATTACCGTGATCATGTGTGTTTGTGTGTATGTGTATGGATTAGTGTGGGATTTTTTGTGTATGGATTAGTGTGGGATTGTTTGTGTGTATGGATTAATCTGGTTTGTTTTGGGTATGGAATAGTGTGGGTATGTTTTAGTGAAGCCTGGGATTTTTGTGGGTCTGGTAAGGTTACTCGATGGGGGGTTCGATGCATGCTCGATTGGGGTTCAATGCATGCTCGATGGGGGTTCGATAGGTTAAGCCGTTAAGGGTTCCAAGTTTAGGTTCGATGCTCGATGGTGGTTCGATGCATGCTCGATGAGGGGTTCAATGCATGCTCGATGGGGGTTCGATAGGTTAAGCCGTTAAGGGTTCCAAGTTTATGTTCGATGCTCGATGGGGGTTCGATGCATGCTCGATGGGGGTTCGATAGGTTAAGCTGTTAAGGGTTCCAAGTTTAGGTTCGATGCTCGATAGGGGGGTTCGATGCATGCTCGATGGGGTTCGATAGGTTAAGCTGTTAAGGATTCCAAGTTTAGGTTCGATGCTTGATGGGGGTTCGATGCATGCTTGATGGGTTGGGTATTTGTTGGGTTCGATGCTTGTCGATGTTGGTTCGATAGGGTAGGCCTTAAGGGTTCGATGTTGGTTCGATGGGGTAGGCCCATTATGGGTTCCAGGTTTAAACCTAAGAAATTAGATGCATGCTCGATGGGGGTTCGATGCATGCTCGATGGATTGGGTCTTATGTTGGGTTCAATGGTGGTTCGATGCATGCTCTAGGGGTTCGATGGGGGGTTCGATGGGTACTCGATAGGGGTTCGATGGGTGTTCGATATGGGTTCGATGGTTGCATGTATGCTTATTTATGGATTTTTCACTCGACTTTGTTTAATTGTATTATTGTTATCTTTATTTTTTGTAGATGTCGAAGTTTCTTGTACCCTTGACAGATCACTTTGCTGGACGAGTCACATATAGGGGCAATGGTTACTTTAAAATAATCAATGACAAGTTTGAGGAGCTCGGGTTGATAGAAAGGGTGAAGGAATCCCCATTCAAACAATTTTTCATGGCTGAGAAGTTAGACTTCTCTGCATCTCTCATGCATCAATTAATGTTGTGCAAGATCCAGTGCTTCAAAGAGGATGAGTTGCATTTACATTTGGGATCTAGACCCTGCAGATTTGGTAGAGGCGAGTTTGCTTTAGTTACGAGGTTGAACTTCAGTTCCGGGCCATCTGAAACTGATTTGAAGAAACACTTGACTAGTGACCGCTTAATCAAGGAGTACTTTAATGATGAAGAAACAATGAAGATAATGCATTTGGAGGCTGCTTCATCTGTAGTTAAAGATGCCTACAAGTTGGGCCTATGTTTATTTGTTGAGGGGGTTTTACTTGCACGAGAGGGCAAGTTAAATGTCTGGATAGATTCACTGAAGATGGTGGAGGACACTGAGTACTTCTTTACTTACCCATGGGGGAAGGTGTCTTTTAACAAGCTTATGGATTCATGTAAGAAAGACATGCATCATCAAAAGAGGAACTATGAGAAGAATAAGGAAGTTAAGGGGAAACAGAAAGAAGCAAAATACAGTTTGTATGGTTATGTCCCTGCATTGCAGTATTGGGCATACGAAGCCATCCAGTAGTTTACACGTGAGTATGGTATTAACCATGGAAACCAGTTTCCGAGGATGCTCAGTTGGTCGAGCAATAAGGAGCGTCCTATTTCGAAGGCCGACCTTGCACCGATGTTCAAGAAGACGAGTGTAAGTTCTACTATATTATGTCAAAATAGAGTATTCTTTGGTGGTTTCAAACTAACTTAATGCTTTGTATTTGATGCAGTTGATTGTGTTGTCCATGTTGAAGCCCTGGCCTTCGGAGATAGATTATTATAGTGCTCTGACGGAGGGTGATGCTCCCTTGTATCCCGGGTTGGGCCAAGAAGAAGAGGTAGAAACTCCCACTGATTTTGAGAAGGTGGCGGAGATAGCTGCTGAGGTTGCGAAGGCAGCCAATATTTTTGTTGATGGCCCTGATGATGAGGATACCCCAGTCCCCATCGGCCCCACACCCTCGGCCCCAGCCCCATCAGTACACCCCAGTCCTGATCAACCTGATTTACGGGAGGTGTTGGAGAGGTTGGAGCGAGTCGAGAGTCGTCAGGATACCATCCTAGAGAACCAGGCGGTCATCATGGATGCTGTCAATAAGATCTTGACATTCATACAAGATCTTCCAAATGATTCTAATTCTGATTCCGACTCACTTGACCTCTTAGATGATTTTGTCTCACATGACATAGGCACTCCTCCCCCGATAGTACTCACAGCAAATCCTGAGACCCCAGGTGTTGCTATTATAGAACCTGGGGATGTTGCTGGTGTAGAGTTTGAATTGGCCAAGAGGAAAAGACGCAAACCTAAGAAATTTAAAGACTACATCGACCCAACCAGAAAGAAAGCTCGTTTGGATGCGATTGATGACGTGCCATTAGTCCTCGACCCTCTAAAGAAGCCACTTGCTACACAGTACAGAACGGTCGACAAGTGGTTGCTTGGAGATATTTCGAACAAGATGAAGAGGGATGTCCAAACTGGTGTGTATGGTCCGAGTTGGTTTCTGACGATGAAGACACGACAGTTTTGGATCGATGATGGGGTAAGTAATTTTATTAAATTTATTAATATTTGTTATCTGGGATAAAAAGTGGGTTCAATAGGGGTTTCGATAGGCTGATTAATTGTTGTCCTATCATTTTTGCAGCATATTGATGCGGCCATGCATATGCTACGTAGGCGTCGACAGTTCTATCCCGGGGCGTTATGATGCATATCAGAATGCCAAGGAAGCGGATAAGAAAAGGTTTTTGTGGGATTCAGATGTGATATCAATGATTATAGGAATTGACAATCAATTTCTGGCATCGTGGAAGGGAGTAGACACTGCATATTGGTGCCAGAACTACCTTCAAGCACATTGGTTTGCAGTTGAAGCCTCCATTTCTATTTGGACTCTGAATGTTTATGATTCGGACGTGACCATGATAAGTGATAAACAATTGCAATCGTTTATGAATTCATGGTCTACTTTGTTCCCATCGTTGTTATTGCAATCACAACTTTTCAAGGACGACCCTCAGTTGACGATTCCACCTGGAGCTAAAAGATGCAAAGAGTTCAATGTGCACCACATGCCAGTTGATTCAGTACCCCAAACCAAAGTCAGGTAAACAAAAGTCTAGTTTTTATTCAAGTTTTTTAAATTAAATTCTATGTTGATTTTGTTACTAATGCAATTTATGTTTTGGTTACAGTGGAGATTGTGGTGTGTACGCCATCAAGCACATCGAACACTTATTGGGTAGGCTACCACTTGACACGATTTGCGATGACAACATGGAGTTGTTCAGAAACAAATGGACAGTTGACTTATGGTATCAGAATGTTAAACATTGAACATTCTCTTGTTATATATATTTGCTTAAAATGTAGATTTTTTAGAAATTTTTTTGAGTCGAGCATCTTTTTATTAACGACAATTAACGACCAAAATTCATTAACGACAATAAAAAAAGAAAACAAAAAATAACTTTCAACTTCAAGTTTAAATAAAATACAACAAAAAATAAACTCAAAGCCGAGCTTTGCATGAGGATTTGTTGTGGCCACGACCACCACATCTACTGCACTTACGCATTGTAACTGGTTTTTCCCCGCCAGATGGCCAACGGTTTGTCCTTGGTCTTCCTAGCTTTGGCTTTTTTGGGCGACCAACTTGTTGTTTCTCTATGGGTACACCAACTACCATATTCTTAATGTCATCTGGAAGTATCCAGTCATCCTCGTTCCCAGTTGGATAAATGGTTTCTTTGTACGAATTCCTCCATGACTCAATGGTGTAAAACGGTGAACACAAAGAGTAAAGGTTCACTCCACGCTCTATAGCTGCTGCAGCTGCATGGGGACAAGGTGTTCCTATGAGCTGGAATACCCCACATGAGCATGATTTTGTCATCAAATTCACCTCAGCATCGTTGTCTGCACCAGTTACATGAAACTAGAATTGACCAAGGGCATAGACATTCATGAACCTTCCTTTGTCAGCATTGTTCGATACATCTGCCTCCATCAGGGTGGATAATTTGGTGGTAGTCTTCTCTGTCACACTACGTCGTTCAGAAAACCAAGACTGTAGTGTGAACCGAATGAATTCTAAAAAAATTATAACTGGAAAGGTTCTTGCATCCTTGATCTTCTTGTTGAAGCTTTCAACGTAGTTGCTTGTCATTATATTGTATCGTTTTCCAGGAAAGAAAGGACGAGACCACTTATCGAAACCAATTCCCTCCAAATAGGCAGCTATAGGAGGATCCATTCGCTTAATATTTTCAAAATGCTTTAGAAATTCGGTCTTCTTCCATGCATAGGCTGCTGCCCACATCTCACTGTGACAGTGATCAGTCTTGAACTTGGCTTTCACATTCATACTGATGTGATGGTAGCATGCGCCGTGGTAGGCATCAGGAAAGACAGCCTCTAGAGCATGAATAATACTCGCATGCCTATCTGACACGAAAGCCAAGTCATCAACGTCCCTAATGGCTTCCTTCAACTTCGTCATGAAATATTTCCACGAGTTGTGGTTCTCACTATCCACCAACCCGAAGGCAATTGGATATAAATGAGTATTCGCATCCAAAGCAACGGCACATAGCATGTGGCCACCGTACTTATTCTTCAAGAACGTGCCATCCACACATATCACAGGACGACAAAATCTGAATCCTCTCCTACAAACTCCAAGGGCAAAGAAGCAATATAGGAAACGACCATCTTCAGTGACAAAATCAGTAATTGTACCTGGATTATTTTGCTGCAACATGTGCAAGTAGGATGGCAACTTGCAATACGAATCCTCATATGTCCCCCTAACATACGTAAGTGTCTTCTCTCTACATCTCCATGCCTTTTCATAACTCATATCAATACCAAAAATTTTCTTCATATCCTCCTTTATGTTGTTTTCCATGTAACTGGTCCCATCAACTGCGTATTTGTTCTTTATGAGGTGTCCAACGACCCACGGTGCAACTTGATGATGACCTTTTTGTCGCACTTCTAGTGAGCATGTGTGTCGCTCTTGTATACCGTGATCTCAAACATGGGGGACATTGGTTGATTTTTCCCTCTCAGTCTCCAACAACAGTCAGGATCTTTGCATGTGATATACCACACGTTAGTACCAGACTTTTTCACCATATACTCAAAGTTATTCTTCATTGCAAATAGAGCAGCTTTGGTTTTTAAATCAATCTTGTCCTCAAAAGTCTTCCCAACATATATTTCTCCCATTGGTCAACCAGATGATGAGGAATGGGTTTTAGCAGATGCCTCAATATCTTCTTTTGTAAACATTGGGGCACTCCATCTGGTGTGATCTTCTCTTGATACAATTGTCTCCCTCCACCCAGTGCTATCTTCTGTCCTAGCAGGTTGATTACTGCTTCGAGCAGGTGCTCGACGTCCTTGAGTTGGGAGGTGTGCCTGTGCAAGAGGCAGTCCTGACTCTTCTTCTACTTGTTGGGCTTGGGAAATTTCTAACTCCTCATTTGAAACATCTGCACTATAATACGAGTCATCCTCGGAACCATCATCATTATCTTCAAAGCAATTACCAACTGGATCATCATTCACATAGGGATCGTACTCATATGCCTCAAGCACACCTGTGGGACCTCCTTGTGGTATATCAAGCAGAATAGTAGCCATCGGATCAGTAACTGGAACAAAAGTGCCCACCTCGCTAAGATGCTTGTAACTGCTACCTACAGGAGATGGATCGATACTGGTCGTGTCTTTTTTGTTCACACTAGAAGAAGGATCTAATATGACATTCTTCTTAACTGGAGTCACACATAAGACTACCCGTTCATTCAAGCTTATTCCTAAGAATACACAAAGTTGACAATCATTCTTCAATTGAACCGGTGCAAATGGTTGCTCGCCGCATACGTATGGCACCTCGAGTTTCAATTCATACACCTCTCTATCCACCTGAAATGTCTCGTGCAGTATGTCAAGTAGTTGCAAGTAAGTGACATCATTCTCTACTGGTATCACTTCACCTTCAGCATCCTTAAAATACCATTTCCTACCATGCATTTCCCAAACACCGTTGTAAGAAACAAATACGAAAACAGTAGAACCTAAAATAAAAAAACACAAATACAGTTAGCTGAAAAACAGATGGTAGGAAATGGTATTTTAATGATGCTGAAAAACATGACCATCGAGCTTGCATCGAGTAGCTATCGAGTAACCATCGAGCACAACATGCAACGTAAAAAAATATGTGCCATCGAGCAGGCATCGAACATCCATCGAGCATGAATGAAA
The DNA here is from genome assembly GCF_963169125.1 of Humulus lupulus. Lineage (NCBI taxonomy): Eukaryota > Viridiplantae > Streptophyta > Magnoliopsida > Rosales > Cannabaceae > Humulus > Humulus lupulus. The sequence continues at coordinate 235,167,890 of NC_084797.1, forward strand.
TAGTGATAATGCACATTACCATCGAGTAGGTATCGAGTACCCATCGAGTACAACATACAACATAAAAAATGATGTGCCATCGAGCTTGCATCGAGCAGGCATCGAGCATCTATCGAGCATGCATGAAATAGTGAGAATGCACATTACCATCGAGTACCCATCGAGTAGGAATCGAGTACCCATCGAGTACAACATGCAACATAAAAAATGATGTGCCATCGAGCTTGCATCGAGCAGGCATCGAGCATCTATCGAGCATGCATGAAATAGTGAGAATGCACATTACCATCGAGTAGGTATCGAGTACCCATCGAGCAGAACATGCAACGCTAAAATTGGTGTGTCATCGAGCCTGCATCGAGCAGGCATCGAGCACCCATCGAGCACAACACTAACCCAGAAAACGCAGATCAACAAAAAACCAGAAAAAACCCAAAAAAATGTACAAATATTGCTCAGATATATTCGAAATGCTAAAAAATTTTAAAGGAAACATCACTAATCCAAGTATTTAAGAAAAAATTGCTTACCCGTTAAATTTTTCTCCAAGATTTCTCAACCCTTAATTTGGTCTTGATCCCCCTCTACAAATGGCTTTCTTAGTGGTGGTCCCAAGCTCGTTGGGGTTCTACCGTGGTGCTCTTAGTGGTGGTGTGAGGTGAGGTGAGGTGAGTGAGAGTGAGGAAGAAACAAGAAGAAGGAAGAGAGGAGGAGGGAAGAGAGGAGATAGTTGTTTTTAGGGGTATTTTGGGTACTAGCAAAACTTTTGGCATTATTTTGTAATGTTAAAAATGCCTAGCATTATTTTGTATTACACCATACTATTAAGCATAAAAAGTCAAATTTTCTATTCAAATAGTCATATGACATGCTTTAAATCATAATCATGCATTTTACTCATTAAAGTCACACTTAATTCCCGTTATGCCCTCCAGGCACACTAATCAAGGCCCTTAAGCCTTATTAGAAAATTTGGGTCGTTACAAGATGCCCTAAGTCAGAGAGGTCCAAGGCAGTTGTACAGTGCGAGGCGGATATCCAAGAAATTAGCAAAGGATATGACCAGAGCAGGGATTGAGTTATTAGTGGGCCAGTTAGCCAACATTACCTTGCGGTCTACTCTTCTAGAAAGGATAAAGGAGGCTCAGTTACAAGAGTCACAGTTGGTGAAGATTAGAGAGGATATCCTAATTGGAGTGGCTAGGGACTATACAGTATCAAATATGGGTTTGCTAAGATATAAAGGTCGGATTTGTGTTTCGATGGATGCTATTATTAGATGGGAGATTCTGGATGAATCTCATACCACTCCGTATTCTTTGCATCCCGACACCACGAAGATGTACCATGATTTAAGAGCTTTGTATTGGTGGCCAGGGATGAAAGGTGATGTAACTGAGTATGTAGCCAAGTGTCTGACGTGTCAGCAAATCAAAGTTGAACATCAGAGACCAGCAGGACTGCTACAGCCCTTAGATATTCCAGAGTGGAAATAGGAAGACATCACAATGGACTTTGTGGTGGGATTGCCCAAGACAGTGGGTTAGCACGATTCGGTATAGGTGATTGTAGACAAATATACTAAATCGACTCACTTTCTACCAGTATAGACGACTTATACCGTTGACTAGTATGCAGATCTCTATGTCAAAGAGATAGTACATCTTCATGGAGCTCCGAGGTCGATCGTGTCAGATCGGGACCCCACATTTTCTTCCAAGTTTTGGGGAAGTTTGCAGAAGGCAATGGGCACGCAGCTGAAGTTTAGTACAACCTATCATTCTCAGACCGATGGTCAATCTGAGAGGACTATCTAAATACTGGAGGACATGCTAAGAGCATGTGTACTGAACTTTGAGGGGTCCTGGAGTAAATATTTACCCTTGATAGAGTTTTCCTACAACAACAGCTACCAGGCAACCATAGGAGTGGCTCCTTATGAGATGTTGTATGGTAGGAAGTGCAGATCACCTATTCACCGGGATGAGATGGGTAAGCGCAGATACTTGGGTCCTGAGGCAGTCCAGAGGACCAATGAAGCCATTGAAAAGATCAGAGCTCGGATGCTCGCATCATAGGGTAGACAGAGAAGTTATGCGAATCTGAAGCGCAGGAACGTGGAGTTCCATGTGGGAGACTATGTCTTCCTTAGAGTCTCACCACTCAAGAGGGTGAGGAGGTTTGGGAAGAAGGGGAAGCTGAGCCCTAGTTTTGTAGGTCCTTTTGAGATCTTGGAAAAGATCGGTCAGGTGGCCTACAGGTTGGCGTTACCTCCGGCATTGTCGACCGTGCACAATGTGTTCCATATTTCGATGTTGCGGAAGTATGTATCTGATGAGACTCGTGTTTTGAGTTGTGAAGATCTGGAGTTGCAGACAGATTTTTCCTTTGAGGAACAGCCAGTTCAGATATTAGATAGGAAGGACAAGGTCCTGAGGAATAAAACCATACCTTTAGTGAAGGTATTATGGAGTAACAACAAGGTCGAGGAAGCGACCTGGGAGTTGGAATCAACCATGCAGGACCAGTATCCTGAGTTGTTCAGGTAAAATTTCGAGGACGAAATTCTTGTAAAGAGGGGATAGTTGTAACATCCTAAATTCCCTAATATGGCTTAGTGCCTAGATTAGGGGGCCGAGAGGCAATAATTGTTTTAATTATATGCTAATATAGTATGAGTGTGTCATTATGTGAATTATATTATAATATAATTATGCTTGCCTGTTTAGAAATATTAAATGTGTGTGTGGGCCCATTTCTTATAAGAAGGGCATTTTAGTAATTTGACCTGTTAAGGGTATAATTACAAATACGCGTGTGTGATTGAGACCACATTATTATGTGGATATATTTGGGTTACTCGATGCGAGGCGATCCTGGTGACCAAGTTAGCCAAAAAGTCACAACGGGGTAAAATACCCGGCTCGGGGTGAACACAGAGGTATTTTGGTAAATTAGTACATTGCCGGGATTTATTGAGTAATGGGAGATTAAATAATTATTATTTTGAGATAATTAGGGATTTAGAGGAACACTTGGGGATTCACGGGAAGTGGAAATTGACGGAATTGCCCTTGAGGTTATTAGAGGATTTAAGTTAATGGTAAGGGCATTTTGGACTTTTGGCAAAGGAGATATGCTTGGTTAGGCTGCTGGGATTTTTAGAAACACTTATAAGGAAAAGCTCTCTCCCTCTCCCGTAGCTCTCTCTCTCTCCTTGATAGCCTGGAAAATTTTGAGAGGATTGAAGGACAAAGCTTAGGAAATTGAAGGGTTTAACTTGTGGAACTTGGGGATTAGCTCAAGAGTGAAGATATCTCAGAGGTAAGGATCTTAACTCGAATTCCCTTATGTTAATTTTGTTGTTTCTGTAGAAAGTTTAGAGTGTGCATGTGAGGTAGGTTTGAAGATCTAATCTTGGATTTTTATGAGTTTTCAATCAAGTATTTAGCTAGGTTTTGTTGCTGGAAAAATGTTAAATTGGTTATGAAGATTGAATTGAAGTTTTAAGTATAATTGGGTTGATTTTTGTTGGGTTCGGCTAAAGGAAAAACCCAGGAATTCTGGGTTCGAAGGGTCGGGCCGCGACCCTCTTGAACCCAAGGAGGAGCCAAGGAAGGCTCTATCGCGAGGGCGCGCCGTGGTGCCTCTTAGGCAGGGCAGCGATGCGTGTTTAGTAGAATGGGGAGGTTGAGCCTCTGACTTGAGGTGGGTCATGGCGCAAGGGCATGGGGTCGCGGCGCTTAAGGGGTTTGTAACGCCCTACTTCCTTAGAGCCGTTACCAAGTGAGTTTTAAAAGAAAACTTTGTGCAATTAACTCGCTAACCGAGATTTTGAAACGAAAGTGTGACTAATTAAAAGTTAAGGCTGTAATCTTTGAAAATGCGTTGTTTCAATAAAAACTTCTAGTATTAAACATTTGGGATCTCAAAATAAAGTTTGAAAACTATTTACATCTTGAAATAAGTTTACAGTTGATCAGTTCTAAAAATCATAGATTATTACAGCCATTTTCGAATAAACCCCCAACCAAAGCAGTCGGGCAGGCCAAACATGTACGCGTCGCTTCACGCTCTCCGTACTCATCGCTGGTTGACTCTATCTTTGCCCTTATCTGCAACACAGAGCACCCGTGAGCCGAAGCCCAGCAAGAAAACTCATGCAGTACATAACATATGCAAATTATACAGTTAATCATACCAGATAGTCCACAGATAAACAAGTCAATCATTAGACTAAGCAAACACGGCCGTGCCGCCCCATAAACCTTACCAAAGCCTGGGGTCTCGGTCCTTACCGTAAGGATATCACATTTATCCACTGGGTCCGACCCTGACTATAAGCATCCCAGGTGCTAAGTGCTACTTCCGTCCCCACTGCCGTTCTCGACCTATCGCCGTTCTCGGCTCCATTGCCGTTCTCGGCTCCGCGTCGTATCATTCAACTATAATCACAGATAGTCTAACTCAAATAACATTTGAACATGTATATATCAATTCAATAGAGTCTACACCCTAACATATAATGCAATATAGGGTCGTACCCTGCAATCACACTATGGGCCCATGCCCTATCCTACGGGTGTTATAGTTTTCTTACCTGTATTCCGAGCTTTCCGATGCACCAAGGCCACAAGCACGGTCCTCTAGCACGAGCCTCCTCGAAATCCTAGTCACAACACACATATAAGACTTTTAATACTAACCAACCCAAAACCATTTCCCGGAACCAATCCCGTACTTTCGGGACTCCCAAATTCCTAAAACAATCCATTGGAAACATCCCCCGAACCCCCGGAGCAAAGGCTCGAAATTGCGAAATTTCCCATCCTAAAAATAGCCTAGCGCCGCGGCTCTGCCCTAGAGGGCCGCGGCGCCCAGCAAGTCAGAAGCCTCACCCTTCCTGGAATCAGCCTCGCACCGCGGCGCCCAAGAATAGGGCCGCGGCGCTTCTTCGCGAAGCCAGATTTCTGGGTTTTCTCTTGCGTTTTTCCCGAACTAAAACCTCTCCAAATCATCCCAAACAAATACCTAAACCCCAAGATCAATTTAAAACATCAAATAAACCATCTAACAACCCATAAACTCTAGATTCAAGCTCAAAACACAAACATACCCAACAATCCACCCTTAGATTGCAAAATCAGCAACTTCAAACTAAAACTTTAAAAACTTAACTCAAGCTTTAAATTTCACAAATCAAAACAGAAACAACTCTTAAATATGCATAAAATCCTTACCTTAAGTAGAGAATTCACCCAAAAGCCTCCTTGATCTCCTCCTAAACTCCCACTTCAGCCCCTTTTTCTCTCCTTCTTCTTCTTCTTCTTCTTCTCATTGCCCTAACTTTCCTTCTCTTTATTTTTAACAAAGCCATCAAATAACCCAAATGCCCAAACCGTGTACCCTATAATCTCAGCTGAAAGTTGTCTAAACCCCTTGCCAAATGACCATGCTACCCCTCCAAATAATCCTTTCCCAATTAAGTCCTCAAGGGCACTCTAGTCCTTTCACTAATATTTCAATTCTACCATTTTCCAACTAAACTTGTTACTCACATCGGTAACTAATGGTTACCCAGGCTACTCAATCACCAATAACCATTACCCGCTAAATCTCAACTTAACCATAGAATTCCCAAGGTACCCCTAGGCTCCTCCCGAGCCGGGTATAGAAATCCCGTTGTGACTTTTAAGTTAATTTGCTCTTCTAGGACCGTCTCGGCACGTGCATCACAATAATAACACCACACTCACGTGGTACAATTCACAGAATACAATTATCACATATATGCCCTCAGCGGGCTAAAATTACCAATTTACCCCTATCATGCAAACGGGGTCCACATGCATATTTATTTCACCTAACATGCATACTAACCACGTAGTCATGCATCTCGAATGTTCAATTAGTCATATAACATGCTTTAAATCATAATTATGCATTTAACTCATAAAATCGCACATAAATCCCAACATGCCCTCCTGGCACACTAATCAAGGCCCTTAAGCCTTATTAGCGATTTTGGGTCGTTACAGGATTTTTGGACCCCGAAAGGATTTTGAGTGGGGGAACTCAATCTTAAGGGTTCGGGATCGATCTTACTACCTTGTTTAGTGGAATTCAATGTCCCGGAGGCTAGGACTAGGTCAGGAAGCCTTTATTCACTCGTTGTTGACAAAATTCTTTATCATGGTTGTGACTAGGTCAATGCTAGGGGCTCGGATCAGGGATCGTACTCAAGAGTTGTTCATTAGTAGCTTGCACTTGGAACGAAAGTAAGAAAACTTTACCCGGAATATGATATACATGATTAGGGCTCGGCCCGAATGCTGAACAAAATATTGAATTGGGTGTTGGGCCTGTGAATGTGCATGATTATGATTATGCTTATGTATGTCTGTTCAAATGTATTATAATGAATTTATATGATAAATGGATTACGTGATTGTTTGCTGTGACTAGGGGGCTCGGTTTATAAACCAAGGATTTGTTGTTGTATCTAGTTAAAGATCGACTTACTAGTCGAGGGCATATCTGATTTAAGGGGCTTGACTTATAATTCGAGAATCTCTGAAGCTCGACTTATAAGTAGAGGGCCTTTAGGCTTCGACTTACAAGTCGGGGGTCTGTGAGGCTCGACTCATAAGTCGAGGATCTGTAGGACTCGACTTATGAGCTGAGACTGGCATTACGCACGTGGAGTGCGGGCCACTATGGCTGGGCCACCTTGGGGTGCGCCTAGCACCTAACTAGCTCAGATGCCAAACAAATTGAAAGGGAGTGCAACACACACTTGTGCAACTCTATGGTTGCTGATCTGTATAATGTTTATGCTAGTTTCAGTTATTACTGTTAAGTTTGATGTATTACTCCATGAATTGTTGAGTATGTTTTCTTGCTTAGTTTTTTTGGCTCACGAGTTCTTTGTGGTGCAGGTAAAGGTAAAGAGAAGCTTGGCCAGCCATGAGTTGGAGAGCAATAGCAGTGATGTGTACATATGCAGTCCGCTCGACCGCCACAGCCAAGAAACACAAGGAAGCTAGGGTTGAACCCAGTTTTGCCGCCTAGGACGGCTTATCTTCTAACACTGGTGTTATTTCCGACTTTTAAACTCGTATTTTGGGGATCCAGTGTATAGAACAAAGTTTTTGGTTTAATGAAAATGTTTATGAATTGACCAAATTTTAAATACCTGAATCCGTAGTGGCTTAATCACATGTTTAGTCCAAATGATTCGTTTAGCGAGTCCAGCACTAATTTTTAAACACACGTGGTAACAAACCCTAATTAGCAGGACATTACAACTTGGTATTAGAGCAGCCAAGGTTTAAGGGTCATGTACACTCAATGGTAGAGACAAACTCAACTCAGGGTCGCCGCGCTCCAAGAAACTAATCGGCCCGCCTCATTTACATGCCTACTATTTTGATAGTGATTGGAAATTGTACGCCCTGGTTTTCCCACGGGCTGATTAGCAGGTCGAGTCTCGGACTAATCAAGGTTAGTCCAAAAACTTCCCCAGGTCAGAGATCTTGTTTTCCAGGTCGTACCCACTTAGCTCGAGGTATCCTCAAGAACTCGCCAAGGCGCCCAAGACTGGGGGAAGGAGTCCTTAAGGCCGAAGGTTGGGTCAGTGAAGCAGCTCGTGGTGCGAGCTGCTGCTCGTGGATCTCTGACCCTTTGTAAAGTCAACACACGCAAGATAAACGTGCCTATATCTGACATCACGTGTCCGATATCTCCCTGACTTCCCGGACACGCATCAGGAACGTGCGCATTCAGACACCCACGGCTGGGTTGGGCCGTGCGGCCCATTATCTCCTTACATACTGATTAGACCACACTTATGTGTCAGGTTTAGGAATTAATCATAAATGTTACAGAGTTGATATGACAAATGGTAAGGTCACGTGATGACCTCCCTACCAACTTCCAGGTGTCTTCTCCTATAAATATGGGGACCCTGGGAGTTGATAGGGGTTGGAAAAAATAGTCTCTGAAGAGCCATATACTTTGTAAACCAAATACCCAGAATATATCAATAATATTGACTAGTGGAGTAGAAGGATTTTAACCTTTGAACCACTTAAAAACGTGTCTTGAGACACCTAGTTCATTCTCTAAGATTTCATATCTGTGACGGTTCTTCTTTCAGCACTAGTCCCTTTCTCTTCTTCTCTTAATTACCTGTTGACGAAGAACCGCGTCAACAGTTTGGTGCTTTCATTAAGAGGGGGTTCGATTAGTGCTACCACAAACATCCAACTATGGTGACCACTCGATCCAGGCATGGCAACGAAACAGAACAGCATGATGGGCAGGAGGCCCACCATGTTGCCATCCCTGATGAGCAAATTCCTGAAGTCCAGCAGAGCCCAGGAAAGCAGCCGGCGGGCCAGGACGACACTGGTAGCTCAGCACCCCGGCCACCTAATTCGAACCCGTGTTATTATACTGCGGTGGAGATGGAGAATGCTCAACTGAGGAGCCAGTTAGCAACAGCCGGTCGGCAAATCCAGGATATTCTGGCCCGACTACCCCCTCTCACAACCAACGTTAACGTTGGAGAGATGCAAGGTGAGGCTCCTAAGTCTCGCCAGAGTAATCGGTCCAGACATAGCCATTCGGATAGGCCTCATGCAGCCAACTCCACTCCTTCATCACACCATCAAGAGGCAAACTTCAGGGAAATGCCTGGGGTCGGACAACAGCAATACAGCCGTTCGGTTAGAACGTCAACCCCTAGCTCTCAACCTTCCTCGAGGGCGCCCAGGAGAGCTTGAGGAAACTCCCGAAGGAGATCTAGGGCGGGCCAGCAGCGCCAGCCCGTCCCAGAAGACCGTCCTGCGCCTCGTCCAGCTCGCCCTGCACAGGACCAGCAAGCTGGCAGGGCCGAAAGGCCCCCGCCAAATTTGATCCGTCCGGACGGAACTAGGATCGCCTCCCCAGTCAAGCATCCTCCTTCTCCAATCAGATACCCATCTCCTCAGCCCATTCGGGACATCCCAGCCTACGGGAGTAGTAGGAGAGACCCGCCGTCAGCTGGGCCTTCCTGGCGCAGCAGGGTGCCAGGGGAAGGATCAGATCGTAACCGCCAAAGACACACTCCAAGCCTATCCAGCAGGAGCCACTGGACCGGTAGTCGTCGGAGTGATCTCTCGGGAGGAGACCTGCATCAGCGACTGAGTTCGGCACAAAGTCACCAGACTACACAGGGAGGCGACCTCCGAGATCACCTCAACTCTCACAGAGACGATCGAACCGGAGATGGTAGGCAGGCCCGCTCGGTGTAACATGTCGGCCTTGATGGCATGCTACAAGCTAGGATGGCGCTCGGTCAGATGCGCACGCGAGGGTGCAGGCTGGTGAGCATGTTGATGCCTAGTTTGTACAGCAGTGGCATTTTCGTAAATATCTTCAATATTGCCCAGAAATGGACGGGACTTGGTAGGTTCCATATTGAAGGATCAATGAACGCAATGGTATGATCGGATTTGGGAGATTCGGAGAATTGGCGAGCTGGAAGCCAAATATGTCTCCTAAGCGAAAATCATATATGTTCCTGGTAGAAGGCTAAAAGCTCAGAAGGCTCTTTGTAGGGGGAGCACCTGGTGTCAGCTCTCCACCACCCCCTGGCGCAGGTGCGTCAAGTGAGCTACTACTAGTTGGGAGGACTAGTAGGGCGGGCATATGAGGACCACGAGGGGACTCATATGTCTCCATGAGTAGAAGTACTCATGGACATTACCGGGCTGCCCCGGTAGTGCGTCGAAGTGTGCTGCCAGAGGTTTAAGGGTACGGTTCCCTTGGCTTGTCGGGATGCCGCTTGCATGGAATGTGGCCCAAACCTTCGAGAGATGTCATGGCGCGCCATGGCCATGAATCTCTACACGAGATGGCACGGGAAGTCATTCGTGGGACTTATTAGCATGCAAGCATTGGAGGGTGCACTATGCTTGAGCAGGACAGAGGTCCAGTGTGTGCTACTAGTCTGGTAGCCAGTCTCGAGGGCCTGCCAACATGCACGATGGTATGGTGCCTTGAGGATTAGACCATGGACGTATGGGAGTCCTTGGTCTGTGACGTGAGCTAATCGGATAGTATCGAATGGGACATGATGGGAGGTGTTGGCACGTCAGCTTGGTGTTGGCTCTTGGCCACACATGCTACCTTGACTTGCGAATGTCTGGGTGAGCATCGGTGTTGGGATTTGCCTTGCCATAGTGAGAACCTATGGATAGTGTGAGTGTCTTGGCTAGATAGCCTTGATGCATGTGTTGCGCCCATAGATGCTTAAGAGCATGACTCAGTGAGAGTTGTTCGAGAGACGGAAGTGTGAAAAGGCACACGGCCGCGCGAAAAATGTGCTCATTGTTATTCGAATGGTTGGAAGGCTGACCTTGGCTCAGAGGAGTCAAGGTGCCGCACGGGCATTTCCGCTGTCAAAATGTCAGCCCGTGACACTCGGCGGGAGTTCGATCCGAAGTACGTAACGAAGGGAATGTCCCAAATAACCTATCTCAAGATAGGAGGGGCAACAACCCACCTAATATGTACAATGGGTCCGGAGTTGTGGAATAGCCCCGGAATAACCCAGGATCTCAGGACAAAACCCTCGAGCGCCTAACTCAGATGGAGGAGCTGATGAGAAAGCTCCTAACAGAAAAAGAAAAAGACGAGTGTGATTCGGGCGACGAAATGGAACTCTTCGCCCCCAATATAGCAGCGACGGCCTACCCATCTGGTTTCCGTATGCCCCATTTGTCAAAGTTCAACGGGGACGGGAACCCGTCGGATCATTTGGGGATGTTCAACACCCTAATGATGGCTCATAACATTGGCCCGGAGCTGCGTTGCTTGATCTTGCCTTCCACACTGATCGGACCTGCCAGGCAGTGGTTCAAGCAAAGTAAAAGACAGTCAATCAGTTCCTGGAAGACTTTTTCAGCTGACTTCAAAAGGGCATTCTGCGCCTCCCAGGCCGCCCGAATCCAGGCCGACTCCCTAGCTAACGTGAGACAGCAGCCCGGTGAAATGCTATAAGCCTACTTGAGCAGATTCGCGAATGTCGCTACTCGAGCCCGAGACGCTGACGATAGCTCTAAGCTCATGGCCATGAGAACCGGAATCCTGGTCAGAGGAGACCTGTGGAAAGATATTCAAAGGAAGGGAGTCGGCTCGGTTAATGAATTCCTTAACAGAGCCCAAGAATGGATAAACTTAGAAGAAGCTGAAGCTTCAGCCGCGGGGACCAGCCAGGTTCCTGAGAAGCCCGCTGGAGCAGGGACGGAGATCGCGGTGGCAATCCCCGGCGACGCGCAGAACAACCAGCCCGGCGGTGGCAAAATAAAGGGAAACGGTGAAAACAGCCAGCACGGTCAAAAGAAGAATAAGTCTGTGGATAAATTCAAGCCCGTGTTCACAACATATACCGAGCTCACCCAGTCCAGGGAAAATATTTTCCTGGCCAATGCTGCTCGGGTCCCCTGGAAGAGGCCGGAGCCATTGAAACACCACAAGGGAAAGAGAGATACTTCGAAGTTCTGCCATTTCCATAATGACGTCGGCCACAATACCGACGATTGCAGGCATCTAAAAGATGAAATCGAGACTCTCATCCGAGCAGTCCCCTTGGCGCAATATTCACGAAACAGGGTCCGAGCGGGTCGACCAACTCCAGAAGTCCCAGCCAATCAGCCCGGGCCTCAGGTAGATCAGGATGTCCCTCCTCCCGTGATCGAGGGAGAGATATCCACCATCTCTGGAGGGCCGCATATGGCTGGCACGAGCAGAGGCGCCCAGAAGAGGTATGTGAATGAGTTAAAGGCCCACAACGGAGCGGAGTTCGTCGCGGAGCAACGTCAGTCAAAACAGCAACGGCTAGAGAAACAACCAATAACTTTCACGGAGGAAGACGCAGGCCATGTCCAATTCCCTCATAATGATCCCTTGGTCGTAGCAGTCCGGCTCGCCAATCAGAAAGTAAGGAGAGTGTTGGTGGACAATGGGAGCTCGGTGAACCTCCTATTCCGATCCACCTTAGAAAAGATGGGTCTGACTGTCGCCGAGCTAAAGGCAACCTCGATGATGCTATATGGCTTTTCGGGAGAAGGATCAGCAACGATAGAGACGATCGAGCTGGTGATCACCCTAGGAGAAGAGTCTCGGACAGTCTCCAAGCTACTTGAGTTCGTGGTCATTGACTGCTCCGCTGCCTACAACGCCATTTTGGTCCGACCTGCGCTCATAGCTTTCGAGGCCTTCACTTCCGTTCGACACCTCGCCATGAAGTTCCCTACTTCAACAGGAATCTGTACCATCAAGGGCGATCAACTCGCTGCCAGGGAATGCTACAGCATTTCCATGAAGGGAAAGTCTAGACCCGGGCAGCTGGCAATGGCCATTCAGGGCGAGGAGGAATCTCAGGGACCCTTGGCGGCTCCTGAGATTGAAAAACCTCAGAAGACCGAAGAGGAAAAGATCGCCTTGAGCGAGGACATTGACCCCCGAGTAGGCGAGGACAGATCCAAGCTCCAGGCTATTGAGGAGCTCGAGGAGGTGAACATTGATGAACAAAATCCGTCACGGACGGTTAAGCTTCAGAAGAACCTCTGCGACAAGAGAAAGGCGGAGCTAATTGCGTTTCTGAAGAATAGCTTGGACGTATTCGCATGGTCCCACGAGGACATGGTGGGGATTATTCCGAGTGTCATCATGCACACACTCCACCTGGATAAAAGTGTTCCTGCCAAATCCCAAAAGCAGAGGCGTTTAGGAACGACCCGAGCCGAAGCCCTTGAAGAAGAAGTGGCCCGGCTCAAAAAGTGTGGCTTTATCTGCGAAGCCAAATTTCCAATTTGGGTCGCTAATCCCGTGCTGGTTCCAAAGCCCAACGGGAAGTGGCGGACATGTATTGACTTCTCCGACCTGAATAAAGCCTGCCCCAAGGATTTCTTTCCATTGCCAAGGATCGATCAGCTGGTGGATGCCACAGCGGGGCAAGAGCTCATGTCCTTCATGGACGCATACTCAGGCTACAATCAGATCCCGATGAACCCGGCGGACCAGGAGCATACCAGCTTCATGACCCCAACGAATGTCTATTGCTATAAGGTCATGCCATTTGGTCTGAAGAATGTCGGAGCTACCTATCAGAGGCTAGTAAACAGAATGTTCGCGGACCAGATCGGAAAGAACATGGAGGTGTATGTTGATGACATGCTTGTCAAATCAAAGACTGCCGACAACTATGTTTCCGACCTGGAAGAATGTTTTAAAATACTACGGGAATACGGCATGAGGCTCAATCCTCAGAAATGCACGTTCGGTGTCGCGTCAGGGAAATTCCTGGGGTTCATAGTCAATACCCGAGGAATCGAGGCAAACCCCGACAAAATCAGGTCACTGCTCGAGCTTCCTTCCCCCAGGTCGCGGAAAGACGTCCAAGGCCTCACAGGAAGAGTGGCAGCACTCAAACGGTTCATTTCCAAATCAACCGACAAGTGTTTGCCCTTCTACAACCTGCTCCGGGGAAACAAGAAGTTTGAGTGGACAGTAGAATGCGAAAGCGCATTCCTCGACTTAAAGGCGCATCTGGCTGAACCGCCCGTGCTGTCCAAGCCAAGGGCAGGAGAACCTCTTTTCCTCTACATGGCCGTCACTGAGGATGCAGCAAGCGTCGTGCTAGTGCGAGAAGAGGACCAAGTTCAAAGGCCAGTCTACTACATCAGCAAGAGACTCCTCGGAGCAGAGTCACGATACCCACTGATGGAAAAATTGGCGTTTTGCCTAATCACAGCCTCGCGAAAGCTCAGACCATATTTCCAGTCCCACTCGGTACACGTCATGACCGATCAGCCTCTAAGGCAGGTTTCGCAAAAGCCTGAAGCATCGGGATGTTTGTTAAAGTGGGCGATCGAGCTCAGTCAGTTCGAGATTTTCTATACTCCACGAACTGCCATAAAAAGTCAGGCCTTGGCCGACTTCGTGGCGGAGTGCACGGGATTCCAGGAGAATCCATCAGAAGGCTCGCCTTAGGTCGCTTCCCCACATTCGTCGTGGAAGATCTTCATTGATGGTTCATCTAACGAGAACGGCTCCGGGGCCGGAATCATCCTGATATCCCCCGAGGGACATAGATTCCACTCGGCGCTAAGGTTTGGGTTCAAGGCGTCTAACAACGAGGCAGAGTACGAGGCTTTATTGGCTGGGCTGAGGGTAGCTAGTGAGCTAAAGGCGAGCTCCGTCCAGTGCTTCAGTGACTCCCAGCTCGTGGTGAACCAGGTTCTGGGAGAGTATCAGGCGCGAGGACCCAAGATGGCTGCCTATTTGGCAAAAGTAAAAGACGAGCTGTTCGCATTTGGGCGAGGGTCGATCGAACAGATACCTCGGGAGCAGAACGCCAAGGCAGATGCTCTCGCCAAACTTGCCACCTCGGGAGAGACAGAAACCCTGGGGTTGGTGCCAATAGAATTCTTGGAATAACCAAGTATAGAAGGAGATCGGGCAGAGATCGAGATGATTGATATTAGGCCGACCTGGATGACTCCCATTCTTGAGTATCTCGTCGAAGGCAGGTTACCCGAAGAGCGTAACGACGCACGACGAGTCCTTTATCAAGCTCCTAGATATACGCTAGTCGAAGGAGTGTTGTACCGACGTGGGCACTCCCTACCTCTCCTCCGGTGCGTTCTTCCAAGTGAAGCAAAGGCCATCCTGCAGGAAGTTCACGAAGGACTCTGCGGAGACCACACTGGGGGGCAAAGCCTGGCCTTAAAGGTTCTCAGGCAAGGTTATTATTGGCCGACTCTATCCAAAGACTCAATCTCGTATGTGAAAAGGTGCGACAAGTGTCAGCGATTCGCTGTGGTTGCCCGAGCTCCTCCGGTCAAGCTAAAAATGATCTCGGCTCCTTGGCCATTTGCCGTTTGGGGAATAGATCTAGTGGGCGCCCTGCCCACCGGAAAGGACGGGGTCCGTTACGCCGTGGTAGCCATTGACTACTTCACCAAGTGGGCCGAAGCAGAGCCATTGGCGACAATAACATCGAAGAAAGTACTCGACTTTGTGGTGAAAAGCATCATCTGTCGATTTGGCCTTCCTAAGAAGATCGTCTCCGACAACGGCACCCAATTTGACAGCGATCTGTTCACCAAATTTTGTGAAAGGCACGGAATTGTGAAAAGCTTCTCATCCGTGGCCTATCCCCAGGCGGCCAGGTCGAGGCTGTGAACAAAACTCTAAAGGCAAGCCTCAAGAAGAGGCTAGGTGAGGCAAAGGGGGTCTGGACAGACTAGCTCCCCCAGGTCCTGTGGGCGTACCGGACCTCGCATCGAACTTCCACGGGTCACACTCCTTTCTCCCTAGCCTTTGGGAGTGAAGCAGTCCTCCCCGTGGAGGTTAAAGTTCTGTCGCATAGAGTCCAGTCCTACGACCAAGACCGGAACCATGAACTCCTATGCCATTCCCTAGACCTAGTTGATGAAAGGCGGGAGGATTCGCAACTCCAACTCGCCCATTATCAGCAGAAGATCACTCGCTACTTCAACACTAAGGTCAAAAAATGTGCCTTTAGCGTTGGCGATTTGGTCCTAAGGAGAGTTTTCCTGGCCGGAAAAGATCCCAAAGATGGGGTTTTGGGACCAAACTGGGAAGGACCATATCAGGTCATCGAAGTCATCAAGGAGGGAACTTATAAGTTAGCTCGACTTGATGGAGGGGCGATCCCGCGGACTTGGAATGCCATCCACTTAAAGAAATACTATCAATGATCCACTTATAAGGCCTGGAGGGCCACTTTCTATGTATAAATAAGAATCAAATGTTTCTTTTTATTTGCAAGTGTGATTTTAAAAGTAACCACGAAAGACCTTTCCTAGTTACTTGGGGGGCATATGGTACCTGGATATAACCAGGTCTCCTTAACGACTTAGATGTTGACTCTTATCTATGGATAAGGGTTAACACGAACTAAGTCCTATCCTGGTTTTAACCGGGTCATAAAACTTAGAAGTTAACTTAAATTTATTGATCGTGGTTCTTCTTAAAGAGCTCGGGATATGGATAAAAATTAACACGAACTAAGTTTTCAAAATAAGGTCCTAGTTTTAACCGGGTCATAAAACTTAGAAGTTAACTTAAATTTATTGATCGTGGTTCTTCTTAAAGAGCTCGGGATATGGATAAAAGTTAACATGAACTAAGTTTTCAAAATAAGGTCCTGGTTTTAACCGGGTCATAAAACTTAGAAGTTAACTTAAATTTATTGATCGTGGTTCTTCTTAAAGAGCTCGGAATATGGATAAAAGTTAACACGAACTAAGTTTTCAAAATAAGTTCCTGGTTTTAACCGGGTCATAAAACTTAGAAGTTAACTTAAATTTATTGATCGTGGTTCTTCTTAAAGAGCTCGGGATATGGATAAAAGTTAACACGAACTAAGTTTTCAAAATAAGGTCATGGTTTTAACAGGGTCATAAAACTTGGAAGTTAAGTTAAGTTTATTGGTCGTGGCTCTTTCTTAAAGAGCTTGGGATATAAATAACGGTTAGCATGAATTAAGCTTATATAAAAAAATATATATATAAGTTAAGATGGCCAAGTAAATCGTCTCAAGGTGAAAACACCTCATTAAAAGGTTACAAAGACAAAATAAAAATAATTAAAAATGCATAAGGAGGAGTGCCCTAAGCCCCATCAGCTGGTCCTTTGGAGGTCGCGGTCTCGCCCTGCTCCGCCGCGCCAGAGGCTTCCCCAGTCTCCGAGGGTGGTACCTCTTTATTTAGGCGGGCCTGGAGTTTCGGCAGCAAAATAGCCCAAAGGTCCGGCGGCATAAAAGAGAAGTCAGCATCCGGGTTATGGGCCCAGCAGTGATAGAACAGGTCCTGCATGGACTGCTCCGAGATGGCCCGCTCGGCTTCCAAGGCGGCCTCCAGGGCGGCCTGGCCCTCGGTCTTCGCTGCCTCGAGATCTGCTCGCGAAGTGGCAAGGGAGGTTTCAAGTTCTCGGTTCTTTGAGCGGCTCCTCTCTAGCTTGGCCTTCGAAGCCGCCAGCGCATCTTTCGCCGCCTGAGCTTCCTGAAGGGCGGCCTGGCGCTCAGCCTCCATCTCCTCGAGCTGAGCCTTGGTCCTAGCGATACCTCGATGAGCAGCAGCAATGCCCTGCAAGAAAGGAAGGATAAGTTGGCTAAGTGGAAAAACAAGGCATTGTGTAAGTGTTAAATCTTTAAAAGAGTGGGGCAGATTACCGTTAGGGTCATGTCCATCAAAGACTCTATGACTCGGACCGGGCTCGTTGCTTCGATAGCCCGGAGATCCTTCTCTTTGAGCTTGTAGAAGCGGCCGACGGCATAGCTCGTCGACTCATACACCGTCCCCCGGAATGCTTCTGGGATCTTTCCCAGATCATGGGAGTCGACCGGTATGCGTACGTCCGGGGCTGCCACAGCCGGAGTCCCGACCTCCATTACCACGTCCTGGGTGGCTGGTGGAGATCGCTGGGGCGGCGGGGGCATGTGTCCTGCTTCGGGAGCAGAAAGGATTGCCCCCTCGACCTGGGATGGCGGGGTCTTTTCCTTCTCCTTAGCCAGGGATTTGGTGGAGGCCCCAGCCGCGCTCTTGGACTCTCGGAGCCTTTTCAACCTTGGCCTTGCTGGGGGATTCCCGCCGAAGACTACACCCCGCAGATTACCCCCGGGCTGAGACATCTCTTCTGCCAAAAACAAAAACATGGTTATTACAAGTTAGCAAACATGCAGAGGTTAAAAGCAAAAAAGTATACGAATATTAAGGGAGCCCTACCCCCCGAGCTGGAAGAGCCTAGGACAATTATCTCACGAACTGGCGCGGATTCTAGGTCCGGTTCTGACTCGGGGCTTGACTCTTCTACATATTGTCTAAACCCGGAGCATAGGCACCCCTCTGAAATGATGGTCATGTGCGTAAGTTGGTCCCATACTCCTCAAAAAGGATCGACCTAAAAGCTAAGGTGTTATCTACTACTACGGTACCCCTAGGCCGGCTCTCTTGGTGATCCAGCACGAGCCGGTCAACACAATGGAGCAGGAGTGTATTCAGGTCCGGGTCCCTCCCGTGACGATGGACGATCTGCCTAGGATTGAACCTAACCAGCCGGGGGTCTGCAGTGGCCCTATCTATATTCTTAAACAAATAAGGGTTACCTTGACCGGAAGGACCCGCGGCTGCTCCGGTTTGGATCCTCTCCTCATCCATCCCCTGAGCGACCTCCAAGGTCCTCTTTCTATTCCTCACGAGCGGAACTTCAGCTGTTTCGTCCTCCTCTTCCGCGACCTCCTCCACGGTGATAGGTCTGTTTGCGCGAGCTGGGGGCGGCCCCCGAAGCCTCTTCAGGTTCAGAGTCTGATTTGGAAAAATCAGTTTGCAGAATACCATCGTCTCGTCCGTTACGAGCACGCGGTAGTCCTTTTCACTGGGGGGCAAGCCCGCCAGTGTTTCATATTGACCCCCGAGGGTCGCAAACTTCTCGGTCCTCGCGTAGATGGCTGCAAGATTGGGTTAGAATCATAATGGAGTACGGGGGGAGCTAAAATTAAACAACACTTAAAAGCCGAGCTAGGGTCAGGGTTCACTTACGAGGACGATTGAAGTAGTGGTGCTCACAGTTCCGGAACCCAGTTGACATGAAAAACTGGTCCTTGAAGTCATTTGGATGGCTTGGCAGCTCGATGACCGCCACCGTATTAGGAAAACGGGTTAAATAGTAAAACCCATCACCTCGCCCCCGCTGATCCGGGCTGGCTTTGAGGCAAAAGAAATATAAAATATCAGCAGGAGTAGGGACCTCCCACTCCTGCTTCTTGAACAAGTACCTCAACCCCGCCAGCAGATGGTAGGAGTTGGGGGGGAGCTAAAAAGGGGCCAACTCCACGTAGTTCAGGAAGTCAGCGAAGTACTGGTCCAGGGGGAGGAAGGCCCCTGCCTTGAAGTGCTCACCGCTCCAGGCCGCGAAAGATTCGTCTAGCGGCGTACAGCTCTGCTCGCCCTCCGCAGCAGGTCGGGCTATGATTGAGGCCTTCCCCAGTGGGATCTTGTGGGTGAGGAAAAGTTTGTTGATCTTCACCTGATCGGTCACCTTTGAGACGATTCTCTCCGCCTCAAAGAATGCGTCGGGGGCCACCTCGACTTGTTTCTCCACGGCCGGCCCAAAGTGGGGGATCGGCGAGCTGGGCATCACCGCCTTTCCTTTCTCTTGCTGGGAGATCGAGCTTCCCACGTTCTTCTGAGGCAGATTCCTTTTTGGAGCCATCTGGTCGCCTATCGAACAAAAGAAAACACTTTAGAAAAGGCGACCCAAGCAGAAGGACGAAGCAATCATTATTTACACGAGCTGAGGTAAGCCCAGCCCGTGGAGAGTGGAACCACGCGGTTCAATGAACACACGCGTATGCTCCCAACAGATCCCAGATTACTCGGAATTCGTGTGTCAGGGGGTTCAGAGTAAAAATTTTCCTTGGGGGGGAAGTTTCAACAGGCAGAACGTCGCAAAACCGCTTTTGAAGCGTATCTCCTAAGCTACCCGGTTTTGCACCCAAAATTCCTAAAGATCCTAACCAGAAATTGTTTCTGAAGAAGCATCTTGAAACCCATACTCTAAGGCGATTTCCTACAACAAGTGTGCCCTAGCCTAAAAGGGGCTGTCACCCTCCTACCCACGCAACCCAGAAAACCCTTGCATGCGGCTACAGTAAAAAAATTCACCTAAACTACAGTGGCATGCTTTCAAAATGAACAGGGTCAGAAAACTTACAGTATATGACTCGACGGTAAACGAGAGTGTTGCGTTGGCAGGAGCCTCGTCGGTGCAGTAGCTTCCAAAGCTTTGGAGGAACTCGTGCGCCTAAGCTTCATGAACAAGGAAAATGGTGGCAGTAGAGTCGAGGGTTTCGTTCTTCTGAAAGTCAGAGAAGGAAGAAGGAAAGAGATTTGGGAAATTTTTGAATGAAGGGGTGGTCCGTGCGTAGGATGGCCACCCCCTTTTTTTATATAAGGGAAGGATCACGTGAAGAAGGCTCTTGGATGGCCCTAGTGAGGGATCCGAGGCCTTCCACTCGAAATATGAAACGACGGCTGGGCAATAGGCTAGGCCATTAAATGCAGTTCTCGTAAAACGTACCGTCACCACCCACGGCGTTCCACGTATCAGACGCCTGCACAAAAAGTGGAATGTGAAGGGTTGTAGGGAACTCTAAAAGCCCATACTGTAGTCTTCTATATATGACGTCATATACCACGAGCAGGAGCTTGGGGGCAGATGTACGCCCTGGTTTTCCCACAGGCTGATTAGCAGGTCGAGTCTCGGACTAATCAAGGTTAGTCCAAAAACTTCCCCAGGTCAGAGATCTTGTTTTCCAGGTCGTACCCACTTAGCTCGAGGTATCCTCAAGAACTCGCCAAGGCTGCCCAAGACTGGGGGAAGGAGTCCTTAAGGCCGAAGGTTGGGTCAGTGAAGCAGCTCGTGGTGCGAGCTGCTGCTCGTGGATCTCTGACCCTTTGTAAAGTCAACACACGCAAGATAAACGTGCCTATATCTGACATCACGTGTCCGATATCTCCCTGACTTCCCAGATACGCATCAGGAACGTGCGCATTCAGACACCCATGGCTGGGTTGGGCCGTGCGGCCCATTATCTCCTTACATACTGATTAGACCACACTTATGTGTCAGGTTTAGGAATTAATCATAAATGTTACAGAGTTGATATGACAAATGGTAAGGTCACGTGATGACCTCCCTACCAACTTCCAGGTGCCTTCTCCTATAAATATGGGGACCCTGGGAGTTGATGGGGGTTGGAAAAAATAGTCTCTGAAGAGCCATATACTTTGTAAACCAAATACCCAGAATATATCAATAATATTGACTAGTGGAGTAGAATGATTTTAACATTTGAACCACTTAAAAACGTGTCTTGAGTCACCTAGTTCATTCTCTAAGATTTCATATCTGTGACAGTTCTACTTTCAGCACTAGTCCATTTCTCTTTTTCTCTTAATTACCTGTTGACGAAGAACCGCGTCAACAGAAAGAAATGGTAGCACAAGTACTAAAATTAAAAAATACAGCATATAATAAATCACCATTTTAAAACTCTTTCGGTGTAAATATGCATAACTCTCCTATTATTTTACATCTTCATTAGGAGTGCTATTATGTATAACTCTCCTTTTAATTAATTGATTAAGGAATTTAAATTTCCGTTAAACCCCTCTCTTTCTGTATGGCCTATCCCCTCCTCTCGACTCTCCTTAAACCCATCCTCTCTCTCTCACTCTGCAACTCACTCTCTCCCTGCCATGGCCTTCGCCTTCTTATCATGTCCCAACCTTCACTCTCCTCACCTCCACTTTCTCTCTCTAAAACGCCACAAAACATTTCCCAAACCTTTACTTTCTCTACCCGCTCTCTCCCTCCCACTCACAGTCCGACTAATCGGGCCACCGTCTGCAATTGGACCCGACGGCAAATTCTACCCTGACCCATCAGACGATGACCCACCTGAAGCTCCGGAAGATTCCGGCCATGGAGTTTCCAAGTTCCAGCAAATTGAACGCCAGGCCTCCCGTGCCCGGAAGCTCCAAGAGGAAGACTTCAAGAAAAACCAGTCCACTTTCCTCGCCGCCATCGCAGACGTCGAGGACTCTCCGGATAATGCCGGGTCTGCTTACACGGATGATTCCGGGGACGATTTGTTTGGCGAAATCGATAAAGCCATTGCCATGAAGCGCAAGGAGTATGTAAAGCAAGGGCTTTTGGCGCCTAATCCCAAGAAGGAGTTGGAGGTTATTGAAGAATTGGAGCCGGACGAGGTCGTTGATTTGGAGGAGATTGATGAGCTTCAAGGGCTCAGGGTCGTTTCTGAGGATACGGATTCAGAAGAGTCAGATAACTTTGAAGACGAAAGCGATGAACTTGGTACCCGCGAGCGCAATTCTTCTGTAAGTTCTTCGTTTGATTTGGATTTTGATAGTTATGGAAAAGCTAAGGCTAGAATAATGGAACCCAAGTTCAAAATGAGCTTAGCTGAGCTTTTGGATGAGAGTAAGGTTGTACCTGTATCTGTTTATGGTGATTTAGAGGTTGAGATTACTGGGATTCAACATGATTCTCGGTTGGTTTGCTCAGGTGACTTGTTTGTTTGTTGTGTTGGAAGAGTGACTGATGGTCATTTGTATTTGAGTGAGGCTGATAAGAGAGGGGCAGTAGCTGTGGTGGCCAGTAAGGAGATAGATATAGAGGATACCATGGCCTGTAAGGCATTGGTGATTGTGGAAGATACTAGTGCGGTTCTTGCTGCTTTGGCAGCCTCTTTTTATAGGTATCCGTCTAAGAATATGGCGGTTATTGGGGTAACTGGGACTAATGGGAAAACGACCACTACATATCTGATAAAAAGCATGTATGAAGCAATGGGGTTGAGGACTGGAATGTTGACTACAGTGGGATATTACGTTCACGGGGACAACAAGTTAGATGCTCCAAATACAACTCCCGATGCTGTTTTGATTCAAAATTTGATGGCAAAGATGCTACATAATGGGTCTGAAGCTGTTGTTATGGAGGCTTCTTCTCATGGATTAGCTTTAGGAAGGTGCAATGAAGTTGATTTCGATATAGCTGTTTTCACAAACTTGACAAGAGACCATATGGATTTTCATGGGACTGAAGAGGAGTATAGGGATGCTAAGGCTTTGTTATTTTCGAGAATGGTGGATCCAGAACGGCACAGGAAAGTTGTTAACATTGATGATCCAAATTCTTCTTTCTTCATTTCGAAAGGGAACCCTGATGTCCCTGTTGTGACCTTTGCAATGGAGAATAAAAATGCGGATGTTCATTCTCTTAAGTTTGAACTCTCTCTCTTTGAGACACAGGTTTTAGTAAGCACTCCACATGGTATATTGGAGATATCCTCAGGTTTGCTTGGAAGACATAACATTTACAACATTTTGGCTGCTGTAGCAGTTGGAATTGCCGTTGGGGCACCTTTGGAGGACATTGTTAGAGGAATTGAAGAGGTTGATGCGGTTCCAGGAAGGTGTGAGTTAATAGATGAGGAACAGGCATTTGGGGTGATTGTAGACTATGCTCACACCCCTGATGCATTATCTAGATTACTGGATTCTGTGAGGGAGCTTGGAGCAAAGAGGGTTATTACTGGTATGCTTCTTGTCTTCTTGTATTTTCTTTTGAACTTTTTTGTGCAAATACAGTTCCTTAGTGGCTTGAATAACTAACTTTTTCATGAAAGGGAACTGTTTTCTCTTTATAAACTTCAACAATTCTTGTTTCATGTTCAGTTGTGGGTTGCGGTGGGGAGAGGGATAGAGGCAAAAGACCAATTATGACGAAGATAGCAACGGATAAGAGTGATATTACAGTTCTTACATCTGACAACCCAAGGAAAGAGGACCCATGTAAGTACAGCTAAAAAATACCTGTAATTGGCATCTATTTATTGCACAATCCGAACTATCATTGAAAACTGTCATTCAATTTGGCACTTGGCAACAAAACATATCTGTAAAGATCAACGTGGGAGACTGTCCTGTATAATATATTTTGTGGATCTGAATTCACATGTGTGCGAGTTGTACCTCAGCTGTAGAAATTAAAAGCTAGGATTATATTGACATGCATGCACTACATTTTTATCAAACAGTGGACATCTTGGATGATATGTTGGCTGGAGTAGGATTGACAATGCAAGACTATTTGAAACAAGGAGAGAATGATTACTACCCTCCTCTTCCAAATGGTCACAGACTTTTCCTCCATGATATTAGAAGAGTTGCTGTACGCTGCGCTGTTGCTATGGGCGAGGAAGGTGATATAGTTGTAAGTTCTTGAAGCCCCCAGACTCATTGTAACATCTATCTACCCTGCTGGCAATGCTCTCTAGTTCCCCACAATGATTCATCTTGTTAACTTTATTTTTGCTGGCTATATATACACTACAGGTGGTTGCTGGCAAAGGTCATGAGACATATCAGATAGAAGGCGATAAAACCGAGTTCTTTGATGACCGAGAGGAGTGCAGAGAGGCATTGCAGTATGTTGACGAGCTTCACCAGGCTGGAATTGATACTAGTGAATTTCCATGGCGGTAAGATCATCATTATTTAGTACATCCATGTAGGAGCAGAAAGGGGATACTGGTATTCACAATTTTTACTTGTTCATTCTAATGCAGATTACCAGAGAGTCATTAAAAATCTTCCAAATGGGGTATAGAAAATTGAAGCTACCCTGACAAAGCAATACCGATGCCTTAAGCCAAATTACATACCCGATGTGGAAGAATCTTGTCTTTCCTTCATACTTTGTAAAATTGTACGAGAACTATGCATGCGATTGCGGTTTCAACAGTTAGTTTCGTGCGAAGAAATTAGAATGTTGTAATTTTGGCAAGGCATTTTGTAATGTCAATCAAATAGGGTAAATTTAGTTTATTTGAAGCTCTGTTCTGTATACTTGAGGAAGAATACAGGTTGGTCCATTTTTTCGCCTTCAAAATCCAAGGCATTTGTGTTGTAAAGAAAGCTGAAGCAGCAGTTGGAAGGTGCAATTTTGTAAGCTGGCAGGTTTAGATTTAGGATTTTTATTGCTATGTAGAACATCTTAATTCTATCCTATGGTCATATATCATATCCACTTATGATTTAATGTAAATATTTATATATAAATTATAGTATTATGAATTCGTTCGTGGTTTATATTCAAAATAGGCCACATATTATTTAATTATTACAAATTCAGTAGATTTATCTGCACTTATAAACCCTCGTGTTGTTTTATGAACTTCCAACGTGAGAAAATGTAATATGGATTTCAAACACACTTTTCTTCATATTTAACCAAAATACAATAACTTTGCCGTTGCCGTATTGTAAAATGACATATTTAGGTCTCATTTGGCTTAGGTTAATTTAAGTTGCTTTTAACTTTTAGAATTAAAAAAAAAACACAAGTAAAAAAAGTACTTTTGAATGTGTTTGGGCAAGTAAAATGTCTTTTTGGAAAACTTGAGGTCCTGCTTTTTAAAAAAAATAAAACTGAGGAGTTATTTTTAAAATTAGAATAATTATGCATTTTTATTATTCGTAATTTAATCATAAAAGATTATTTTTTTTAAAGAATTTTCATTAAAAAAATATGTTTATATAATAATTAACTAAATTAAATAATAAGTCAAAACTTTTACTTAGGCCAACTCTAATGCTGGTGGCCGGTTGAGTAGCTCTCTCACAGGCTACCAAATATATAGATGGCTTACCATTGGAGTGGAAAGTAGCTTATCAATTATGAAGGAGTTGTTGCCTCTGTGAGGCAACGGTGCTATCTTTATTTGTTTATTTTTTAATTATACATATATATATTATATATAGAAAAATGTATCCGTTGGTGTAAAAAACGGTAATATATTAAAAAAAATTCTTCTATAAATACTCATCTATTTCATTCAATTTTCACACAATTTTTCTTCCAAATTATCAATATCACAAAATTAATTTTTTTACCAATGGATTCCCAAAATTCTCAAAATTTTCCAAATTCTCCAAATACCAACTCCCAAAATCTAAATTTTCAAAATTCATCATTTTCTCCACATACCAATCCCCAAAATCCAAATTTTCAATATTCTCATTTCAATCAAAATTTTCAAAATACTCCTTCTACTAATCCTCAAAATCCAAATTTTCAATATTATCAATTTAACCAAAGTTTTCCAAATTCTCAAAATTATCCCATGTCCTCTTACCCTTACCAAAATTTTGGCTCTATTGAGACACCCCAACAAGCTCCATTCTTCACACCAACAAATTCACTACCATATGCATTTCATATGCCTTCCCTACACCAACCCGAAATGGTTTCAAGAAATTATAGGCCAAGTATGGAAAAGTCTAGTATTGATTTGAATCGTGAAACATCATCGACATCTGTCTCTGAAACCCAACCTGAACATAGTGTTGAAGGGTTGGAAAATGTAGTTCTACACAATGAAGATGAATCAAGGCATAAATGTAAAGTCAAATGGAGCAAGGAAGCCACTATACTTCTGATAAGTGGATGGCTTAATAGGATGCCATTGTGGGGAATGACCAGACTTCTACACATTTTTGGGCTCGAATTGCAGATTACTTCAACACCAACCAAAAAGGTGAGCAAGCAAGGACTGGAAGGCAATGCAAAGACCATTGGAACAAGATGAATCAAAAGGTGGCGCGATTCAATGGATGTTATAAACGAGTTCAATTAGCACATCACAGTGGTTGGTCTAATGAGCAAATTCTTGAGAATGCACATCAATTGTACAAATCTGAAAATAACAACTCAAATCTTCTGCTTGTGGACTGTTGGAGATTGCTAAAGGATGAGCCAAAATGGAATACAATGTACCAACCAAAAGGTGGTAAGAGAACAAAGGTGTCAGATACAGGGGCATTTACTTCTTCTTCCAATGCAGACATCAGTGATGATGAAGTACGTGAAGTGCGCCCTTGTAACGCCCTGGATAACCAAGACCGTTACACTGTGTGTTTAAAATAGTGCAAGACTTGCTAACCAAGTCATTCAGACAAAGTGTAAACTCTATACCATTATCAGAGTAAGAATAAAAAGATTTTGGTCACAAACAGGCTATTTCCATTAAAAATGACGGTTTAATACATGGAGACTCAAAACAGGGTTTAGGTGTCTTAGATACAACAAATTCTAGAAGTTACAAATAGTTCAAGCCACTCTAATGGCAAAATATACATTTTAGGTTTCCGTTCCTGTACAATCTCTCGACCGTGGCGGCCGAGCAGCTGACGATGTACACCTCGCCCCCAGAGCTCTCCAACTCATGGTTGATTCAGCCTACCCTTGCCTTAACCTGCACCACGTAGCACCCGTGAGCCAAGGCCCAGCAAGAAAGCATAATAACATAGCAAGATCAGCAACACTTATCTAATATTTTACAATGCTCAACTAAGAATTCGATATTTCATAACATTTATCCAATCAGTAATAACAGTTTGTCATCCAAACAGTCAACCAACTATATTCATAACACAATATTCACATTCATAGCCAATAGATTGTCACAACCATCAAATAACATTCAGGGTTGGCGCCCTTAGTCGCACCCTCTATTTAACACACTGTCTTCGGCTCATTAGGGCCGCCCCCAGTGTAATACTCACTGACTCCGGCCAGCTTAACCGAGCTCAGTGATAAATAAGCTGCCTCAGCTACCAGTGGCCGAGCCGCGCCCCAGTGCGCAAATATTGATTCCGACACCCTTAGGCCGGTAATCGCTTGTCCCATGGCATAATAACACCATCACACGACATGATATACAAATGGAGGGAACTCTTAGTCCCATCATGTTCACATGGTTAATCACATTCACATAACAATGTATACAAGCATAGGGAACACTTAGTCCCAACCTAACCACATAATCAGGTGCAGCTTTCTTACCTTTCAATTCACTAGCTTTGATCCCTCGACTCCTTCAGCACGATCCCACTCGAGCCCTAGCGCTTACCTAATCACAATCATGGCCAAAGTCATAATAGATCCTCAAGTTTAAAACCTAGCCCCGGGGCCAATCCCGAGCCCCCGGGAAGTCCTAGTTCCACCAAACAAGGTGGTGGAACCAAACCCCAAGCCCTAGGTCAAAAACCCTTACAAACAACCCAAAAATCCCCTTCAGAAGGCAGGGTAGCGCTACAGCGCTCTTGGGAGGGCGCTACAGCGCTACAGACAGAAGCCAAAGTCCCCTCAGCATTATGGCCTAGCGCTACAGCGCCCAAAGGCTAGCGCTGTAGCGCTAGTCACAGACAGCCCAGCACCATTTTTCTCTTCTGCGATTTTTCTCAAACCAACTCGAACCAAAACTCTTCCAACTCTTTCCCAAACTCAAAAACAACCTCATGACCATACTCCACTCATCCCAAGCACCCCAAACATCTAGAACTTAAGCACATGCATCCACAACCTCAGAATTCACCATGGCCACTCCTAAGCTCTAAAACTCAGTCAAAACCAGCTGAACTACAAAGTTAGAGTTTAGGCTTTATACCTTTGATAGAATTTCGACCACAAGCTGTCTCTAAACCTTCTTGGCTTGCCTCTCCTCAGTCTTAAGCCTGAATTCCTAAAGTTCCATCCAATTCAACTTAAGCACCATAGCTTAAAAACCAGAAACAAAACCAAACCAGCAACTGAAGAGATTACAGAACCTTACCTCAAGTGATGGCCTAATCCTGCTAACCCTTGCCAAATCCTCAATCTTTGCTCAGTAACCTTGTGGCTTAATTGGACTAACTTCCCTCTGAGTTTTACTCCAGAAATCCACAAGAAATTGGTGAAGAAAACATAAACCGACTTAGAGAACTCTCTCTGTTTTCCCTTCTTTCTTTTCCCTTCCTTTTCTTTCTTTTTCAGACTTCTCCAATATTCTACAAATCCCACTAACATAAAGCCCTGGTATTATTTAACTTCTGTAAGCTAAATGACTAGTATGCCCTCCCCCAATAAGTCTAAACCCTTTAATCCACTTAAGGGCATTTTAGTCATTTTACCCAATTTCCGCTAATTCCTCGAGTGTCTCTAATATTTCCCGCTTAATTCCCGATACCTAATTAGTTATCAATATTATTCCTCAATGTCATAATAGACTCCAGTATATTCGCTAAATTCCCATTTATACCCCTAAGCTCACCCCGAGCCAGGTATAAATCCCCGCCATGACTTTTCGCCACTTTGCTCGCTAGGATCGTCTCGAGTCACAGATCACAAATATACCCACATAATAATGTGGTCTCAACATTAACCTACCAATATACACACAAATACACAATTACGCTCTCAATGAGCCAAATTACCATAATGCCCTCACAGCAGAGTATATATAGTCCCATGCACGCCTTTATCATCATATAATAATATGACCCACACAATCATGCATATAATCATATAATAGTACAGTAAATCAATTATGGCCCTCCCGGCCTCCTAATCAAGGTCCTAAACCTTATTAGGAAATTTGGGTCGTTACAGCCCTACTGGCCAAAAGGCAGCAAAGAGAAAAGGGAAGAAAAAAAAAGACACACATGCTAGATTTATAGAGATTAGTGAACGGAGAGCATCTGCATTGGAGAAATTGGTGGCGATAAAGGAGAAAGAGGCAGAAGATAATAGGATGACAAAATACATGGATTATTTCATCATGGACACGTCGCATATGACTCGTGAACAAAATAAAGATCATGAAAACTTGTGTACTTATATTAAGAATAATATCCTGAAGTTGTAATTACTATGTATTTTTATCAACCGCATTATTATGTATTTTATATTATTTAAATCAATTATCCTTTATGTTAACTGCTATATTTTAACGGCTATATTTCAACGGCTATATTTTAACGGCTATATTTCAACGGCTACATTTTAACGGCTATATTTTAATGGCTACATTTCAACGGCTATATTTTAACGGCTATATGTTAACGGCTACATTTTAACGGCTACATTTCAACGGCTATATTTCAACGGCTATATTTTAACGGCTACATTTCAACGGCTATATTTTAACGGCTACATTTCAACGGCTATATTTTAACGGCTATATTTTAACAGCTATATTTCAACTGCTACATTTCAACGGCTATATTTTAACAGCTACATTTCAACGACTATATTTTAACGACTATATTTTAACGGCTCTATTTTAACGACTATATTTAAACGGCTACCATGTCTATAAATACCAAATTTCAATATTCCTTTTACTCAACTCTCCATTCAATCCTTCATTTTACTCTTTCATTCATCTTTCATTCCCAGATATCATATACTCTAAGTTCAATAATGGATTCGCCAAATTCTCCGAATCCATACGACAATATGAGTCTAGAGGATATCATAATTGCAGAGTGTACTGACGATCAATATTTCAAAGCGCTCATGGATGGGGGTAGCTCGACAAGACAAGGAAGAAAGAGAGCCCACATTGATAGGGGTCATGTAGAAGGACACCAACGTTTGTTCGATGACTACTTTTCTGATGAACCGGTGTATACAAAATATCAATTTCAAAGAAGATTTAGAATGCGTAGACATGTATTCCTACGCATAGTGCAAGCTTTAGAAAATCATTCAGAGTATTTCCATACGAGGTTTGATGCAGTCGGTAGAAGGGTGCTTTCGCCATTACAGAAGTGCATCGTTGCTATGCGAATGTTGGCATATGGAGCGCCTGCCGATTATGTTGATGAGTATGTTCGAACTGGTGAAACTACCGCTATTGAATGTCTAGTCAATTTCGTTCGAGGAGTGAATGATATTTTTGGGACCGAATATTTAAGACGGCCCAATGCTGGGGACATTCGTCGCTTACTTCAAATAGGGGAGGTGCGTGGTTTTCCAGGCATGTAGGGAAGCATTGATTGTATGCACTGGGAATGGAAAAATTGCCCAGTTGCATGGAAAGGACAATTCACGCGAGGTGATCACGGCAGGCCAACAATCATGCTCGAAGCAGTTGCATCACAAGATCTCTGGATATGGCATGCATTTTTTGGTGTTCCGGGATCCAATAATGATATGAACGTGTTAAATCAATCCCCATTATTCACTGAAATCTTACAGGGGCAAGCTCCAAGAGTTGAGTTTACAATAAATGGCACACAATACAACAAGGGGTACTATCTAGCAGATGGTATCTATCCAGAGTGGGTACATTTGTTAAAACTATCCCACTACCTCAAGGAGAGAAAAGATAATTATTTGCTCAATGCCAAGAAGCGGTACGTAAAGATGTTGAGCAAGCATTTGTAGTACTTCAATCTCGTTTTGCTATTGTACGAGGACCAGCACGTTTTTGGCAAAGAGATGTTCTCAAAGATATTATGTATGCATGCATCATATTGCACAATATTATTGTCGAGGATGAAAGAGATGCATATGAGAGTTTGGTTGATTTTAATTATGATGACGGCCCTACAAACACCCCAACAGTTGAAGTATTGCATGGACCTATTTCCGACTTCCCGACAATGCTGCAAATAAATGCTGAAATTCGTGATAGAAATATTCATCGCAATCTTCAAGCAGACTTGGTAGAACACATATGGTCAAAATTTGGAAATCATTTTAATTAGTTTTTTTTTTAATTATGTTAGATTGATTAATTACGATTATGTCATTTTATAAGTTTTTTTAAAATTTAGTCTAATTTAAATATCATGTACTATTTATTTATATTAATATATGAATTTAAAAAATTTAGTATGATAATATTTATAATTATAAAATGATATATTAAATAATAATATGTGGGGACCATGGTTGGCAATTTTTAGGGTAGCTTGCATTGGAGTATTTTTAAGAAATATGTTGCCAAAAGTGATGTGGATGAGAGAGAAAATAAAAAACTATATTTTTTAGTTGATTTAGACATTTTAAGCAATGGTTGGGGTAGTTTGCATTGGAGATGCTCTTATCTGTCGCCTATAAGTTTGTGCAAGTTTCTTTTTGTATGGTGGTACTTTATAACTATTTTTTATAAATTATTTTAGAGTAATTGAGGACAAAATTCCTTATAATTTGTCTTTTCTTATACTTAAACTGTAATGCCCCGGATTCCCTATTATGGTTTAATGGCTGGATTAGTAGGCCGGGAGGGCCATAACTGTTTAATTAAGCCATTAAATGTGTTGATGCATGTTTATGAGAATTATATTATAATATGATGTTAAATGCATGCATGTGAGTCCACATTTGTTTACAGGGGTATTTTGGTAATTTGGCCCGTTGAGGGTACAATTGAATATTTGTTTATGTGTTAATGATATATTGTGAGACCACATTATAATGTGGATTGGTTCGAGTACTCCGATATGAGACGATCATTGAGCGGGATTTATCGGTCTGGTCATAACAGGTTTGAGCTCGGGGTGAGTCTCGGGGTGATATTAATGGTTATAGTGTTACCGGGGATTTTAGGGTAACGGGATATGAATTAGTGGTGTTTGAGTATATTGAGATTAGCGGGAATTGGGAAGCGTTAATTATGATTAACGAGTTAAGCGAAAAGTACCAATTTTACCCCTAGAGTAGCTTGGAAGGCTTTAGATGACACAAGGGCAATTTGGTCATTTTAGGGGTGGATATATAAGACTTATGTGACTGTAGAAGGTGGTAGAATAAACAGAACAAAAACAGGGATTTGCTTCTTCCTTTCCCGTACATCATCTTCTTCACTTCTCCTTTGAGGGTTTTGAGTTCTTGGTGGAGATTCAACCAAGGGAAATTGAAAGGCTGGGTTGGAGCACTTGTTTTAGCTTGTGTGGGAGGTTTAAAGCTAGTTTCAAGGTGAGTTTTGGCCATTTATCACAGCTGGTGCTCTGTTTTACTTTTAGTTTCCAGTTTATGTTTTTGATGTGGGAAGTGAGAATCAAAGGGGGTTTTAGTGTTAGTTTGATTGGGGTTTGATGAGAGTGAGCTAAGGGTGTTATTTGAGGGTTTAATTGTATGTTAGGAAGAGGTTTTATGAAGGTTTGTAGGACTAGTTGGAGAGGAAATCGCACAGGGGAAAAACTGGTTCGTGCGTGGGCATGTTGCTGAACTGGGCTGGGCGCCGCGGCCCTTGGCGTTTGGTAGGCAGGGAGCCCTCTCTATTTGAGGGCGCGCCGCGGCGTAGCAGGGGAGGGTCGCGACCCTTAAGGCCAATTTTGCCAAAATGTGGTTTTTAACTTAGGGATTCAAACCTTAGGCCTCAGGGTTGGACCTAGTGCCCGGTTGGGTAGTGTTTGATGTCTCGGGGGCTGGGATTTGGTTTGGGAACCCTCAATTATCATTTTTATTAATGAATCCTATAATTTGGTTATGACCAGGTGACCGTCAAGGAATTTAAAGGTTGATCGTTCTCAGGGGTCGTTCATATAATAATTCTCACTCGAACCAGAGGTAAGAAAACAGTGTATGAATACAGTTGCACCCTGTATAGGTATATGACATGCATGGTTTGATATTGAGGCATGTTGGTTGATTTATGTGGACATGGATTGCATATTAAATGCTAGTGAACGTTGATTACCTGTTTGAGACACTGACTAGTCAGAGACCGACTCTAAAGTCGATGATCACGCATTGAATGGCTTTATGGCATTAATGTGGGACCGACCCTAAGGTCGAAGAACTTAGAAGCGCTTGCCTGGTCTACGACCAGATGACTATAGCCAAGGTATATGACCCCGGTGACCGTTTGTCACATGGCTAGGGGACGTTGTCCATAGTTTCGACTCTAGAGTCGTGAGGAGGGTTATGTTGGTGACCAATCACCATGCACCTGTCCTGAACAACCTTATGAAAGAATCTCTTATCAGTTAAGCCCTGGTGACCCTATCGTCACATGGCTAGAGGGAGCGATGCTCATTATTGCGACTTTTGGCTATTGTCACCTATTTGTTGGACTGATAGTCCTGAATGGTTATTATGACCATTGTTGATATTATATCATGCTTTATTGTGTTTTCTTGCTGGGCCTTGGCTCATGGGTGCTATGTGGTGCAGGTAAAGGAAAGAAGAAGCTTAACCAACCCTGAGTGGAGAGCTTGGGCGATGTTGTGTACATACAGGGCCGCTTGACTGCCACGGTCAAGGAGTTCTCAGAGGGACTAGGGGTTTACCCTATTTTTGCCGCTTAGGCCGGCGGGGACTGTAAAATTGAAACAATAGCGACTCTTTTGTATTACGAACTACTTGTAAACATTTTGAAAGGCTCATGAGCAGTTTATTTACTTAATGAAATGTACCATTTCCTTTTTACTGGTTTTTCACCTTAACCTGATAATAGCACTTAAATCACGTTTTTAACCAAAGGACTCGGGTAGCGAGTCAAATTTCCGGTTCACTGTTCACCGTAACTATTCTGGGGTAACCAGGGTGTTACATAAACCTTCATTCTTTATTTTTATGGTAAAACCTCACAAACTCCCGTTCTCTTAGCAAATTCATTATTCCGTTAATTCAATTTCGTTATCTGCCAGAAAGTAGCCACATGGCCATCTAATATTAATGTCTACCATAAATTTTTAATTATTTTAAATTAAAAAAATGAATAAAGATATTTAAATTAATTAAAAATAATAAAATAATCTTTTTAATTTAAAATAGATTACTTAAAACTAAAAAATAATTTTAAAATACATCCAACACTTTAAAATTATAAGCTGAAAAAAATTGAAACTTAAAAGAAAACCCTAATTTTTTTTTTCTCATTCTTCTTCTTATAGGTTATGTGGCTGAGGTGGTGTGGTCAGGGCGACGAGTTGGGTAGGCGAGGGATCTGGGGTATCGGGGCCACAAAATTTGGGTTTGGGAGAGGGGGTGCACCATGGTTTGGGGCTTCGTGGCTGGGCAAGGGATCTAGGGACGAGGCCAAGGAATCTGGGTCAGGGGAGAAAGGGTGCATCAAGGTTTAGGGCTTCGTGGTTGGCGTCGTGGGAGAGATCTGGGCAGACTGATGTTGGGCGAGGAGTAGGGGCAGTCGACGTTGGGTGAGGAGCAGGGGTGATTGGTATTGGGCGAACAAGGGCTGTCAGCGTTGGGCCAGGAGTAAGGGCGGTTGGTGTTGGGTGAATTTGTAGGGGCGAATTTGTAGGAGGTCAAACATAAGAATAAGATTGATGATGATAGAAGAAGAAAGGGGTTACGGGTTATAATTAGGGTTTTTTAGTTTTATTTTTGTTAAATTAATAAATCTAAATTAAGATTAATTTTATTTAAATATATATTATTATTAATAGATTATATTTTTATTTTTAATTATGTTTTAATGATTTAAAGATTTAAAATTTTTAAAAATTAGTTTTAATATTATAAATCATGACTTTGATGAATGAAAGACAGTGACATTGGTTTTAGATGGCCACGTGGCTACTTGCTGGCAGATAACATAATTGAATTAATGGAACAATAGATTTGCTAACAAAACGAGAGTTTGAGAGGTTTTACCACCAAAATCTATGGGGGTTTTGTAATGCCCCAAATTTCCTAATAAGGTTTAGGACCTTGATTAGGAGGTCGGGAGGGCCATAATTGATTTATTATGTCATTAAATGATTATATGCATATTAATGTAAATTATATTATAATATGATGATAAATGCATGCATATGAGTCCATTTTTTATTATAAGAGCATTTTGGTAATATGGCTCGTTGAGGGCGTAATTGTGTATTTTTATGCATGTTGGTGGATTATGAGTAATACCACATTATATGTGGATTTGTTCAAGCCATTTGACATGAGGCGATCTTTGCATGCAAGTTATCGGTCTGGTCATAACGGGGTTAATTTCGGGACTCGGGATGAGTTTCGGGGTAATTTGAGGATTAGTTCATTACTGGGAATAAAAGGGTAATGAGATATGATTTATTAGCATTTGAGAATATTGGTAATAACGAGAATTGGAGGGTGTTAATTATGATTAACGAGATAAGCGGGAAAGGACGGTTTTACCCTTGGGGCTGTTAAGGAAAGAAGATAGGCTTGAGGGCATTTTGGTCATTTAACCAAGGGATATATGCTGAGTTAGAAGGCCGTAGAAGCTTAAAAAAACATAGCGTTTCCTTTCTCTCCCTCCCCAATTATCTCATTCTCCTTCCCTTCGAAATTTTGAAGCTCAAATTGAGGGTTCAAGCTTGGGAATTGAGGCTAAGGGTTTAGACTTGTGTTCAGCCATTGAAGAGGATTCAATTCGAGTTTAAGGTAAGGTTTTGGTTCAATTTTCTGGTTCTTTGCTCTGTTTTTGGTGTTAGTTTTGAGGTTGGAGTTTTGGTCATAGGAATGGGAATTTGATGAGGTTTTGAATGGTTTAAAGCTAAGGTTTTGTTGGTTATATGATGGACAAGTTGTGGTAATAGTTGGGAACTTTGCTTTGTGGAATTGGAAGTGTTATAGTAGGTTTTTGAATTGAGTTCGAAGAGGATAAACAAGGGTTTTTGGTTGGGTTTCAGGTGGGGCTGCGACTCTATTCTAGAGCGTCGCGGCCCAAGCTTGATGAAGAGGCAGGATGGTGCTAAAAGGCCATTGGGCTGCGGCATGGGGATGTAGGGCTGCGGTGCGTGTTGGTGGCTGGAGTGTGAGCGCCCCTATTTGGGGAGGCGGGCTGCAGCATGAGGGAAGGCCGACCGCGGCCCTTAGTGGCATTTTCAGCCAGAAATGTGTTTTCATTGTGGGAATCCAAACCTTAGGCCTCGGGATCGTTCCTACTACCTGGTTTAGTGGGATTTAATGTCCCGGAGGCTAGGTCTTGGTCTGGGAACCTTTTATTGTTGATTTCATTAATTGGAGTTCCATATCTGGTTATGACTTTATGACCGCTAAGGGATTAAATGATCGATCGTTCTCAAGGGTCGTTAAATTGTTATTTCTCGCTCGAACCAGAGGTAAGAAAACTACCCCCAGTATGTGATGCATGAAGAACATGTGATTAGGGCATGCCATGAATATTCAATATGAGTTTGATCAGAGCTTGAATCTCTGCATTTGTGTATGATCATAATTATGCTAGTAACTGTTAAGTAAGCATGCTGAATGCCCTACATTTGGATATTTGACATATGATAGATGCTTGGTGGCATTGCTTACTTGTGTGTGGTACTGACTCATTAGTCAGAATCGGCAATGGTGTCAGTATTACATGTGAAGCTGTGATTCATTAGTCAAGTTCGGCAGTAGTACTGAACATTGGTCGTATGGTATTGACTCATAGTCAAGAATGGTTTTAGCGTGTTTAACACAAGCCGACAAGATTAGATGTAATCGACATTAGCATTGAATGACTCATCATGAGCATTAATGCCAGACCGACCTCAAGTTCGATGAAAACTAAAAGCGCTTGTCTAGCCTATGGCTAGTCACTTAGAGCCAGGGCCAGAAGGCCCAGGTTACTGCATCATCACATGGCTATGGGTGCTGAGCCCACATAGTGACTCACTCATCAGTCACTTATCTGGTTTAAGTCAGTGACTTGCTCATCAGTCACTCATCTGAGGGTGCGAAACCCATGTTAGTGACTTACTCTTCAGTCACTCATCTAATTAGGGCTACACGCCCCAACATGGTTATCGGAACCTCAAGTGTTAAATCATTCATTTGATTAGGGCTACACGCCCCAACATGGTTATCGGAACCTCAAGTGTTAATCACTCATCTGTTTAGGATTGACTTGATAGTCATCCATACAGGAGGGTAGGGCCCACAACTATCATTATTTTGACTTCTGTGCATGCATGAATAGGGCTATTATTGCTAGGCATGCCTGTTATGATTTGATAACATGTTATTACTGTTCATGAGCATATTAAGTTTTCTTGCTGAGCTTCAGCTCACGGGTGTTATGTGGTGCAGGAAAGGGCAAAAGAAAGTTGGATCATCCTTGAGTTGGAGAGCTTAGGTGACGATGTGTACATATGCGGATGCTCGACCGCCACGGTCAAGGGTTGAAAGAGGAACTAGGGTTAAACCCTATTTTGCCGCTTAGGTCGGCTAGTTGTAAATATTTTGTTGTAATTAACCTTTAAATTATATTTTTTGGATCCCAATGTATATAATAAACGTTTTAGTGAAACGTTATATTTTAACCAAAATTTTTAACCCTAAACTACTAATCATACTTAGTTATACAATTATGGCAAAATGACTCGATTCGCGAGTTTAGCACTATTTAAAATGCCCACTGTAACGGTCCTTAGAGTTTAGGGCATTACAGGTTTATTGGTCGGTTTAGTCAGGTTATAACATATTTTAATCAACCCAATGTAAACTTTGGGTTGCAAAAATCCAACTCTAACCCGTCCAATTAAGAAAAAAAAAGTTTAACCTGTCCAATGTTTTAGGCTGTTTGGTCGGGTAAACCTGCTTAAACCAATATTAAGGTTTTTTTATAAAAAAATGTTTAAATAATTAGATCCAATAAACTAAAAGTATAGTATATATCTTCCAAACTTTGACATATTATTATAAATTGAAACTTTAAAACATTATTCTAAATTTATTGTTAAAAATTTAAAAACAATATTTAATATTACATATTATATATGTAATAATATATCTTCTATATAAAAAGTGTGTAGATAACAGAAATTATTAGTTTTAACAGTTTTTTTTCCATTAACTTTAATAGAATATTCTTATATTTAACAGAATATTATTATTTTTAACGGTAAAATGTAAATATGACTTAAACTTAGATAAAATTAAATAAATAAATAATTAAACAAATTAAAATAAGATATATTTTTTAGATATTTTAGAATAATAATTATTTAAAAATAATAAAACCATACATTTTATAACTTAATTAAAATTTAATTAAACTTAAAATTCACGTATTATAATAATATCATATTTAATATATAATATAATATAAACTACTACTAACTAGCGACAAACATAAATTTAAAATCCACTTATAATATTAATATTATATTAAACATATAATACATAATGTCTTGTTATCATTGCCAAATTCAAAAATTAAAACAAACATAAACTTAAACAAAAGTTAATTAATTAATTAATTAAAATAGGATATTTATAAGATATGTTATGATAATTTAAATAATTAAATCATATTTATTTTTTAAAAAATAAAGTCATACATAATTTTTTTTATCTTATAAATTTATATGATAGCTTGTTTTTTATCAAGTGATTGAAGCTATTTTTCTTCATCAAATTTACCTAAAGACATTGCGAGATACATTAGAAACTAAAAATAGTTAATGCATGTATACTATTGTCTAGACTATGACTTTTTTTATTCTTATTTTATTTCTATTAATATTAATATTAATTTCTTTTAAAATATTATTGTAATTTATATATATCTCATGTAGTCATATAAATATATATCTATATTAATGTTATGTTTAGATGTCATATATGTAGAGATTACTGATATAAATATTTATATATACTATATAACTATAATTCATTCTATTATATATACATATGTTTTTTTTTAAACAGTGAACCCGTTTTTATTAAAATTATAGACAATGTTTACAATTTTAAAACTAAACAAATATGCATTGCACGTTGCTTCTACTTAGTACATAATATATGTATGTAAAAAAATTTTAAAAAAAACTCTTAATCGATTTCTTCGAGTTATATTAAGCAGGTTTGTATAATTCCCAAACAGCCCAATATAATATTTGAATGGTTTGAATTTTTGTCGAGTTATTCAAGTTCCATTTTTTATCAAATTTTTTCGATTTGATTTTGACGGTTTGCTAAAACTTTTGCCCAGCCTCACCAAAAACAAATAATAATGAGGTTTTAAGTGTAAGAAAAGACAAGGATTTTGCCACCAATTATTCATTATTTTAACCTTTTCTTTTTTCACAATTATTGTTGTGTTTCAAATCTTTTTTTCAAATCTCTTGTTAATCAGCATAATTGAGCAATATTTGCTTTAATTATTAGTTTGCTTTTGTAAAAGAAGATTTTCTGACCTTTAATTTTTATCCCTGAGTTTTTGTAAAAGAAGATTCTTTTTCCTTTGGGAAAAAAAGTATTCTTTGACTGTAGTCTTATGAAGTTTAATATTTATATTGCATTTGTGCTGCAAAAAAAAAAATTATATGCATTTGAGAGTGAAGAATAAAATTGAAATATTAAACAATATATCTCTTTTTAACAATAATAGTAAGAGCTATTATATATTTTATTATCAATTGATTTTAACAATTACATGAATCTAGCTAAATAGACAACTTAATTTTATTGAAAATTTTATCATAATAAACCCTTATACAAATAGTTCCACAAGTTTTAAAATCTCAAGTCCCATAAAACTAGCAACACAAATTGCACTTGTTTATGAGTCAAAGTTGAAGGCAGATCATGGTGTGAATCCGGAATTGCTATCTGATCACCATACTCATCCAAGGCATATCAAACAATTTAGACTCAAAATATGTATCTAAAGAGCCAATAATTTCAAGACCAACCCTCTTCGATTCTTGTAACATACAAATACACTCAATGTCGATGAACCAAATATTATGAAAATATCAAAAAGCTCGTGAAAATATTTCAATTGTGAAATCTTTGATTCATAATCTCATAAATCCACTATTTTCACGATCAGTTACAATCTACTTCTAGATGTCTAAAGCTGAATCATTAAATTGAGTAATTCTAGTAAGGCCCAAAGTGCATAAATTTCCTGTATGGTCTCAAAATATACTTTAAGACTTTCAACACACTATTACATACTCACATGCAGTGAGTCAAGTACAGGTAAACATAGAAAGAAAATGAATTTCCAAACACAAATGGTATGAAAAATGGTGTGTTTTTGTTTAATGAAAAATGAAGTGTTGGTGTCTTCAAAAGAGTTTTCTAACTAATAAAGTGTTGAGTGATTCACGTTCTATATTTTTTTAAAAAGAAATACTCCCAACTTTACAAGAAAAATTATTTTCCTAGACAAGTGATTAATAAGAAGAATAGACTCCAAAAAACTAAAACTAGAGTAATATTTTGGATAGGGATGAGCTATAGAAAACCATCATATACTATTGCAAATCTCTATGACCTGAATAACAAACAAATAAAGAAAAAAATTCCACTTTTTGATGTCATTACAGGTGAAACATACGATTAAAGGCTTATGTATATAGCTTTACTACTGAATTGTATCAGGAGCAGAGCGTTGGTATGGAACTCTCTCGCCGGGAACCCCTTCTTCAGCTCGCTTCTCCTCAAACCATTTCACAATTCTTTTACGGGGCAGGTTTGTCACATGCACAATGCTGTCAATCATCGTATTCTGCATAGTTTATCAATACACATAAGGAAAACATATCTCACTTCTAGATGATTTTTTAGCTTAGCTATCAGAAATGCAGTAACTCATCCAACTCTAACTTTGAGACAAATGCAACGCATGGTTACTCACCATATTATCTAGTTCAACTAGATAATCAACAGTATACGCTGCCTGTGATTTATCATAACTTTATAAAATCAGTATGGAAAAAAGGAACTTCACTTACAGTCGGTCGTTTTGATCTCCTGTAAACATTTTCGAGAGTTTGAATGTCCACTTTCTTTATTCTCTTTTGAGAAGACAATCTTTGCTGCTTGACATGAATAGGCACTTTCGCAGAGGTGTCCGGTTTGGGAGTTTCCTCCACAACAGTTTCTTCTATGGTCTTCGTGTCGGCCAATGTTATTATCGGACCTGAAGGCTCATCATCAGGTAAAGTAGCAGCCATCATCAAGAGACTAGGAGGGGGTTCACGAAGCATTTCAAGAACAACAGCTCTGTCTAGACAAAGTTCAGCCGCAAGACTTTTGATCTGCATAATGTTCACAACCCATCTAGACATTGAGAATTACTAAATTGCACCAGGGACCTAAGAATAGTAGGTCAAGTAGCTAGTATTCTTAGGTATAGAAAGAACAAAGCACCAAAATTAGCAGTGAAGTGAAGTAGCTGTAACTGTTTATTGCTCCGAGTATTGTTGAAAAATGCTAACTTGAACTAATTTCAAAATTGACATTGAAAATGTTGCAGATAAAAGATATCTCCTAAGATAATTAAACAACTAAGCTCGTTTGAAAAAGCATTTCAGTTTCAACGTTCCATAAATATTTATTCACTCGGCATCATTGCCCAAAACCCAAAATGAAGATAAAATTCCAATTCACAGCTACT
The DNA here is from genome assembly GCF_963169125.1 of Humulus lupulus. Classification (NCBI taxonomy): domain Eukaryota; kingdom Viridiplantae; phylum Streptophyta; class Magnoliopsida; order Rosales; family Cannabaceae; genus Humulus; species Humulus lupulus. The sequence continues at coordinate 235,209,669 of NC_084797.1, forward strand.
GTATGTGTGTGTGAATATATATATATATATATATATATATATCAAAGCTTATCATCACTGCCAAATATTCATGTATTTAATAACAAAATCAAAGACGTACATTGGTTTTCCGGCGGCCAATTTTTAAAGCGGAAGCCAATCTCCGAAGCTGCCAATTCCTAAGCTTCACGGGTTCTTCTTCTTCGTCCTCATCTTCGTCTTCGTCTTCGTCTTCGTCTTCGGCCTCGTCCTCGTCCTCGCCATCAACATCCAAATCGTCATCTGTCATATCAAACACCCGAGCAAGTTCTTCGTCAAGCTTAGCAAGGTCCTCTTCACTAATCTCCTCGTCGTCGTCTTCGCCATCAAACAAAGAAAGGTCCGCCTTCTTGAGGTCTTCTTCTAGCTGAGCAAAGAGTGCTTCAATGGCATCTTCATCTATCTCATCCTCATCAACATTTCTACCCAACTTTTTCTGCTATCAAAATATATTTTTTAAAAATTAAAAAAAAAAACAAATTGAAATTTGAATATTCGGATAGAGTAAAAGACCTTCTTGTTGTTCTTTTTCGCTAGAGAAGAAGATGTGGTTGGCGTGGGATTACTATGGTTTCGACGGCGAGCGAGAGTGAGTGTGGATATGGACCGAGGGTGAGGATTAGGCCGTATAGTCAGATGTTGCAGCGTAATGCGGCGGAGCTGGTTCGATAGGAAGCGGTCGCCGCCAGGAAGAGAGGCGCCATGGAGGCCCGCGAGAGGAGTGTTAAGCGCCGATGCTAAACCCATTTTGGCTCGTTCACCGGTTCTGCGTGCTGTTCTGACTGAAGATAAGTCCCACCATTTGAAACGATGTCGTTTCTCCTTCTGTCAGATCCAGGTGAAATGACGCGGATACCCCTACTGACATTAGAGGAAAAGAAAAGAAAAAATCTCTGCTTTGGTATTGAGGGAAATGAAATTGTTATTTTTCTTGCACCCTATTAAATAAAAAAAATTAATTTTTAAAATTATATCTAACATTTTTTTTTTCAATATTTTTTTTTGACATTCTTTAATTTCTTTTTAAATTTATTTTATATTTTTCTCATAACTCTTATTTAAACAAATTTATATATATTTTTCATTTTAATTTTTTATTTAAAATATATATTATTTATATGTATTTTTTAGAATATGAAAAATTAAAAAATTAAAAAAAAAAAGTAAGCACAAATTGAATATATGTTAATTTTTAATCAAAATAAAGCATACTAATCAAATTTTAGGGTGTAAATATAATACACATTTATTTATTTTATTTTTAAAAATTGTATTAATTTATTATTATTATTATTTTTAATAATCATATAATTATTAAATAAGTAAATAATGTAATATATTATAAAAGAATGATATAAACATATTTAAAAAAACTAAAGCATTGTTTATAGTTTAAATAAATGTTATACCCCAAATTTCAAGACGAATTATATTATCTCGAAGTGTAGGCTCGAAGAGATAATTGAATTAAGAATAAATATGTATATATATATAAATTAATGATATGTGCACCCAAAATATGCACATAAACATTATACATAATGATATGTCACTGCATTTTAAAACAGTGGGTCCCATTTTAATAAATGTGATTGGCTAGGCTAAACTGTCTCATCACTGTATGTAATGTTTGAATGTATATTTTTTGTGCCCGTATCATTACTCACACACACACATATATATATATATTATCAAATGTGAACATGTTGTCAATATTGGTGCCACGCCACCATCTGGCTCGAAATGGGGAGTTAACTCGAAAGGTTTGGAGTGTGACTAGAGGTGGACCTTGAAAGATCGGAAGTTGATGACTCGAACGATGTTGGAGGTGTCAGCTCGAATCATGGTGTAGGCTCGGAAGGGTATGTTCGTGAGATACCATGTTATTACACTTAAATAATTATAACCTGTATTCATGGATTTGATTATGTGTTTGTTTAGTCAACTCGGTTCCTAATGAATTCTTTATATTTCAAATTCAAAATGTAATGTTGTTGTAACTTCCCTAAAATTCTGGGAAGGAATATTTGAACTCTGTAATGTCTCATGTCACTATGACTGCTTCCTGGAATGACGACTGACCCTACAAACCAACACGATGCTTTGTCCTCACTCGCACGCTTCCTGGGAAAACTTCCCAGGATGTCACCCGTATTTCCAGCGTGCTTTGTCCTCATTCGCACGCTTCCTAGGAAAACTTCCCAGGATGTCACCCGTCTTTCCAGCGTGCTTTGTCCTCACTTGCACGCTTCTTGGGAAAACTTCCCAAGATGTCACCCATCATGAGACTACTCCAGGTCAAGCACGCTTAACTTTGGAGTTCTCAAGTGATGGTCTACCGAAAAGAAGATGCATCTTGTTGATATAGGTAGTACACATCAATCCATTTAAGTCATATTCAACTATGTAGCCATACCTACACAGTCTTAAAATCATCACACTTGACCTTCCCCAGGCGATGTGGGATTGCACAGCTTTTTTACCCCGTCTTTCTCCTTACGGATCATAGGATACTGACTGTCACAAACTCAATCTATAAATATTGAGATTGTTAATTTGTATAGGGCACACTCAATTCTTATACACCAAAACTCTATGGAATTGCTTCCAAGCTTTAACACAGACTATCTTGATAAAAGTGATTCGTGGACTAGGTAAATTTAACTATCGAACCATGTAAAAAATCTATTTTCTTATTTTTTTCCTATTTTAATTATAAATACTTAATTGCTCTTATTTTTTGTTAACAAAAAACATCGTAAACAAAAAATATAAAAAATTGTTAAATTAAGAATTCGTTAGAAACATAATTTTTATATATAAAAAGATATCGTGCATTTTAATTTTATAATTAAATATATTTTTAGAAAAATACGAGTGAATTTAATATAATAAAGTATTAAAAAAAATTAATTGAAACTAAATTTAAAAAGTTTATTTATCAAATTTTAATTATTTAATTTAAAAAATATTTTAAGCCAACAAAAAAGTTATTAACTTTAATTTGATAAGTTATTTTCTCTGTACTATAAGACCGTAATTGGTGATTATACTATCAATCATCCTATAATTTGCTATTAAAGAAAATATCATCCTATTATAATTTTTCGTTTTAAATAAATAAAATATCAATTTTAAATTTCTATACTTTGTTGATTTTTTCGAGGTTTTTTTTCGGAGTTTAAAGTTTTTTAATTAACGATAAAGTTAAAAATGGTAACATGATTGTCAGAAATAATGTAAAGTAATGCTTGAATGTACTTGTGAATCTTGCATTAGATTTACTTTAATTGCATATGAAAACATTATGATTTTTTTTTAATTACGTGTGTCGCACAAGTTTATAAAGAAGAAGAATGTAAATGCTACATACTCACATGAGTTTAATATTACTTCTTCTGAAAAAATATATTCATTTTATTGAGCATAAAAAAATAGTAATATTTAGAGTTTTTTTTTATAAATATTTTTTGAATTAATTTCCATGCTATGATTATTACATACTCCGAGTGTTTAAATGACAATAGTATTTAATATACTTAGAAATAGAAAGTCAAATGTGTATAATATATATTTAAATTATTTTGATTGTCAGAACATTAGTAAATTATTTTGAATAATTTATTAAGTATGACCAAATGTTTTAACATAAAACACACATCAATCTTTAGTTGGGACTCCACTTAGTAAAAACTCAGATTTTATTTTTTACTTTTTACTTTTTACTTTTATGTTAAATTGGATATAACATTCCACAAATAGAAGCAGTATATTTTGCATGGGATGTCAGTTGATAGTGTTTGCCATCTCTTTTAATGGTAAGAATTTACTTAAAAAATTCTATGTCTAAAATTTCCTTTCCAAAAATGAGACTATTTTCAGCCAAACTTTTATTTCTCCATTTCCAAAATTTCCAAGGTCCCCACCCTTCAATTTCAGATTTTCGAAACAGCCAATACCAAGTTAGCAACAGCTGCCATCTATTTTGTTTCGAATATTGAAGTCTATCACAACATAATTATCTCTCTCTTTTTAAAATTTATTTTAAGTACAATGTCATTGAGAATGTTAAGTCAATTTTGTATCAATCTTTTTTTTGCATGACAGGTCATGTAATTAAGCTAATTTAGTAATTGATAAAGAATTGAGTTACTAAAATAATGCAAATAGTGAGTAATTTAAATATGCAAGCAAACTTTTTAACAATAGTAACTAAAAGAAATGGTTTGATCATATTATTTACATCATTATTATTATAATGTGCTGACTGATGATTAATAAGTCTGATTTTTTTTTTAATATTAAAACTAAAAAAAGAAGAAAAAAATAAAAATAATAAAAAAGGAAAGTGGTTGAGTTCTGTAATTATCCTTTCATCCACCAATTGCAGACCAACTTATTGGAAAGAGAGAATCATCCATAACTTTTCTCTGCCACTTCCCACCCAACTACTGAACCACCGAATACAAGAACACAGAGAGTGTCCACAAATGAAATATCAATAACCATACACAAAATAAATAAGCCAATATTGTTTTCCCTCATGGGGAACCCAAAGTTTCAAACTTGGGATATATAAATAAACCAGAAATTGCTCTTGAGAGCTCCATGGATGATTATTAACCGGAAGAATTTCTTGGGCCCAAGTCCAAATTTTTAAACCACTGATATATGGTGAGGATAAACAGATGAAAACCCATTAGCTTGATATTGTATTTTGCTAAATATTTTCATTTAAAGTTAGTGTTTTTCTTCAATTTTTTGGTACCCTTTTGCTGGCTCTATTGATTGTGTTTCTGGGTTTTTTTTAGAGTTTTGATTTTTACTCTTCTTTTTGATGTATTGTGTGTTGATATTTGCTATATTTGCTTGAGACTCTTTTCCGTGGTTCTGATGTTATGTTACTTTTTGTTGTTCGTTTCCATATTTTTGTCTTGTTAAATGGATTTGAGGGTTGTGCAGAGACTGTAGTAGATTGTTCTCATCGTGGGCCTCTCTTGTCAAGACTGGTTTGAAACATATTATTCTCTACAGTTTACAGGGCCAGAATCGAATACATTACTAGATTCTGATTTGCTTTATTAAGTTCAAATGTCCCATATTTTTTATATTTGATAATATTTTATGTCTGTAATGATATTCTCTCTAACTACCTGTGGTACCAATCTCTCTAATTGTCTCTTTTTTAACTGTTTTCAGTTCCAAGTAATAATTACTTCTTTGAAATCTTCTTGATTACTTCTCTATTCTATTGCCTCATATTGATTTTGTTTCTTGTGTGTCATGTAATAAGGTGGGAGAGAAAAAGAAAGAAAGCGCAGATGAAGATACCAGATTGGCCAAGTTAGTGTCATTGCAGAAGTTTAAATTTTAGGAATTGGACTTAACTTGGTCTTGAACTGAATTCATGCTTAGTTAAAGGGCTCCAATAATCTGTGTTTTGATTCTCCAAGGGGCTGAAATCCAGTTTCATTTGTGGTCCTTACTCCCTAGTTTCAACATGGGAAATGGGAGGAAACTCAAGAATCAGTGGGAGTTTAAGAAAAGAGAGAATGAATTTGACTCTCCTTGTAATGAGTATAATTCAAGTCAAAGTCAAGAGCCAACACCAAAGAAGATTAAACTGGTTTCGAGTTTGATTTCGCATAAAAAGGATGAATCAATCAGAAAAGGTAGAGTCCAGCAGGATGGTGGGATTGGTCTTTGTATTGGGATTCAGCCAAAATTGGAGGGGGAAAAGAAAGGACATACTGAAAGGAGTAAAAAGGATAGTTCTTTAACTAGTAATGACAGTGGAGAAAAGAGTACTGAAACTACTGCTGATGAGCTTTTTGCTTTAGATGATCTCAAGCTCTTAATGGAGTCCTTATTGGAGGATCTTAAGGTGACAAGAGAAAATTTGTTTACATGGATGAAAGAGGAAATGCAAAAATTGTTGGCACATGAAGAAATCTCTGAGGAGAAAATTGGTTTACATAATGAAAACAGCTTTCAGGAGAACATCCAGGTTTGTCCCAAAAAGAGTGTCAAAGAAACTATCTTAGTTCAAGGTGAAAACAACTTAAAGGAGAATTTTCACTTGAACCATCATAACAAGTTTCCAGGTACAAAATTGCAGCATCAGAGCAATCTCAGAGAAAACATACTGGCGAAGGATAAAAGCTACTTCAAACCTCGCCTGAGAGATGAAAACAGCAATAACAGGTCTTCAGAGAGGTCCATTGAAAGTGAGGGGGAATCAAGTTTTGATAATTGTTATGAAACACTTGAAGATTTAGACGATTATGCTGAGTCCTCCAGACACAGAATATCATCAACAGACAAGGGTAGAAAAGAAAGCTTGACCTTGCATGTTAAGTCCGATATTCAATCTTGTCATGCCAACTATAGTGACCAAATTACAACATATGAAAATTGCAATGGGGGAGCTTTAGAGAGCTACGTGGAAGAAAAAAAGTTGCATGATCAGAATTCCCACCAAGCACTGGAATTTCAAGTTGATTATGATTTTGAAATGGAATCCATAACAGCACCTCCAAAGAAAAAAGGACATTTTGGGTTATTATCTGTTGAGTCTAGTACCACATCCCATCTTTCCAATCAAGCAGCTTGTTCAATGTCTTCAATGGTACCATCTGTGCAGCCATGTTTAAATAGCCATAGACTTGAAATTTCTTCTTGCAGTTATGTTCAGCCAATAGATACTGGCAACAGAAATGGCCAGAGTTTGGAAGGAGCAAATCATGAAGGAAAGGCTTCAAGCCTGCTACATGAAGAAAGAAACAGAAGTTTTACTAGACTAAATACTGGGAATGTGGGTTCATTTATTCAAGGAAGTGTATCTAATGCAATCATTGGAACTGGGTTGACTGATTCCCAATGTCCGGGTATAGTTACTGGTTTAAGCCTGCCAAGAAACCGGTTCAGTTTTGAAAATCAAATCCGCGAAAAAACCAACATATCAGGTTTGAAGTTGGATGGAGGAGCCTTGAGCTTTTCTGGTGGAAGAAGCTATCCTGTATCAGAACACTATGCTGCCAACAAGTTTGGCAGCCATTCAAATAATAAACCTGAGAGTAGGCTTCACTCATTTTCAAATCTCAGGTCTCAGTGACATTGAACACAGAACAGCAACAACAACCCATGACACTCTTGTCAATTTTCTTTTACTGTTGTTCAACCTCACCAAACTATGAATTTGGGCTTCATTTTCAGGAACAGTCACTAGTTATGCTTTGGCATACTCTCTCTCTCTCTCTCTCTTTCATTCACACATTTGAAAAAGAAGAACAAGTAAAGGAATATGCACCAAATCTGAATTGAGAGACTGTTGTTTGATCACACTTTCTCCAATATTGGAAAATTCTTTTGACCAATGGGGAGGAGATGCTTAAGCCTTGTTAGTTGTTAATGCTAACACAATAAAATAAGCTTTACTTTTGGGAATTTTATTCCTACTTTTGGATTTGCCTTTTCTCTTCAAATTAGTATATGGGAATTGAATGGTATCTGTTCTTTGAAACTTATTAATTTTTCCCCTAGTAGCACACTATATGTACATTCATTAACTTGTCCTTTAAAAGATTATTCTTGCCACTTTTATAACAAATGCAATTCCTCCAAATCATGTTTATGCAACTTGACACGAATTGGAGTCGTGTTAACTTCACACTATTTTATAAAAAATTATCAAAAGAAGATCATTTTGTAAAATAGAAAATAAAATCTATTTTCACAAAATGCTCAAATAAAAATTGATAACACAGCAAGAATAATATGAGGCATATTTAGCCCTCCAACACTATTTTTTGTGTGCTTCTCTCCTGAAATGTGTAACAGTCCAGCCAAAGTAGCAGTTTCATTCTTTTAATGGCTTTTTCAACCATCATCCAAAAAATAGTGTAAGTTATCTTTTTAGTCGAATATATAAAAATATATAGATAGATTTTCATGATCATACCTTTAAGGATAATCCAAAATATGTGATCTACACAACATGTCATTTAACTGTAAAGATGGTGGGGGTCAGCTGTCTATGAAAGCAGCTGTAACTCTCATCTTAAATATAAATATTTATATATGTATACATATATTGAACAATTTTTTTTATCGGGCTTCACTTTAAGCTTTACCGGTAGGGTTTTTAGTGTTTTTCGATTCGTGAACTGTTTTCGGTGCGACTTTTTTTATAACCGTGTATATTGTAGCTATTTATTAGAGCATCATGCAAATTTTCAGAAAATTCCGAATAGTTTACAGTATCAAAAACTAGGTTCAAACATGTTGTTTTTCACGCGCATAAAAAAAATTAGTCACGCGTGCAACAATATATTTGAACCTAGTTTTCGGTATTGTAAACTATTCGGAATTTTCTGAAAATCTGCAGGATGCCCTAAATAGCTACAATATACACAGTCAAAAAAAAAATCACGCCAAAAACTATTCACGGGTTGAAAACAATGAGAGTCATACCGGTAGGGCTTAAAATATAGTCCTATGAGAGAATTCCCTACATATATTATCTCAATTTTACTTTTACCTTTTAACAGATGGGCATGTAATTATAATTTTGATAATTTTGAGACCACTCCAGTGACTTTCTTACTTTATTTATTTTTAAATACATCTCAAAAACTTCATTATTTGTATTTTTTTTTTACATAAATTTGTAAATTATACCGATTTCTCTATTTTTTTTATTATTTAAATAAAGATATTATATATTTTTTAATTTCTTTTCTTAATTTCAAATATAAAATAAGGAGTAGTGAGGAGTGAGAAGAGATTGAGAAGTGAGAAAAGAGAGATATTATTAATAAAAAATGTTTGAAAATGAATTGCAATCTTTAAATGAAGAGAATCCATTATTATAATAATAAAATAAATAAAAATAAGAATAGAGCATTAAATAGATTTTTTTTTTTCTACTTTCTTTTTCTTTATATTTTGAAGTTTACATCATTGTTTGCATCATTGTGACATGGTAGTTTAATAAGTATAGTTTTTGAGCTACTTAGATTTAATGTAAATCATTAATTAGGTATACTTTAGTTTGTATCACATTCACATTTAATGATTTTGGTTTAATATGTGGAAAAAATCAACAACATTATCTTATGAGTGACATGACCAAGATTTTTTATTATTTTGAATTTGGAAAATGTTGGTTTTTAAAGTGTAGTAATGTTATTTGGGACAAAGTCTAAGATAGTGCACCAAACCCTGTTTTGGCTTGTTCCAAAAAACAGTAAGGCCAAAACCAACCGAACGATCAAACGACTTTTTGATGTGAAATTCACATCATTTCTCTTTCAACCGCACGGTAATTTTTGCTGCATTTTGGTGATATGCTACAGCTATATGGTGGGACAAGACTTTTTTTTTTCCTTTTTAATTTTTATATTAATATTTTATAAATTATATTATTTGTGGTGCAAGTTTAGTTAGTTTATATTGTAATTTAATTGTAAACCAAATATGCAATTAATAATTCGTATTAAAAATTTTAATATATCATTATTAAATATTTGTATATTTTTTTAAAAATTTAATAAATATTTATAAGAAAATGAAAATTAACATGCAAATTGATTAAAAAAACATCAAACAAAATTAAAAAAAAAATCAAATTTAAACATATATTACAAAGTTAAAATCAAACACACCCAATATAAAATAATTAATAATAATTTTATTAAATTTTGATTTAGTAAAATAATATAATAATGAAGAGAATATCTTATTTCATTAGTAAAATAATATAATAATAGAAAATATATATTTTTAGTGTAATTTTAGTATTATGATTGGAATTGAAAAAAATAGTGCTAAAAATAGTGTAATTTTAAATGTTGGTTCAATACCAAAATATATTTTATGGTTGTAGTTAGTTTAAGTATGAAAAATTTCAGGTCGATGACTTGTCAGAAAATAATCATTTCTTGAAGGACCATTTTAAAAAATAAAATAAAAATAAAAATAAATCATTTTACTTTTCTTTAAAATGTAGATATTAATGAAACTTTTTATTTTTTTTATTATGATTTATTTTTACATAGAGATTTAAAATTTAAATCAACCATTACTAAATATAAAAAAAATGTTGGGAATATTAATTTTTAAAATATTTTGTTTGCAAAAATAATTTTAAAATAATTAAAAATTAATGGAGATAATTGTTTCAACCAATCTAATAGTAACTTAGTATTTTAATATGACTTGTGAATTGTGATATGAAAATAAATTTAGAATGTGGGATCATGGAAAAATGTACTTTTGAAGAAATTTAATTATTGTAAATACATTTTTATGATATTTACCATCTAAATAAACAAAACAAGTAGAATGGCTCAATAGTTTTGGTGTAAAAAATTAATAACTCATGAGAATGTCACATTATAGTTTTGTTTATTTTTCTTACGAACGTAAGAGAAAAGGTTCCAACAATTAGAATTCTTCAAGGGGTATATTTGTAATGCGAAAAAATTTAATAAACAAAAAATAAAATAAAAACTAATAATTTAATATATATATTTATCATATTCTTTATATATCAAAGTGCAACCATATGGTTTAGTCAAAAAATAAAAGTGCAACCATATTTCTAAAGATAGACTCATCCAATTGTAGAATCAAATGGCAAATAATTGCATTTTTTAATAAAAATATTCAATATTTAATCTTTTAAAAAAATATATAAAATAGAAATATATATGTCTATCCACTATATCTTCTTCTACTTCGATCTCCTTTCAAGCATAGATATGAAATAGTTCCTTTTTCTCTTTAATCAATCCATCGTGCAACTTTAAAGATTCTAATCAAGGTCTAAATAATCATAACCAAAAACAATTCAACATCTTAATAAATAAATATGTTTTTATGTATTTTCAAAACATATCTCATTGATATCCTAAAAATATAAAAAAACTACTTTCGCTCCACATATTTTTACATAAAAATAACATTTATTAATAGTAAATAATATATTTTCTAATTTAATATTTTATGTTACTAATTATAAATATACATTCCAAATTAGTCTCAACTAAATATTAAATATATATATATCAAATAAAATAAATACAATCAAAATGATACAAAATAAAATAATATAATATTCCCCACTTATTAAATGATAATTCTCTAGTAATAAATTGTTGTAATATTTATTCAACCAATCAAACATTATATTATAGAATAATATAATACAAAAGTCACTTTCTTTATTAAATCAAATACAAACATACACGAATCTTTCTTGTTTTGAATATATTCAACATCGAGAAAAATTATTAAGAAAAAAAATCAAAATTTGTATAAAATTCATAATCTATTTTCATTGTTAAAAGTAAACTTAGGTAATTAAAATTATAATATCTATTATTTATTCATTATTTTGTTATAAAAAAAAGATATTAACGACATAAATACTTAAGTTTATAGATGTGTTGCACTTAAGTACCTAATTTATTTTTTTAATAGCATAAATTCCTCACATTTATTTTTTGTTGCAACCGTTACTTGTTATCTCCTTAAGTAGCAAATGCAAAACTTTTTAAATAAGTATATTGGCGGTATAAATACATATGTTTATATAAATGTTGTACTTAAATACCTAGCTTTTAAGTGCAACAATTATATAAACTAATGTATATATGCTACTAATACTCAAATAAAAAAATTTGGTATTTACAAAAGTAACGGTTGTTATGGTAGATATTTATGCCGTAAAAAAAAAGTTAGGTATTTAAGTACAACAAAAAATATAAACTTAGGTATTTATCACGCCAATAAACTTAAAAAAAATGTTTTATAAATCTCTGTCAGTAGATTATTAAATTATTAATGATGGGTATTGTAGTAGCAAGACTTATAGTAATAATGAAAAAAAATTATTTCTTAAATTTGAAGCATTAGAAAGTATATTTAATGGAATATACTTTATTTTATATAATTTAATTACCTTGATTTAAAAAAAAATTAAGAGTATATAATCCAAAAAATGTTCTCTAAAAAAATCCAAAAATGCAAATTTAAAAAAGAAAAACTTTGAAAAAAAACAAAAATAGTTCCACAGACAATACTATATTTTTTTAGTATTTATTTGTTCTCTCGGCCTTTATCGTACGGACATATTTAATTACTTATTACCGGTAAACCCGGTTATTATTAATAGTAATTAAAAAAATAAAACAAAAACTTTATAGAATAATTAAAAACAAAAGAAGGGTATACTAATACGACAGCGTTTTAGTATTGTATTTCAGTAAAACTAGATAGACAGATAGATCCACCGTCTTATATTATTTATTTATAAATTTATTAAAAATATTTTAATAATTTACTTTCGTCTTGTCCAATCATGAAGTTTTGGGTTTCACTGTGAAGAACAAGACCCCTGCTTTATATATAAATATGGAGAGAGAAGATTGTGATGCAGCAGAGAGAGAAAACCCAGCCGGGTGTTGCTGAAATCTAGTGGATGAGCTCTGGAATTCATGGATTTGCAGAGGGTTTGGAGCTTTGTTATTCTATCAGCTGTGATTTTATTGGTCTATAGTGCTTGTTCTGTTACAGCTGGGGATATTGTGCACGATGACGAAAATGCTCCCAAGAAGCCTGGTTGTGAGAACAACTTCGTTTTGGTATGTTAAATGTTGTTTTTTCTGCTTGCCTGTTTCTGGTTTGGGTGTTTTGAGAGCTGGGTTTTGCTTAATTTTCATCATTTTGTTCAATTTGAGTAATGGGTTTTTTTATTTATTTCGTAGTTGCTTAGTTGTGGAAGAAACTGATGATGGTGGTGGTGGTGGTTATATGAATATATCAGTATTCCATGATCGTTTTGGTAGTTGGAACGGTTGGTGTACATAGAAGTTGGGCATAAGAAGTTCTTTTTTCTTTTCTTGGTTTTCATTTGGAGTGGGATTTGGCTTGGTGATTTTTGTTTCCTTTAGTTATTTAGGGTTTTAAATTTTAGATTGATAAGGCCTAATCTTTGTAGAGTAGGGTGTTTCAGTAGATTCCACATATTCCATGTAAATTTTAATTAGTTTTTTTTATTTCCTAAACCCCTTTTAATTTTCAATGAAGTAAATATCCATTTGAATTAGTAAAGATTTTTTTACTTTGATTACTTGATAGGTGCAGTAAATCCATTATCATAATCATAGTTTGGAGAAAATGGTCAGCTGTTTTATGCATTGTGCTAGTAAGAGATTTTGACACAAGGAGTAATTGTTATTTAATCTTTCTCTTTTAGTACATATGTTCTGCTTTCCAACCAGCTTTTATTTAGATTGGGACTTTGGAGTATGGCTTTTCAGTTCAGTAGGAATCATGTTGAACTGGATGTTGCTATCTGATTTTAGAAATATTGGGGGTAGATTAATGCTTATGGGAGTTGTGCAAATTTTGTGATTTCTTCTATCTGATCGTTCGCCATTTCTGTTTTCTAAGGTAAAAGTGCAAACTTGGGTTAATGGTGTAGAGGCTAGTGAATTTGTTGGTGTTGGTGCTAGATTTGGCAGGACCATTGTGTCAAAAGAGAAGAATGCAAATCAAACTCGCCTTACTCTCGCAGACCCCCGCGATTGTTGTAGTGCACCTAAGAATAAGGTTTTTCAACTAACCTGTATACTATAAGCATTTGTCAAGGATCCCACAATGTGAAGCAAATATGTTATCTGTTATTAACTTTTAATCATGCGTAATTTGAACTTATTAGCTTGCTGGAGATGTCATCATGGTGGATCGAGGTAAATGCAGATTCACAGCTAAGGCGAATCATGCAGAAGCTGCTGGTGCTTCAGCTGTCCTCATTATAAACAATCAGAAAGGTATTTAGAATCTATTTGTGTGTATTTATTTATTTTATTAGCGTTCAGCTATATTTTGCTATATTTTCATGTCAAACTTTTTCTCTTTTTTTGACAGAACTTTACAAGATGGTCTGTGAGCCAGATGAAACTGATCTAAATATACACATACCGGCTGTTATGCTACCACGGGATGCTGGCTTGAGCTTAGAAAGAATGCTGCTTAACAGTTCGTCAGGTAATGCTTCTGTTATCATTGGAGATTGTAAAGAAATAGAGTTTGTTTTTCAAATCGTATTTGAATGTAGGTTGGGACCTTTTTCTTTTCTGTTTAGAATTGGACACTAACCTTAGACTTTAATTTCTTTCAATGTGTAAATATATGTAGGTAGGACTTCATTTGGTGCAGTCTGCATGTATATTCTATTATATTGAATTTGATCAATCAATGTTTATATTGACTTGAACATGATTGAAAAGATGAAACTAAAAATTAAGTGGAGAAACTTTGTTTGGGGGTTCAAGTTTTGCTATGTGGTTATATCATCCTCACTTTAAATCCTTATTGAAATTTTCCTAATTGTTGCGCCCAAGCAGTGTTCGTGCAGCTGTACTCTCCACTGCGCCCAGTAGTCGATATTGCTGAAGTATTTCTATGGTTGATGGCTGTTGGTACCATCTTATGTGCATCTTATTGGTCTGCATGGAGTGCCAGAGAAGAAGCTATTGAACATGACAAGCTATTAAAGGTCACTCTCTCCCAGATCTGAAGTAAATAGGCCTAGCTTCATGCACACGAACTTATATATTCATACATATAGTTGTTTAAAATACAGACACACCTACTTGCATCGTAAGCATTTATACATTTTTTTTTCCAGGTCTTTGGTTGTTACTATTATTGATTTGTAAATTTATCCTGTTCGTATAGGACGCTGTTGATGAAATTCCAAGCGAGAAAGTCATGGGCTTAGGTGGTGTAGTAGACATCAGCACAACGTCAGCCGTTCTGTTTGTTTTAATTGCATCGTGCTTTTTAGTTATTCTCTACAAGCTAATGTCGGCCTTGCTCATTGACCTTTTGGTTGTCCTATTTTGCATTGGGGGTGCAGAGGTATAAATTTCCCTGTTTCTAGTTCTTGTTGTACTAAATGCAAGATACTTTTTATATCTTCTGGTCTATTTGGTGTCACACATTAAAAGAGAAGTGTTGAATATTTCCAAAATTGGTATTACTGTTTGGAATCTATATAAAATAGATATTAATAGCTTGGGCTTATTGTTTTTTACATAGGTACAAATATACTTCTTGTTCTTGGATCAATTCTAACCTCTTCTAGTTTCTTTTTATGTAGGGTTTGCAAACTTGCTTGGTTGCTTTGTTATCTAGGTACAGCTTTTTTCTTACTAAGATATGGCTTTTCAGAGTGTAATGATGACTCTCCACTTCATTACATGATATTCAGCTACATCCATAATCTTAAATTGGCTGATTAAACAAAAAAAGCATCTAAGTACTTGCTAGATATGGCGTGCATGTTACATAATTCTACATTAAACAAATATGTGGCTTCTCATTCCAATCATATAATTGTAAACGGTATTGTATTTCGTCACTGATCTTAAAGGTGGCTGTCAGTTAATTGCCTTCCATATGGTTTGGAGACTTCGCTTTATGTTTCAAGATCCTGGCTAAATCTTATCTATGTATGCTTCTTCAGGTGGTTCAGACGCACTGCAGAATCGTACATTAAAGTACCTATCCTTGGAGCTGTTTCATACCTGACTTTGGCTGTTTCTCCATTCTGCATAGTATTTTCTGTCCTTTGGGGAGTTTATCGCAATGTCTCCTTTGCTTGGATAGGTCAAGATATCCTTGTAAGAGAGATTTTCTAATTAAGAACTTCATCCTAATTATTTAAGTGGGTTACATGGCATGACTAAAGCTTGCTAACATTCGATTTTTTTTTTCAATCAGGGAATTGCACTGATTATCACAGTTCTTCAAATTGTCCATATACCTAATCTCAAGGTAAAGAGTCAAAGCTATCAGGTTTACTGGTTAGTAATGATCATATTTTTAAGTTCTCTGAATCATTGTCCTTTGGGGAAATTACTTTATTTTAATGATGTCTATGATCAAAGGCTTAAAGTATCCTCTTTGATATCATTGAAATTGAAGTGTTGTTGACCCCTTACTCGTGCATTCTAGGAGTGGTTTATTGTAAATATTCTCATCTAGTGAGAAAGGAATAGGGATTTGTTTTAAAAGATTGTCTAGACTCCATATCTCCATGCTGATATCTCTTTAGTGATGCCACATTTTGTGATGATCTGACAACTGATGTGAAGCTGTTTGTCAATCAGGTCGGTACAGTTCTTCTCAGTTGTGCCTTCTTGTACGATATATTTTGGGTTTTTCTTTCCAAAATAATGTTCCACGAAAGCGTGATGATCGTGGTTAGTATTCCTTGTAACTTTTACTCTACAGTGATTAGCTTCCATTATAAGTATTCACTTGAAATTTTGGGTTTGAAACGCTGAAGATTCGTTTATTGCTCTATTTTAGGTGGCTCGTGGCGACAAAAGTGGGGAGGATGGTATTCCAATGCTACTAAAAATTCCAAGAATGTTCGATCCATGGGGTGGTTACAGTATCATTGGATTTGGTGATATCTTACTACCAGGACTGCTAGTAGCATTTTCACTCAGGTTTAAGCTCTGCATTCCTTTATTACTTACTAGAAACTAATTGACAACATAGAATTTTGGCATATGTAGTCCTTGATTTTTCAAATTTTGCTTATGTAGTTCCTTGATTATTTAAGTTATGACAATTTGGTCTCCGAATTTGCCACATCATAATTAATGGATCAAATTAACCACAACTGTAATTTTCTTTAGAGACCAAACAACTTAAAAAGTCAATAGACCAAATGTGCCAAACTTGAAAAATCAGAGGCCAAATTTTTACGACTTAAATAGTCAAGAGACCAAATGTGCTAGTTACCTTTCTTCTATTATATTTGGCTTGAAGACTACATTTAGATTGCCTCTGCAAAAGCCATTCTAGCTCTAGATAATCTAAAATCCCGAAATCTCTTCCTTTTGTTGCCCTTGTTTACACAGAGAGAGAGGAAACTCTAGAGGGTTAAGCTCAAATGATTAGGCATGTGGTTTGCTCCCACAAGGTCTGAGGTTCTAGTCCCTCTTGGGTACTTACTTAACAATTGTTATTGATTCTTGGTCTCCAAATATTGCAAGGTTAGATAGGGAGCCTAGTTTAATATATATATATATATTTATAGAGAGAGAGAGAGAGAATACCAGAATCTTCTATATCTTCTATTATCCGGCCTTTACAGTGGTTATGCTTTTGTGGAATCTCTTATATTTGAATTTTGATCAATGTCAATTACAATTATATAATTGCAGGTATGATTGGCTGTCAAATAGGACTCTCAGAGCCGGTTACTTCTTGTGGGCGATGCTCGCTTATGGATTAGGTGAGAAACAAACACACTGCACTCTTTATTATTAAATTTCACTGGAACTTGATGTACTTGTCTACTTAGCACCTCTGGTTCTCAGCTACTTGTTCACATTTCCATTTCCACACTACTTTGTTGCCCCCTTTCCTAGCTTTCTTAAGTAACTCAAAAATACTTATCATTTCAAACCCGTTACAGGTCTTCTCATAACTTATCTGGCACTAAATTTAATGGATGGGCACGGCCAACCCGCACTGCTTTACATCGTCCCTTTCACACTCGGTAATATTTCTCTATCTTTTCTGTTTTTTTGCCATGGCTGCGGAGTTCCAAATAACTTGCTATAACTCTTATATAAACTGTGCCCGAATTCACATATCGATGCAGGAACCTTCCTGACATTGGGGAAGAAGAGAGGTGACCTTAGGAATTTGTGGAGCAGAGGTGATCCAGACAGACCCTGCCCACATATACAACTTCAACAAAGTCATGAATTAGACGAAGATAATTAGGAGACAACTTATTTACTTATTGTATAATATAACTATAGGGTTGGTTGGTATCCTATATATAATATTGCTTAGCTTTAGGAAATATGGTGAAGAACTTACTCTAAAGAAGCAACCTTGTATTATTGCATATTAGTGATTATGAAAGCACTTGGTCTTTAAGTTGTATACAGTGATTAATCAAGTTTAGTTTTTGGTTCCCAGCTTTAAATACAACAAGGGAAAAAGAAAAAGGAAGAGTGAACTTTCAGTGTAATGAGAGTACTAAAGCGTTGTTTTTTATTTTTTTTAATAATCTAAAGCTTTATATGCAAAATTATTACAAACATGGAATGAAAATAGTTGTACCTAAACACTAAATATTTGTTTCTTTATTAATGGATACTATTGATGAAAGTGCAATGATAACTTTCCTTAGGGCTAAACTTTCTTTCCCGGCTTATGATGGATATTCTTGCTTCGAAATGTTGTACAAGTCAGACATCATTTTCAAAAAATAGTATGTGAATATATGATTGAAAGTGATTAAAAAAACAAAAAAATACTTGTGTATTTTCTAGAACCACAATAATAATAAGTGGAGAAGAAAACAACATTCCACTCAAAGTACTAAAAAATATTATACGGTAATTTGATAGTTTAGTCTAACTGATTATATTTATTAAAATTTAAACATTATTTTAAAAAGTACTAATATGTTATTATGTGTAATATTTGAGTATATATTTTGGATAAAATTAAATATTTGGTCTACCTAAGTTATATTTGGGTGCATAAGTGGTGGTTTTATATATAAGAAGATTCAAAGTAGTGAAAGAGAATTGCAACGAATTACATGACTGAACCATCAAAAGATTTGCCAGATCATAATATTCCCTTATCCAAGGTAATGTACATAAGAAACCTACCTTTATACAAAGCTTGTTCATTTCATTTGGAACCACCTTGAACAATCAAAACCATATTTTTTGGAGTTTCAAGTTTTATCATAGAATCATATAATTGATCTTTCAGCAAACAATCAAAGAAAAAAAAATTCTTCCTGATAAAGCAATAGACCTAAATGCCACGTGGACTGTATTAGTGATTGAAGCATACCACTAACACTGCCTATTCAAAAATCCCAAATCACATTGAGCATTCAATCTAAAATTACACATAAGCTCATGATAAATATTCAATGGCAACTTTTAGCAGTTTTGACAGGTATGTATCTCCATGTGTAGTGCTGGTTATTTGTGCTGACAAAAGCATACCAGATGGTGACACGTGGATGAAAGATTTGGAGAATGGATGGTGAGATTTTGAAGCAAAGCTTCTCAATAGATGTTAACTCTATTTTTTTTTAATTACGTCACTCAAATTTTATTTTTTCTATTTTACATTACATCATAAATCATTCTTTATTTTTTATTTATATTTTTTCTAAATCATTTAAATATTATTTTTTATTCATTAAAATACTCAAAATAGAAAAAGAAAAAAACAATAAAATGTGAAAAATAACTCAAGTTCAGCTTATACATTAGAAGCCCATATTTACTATTGTTTTTCTTTATTTTAAAAAATTAGTTATTTTAACTCATTCTTAGGCCATCTCCAACGCTCATGGTCTCCTAAATAGTTTTCTGACAGGCTATCGAATATGTTGATGGCTTATCATTGGAGTGGAAAGTGACTTTTCAATTTTGAAGGAGCCGTTGCCTATCTTTATTTTTTATTTTTTAATTATATATATATATATTATATATAGGAAAATATTACCGTTGGTGTAAAAAACGGTAATATATTAAAAAAAATTCTTCTATAAATACTCATCTATTTCATTCAATTTTCACACCATTTCATACATTTTTCTTCCAAATTATCAATATCACAAAATTTATTTTTTTACCAATGGATTCTCAAAATTCTCAAAATTTTCCAAATTCTCCAAATACCAACTCCCAAAATCTAAATTTTCAAAATTCATCATTTTCTCCACATACCAATCCCCAAAATCCAAATTTTCAATATTCTCATTTCAATCAAAATTTTCAAAATACTCCTTCTACTAATCCTCAAAATCCAAATTTTCAATATTATCAATTTAACCAAAGTTTTCCAAATTCTCAAAATTATCCCATATCCTCTTACCCTTACCAAAATTTTGGCTCTATTGAGACACCCCAACAAGCTCAATTCTTCACACCAACAAATTCACTACCATATGCATTTCATATGCCTTCCCTACACCAACCCGAAATGGTTTCAAGAAATTATAGGCCAAGTATGGAAAAGTCTAGTATTGATTTGAATCGTAGAACATCATCGACATCTGTCTCTGAAACCCAACCTGAACATAGTGTTGAAGGGTTGGAAAATGTAGTACTACACAATGAAGATGAATCAAGGCATAAATGTAAAGTCAAATGGAGCAAGGAAGCCACTATACTTCTGATAAGTGGATTGCTTAATACATTTAAGGATGCCATTGTGGAGAATGACCAAACTTCTACACATTTCTGGGCTCGGATTGCAGAATACTACAACACCAACCAAAAAGGCGAGCAAGCAAGAACTGGAAGGCAATGTAAAGATCATTGGAACAAGATGAATCAAAAGGTGGCGCGTTTCAATGGGTGTTATAAACGAGTACAACAAGCACATCACAGTGGTTGGTCTGATGAGCAAATTCTTGAGAATGCACTCAAAATTTCTGCTTGTGGACTGCTGGAGATTGCTAAAGGATGAGCCGAAATGGAATACAATGTACCAACCAAAAGGTGGTAAGAGAACAAAGGTGTCAGATACAGGGGCATTTACTTCTTCTTCCAATGCAAACATCAGTGATGATGAAGTACGAGAAGTGCGCCCTACTGGCCAAAAGGTAGCAAAGAGAAAAGGGAAGGAAAAAAAAGACACACATGCTAGATTTATAGAAATTAGTGAACGGAAAGCATCTGCATTGGAGAAATTGGTGGCGATAAAGGAGAAAGAGGCGACGATAAAGGAGAAAGAGGCAGAAGATAATAGGATGACAAAATACATGGATTATCTCATCATGGACACGTCGCATATGACTCCTGAACAAAAGAAAGATCATGAAAACTTGTGTATTTATATTAAGAATAATATCCTGAAGTTATAATTACTATGTATTTTTATCAACCACATTATTATGTATTTTATTTTATTTAAATAAATTATCCTTTATGTTAACGGCTATATTTTAACGGCTACATTTTAACGGCTATATTTCAACGACTATATTTTAACGGCTACATTTTAATGGCTACATTTTAACGACTATATTTCAACGGCTATATTTTAACGGCTACCATGTCTATAAATACCAAATTTCAATATTCCTTTTACTCAACTCTCCATTCAATCCTTCATTTTACTCTTTCATTCATCTTTCATTCCCAAATATCATATACTCTAAGTTCAACAATGGATTTGCCAAATTCTCCGAATCCATACGACAATATGAGTCTAGAGGATATCATAATTGCAGTGTGTACTGACGATCATGATGATCAATATTTCAAAGCACTCATGGATGGGGGTAGCTCAACAAGACAAGGAAGAAAGAGAGCCCACATTGATAGAGGTCATGTAGAAGGACACCAACGTTTGTTCGATGACTACTTTTATGATGAACCGGTGTATACAGATATCAATTTCGAAGAAGATTTAGAATGCGTAGACATGTATTCCTACGCATAGTGCAAGCTCTAGAAAATCATTCAGAGTATTTCCATACGAGGTTTGATGCAGTCGGTAGAAGGGGGCTTTCGCCATTACAGAAGTGCACCGCTGCTATGCGAATGTTGGCATATGGAGCGCCTGCCGATTATGTTGATGAGTATGTTCGAATTGGTGAAACTACCGCTATTGAATGTCTAGTCAATTTCGTTCGAGGAGTGAATGATATTTTTGGGACCGAATATTTAAGACGGCCCAATGCTGGGGACATTCGTCGCTTACTTCAAATGGGGGAGGTGCGTGGTTTTCCAGGCATGTTGGGAAGCATTGATTGTATGCACTGGGAATGGAAAAATTGCCCAGTTGCATGGAAAGGTTAATTTACGTGAGGTGATCACGGCAGACCAACAATCATGCTCGAAGCAGTTGCGTCACAAGATCTTTGGATATGGCATGCATTTTTTGGTGTTCCAGGATCTAATAATGATCTCAACGTGTTAAATCAATCCTCAATATTCACTGATATCTTACAAGGGCAAGCTCCGAGAGTTGAGTTTACGATAAATGGCACACAATACAACAAGGGGTATTATCTAGCAGATGGTATCTATCCAGAGTGGGGTACATTTGTTAAAACTATCCCACTGCCTCAAGGAGAGAAAAGAAAATTATTTTTCCGATGCCAAGAAGCGGTACGCAAAGATGTTGAGCGAGCATTCGGAGTACTTCAATCTCGTTTTGCTATTGTACGAGGACCAGCACGTTTTTGGCAAAGAGATGTTCTCAAAGATATTATGTATGCATGCATCATATTGCACAACATTATTGTCGAGGATGAAAGAGATGCATATGAGAATTTGTTTGATTTTAATTATGATGACGGCCCTGTTGACACCCTAATGGTTGAAGTATTGCATGGACCTATTTCTGACTTCCCGACAATGCTTCAAAGAAATGCTGAAATTCGTGATAGAAACATTCATCGCAATCTTCAGGCGGACTTGGTAGAGCACATATGGTCAAAATTTGGAAATCATTTTAATTATCATTTTTTTAATTATGTTAGATTGATTAATTATGATTATGTCATTTTATAAGCTCCTTTAAATTTCGTCTAATTTAAATTTGATGTAATATTTATTTATATTAATATATGGATTTAAAAAATTTAGTGTGACAATATTTATAACTACAAAATAATATATTAAATAATAATATGTAGGGCCGTAGTTGACAATTTTTGAGGTGGCTTAGCATTGGAGCATTTTTATGAAAAAAGTTGCCAAAAGTGATGTGGATGAGAGAGAAAATAAAAAATTATATTTTGGGATGATTTAGACATGTTAAGCCACTATTGGGTAGCCACTGTTGGAGTTGCTCTTAGTCCTCTATTTAGTATATTTTACCATTTTTTGCGAGGAATGCTAAAAAAAAACTCTTGATTGCATTTTGTTTTATTCATAAATAAGATGTGAATATTATTTAATATTTAATATTTTATATTTTAATATATATTTTTAAATTATTAGTAGTAGAATCCACTTATCATAAAAAATAGACTATAATAAGTAGTATACTTGTATTTAACATTTCTCTTCTCTCTATATATCTTTTTGGTGTGGTGTCAAGCTTTAATTATCCATTTTTGGAGATTATAACAGCAACCTTTCGGTGTTTCCAATGTCACAAACGGCTGGCATGGGGCCTAAGGCTGCATGGTGGGCCCTAGGCCTAGGGCTAGGGCTAGGGCTACATGTGAAGATGGGTGAGTTGAGGGTGTTTTGAGGGGGTCCTATCCTATATGCTTTGCTATATGGGTATGAGTTGTCTACCATCAACTATTTCTTTCCCTCTCATCACATAAAAAGCTAAACAATGAAAAAAAAAAGTTCACAACCAAATAAGATTAGGTCCACATAAGAATTAGCTAAAATAAATCAATAAAAAAAGCATGAGTAAGAACCAAACTAACCCATTTTAAAATAATCAAAACCCTATCATGTATATTAGTGTTGGGGAAGAAAGGTCATACATCCATTATCTTAATCATGTTAGGTTTGGGACAACAAAGTGATTGGAATAAAAGCATGAAAGTCTTGGATAATAATAATAATAATAATAATGATTATAATAATGTAGTGCACATATTAAATTTATATAAAATTGGCCATTTTGTGGCCTTAAGTTAAGAGTAAGATTTATTTCTTACTTTTGTAGTACTAGTGAGATATCCCAACGGCTATTTGGTATAAATATTGGTTACTTCTGTTTTTTTAGTAGGAAAGGAGTTGGTGTGCAAAATAATATTTGAGGAAGGAGAGTTGTAATTATAGTCTATATATTTATATATACATTCTCAATAAAATTAATTTACCTTATAAATTAAATCTTTTATGTTTTTTATAGTAGGTAATCACAAATGTTTAATACAATCTTAAATATAAATTTACAAAATAAAATAATAAAATTGGTAGATAGATGATTAATCTAATGATAAGATTTTATTGTTGTATTGCTATATTGATATTGATGAACATGGCTTTTTAAGATTGGAGAAATTTATATTTAATAAAAACAATTAAATTTTTAGTTTTATTAGAAATGAAATGTACTAACTAAAAGTCATAATTAAAACTAAAAAAAACTTCAATATATATTTTATTCATTTACTCAAATAAAGCATAAGAAAAAGCTTTAAGAAAAACAAATGTCTTTATGTTAATTGGGTGTATGGATAGACTAGAGGTTATTTGTTACTGGATATATATCTTTTTGAATTTTATGTTTCGTTAAATTATTTATTTAGATCCTGTAGTTTGATAAATAATTTTTTGCATTTTATGTTTAATAAAATAGTTCAAATAGAACACTAAACTCGATTTTGGTCAAAGTTTTTCGAGTTAAAATTACAAATAATTCACCAAATTAACAATTTAAAACAAAAATAAAATCATTTTGTCTAACGACTGTGTTGTTATATTTAATTTTGTCTTCATCAAAATTGGGTTTAAGTTTATCTGAACTATTTTACAAAACACAGAGTCTAAAAATAAATTTATTAAAATACATTATCCAAATAAATAATGAGATAAAATATGTGATCAAAAAATATAAACTCTTTGTTATATTATGGCACAAAGAGTACATTATTAATGATAAATGTCAATCACTTATCCATCTACACTGTATATCACTTTATTATACATATAACCATACTATAAGTGTAAAGTTCTTATTAATTTTTTTTTTTAAAACTTTTCAAAAAGAAATTCTTATTTTGAAGGCTTCTTAATCCTAACTTTATTTAATCCTTTCCCAAAAAAAAAGAAAGGCTTCTTAACTTTAATCATTTAAAAAAAAAAGGATAATGACCAGGGTTGTTTGTGGTGGTCCATTGAGAGAGACTAAAAGCAGTAAATTATTTTATTCTCAATTATTATTTATTTACCTTTCTCACGAAGGCAGTAAATTCTTGGTACGTGTTGTAATGTCACACACATATTGCCGTTGCTTGCTTCGCACGTGGATATACAGTGCCATTACTTTTCCCAACGGTCAATAAACGGCTAATTTTCTCTCCATTTGGCCCCACTTCACTTTGGACTTTTATACTCTTTTTCTAGATTAGAAAAAAGTTCGGCAAATAACTAGAAAATACTAGAATTTTATAGTACAAACTCAAAGTGAGAGAAAAATACTACAAAACCCAAGTAATATTAGTGAGTATTTTACTGGTTTTGAGCGAGACTTCTCATATAATTAGTAGTACCTGAAACTTCTTATAACTCACTCAGCTGAAAAAAGCTTGTAAGTTTTAACATATAATAAGTCAATAAAGAAAAAGTTTCTCAATTTACTTTTGAGTTCAACTACTACCTTTCTTTTTTCTTAAACAATCAACATGATTTTCAAAAAGAATTTACCAACTTTATAAGATTCTTTGCAAATTAACCCTTCTAAAAGGAGTAATTGCCAAATTTGGAACATCCTCTTTTAAAGAAAAATGAACTAATTGTTATATGTATTTTTATTAAGGAATTATAAAAATATATATTTTGGAGAATTTTTTTATAGGGCTTCACTATAAGTCTTACCGGTGGAGCTTTCAGTATTTCTCAACTTGTGAACAGTTTTCAGCGCGGTTTTTTTTTATGACCGTGTATACTGTAGCTATTTAGAGCATCCTGCAAATTTTCAGAAAATTTTGAATAGTTTACAGTATCGAAAACTAGGTTCAAACATGTTGTTTTCCACGCGCATAAAAAAAACTAGTCATGCGTGCAACAATATGTTTGAACTTAGTTTTCGGTACTGTAAATTATTTGGAATTTTCTGAAAATTTGCAGGATGTTCTAAATAGCTACAGTATACACGGTCATAAAAAAATTGCGTCGAAAACTATTCACGAGTCGAGAACACTGAGAACCACAACGGTAGAGTTTAAAGTAAAACTCCTAAAGAAAAATTCCCCTATATATATACACTTTTAAGTTACTCATAAAAAAATATAATCTTTTCAAACTACTTAATTTTAATAATAAAAAAAGAGAAAATATGATTTTCGAATACGCAATCGACCCTGTGTTTTGTTAAATGATATTTCAGACCTTGTTGTGTTTACAAAATTGATCAAAATAGTACCTTAGACCCGATTTTAGTCAAAATATTTTCAATTATAATATTAATTATCGAATCATTAGTGATGCGATGAGTTCAGAAAAACGAAGAAAGTGGTTGAGGAGCTAAGAATAACATATTATATTTGAAATTTTTTTTACCAAAATTGAGTATAAAATACTAATTTGATTAATTTTATAAATTACAAGTCCGGATTGATATTTAGCAAAATACAAAGACCAATCATGTATTTGAAAATATACAAGGCCAAACTAGTATTTTCTCATAAAAAGAAACTTCATTTTATAATTTTTACAAAATAATTTTCTCCACCTGCTCTCAACTCTACAGCCACATCCAACCATACAAAATAATTATTGTTTGCAAAGAAAAGAAAAGATTTTTATTAATATTGCACATGTTTTATTTTCCTAATTCCTCATCCTTAAATTAGCTCTCAAAAAAGATAAAAGAATATTTCCAAAAAAAAAAAAAAAAGAATAAAAGAAAGTTTGTTCAGCTGAGGATGTCCACAAGGGACCACAAGGTCCACTTCTGTTTTTTTGTTTTTTTTGCTTTTCTTATAACACAATTTTCTTTTTAACTAAGGTTGGGTATTAAATTATGAAGGGATATGTGAACTAAATAAAAGTGGCTGAGAATAAATAAACTAAATAAAAGTACATATAAAAATCAATAAACCATAGGAAAAGAAAAAGAAAAAGAAAAAGAAATGTGACAATCTCTTGAGGAGAGGATAAGAACAACAAAGATAAAAACTAAAACAGGACCCCTCTGTCAAGTGTCCACTTCCTTTCTGGCCATTCCAGAACCATCACCAAAATCCTACTGATCTCCTTAATAATTTAATATTTTTTAATCATGACACTTGTTTAACCACTACTAACACAATTATTATGTGCCACTTTAGTTTAAAAAAATAATATTAATATTAGAAAAAGAGGTGGCCCATTTTCACCTCTGGCCAAATTACAGGCTTATCTGCTATAAAGTTCCATTCTTTCTTCAGTATACAGCACCTTTGCTTAGAATTTGAGAAAGAGAAAGAGAGTTTTTTTTGAGCTTTAACAATGGAGGGTAAGGAAGAGGATGTTAAGCTTGGAGCTAACAAGTACTCAGAGAGACAGCCCATTGGAACATCAGCTCAGACAGACAAAGACTACAAGGAGCCACCACCAGCTCCTTTGTTTGAGCCAGGAGAGCTCTCATCATGGTCCTTTTACAGGGCTGGAATTGCAGAGTTCATTGCTACCTTCTTGTTCCTTTACATCACTGTCTTGACTGTAATGGGTGTGAATAAGTCTGGTAGCAAGTGCTCTACTGTGGGCATTCAAGGTATTGCTTGGGCCTTTGGTGGTATGATTTTTGCCCTTGTCTACTGCACTGCTGGTATCTCAGGTAATAATCCTTTCTGATAATCCAACTTCCTATTTTATTTCTTAAGAAAAACGGGGTTCTTTTCAGGTTCATGTTTGCTAAATTTTGTTGGAAAAAGGAGCCTCTTTTAGTTTCATATGTGCTTGTTTGTTTGGTTCAAAACTCTAGCCTTTTGTTTTTGTGTTATATTTCTCAAGTGGGTTTGTTCTGGATGTGATTTTTCTGAAGAAAAGCTTAAGCTAAACTAGATCTGCATGGTATGTCTGTGTATGAACAGGAGGACACATCAACCCAGCTGTAACTTTTGGACTCTTCTTGGCAAGGAAGCTCTCCCTCACAAGAGCCGTTTTCTACATAATCATGCAGTGCCTTGGTGCCATCTGCGGTGCTGGTGTTGTGAAGGGCTTTGAGAATGCCTCAACCTTTGAGAGGTTGGGAGGTGGAGCTAACGTTGTTAACAAAGGCTACACCAAGGGTGATGGTCTTGGTGCTGAGATTGTTGGCACCTTTGTCCTTGTCTACACAGTGTTCTCAGCCACTGATGCCAAGAGAAACGCCAGAGACTCTCATGTCCCTGTAAGTCTTCTTTCTCACACTTCTAACTCTTGTTGCTTTTGTGTTCTTTAGATTTTTCTTGGAGTTTATTTTTTTGTCTCCAAACCCTAGCAACTTTAGTGGAAAACAGTGCCATAATAATAAGAGTGAGAGGTTGGTCATAACAATTCTAGCAAATAATTAATGTTTCAGCGCAGGAAACAAGGCAGGCAACCTTGTTGTGATATTTTAGTTCTGATTTTTGTGTCTTTTTTTGGTCTTGTGGGACAGATCTTGGCTCCACTCCCAATTGGGTTTGCAGTGTTTTTGGTTCACTTGGCAACTATCCCAATTACTGGAACTGGTATCAACCCTGCAAGGAGTCTTGGAGCTGCAATCATCTTCAACAAAGACCATGCCTGGGATGACCATGTAAGCATATTCTGATCAAACCTTCCAAACCCCTTCTTACAATTTTTCCTTCTTTTGAATATCTTGACTCAAATTCTTGTGCTTTGTTGCAGTGGATCTTCTGGGTTGGACCCTTCATTGGAGCTGCTCTTGCTGCTGTGTACCACCAGATTGTCATCAGAGCCATTCCTTTCAAGTCTTCCAGGGTTTGAGTTTCAAGTCTCTTTTGAGTGTTGAGACGCCTAGTTTTTTCTTCTCTTTTCTTTTTTGAGTCTTCTTCTTTTTGTGTATTGTATTTTGGTGGTAGTGTGAAAATTAATGTGTGTACATTATCCAGTATTTATGATGTATTATTATTTTTATTTATTTAGAATTTGAGACTTCTTTTTGTTATTAATGGAGGATTCTTTTTAATGGTATTAATGGTAGCTTCTTAACTTGTTTAATTTCCTTTTCAAATTTTCATATTTTAGTATTATCATTATTTTACAAATGTATTAATATTTTGCAATATTAGTTTTAGCCTAATCAAAATAGTCTGTTAAAGTTTACATTATTAATAAATTTTTAGAAATAAATTAATTAATTATAGAAATATCTCAAAAATTTGTGTGTTATAAAAAAAATGACCTAAGAAAACGAATTAAATCTTATCCCAAACTTTTTCATTACACAATGAAAAAAATTAAATCTTACTAATTTTATGATCTGAAAAGTGAGAAGGAAGAGTATCAAAATCAATATGGGACACTTCTTGTGCATGTTCACGATTAATCACACAAGTTCTGAGAGACTTTGAAAATACGAATAGTGAAATAATAATGCTTGTATTGTATACGATTTAGAATTATTATAGCGAATTTCACATTTTCCTTAAATAAGTTTTGGTTTCTTAGAAAGTTGTTTCTAGTCTAAGCCAATATTCTTGTAACTCTTATAATAGATACTTTAGTGTCTAGTCTAAGCCAATATTCTTGTAACTCTTATAAACTAAAAAGACACAAATAAAACCTAACTCATTTCACATGCAATTTTTTTGAATGATAAATAGGTGAAGGGACTAATGTGTAGCAATTAGTTGAATATATAAATTTATGTGTTCTAAAATTTAAGTAACAATTAAGACAAATTGGAGACCTCTAGTGTCTATTTACCTTTTAGTTTCCTTTCTCATAATACATCTTACAAAATAGTTGTTCAAAAAAGTGGGCATTTGCCAACTCAATGAGCAAAAAGAGGAAGGATTTCTTCTAGGTTTTAAAAGTTATAATTTGATTGTCTTTGAAACCATTTATGATACCTATTGTTCACCTTTTAGAGCATGACTTAGTTTTTAGGTACTATTCGGTAACTTAGTATTGAGTTACCAAAAAATGTGTTTTTTTTTACATTTAAAAGTTATCATAAAATATTATAAATAATATAATTTTTAGTTACTTTTCTATTTGGTTTTCTTATTAAAAAAAACTAAAAGTCAAAACGTAAATATAATTTAAAACCAATCAACCTAATGAATGAATTATTGTGGTACTATCTTATAACTTGTTTTTGATGTTACTATTTGGTAGGTTATAATTGAAAGTAATATTTGGTAACATTATTAAGACACCTTTTGGTTATTCTATAAGCTATTTTAGAAACCTATGAAAGTTGCTTTTTAAAATGAGTAATTGGTGAAAATGACATCTATTTTGAAGTTATTATGCACTCTGGTCTAGTTTTGATAATTTTTTGCAAATAACCTTTGTCTAAAATTTCCACTAATTGTTTGAATTTTTTTACTAGCTATCTAAAAAATTTTGACCAACTGTCTGAGGTGTCGGATACCATTTTGAAAAAAATTATCAAATCGAGATCAGAGTGCAAACTGACTTCAATAAATAGGTCATTTTGCCAAAGGACCATTTAAAAATACTTGTTTAGGATATTAATCTAGTAACTTTTAAGTGTAAAATAACAAACAATTTTTTTGGAAACTCATTAGGTTAATTGGTTTTGAATTGTGTGCCATTTTTTATATTTTAGTTACTTTTTGGCTAACCAAATATAAAACTACAATACAATTATAATAATCTTCTCCAACGATGATAAGAAGACACGGGCTTGGTATATACCAAAATGTCCTCCTCAAAGAGACGGATATTGGTATCACGGGAAAATGTTTCTGAAGTGACAGATATACCCACGATCTCATTAGAAAACGACGACGATAAAGGAGAAATAGGTTGATGGGTTTTATGCCCCTTAAAATACTTGTTCCAATGGTACCACCTATCGGCCTTGGAGTGGTCAAAGTTGGTTGGAAAATCCAGTCAAATTCATGCCTTCAATGTCTTTAACTAGTCTGTGCACCATCGTTTAGTAGTTTCAGGCAGCAAGGTCATCGACGAACATGCTTCCATGGGGTCAACGAATGTACCACTCTGATGAGCTCTGATGAGCAGTGGTCAACATCTAGGATCAAGAGTAAACACCATGGAGAGTGTAATGACAAAAAAAAGTTTGGTATTTATATAAAACTTGAAAATCCAATAATACAATATATTTTGTAAATAAAATCAGAAATACAAACTAAGTGTAATTATTCCATAAAATGATAATTGTGGCGAAAATTCCTACCATTAATATTTTGGTATGCAATTAGTCCTTGATTGATAATTATGTTGATGGTGTCTGAAAGAATATAATTCCCTGCCTTTCATTGATAGTCAAAGGTTCATAATATACAACAATTGTCCACGATTACAAGCTTGATATTAGGCTAATAATGAGGAAACAAATATTACCTAATAAACACAATTAACTACAGTCTAAATATATACATATACTACAGTCTAAATATATACATATACGCTAAATAAATATATACATATTCTATCAGTGTCACATCTTAGTACCTGATTAGATAAAAAATAATAATACAAAATAGAAATATTTATGGTAAAAATCCTAATGTAGTCATTTACAACATTATTAAATTATACTATAAAAAATTAATTATTATTTACCAATAATATTTTCTCTACTCTATATGAAAAATTATAAAGTTACACTCTCAACTTTAAAAGTACAAAACTTAATAATAATTAATTTTTAAAATAAAAAATTACCCATTTATAATTTATACATATATTAATGTGAGTATTTGAAATGATTTTAAGCCGTTGAAAACTAAAGATGGAAATTTCCAAGCTATAAATGGTAAAAGAAATTTTCTAAAAAAAATAAATAATAGTAAATGCACAATGGCTCTGGCTCGTCGTATTCCTTTCAAATAATAAATAAAATAGAGCGATCAGTCATGATGAATAAATAATGCTTTTTGTATAATCAGCTACAGCCGTGTTCACAAAACATTTATCTTCTTACACGTGTTAGATTCAAATCACATCAATCAATCAAAGAGGCGAGCAGTAATCACCTACACCCGCATTCACAATAACACTTGTCGTTTTATGCAGATACGACAGCCGAATCTCCACTCATTTTCTCTCATTCTTCATCGTCATCATATAAATTGTAGAGCATGGATTCAAACTCAGCCACCATTGCAGCATTATCCTTCTCATTCTAGCTAGCTGCCAAATACATTCTTTGTAAATATCAACGTCAACATCAACATCGACACCAACAAAGAGACATCCGAGGTAATCTGAGTGTAAATTACGAGGTTAGCTTTCTCTCACATTGAGTTGAGTTTTGACTTTTGAATGTGGAAGTTTTAGCTAACTTGGATTTGGGTTGGTGCAGTTTGAGCTTAATCTGGGCGAATGTGGATATTTGGGTGGAAAGGGCCATCTGGGTTCTCTGCTCGTTCTACGGCAGAGGAAGTCACTCAAGGGATCGATGGAACCGGTCTCACTGCCATTGTTACAGGTCTTCTTTTTGGAATCTGGTTTTTTTGTGTTATCTGTTGAATTCATTTTCTTTTTTCTGTGTGATGAATAAATAATCACTGGAAAAAGAAAAAAGGTTGTGCCTTTGTAAGAGTTAAGTTATTACTTGAACAACTGAGCAAGCTCACTGGAGTGGAGTGTGCTTGATTTGAGTATATTACGATAGTTCGTTGTTTCTTACTCAGTTGGGTGTCTGGCAGATTTGGGTTTGATAAATGTTTTGAGAAGGACGAAACTTTACTTTTCAGTTCTGTTTATGGTTATTTTTGGGTTTTGTTTGAATCTGATGCTTTATATGATATATTTTCCAATAGATGGTATTGAGATGGGGTTTCCAAAGACATTATGGTGTTTCATGCTGATTCTGGGCTTTGATCTTTTGGCTAAAATCAAGAGTATTGGCTAAAATCAAGAGGATTAACATGCATGATCAACGATTTTATGCAGTCCAAGCCTGGCCACATCTTGTCATCTTCGCTTGGTTTTAGAAGAGATTTTGGGAACTTATTCTTATCTGATTTAACGTCTTATCTAGATGAAATCTCGTTCACAAAGTGTTTTAATAAAAAATCTCACGTTAAGAATCACAACTTTTGAGGAACGACATAGAATTCATACAAAAAACACATAAATTTGTTGATTTTACTTAACTTTGGCATTATCACCTCGTAAAATCTGTGCATCAAAACATTAGTTTTTTCTCAGAGTTGGTAGAGTCTAATCTGTTAGCTTTTGTAGTTTGTACACTTTAGACTTCATTGATTGCAGTGGTTATATCTGGCCATTTGCGTTCTGATTTTTCACCTTCATTTTTTGTATTTAGGAGCATCAAGTGGTCTCGGCGAAGAGACAACACGAGTATTTGCTTTGCGCGGTGTTCATGTCATAATGGCTGTAAGAAATTTGGATGCTGGAAGGAATGTGAAAGATGAAATATCTAAGGAAATCCCAACTGCTAAACTTGATGTCATGGAACTAGATCTTAGCTCATTGGAATCAGTTCGGAAATTTGCATCAGAATACAAATCGTCTGGTCTACCTCTGAATCTCCTTGTGTAAGAATTTATGTTGGAAGTGTTGTAGTTAAATTATATTTTTCATACTGGCTCGGTAGCTGGCTGGCTCCATTCACACTTTTTTTTCCTCTTTATCTATGATGGTGATTATCTTCTTCGTGCTCTATGCTCTATTATTTTTGTTACATGAAACAGAATTAAACAGAGAAACATATGTTTATTCCAGCGTTGGATTTTTGCATCAACAAGTAATATTCCCTCCTCTGTGACAGTAACAATGCAGGGGTGATGGCAACTCCATTCATGCGTTCCAAAGATGGCATTGAATTGCAGTTTGCAACTAACCATTTAGGTATGAAAAGATCAGACTATAAACAGTGGCAATCTATATCTTGTTTATAAGCCTTTTTTTTTAATTACTTCAAAATTCCTATTCTTTGATTTTCTGTGGAAGTGGTATCTTAGAGTTCTTTCATTACCCTTTTGTAGGTCATTTTCTTTTGACGAACCTTCTATTGGAGACCATGAAAAAGACGGTACAAGAAAGTGGCAGGGAGGGAAGAATTGTTATTTTGTCCTCTGAGGCTCACAGATTTCCATATAAAGAAGGGATACGATTCGATAAGATTGATGATGAATCGAGGTCCCATTCTGACAGTTTAACCCATCTACTTCTGTTGCAGCAACTTATGAATTTATTTTCTGAGGTCATCAAATGATGTTTGAATTTCATTGAATATTACAGTTATAGCAGCATGTATGCTTATGGACAATCAAAGCTTGCCAACATACTGCATGCTAGTGAACTTGCAATGCATCTGAAGGTACTTAGTTTGAACTTGCAATGCATCGATTTAGCTATCGTATTTTAGATGATCGGTAATTTAATGATATCGTTCCTAATGCATAGTAATGAACTTTCTGAAACTTTTAAAGAGCCGCATGTGCTTGTAAAGAATAAGCTGAAAAAAATGATAAATGTAATTTTTTTTATTCATTTCATATGAAAGAGCAAGGCTATAGCGCATGCAAGGATTTATCAACTGTAAATATGTACTTTGTTGGAAAAAAAATCGCCAAGTCTTTAGTTTATACTGTGTATTCAATCTACATATGCAGTCCCTTCTGTTAGCACTTCTATCCATAACCATCCAATTCTATGAGACAAAATGTTTGACTGTTCTCTCTCCCTTTCTTTTTTTTTCAACAGGCAGAAGGAATTGATATTACTGTTAATGCTCTTCATCCTGGATCAATTATTACCAATCTTCTGCGCCATCACAGTATCTTGAATAGTATATCCCGAAACTCTTTGCATATATTTATTTATTTACACATGTTCTTATATAGATTATGGTCAAACTCTGGCTTGGAATAATTTTGATATAGATGTTCATTTATTGGGGAATGCTTCTAGTCATATATTAGGAAACAGGCTTTGTTAACAGATTTAATATCAAAAAGCCAGAACCTTATTGATTCCAGAATGATTATGCTACAATGCAATGTTATTATGATCAGCTGCTGTGAATCTATTTTCCTCCAAATTCTTTGCATTTAGAAATGCATGGCTTCTTATTGATTTGTCCTTTGCTTTCGGTTTGATGCAGCTGTTGCTAATGCAGTTGGTAAATATTTCCTTAAAAATGTTCAGCAGGTATGTTTTATCTATCTTATCAGACCATGAACAGACTACTCTGGATCATTGTGTATTACCTGTTCCAGCATTCTTGCAACCTCACTTGTTTTCCTAACGAATTTTTGACGGTTTTTTATAGGGAGCATCAACACAATGCTATGTGGCATTGCATCCACAGGTCAAGGGAGTAAGCGGTGAGTATTTCGTCGACAACAATAAATCAAATCCGACCCTTCTGGCTAAAGATGCTAAATTGGCTAAGGAACTGTGGGATTTTAGCATAAACTTGACCAACCCCAAATAGCTTTTTATTACATATAATTTGGAAGACTCGAGTTATCCAACCTTTCCCCAAAACCAGCTGAAGTACTATTTATAATGACAGTTAATGCTGTGTAAATAAAAATATGTGATCACTGAGACTACTATTATGGTTCATCTCCCCTGTTTGAAGTGCATTATTAAAGTGACCAGTGCAGATTTTAGATTTATCTTTATATTTTTTGTTGGGGGAATGTTACTAATTCAGAACATGTGTTTACTTCTAATGAAATTCCACCCAATCGATGGCCGTTGGGTGCTTAAGTAGATGAAAAAGAGCTGGTCAACTTTAATGGCAGCAATCTTTGGTGGGAACCTTGTATTTTAAATGCGGAACATGTCATTGATCCACAATTCTATTTACAACTAGTAGGGCGTAGCACGTGCGGCTGGTATAAATTTATCCTTTTATGATAAATTTTAGATAATGATGTAAATGATGAGATAGCAAGAGAAAGAGATAGAAGGAGCTAAAAAAATTATGGAGTGGGTAGAAGCCTGCTTAAGAGCAAAGGAAAAAAATAATTATGGAGCCTAGGTATGCTTGCCCCTTTTATTCCTCTCCCGAGCTAGAGCTTTCGCCATATTCGAATTGTGTCTGGTATCTTCCCTAACGTGAGGAGAGAGAAAGAGTAATATCACACAAAGTTGAGGAGAAATTTATGCTAATTTTTGCCACGTTTTTGCCACTTTTAACCTTATGCTAATTTATATTTATTTTATTTTGTTTTCATAAAAAAGTATAATTTCTATATTAGATTTGGGTATTTAAGTAATATCATACAATTTTTTTTTGGAATCTATTTGCTAGTATTTGCTAGTGAGAAGGTAAAAAATTCACAAAAAAAAGCCAACACTTTCTAATTTTTTTTTATAGATGAATAGATGATGTGTTGGGCAAAACAATTTCCAAAAAAAAAAATCAGCCAAGTCCAAAACAAAAACACTTAAATTACCTAAATAACCTTATTTAAATGAAGAATTACATGTTTTTTTTATTAAACAACAAATATAATATATAAAATAATTAAGAGGTGAAAATGGAAAAAAAGATGCACCAAGAGCTGCTTATGCGCTCTTTTACTAATAGTATAGATATAAATTTTCAACCCAGCACAGTTCATCAAAGGACATACTTTTGGTTATTGTACAAATCTTTTTCTTTAAATTTTGATCTGCAATACAAGGAGAAAAAAGTGTCGATCCTCAACAAAATAAAATAGGGATACTTGACAAAAGTATAGTATTTACAAAATTTGCATTGGGCCGGTTTAAACCCGTACCCTTGGTTATAAAGCCAAGGATGGCCACCACTTGTGGTCACACTCGAATTAGAGATAGAGTTGGATGCTGCATTAATTGTAATGAGATTTTTATTTATTGAGTACAGTCAAGTGATTGCAAGTTTCGGGTCAAAGCTATATATTTTTTTTGGAATGCAATTAAATAAAAGAAAAACAAAATGTCAAATAATAAGAAGTTGACAAGTCAGCTCATGAGAAAAATTCTATGGAGTTATAAAGGTTGTGTTCGGTAAAATCTTTGTGTTGTTTGGTAACTATTAAAAAAATAATTTTTTATTTAATTAATTAAAAATTTGACAATTAAACATAAAATAGTGTTTGGTAATTCTATTTTTATATTTTATTTTTTTAAATTGTAAACAAAATTTATTAAAATTTGAAAATAGAAAATTTTCACTTTCAAAATTTTTTTAAATTGTTTTCAACTTTTAGTTTTTTTTTATTCTCTTCTTCAAATCACCACCTCATTTTATATTGCTAAGCAAAACATAAAAATAAAAGTTATCAAACGCATTTATTATTTTTTATTTTTAAAAACAAAAAACAAAAGTAGTTATTAAACATATTTTTATTTTTTAAAAATAAAAAACAAAAATAAAAATAATATTTCTATTTTTATGTTTAAAAAATTCAAAAACTCCGTTTGGTAAAATTTTTGTTTTTGAATTTTCTAAACACAAAAATAGAAATATTATTTTATTTTTGTTTCTTTATTTTTAAACAATAAAAATATGTTTGGTAACTATTTTTGTTTCTTGTTTTTAAAAATAAAAAATAATAAACGCGTTTGATAACTTTTAGTTTTTGTTTAACAATATAAGGTGTTGATTTGAAGAAGAGAAGAAAAAAAAGAAATGAAAAATTGAAAACTGTTTAAAAAAATTTTGAAAGTGAAAAAATTCTATTTTCAAAATTTAATAAATTTTAATTAAAATTTTAAAAAATAATAAATAAAAATAGAGTTACCAAACACATTTTATGTTTTATTTTCAAATTTTTAATTAATTAAATAAAAAACTATTTTTTTAAGTGTTACCAAACAACATCAAAAATTTTACCAAACACAACCTTTGTTTTTAAATTTTTTAAACACAAAAATGGAAATATTATTTTATTTTTGTTTCTTTGTTTTTAAAAAATAAAAATATGTTTGGTAACTATTTTTGTTTTTTGTTTTTAAAAACAAAAAATAATAAACGTGTTTGATAACTTTTATTTTTATTTTTTATCTAACAATATGAGGTGTTGATTTGAATAATAGAAGGAAAAAAAAATAAAAAACGGTTTAAAAAAATTTTGAAAATGAAAAAATTTTATTTTCAAAATTTAATAAATTTTAATTAAAATTTTAAAAAAATAATAAATAAAAATAGAGTTACCAAACACATTTTATGTTTAATTGTCAAATTTTTAATTAATTAAATAAAAAATTATTTTTTAAGTGTTACCAAACGCAACCAAAGCATTTTTTATTTTTATTTTTGGTCCAAAGCCAAGACATTGGGGTTTAAACTTTAAACCCTAACTTCTTCTCTAGTAATTAATGAATTAATCGGAAAGTTAAATGCACTTTTTTATTTGAAAATGAAATCATTTCAGTTATTTTTATATTTTTTTTCAACAATACATTATACACATTTATATTAAAATTATTAATTATTATTTTTGATATCTACACATATATATTCAAATTTATAACTCATAAATTTTAAAACAAATTAATAAGATTTAAATTTATATTCTATAATTATTTTAATTATATGATTATAAATACTCAAAGTTAGAGCTAAAAATGTGGATTAGGCTTTTTAATATGGCATAAGCACCGTATGAGTTCCTCGACAAGACACACAAAATATGAATTTGGGCCAAACATGACATGATGTTGTGGGTCGTGTCGGGTCTACATGTCAAGTATGACGACATAACACGACAAGTTTGAAAGCACAACATGCAAAAAAACACGAAATAGAACCATAAATCTAAAAAAAATATTATTAATTAATAATTATAAGAAGAGTCTAGAGTAAGCCTGTTTTAGGCAAGTAAATCAATTATGACATCAATATTTTTCGAAAAGTTCTAGATAATTTACAATGACAAAATTAGGATTTAAATAGTATTTTTACACGCATATTGTGACGCTCTCCTAATACAAGACCGTTACACTGTGTACTTAAAATTGTGTCAGACCTGCTAATCAGGTCATTTGGTTTAAAATGTGTAACTAAGGTTAGTGACAAAAGTTAGGGTTAAAAATTTTGGTCAAAGAACCACTGACTTTTATTTCAAAAGTTTTATATAAACATGGGATCCCAAAATATTACAACTAAACTTAAAAAAAAAGAAGTAATTATACACATCAAGGTTACATCAGCCGGCCTAAGCGGCAAAACAGGGCTAACACCCTAGTTCCTCTGAGATAACCTCGACCGTGGTGGTCGAGCAGCCGCATATGTACACGCCACCATCGAAGCTCTCCAACTCATGGCTGGTCAAGCTTTCCCTTTCCCTTACATGCACCACAAAGCACCTGTGAGCCGAGACTCAACATATGCATGAATAAAGAATATAAACCTTGAAATACCCATTCAATACAATCAGTAATAACAACCAATAAATACTATCATTTAGGTTCAAGCAAATGATCATTGGATCAACCTGGGGCCGCTGCCCTAACTAATTGGCCTTAGAGCCAATTCTCGGGGCCTATGCCCTAGCTACGTGACTATAAAGTCACCTGGGGCCCTCGCCCTTAGCTTTGTCTCACTAGCCATAGAGCTAGCCCAACCCCATTGGTTTAATATCGACCTTAAAGTCGACCAACGTAATAGTACGTTACTTGTTTAGGCCTAAGCCTTTCGACCAGTGTGCAGCGCGCTATTACCGTCCTTGACTCGTAAGTCAAGCCCTGATCCAGGATTACATACCTCAATACAGAAAATAGATGTGGATAGGCACATCCCGATAACTAAGCACATATGCACGTTAATCGCCTAATGCCACTGAATACCTATTTTCCACAATACTAAACATATCTATTTAACGGGGCCACATGCCCTAACCATAGTGTTCATGCAATGACCATAAAACACTTAAGCATTTATCAGCAAACATGTGAAACAATAGCCTAGCATAAACATCCTGGGGCCTAAGCCCTATTCATAATAACATATAACAGTCGGGCCAAGCCCTAATCACATATAACACGTATTGGGTGCAGTTTCCTTACCTCAGGTCCAAGTAAGCGTACACAAGAACGACCCTCGAGCACGATCCCGTTCTGAGCCCTAGCGAACACCTAGTCACAATCCACAAATGGTACCTTGATGAGTTTAAATTCCAAAGCCCAATCCCGCGCCCTTGGGACCTCTAATTCCACCAAATGGGGTGGTGAAATTGTCCCCCAAGCTCCTCAGCAAAAACCCTAAAAAGTACCCAAAAATCAAGTTTTGAAAGCTGAGTAGCGCTACAACGCTACCTATAGGGTGCTACAGCGCTAGAGTTAGAGACTCTAGCCCCCCAAAATCGTAGCCTAGCATTGTAGCGCTCCCAACCTAGCGCTACAACGCTGACACCAGAACTTCGAAATTCTAGGTTTTCTCTTCGAATTTCCCCGAGCCAAAGCTCCAAAGATTCATCCCTCAAGACCTCCAAACCCAAAATTAACCATAGAAACACACTCTACTCATCAAAGGCAACATAACCTAACCAAAATTTTCTCCAAAACTCCAACCTATCCCAATAATCCATACCCAAGCTCTTAAGCTCCAAACACCATAAAAACAGAGTAAGAACTCAGAAAATTCAGAGATTGAAGCTCAAAATCATTACCTTGATGGCTGCCCAATGGTTCCCAAGACGATACTAGTTTGATCCTACACTCCAGACTTCAATTTCCAAGCTTGTTTCCTCAAAAACTTCAATTTCCCTCAAGCTCCAAATAAGGCAGAAGAGAAAAATGGGAGAGAGAGTTTTGGGAGAGTTTTGCATGCTTCCTTCTTGTTTCTTTCCCTTTAATCTTCAGTTTCCTATTTTGGCTAAGTATAGACAAAGCCCATAAAATATTAAAAT
Organism: Humulus lupulus; assembly: GCF_963169125.1. Lineage (NCBI taxonomy): Eukaryota > Viridiplantae > Streptophyta > Magnoliopsida > Rosales > Cannabaceae > Humulus > Humulus lupulus. Next base: position 235,250,404 of record NC_084797.1, read on the forward strand.
GCCCTTAAGTCCAAAGGTTGCCTTCTAATGCCCATAGGGGCAGAATAGTCATTTGTCACCATTTATCAACATTTCCTTAAATAAATCTCAGATATCTTAAATAAGCACCAAATAAATATCCACTACCCAATAATACCCGGTGATGTACTAATTTACCAGAATACCCCTAGGCTCACCCCGAGTCGGGTATTTGTTCCCGTTGTGACCTTTTTCGCTAATTGTTCACTAGGATCGCCTCGTGTCGAATAATCCAAATACATCCACATAATAATGTGATCTCACACTTATATCACATATATGCACATAAATACACATTTATGCCCGCAACATGCCAAATTATCAAAATCGCCATTCTAATAAGAAACAGACCCACATACATATTTAATACCCCTAAATATGCACAACTAGTCATATTATCACATAATTCGCATAATAACAATTAAACACATAATTCCATATATTGCCATCCTAGCCCCCTAATCAAGATTCTAAGCCTTATAGGAAATTCTGGGACGTTGCACACACACACACACACACATATATACTAGGTGCAAAGAATGTGCAATGCACGTTTGCTTAATTTTCTATAAAAAATCTATTAATTATTTTATTAAATTTTTATAATTGTCATATAAATTTTAAATAAATAAACAATATTATATATAAAAGAATGACATAAACATATTAAAATAAAAATTAAACCAAAACATTGTTTATGATTTTTTTAAGAAATAATACGATAACCTTTTAGATCACAAACTACCCTATTTAAGGTACAAAACATTCATTACATTATTCAAATCACACCTTAATGATTAGAGAATAAAATTCTTTATGTTTGATACAAGATAAATGTTATTCTAATTTCTTATTTAGTTACACAGTTGTTACACCAAAATTTTGAGAATAAATAAACAACCTCGAAATGTAGACTCGTAAAGTGTAAGATCGGGATCAACAAGTGTTATCATTATACTTGTATAATTTGTTATGAAGTTCCAGAGCTATGTCATCAGCGCTTGAGCATGAGTTGCAGGCTCGAAGGAAACACAAATCTTCCCTGAAATATGAGTCCGAAAGACCAACCAAGCAAGGAGGTAGTGACAACTAGAATGATGAGCTCGAAGATATGTGTGAATTCGAAAGCGCGTTGGAGTAGCGTTGAAGCTCAAAGACGCGTTAAATTAATGCACAGAGATGTTATTGGGAAGTCTCTACAATCATGGGATTTAGTCCAAACCATGTAATTAACACTATTGTTTAGGGATGCTTATTCACAATAAATGCGATTGATTGTGTTTATACTACGAGATTTGTTATCCCGATTTAGACCTAAGATTAATGGAGAATTCTTGTAACCGGGCCTATATAAATAGTCTAGGAATAGTCATTTCTAAAGACATGCCATTTTTTTTTGTACTGAGAAACACTTTGTGAAATTGCTCTTCCTTGAAGCTTTTACGCAGATTTCAATAAAAGTGACTCGTGGATGTAGGGATATTTTAATTGTTGAACCACGTTAAAATATTTGTTTTTCTTTTTCTTACTAAATCATATATGTGGCTTAATTGCCCTTACTTTTAGTTGACGAAAAACGTCGTCAACAACAATCATATATTTGTACACACATGACACTTGTATATAATGTATTTATTATGTATTATATATATTATTGTAATAATAATATTTATAACATGTGAATTTATATTAATATAATTATTACATATATAGTTTTGTATTAAATATTATTATAATAATATTTGAATTATATTAATATAATTACTAAATATTTATTCTAGCAAAATTTTATAAAAATTGGGATTATACATTTGTTGACGCGGTTATTCGCCAACAGGTAATTAAGAAAATAAGAGAAAGAGATTAGTGCTTAATAATGAACCGAAATAGATAAATGATCTTTTAATGGACTGATGACACAACTACGTTTTTAGGTGGTTCAAAGGTTAAAATCCTTCTACTCCACCAGCTAATATTATTGTTATATTTATGGTATTCTTTACATGATACTTTGTTACATAATCGAATCCAACCCTTTGCAACTCCCAGGGTCTCCATATTTATAGGAGAGGGCACCTAGAAGTTGGTAAGGGGGTCATCCCGTGACCTTCTTACCCATCATGTCACTTATGTGACATTCGTGATTAATTCCTAAACCCTGACAAATGAAGTATGGTCTAATCAATAGGTAAGGGGGATAATGGGCCGCACGACCCAACCCAGTCGTGGGTGCCTGAATACGCACGTTCATGCTGCGTGTCCGAGAATTCAGGGATATATCAGACACGTGATGTTTGATATATGCACGTTTACATTGCGTGGTTGACTTTATAAAAGGTCATAGCTTCCAACTCCAATTCGTACCCCGAGCTGGATGCCTTCTCGACCTGCGGTCTTCATAGTCCTGACTCGGCCCTTGAGTAATCTTGATGAACCTTTGGTTACCTCGAGCTAAAGAGGTAGGACCTGACGATGGCAGCTCCGGTCATGGGGTATCCACGTGGCTGATATAATTAGGCCATATCTTAGCTCGCTAATAGCCCATTGGAAAATCAGGGCGTACAATATTATTACAATAAAAATATTATATAACATTTGAATTTATATTGATATAATTAGTAAATATCTAGTTTTGTATTATATATAATTATAATAATGATATTTTATAACATTTGAATTTATATTAATATAATTAATAAATATCTAGTATAGTATTAAATATTTTTATAATAATGATATTTTATAACATTTGAATTCATATTAATATAATTAATAAATATCTGATGATAATTTATAAATATTTATTTTTAATTAGTTTTAAGAGTATATTTCGTTAAATATTTGAAATATTCCGTTAAAGTTAACAAAAAACCGTTAAAACCAAGGATTTCTGTTATTTACACACTTTTTATATAGAAGAGATATATCTTTATAAATAAATGCGAGTTTCACGGAATTTGTTGTTTTCTGTTAGATTTAGCATTTATTTTTATTTTTTTCTAACACCGTTAGTTTTAAAATCATCTAAATAAGGTAAATAAATAAAAAGCAATAAATCTAAATAAGGTAAATAAATTAAAAAATAAAATAAAAAGTAACAAATGAATCTCATCACATATTTTAAAATTTGATATTAAAGTATTTAAATTACTTTTCTTTAAAAAATATATATTTAAATTACTCTATCAATTATGTTTTCAAAACTATAACCGAAAATTATTTATGTGTTAATTTATTTTTTTTCTTTCTTTTATTAATTATTTATTTTGTCATTTAACGTATTTTGTTTATCAAAACATATATATAATAGTGAAATAAGACATAAATATACATATTTTCTTATTTTGTTGTTTAGTTTTTTTAATGACTTATTTTAATTGCATAAGTCATTAATTAAATAATATATATTTATATATATAAATTTTTGCTGGTTTTATTTTTTAAATCAAATAATTAAAATTTGATCAAATAAAATTTTTAAATTCATAGTTTTAATTTAGAATTTTTTTCATATTTTATTATATTAAAATTATAGTTGTTTTTTTAAAAGAAAATTAGAAAATAAAATTTAAAACTAGATGCACCATATATTCATATATAAAAAATGTATATCTAGCAGATTCTTGGTTTTTTTTTTTAAATTATCTGTTTTTTTAAAACCATAAACAATGTTTTGGTTAATTTTTTTTTAAAATATGTTTATGTCATTCATTTATAATATATGATAATGTTTATTTATTTAAAATGTATATGACAATTAAAAAATATAATAGAAATAAATTAATATATTTTATAAATAAAACTAAGTAAACATGCATTTGCACGTTACTTTACCTAGTGTATACCCCCCCCCCCCCCCCCCCCCCCCCACACACACACACACACATATAAGACATGCTGCAACTGACTGCTTGAACCCTGATTTCGGCACCGTAAATTATCCAAAGTTTCCAAATTTTTTGCAAAAGGCCTATTATGAATGCAAATGGACAACGTCATTAAAAAAAATTGAGGTCATAATTAATTTGCGTGTGTTGATGCCATTTTTCGTCAACTTGAATTTGAAGTGCACTAAACAATATTTATGGAAAGAAGAAAAGAACAGTATAACTTTTACGTGATTTAGCAGTTAAAATCTGCCTAGTCTATGAGTCAATATTATTGATCTTAATATTCTCTCAAAGCATTCTCAGAATAATTTGACAAGGTATTCTCAGTACCAATTTGTGCCTGAATACAAATGAAAATTATCAGGCTATTTATAAGCTTGATTGAGAGAATACTCCCCCTAATTTAGGGAAGTTACAACCAATTATTCCAATATGAAATAAATGTAAATAAATACATTAAATACATAATATCCCATGATAATCAGGATATCAGATAACAACAAATCCCTAAGGAATAGGGATCTCCTTATAGTTGTTGTGTGCAAAACGCATTGCTGACCTCGAACGCAAGGTTAACGCGCTTTCGAGATCGCCCAATACTTCGAGCTCGTTATTCTAGTCAGCCTCCTCCTTAGCTAGTGATTTCATCGAAATCAATCTTCGGAGACCAATATCTTCGAGCTTACAACTAAGGAGCGAATAACACCCATATGCATCAGAGAATTCTTTCTTTCGAGCTTGAAGAATAAGCTCGAACCTTTTAAACTTGTGCTCGATCGCCGACAAGAGTAGGTCAGGAATCATGCATATTTATACTGCTTTTTATTTTCAAGCTTACGCTTTACGAGCCTACATTTTGAGACTCATTTATTCATCCTTGAAATTTGGGTGTAACATTTTGCCGCCTCAAAAGTGTTGGTTCAAATCCTATGAGAAGGAAACTTTTGAACTCCACTTTCGAAAATTGTGTCACCTACCACACTTGAGTGCGGACACGCATCACTTGGGGATTGAATACCCAGAGTACTCGAGTACTCTCTTTTTCTACACACATCCTTTCTTATTCCTTTTGCATCCATATTTCGGGAATCAAACGTGGTCCCTTGGATCTTCTTCTAATGCAAACCAACGGTCCAGATCAATTCGACCTTTGATTTGACAACTGGGGTATATATATAACCCTTTTCCATCTTCCCCATTCTCACTTTTACCTTTCAAAAACACGAACTAGGGATAAAACGTGAAATCATTCTTGCTTCCACTACTTCAGTCGAAGATCTCATCATATCCTCGATCCAATTCGCGTAAGTGCTCTGATCTTTCCTGGTTATATATGTACATTTTCTTATTTATGTGCTTCTTTCGTCCGTGAAGATGACTTTCTAGTTCTTGCCAAATATTATGGCTCCTTTCTTACATTAAGCAAGTTTTTTTTTAAATTTTTTTTGAGTGGATTTGGCATGGTTAAGATCACGGTTGAAACAAAAAAATTTATGGTAAAAACATGTTAAAATGGAGTTTTTCTGGTAATGGGGTTTTTTTGGTCATAGGTTTCGTGTAGCTTAAGAAATAGGGTTTTGGTATAGGGTTTTAATGCACGAATCCCAAAAATATCGCCTTTTCGGGTAACTTCCAACTTTTTCCTTGGAAATCTGGGATTCTAATAAACCGTCAATAAGTGTCCCACTCTCGCGTGGGTGCACGCTCGATGCCCGACCTTTACAATAGTTCGGGATAGACATCTGAGTCAATCACGCATTTTCTAGCCTTCAGGCTCGATTAGGGTAACCTCGTTATCTCGAGCTTTCGAGCTCGAGTCATCAAAATTTTAACCCCTTCCCCTTTTATTATTTTTTATATAATGGACCCTCACCTTTTTCTTCCTTACTAGATGTTGCAGTACTCTGAGAATCGGTGGGGGCCTAGGTTTGATATCCCTTACCACCCATCAACTCCCAGTCCTGAATTGACTTTCATCCAAAACTAGCGATTGATCCTCGAGCACAAAGAACAGTGCGAGCAAGAGGATATACGACACAAGGAAGAGACTCCGAGTGGCAGCTTATCTTGACCTAGACCCAGACCCCGAGATTCGACCTATTCCATTAGACCCCAAACTCAAAGTTACCATAGCCTTCCACCTGGTGAGCTCGTATTCAGTCTTATGAAGGGTCCTTCTAACCAACCACCTAAAGCTCCCAAATCCTTTCTATCCCAGTCTCAGAGAATTCTTTCTTCAAGGCCGAACACTATCAAAGTTCCATAACCTTGACTCGACAAATTTCCGAGCTCCTCTTTTGTCACGGGTTGAGACTCTCTGGAAAGTTAGTCTGTCGCCCTGCCATCTCCGACGAGAGGAGCTGCTCTGCACCTAGAAGACAATCTAGATAGAAAATTGAAGCTCACGACCTGGAGCCTTGAGCACTTACGAGCTGGGGCCTTACGACCCCAACATGATTACTTCTGAAGCTTTCTGGACTACGCTGGCATAGCTCTGTTCCAACTCTAGACGAACTCTTACAGGGTTCTATCTGCGTTAAAGTCGCTGTATAAGGAGATGAAGTGGGAGGAGCCCACAATGCACAAGATTGTGTACCTTTTTTGCCTCAAAAGCAACCATTCCCGAGCTCATGGTGGGGATGGGTTCTACTATCTGTCCAGCTACCCGAAGGAGAAGCGACTATTCAAGGATATTTCAAACCATCCTCCGAACTTCAAGACCGCCTTCTTCTTGACTGACAGTCTTGCTCCCTACCGATTCTACTCCTTTTGGAGAATTCAGAAGTCCCTTAATTGTATTTTCTGATTAAATTTTCCTTTAATATGCGAGCCCTAATTGACTTGCTCAAACCTTTTATATAGCCACCTACCATCGTCCCCAGCCTACGGATGCCATGAGGGAACATAGGGAAGCCATCCTCAAGCTCCCCTATGGTCGGCGATCTCTCTCTTTGTAACACCCTCACTTATTTTAGTTAAAATCATATCTGAGGTGTTACGTTTTAAAACTATATCATAATTTATTTCTGCGAAAGTCTGGACACATTTTTTTTTTTAAAACTTGAAAACTTATTTCACATTATTTACATTAAACATAAAGTGTGTCTCAAACATATTATACATAAGTATTAAATAACCCAATTTGTTTTCAAAACATAACTTCACACTTTATTACAAATATCACATTGGTAAACTGAAATAACCCACAAAAGGTCGATGTGTTCATATGTACAAATCAGGGTTAGGACCATGCTTCATTTCTCCTTATGCCATTCACTCATTTCTTTCTCTACCTGCAACACAAGACAACTGTGAGCCTAAAGCTCAGTAAGCAAAGTAATGCATGCAATGCTAATGATTACTCAATGTCAAAGGACATACACAACTTCTTTTTAAATTTTGGGCCCCTTAAAATTGTGTACACTGTTTGAATTGGTCAATGCCTGCAGGGCTTGTTACACATATAATATAAAATCCCATGGGTTCTCCTTCGGCTAGCCATCACCACAGTAGGGCACATTAAAAACCTTATTCCATCGTTGCCCCGTCGGGCTCAAGAGTTAAGGCGGCCACACACTGTGGTGTCAATACATATAACAATAACTCATATGGAGGAGAAATAAAAACGGAAACATGGCAAACAATATAATTGGTTCACTAAAACCTAGCCCAAATTATTGGGCAACCACTATAAGCCTACTATAGGCCTCCGTTTACACTTATTAACACTTTCATTTGCCTTTTCAAAACAGTGGCATTGAACTTAAACTTCTTATTACAACTTGCTTTTATGTTGCACAAAACTTGCAAAGGCATCATATAATTAATCATCATAATATCATGCATGGTCTTATATCATATAATAATTTACCATATCACTATTATGCCATGCATACAAATTTATGATGAAGTATCAATGTATGTTAATACCACTTACTCACAAAATATTCATATAATGCATACTTTCACATAACATGTAATTCTTGTGTTGCAGTTGAGTACTTTATTTACCTTCTGTCCAAAATATAATTCACCGTGTAACAAGTGGTGTCTTAGGTGTTGATGTGCTTATCCTGAAAATGGCATGGATTTCTCATCATAATGATGGCAGAAATACATTGAACTCTCATTTAAAAATACCCATAAAACATCATATCAAATTTCATATCCAATTCATGCCTAAAATGCCTTAAACCACCTAGATCGAGCGTTAAATTTATCTTAGACATTTGGAGAAATTTTGATAGAGTTTCCCCTTAATTTTAGCTATCCTCAAATATCAAAATCAACCAATAATCAACATCAAATAACCCGCCATAACCATATATCCCAAATACCAACATGATTCATCATAAAGTTATCATATACCGATTTTGATAAAATTCTAATCTCCTAGATCATCACCCAAATTAAATGAGTCTCCACATCTATTCAAACATTTATAAACATATATACTCTCTTATAAACTCAATCAAATAACCAAAAAATCAGTTTGTACTCCAAGAACCCCAAAAACCTCATAAAACACAAAATTTCACTTACCGAGCAACTTTTTGGCGAAAACAATCTCTTCTAGCTTTTCTAAACCTCAAACCACTTGGAAACCACCAAGAAATATCTTAACAAAAGATAAAACACCATAGATAAGATCTCAGCAAAATTAAAAAATATAGTTTAACTTCCAAGTACAAGAACTTACCATAAAAAGGCTAGAACTAAGCTTAATCCACTTCTTTGGCTTTGATTTCACTTGGATCTCCTTAGAACTTCTTCAAACCAGCCAAGAAATGGTTTTTGGTTTTCTTTTCTCTCTGTTTTTCAGATTAATGGTCGTGCAAAGTGATAAGGTTGATGAAAATTCTTTATTTTCAATGATTTGGCCTTATTGTATCAAAATTTGACACCTTTCACCTCATCATTTCACCTTTTGACTTATGAAAACCTTATCACTTCAATAATTTCGACTTAATCATCTGCTAGGCCTACTATCCTTATGTGTAAAACACTCACACCAAACCTTAAGTCCATATGAGTTCATACCCAATAGTTATGCTTACCTGATCGAGCGTAGCGCACTTATGCTAAGCTCGTTTTCACTTTGCATCAATACCACTGATTATGTATACCTCCCATCAAGAATTGATCTAATGGTTCTAAAACCATTTTTAATTCATCAATGAGACCTTAATCATACCTCAATTATATTTGGTAAATCCACTAATACTCAATTTTACCCCGAAATACTAGTAATCGACATTGTACTATTTTTCACCACTTAACATCTTTTGCCTTCTATATCTCACTTTCCTCACTTAATTCCATGCCTTGTCCATATTTTTCATACTTTCTTATATCTTGAGCACATAAAACACCCAAAAAGACAACTCAAATGCCACAAGGTTAATAATATTGAGCATACATATAGACATCACATACACAACTTTTATACTTATACATGAAAACACGTATAAGAATATGCATATGCTCAAATTATACATATTGTATGTTATGTAATGCAATGCAATCATGTGATTATTGGCTATATTATATCCAAATAATGTGGGTGCTACAATCCTCTACACCTTATAAAAATTTCGTCCTCGAAATTATCTTACCCAAATAGCTCTGGGTATTTAGATCTCATTTCATCTTCCCGTTCCCATGTCATTTCCTCAATGTTTGAACTTCTCCACAAGACCTTAACCAGTGAAATCTTCTTATTTCTCAACTCTTTCTCTTTTCTGTCAAGAATTTTCACTGGTTTTTCTTCATATGTTAGGTCTTGTTCCACTTCTATTGGTTCGTAGTTTAGCACATGTGAAGGATCTGGCACGTATTTTCTCAATAATGAGACATGAAAAACATCGTGGACATTTGACAATAATGGCGGTAATGCCAGTCTATAGGCTACCTTTCCCACCTTTTCCAGTACTTCAAAAGGTCCAATAAATCTTGGGCTTAACTTCCCTTTCTTTCCAAACCTCATTGCTCCTTTCATAGGGGCAATTTTCAGAAATACCTTGTCCCCAATGTTGAACTCCACATCTCTTTGCTTTCAATCAGCATAACTCTTTTGTCTACTCTGAGCAGTTAACATTCTTTTTCTTATTTTCTCTACTGCTTCAGTTGTCCTTCTGACCAGATCTGGACCAAGATACTTTCTTTCTCCCATTTCATCCCAATGAATTGGTGATCTGCATTTTCTGTCATATAACATTTCATACGGTGCTACACCAATCGTTGCATGAAAGCTATTGTTATAAGAAAACTCTATTAGACATAAATACTTCTCCCATGATCCTTGAAAATCTAAGACACAAGCTCGAAGCATATCTTCAAGAGTTTGAATGGTTCTTTCAGATTGTCCATCAGATTGGGGGTGATATGCCGTAGTAAACTTCAATTTTGTGCCCAATGCTCTCTGCAAACTTTCCCAAAACAATGAAGTAAATCGAGCATCCCGGTCTGAAATTATAGATACTGGCACTCCATGAAGTCTAACAATCTCCTGAACATATAATTCAGCCCACTGATCCATAGTATAAGTCATGCGTACCGGAAGAAAGTGTGCTGATTTGGTATATCGGTCTACTATAACCCAGATAGCATCATGTTGTTTAGAAGTTTTTGGCAATCCAACTACAAAATCCATAGTAATCTCTTCCCATTTTCACTCTGGTATCTTTATTGGTTGTAGTAAACCAGTAGGTTTTTGATGTTCAGCTTTCACTTGTTGACAGGTTAAACACTTGGCTACAAACTCGACCACATCCTTTCTCATGTTGGGCCACCAGTAGTGTCTTTTCAAGTCATTAAACATCTTGGTCGTCCCCGGATGTACTGAATACAAAGTATTGTGAGCTTCGGTAAGGATGTCTCTCTTCAACTCCTCATTATTAGGGACATAAACTCTTTCCTTGAACTTTAGCATCCCATTACATGACACACTAAACTCATTGACCTTCCCACTTTCCAATTCACCTTTTTGTTCCACCAAGTAAGGATCCTCACATTGACCTTGTTTGATTCTCTCTAACAAGGTAGACTGAATAGTCATTACTGATAATCTTCTTGTGATTACCTCAATCTCTGCTCTGCACATGTCCTCCTGAAGTGGTCTTGTCAATTTCCTCAAAAATGGCACATTACCATGAGACTTTCTACTCAGTGCGTCTGCAACTACATTTGCTTTTCCAGGATGATAAAGTATTTGACAATCATAATCTTTCACTAGCTCCAACCATCTCCTTTGTCTCATATTTAATTCCTTCTGAGTGAAGAAATATTTGAGACTTTTATGATCGGTATATATTTCGTACTTCTCACCATACAGATAATGTCTCCAAATCTTTAGTGCAAAAACAACTGCTGCCAACTCCAGATCATGTGTTGGATACTTCTGTTCATAGTCCTTCAATTGTCTAGAAGCATAAGCTATGACTTTGCCATTCTGCATCAACACACACCCTAAACCTTGCTTTGAAGCGTCACTATAAATCACAAGTCCTCCTGATCCAGATGGAATAGTAAGTGTCGGAGCAGAAACCAATCTTTGCTTCAACTCTTGAAAACTTTTCTCACAAGGTTCAGTCCATTCAAACTTATGATTCTTCCTCGTCAGTTGTGTCAATGGCATTGCTATCTTCGAAAATCCTTCAACAAATCTTCGGTAATAGCCTGCTAATCCCAGAAAACTCCTTACTTCTGAAACATTTGTTGGTCTATTCCATTTACTAACAACTTCAATCTTTGATGGATCCACTGAAATACCATCTTTTGAGACTATATGGCCCAAAAATGCCACCTTCTCCAGCCAAAATTCACATTTCTTAAATTTGGCATAGAGTTGTTTTTCTTTTAATTTCTCCAACGTCAACCTCAAATGTTCCTCATGTTCTTCTTCGGATTGAGAATACACCAAAATATCATCAATAAACACTATTACAAACTTATCAAGGTAATCCTTAAACACCCTATTCATCAAGTCCATAAATGCAGCTGGAGCATTAGTTAATCCAAATGGCATCACAAGGAACTCATAATGGCCATACCGAGTTCGAAATGCGGTTTTTGGTACATCCTCTTCTCTAATCTTTAATTGGTGATACCTAGATCTTAAATCAATCTTTGAAAATACTCCTCTTCCTTGTAATTGATCAAAAAGATCATCAATTCTAGGAAGTGGATACTTATTCTTGATTGTCAACTTGTTCAGTTCTCTATAATCAATACACATTCGCATTGTCCCATCCTTTTTCTTCACAAATAGCACCGGAGCTCCCCATGGTGAAAAACTAGGCCTGATAAACTTTTTATCCAGGAGTTCTTGCAACTATATCTTTAATTCCTTTAGTTCTGCTGGTGCCATTCTATAAGGTGCCTTGGACACAGGGGCTGTACCAGGAAGTAGCTCGATCACAAATTCAATTTCTCTGTCTGGAGGCAATCTCGTTAAATCTTCTGGAAACACTTCTAAGAAATCTCTAACTACCGGTACATCTTCTGGTTTTAACTTTTGCTCCTTATAAGTGTCAACCACACTGGCGAGATAACCCATACATCCACTTTCCAACAATCGCCTGGCCTTCATAATTGAAATTAAAGGAATGCAACTTTTTGATGTTGCTCCAGTAAACATAAACTCATCTTCCTTCGAAGGCTTAAATATCACGGTTTTCTTTCTACAATCAATAGTGGCATTATACTTTGAAAGCCAATCCATACCCAAAATCACCTCATAATCGTGCATCTCTAACATTATTAGATCAGCATATAATTCCCTACCATCGCCTTGCTCTACGGGTACAACAATTTTCTTACCTGTGTCCCAAGCTATCCGAGCACCGCGATCACGAGCACAATCCTCTAATCCGAGCCTTGAAGAAAATCCTAGTCACAACGCATGAATAAAATCAACTATCAAGTTCTAACTCATTAAATAGTTTCAAGACATAACTCTAGCCTCTGGGACCCTGGTTTCTACCTAATTGGGTAGTGGAAACCTTCTCGAGCCTTAGTGTTCACGTTCCCAAGCTAACAACCCTCAATTTGCCAAAATTCCACGTTTGGGCCGCGGCCCAGCCCCCCTTAAGGGCTGCGACGCGCCCCAAAATAGAGGCAAAATGCCTCACTGCTGGGCAACTCGGGCCGCAGCGCCCAAATCTTGCGCCGCAGCACGTCGAAAATTCTTCAAAGCCCCACTGGCCTATAAACTCAAGCGGATCGCGGCGCTGATGAACAGGGCCGCGGCGCGAGCCCGAAACCCAGAAATCCCATGCAAATTTTACGAGCTAACTTCCCTGAAAATTATTCTAAACACACCCCAACAACAGAATTGAGTCCCATAATCATCCTAATACACTATAAGCAGCACTAGAACCCTAGAAACTATTCCATAACCTCACCAAAACTCAAAATCAGAACTCAAGTTTGAACCTAGAAGAAAACACTTAAAACATGGCAGGAATTCTTTAAAACCAGAGCATAGAGCCTTACCTCAAGGATGGTTTTAACCCTCAGCTGACAATAATCCTGTTCCTAGCTTTGATTCCCCAACTCTTAGCCTTAAATTCCAAGCATTCTCCTCAAAAATCCCCAAAACCTCCTAAGCCTCAAGAGAGTGAGATGTGATCAAGAGAGAGAGAGAGAGAGAGAGAGAGAGAGAGTTTCTGTTTCTTTTTCTTTCCAATCCCTTAATTCCAGTGACTTCCTTAGACCCCTTAGCTTATCTAAACCATCTATATCCTTACCAAAAGACCCAATTGCCCCTTAAACTTATCCTAACCCCTTAGGTAACCCAAGGGCAATTTAGTCATTTGTCATACCCCGTTTAGTCCCCGAGTATTATTATAAATCCCCATTAATCCCGACATGTCCAAATCATTACCAAAATACTACCTGCTACTCCATAAATCCCGAACACATTTTACGTTCCCAAAATACCCCTAGGCTCCCCTCGAGCCGGGTATTTGACCCCGTTGTGACTTTTTAGGTAAATCGCTCCCTAGGATTGTCTCGGATCGTGCATCACAAATATATCACCACTCACACGTGGTAAAGATCACAATAATCACAAATATTGCATTTATGCCCTCAACGGGCTAAAAATTACAAACATGCCGCTAATAACCAAATAGGGCCCACATGCATATTTGATTCACCTAAACATACATTTATAATCACATACTCATCAAATTCACACATTAATATAATAAATCACTTATTGCCCTCCAAGCACGCTAATCAAGGCCCTAAGTCTTATTAGCAAATTTGGGACGCTACACATGTGGTCTCCGTCATTACTTAAGCACGAGCTTGACGTAGTGATCCTCTTCGAGGACCCCAGGGATAACTTCTTAGCATGGTTGAGGGTAGACCTTAGAGTCCAGGTTTGATAGTTGTCTAAGTAAATACCAAACCATGTATACCTTAAACGAGGTTTGGGTTGGGGTAGCAGTGCAATACAACACAAATGATTATAGGGACCTCTCGAGGATGTCCCCCACCTTTAGGGAGGGGATTCCCATAGCCTCGTCAGAAGACAGGGGAATTTCTTGGTCCCCAAGTTCGAGCTCTAGGATTCTTCTTGTTAGGTTCTTGACATTTGTAAACATTTTATTTTACTTATAAAAATGTGTATGACTTTTTTCTTTCTTGGCTTGACTAATATACCTCATGTTTTTCAGGTGACATGGAGTCAAATTTGGACAGCCTCTTGGGACATCCCCCCAAGCCCCGTGGAACCAAACAAGGTCGCGTGACCTTGAAGAAAGGGCTACCTCAAAGTCAGCCAAGATCGCTGAGGGCTCCTCTCCCTCGAAGCCCGCCTCTTCCGAACCCAAAGCCTAAGCTCCGAAATCCACAGACGTGGTTTTTGACACAGCCCTCGCGACCTCAACAATCGCCACCACCGAACCTCTGGAGACCATGCCACCTCCCCAACTTGCTGGAGACAAAGGCAAACAAGTCGTGCCTCCTTTTTCTCTTAAGCCTACGGGTGCCCCAACCTTGGTCCGCAAGTTTGTGGTGTCATCCCACGTGCGGGAGTACCCTCCGGAGAACGTTGCGGCATCTCTGGGAGCCGACCTTTGCTCGGACCTGTTGTCCCAAATAGGCCAAGCCTGCAGCAATCTCGATGCCAATGTGTGGCAATTTTTGAGGGGGGACAATCCCACACACCTCCACTGACCAGACAATGGAGCTCGGGGTTTCGGTAAGCCTGTTTCTCGTGACTTTTACTTTCTTTGCTCTTCTATTTATTTTCTAACCCTTGTAAAAAAAAATGTTCCAAACCCTTCTTGGTCTTCTTCGCCAGAGTTCGATGTTCTCCTCGAAGATGGCGACGACAGAAACCCTGGTTTATGAAACAAACTAGGCTTGCATCCGAGCTGAAGATGGTCTGAAAGAGGCTAAGGGAGTCTAGGTCAAAGTTGAGGAGGCCCGAGCCAAGGTCGAGGAAGCACTCAAGCTTCTTCAAGCTAAACTTGATTCCTCTGAGGCTATTTCCAATAGCCTGAGGGCGGAACTCGACACCAAGAAAGCAAATTTCGACGCTACCAGGCCCGAGATCGATTGCTTGAAGGCAGAGACAAGTGCTGCCAAGGCCGAGGCTGAACGCCTGAAGGAGGAGAAGGATTCCACCTTTGGAATTATTGAAGACAAGAAGAAGCGCCTCACCAAGGAGTTCAAGACCAAGAAGGATTGGGCTACAGACCGAGCTATGTACAAGATATGGTCTTTGAACCCCGACATAGACACTTCATTCCTTTAGGATAAAGAAGAGGAGTTCATCTCCAAATGGAAGGCT
This sequence comes from Humulus lupulus, assembly GCF_963169125.1. Taxonomy (NCBI): domain Eukaryota; kingdom Viridiplantae; phylum Streptophyta; class Magnoliopsida; order Rosales; family Cannabaceae; genus Humulus; species Humulus lupulus. Next base: position 235,266,118 of record NC_084797.1, read on the forward strand.
CGATTGGTCGAGGAGGAGGTCACATCCACTACCCAGGATGGCGGGAACTGGGATGACAAAGGCAAGGAGGCCGAGTGTGGTTCAGTCGACCAACATTGAGCTGTCTCGAACAGGGCTGCGTCCCTTATAATTTTTGTAACTATATATTTTTTGTGCCCTTGGGGCGAAGACAATTTACAACTCGAGTCTATGCTATTTTGATTATCGTATGAATGTTTATATTTTAATAGTAGTTTGTATGCTTTCAACTTTCTAGCTCGAAAATATTTTTGCACATTATCTACCTTTATCTTTTTGCCTCAATACTATACATCATATTTTTGGATCGAAATATTTTGAGCATGTTATTATTAAGGACCTGCTTTTATACTTGTTTATTCGTACAAATATATATTGGGTTTAAGTTTGAATTTCAATACATTCATGCATAGTTTATTCGAAATGCCCATGTTTGACTTTGTTATTATCAATATCGAATTTTACTTTTACCATGTATTTAAGAAATACTCAAATGGTATGTAACCTCGTTAGTCTAGTTATATTTTGTTTTTACAATTACTTTTCCTCATCTTCGAGTATGACCTTGAGGTTGCGAGGTCGAAAATCTTTTGCAAAAATTTCCAGCCTAGTCTCGACTTATGTTTTTTGGTTGGTTTATCTAGAATTCCAACTCTTGACTATGTCGATCAGGTCTTGTTGGTTTGTTCCAAATTTGTTTAATTCGTGTTTGGTTAATGATCCATACACTTATTATTTTCTTCATGTTAGGTTAACAATACATACATTGTTATTTAGAGTATATTTTTATTTTATCGAGCCTATGGTATGATTGTATACCACTTATGCCCCCTTAGTATCCCGGGATTGTGATCTTAGGTTATTGAATTTTGAGGGCTTGCAAAAAAGTATAAAAATACAACATTTGAATGAAATTCAGTACTTTATTGACAAAAAGCAAAAATCAAATACATGCTTGGTTAAAACGAATAAACATCATTCCTATATTACTAATAATAAGGTCGTAGATGTTCACTATTCCAAGCTCGCAGAACCAATCCTCCATTCAACCCTGCTAGTTTATAAACTCCAGGTCGAATAATGGACTCGATCTGATAGGGTCCCTCCCAATTAAGCTCGAGCACTCCAGCAGATGGGTCTCGTGTGGCTAGAAACACGCACCTTAACACCGATTCTCCCAATTCAAATTTCTTATCTCGGACCCTTTTGTTAAAATATCTTATAGCCCTTTGCTGGTATGTAGCATTTTTTAGCGGGCCTTCGTCTCATCTTTCTTTGATAAGGTCCAAACTTTCTTCGAGCTGAGATTGGTTCGTGGTTTGATCATATGTGTCACACCTTATATTTGGGATTTCGACCTCGATAGACAACATGGCCTTGCATCCATAAGCTAGGGAGATGGGGGTATGCCCTATCGAGGTTCTCGTCGTTGTTCTGTATGCCCACATGACTTGAGGTAGTTCCTCTGGCCATCTTCACTTAGCGTCTTCTAGCATTTTCTTCATAGAATTTTTAGAGTCTTATTTACTGCTTCGACATGGCCATTTGCTTAGGGATGGACCGCGGAGGAAATAATTTTAATTATCCCATATTTTTCTTAGAAGTGTGTGAACAAATCACTGTCAAATTGGGTCCCATTATCCGACACAATCTTCTTGGGGTTTTCGTATCTACAGATGATGTTTTTTACTATGAAATCTAGGACTTTCTTTGAGGTGATAGTAGCTAAGGGTCCGACTTCGGTCCACTTCGTGAAATAATCGATGGCGACTACAACATATTTTACTCCACATTTTCCAGTTGGAAATGAGCCTATAAGGTCGATTCCCCATACTGCGAATGACCATGGGGAGCTCATCATGGTAAGCTCGGTGGGTGGAGCTCGCGATATTGAAGCGAACCGTTGACACTTATCCCAACGCTTAACGTACTCGAATGAGTCTGCCTTGACTATTGGCCAGAAATATCCTTGCCTAATCACCTTTTTTGACAGGTTATGCTCCCTAGTGTGGTCTCCACAAAATTCTTCATGGATTTCTTCTAAAATATTCTTTGCCTCAGGGGGAGTTACACACCTAAGTAGTGGCATAGAGTATCCCATTCTGTACAATTTTCCTTCCAAGATGGTGTATCTTGGTATTTTGTACATAAGCTTTCTAGCCTCGTTCTGGTCTGCTGAGAGACTTTCGGTTTCGAGGTAGTCAACTATCGGGGTCATTCAGGTGGGTTGCGATTCAATTATGTTTACATCTTCTTCCTCAGGCCCGGTTATGCTCAGAACCGGTAGGAATTATACTGGAACCACGTTTAGTGTGTCAGCTTCTTTGGTCATGGAGAGCCTGACCAATGCATCTGCATTCGAATTTTGTTCCCAGGGAACTTGTTCTATAGTCTATAACTCAAACTCCCCAAATGATGCCTTAAATTTCTCCAAATAGGCTGCCATTTTTATGCCACGAGCCTGATATTCACCCAGGACCTGGTTAACAACCAATTGAGAGTCACTGTAGCAGTGGATGGCCTTTGCTTTGAGTTCGGAGGCTATCCAAAGACCTGCTAACAATGCCTCGTACTCAACCTCGTTATTTGATGCCTCAAAGAGAAACCTTAATGCTGAATGGAAGCGATTTCTCGTCGAGGTGATCAAAATGATTCTTTTCCTCGACCCATTTTCATTAGAGGAACCATCGACGTAAAGTCTCCACAGCTCGCGGGCTGGGGTTACGAATTCCTCGTTGGAGATCCTTGTACATTTGACAATGAAATCTGCCAAAGCTTGTCCTTTGATCGTCGTTCTAGGATGATAGTAGATCTCGAACTGTCCGAGCTTGACAACCCATTTCAATAATCTCCCGGATGCTTCGGGCTTGAATAATACCTGCCTTAACATATGATCAGCTATCAAATGGATAGAATGTGCTTGGAAATAGGGTCGAAGCTTTCGAGATGCATGCATTAGGCACAAAGCCAGTTTTCCCATTAATGGGTATCTCAATTCTGCCCCCAATAACCTTTTGCTGACGTAGTATACGAGTTTTTGTACTTTCTTATTCTCCTGAGCAAATACTGCACTAATCGCATGCTTGGTTTTGGCGAGGTATAAGTACAAGACTTCCCCTTTGATTTGTTTAGACAAGATTGGTGGCTCGGCGAGGTGTTTCTTAAGGTTCTGGAATGCGAGTTCACACTCGACCGACCATTCAAACTTCTTGCCCCCTCTCAAAATATTAAAGAATGGAAGACACCAATCTGTAGATTTCGAGATAAACCTACCTAAGGCTGTCATTCGTCCAGTTAGGCTCTGAACATCTTTATGTTTTCGAGGTGAGGGCATGTCAATTTACACTTTAATCTTGTCGGGATTAGCCTCTATACCCTGAGCATTCACTATGAATCCGAGAAACTTTCCCATGGATACTCCTAATGAGCATTTCTGTGGGTTAAGTCTCATATTGTATTTTCAAAGTACAGCGAAACATTCAGCGAGATCATCCACATGGTTACAATTATGTTTGGACTTGACTAACATATCGTCCACATAAACTTCCATGTTATTTCTTTTCTGCGTAACGAACATCCTATTCACCAGTCTTTGGTATGTGGCTCATGCGTTCTTGAGCTTGAAAGACATTACATTGTAGCAATATAAGCCCTTGTTGGTCATGAAACTCGTATGTTCTTGGTCTGGTGCATGCATGGATATCTGGTTATATTCAGAATAAGGATCCATGAATGACATGATGCCGTGACCCACTGTGGCATCTACGAGCTGATCGATTTGAGGCAAGGGAAAGCAATCCTTGGGGCATGCCTTGTTGAGGTCCGAATAATCTATGCAAGTTCACCATTTGCCATTGGGCTTGAACCAACACAAGATTGGCTATCCAATCAGGGTTGAAAGCGTCTCGGATAAACCGATTTGCCTTTAGCCTTTCGACCTCCTTTTTTTGGGCTTTCTTCCTATCGTCGTCCAGGAGCCTCCTTTTTTGTTGCTTCAGAGGGAAAATCTTATCTTTGTTGAGTGCATGGCTTATAATGCTCAGACTGATCCCTACCATATCGAGTGTGACCGTGCAAATACATCTTGTTTTTCTCTCAAAAAGCGAGTTAATTGCTATTTCGCATTTTCAAAAATATTTTTCCCTATTTTTACCACCTTCTTGGTATCTTTCTCATCTAGCTTCACTTCTTCAAGCTCCTCCATTGGTTCGAGATCAGCCCTTTCTTCAACCCTAGGGTCGATCTCTTCCTCGATTTCGAAGACGGATCCGTTCATTTCCTGAATAACAACAAGTGCTTGTGCACTTGTTTGGTTCTTTCCTCTCATGGAAATGTTATAGCATTCCCGTGCAACGAGCTGGTCTCCCTTCAGCGTCCCAATGCCACTAGACATTAGGAACTTGATGGATAAATGCCTAACAGACGACACTGCCCTCAACCTAACCAGGGCTGGTCTCCCGAGCAGTACGTTGTAGGCAGACGTGGTGTCCATCACTATGAATTCCATCTTCTTGGTCACCGAGACTGGATAGTCTCCCAAGGTTACAGGGAGCTCGATGGATCCCGTGCTGGCAGTTACTTCACTTGAAAATCCATACAACGTCTGTACGCCCTGATTTTCCCACGGGCTGATTAGCAAGCTGAGCTGCGGCCTAACCATGATTACCTCATGATCATCCCCAGGGCCGGAGCTTCTGTCGTAGTGTCGTGCTTTCTTAGCTCGAGGAAGCCCCAAGAGCTCGCATTCACCGCCAAGGCCGGAGCAGGAATTCTGAAGGCTGAGGACCGAGCTAAGTATGAAGCTCGTGGTACGAACTTCGTATGGAGGCTGTGACCCTTTGTGAAGTCTACACACGCAAGGTAAACATGCATATATCAGGCATCACGTGTCTAGTATCCCCCTGACTTCTCGGACACGCAGCAGGAACGTGCGTGTTCAGACACCCACGACTGGGTTGGGCCGTGCGGCCCATTATCTCCTTACCTATCGATTTGACCACACTTATGTGTCAGGTTTAGGAATTAATCATGAATGTCACAGAATTGATACGACAAGTAAGAAGGTCACGAGATGACCTTCTTACCAACTTCCAGGTGCCTTCTCCTATAAATATGGAGACCCTGGGAGTTGATATAGGTCGGAAAAATAATCTCTTGTAAGAAATACTCTGTAATCAAATACTCAGTATAGATCAATAATATTGACTAGTGGAGTAGAAGGATTTTAACCTTCGAACCACTTAAAAACCATGTCTTGAGTCACCTCTTTCATCCTCTAAGATCATATATCTATTTCGGTTCACCTTTAGCACTAATCCCTTTCTCTTCTTCTCTTAATTACCTGTTGGCGAAGAACCGCGTCAACAGTTTAGTGCTTTCATTGAGAGCAAGTTCAATTAGTACTGCTGCAAACATCCAACTATGGTGACTACTCGGTCCAGACATGGTAACGAGATAGAACAACATGATGGGTAGGAGGCTCATCATACTACCATCCCTGATGAACAAGTTCCTGAAGTCCAGCAGCGGCCAGGAAAACAGCCGGTGGGCCAAGATGATACCGGTAGTTCGGCGCCTCGGCCACATAATCCAAACCCATGTTATTATACTACGGTGGAGATGGAGAACGCTCAACTGAGGAGCCAGTTAGCAACAGCCAGCCAGCAGATCCAGGATATCCTGGCCCGATTACCCCCTCTCACAACCGGCGTTAACGTCGGAGAGAGGCAAGGCGAGGCTCCTAAGTCTCGCCGGGGTAACCGATCCAGGCATAGCCGTTCGGATAGGCTTTCGGCAGCCAACTCCACCCCTTCGTCACACCATCGAGAGGCAAACTTCGAGGAAGTGCCTAGGACCGGACAACCGCAGTACAGCCGTTCGGTCAGGACGTCAACTCCTAGCTCTCAGCCTTCCTTGAGAACGCCCAGGGGAACTCGAGGAAATTCCTGAAGGAGATCCGGGGGGGGGGGGGGGGCTCGCGACATCAGCCCGTCCCCGACGACCGTCCTACACCTTGTATAGATCGCCCGGCGCGGGACCAGCAGGTTGGCAGGGCCGAAAGGCCCCCACCAAACTTGATCCGTCCAGACAGAACTAGGATCGCCTCCCCAGTCAGGCATCCTCCATCTCTGATCAGATATCCGTCTCCTCCTCGGCCCGTCCGGGACATCCCAGCCTATGGGAGCAGTAGGAGAAACCCGCCATCTGCTGGACCTTCCCGGTGTAGCAGGGCGCTAGGGGAAAGCTCAGGTCGTCACCACCAAAGGCGGACTCCAAGCCTATCCAGCAGGAGCCACTGGACCGGTAGTCGCCGGAGTGATCTCTCTAGGGGAGACCTGCGTCAGCGGTTAAGTTCGGCACAAAGTCACCAGAGCACCCAGGGAGGTGACCTGCGAGATCGCCTCAACTCTCATAGAGAGGACCGAGCTGGAGATGGTGGCCAGGCTCGTTCAGGGGGGGTCCTGTCCGAAATACGCAACGGAGGGAATGTCCCAAATAACCTATCTCAAGATAGGAGGGGCAATAACCCACCAAATGTGTACAATGGATCCAGAGCTGTTGAACAGCCCCGGAATAACCAAGGACATCAGGACCAAACCCTCGAGCGCCTGACTCAGATGGAGGAGCTGATGAGGAAGCTCCTATCAGAAAAAGAAAAAGACGAATATGATTCAGGGGACGAGATGGAACTCTTCGCCCCCAACATAGCAGCGACGACATACCCGTCTGGTTTCCGTATGCCTCACTTGTCAAAGTTCAATGGGGACGGAGACCCATCGAACCATTTAGGGATGTTCAACACCCTAATGATGGCCCATAACATTGGCCCGGAGCTGAGATGCTTGATCTTCCCCTCCACACTGACTGGACCTGCCAGACAGTGGTTCAAGCAAAGTAAAAGACAGTCAATCAGCTCCTGGAAGACCTTCTTAGCCGACTTCAAAAGGGCATTCCGAGCCTCCCAGGCCGCCCGTGTTCAGGCCGACTCCTTGGCTAACGTGAGACAACAGCCCGGTGAGACTCTGAAGGCCTACATGAGCAGATTCGCGAACGTCGCTGCTCGGGCTAGAGACGCGGATGATAGCTCTAAGCTCATGGCCATGAGAACCGGAATCCTTGTCGGAGGAGACCTATGGAAGGATATACAGAGGAAGGGAGTCAGCTCGGTCAACGAATTCCTTAACAGGGCCCAAGAGTGGATAAACTTGGAAGAAGCCGAAGCCTCAGCTGCGGGAACTAGCCAAGTTCCCGATCAGCCTGCGGGAGTAGGGACAGAGGTCGTGGCAGTGACCCCAAACGTCGCACAGAACAGCCAGCCCGGTGGAGGCAAGAGAAAGGGCAATGGCGAAAACAGTCAGCACGGGCAAAAGAAGAATAAGTCCGTAGATAAGTTTAAGCCCGTTTTCATGACATATACTGAGCTCACGCAGTCCAGAGAGAGTATCTTCTTGGCCAACTCTACTTGGGTCCCTTGGAAGAGGCCGGAGCCATTGAAGCACCACAAAGGAAAGAGAAACACTTCCAAATTTTGCCGTTTTCATAACGATGTGGGCCACAATACTGACGATTGTAGGCATTTAAAAGATGAGATTCAGATTCTCATCCGAGCCGGCCCCTTGGCTCAATACTCGCGGAACAGGGTCCCAGCGAGTCGACCTGCTCCAGAGGTCCCAGCCAGTCAGCCCGGGTCCCGGGTAGATCAGGACGTCCCTCCTCCCATGGTCGGAGGAGAGATATCCACCATCTCGGGAGGTCCACACATGGCTGGCACAAGCAGAGGTGCCCAGAAGAGATACGTGAATGAACTAAAGGCTCATAACGGAGTGGAGTTCGTCCCGGAGCAGCGTCAGTCAAAGCAGCAGCGATCGGAGAGGCAACTAATCATCTTTACGGAGGAAGATCCAGGCCATGTCCAATTCCCTCACAACGATCCCTTGGTTGTAGCAGTCCAGCTCGCCAACCGGAGGGTGAGGAGGGTACTAATAGACAACGGGAGTTCGGTGAACCTCCTATTCCGATCCACCTTAGAGAAGATGGGTTTGACTGTCGCCGATCTAAAGGCAACCTCCATGATGCTGTATGGTTTTTTGGGAGAAGGGTCAGCAGCGATAGGGACGATCGAGCTGGTGATCACCCTAGGAGAAGAATCTCGAACAGTATCCAAACTACTCGAGTTCGTGGTCATAGACTGCTCTGCTGCTTACAATGCCATTTTGGGCCGACCTACGCTCATAGATTTCGAGGCTATCACTTCCATCCGACACCTCGCCATGAAGTTCCCCACTTCAACGGGAATCTGCACAATCCAGGGCGATCAGTTCGATGCCAGGGAATGCTACAGCATTTCCATGAAGGGAAAATCTAAACCCGGGCAGCTGGCTATGGCCATTCTGAGTGAAGAGGAATCTCAGGACCCCTCAGCGGGCCCTGAGATTGAAAAACCTCAAAACGCCAAAGGGGGAAATGTCGCTTTAGGCGAGGATATTGACCCCCGAGTAGGCGAAGACAGATCCGAGCTCCAGGCTATTGAGGAGCTCGAGGAAGTAAACCTTGATCCATAGAATCCGTCATGGACGGTCAGGCTCGGGAAAAACCTCTGCGGCAAGAGGAAGGCGGAGCTGACTACGTTTCTGCGGGCTAACTTAGACATATTTGCCTGGTCCCACGAGGACATGGTGGGGATTAGCCCGAGTGTCATCATGCACACGCTTCATCTGGATAAAAGCATTCCTGCCAAGTCTCAGAAGCAAAGACGTTTAGGGACAACCCGGGCTGAAGCCCTAGAAGAAGAAGTAGCCCAGCTCAAAAAATGTGGCTTTATCCGTGAAGCCAAGTTTCCAATTTGGGTCGCCAACCCCGTGCTAGTTCCAAAGCCCAGCGGGAAATGGCGAACCTGCATTGACTTCTCCGACCTGAATAAATCCTGCCCCAAGGATTGTTTTCCATTGCCAAGGATCGACCAGCTGGTGGATGCCACGGCGGGGTACGAGCTCATGTCATTTATGGACGCGTACTCAGGCTACAATCAGATCGCGATGAATCCGGCTGACCAGGAACACACCAGCTTCATGACCCCGACTAATGTCTATTGCTACAAGGTCATGCCTTTCGGTTTGAAGAACGCCGGAGCTACCTACCAAAGATTAGTAAATAGAATGTTCGCGAACCAGATCGGAAAGAACATGGAAGTGTACGTTGATGACATGCTAGTCAAGTCAAAGACTGCGGATAACCATGTTTCCGACCTGGAAGAATGTTTTAAAATACTACGAGAATACGGCATGAGGCTCAATCCCCAGAAATGCACTTTTGGAGTCGCATCAGGGAAATTCCTGGGGTTCATAGTCAATACCCGAGGAATCGAGGCAAACCCCGATAAGATCAGGTCACTGCTTGAGCTTCCTTCGCCCAGGTCGCGGAAAGATGTCCAAGGCTTAACAGGAAGAGTGGCAGCACTGAACCGGTTTATTTCCAAGTCAACCGATAAGTGTTTGCCCTTCTACAACCTGCTCTGAGGAAACAAGAAGTTTGAATGGACAGTAGAATGCGAAAGCGCATTCCTCGACCTGAAGGCACATCTGGCTGAACCGCCCGTGCTATCCAAGCCCAAGGCAGGCGAGCCTCTTTTTCTCTACCTGGCTGTCACTGAGGATGCAGCTAGTGCCGTACTGGTACGAGAAGAGGACCAAGTTCAGAAGCCAGTCTATTACATCAGTAAGAGACCTCTCGGGGCAGAATCACGATACCCACTGATGGAAAAATTGGCGTTCTGCCTAATCACAGCCTCGCAAAAGCTCAGGCCGTACTTCCAATCTCACTCAGTACACGTCATGACCGATCAGCCTTTAAGGCAGGTTTTGCAAAAACCTAAAGCATCGAGACGTTTGTTAAAATGGGCGGTCGAACTCAGTCAGTTCGAGATTTTCTACACTCCACGAACTGCTATAAAAAGTCAGGCCCTCGCCGATTTCGTGGCAGAATGCACGGGATTCCAGGAGAATCCAGCAAAGGGCTCATCTCAGGTCACCTCGCCCCGATCGTTGTGGAGGATCTTTGTAGATGGTTCATCCAACGAGAACGGCTCCGGGGCCGGAATCATTCTGATATCCCCCGAGGGACATAGATTCCACTCGGTGCTAAGGTTCGGATTCAAGGCCTCCAACAACGAGGCGAAGTACGAAGCTTTGTTGGCCGAGCTGAGGATAGCCAGCGAGTTAAAGGCGAGCTCCGTCCAGTGCTTCAGTGACTCCCAGCTCGTGGTAAACCAGGTTCTGGGTGAATATCAGGCGCGGGGACCCAAGATGGCCACCTATCTGGCAAAGGTAAAAGCTGAGCTGTCCGCATTTGAGCGAGGATCGATCGAACAGATACCTCGGGAGCAGAAAGCTAATGCAGATGCTCTTGCCAAGCTCTCCACCTCGGGAAAGACGGAGACCTTGGGGTTGGTGCCGATAGAATTCTTGGAAAAACCAAGTATAGAAGAAGAATGGGCTGAGGTCGAGATGGTCGACGCCAGGCCGACCTGGATGACACCCATTCTTGAATATCTCAGCGAGGGCAAGCTGCCTGAAGGACGTAACGATGTACGACGAATCCTGTATCAAGCTCCAAGATATACGCTGGTCGATGGGGTGTTGTACCGACGTGGGCATTCCCTACCTCTCCTCCGGTGCGTTCTTCCAAGTGAAGCGAAGGCCATCCTGCAGGAAGTTCACGAAGGATTCTGCGGAGACCACACCGGGGGGCAGAGCTTGGCCTTGAAGGTTCTCAGGCAAGGGTATTACTGGCCGACTCTATCCAAAGACTCGATCTCGTACGTGAGGAAGTGCGACAAGTGCCAGCGATTCGCTGCCGTTGCCCGAGCTCCTCCGGTCGAGCTGAAGATGATCTCGTCCCCATGGCCGTTTGGGGGATAGACTTGGTTGGCGCCCTCCCCATTGGAAGAGGAGGGGTCCGTTACGCCGTGGTAGCCATCGACTACTTTACTAAGTGGGCTGAGGCAGAGCCGTTGGCAACGATAACGTCCAAAAAGGTGCTTGACTTCGTGGTTAAAAGCATTATCTGCCGCTTCGGCCTGCCCAAGAAGATCGTCTCCGATAACGACACTTAGTTCGACAGCGACCTGTTCACTGAGTTCTGTGAAAGACACGGGATTGTAAAAAGTTTGTCCTCCGTGGCCTATCCTCAGGCTAATGGCCAGGTCGAAGCTGTCAACAAGACCCTAAAGGCGAGCCTCAAGAAAAGATTAGATGAGGCGAAGGGAGTCTGGCCAGAACAGCTCCCCCAGGTCCTATGGGCATACCGGACCTCGCATCGGACTCCTACGGGTCATACTCCCTTTTCCCTAACCTTTGGGAGTGAGGCAGTCCTCCCCGTGGAGATAAAGGTTCTTTCGCATAGAGTCCAATCTTACGACCAAGATCGAAACCATGATCTCCTGCGCTATTCCCTCGATCTGGTTGAGGAAAGGCGAGAGGATTCGCAACTCCAGCTCGCCCATTATCAGCAGAAAATCACCCGCTACTTCAACACCAAGGTTAAATAATGCGCCTTTAGCGTGGGCGACTTGGTCCTGAGGAGAGTTTTCCTCGCCGGAAAAGATCCCAAAGATGGAGTTTTGGGACCGAACTGGGAAGGACCATACCAGGTCATCGAAGTCATCAAGGAGGGAACTTATAAGTTAGCTCGACTTGATGGAGGGGCGGTCCCGCGGACTTGGAACGCCATCCACTTAAAGAGATATTATCAATGATCCACTTGTAAGGCCTGGAAGGCCACTTTTTATGTATTAATGAAAATCAGTTTTTTTTTACGCGTATTTGCAAGTGTAATCTTAAAGTAACCACGAAAGACCCTTTCCCAGTTACTTGGGGGGCATATGGTACCGGGATATAACCAGGTCTCCTTAACGACTTAGATGTAGATTCTTATCGATTGACCGTTGTTTTCTTAAAAACGCGAGATATTGATAAGGGTTAACGCTAACTAAGTCATATCCTGGTTTTAACCGGGTCATAAAACTTAGAAGTTGATTTAAATCTATTGATCGTTGTTCTTCTTAAAGAGCTCGAGATATGGATAAAAGTTAACACGAACTAAGTTTTCAAATTAAGTTCCTGGTTTTAACCGGGTCATAAAAATTAGAAGTTGATTTAAATCTATTGATCGCTGTTCTTCTTAAAGAGCTCGAGATATGGATAAAAGTTAACATGAACTAAGTTTTTAAATTAAGTTCCTGGTTTTAACCGAGTCATAAAACTTAGAAGTTGATTTAAATCTATTGATCGTTGTTCTTCTTAAAGAGCTCAAAATATGGATAAAAGTTAACACGAACTAAGTTTTCAAATTAAGTTCCTGGTTTTAACCGGGTCATAGGACTTAGAAGTTAATTTAAATCTGTTGATCGATGTTCTTCCTAAAGAGCTCGAAATATGGATAAAAGTTAACACGGACTAAGTTTTCAAATTAAGTTCCTGGTTTTAACCGGGTCATAGGACTTAGAAGTTAATTTAAATCTGTTGATCGATGTTCTTCCTAAAGAGCTCGAGATATGGATGAAAGTTAACGCGAACTAAGTTTTTCAATAAATTGTAACCGAAATGCTTAAAGGCATGAAAAAGCGTAAATTAAAAACGTCAAAGCAAATTGTCCCGAGGTGGAAACACCTCATGCAAAGGTTACATAAAAAAAATATATATACTTGAAAATATTCAAGGGCCAAAAAAAAAAAAAAAAAAAAAAAAACGCCCTAAGCTCCGCCAGATGGCCCCTGGGAGGTCGCTGTCTCACCCTGCTCCGCAGCGCCAGAGCCTTCCCCAGTCTCCGAAGGCGGCGCCTCTTTCTCAAGGCGAGCTTGGAACTTCACCAGCAAGCGCGCCCAAAGACTCGGTGACATGAAGGAAAAGTCAGCCTCCGGATTGTAGGCCCAGCAGTGATAGAACAGATCTTCCATGGACTGTTCTGAAGTGGTCCGTTCGGCCTCCAGGGCGGCCTGGATCTCAGTCTTCGCATCCTCGAGGTCTATCCGTGAGGTGGCAAGGGAGGTCTCGAGCTCTTGGACCTTCGAGCGGGTCTTCTCCAACTCGGCCTTCGTGGTCGCCAAGGCATCTTTAGTCGCCTTAGCCTCCTGAAGAGAGGCCTGGTGCTCGGCCCTCATATCCTCGAGCTGAGTTTTCGCCCTGATGATGCTCTGGTGAAGAGCGACGACGCCCTGCGAGAAATGAAAGATAAATTGCCTTAGAGGAAAAATAGGGCAAAGTGTAATGGTAAAAGCTTTAAAGAAAACAAGGCAGCTTACCGTTAGGGTCATGCTCATTGAAGACTCCATTACGCCAACCGGGCTCATGGTCTCAATGGCTCGGAGTTCCTTCTCGGTGAACTTATATATATGGCTGACGGCGTAGTTCGCCGACTCATACACCATTCCCCGGAAGGCCTCTGGGATCTTTTCCAGGTCCTGGGGATTGACTGGGATGCGTACATCGGAGGCCGCCATGGCCGGAGTCCCGAGCTCCGTTCCTGCGTCCTGGGTGGCGGCTGGAGCTCGCGGAGGTGGTGGAGGCATTTGGCCTGCTCCTGCAGCAGGAAGAATCGCTCCCGCGACCTGGGCTGTCGGGGTTTTCTCCTTTTCCTTTGCCGGAGATTTGGTGGAGGCCCCAGCGGCGCTCTTGGACGCCCGGAGCCTTTTCAGTCTTGGCCCGGCTGAGGGGTTCCCCCCGAAGACTGTGCCTTGCAAGCTCTCCTCGGGTTGAGACATCTCTTCTGTCAAAACAAAACCATGGTTAGTACAAGTTAGCAACCATACAGAGATAAAAACAAAGGGTTAAAGGTAAAAAGTGTGCGAATACTAAGGGAGCCCTACCCCCCGAGCTGGAAGAACCTAAGACGATTACTTCCCGAACTGGCGCAAGTTCTGGGTCCGGGTCTGACTCAGGGCTAGATTCTCCTACATACTGCCTAAGTCCCGGAGCTAAGATACCCCTCTGGAGTGATGGCCATGTGCGGAGGTTGGTCCCATACTCCTCGAATAGGATCGACCTAAAGGCTAGGGTGTTATCTACTACTACGGTACCCCTAGGTCGGCTCTCTTGGTGATCCAGCACGAGCCGGTCGACATAATGGAGCAGGATCGTGTTCAGGTCCGGATCGCTTCGGTGACGATGGACGAGCTGCCTAGGATTGAACCTAGCCAAACGGGGATCTGCAGTGGCCCTATCTAGATTCCTAAACATGTAAGGGTTACCTTGGCCAGAAGGACCCGCGGCTGCTCCGGATTGGGTCCTCTCCTCGCCCATCCTCTGGGCGACTTCCAGGGTCCTCTTCCTGTTCCTCACGAGTGGAACTTCGTCGCCCTCGTCCTCCTCACCTTCATCTCCTGCGACCTCCTCCACGATGATAGGTCTGGTGTCGCGAGATGGGGGCAGCACCCGGGGCCTCTTTAGGTTCAAGGTTTGGTTTGGAAAAATCAGCTTGCAGGCCACCATCGTCTCGTCCGTCACGAGCACGCGATAATCCTTCTCACTGGGGGGCAAGCCCGCCAGCGTTTTATATTGGGCCCCGAGGGTCACAGATTTCTCTGTCCTCGCGAAGATGGCTGCAAGATTAGTTTGAGTCAGAACGGGGTACGGGAGGAGCTAAAATGACACTTAAAGTATGAGCTAAGGTCGGAGAAAACTTACGAGGACGATTGAAATAGTGGTGTTTGCAGTTATGGAACCCAGTTGACATGAAGAGCTGGTCCTTAAAGTCATTAGGGTGGCTGGGCAGCTCGATGACCGCCACCGTATTGGGAAACCGGGTTAGATAGTAAAACCCGTCGCCTCGCCCCCGCTGGTCCGGGCTGGCTTTGAGGCAGAAGAAATATAAAATGTCTGCAGGAGTGGGGACCTCCCACTCGTGCTTCTGGAACAAATACCTCAACCCTGCCAGCAGACGGTAGGAATTGGGGGGGAGCTGAAATGGGGCCAACCCCACATAGTTAAGGAAATCAGCAAAATACTGATCCAGTGGAAGGATGGCCCCTGCCTTAAAATGTTCACCGCTCCAGGCCGCGAACGACTCGTCGAGCGGCGCACAGCTCCGCTCGCCATCTGAAGCAGGTCGGGCCACTACGGATGCTTTCCCCAGGGCAATGTTGTGGGAAATGAAGATTTTGTTAATCTTCACCTGGTCGGTTATCTTCGAGACGATCCTCTCCGCCTCAAAGAATGCATCAGGGGCCACCTCGACCTCCTTCTCCATTGCCGGCCCGAAGCGGGGGATCGGGGAGCTAGGCATCGCCGCCTTCCCTCTGTCCTGCTGGGAGGCCGAGCTGCTGACGTTCCTCTGTGGGAGATTTCTCTTTGGAGCCATCTGGTTGCCTAACAAACAAAAGAAAACATTTCAAAAAAGGCGACCCAAGCATGAGGAAAAAGCAATTATTATTTGCACGAGCTGAGGTAAGCTCAGCCCGTGGAGAGTGGGACCACGCGGTTCGATGAACACGCGCCTGTGCTCCCAACAGATCCCCGATTACTCGGGATTCGTGTGTCAGGAGGGTCAGGATAGAATTTTCCTTGGGGGGAAAGTTTCAGTAGACAGAAAATTGCAAAACCGCATGTGAGGCGTGTTCCCTAAGCTACCCGGTTTTGCACCCAAAATTCCCAAAACTCCTACCCAGAAAATTTTCCCCAAAAGCATCCTAAAACCCATACTCTTAAGTGGTTTCCTACAGCAAAGATACCCTAACTAAAAAGGGCTTTCACCCTCCGTATCCACAAAACCTAGTAAACCCTTGCATGTGGCCACGGTAAAATTTTTACCTATGCTACAGCGACAAATATTTTCAAAAAAGCACATGGTCAGGAAACTTACAGTGTGTGACTGGGGAGTGGATGGAAGTATCGCCTTGATAAAAGCTTCGTCGATGTATTGGCTTCCAAAGCTTTGAAGAAATCCGTGCGCCTAAGCTTCTTGAACGCTGAAAATGGCAATAACAGAGTAGAGGGTTTGTTCTTCTGAAATAAAGAGAGAAGAAGAAGAGGAGTTTGAAGCTTGAAATTTTTTGAATGAAAGGGTGGCCCATGCGTAGGGTGGCCACCCCTTTTTATATGCGTAAAGGATCACGTGTAGAGGGCCGTTGGATGGCCCTGATGAGGGATCCGAGGCCCTCCACTCGAAATACGAAACGACCGCTAGGCATAGGCTAGGCCATTAAATGCGGTTCTCGTAAGACGTACCGTCACCACCCACGATGTTCCACATATCAGGCGCCTGCGTAAAAAGTGGAATACGAAGAGTTCATGGGGAATTCCAAAAGCCCCCACTGTGGTCTTATATACGACGTAATATACCACGAGCAGGAGCTTGGGGGGCAGATGTACGCCTTGATTTTCCCACGGGCTGATTAGCAAGCTGAGCTGCGGCCTAACCATGATTACCTCATGATCATCCCCAGGGCCGGAGCTTCTGTCGTAGTGTCGTGCTTTCTTAGCTCGAGGAAGCCCCAAGAGCTCGCATTCACCGCCAAGGCCGGAGCAGGAATTCCGAAGGCCGAGGACCGAGCTAAGTATGAAGCTCGTGGTACGAACTTCGTATGGAGGCTGTGACCCTTTGTGAAGTCTGCACACGCAAGGTAAACGTGCATATATCAGGCATCACGTGTCTGATATCCCCCTGACTTCTCGGACACGCAGTAGGAACGTGCGTGTTCAGACACCCACGACTGGGTTGAACCGTGCGGCCCATTATCTCCTTACCTATCGATTTGACCACACTTATGTGTCAGGTTTAGGAATTAATCATGAATGTCACAGAATTGATACGACAAGTAAGAAGGTCACGGGATGACCTTCTTACCAACTTCCAGGTGCCTTCTCCTATAAATATGGAGACCCTGGGAGTTGATATAGGTGGGAAAAATAATCTCTTGTAAGAAATACTCTGTAATCAAATACTCAGTATAGATCAATAATATTGACTAGTGGAGTAGAAGGATTTTAACCTTCGAACCACTTAAAAACCGCGTCTTGAGTCACCTCTTTCATCCTCTAAGATCATATATCTATTTCGGTTCACCTTTAGCACTAATCCCTTTCTCTTCTTCTCTTAATTACCTGTTGGCAAAGAACCGCGTCAACAACGTCGTTGCACAGGTTTTCAAATCTCGAAGCGTGAGTCCCATCTTTTCTAGAGTGGACTTATAAAGGATATTGACTAAGCTCCCGTTATCTATCAAGACTCTGCGCAACCTTTGTTGGGAAGCTGAAATGTGATTACTAGAGGGTCGTTGTTGGAAAGCTAAACATACAAAGCATCTTCTTCTGTAAAAGTAATGGGTTGAGATTCAACCCTTTATTGCTTTGAAGCTCATGGTTCAGGCTCGTAGGGAGAATTGTTTCCAGTCTTGAGCACGTTCACATATCTCTTATGGGCATTTCTACCTGATCCAGCAAGGTGTGGGCCTCCGGAGATGGTTACCACATCCTCCCCATCTATTGGGGGAGGTTGATCATCCTCCCGTGTTCGGGAGGTGTTATTCTGTGGGGCAGGTTGCACCGAAGCTTCCCTCTGTCTAGCTGACGCCTGAGTGGTATTTCAGTATCTTATGTATTTTTCGAAATATCCTCTTGAGATCACGCCCTCGATCTCATCTTTTAGTTGTTGACACTTATCAGTGGTATGTCCGACGCCCCTGTGGAACTTGCAGTACTTGTTGGTTTCTCTCTTTGACTTTTGATTTCGCATTGGCTCAGGTCGCCTAAACGGTCCCTGATTCTCATTTGCGACAAAGATATTCTCCCGAGTTTCAGTGAGCTCGGTGTAAACCGTATAAATGGAGAAGTACTTGTCTCCTTTCTTCTTTTTCCCCTCGTCCGCCTTTGAGTTATTCCCTTCATTTTTATTTCTTTTTGAAGGGTTATCTCTTGAGGGTCAAGACGTTGATGGGGTAGCCAAGGTCGAGGCTGAGTTAACATTCGTCGTTGTAGTTATAATAGGCTGAGGGGTCAGTTTTAATGCTGACCTCACCTCTTCTACATTGACGAATCTCTGATCCCTTTTGTTGAACTCGGTTATTGTTCTTATCGGTTTTTTTTACATATCATCCCAAAGGGAACTTCCTGTAAATATACCATCTCGAACAACCATAAGATGACCACTATCATCAACATTACGGGATCGTGCCACCTATATGTTAAACCTCGCCAAGTAGCTTTTTAATGATTCTCTTGCCTTTTGCCTGACATTGGTTGAGGCCTTAGGCCTGACACCTACCATGGCCTTCAATTGTTTTTTAAATTCCTTTGCCAATTATTCCCAAGCCGAGATTGAATATCTTCTAAATTTATCGAACCATTTTTTCGCTGGTCTTGTCAAAGTATTTGGAAATAACATGCATCTGAGCTCGTAGCCAACGTTGCTGGCTCACATGATGGTGTTAAATGTGCTAAGATGGTTGTACGGGTCTGAGTTCCCGTCAAAAGGAGGTACTGTTGGGTTTTATGCCCTTATAAAATCATGTCAGAGATGTAATACAATTTCATATTGTTAATAAAAGTTGTATAAATCATTTAGTTTGATAACCGTGTTTCTTGTTTGTTTTATTACATGATTATTGAAATAATACAAACATTTATAAAATTCCGAACAAATGGAAAGTTACAATTATAGTGACTAGGTCACAATGGATTATAGTTGTAATTATATGTTCAAAAGAACGAGTCCTAAGATTAGATCAATGCATTGGATTTTAAGATATGATCTACTTACACATTTGGGGTGTGATGTCTTGTCCAAAGCATTGACCAAGTAGATAAAATCTGATGTATTTGGTTACATCGAACTAAGACCGATATTGATTATTGATTGATAAATAAGTATCGTTGTTATTGAATCTAATCAATGTCACAATGTTGACCATATGTGTAACGCCCTAAACTCCAGGGACCGTTACGGTGTGCATTTTGAATAGTGCTAAACTCGCTAATCGAGTCATCTGGCCATAATCATGTAATTAAGTATGATTAGCAGTTTAGGGTTAAAATTTTTGGTTAAGATATAGCGTTTCACTAAAATGTTTACTGTATACATTAGAATCCCAAAAATATAATTTAAAGGTTAATTACAAGAAAATATTTACAACTAGTCGATCTAAGCGGAAAAATTGGGTTTAACCCTAGTTCCTCTGTCAACCCTCGGCCGTGGCAGTCGAGCAGCCGCATATGTACACATCGTCACCTAAGCTCTCCAACTTAAGGATGGTCCAGCTTTCTTTTGCCTTTACCTGCACCATATAGCACCCGTGAGCCGAAGCCCAGCAAGAAAACTCAATATGCTCATGAACAGTAATAACATGTTACAAAATTATAATGTGCATGCCTAGCAATGATAGCCCTATTCATGCATGCAAATAAGTTCAGATAATGATGGGGGATCCATGATGGGGGATCCTGCCCACCTAAATGGAAGACTATCAATTCAATCCTAATCAGATGAGTGATTTAACACTTTGAGGTTTTGTTAACCATGATGGAGCGTATAGCTCTAATCAGATGAGTGATTTAACACTTGAGGTTATGTTAACCATAATGAGCGACTGATGAGCCAGTAACTAACTTTAACAAGATGAGTGACTGATGAGTAGTCACTAGCTTAAACAGATGCATGACTGATGAGTAGTCACTAGCTTAAACAGATGAGGGACTGATGAGTAGTCACTACCTTAAACAGATGAGTGACTAATGAGTAGTCACTAGCTTAAATAGATGAGTGACTGATGAGTAGTCACTGACTTAAACAGATGAGTGACTGATGAGTAGTCACTGGCTTAAACAGATGAGTGACTGATGAGTAGTCACTGGCTTAAACAGATGAGTGACTGATGAGTAGTCACTAGCTTAAATAGATGAGTGACTGATGAGTAGTCACTACGGGGCTCAACACCCATAGCCATGTGACGATGCAGTCACCTGGGCCTTCTGGCCCTGGCTCTAAATGACTAGCCATAGGCTAGACACGCTCTTTTAGTTTTCATCAAACTTGAGGTCGGTCCGGCATTAATTCTCATTGTTGACGCCGTTTTTTGTCAACTTTAAAAGGAGAGCAATTAAACAAGAATATATAAGAGGAAATGAAATAAGAAGATGAAAACCAGATCTTTTTATGTGGTTCAACAGTTAAATCTGCCTAGTCCACGAGTCTGTGTTATTAACCCTTGGGAGTCTTCTGGAAACTTTCAAAGGATAGTTGCCTAGAGTTTTCTCTCAAGATCTCAAAACTTCGGTCCTTTACAAATGGAGTTTCCTTCTCTATTTATCGAGAAAGTTTCAGAATTCATTCCCACATATTTCAGGAAGATATTCTGTAATTCAAATGATATAATGCCATTTAATGCATTATTTGCCACATACACGGTAACATCCCATAAAACGTGGGATTGGTTAACAAATTACATAATATCCCTTAAACATAGGGATTCTATAACAATAAATACATTCACTCGAAATCCTAATACAGTTTAGTGGCTGGATTAGTAGGCTGGGAGGACCATAATTGTTTAATTATGCCATTAAATGATTATATGCATGTTTATGTGAATTATATTATAATATGATGTTAAATGCATGCATGTGGGTCCACATTTGATTGTTAGGGTATTTTGGTAATTTGGCCCGTTGAGGGCATATTTATGTATTTTGGTGCATATTGTGATTTATGGATGAGATCCCATTATTATGGGGATATATTCGAGTTATTCGGCATGAGACGGTCTTATATTGCCAATTGGCGGTTTTGTCATAATGGGGTCATTTATTGGGATATTGGATAATGAGAATGTTTATTTGATGATAAATTGGGAGTTATTGAGACAAGGAGGAAATTCTGGGAGTTTTAACTATTATGTCCCCCGGGGTGTTTTCGGGACCCCGAGCATTAGGTTTTATTTGAGGTTATTTAAGCCTGAAGTAGTTCATCAGATAGAACCGTACGTTAAAAACACTTTTTCTCTCTCCCGTTAACCTTTGTGACATTCGAGGAAATTTTGAAGAAATCTTGAGTTCTAGGAGTCAGAATCAAGCGAGGATCGAGGCATAGCGATCCTAGGAAAGATTAGAAGCTTCTTGACTGAAGGATTTAACGAGAAACAACCCAATCAAAGGTAATCTAAGCTTTAAGTTTTGAGTTTTTAGAGTTTCTAAGCTTTGAATTGGATTTTATGAATCGATGAGTTTCTGGTTCATTTGAGCCTCGGGATTTGATGATTTTGGATCATTGGGATGTTTGGGAACTTTGATTTTTGGATTTGGAAGTATTTAGGTATGTTTTTGGAAGGTTTAGGATGGGACAAAACGAGGTTATGGCTGGTTTCTGGGTGGGAGCCGCGACCCAAGCTCGAAGAAGCAGGAGGAGGAGTTTTGGGTGTGCTGGGCGCCACGACACTGAGTAGTGGGTGCCGTGGCCCTTGCTCCTAGGGTGGCTGGGGGCCGCGGCTCATGGTTCCAGGGCCACGGCTCATGGATGGTTTTGAAGCTGTTTGGGTGTTTTGATCATGGGAACTCTGTTTTAGGCCTCGGGGTCATTCCTACTACCCGAATTAGTGGGATTCGATGTCCCGGAGGCTAGATCTTGGTTCGGTAACCCTTGTTATTCAATTTATTGATGGTATCCCATATTTGGTTATGACTAGGTGACCGCTAAGGAACTAAAAGATTGATCATTCTCAAGGGTCGTTCTTATACTAATTCTCGCTCGAATCAGGGGTAAGAAAACCGCACCCCATATGTGACATGCATGGTTATTCATGAGGCATGTTGAATGTTTAAATGTGGACATGGATTGATTATTGAATGCTTAGAAATTTTTTCTCACTTGTGCATGGTACTGACTAAATAGTCAGAATTGGCAAATGTGTCAATATCAACTGTGAAGCTGTGACTCATTAGTCAAGTTCGGCAGTGGTATTGGGCAATGGTCACACAGTGCTCACTCATAAGTTAGGGACGACCTTAGCGTGTTCAATGCAAGCCAACAAAGATTAGATCTAATTGACATTTGCATTAAATGACTCAGAAGAACGTTAATGCCAGACCAACCTCAAGTTTGATGAATATTATAAGCGTTTGTCTAGCCAAAGGCTAGTTACTTAGAGCCATAGTGACTACTTAGTCACATGGCTGTGGGTGCTGAGCCCCGTGTGACTTACCCAGCAGTCACTCATCTGTTTAAGCTAGTGGCTTACCCAGCAGTCACTCATCTGTTTAAGTTAGTAAATTACCTAGCAGTCACTCATATGTTTTAGCTAGTGACTTGTTCGTCAGTCACTCATTATGGTTTACCAGAACCTCAAGTGTTGAATCACTCATTTGATTAAGAGCTATAAGATCCTTCATGGTTAGTGTAACCATAAAGTGATATTCACTCATCTGTTCAGAGCTATAAGCTCTGTATGATTTTCATGATCATCATTTGATGTTGTATGTTTGCATTATTGTGTTTTCTTACTGGACTTTGGCTCATGGGTGCTATGTTGTGCAGGTAAAGGGAAAGAAAAGCTCACCCAGCCTTGAGTGGAGAGCTTAGGTGGTGCTGTGTACATATGCGGCCGCTTGACCACCACGGCCAAGGAGTTTTCAAAGGAACTAGGGGGTTTACCCTATTTTTGCCGCTTAGGTCGGCGGGTTTGTATATTTGAAACTGTAATGACCATTTTGAGTTGTAAATAACTTGTAAATGTTTTTATGGGCCCCTGAACAGTTTTATGTTTTAAATAAAATATATCATTTTCTTTTGATTGATTTTCCACCTTAGCCTGTTAATAACACCTAGAAGCACGTTTTTAACCAATGAACTCGGGTAGCGAGTTAAATTCACGGTTCACCGTAACTGTTCTGGGGTAAATAGGGCGTTACAACTTGAGTGCTTTTGTACCATGCCCACATCTATTCATCTGCCACCTTTATGTCGCCATTGTCACGTCTGTGCCCATTCTTTCGATCAAATATCAAGATCGGCCAATGATCCAGATCGGTTTGTCGTTTGACATTCTTTATGGTCTATAAATATACCCATACCATTTTCTTCCCCTCACTTTCGTATTTTAAAATTTCAAAGAAAAAAGAAAAAACCAAAACCCAAACTTTGTCCTATTCTTACATGTTTTCCAAACCGAGAAAGCAAAACAAATTTGGTTTGTTCGACTCCGTGAGATCATCCTTGCAACCACTCCTCTAGTCGTCAATCTCTCTGTATTCACAAGTCACCGTGTGTAAGTTCCTGTTCTTGATCCCATGTGTTTATATATATTTTTCGTTTTTACATTTCTATGTCCCTGTTGCACCGTGAGCATATTTGCTAGTTTTGTACTAGGATATTTGTAGCAATTAGTAATTTCAACCGCATAGTTTAGCTGATACTGCACAATCTTTGGGTTCAATTTTTTTTTGAGATCATGGGTTTCAAACCCAGATTTAGTGTAGAGGATGCGAATGTGGCTTTTTTATTGTTATTTCTTGCTTACGGGTAATGTACCGTGTAGACCAAGAAATGGGGTACTTACTTAGGGTTTTAAATTGCACGTTTACCAAAATTATCACCTTTTTGAGTAACTGTCAATTTTTTCTCTAAAAATACGGGATTCATAAAATGAACCCACTTTCCCTTCTCTGCGTCAAATACACAATAAGGCTCGGGGGTTCCTTCAAATTTATCCCGTTCCTTCGAGATTGCGATCTCGATCGAGCATATTCCGTGATTTCAAGCCTTCGAGCTCGCATCACCTAGAATTTTATTCTTTATCCCTTGTGTGCGTGGCCCTCACCATTTTCTTTCTTTCTAGATGTCGCAGAATCTTGAAAAACGGTGGGGGTCAGTGCTCGCAACTCCCTATTCTTCGACAACTCCAAGCCCTGAATCGCCCTTTACCCGAAATCAGCGGCTAATTCGCGAGCATAAAGTGAGGTGTGAACAAGAAGATATTCGAGCTCACTTTTGACGTCAAATCGACGAGGTTGAGGAGAGGAAAAGGAAAAAACTTCGGGTCACTATCTATCCAAACACAGGCTCCAAGCTTAGACTGATCCCTCTTGACCCTACACTCAAAGTAACCGTTGCCTTCTGTAGAGTCCAAGAACTTTATTTAGCTAGTTAGATAGTAGTAGTAATAGTTGTAGTATGTTTATGACTGTGGATTTTGGTTCAAATCGGGACATAGTTGGACACTCGTAGTAACACTTGTAGATTTTCTAAGTTTAACCTATAGTTTAAGAATATTAATTATAACCTAAGGTTTGATTAATATGACTGATTATGAAGGTGATAATTATTATACTATAAGGTTTAGATAGACCCAATAAGATAATAACACTTGTCATGTGTAGGTTTAATGAGAAATTAAGTATTTTTGAGGAAAAAGTTTATTAAGAGTAATATTTGAACATACTAGGGTCTGCCAGCAGCTTTGAAATCGTTAAAGGACTTAGTCAATGTTGTTTACTCAATTCAAATTAGGTTGAAAAAAGTGTAATTACGTGTATAATATTTCAGCGCATGTCGATATATCGCAGCTCTAGGGGGTGATATATCGCCATACGGGGATACAAAAAACATGTAGCTTCCCACGACCACCTCGACGGGCGGGCATATGAAGCCAGGCGATATATCACCTATAGTGGGCGATATATCGGCCCATGAGCATGATTTTTGAACTATTTTGAAATCGAGCTCATTTTAATCCTTAACCTCTTGATAAGTCCAGCATCTTTCTAACCAAGTCTTCAGCCTCTGCTGAACGATTATTCAAATGTTTTTCAATTAAAAAGCCATTATTTTATTCAAGTTAAATGAAGATCTTTTCATTCTTGAACTCTATAAATAGGATCTAGTACCCAGCCGTTTCTTCATTCATCAAGCTGAGTTCAGAGCCTACAAGCTGCTAGGATTACTTTAGAGTGCTAAACACTTGGGTTGGGGTTATAAGCTTAATCATTATAAACTTAATAAACACTTGGGAAGTAAGGTTTATAGTATATTTCAGTTCGAGGTGTAGTTCGGTCATAGAAGCATTCAAGGTATTCCAAATTCTAGATCATTTATGTATTGTTTCTTTAAGTTCTTATAGTTTTTCTACTCAAATCCTAACTCGTATTCTCTATTCTTGGTTAGGCACCTAAGATCTTGAACGTAAGATTCTTGTTGGTAAGTATCATTTCGATGGTGTAGTTATTCTTTTCATCTCTATTCCTTAGTATACTCACTTCTCTATTATGGTATTTAGGAGTGTTCCAAAATCCCGACTTTGTTCTCATCATCCCGGTATATTGGTAAGGAAAATAGGATAGTTTTATATGTTTATATGTTATGTTGATATGTTATAATAAGTTATGCTATAGTATGTTATGTTATGTTTTCTTATGTTTCAAGGTTATGATTTACCCTACCTCAGATATTAGACAGGGGATGTAGATGGGTTATCATAAACCTACCATGTGATCTAACCTACCTCAGATATTAGAAAGGGGAAGTAGATGGTTTATCACATGTTTTATTGGCCATTAATAGTATAGTCTTATATGATGTACGATTTTATAGATATATGTTATATGTTTATAGCTTATAGTTATGTGTATGATATGTTTCATGCTTGTAGTAGATTTTCCTTGATGGGCATTAGGCTCACTCCTTTATGTTTTGTATGTGCAGGAAAATAGCTATGGCGGCGGGAAGATTCTTGGCAGCTTGGGGATGTGTATTGAGGCAGGATGAAATCGGTGGATTGAGTGTTCGATTCGAGGATGAAGTCGCCTCCTAGTTTTTTTTTTTAAGA
Organism: Humulus lupulus; assembly: GCF_963169125.1. Classification (NCBI taxonomy): domain Eukaryota; kingdom Viridiplantae; phylum Streptophyta; class Magnoliopsida; order Rosales; family Cannabaceae; genus Humulus; species Humulus lupulus. The sequence goes on from NC_084797.1 coordinate 235,291,934, forward strand.
ATTATTTTTTTCATGTATTTTCTGCACTTAATTTGTAAACCGATTATCTAAAGTATGTTATGTTTTTTATTTTAAAAACAATGGGATCCCATATCCTACTTTGAATTTTATGTAGTTTAACATTTGTTTTACAAGTTTTAATAAAGTTATGTTTATTTCATATGTACGTTTTCTTAAGATTAGTATAGTAGTTTCTAATGGTCCAAGTTTAGAATAGTTGGGTCGTTACACCTTCAAGCCTGGTGACCTTGTATTCTCGCTGATGGAGGATTCATCAAATCGTCCGTCCATCTCGCAGCCAACTGCTATTCCTTCCTCAAGGGAGGAATTTTTCGAGGTCGGGCATTACTGGAGCTCGATTTCTTTGCAAGGGAAAATCTTCGAGATCTTGGCCCTTCACGGTCTTGGACCATCCGGCTCACTGAGATGTCGAGCTCCCACCTCCAACGAGTGAAGTTGTAATGCCCCAAATTTCCTAATAAGGTTTAGGACCTTGATTAGGAGGTCGGGAGGGCCATAATTGATTTATTATGCTATTAAATTATTATATGCATGTTTAGGTGTATTAAATATGCATGTGAACCCATTTTTGATTAATTGGGTGATTTTCATATTTTGGCCATTTCGGGCATATTTGGCATATATGTGATATGTGTGTGGTTCTTTATTATTATTTGGTTATGCTAGGGTTACTCAGCACGAGATGATCCTAGGAGGTAAGCTAGTGGGAAATTTACAACAGGATTTATACTTGACTCGGAGTGAGTCAAGGGGTATTTAGTGCATTACTGGGTTATTGGGTAATGGGAATAAATATTTGATGATAAATTGGGAGTTAGTAAGTTCAGGGGGAAATTCTGGAGGTTTTGACTATTTTTCCCCCGGGGTTGTTTTCGGGACCTCGATCGTTAGGATTTGTTTGAGGCAACTTAAGCTTGAAGTAACCTGTTAAGAAATAAAAAGAACGTTCAGTAAGTTCTCTCTCCCTCTAAGTTCCATTTTTGTCTCCCGATCGCATTTTCGAAGGAAACTTAAGTTCTAGGACTCGGATTCAAGCGAGGATTGAGGCATAGCGATCCTAGGGAAGATTAGAAGCTTATTAGCCGGAGGATTTTGTTGGGTAACAACTTAATCGAAGGTAATCCAAGTTTTTAAGCTTGAATTGGACTTTGTGTTTTGATGAGTTTTTGATTGATTTGAGACACGGGTTTTGTTGATTTTGGATCATGGGGATGTTTGGGAACTTTGATTTTTGAGTTTGGAGGTGTTTGGATAGGTTTTAAAAAGAAGAAAATGAGGAAAAATGGCTGGTTTGTGGTTGGGTCGTAGCCTTGTTCTAGGGCGCTGCAGCCCAAGCTTATTGAAGAAGGAGGAGGCTTTGTTAGGGGGGCGGGCCGCGACATGGTGCATGGAGGGCCGCGGCGCTTAAGGGGAAAATTGCCCATAATTGTGTTTTTGTCATGGGAACTTAACTCTAAGGGCCTAGGATCGACCCTACTTCCTAGTTGAGTGGGATTCGACATCCTGGAGGCTTGGGTTGGGTTTAGAAGTATTTATTTACTCATTTTGATGAGGTTTTATATTATGGTTGTGACTAGGTTTTCACTAGGAGCTTGGAATCAGGATCGTGCTTGTGGCTCCTTTATTGGTAACCTGTGCTTGGACCAAAGGTAAGAAAACTGCATCCCGTATATGACATGCATGGTTGTTATTGAGGCATGTCGAGTGTTTAAATGTGATGCATGTGATGCATGAGAAACATGTGGTTAGGGCATGCCATGAATGTTAAATGTGAGATTGGTCAGAGCTTGAGTCTTTGTGTTTGTGCATGATTCTAATTATGCTAGCAATTGTTAAGTAAGCATGCTGAATGCCCTGTATTCGGATATTTGACATATGATATATGACTGGTAGCATTGCTTACTTGTGCGTGTTGCTGACCTAAGAGTCAGAAGCGGTATAAGCATCATGAACGTAGAGCCGATAAAAGATTAGATCTAATCGATATCTGCATTGAATGACTCATATGGAGCATTAGTGCTGGACCGACCCTAAGTTCGATGAACATCAGCATTGAATGACTTATATGGTGCATTAGTGCTGGACCGACCCTAAGTTCGATGAAAATTATAAGTGCTTGCCTGGTTCTATGACTAGTTACTCAGAGTCGGGGCCAAAGGCCCAGGTGACCCTATCGTCACATGGCTAAAGGAGCGGTACCCACAGTTGTGACCCTATGGTCACTCCATTTTTTGCCTAGTCCTATGACTAGTTACTCAGGGCCAGGGCCAGAGGCCTAGGTGACTATTTTGTCACATGGCTAAGGGAACGAAATCCCACGTTAGTGACTCTATGGTCACTTGGTAGGTTTATTTTGGTAACTATTTCATCATATACCTATCTTGTTTAAGCTAGTGAAAGGATCACTTATTTGTAAAGCCCAGGTGACCGTATTGTCACATGGCTAATGGGAATAGAGCCCACCTTAGTGACTTTTACAACTGTCACTCTTCTATTTAGGGCTACAAGCCCAGCATGGTTACTGGAACCACCAGTGTTAAATCACTCATCTGATTAGGATTGACTTGATAGTCATCCACTCAGGAGGGCAGGATTCCTTATCCTGGATACCCATTATTATTTGAACTTATTTGCATGCGTGATGAAGGCTATTATTGCTAGGCATGCACTTTATGATTTAATAGCATGATATTACTGATCATGAGCATATTGAGTTTTCTTGCTGGGCTTCGGCTCACGGGTGCTATGTGGTGTAGGTAAAGGCAAAAGAAAGTTGGACCATTCTTGAGTTTGAGATCTTAAGTGACGATGTGTACATATGTAGCAGCTCGATCGCCACGGCTGAGGGTTGAAAGAGGAACTAGGGTTAAACCCTGTTTTGCCGCTTAGATCGGCTGGTTGTAAATATTTTCTTGTAATAAACCTTTAAATTATATTTTTGGGATCCCAATGTATACAGTAAACGTTATAGTGAAACGTTATATCTTCACCAAAATTTTTAATCCCTAAACTGCTAATCATACTTAGTTACACGATTATGGCCAAATGACTCGGTTAGCGAGTTTAGCACTGTTTAAAATGCGCACTGTAACAGTCCCTAGAGTTTAGGGCGTTACAGAAGTTGTTACTTCCCGGGGGATGGTCGTCTTGACAATAAACTGAAGTTCGCAGCCTGGAGTCGCGAGCATATGAAGCCAGGGGCTCTACTGCCCGTGAAGTCCTTTTTTAAGGACTTTTTGGATTTTTTTGGACTCGTGCCCTTCCAACTCCAGACCAATTCATACAGGGTTTTGTCAGCCCTAAGGTCGCTGTACCAAAAACTGAAGTGGGAAGGACCTTCGCCAAGGCAAATCTTGTATCTCTTTTGCCTGAAAAGCAACCCTCCCGAGCTCGGGGAGGATATGGCTTCTATTACTTGTCGAGCTATCCCAAGGAGAAGAAGATCTTTGAGGACATGCCCAGCCATCCCCCTAACTTCAAGCTAGCCTTCTTTTGGACAGACGACCTGGCTCCCTCAAAGTTTTATTCGTTCAAATGAATTCGTAAGTATATGACCCTTTTTTCATTCATGCTCGATTAATGCTTAGGCTAGAACTAATTGTAATGTATTCGATTCTTCAGCCAATTATCATCATCCTACCCCTACGGACGCAATGAAGGAGCACAAGGAAGTTCTGCTCCAGTTGCCATATGGTAGGCGCTCCCTGTCTTATCTTCTTCATGAAGATAAGCTTCGAGCCTGCGGCCTTTTGGAGCATGGATAGTCGACGGATGACATCGCCTACCAGAAGTACACCATGTGGGAGTATGTACCACTCCCTACTTTAAAACTTCCTCCAAGGCAGAGGTCAACGAGCTCGAGGGCTCGATCCCCAGCCCGCCGTGATCGGAGTCCATGTTCGGGGAATGATGCCAACGACAAGGTTTCGAGCTCGAGTGACAGAGGTAAAGTCATCCTCAGCCCGGCCTTGTGGTCTCCTTCCCTTCTAAAATATAGACTCAACACCTTGATCCTATTCTCGGATTATAGGGATAATTTCCATGTATGGTCTTGGGTAGATGATAGGGTCCATAGATTCGATAGCTGGCTGGGGAAATACCAAACAATGTATAGTCCGAATGAAGTTTGGGATGGGATAACCGTTCAGTATGGAAAAAATGACTATAGGGACCTTTCGAGGTTAACTTCCATGTATAGGGAAGGGACTCCCCCTGCCTCCTCTGAAGATAGGGGGATTACCTGGTCACCGAGCACGAGCTCGGGGGAGAGTTCCAGTTAGTTTTCTTATCACTTGTCTATTTGTTTCCATTAACTGTTTGCTTCACATTTACTTTAGCATTTTAAGCTCGTTTACTAATGTGATTTGGCTATGCAAGAAATATGGACTCTTACCTCGAAACGATGCTCAACAGCCACTCGGGAGCCAAGCAAAGTAAGCGCCTGAGAGTGTCACAAAAAGCTGGTCGGCCTGCTAAAGTCCCCAAAAGAACCGAGGTGACTCCTCCTCCTCCGGCCCCTAAGGCCCGAGCCAAGTCATGACCTCCGACTCCCAGATCAGGGTTCTTGCAGAAGTTGTTCCTTCAAAGTCTCCTGCCATCCAAACCCTTCAAATGACTGCACCTGCTCCGAAGAAGCCGGTTCCCGCTCGGAAATGCCTGCTGTCAATTTCGACTCATTCTGATGAGTACATCATTGACAACGCTGCGAGGACTCACGGAGCCACTCTTGGCTTGGATGTCCTATCTCGAGTGGGCCAAAGCTTCAGCAATCTTGGGGCTCCTCAGTGGCAATTCCTGGTCAACGCTCGGGACTCCAGTGTCCTTTACGACAAGAGTACCAAGCTCATCTCCTCGATAATTTGTCTTACTTTGTTATTTGTTTGAGTTTTACTTGGAACATGCTCTGACTTAATTTGTTTGTGTACTAGGCTCTCGCTACAGTTGCTCAGCTGAATTACAAGCTGAACAACAAGGTTCATGTGAGCATGTCTTATGCTCAGGAGTCAAAGAATCTCCAACTTAAGCTCACTGATGAGTTTAAAGCTGCCAAGTCAAAGCTGGAGGCTGAGCTCGAAGAGTGGAACTTGAGGATCAAAGAGCTCGAGGAGAAGAGCTCCAGGGTCAAGGAGCTTGAAAAGCTAAACGCCAAGCTCGAGGAGGAGAAAAAGGCCACCTTCGAGATAATGAAGGGTGAAAAGGCTCGCTTCCTCGAAGAATTTTAGCAAAGGAAGGATCGAGCTGTGGATATGGCCATGTACAGGATCTGGGCCAACAATGTCGATCTCGACACAAGCTTCTTGGGTACCTTGGAGGGTGTTGTGCAAAATAGATACTAAGTGCAAGTGTACACTGTCAACAAGTAATAAGGTGATAAGAACCCAATATCGTATCCACAAGGATTGTTTTTAAGCTTAAAATTGTGAAATTAAAGTTTAGCAAAATGATTAAAAGTAAAAGAACCAAACTCAAATTGAAGTGGAAGTTGATTTTTAATATTCAATTAAAAATAACTAACAGCTGAATTTAAAGTCTAAATTAATGGGATGCAATATGTAAATCAGCTAGTAATGAAATGGTAAGCTAGGATAATTAATTCCCCCTGTTTTTCAATTCTTGGAAGCAATGCTATGAAAATGCTGCGGCATTCCTGACAGTTTATTAATCCAGAATTCTCATCAAGTCCCCAAGTTTCTGTCGAAATCAAATGGGTTTAACTCTCTAATTAAATTACTTATTTCTAAGTTAATTTAATTTCGAGAAATTCCTATCAAGCACCAATTCTATTAGATTATGCAAGGCAAAGATATATGTCTATACCCTCACAAAATTAAAATCCAAGAATTTAATCATGCACCATTCAAGTCTTTTGTCTAATAATTAAAATCCTTGTCAGCAATCTTAATTGTTTCAATCATTTACTAAAGGTGATCAAGCAATAGTAAATATTAAGCATGGAAATTACTTGAATGAATAAACTTCAATTAGCATTAAGCATCAATAGAAAAGTTCACAATTGCATAACAAGGTTCCTTAATTACCCTAACTTTAAGAGAGTTAGTTCATAACTTTAAACACAAAATAACCTGTTGACTGTGTTTTTAGCCAACGACGTGAGAACGTCAATAACGATAAGCCTTCAAGAGAATATAAATGACAACAGACAGTTTAATCAATGAAAGTAAATAACACAAGAGATTTTATAGTGGTTCAGCCCCGATCAGTCGGTAATAGCCTAATCCACTTAGAGATTTTATTACTTTATTCACACTCAAGATCAGATGAACCAGTGTCAACTGAGTTTCTTCAGTGTAAATATTCAAGAATACAAAAAGGGATTCTCTCAAGAAAAACACACTTTCTCTCTCTAGAACTCAGCCTAATTCTCAATTTTTCAAAAGTCCTTTTTCGATCCCATCAACCCTCTATTTATAGGATTGGGATCCTTAACTGATATCCCCTTCAGATAGGGATATTTTATTATTCATATTATATTTTAAATTACAAGAAATATTTAAAATACAACAGATTCCTCAATTTGAGTGAGGAATGAGAGATTCCCGCGGTGCCCAGACCGATTCTTACTGAAGTCGTTTCCGGGAATTTGACGTAGTTTAGTTTGTTTTGTTGATGATTATCGTCTTCTGGTCGGACATATGCATGTTGGACACCTGCATACGGACCATACCCCTTACTCTCCTTGGACCAAGATCCGACCACAACCCCACTTGGTTCTCCTCGGACCAAGGTCCAAGCCACATGCATTGGCTCTCCTCGGACATGGTCCGAGCCAACCTTTTTGAGCATTCCTCGGACTAGGGTCCGATCGGACCCGTTGTTACCTTCTCCTCGGACTAGGGTCCGAGGCAATCATCCTTGCCTCTCCTTGGACTAGGGTCCGAGGCAATTCTTTGGCACATATGTATGGACTCTCCTCGGACATGGTCCGAGCCAATTACCTAAGGCTCTCCTCGGACATGGTCCGAGCCAATCACCTAGGAGGCTCCCCTCGGACATGGTTCGAGCCAAGCACTTGGTTCCTTCAACTAAGGTCCGATCGGACCTTTTGTGGCCTCTCCTTTGCCAAGGTATAAGTCCATCTCTTGGCATGCATGGGACCTCTCCTCGGACTTGGTCCGAGCCAACCCCCTATGAAGCCCACCTCGGACATGGTCCGAGCCAATCACCTAAGAGGTTCTCCTCGGACATGGTCCGAGCCAAGCATTTAGGGGCTCCTCGGACTAAGGTCCGAGCCAAGCATTTGGTTCCTCAAACTAAGGTCCGATCGGACCTGTTGCGACTTTACCTTGGGCCAAAGTCCAAACCCATCTCTTAAGCTCCTTGGACTTGGGTTTGAACCAAACACTTGGGCTCCTCGGACTAGGGTTCGAGCCAAGCACACCTTAGCCCAAGTATTCTCCTCGGGTGTATTTGGCTTGACTATGGCATCTCTCAAGTAGTCCAAATTCTTCACTGATGCATTGGGCTACTGCTAAGCCAGATCACCCAACTAATCCATGTCACGTGTCAATTTTACTGCCACATCATCCTTTTCAAATTTTGGGATAACATAACCCAGCTTGTAATCATCCATAATCAAAATAAATGCAAGAAATAATTAAGTTCCAAGATAGGAAGGAGAGAAAAAAAAAAGCCAAGATTAGTAAGGAGTGTCCCCCTAATAACCCTTCTCTTTTTGTCTTCTTCCTTCCAATCCTCTCTCTTCCCTTCTTCCCTCCTTTAATGACTGCCCAAAATGGAGGTATTTTTTGCACAGGCGGCTGGGCTTCTTTTCTGTCTTCAGCTGTTATCCCTAATTGGAAAGGATGATACCCCTTAGTCTAGGTCACTTCCTTCCCTCATATGTCACGTGGGCCTCTTTTTTTTCTCCTCCTTTTAATTCTTTTTTTTGTCTTTTTGCCCCCTTTACCATAAATGGGTCCAAGGCCAAATGAAGCCCAATAATCTCTTCTCTTTACCAAGCAGCCTAGTTTAAATAATCCCCAAAGTGAGCTGGTAAGTGGTTTCCACGTGGGTCATCCAAACAAGCTAGCTGGCAGTACGTCATGCTGCTGAAATGCTGCAGCATTTCCTCCTGCTGAAACCATTTAACACTTAAATCTCTTTCCAAATGACCAAAATTCCACCACCACCTGCCAAAATAAGAATTTCACACTTAAGGATATATTTTTCCAGCTAAATACTAGTATATAATATTATTTTATTATATTTTAATATTTGACAAAACAAAGATAAAGAATCTATAAAACACTCTAACCCACTCTTTCTTGATAAAATTACAAGTTTAAGCGCATAAAAATAACTCTAATTCCTAGAGTTATCAGAGGGCAAGCTCGTGGCTAAGTGGTAAGCTCGACTGGAGGTGGAGGAAGCCGAGGAGGAAGCTGAGACGGCTAAGGAGGGGTCGAATTCCCTCAAGGGGGATGCTCCTGCTTCCTAGAGACTCGATCATGAGCTGCGTCCCATTAAAATTTTTGTAATAGTTAGAAATTTTTCCATTTTTATGCTTTCGAGGCAAACAAAATTTACAGCTCGTAAAAGAGCTATTTTTTTTTTGTTTATCCAAGCTTACACTTGATATTCTTAATGTTATGCTTGACTTTTCATTAATATTTTTGCCTTACATTTCTCAGATTGAAATATTTTAAGCAATTTATATTAAATTTTTGCCTTTTATGTTTGTTGGATTTCAGCTCGAGTTTTGATGCATTCATGCATAGTTTACTCGATGTATCCACATTCTATCTCGTTTTGTGTCAAGGTTAGATCTTACTTTTACCACGCACTCAAAATTACTTAAGTGGTATGTAAGATAGGTAGTTTAGTTATATCTTGCTTTTTATAGTCACTTTTCCTCTTCCTCGAGTAGTTCCTTGAGGTTATGAGGTCGAAACTTTTGTTGCAAAATACTCCAGTCTCGATATCGACTTAGCTCGAAGTAGGTTTATCTTTTTCCCACTTGTGTCGATCAGTTTTAGCTGGTTTGTTCTAAACCTATTTAGGTCGTGTTTGGTTTGTAATCCATACACTTGTATACTTTTAATCTAGTTATGTCTAGATCATATTAGCTCGTGTATCTGGTTATGTCCAGACACTCATTTCTAAATAATCTGGTTACGTCCAAATTACTTTAGCTCGCGTGTCTGGTTATGTCCAGACACTCATTTCGAGCATATACTTATAACTTCTAAGTCAGGTTAATTATCCAGACATTTTAATGTTATTTATTTTTTCAAACTTAAGGTATGTATACCACTGATGCCCCCTTAATACCCTCTGAGTGTGACCATAGGTTATTAAATTAAGAGAGTTTGCAAAAATTCAACATATAAGAACAAGAATGACTGTTGATAGTAAGGTCAGAATCAAATATTTTATTAATATAAATTTTGCAAACACAGACATGATTGGTTATAATGAGACATCATCCCTACACTATTGATAGTAAGGTCGTAGATGCTCGCCATTCCAAGCTCGCGGTACCAATTCTCCGTTTAATCTTGCCAATTTATAGACTCCAGGTCGAATAATTGACTTGATCTGGTAGTGTCCTTCGCAATTAGGTCCAAGTACGCCCGCAACTGGGTCCCTTGTAGCTAGGAACACACGCCTTAACACCAAGTTTCCCAATCCAAACTTCCTATCACGAACCTTTTTATTAAAATATCGGGTAGCTCGCTGCTGATATGCTGCATTTCTCAGTTGAGCTTCATCTCTCCTTTCTTCAATAAGGTCTAGACTTACTTCGAGCTGGGATTGGTTTGAGGCTTGATCATAAGCATGGCTACGGATCGTGGGTATTTCGAATTCGATTGGTAACATGGCCTCGCACCCATATGCCAGGGAAAATGGGGTATGCCCTGTTGAAGTGCGAGCTGTAGTTCGATATGCCCACAAAACTTGGGGTAACTCTTCGGGCCATTTTCCCTTAGCTTCTTCTAACCGCTTCTTCATAGAACTCTTGAGATTTTTATTTACCGCTTCGACCTGGCCGCTTGCTTGGGGATGGGAACGAAGGAAAAACTTTTTATTATTCCATTTTTTCACAAAACTGTTTAAATAATTCACTGTCGAATTGAGTACTGTTATCTGATACAATTTTCCTTGGCATTCCATATTGGCAGATGGTGTTTTTACCACAAAGTCCAGGACTTTTTTCAAGGTAATTGTTGCCAAGGGTTCAGCCTTGGTCCATTTTTTAAAATAATCGACCGCGACCACAGCATACTTTACTCCACCTTTGCCGGTTGGCAATGGTCCTATGAGATCGATTCCCCATACCGTAAATGGCCATGGGGAGGTCATCATGGTTAGCCCGGATGGTGGAGCTCGCGGAATTGTAGCGAATCGCTGGCATTTATCACATTTCTTGACATACTCAAATACATCTGCTTTGACAGTGGGCCAGAAGTATCCTTGTCTTATAATTTTCTTTGATATGCTATGCCCCCAGTGTGGTCTCCACAAAACCCCTCATGAATTTCGTCTAGGATTTTCTTTGCCTCGGGTGGAGTCACACATCGGAGTAACGGCATAGAATATCCTCTCCAATATAACCTCCCCTCCATAATAGTATATCTCGGGATTTGATACATAAATTTCCGAGCCTTATTCCGTTCTGCTGGGAGAATGTCAGTTTCGAAGTAATCAATTATTGGGGTCATCCAGGTTAGTTTGAAGTCAATCATGCATACGTCTTCCCCCTCAGGCTCACTGATAATGGGAGTCGACAGGTACTCTATTGGTACTACGTTTAGCGTGTCAGCTTCGTTGGATGTGGCGAGCCTGGCTAAGGCATCCGCATTTGAGTTTTGATCTTGGGGAACTTGCTCTATGGCATAGAACTCGAAATGTTTGAGTGCGGCCTTAGCTTTTTTAAATATGCAGCCATTCTTATGCCACGTGCCTGATATTCCCCTAGAATCTGGTTAACTACAAACTGTGAGTCACTGTAGCAGTGTATTGCTTTGGCCTTGAGTTCCTTGGCTATTCAGAGTCTTGCCAATAGAGCTTCATACTCAGCCTCATTATAAGATGCTTCGAAGCTGAACCTTAAGGTGGAGTGAAATCGATTTCCTATTGGAGTGATCAATATGATTCTTGCCCTCGATCCATTTTCGTTGGAAGATCCATCGACATAAAGTTTCCACAACTCGAGGGCTGGGGTTGTAACTTCGTCATCGGATACTCGAGCACACTCCATGATGAAGTCTGCCAGAGTCTGCCCCTTTATGGTCATTCTCGGATGATAAGTGATCTCGAACTGTCCGAGTTCAACAACCCATTTCAATAATATGCCCGAGGCCTCTGGTTTGGACAAGACTTGTCGCAGTGGTTGGTCAGTCAACATATGGATAGGGTGTGCTTGGAAGTAAGGTTGGAGCTTTCGAGATGAGTGGATCAGGCTGAGGGCCAATTTTTCCATTAAAGGGTATCTCGATTCTGCCCTCAGTAACCTCTTGCTAACGTAATTCACTGGTTTTTGTACCTTCTTGTCTTCTCGGACGAGCACAACTGTAACGTCCCGGTTACCCCAGGACAGTTACGGTGAACAATGAACCGTGAATTTAACTCGCTACCCGAGTTCTTTGGTTAAAAACGTGCTTCTAAGTGTTATTAATAGGTCAAGGTGAAAACCAATCAAAAGGGAAGGATATATTTTATTTAAAACATAAAACTGTTCATGGGCCCATAAAAATGTTTACAAGTTATTTACAACTCAAAATGGTCATTACTATTTAAATTTACAACCCGCCGACCTAAGCGGCAAAAATAGGGTAAACCCCCTAGTTCCTCGAAGAACTCATTGGCCGTGGTGGTCAAGCGGCCGCATATGTACACAGCACCACCTAAGCTATCCACTCAAGGTTGGGTGAGCTTTTCTTTCCCTTTACCTGCACCCACGAGCCAAATCCCAGCAAGAAAACACAATAATTCTACCCTCCACTGTCACTGGCAAAGATCTAACCCACCTCCTGGATACAAAGTTCCAAACCCCACAGCATAAAAATCACAGGGTCTGCACAATCTATCAATAATTCTACTAGCAACAAAAGAATGTGTAGCACCAGAGTCAATCAATACATTAAAAGGGGTTCCAGCACTAAAAATCTAACCTGTAACCACTGAGGGAGAAGCCTCAACGTCTGCTTGTGTCAATGCGAATACTTGAGCTGGAGCCGAGCTTCCGCTTTTCTGGGTTCTTCCTTTCTTACCTTAGGGCAATCTTTCTTAAAATGACCCACTGTTCCACACAAAAAGCAGGCCTTTGCCCCACACTCTCCCAAATGACGCCTCTTGCATCTAGGGCATTCAGGACGAGTCTTTCAGGCTTCACCACCACCTTGACAACCCATTAAAATACCACAGGGCCGCCTATCAGGACCTGGAGCTGGGAAGGTGTCAGGAACCTTCCTCTTCTGATCACTGGGGCCTCCACCCCTACTTGAACCCACAAAGGGAGAAGTTGTTCTCCTAAATTCCTTTCTGGCTACACTGTCTTGCCAGATCTTGTTCTTTGCACTCTCAGTTATGAGTGTCTTCTCAACCACCTGTGCATAGGTAGTAATCCATGCCACAGCAGTAATACGAACATCACGGGCTAATCTAGGCTGTAGCCCCTGGAGAAATCTCTCCCTCCTGATCCCATCAGTGGGCACCAACTCCATGGCAAACTTTGCCAAACGATTGAACTTCAGGGCATTAACGTTTCTGGTCTGGGTAATAACCTCCCACCAAATTCGGGCATCCTCCCGAAACATATAAGTGGCACAGGCCACCCTCTCGTTACCAGTCACCCTCATGAAGTCCAGGATGGTGGTAATCATACTCATCCATTGCTCTACACTGCCTTCAAAAACTAGAGGTTGCTACTTTTGAACCTTTCATAGAGAGGCTCCCATTTATTACCAACCTCAGGCAGCTGCTGGCACCGACACAGGAGGTGCCTCTGATACACTGGCCACTGCAGGTGCTTGTTGTTGTCTCAGGAGGCGGAGTTATTCTCCCTGTCTCAACACTGTAGCCTGCAGATCGTTAAATAACTACTGCTAGTTTACAGGAGCTGGCTGTGGAATCTGCCCCTGGTCATTCTCTTGACCCTGACTGTTATTATTTTGGCCTTGATCACTCTGGCCAGCTAAATTATCTGTCTGCCCTGGATTCATTCTTATCACTTATACCTTGCTGAAACAATAGTCAATACAGCCAGCCAGGTAGTAATAACTAAACCTCTTGCCGCCTTACGGTCCAAGAACAAGTAGATAGTTACCATATTCCACAATCATACAAATATACAAATAGATACATGATTATAGCATTTAGCACTTAGCATGTATCACATAATAGTTCACAATCAACAATACTAATAAGTATGTTCCATCAATTTTAGTACTATTTAGCACACAGTTGCTGAAGAAGCAATATTCAAGGCACAGGTTTAACATGGTGTCTCATGCATACAGGTAAAGCATTTATATTATATTTAAGTAGTTATACATATAACCACATAAATAGTTACCAAACCATGAGTCGAGCTTGACTTCAGTGGTGAGTGTACATGCCCAGCCAATCTATAGGAACCCCAACCTTGGCATGCTCTGATACCAAGTTGTAATGCCTCTGTTACCCTAGGACAATTACGGTGAACAATGAACCGTGAATTTAACTCGCTACTCGAGTTCTTTGGTTAAAAATGTGCTTCTAAGTGTTATTAATAGGTTAAGATGAAAACCAATCAAAAGGGAAGGATATATTTTATTTAAAACATAAAACTGTTCATGGGCCCATAAAAGCATTTACAAGTTCTTTACAACTCAAAATGGTCATTACTGTTTAAATTTACAACCCGCCGACCTAAGCGACAAAAATAGGGTAAACCCCCTAGTTCCTCTGAGAACTCCTTGGCCGTGGTGGTCAAGCGGCCACATATGTACACATCACCACCTAAGCTCTCCACTCAAGGCTGGGTGAGTTTTTCTTTCCCTTTACCTTCACCGCATAGCACCCATCAACCAAAGCCCAGCAAGAAAACACAATAATGCAAGCATATAATATCAAATGATGATCATGATAATCATACAGAGCTTATAGCTCTGAAAAGATGAGTGAATATCACTTTGTGGTTACATTAACCATGAAGGAGCTTATAGCTCTTAATCAGATGAATGGTTTAACACTTGAGGTTCTGGTAAACCATAATGAGTGAGTGACGAGCAAGTCACTAGCTTAAATAAATGAGTGACTGATGGGTAAGTCACTAGCTTAAACAGATGAGTGACTGATGGGTAAGTCACAAGGGCTCAGCACCCACAGCCATGTGACTAAATAGTCACTGTGGCTCTAAGTAACTAGCCTTTGGCTAGACAAGCGCTTATAGTATTCATCGAACTTAAGGTTGGTCTGGCATTAACGCTCTTCTGAGTCATTTAATGCAGATGTCGATTAGATCCAATCTTTATTGGGTTGCGTTGAACACGCTAAGGCCGTTCCTGACTTATGAGTCAACACTGTGTGACCAGTGCCCAGTACCACTGCCGAACTTGACTAATGAGTCACAGCTTCACAGTTGATCCTGACACTATTGCCAATTCTGACTATTCAGTCAGTGCCATACACAAGTGAGCAAGATTTGCTAAGCATTCAATATTCAATCCATGTTCACATTTAAACATTCAACATGCCTCATGAACAACCATGCATGTCACATATGGGGTGCAGTTTTCTTACCTCTCATTCGTGCGAGAAACAGAACAAGAACGACTCCTGAGAACGATCGACCTTTTGATTCCTTAGTGATTACATAATCATAACCAATTATAACCTCCATTAATGAAAATCAACAATGAAAGGGTCTTGACCTAACCCCACTCTCGGGACCCCGAAACGTACCCACACGGTGAGTAGATTCGATCCCGGGCCTTAAGGATTGAAACCCCGAGCCAAAAACCCTTCAAAACACTCAAAACGAGATTCTGAAGGAACAGAGTAGCGCTACAGCGCTACTCACTAGCGCCCCATCGCTCATCTCAGAACCCAAAACCGCCCAAGCCTCCCCTGGGTAGCGTTGTAGTGCCCCTTTGTGGGCGCTGTAGCGCTACACCCAGCCTGATCAGCCCTTGAATCTTCTTCCTTCGACTCCTTCATTTCCAACTCGATTCCAATGCTTCCAAACCTCATTTTAGGTGCCAAAAACTATCCCCACAAGCCCTAAGCGTCACAACCACAATAACCCTAGCCAAAAACTCCCAACAAAACCAATCAACCAACCTAGAAATCTCAACTGAATTCCATAACTAAAACAGAGCAAACCAGAGATTCAATGGCTAGAAACTTACCTCAAGTTCAGATTATGATGCTCTTCAAGGGTGGAACACACTCCCAAGCCCTTAAGACTTATTTCCCAAACTTGATTCCTCAACTTAAGCTCAAAAATCCAAAAAGAAAAAGAGAGAAAATAGGTACGGGTGAAGGTTTTTCTATGCTCTGTTTTTTCTCAAGTTTCTACAGCCTTCATGGCTTAATACTATCCTAGGGGTGAAAAGACCAAAATACCCCTAGGTCAAATAAAGATTTCTAAAGGCTCCCAAGGGTGAAATTGACATTTTCCACCTATTTCGTTAATCATAATTAATGTTCTCCAATTCCCGCTATTCTCAATATTCTCAAACACCAACACTTCATATCACATTACCCTTTAATTCCCGGCAACGCTCTAATCATTAAAATCACCTCGAGACTCACCCCGAGCCCCGAACTTAAACCTGTTATGACTAAACCGCTAATTTTTACTCAAAGATCGTCTCATGCCGAATGGCTCAAACAAATCCACATGATAATGTGGCCTCAACAGTTAACCACAAACATGCACCAAAATATACAAATATGCCCTCAATGGGCCAAATTACCAAAGCACCCCTGTAATGAAATGTGGACTCAGATACATGCATTTAACATCATATTATAATATAATTCACATAAACATGCATATAATCATTTAATGGCATAATAAAACAATTATAGCCCTCCTGGCCTACTAATCCAGCCATTAAACTGCATTAGGAATTTCAGGGCATTACAACAACACTGATGACATCCTCGGTTGTAGTGAGATATAAGTATAAGAATTCTCCTGTGATAGGTTTTGACAAGATCGGAGGTTCCATGAGGTGTTTCTTTAGATCCTGGAACGCGAGCTCGCATTCTTCTGTCCATTCAAATTTTTTACCTCCTCTCAAAAGGTTGAAGAATGGAAGACATCGGTCTGTAGATTTAGAAACAAACCTACTTAATGCCGCCATCCGTCCAGTTAAACTCTGGACATCTTTATGCTTTCGAGGTGACGACATGTAAATTAATGCCTGGATCTTGTCAAGATTAACCTCTATTCCTCGCGCATTTACTATGAAGCCCAGAAACTTCCCCGACGATACTCCAAAAGAGCATTTTTGGGGGTTGAGTTTCATGTTGTACTTCTGTAATACGATAAAGCATTCTTCGAGGTCGTCTACATGGTTATCGTTATGTTTAGATTTGACTAACATATCGTCAACATAAACTTCCATGTTATTACCTATATGCTCAGAGAACATTATGTTCACGAGTCTTTGGTATGTCGCTCCAGCATTTTTAAGCCCGAATGGCATAACATTATAACAGTACAACCCTTTATCGGTTACAAAGCTCGTATGCTCTTGGTCTGATGCATGCATGACGATCTGGTTATATCCAGAATATGCATCCATGAATGACATAAGACCATGCCCAGTTGTGGCGTCTACGAGTTGATTGATCCGAGGTAAGGGAAAGCAATCCTTTGGGCATGCCTTGTTGAGGTCGGAGTAATCGATGAAAGTTCGCCACGTTCCGTTGGGTTTCAGAACCAATACTGGATTGGCAATCCAATCAGGATAGAAGGCATCTCGTATGAACAAATTTGCCTTTAACCTGTCGACCTCTTCCTTTAAGGCTTTCTTTCTATCATCGTCCAGGAGTCTCTGTTTTTGCTGCTTCGGGGGAAAGCTCTTGTCAATATTGAGTGCATGGCTTATCACATTTGGACTTATCCCTACCATGTCCGAATGTGACCATGCAAAAACATCCTGGTTTTTCTTTAAGAAGCAAATTAATTGCTACTTCATTTTTTTAGAAATATTTTTCCCCACCTTCACAGTCTTTGGGGGATCGACTTCTTTGAGCTTGACCTCTTCGAGCTCCTCCAATGGCTTGAGGTCAGCTTTTTCCTCTACTCTAGGGTCAATTTCTTCGTCGTTTTCGAAGATCGTCTCATCCTCATTCCGAATTATGACAAGTGCCTGTGCACTTGTTTGTTTTTTTCCCTCTAATTGAAATGCTATAGCATTCCCTCCTCACGAGCTGGTCCCCTTTCAGAGTCTCGATGCCACTAGAAGTCGAGAACTTGATGGCTAGATGCCTAACAGATGAAGCTGCCCCCAGCCCTACTAGGGCGTGTCTCCCAAGCAGTATGTTATAGGCCGATGGAAGATCCACTACAACAAACTCCATCATCCTTGTTATAGAGACTAGGTAGTCTCCCAAGGTCACAAGGAGTTCAATGGATCCCATGCAGGCAATCCCTTCGCCTAAAAAGTCGTACAACGTAGTTGCACAAGCTTTTAGGTCGTGAAGCGCGAGTCCCATCTTTTCTAAAGTAGCCTTATAGAGGATATTCACCGAGCTCCCGTGGTCAATGAGGACTCGGTGTACCCTCTTGTTCGCGATCTGAAGGGTGATGACCAAAGGGTCATTATGAGGGAACTGTACATGGGACGCGTCGTCTTCAGTGAAAGTTATGGGTTGAGTTTTAACCCTTTGTTGTTTCGGAGCTCTTGGTTCAGGTTTGTATGAAGAACCATCACCAGTCTTTAACTCATTCACATATCTTTTATGGGCATTCTTGCATGATCCTGCGATATGGGGTCCCCTCGAGATGGTTATAACATCTTCTCAATCAATCGAAGGGGGTCGCTCATCTTCTCGAGCTCGGGAGTTATTGTTCTGGGCAGGTAGTGCAGATGCTGCCCTTTGGCTGGTGGAAGCCTGATTGGGGTTTTGGTTTCTTACATATTGGTCGAAATACCCCCTCGAGATCAATCATTCAATCTCATCCTTTAATTGTCTACATTCATCGGTTGTATGTCTGATATCTTTGTCGAATCTACAATATTTGCTAGAATTTCTTTTCGCCTTTTGGTTCGTCATGGGATTAGGTCGTCTGAAGGGAATCTGGTTTTCATTAGCCAAGTAGATATTCTCCCGAGACTCATTGAGCTCGGTATACACCTTGTATACAGAGAAGTATATTTCCCCTTTCTTCTCCTTTCCCCCATCTGCCTCGGGGTTATTCCCTTCATTTTTCTTTCTCTTAGAAGGTTGTCCCTGGGGGGGTTTTGAAGTTGTAGGATTCGCCAAGGTCGAGGCAGAGTTTGTGTTTGTTGTTGTAGTTATGGGCTGAGAGGTCATATTCAATGTTGACCTCGCCTCCTCTACATTAACAAACCTCTGAGCTCTTCGATTGAACTCAGTTAAGGACCTTACAGGCTTTCTTTGCAAATCTTCCCAGAGAGGACTTCCAGGCATTACTCCGGCTCGAACGGCCATTAAATGGCCACTATCGTCGACATCTCAAGCTCGAGCAACTTCTAAGTTAAACCTTGTGAGGTAACCTTTTAGTGACTGATTTGGCTGCTGTCGGACATTGGTTAAGGCTGAAGCCTCGAGCCTAATGCCGGCCATGGCTTTGAATTGTTTCTTGAAATCTCTCGACAATTGATCCCAGGAGGCAATCGAATATCTTTTGTATTTTTCAAACCAGTTTTTTGCTGGTCCCGTGAGAGAGGCTGGGAACAACATACACCTAAGCTCGTAGCCCACATTGCTGGCGCGCATGATCGTGTTGAACATGCTTAGATGGCTGTACGAATCTGAATTTCTGTCGAATGGTGGGACATGAGGTATCCTAAACCTCTGAGGGAAAAGAGAGTTAGAGATATGCAGGGCGAATGGCTCAAGTTCTTCATCCATTTCACAGCTGTGCTCATTCTGCAAGAGCCTGAATGCTCTCTCCAACTGCTCAATCCTCTCTTGGACTGGATCTACAAGAGGTCTTGCCTGGACTGGAGGGAGCTGGTTATCATTGATTACAACTCCAATTCCCCGTCTTGGTGCAGGATTGTAAATTGGCTGCTTGCGAATGTTCAGATGATCTCGTAGATCTGGATTCGGGGGATTATCACGTCCCCAATTATGGTTTAAATGTTCCCGTAGATCTGGGTGATCCCCTCGATTTCCTACATTTCTGGGCTCCATGTAATATATACTCACGGACCTAGGGTAATCCGAGCTTTTGCTGACATGGCTCATTGCATGATTATTACGAGATGGGTTTCCTGTCGGTCTCCTCGTCTCAATAGTTTGAGACCTTGATATCTGGCTCCTCGTAGGATGAGGAGCCCTACACTCTCGAGATGCTTCTTCATTTCCATGTCTACGCCCAGCTCACCTATCCATATCTTGGTGGGCCGGTCGTGGAACCCTCTGACCTGGCGAGGGGTGCCTTATTGGCGACAGCGGGTGCCTTATTGGAGAAGGTGGCTGCCTTCCATTGTGGGGCCTAGATGGCCCTAAATTCGCCCGATCAGGCTCTGGTACATTTTTCATGGCACCAGGATTTTGGGTCCGAGCCACTGAGGGAGCTTGGTTATTCCCTATTCCTGCTTGTGCCTCTACAGTTGGGTTGGTGACACCTTCAGCCCGGTTACTTCTCCGGGGTCTCGATGGAACAGGATGCGATGCTGGTGGTGGAGCTTGCTCCGCCCTTCTGGTGGCCGCATTCTTACGAGGT
Source organism: Humulus lupulus (assembly GCF_963169125.1). Lineage (NCBI taxonomy): Eukaryota > Viridiplantae > Streptophyta > Magnoliopsida > Rosales > Cannabaceae > Humulus > Humulus lupulus. The sequence goes on from NC_084797.1 coordinate 235,311,834, forward strand.
CGCCCCTAGGCCTACGAGGTGGGACCTGAACGACCCGCGGAGGTGGAGCCTGGATATCTTGCGGAGGTGGGGCCTGAGCAGCCTGTGCTTCAGCAGCTAGTCTGGCTAGCTCTTCATTGTGTTTTGTAGCTTCTGTCAACTGTTTACGCAGTTGGCGATTCTCGAGTTCCACGATTGGAACATGTCTCTCGAGATTGTAGTACATATCCTCGTCGGCCCTGGGGGCAGGTGGTCCCCGGGAGTTAGACGAGCCACTCCTCTCATCGGGATCAGAATTCACCATAGGCTGCTTTCCAGGCCGTCAGGGGTATTCATCTTCATCTAGAATTTCCTCCTCAGGTATATTGGGATCATTTGCTACCATTGCTAATCCGAGAGGCTCTCTGACTAAATAGACTCACACACCATTTAATGGCTCTCAATGAAAGCACCAAACTGTTGACGCCGTTTTTCGTCAACTTAAAAAGGAGAGCAATTAAACAAGAATATATCAGAGGAAATGAAATAAAAAGATGAAAACCGGATCTTTTTACGTGGTTCAGCAATTAAATCTGCCTAGTCCACGAGTCTGTGTTATTAACCCTTGGGAGTCTTCTGGAAACTTTCAAAGAATAGTTGCCCAGAGTTTTCTCTCAAGATCTCAAAACTTCAGTCATTTACAAATGGAGTTTCCTTCTCTATTTATCGAGAAGGTTTCAGAATTCATTCCCACATATTTTGGGAAGATATGCTGTAATTCAAATGATATAATGCCACTTAATGCATTATTTTCCACATACATGGTAACATCCCATAAAACGTGGGATTGGTTAACAAATTACATAATATCCCTTAAACATAGGGATTCTATAACAATAAATACATTCACTCGTAACCAACTAGCTCACATACTGAGTCCATTACACCTCCGAAACTATTTGTCTATTACGAGCTCGAACCATCTAGTCTGAGGGCAAGAGATGCATCAGGAAATATATACACGTATTGAACCCTTGCTATTGCGAGCTTACCTCACAAGCTCAGAGAATCTTCGAGGCTACACACTACTCGAGCTCACGAGGTCGTCATTTACAGCGAAACTGTCTGACTGAAGGATCATATGACGACTGTGCTTATATCAAGCTTGCACTTAACGAGCCTAGACTTCGGGATCATAATTCCTCAATCTCAAAATCTAGGTGTAACACTCATAATGAGTCATTTAATGCAGACGTCGATTAGATCTAATCTTTGTCAGCTTGTGTTAAATACGCTAAGACTGTTCTTGACTTATTAGTCAATACCATATGACCAGTGCAAGGTACCACTACCAAACTTGACTAGTGAGTCACAACTTCACAGTTAATACTGACACCATTGCCAATTCTGACTAATTAGTCAGTGCCATGCACAAGTGAGCAAGATTTGCTAAGCATTTGATATGCAATCAATGTCCACATTTAAACATTCAACATGCCTCAATAATAACCATGCATGTCACATATGGGGTGCATTTTTCTTACCTCTGGTTCGAGCGAGAAATAATAATTGAACGACCCTTAAGAACGATCGATCCTTTGATCCCTTAGTGGTCACCTAGTCATAACCAATTATAACTTCCATTAATGAAAATAAAAAATAAAAGGGTCTTGACCTAAACCTCATTCCCAGGACCCCGAATTGGACCCAAGCAGTGAGTAGATTCGATCCCGGACCTTAGGAATTGAAACCCCAAAACAAAAACCCTCAAAAGTGCCTAAAATATGCATAAGAGAAAACAGGGTAGCACTACAGCGCTGCCCCCCTAGTGCCCCGGCGCTACAGGCAAAAAAGTTTTGCCCTGGCTAGCGTTGTAGCACTAGGGCCAGGAAGAACTGCCCTGGTTCTTTCCTCCATTTCCAACCTGAAAAACAAGCTTCCAAACTCCATTTAAACCCCCAATTGAACCCAAAAACCATCTACACATGACCTAGACATCATAACCCAAGTAACCTTTGCCAAAAACCCCATTGAATTCTCAACTTCCAACTCAAGAACCAAACTAAAAACCAAATGAAAATAGAGCAAGAACAAGAGATTCTATGGTTAAAATCTTACCCCAATATCAGAATTACACCATCATCAATGGTGGAACACAACCCTAGCTTATCAAGACTTGATTCCCTAGCTTGGTTCCTCAAAAGAAGCTTTAAAATTCAAAGGAAAATGGAAGAGAAATGGTGTACGGGAGAGAAGGAAATGGTGCTCTGTTTTGCTAACTTCCACAACCTTCTAATGGCTAAATATAACCTTAGGGTGAAAAGACCTTATTGCCCCTAAGCCTAATTAAAACCCTTAACAGCCACCAAGGGCAAAATTGTCATTTCCCGCCTATTTCGTTAATCATAATTAACACCCTCCAATTCCCGTTATTTCCAATATTCTCAAATACAAATAATTCATATCCTGTTACTCTTTAATTCCCGGCAACACTCTAATCACCAAATTACCCTGAGACTTACCCCGAGCCTCGAACTTAAACCTGTTATGGCCAAACCGCTAACTTGCACTCAAAGATCGTCTCATGTCGAATGGCTCGAACAAATCCACTTTATTATGTGGCCTCAATAATAGTTCGCCAACATGCATACAAATATACAATTACGCCCTCAACAGGGCAAATTACCATAATGCCCCTATGATGAAATGTGGACCCACATGCATTCATTTAGCATCATATTATAATATAATTCACATAAACATGCATATAATCATTTAATGGCATAATAAATCAATTATGGCCATCTCGACCTACTAATCCAACCATTAAACCTCATTAGGGATTTTGGGGCGTTACAATATGTTAAGTCGATCTTAATTCTTAGTGATAATATTCTGCTAATTATACTATTTAAATCTTTTGACTTGTTCGTTACCATCTTACCCTACAATCTAGCCCATGCTTACATCTTGGAGATTTAGTAGTGTAATTGAGTGGGAGTATTATTCATAGATATGAAATCTATAACTTATGTATGAGAAATGAAAAGATGATTTCCTTAATTGCTTTGTTCAAAAGGTTAAATGATTGAGATATCATTTCTGTGATTAAGTTCATGGAAATATCATTTATAAGGAACTTAGTGGGATTTAAGGATAAAATACTGATGAGGGGTAAAATGGTAATTTGCACCCAGATCGTTAGTAAGTCGTCGATAGAGGATTGACTAACTGTAATGGTTATAACAATGGATGACGTATTTATCGTTTGGAAAATGCGTTCTATGAATTCAAGAGTTCAATTCTAAGTCTATAGTGGAGTCACGAGGAATTAATAAGGTAGTGAAATTATTCGTAAATAAATTCACGGTAACTTGTTGGAGCTTGATTTCATGGATTCATGGTTCCCGCATCACCTTTGACTAAATCATCTAGAATGTCTCAATTAACTGATTTAATTATCAATTAGGATTTTTAAAGTTGACTAGGTCAATTTTGGAAAATTTACATAGATATGAGATTTAAAGAATAAAAGAGAATCTTTGGGTAAATTTATTAATATTGATAAATTGGTGTCAATATAAATAAATAATATTAAACCAAGTTTCAAATTATAATTAGTTAATTTCAATAAGGATTTAATTAATCAATTATAAAATGAATAAATAAAAGCTTTTGAATTTAGACCAAATTGGATTTAAATTCAAAACAAAGAGATTGGGCCCAAGTCCATTTATGGCAGCCCAAGACTTTTATTTATTTTTAATTAATTTTTAAATTTAAATTTAAATAAATCCCATTAAGTTGCCCATATAAGGAATATGATATCTAGGGTTGTCATAAGGAAGTCGGTCTCAGTTGATTCATTGGGTAAGTGATAACCTAGACAGTCTAATCCTTTCTTGGCCACTCACTATTCTTCTTCTCTTCTAGATCTCTATCTCATGTGTTGAGAACCAGCCCACATTAGTTCTAGGTTGATCAAAGGTTTGGTGAGGAAGACTGTGTTGCTGATCTAGTTCATTCTCTTGATAATACTCTGCTACAGAAAGGAATTAAGGGTTAGAGATATTGAAGGAAGGAGTTGTTCTAGTTCTGCTACGTAATGTATGCTTTTACTTTACTCTGTATTTATATCAATTTCATAGAAGCACGTTCTATGAATTTGCATGTTTGTTTGATAATATGGAAATTGTATGAAAATAAATAAAGATCCTGCAATAAGTATTTCCTACAGCTACATGGGGTATCTTGAACCTATAAGGGAAGGTGTGTTTGATATATGTGGAGCAAAAGGCTCGAGCTCCTCATCAGAATCGTCGGCCTTGTCCTTATTCCTTTCACACTGAAGGAGCCTGAACGTTATTTTGAGCTGATTAATTCTCTTATGAACCAAGTCCACTGGAGGCTGAGCTTGTGCTTGTGGTAGCTGGTTATTGTTTATAAAAACTCCAGCTCCCTGTCCCGGTATAGGGTTATACTGGTTCCCATATATTGGCTGCACAGGTTTCTTTCGGCTGTTCAGATGTTCACGTAAATCGGGGTTTAAGGGATTGGCTTGCCCTCGGTTCTGGTTCAGATGATCTCGAAGATCAGGATTATTATCATAATTCCCAGTATTCCTGGGTTCGGTATTATATACGCTTACAGACCTAGTGAGTTCCAAACTCCCTCTCATAAAACTAACATTTCTTTCTGGTTGAGGGGCACGATGGTTGCGATGCGGATCTTCCATCGGCCCTCTTGCTCTAGTTGTCTGTGATCTCCACATGTGGCTTCCTACTGGTTGGGCTGCCCTATGTCCTTGAGTTGTATCTCGCTCGCCCCCGTGTCCGAGTTGAGTTTGACGGTTCCCGTCTCGGCTGCCACTTTGAGATGGCCTTTATGGTGCATACTCCCCTGCCCGGTTCCTATTAGGAGCAAGCTGGGGTGCTTCTTGAATTGGTGATGGGTGCCTTATGAGAGACGGTGGATGCCTTATAGGTGATGGTGGAGGCCTTCCATTGTTGGGCCTGGAAGGTCCAGAATTGGCCCAGACTGGCTCCAGGTTATTTCTGATAGACTCAGGGTTAGTGCTCCGAGCTGCTGTGGGAGCTCGGTTATTCCGTGTTCTTGCAATTACCTCTACCGTAGAATTACCAGTAGTATTAGCTTGAGTATTCCTCCCAGGTAAATTATTGCCAGTGTTTGCCCTGGGCCTTGGCTGGGTCTGTTGGGCCCCTTGTTCGGCCCTCCTGGCAGTCGTGCTCCTGTGGGTAGGCATGTAAATGGGGCGGGTCTGCCCCGCCCCGCTTCCGCCCCGCCCCGTTAATATTTTGCCCCGCCCCGCCCCGTCTTAATCGGGGCGGGTTTGCCCCGCCCCATTTGCCTTTTTTTTTTTTAACAAATATTAAATTTTAATTTTAGAATTCTCTTTAAACTTAAATTATTTTTTTATTACAATCTTTATTTTTTACACTTCTTGTCAACTACACCTTCAAATATTTTATTTTATTTTTTATTTTATAATTTACAAAAATAATTACAAGAATAAGGATAATTAAATAAAACATATTTTTTAATATTTACAATTCTTTCATAGAGTAGTTATAGAATAATTTTTTTTATAAATTTTATACTTAAAATCTATTTAAAATTAAGGATATTCTAAACTACATATAAAATGTCAATTTTACATATTATGCATGTCAATTTTACATATTATGCATGTATTAAATCATATCATTATATCATCATTTAAATCAAGAATTCGCCAAGTATAATAAGAGTTTCTCAAGAGAACAAAATAAAATAAAACTATCATATGCAACATAGCACTCCACTTTTGAGAGTTTCTCAATAGAACAAAGTAAAATAAAACTATCATATGCAACATAGCACTCCACTTTTGAGAGTTTCTCAAGAGAACAAAGTAAAATAAAACTATCATATGCAACATAGCACTCCACTTTTGATGCGTCATCAAGATCTTCTTTATTGATCTGCTACCTTAATCATCAAGATCAACTATGTATGGCTCCTACAAAAAAAAAAGTATTAATAATAGAAGTTAATAATTTATTTGATGACTTATAAAAACTTAATTAAGTACCATAGTTGGATCTACATCATTATCTTCATCATTCATGGTGACTAGTGGAGTCACTTCTGTAAAGAAAATAAAACAAATTAATATTGAAATAATACAATAAAATATGAATATATATATATATATAAAGATAAGTATATTTACCTTTTTTGTCATTTACCAACCAATTTTGAGTGCATATCAATGCTTCTAATGTAGAAGGATGAAGTCTTGCTCGGTGTGAACCCACATGTCTACCACCAGTACTGAATGTAGATTCCGAAGCAACGGTGCTAATAGGCACAGCAAATATATCTTTGGCAATCATATTCAACACATGATATTTGAGTCCTGTTACTTTCCAATAATTGCATATATCAAAGAACTCATCAGTCCTAGGTATCAATTTCTCTTCCAAATAGAGTTCTAACTCTGACTTCACATTCTCTACACCATATGCAACTCTAACATATGTGTCAAAGTTAGATAGATCATCTGTTTGTGTTTGAGAAGATGCTGATACACTATCCATTTGCTGACATCTTTCTCTAAGATTAGGAAACTTAGAACTGTACTCTTCTAGTAGCTCATAACAAATCTTGCGGACCTTCTCAATTTCAATCTCACATTGATCATTTCCATAAATGGTAGGAAAATAATATTCGATCAACATAAACTTATATCTTGGATCCAAAACAACAGCCACAGTCATAAGCCCATGAATCTCTTCCCAATACTTTTGAAACTTAGACATCATTTGAGTTGCCATGTCCCTAATAAAGGGCTCATCCACTGTCATCCATGCTTTAATTCTCATTTTAATTTGACACATCTTTGGGAAAAAAAGATTAGCTGTAGGATACTTGGTTCCAGAAAACAACTCTGTCACCTCATGAAACACTTCCAACTTGTCACACAATTTTTGAGCTCTAATCCAATCATCTCCTGATGGCGCATATCTAACATATCTTGAATCACGTAGTTTTAATTGTTCAAATACTCTATTGTACAATAAAGCTATGTTGAGCATCAAGTATGTTGAATTCCACCTTGTTTGACAATCAAGTGATAACTTTTTAGTACATGTCACTTCAAGAGAACAAGCAGTGTCCTCAAATTTCTCATACCTCTTTGGTGTGCCCGACCAATAAGCAACACTGTCTCGAATCTTGTCAATGCTATCACCAATAACAGATAAGCCATCCTTGACAATAAGATTCAAAATATGCGCACAACAACGCATGTGAAGTAACTTTCCTTTTAAAATGAAACAGTTGGAATTAAATTTTTCCTTCAAAAGTGGAATCATTGCATCGTTAGTTGTACAATTATCCACAGTTACTGTACTAATCTTGTCTTCAATATTCCATTCAGACAGACACGAACTCAATGTATCAGTAAGTGTAACAGCATCATGTGGGCATGGTACATACTTAAAACTTATAATCCTACTATGCAACTTCCAAGAGTCATCTATGAAATGAGCTGTCATAGTCATATATCCCCTCTTTTGATGATTGGCAGTCCACATATCAGTGGTTATAGCTATTCTACTTCTATTCTTCTCCAAAATTTGGCTACATTTTTCCTTCTCAACCTTGTACATTTTCAAAATATCAGACCTAATTGTATTCCTTGACAACATTTTAAACATAGGGCAAAGAGTATTTGAATAATCTATAAAACCACTATGCTCAACCATCGATAAAGGGTATTCATGTAGAATGATCATTTGAGCTAATTTTTTTCTCCCTAGTTAAGGATCAAAATTGTAAGTTGTGACTGAAGGACTTGCATTAGGATTAGGATTCATGGAAAGTTGTTCCTTTATTACTGGGCATCTTTTCACATGAGCAAGCAAATGTTTAGTCCCATTACTACTCTCTCCCCCTAATTTCCTCCCACAATGGTTACAAACTGCCTTCAGTTTACCATCAATTTTTTGCAATGTAAAATGATTCCATGCAGGAGATGTTCTCTTTCTTTTAGTACTTCTACTCTCACTTTCATCTCTTGTATTTCCTAGAGATTGTGCCTCTTGTGTATGTGTTGAATGAACATAATCAACATCATCGACAAAATTAGATTCGATAACATCTTGGGTAGACATGTTTAGTGTTTGATCTAACCTACATTATATCCATAATCCACATAACAATTAGGAACTGCTTGGCTCCAAAAATATTATACATATGTATAAATATAACTTAAAGATTACAACACATAAATTCTAACCAGTAAAGGCTTTGACCAAGAAAACAGTGCCACTGACAGTCCTAATGAAACACAATCCGCAGGAGTCCCTGAGTAGAAAAATCATCATGAAACCTATTATTATCAATGACCCCAACCAAAACACAAAACAAAAGTACACATAGCAGAAGCTTTTGAATGATTATGAGGCAATCTAATTCAATCCAACAATATTAATCTGATCATCCTCTTCTCAAAATAACAACCAAAATTACAATCAAAATTAGCAATTGCATGTAGCACCCTCGCAACCTGGTTCTACAATTTTTATATATAATCCAGACCAAAATTATAATCTTAGAGAAGCAGAAGTATTAAAATTAGCAAAATTACAATCAAAATTAGCAATTGCATGTAGCACCCCGTGGGGACGCCCTCTTGGCCTTCGGGGTGGCGCCTGGACCTCGGCAGCTTGCCTAGCCAATTCTTCATTGTGTCGTGTGGCTTCTACCAATTGTTGGTGCAGTTGGCTATTCTCCAGTTCCACAATGGGAATGTACCTCTCAGAATTATAATAAAGGTCCTCATCGGGACTGGGAGCAGACAACCCCCTGGAGTCAGATGATGCACTCCCCTCGTCTGGGCCGTGGTTTGTCATTGGTTGTTTTCTAGGCCTTCGGGGATAATTCTCAGTTTTAGGAGTCTGCTCCTCAGGTATTTGGGGCAATGGTCGCCCACCAACTCCTGGGTTGTTCACGGCGGCCATTGATGTAATGCAGGAGGTTTCTGACTAAACAATACAAAGATTTGCTTAATGCTCTCAATGAAAGCATCAGTTGACGTTGTTTTTCGTCAACTTGAATTTGAAGAGCACTACACAATATTTCAGGAAAGAAGAAAAGAACAGCAGAACTTTTACGTGGTTCAGCAGTTAAAATCTACCTAGTCCACGAGTCAATATTATTGATCTTAATATTCTCTCAAAACAATTTAACAGGGTATTCTCAGTACCAATTTGTGCCTGAATATAAATGAAAATTACCAAGCTATTTATAAGCTTGGTTGGGAGAATAACTCCCCCTGATTCAGGGAAGTTACAACAAATTATGCCAATATGAAATAAATGTAAATAAATACATTAAATACATAATATCCCATGATAATCAGGATTTAATATCAGATAACAAAAAATCCCTAAGGAATAGGGTTCTCCTAACAATTGTTGTGTGCAAAACGCATTGTTGACCTCGAATGCAAGGTTAACACATGTTATCCAAAAAACTGGCATAGATGACGTGGCAAGTGATTCCTAGATACGTGGCTGACACTTGGAGGAACTCTGCTAGGATATCGACCAGAAGGCACATTATGAGCAGTAGGCGGCCTAGTCTTACCTGCGACCAGTCTGGTCGATGGTTCCGCATGCAACATGATGTTTCCATAAAGATCTTTGTAAATCTCGAAATTGACTCCCACAATCTCCTGAATATCCGATTATTTAGGAGAGAATATCTGTAACAAATTCGTGTAATCCCCCTTGAGCCTATAAATAGAGAAAGATAGCTCAAGGAAGGGACTTTTGGCTTTCGAATTATTTGAGACTAGAGTAATTCTATCTTAAATATTGTATTGTTCTTCAGAGGTTAGTGAAACTCATTGAACCCTAGTTCTTTGATCACTCCTTCGACTCTCACATCAATAACAATCTAAGTGGACGTAGGTTATTACCAGATTCTAGGGCCGAACCACTATAAAATATCGTGTTCTTATTATTTTCGTCATCACGTTCTTTTCAACGTATTCATCCACGTCAAGCGTATTTTGACTCCGTGTCAGTTGACCAAAATCAGGGTCAACATTCTGGTGCTTTCATTGAGAGCTTGATATATCACCGTTGAAAAAACCAATGGCGAAAACTGCAAGGAAAACTGGACAGGCGGCCGCCGCTGCACCATCAAACCTGCCTCCTCCTCCTCCTCCTGCAAGTGTGGCTGAGGATGAGCCACACTTGGACTTTGAGGAAGAAGAAATGGATGACGCGACGCTAAAGAGTACTCTGGGGGCGTTGCATGAAGAGCTGGCCAATCTGAGGGCCAATCAAGAAAGTACTGCCGAAATCATAGCGCGGCAGCAACAAGAGATTGAACGGCAGCGCGCGGAGTTAAGCGAAAGGCAGGCGGAGATGGACCGTCGCCAGAGCGAAGCCATGGCAGCCCTCGAGGCAGCCTTGCAATTGGCTAGGAAACAGGCCGCACCAGTCTCGCAGCCTAATCAACTTGCGAATGGACCACCCCACAGGGGTCCTAATCTTAGCCCGCCTATCCAACCCTCGAGCCCGCAAAGGCCCGAGCAGCCTCTGCTGCCTCATGATGATGTCCTGCAAGACCCTGAGACACAGCCTCCATCCCAGACTGGTCTCGAAAATCCCCCGCATCAGATGCAGAATAGGACCGAGCATCAGCCTCGTAGTCCTAGACGCCATAGGGGCGACGAGCCGAACCTACCGAACAGAGGTCAGAATCCTCCTGGTAACAGGAGGAACTCAGAGTTAGGCTCTGCGGTCCGGGGTCCCCCAAGGCATGATAATGCACGGGGACACAACGACCAGCGCAGGCCACCCTCTAACGCTCGGGACGCTTCAGCCCGGGATGGAAATCGAGGGAACAGTCGATCCCACCATAGCCAATCAAGATTCAGAGATGGCCATGGGTATAATGAAGCCGACTCAGGCAAAGGAAATACCAGTCGAAGGAATGACGAAAGAGGTGGAGGTAGGAGCCAGATACCTCACGATGACCAACCCAATAGACGGGATGCTGGGGGGCAGCCCAGACAAAATAATATCTTCAACCGGCTCGGAGCTAGCGAGCATCGGAGAAGAGATGAGTACTTGAGAGATGTACTCAACGATCGCCATGAGCGACATGGCGAGAACACCCCCCCAGCGACAAAGGCCACGGCAATTCCTATCGCTGTGCAGACCCAGATAGATGCCCTCAACCAAGCAGTGCAACAGCTGGTCGGGGGAAGAACATCTCATATTGACCACGACAGGAGGAAAGGCACTCCTTTCGTTCAGAGGATAGCTATGGCAGAGACTCATAGTAAGTTTAAAATGCCTACGCTTCTGAACTTTGATGGGTACGGTGACCCGGTAGCTCACGTCAATAAGTTTGAGATACAAATGGACATTTAGAAAGTGTCCGAAGATGCTCGGTGCAGGATCTTCCCTGCAACACTTTCTGATGCCGCACAGGAGTGGTTTTTTAAGTTCCCTCCTGTAAGCAAAGTTTCCTGAGAGATGTTCGTAAGGGAGTTTTCCGGACAATTCTACGCCGGTCGTGTGCATCCAACCGAGGCAAACCAGCTGGTTGAAATTCACCAGCAGGATGGAGAATCATTGAAGGACTACATCCATCGCTTTATACGAGCAGCAGCCGGAGCGAAGACAGTGGGGGATGAAGGCAAAATGATGGCCATAACCGCAGGGGTTAGGCGTCGCTCCCCCCTCTGGAAGAGCCTCTGCAAAGATGGGGTTAGAACTACCCAGGAATTCTTGGATCGGGTTGATTGTTACATCAAGCTCGAAGATGCCATAGCCGACGATGGAAAGCCTTTAGGCAAGGATAAGAAGGCTGCCGAGCCCGCCAAAGCCGCCAATGGGTCCAAACTTAATGGCTAAGGCAAGGGCAACTGGCACGGCAACGGTCATGGCAAGAATGGTGGAAAACGGCCACACAATGAGCCTTCCACCTCCGACAATAAACGAGCCAAGGGTAACCATTATGAACCTCGGTTCACTAACTACACTGCCCTTGTTGAGTCTCGGGGAGAGGTTTATCAGGCCACGAGTTCCAGTGTGCCTTATAAGAAGCCTTCCCCCATTCGAAATGATATTTCGAAAAGAGACACTACCAAGTTCTGTCGCTATCATAGTGACTACGGGCATGATACCAACGAATGCAACCAGCTGAAGGATGAAATAGAGTTCCTTATTAGACAAGGACACTTGAGAAGATACGTACGGGCCTCGGGAAATTCCCAACGAGAAGCTCCAGGTGGCAACGAGCAAGCGCCAACACGCCAAAGCTCACCACCTTTGCAGCCTGCCCCCGTGACTGGCACACTGTTAACCATTTGTGGAGGCCCGCACCTCGCAGGAAATAGCGGAAAGGCCAGGGAACGATACGCTCGGACTCTGCACCACGACCAGGACATCGAGATGATGACTGTGGAGGACCGCGCACCAAAAAAGGCTCGGTCAGAAGAGGGCGAGATAACCTTCTCTGATAGCGATGCCCAACATGTCTGGTTCCCACATTCCGATCCGCTGGTCGTGGATATCCAAATGGCCAACATGATGGTGAAGAGAGTGCTGGTCGATACAGGAAGTTCGGTGAATATCCTGTATAAATCTTCGCTGGAACGCATGAAATTGTCCGTCAAGGACCTGGAGCCCTGCAACCAGACAATATACGGCTTCTTTGGTGAGGGACTCGCCCCCGCCGGATCGATCAAACTACCAGTGACGACAGGTACAACGCCTGCTACCAGGACATTACTCGCTACTTTTGTAGTAGTCGATTGTCCTTCGGCGTACAATGCCGTCATTGGAAGGCCTGTACTGGTCGATCTACGGGCCATCATCTCTATGTGGCACTTAGCCATGAAGTTCTCGACAGACGCAGGGGTAGGACGCGTGTTGGGGAACCAGAGGGAAGCTAGAGAGTGCTACAACTCCTCAGTCACGAAGGCGAAAAAGGGAACATCAAAGAGCACTACCTCAGATAGGTTGCAAATGGCAATTGATACACAAACCCAATCCGGTGATAAGGTCACCAAATAGGGTGTTGCCCAAAGTGAGGATAGAGATCTAGATCCTCGCTTTGGGGATTTTGAAGAGAATGTTGGACCCGTCGAGGACCTGGAAGAGGTCCAACTCGACGAGAAAGACCCGACCAGAGTCGTGAAGGTCGGAAAAAATCTAGAACAAACCACGAAGCATACACTGGTGGAACTTTTGCGGAGGAACCAGGAAGTCTTTGCCTGGTCGCACAAATACATGGCTGGGATAGACCCTGCAGTTATCAGCCATGTCCTGAACATAGACAAGATTTTTCCACCCGTGCAACAAAAAAGAAGGCTGCTCGATAAGGATCGATCGAGAGCCTTAAAAGAAGAAGTTGAAAGATTAAAGGAAAATGGGTTCATCAGGGTGGCGTTTTATCCATCGTGGGTCTCCAATCCAGTGCTAGTTCCCAAGCCTAAAGGAAAATGGCGAACCTGTGTGGATTTCACAGACCTCAATTAAGCCTGCCCAAAGGATTGCTTCCCACTCCCAAGAATCGACCAGTTGGTCGATGCTACTGCAAGACACGAGATCCTCTCGTTCATGGATGCATATTCGTGCTACAATCAGATTAGCATGCATCCCCTTGACGAGGATCACACCAGCTTTCGGACCAATACGTGCTTATACTGTTATAAAGTAATGCCCTTCAGACTGAAAAACACAGGTGTGACTTACCAGCGGCTAGTCAATCACATGTTTAAAGAGCTGACCGGAGTAAACATGGAGGTATATGTGGACGACATGCTGGTAAAGTCTAAAAAGGCAGGAGGACATGTGAAGGATTTACAAGAATGTTTTGATGTATTGAACAAATACCAGATGAAGTTAAACCCCCTCAAATGTTCCTTCGGAGTTGGATCAGGGAAGTTTTTGGGGTTCATTGTAAATTCAAGAGGAATCGAGGCGAACCCCGACAAGATAAAAGCCCTAATCGACATGAAATCGCCAGAGAAGATCAAAGATGTACAAAGTTTAACCGGGAGAATCACAGCCCTAAGTAGATTTATTTCGAAGTCAACGGACAAGTGCGTCCCCTTTTTCAATCTACTTAGGGGCAATAAGAAGTTTCAATGGACAGGAGACTGCGAGCAAGCTTTTCAGGCCTTGAAGACTCACATGGCATAGCCTCCCGTTTAATCCAAGCCGATCGAGGGGGAAACTTTGTTCATTTACCTGGAGATCACGGAAGTTGCTGCTAGTGCGGTACTAGTAAGCGAGGAAGAAGGCGTACAAAAAGCGGTCTACTATGTTAGCAAGAGGATGATTGGGGAAGAACTGAGATATCTGCCCATTGAAAGGTTAGCATATTGCTTAATCCTGGCTTCAAGGAAGCTACGTCCTTACTTTCAGGCCCACCCTATCACAGTGCTGACCGACCAGCCCCTTTGGCAAGTCCTCCAAAAGCCAGAGGCGGCTGGGCGCTTATTAAAATGGGCAGTCGAACTAGGGCAGTTCAATATCACATATTCACCGCGAGCAGCAGTAAAAGGACAAGTCTTGGCTGATCTTATTGCAGAGTTCACGGAACTCCCAGACAGCGAACAGTGCGAACAGCCTAGTGCGCCTGAGCCTCAAGAGAAAGCTCCTTCGTGGAAGTTATTCACGGATTGATCATCCAATGAATCCCACGCAGGAGCGGGAGTGATATTGATAACGCCGGAAGGGCATCGATTTCACTGTGCCATTAGGTTCGACTTCACCGCGTCAAATAATGAAGCCGAATACGAAGCCCTCCTCGCTGGACTGAGAATGGCCAAAGACATGGGCATAAAGACGCTTGATATTTACAGCGATTCACAGCTGGTGGTGAATCAAGTTCTAGGGGAATATCAAGCACGGGGCTTAAAAATGGTGGCCTACTTGAATAAAACCAAAGACCTGCTAGCCCAGCTCATGAAGTATCCCCTCCAGCAAATACCGCGAGATCAGAATTCAAACACAGACGCCTTAGCCAAACTCGCGAGCGCGAAAGATGCTGACACTTTGAACATTGTGCCAGTAGAAAGATTGAGTGAGCCAAGCATACAAGCGGTTGAAGCCAGTATGGAGATTCGAATGGAGGATACATGGATGGCACTGTACTTGGAGTATCTGACAAACGGTGTGCTACCAACAGATAGAAACAAAGCTAGAACTCTACAAAGGCAGGCCGCTAGGTACATACTGGTCAATGGTGTTATGTACCGGAGAGAGTATTCAATGCCACTACTCAGATGCGTTACATCAGAAAAAGCTAAGGAACTAATGAAAGTGGTGCATGAAGGCTTTTGTGGAGATCACGCTGGGGGGCAGACTTTGGCAAAAAAGATTCTAAGGCAAGGTTACTTCTGGCCAACTATGAACGAGGATTCGATGGAATTTGTACGAAGATGTGATAAATGTCAAAGGTTCTCCAAAATTCCACGAGCATCTCCAAACGAGTTGAAACAGATGCAGAGTCCGTGGCCTTTTGCGGTATGGTGGATAGATTTGATTGGATCCCTGCCCACGCGAAAAGGTGGAGTGAAGTACGCAGTTGTGGCAGTCGACTACTTCACCAAATGGGTCGAAGCTGAACCACTCGCTACCATAACAACCAAGAAAGTTCTTGACTTTGTCATCAAGAACATCGTTTGCCGGTATGGTTTACCCTGAAAGATCGTTTCAGACAACGAGACCCAATTTGACAGTGACTTATTCACTGACCTCTGCGAAAGGCACGGAGTTATTAAAAGCTTTTCGTCAGTTGCGCATCCCCAAGCAAACGGGCAGGTCGAGGCTGTGAATAAAACTCTTAAGGACACCCTGAAGAAGAGGCTTGAAGACGCTAAAGGAGCATGGCCAGAGCAGTTGCCTGAAGTCCTCTGGTCGTATAGAACGTCTCACCGAACAGCGACAGGTCATACCCCATTTTCCTTAGCCTACGGATATGAGGCTATGTTACCTGTCGAGTTAGACCCCCCCTCACATCGACGCTTAACATACAACCAGGATCAGAACAGCCAACTGATGATGGAGTCCCTAGACTCAATTGACGAGATACGGGAAAAAGCCCAACTCCGAGTTGCTGCGTACTAGCAAAAGGTCGCCCAGTACTTTAACTCAAAAGTAAGAGAAAGAAAATTCAACGTCGGTGACTTGGTGCTACGACGAGTTTTCTTGAATACCCGCGACCCCACTATTGGAGTACTTGGACCTAATTGGGAAGGACCTTACCAGATTGAAGAAGTCCTTCACCCGGGCACCTACAAACTTGCACGCCTAAACAGAGATCTTGTTCCACGTTATTGGAATGGAGAACACCTGCGCAAGTATTATCAGTGAACAGTCCTTTTTAAAGGACTGGCTTGTATTAAATTTTGCTTTTTACAAGTTTCGCAAAAAGGGTTAGCCACGTTGTATGGCTAATCGCTTATATATGTAAGATCCTTTTTTTAGGATCACTCGTAAAGACATGTTTAGTCCATTTTTAATACGAGATTATAAGGGACTGTGCGCAGCCAGTCATTCTTGCCAACCATTGTAAATTTATTTTTACAAGTATTTGTTCATTACGTGTGTTGTTTTGTTGTATTACAAGTATTACGTTTCCTACCGAGCAGAAATGTTCGAACAAGTCATGGTCAAGGCAAGTGACCCAGGACCTAAAGCTCCTCGATCACTTGGGGGGCATATAAGGCACATCGATAGCAAAGCGTACCATGAGGTATGTAAACACATGAACAAAATAAGTGAAAGCATGCTAGGGTACTTAGAGTATTTTTCAAAATTCATAGTTTGTTAAATCAAACCAAAGTACTATGCTAAGTTCGGTCATGCGGACAGATGTTATAGTAAATGAAAATATTATAACATTATAATGCAATCTTTTACACCGCAAGCATCACTGCTTGGATGTAATTGTTCAAATAAAAGGAAAGTTTGCTGCCCATGCAGCAAATCCAAAAAAGATAGTCTTTACATCACGACTTGTGGGTCGTGTAATTAAAGAAAAATAAAAAGAAAATAAGTTTAAGGAGCAGTAGGAGCAGGAGGGTCTTGCTCAGCAGTCTGGTTGGCCTCATCCCCCACAACTCCTCCTTCCTCTGCGCCAGCGGCCGGCTAGATGCTTGGGGAAGCAGGGATCCTTGGTCTTTCCTCTTCTTCGGCCAATCGAGCTGTGCAGCGGGCCAGTTCAGCATTCCTAATATCCTCTTAAAGGTAGTCGAAGTTGGCGCCCTGGTTGTGTTTCCAGAAGTTATAGAAGCACCGAAGCATCGCATTCTTATACCTTTCCAGATTCTTGGAGTTGTCAAGCTTTAGCTGCTCTATTTGGCCCTCAAGATTAGCCACGGCCTTGTCCTTGGCAAGATTCTCCTCTTTGAGTCTCTTGCATTCGCGATATTGGACTCAGCTAGCCTCCTAGTACTCCTCCCTCTGCTTCCTCAAAGCTGCCTTTGAAGCTTCGACCTCCGCCAGCTTTGCCACCGCAACGTCCTTTTGCTGGGTGATCGCCTCCAACTCCCCGGCATGCCTGGCTTCTGCAGCCTGAAGCTCCTCTGCAGCTTTCGCCTGGTACCTCTTGATGGCCTTTGCCCAAACCTGGTCGATGGTAGCCTGGGCACGGGTACGAGCAGCAGTTGCGGTCAGCAAGGCCTGTGGACAAAGGATAAAGTCAGAGTCTGTTGCAAAGAATAAAAGACTAAGGCCAAAGAGATAAGAAGCACTTACGCTGGCCATTTCGTTTAGGGCCCTGTTCAGAATTTGGTCGACCCCCATTTTTTCTGCCTCGGCCATCGCATCCATACAACGATCGTACTTCACGATGTGTGTAAGGCGGTCCTTGACTGCTCGCAAGGCGCGGTTCGAGAGTTTGGCCCCAAGAGCTTCGTCCCGCTGGGTTTGTTCTTTGGCGACTGCAGGAGGAGGGTTCGTCGTAGCAGGTGGGGTTCCTTTCTTGACAGGAACTGAAGGCTGGGTAGACGTTTGCCCAGTTGGCGCATCCTTGGGAGGATCTTCTGTTCGACTCTTCTTGGCAGGAGGTCCTTGGCTTGATTCGTCGTTGTGCCTTCTGGACGTCTTTCGCCGAACCAGAGGAACTTCTACTTCCTCCTCACTCTGGTATAGATCGAAGACGTTGGGAGTGGCCATATCTGCACACAAGTAAACATATGCAAATGATAAGATAAAGGCAGATAAAAACTCTTTATAAAACAGAAAAGAGGTCACAAAGTTTAATACCCGAGCTACAACTACTGGTCGCTATACTATTGACTCTATTAGTCACACACTCACTATCTGGCACGAAGAAGTCTGGCCCTAGATTTGGAGTATACGTAAAGTTACCCTCCCCGTCAAACAAGTGACAGGGAATTGTCAAGCTATTTAAAATCGAAATAAATGTACCATTTTCATCGGAGGATTCCCCCAAGTTCACAACAGATTATGTTGCCTTTTGTTTCCCCTTGCCTTGGGGTGCAGAAGGCCTTTCTGCGGTAGGATTTCCCGTGGGTTCCCTCATTGTAACCCCCGTTGGCCACCTTCGTGGAGGAGACGCAGGAGGTTGCTGCTCGGGAACCCCCTCGGCAGTGGCATCTGCAACCACGGGTCCTCTTGCTTCATGGCGAAGAGCCAGGAGGCCAGATAGCCTCAAATTTTCATCAGTAACCAGGGACTTGACACTTTTTTCTTCGTCTGTCATCCTGGCCAATGCGGTGGACCTCAACACCATGTCTGGTGTTGGGGTCGGACGTAACCATGGGCCTGAAAGACAAAGAGTACTTTAAGAAAAATGAAGGAAAATTCGCTGATGAAAAGTATCGACCAGTAAAAACAGCATTTACCTCCTCGGGCGAAGGCCAGGTTGTTGCTGGTCATGTCCGGAGTAAGGAAGTACTCCTTGTTGTACTGCCCCACATTGGATATGTGCGTGGTGTCACTCAGGAACGTCCGGTTTGTCTCCTGGTGACAAAGGTGGAAGAAGCCCGTCCCATACTGTTGAGGGTTGAACTTGAGGTCGAAGAGATAATTGACCTCATGGGGGGTAGGTTCTGGCCATTTTTTAAGTTTATACAGGATATAGAGTGCGGCCAGCATTCTATATCCATTCAGAGTAATTTGGAAGGGGGCGACACCAAAATAGTTGGCCACCCCCTGATAAAAAGGATGTAGAGGGAGGGTAGCCCCCGCCTCTATATGATACCTAGACCAAGCACTATAAACACCTCCGGGAAGGTTAGCCCTTTGGTCTGCAGCAGGAATCTTGAGATTGACCCCTGTGAGAGGATACTTCCTAAGGTAGTTGGCAGGCATCCGAGGAGTGACTTGGCTGGTCGGGGAGAGATACCACTCGACATCAGGCAGATTCTGATGGCGAGGGCGGGCTCTAGTTTGGATATTAGGGTCAAGAACGGGATTTTCTCGACTGTTGGTCGAAGGAACCCTAGCCTGTGAATCAGGCTGGGCGGGAGAGTTTGGGCTATCTTCAAAGTCAGGTCTTTTCTTGCCTAAGGATTTAGAACGGGCCATTTGAGGAGGAGATGGGCGAGGTCTAGGAGAAGATCATGAAAAAGGGATCTCGTGAATTCTGTCGGTAGGTTGTTCTTCGCCTTCGAGCAGCTGGGCAAGAAGATCGTCGTCGATGGGCCATTCACCTCCCCACAAATCTGGCATTAAAGTCTGCAAACAGAAGAATGGGGAGGTGAGGATAGAGAATTTTTAAGGCTTTTTAGAATAACGCTGGTCGAGTATAAAAGTTAAGCTTTTATACAGCAGCATTCTAACAAAAAGCTAAAATTTTCCACACGAACAGTTTAAGAAACAGATCAAAGGGTGAAAGCAAAAAGTTTTTCGTAAAAGCTTTTTCAACTCCCCTTAGGGCGAGAAAAACCTATTTTTCCGGCTGGCCTAAAAATCTAATCTTTACTTAGGTTTTACGTCCTAAAAAGTATGATCTCAACTATCAAACTAACTCGTAACATTTTTTCACCCACAAGACATTCTACTGACAAGCATCTCAACCCAGAAGTAGATAAACTCAACAGTTAAACATACAGGAACATGCATTACAATAATACGAAACATAAAGATTCAAAGACTTACCAGAAAGAAGGTCGAGAAGATTGGCAAGAGTTTTCGGAGATCAGTGAACTCTCGGACTGAGTTTTGAGAACGCAAAGAGACGGTCTCCAGAAGAAAACGGAAGCTCTGGTTTTAGGGTTTCTTGAAAGAGTAATGGCGTGTGTAAAAAGAAAAAAGGAACTTCGGAGATGTTATATATAAGTTTGTCTGTGGCATTAAAAGGGATTAATCATCAGTTTCCCCTTTTTCGAAGTATGGGGAAACGGGATAGCCGTCGAATTATTACTGGGGAAGCGAAAAGACATGATTAGACAAGAGTAGGTTGCTTTTTCCAAGAACACACGAAGGGTTCTGACACGTATGGCGGGGTCACCGAAGGGTCGTTTCCTCAAAAGTTTATTTATTGCTCGTAATAAATAAACTTGGGGGGCAAATGTTATCCAAAAAATTGGCATAGATGACGTGGCAAGTGATTCCTAGACACGTGGCTGACACTTGGAGGAACTCTGCTAGGATATCGACCAGAAGGCACATTATGAGCAGTAGGCGACCTAGTCTTACCTGCGACCAGTCTGGTCGATGGTTCCGCATGCAACATGATGTTTCCATAAAGATCTTTGTAAATCTCGAAATTGACTCCCACAATCTCCTGAATATCCGATTATTTAGGAGAGAATATCTGTAACAAATTCGTGTAATCCCCCTTGAGCCTATAAATAGAGAAAGATAGCTCAAGGAAGGGACTTTTGGCTTTCGAATTATTTGAGACTAGAGTAATTCTATCTTAAATATTGTATTGTTCTTCAGAGGTTAGTGAAACTCATTGAACCCTAGTTCTTTGATCACTCCTTCGACTCTCACATCAATAACAATCTAAGTGGACGTAGGTTATTACCAGATTCTAGGGCCGAACCACTATAAAATATCGTGTTCTTATTATTTTCGTCATCACGTTCTTTTCAACGCATTCATCCACGTCAAGCGTATTTTGACTCCGTGTCAGTTGACCAAAATCAGGGTCAACAACACACTTTCAAGATCGCCTAATACTTCGAGCTCGTTATTCCAGTCAGACTTCTCCTTACTTAGTGATTTCATTGAAATCAATCTTCGGAGACCAATATCTTCGAGCTTACAACTAAGGCTCGAATAACACCCATATGCGGCGGAGAAGATTCTTTCTTTCGAGCTTGAAGATTAAGCTCAAACCTTTTAAACTTGTGCTCGATCGCCGACAAGAACAAGTCAGGAATCATGCATATCTATACCAGTGTTCAGTCACTGCTTGTTATTTTTGAGCTTACGCTTTACAAGCCTACATTTCGAGACTCATTTATTCATTCTCAAAATTTGGGTGTAACAGTGTGCCTAAAATAGGAACATGGTGTACCAATAAGGTAAAAAGGCATACCTTATTGTAGATTTTTCTAATATGATGTGTTTAGATTTATAACAAAAATATTTATAAATCTTTAAAATTTGGCCCAACTTTAAAAGGCCCAAAGTCATTTAAGCTTTTATTTACATTGTGTGTAAGCAACTTGAATTAAAATTTTTACTAGATTTAAACATTGTATTCTTTTATCCTTATCAAATTTTTATCTTAAAGAGTTTTTCTTAGTAAGGTTTTTAATGAGGTAATTTTTTTCCTATCTAAAGTTTATTGTAATTTTACTTTTGATAAATATAAATGTTAAACTAAAATACAAATGATTCGGGGAAGAAAACTCAAAATCCAATGGTTCGAATAAGAGCTTGAAAATGGGCCAAACTTGGCTCAACAAGCACGAAAAATAGGTCAGAATTCAACATTTGGTATAGGCATGTTTAGGGCCCGTCATAGCTCGATTCGGTTGTGCTTGTGAGCTATGCTGGGCCTAGTGGGCTGACTTGACCTGATCCATTTTTAGTTTGGGCCCAAAAATGGGCCAAGTCGAATCGACCTATTTTTTTTAATTATATTTATTATTATATTGGACTTTAATTGTTAATTTAATTTTAATATAATTATCAAATAAATATTTATTATTATTAATGCTAAATCAAGCTTTAACTACCAAAAACAATTCATCCATGAACATGTTCTCCATGTTTCTTTTAAAGTTGTTATGATTTTCAAAACTCGTTTTTTATGCACCAAATCATTGGAAACATTAACTAATAAGGATTTTTAATGTCATCAAGATTGAAAAAATAGATTTGAATAAAACACTTTTATTTTCTACCATTCTGCCATGAACATGCTATACAGTTTGTCAAAACTTTTTTTTATGGTTTATAACATGTTTTTCATTCTTAAAATCATTAGAAAAATGAAAAATGATCTGAAGGATTTCTAATGGGTATTGAAAAACAATTCTAAAGCAAAACTTTATTAACTTCATAATCGGCTAAACTCAAAAAAAACTTTAGCACATATATAATAAAGCTTATTCTTTAGTTTTATTGCCCAAAACTGTTAGAAATTTAGTAAATAAAGTATTCCTAACAACAAAATGCAATAAAAAACACAAATATACAAATCATATACACGAATGAATATGTGTATATATGAAGACATAACATAAATAAATCATATAAATAAATATATATATATATATGCATGCAACAATATCAAGGCAGAGGCAAATATGACTCTTGATACCAAATGTAAGAAAATTATAGGTATGAACAGTCCTATATGTATGTGGAAATAAAAGGATTGTCACAGGATAAAATATTAAAAAGGATCGATACAATATACCTCCAGCCATTGATTTTGATAACCTTGATCTAGGAACTTTAGATCTACAAAAAACAAAAGAAAGAGAATTAGGGAGGGTAAATGACTTACAAGTTGTAACGCCCTGGATAGCCAAAACCGCTACACTGTGTACATATAAAGGTGCAAGATTTGCTAATCAAGTCATTAATTTAAAAAATGTGTCACTAAACATGTCTGAGCTAGGGTTAAAAGGTTTTGGTCTCAAAAGTTTCATTTTATACAATTAAACTGTTATATACACGGGATCCCAAAAGAAACAGAGCTAAAAGTAGGTTTACAGACTTTCAAAAGTGCATAAACAATCACTAGCCAAACTAAGGCAAAATAGACAATCTTTGGGTCTCGCGTCCCTGCCTAAACCTCAACCGTGGCGGCTGAGCAGCTGGCCATGTACATTCTGCTCGCAGAGCTTTCCAATCAAGGCTGATCAAGCTTGCCCTTGCCTTTACCTGCACCACGTAGCACCCGTGAGCCAAAGCCCAGTAAGAAAACATATGCAACACAAACAGTGATAACAGATAGTAAATTCATTAAGCATGAACTCTTATCAAGAAATCCACATAATATCATTCAGCATATATTCAGAGTTATAGATGCAATCAAACACTTATAACATTCATATCACATAATAATTAGGGCCCACAACTTAGGCCGCATCCTCTGTTCACCCCATTGGCTCCGGCCCGCTTAAACCGAGCTCAGTGCATATTAAGCTGTCCTTGGCGACCAGTGGCCAAGCCGCGCCCTGCGCGCTAGTGTAACCCTTGGCACCCTTAGGCCGTTGGTTCACTAATTAGCTTGCATGGCATAATACCATCTTTTCACGCATACACGATAGGGAACCCTTAGTCCCATCACAAATATTCAACCAGGTGCAGTTTTCTTACCTTTGATCTTTGCAGTAATTATTTACGAGCAACACTCCTCAGGCATGATCCGTTCTCGAGCCTAAGCTTTTATCACCTAGTCATAACCAAAGTACAAGGTTCCATTAATATTCAAATTAGGGTTTCCGGTTACAAAACTAGCTCCCGGGAATCCGAATTCCACCAAGCACGGTGGTGAAAACGATCCCGAGCATTCTAAACCATATCCCATGCCCAAAAATCCCTAAAAGTTCAAGTGCATAACTAAGGGCTGCGGCCCTTGGAGCTTAGTCGTGGCCCTAGCCTCAAAACAAAGCCAACGACCACCCCTGAAAGAGGACACACGCCGCGGCCCTTGTCGTGGGCGCCGCGGCACTCACCTTTGGCCGAGCCCTCTTGGCTCATCTTCATCCTAGGGTCGCAGCGCTCTAGAACAGAGCCGCGGCCCTTCCCTTCGAGCCCAGAATTCCCACCATTTCTAGGCTTGAAACCTTAGCCAAAACCACCCTTAAGCTCCCGACTTCAACAACCAACAACCCCAACACTTTCAGAGCAAGTTAAGCCACACAATTCAACAGAAAATTCAACCTAATACTCATAAAAATCACACTCTCAATCACTGAAACTTTAAGAACATAACCACTCAAACTAACCAGTCAAAAACCCAAACTCAAACCACCAATTCATAAATTTAAGCTTACCTTGTTAATGAAATCCTTCCTCTAACCAAAACCCAGCTGATTCCCACTGTTTATCCAGCTCAAGTTCCACCCTAAACATCAATTGGACAATAACCTCAACAACTAGCTGAAAACTCAATGTTAAACTTCAGAAAACACATGGTTTAAATCCTTACCTTAACCTTGATTTGATTCCCTTGAATAATTCTTGAACTAAGCCTCAAAAATCTAGCTCAATCTCTCAGCGATTTCCCAGATTTTCTCAGTTTTCTTTTGTGGTTTTTCCCCAAATTTCTTTCCTTTGTTTTCCTTGAGAAAGAGGAAAGAAAAGCTGAAGGAGAGAGTTTAAGCCAGTTTATTTTCTTCTAAGGGTTTCTTTAAATTTGTCTTACTTGCTAAGTTAATCCCAAGGCTCGGGGTGCCGGAACCATCCCTGAGGGAAAAATGGTAAAATCCCCCAATATTCCCACCTAGACTTCCTAACCTCAAATATATCTCCATATATTTATTTTCATAACCTGATAGTATAAATAGCTACCCGATACCTAAAATACCCCTGACTTATCCAAAGTCAGCTGTTAGGCCCTGTTGTGACTTTTCCCCGCTAACTAGCTCTAAGATCGCCTCGAGTCGTACTCTGCAGATCTACCCACATAATAATGTGGTTCTCACAATTACCATGTTCATATATCACATTAAAGCCAATATAATCACACAAGCATCATTAACCATATAATCAGGCATTTAAATCAATATATTCATGCAAACCATATTTATTCCAGTTATGCCCTCCCGACACGCTAATCAAGGCCCTTAAGTCTCATTAGCGAATTTGGGGTCGTTACACAAGCTCTCACTGACTCTTTAGATGGAGTATTAGAATGAGTAGTGAGATGGGGGACCAGAACCCTATATTTATATAGGTGAAGACTTACATCAATGTATGTGCCACAATTAATGTCAGAATATTTGATTATCAATAGGATATGAAATATTGGGTAACTCAATAAATGAAATTGAGTAAATGAATTAATGTTGACCACATTAAGAATATTTGTCAATAAATCTCAATATTGAATTTATTCAGAATTAATTATAATTATTATTTGTAATGCCCTGGATAACCAAGACCGTTACACTGTGTATTTAAAACAGTGCAAGACTTGCTAATCAAGTCATTTGAATAAAAATGTGATCCTAAAGTCATAAACAAGTTAGGGTTAAAAGATTTTGGTCATAAACAGATAATTTTCATTAAAATAAATGTTTAGTACATGGGATCCCAATAACGGGGTTTAAAGGACAAATTTACAAACTTCCAAAAGTTATGTATAATCAAAGGCCATTCTAATGGAAAAATACACATTTTAGGTTTTCTGTCCCTGTATAATTCCTCGGCTGTGGCGGACGAGCAGCTGACAATGTACACCCCGCCCCCAGAGCTCTCCAACTCATGATTGGTCCATCTTACCCTTGCCTTTACATGCACCACGTAGCACCCGTGAGCCAAGGCCCAACAAGAAAACAATATAGCATAACATAATCAATAATCCACAGACATTAACCAGATATTTAGCAGGCCATAGCAGACAAAATCTAATCATTAACGATAGTCAAGGATTCACCTGTCATTCATCCAGATTTCAATAAGCCATAAGCATCAGACTAGCAACAATACACATATTTATATTCCACATTTTATCACATTCATCATACAATACTCAGGGTCGATGCCCATAGGCCGCACCCTCTGTTTAACCCACTGACTCCGGCTCGCTTAGGCCAAGTCCAGTGTTAATCTAGCTTACCCCAGCTCACAGTGGCCGAGTCACATCCTATGCGCAAATTATCAGCCCGACACTCTTAGGCCGTTCATTTCATGCTCACATGGCATTATCACAATTATACATCAGATGTATTAAAATACATGGAATCTCAGTCCAAGCGGAGAAAATGAAATGGTTGCAAGCACAATCCTCAACCCCAAGCCTTGGCGATAAACCTAGTCACAATGTCCAATGGGTAATTATTTGTTATATTATTTTATAATATAATGTAATATTGTATTATATTATAATATAATGTTTTAGATTAAATAAATGTGACAAAGTGTGTCACATATTGTAACATATAATAGAGAGTTACAATATTTAGATATATGAGATATATCCAAATAATGTAACACATTTGGTGTTACAAATTTGTAACTTCCAAATATTACCCTTCATTGTGTAAAATTGTTGTTACACAATATTGATATGAATTTCATAAAGCCATATGTGATATGGCTGTTAGAGATATGATTTTAACTCCAATAATGTGTTTTGGGAGTTACAAAATCATTTGGGAGGATTTGGAACCGTTTGGAAAAACAGTACATTTTTTAGTGCTGAAAATGGTCGGTGGCCGCGGCCACTGAATGATGGTGGTCGCGGCCTGTGGGACAGAGGCTAGTGGCCGCGGCCGCTAATGCCTCTGGCCGCGACCACAGGCCAAAGACTGACCATTTTTTTTCAGTTTTTTCAATATTTGTTGAACGGCTCAAAAACCCAAATGACTCCTAAATCTCATTTTTAATTCCATATTAATCCAATTAAACATTGGTAACAGCCATGGGGGTTGGTGGAATTTGAAATTCAAAGGGTGTCTCTAAACTCTATAAATAGGAGCCTATAGCTCACTTGTAAGACACAACATTTCTATCCATTAGAGCACTTGGCTAGAAACAACTTGAGGCTTGATAATTCCAGAAAGCTTTTCCAATATTTGAGAGAGATCCCTTAGTGCTTGAGTTAGGGGGAAATAAGCTTTTGGACAAAGGTTTTAAATCTTGTTCAAGTTGGTGATCCCCAACCCTCTTCACTTAGGTTGTGTAAGTGAGAGTTTCTTGTATTTCTGTTCTTCTTTCTATTGTATTGTTTTCTTCTTATTCTCTTGTTCCTATTTCTTGTTCAAGAGTTGTAATCTTTTCTTTTCTTTTGTTTCAAACACTTTACTTTATTTGTAACCTTTTGCCTAGAGTTGTATTTTACTATTCTCTTCTTCTTCATCATCTTCTTCATTTCCTTTGTTTATTTGTAATTTTCAGTTATAGAGTTGTAACTCCTTTTAATCAATCCTTATTATTTGTAATATATTGCATAGAGTTGTAATTTCTTACTATTTCCATTGAGGAAAATTTATATTTTCCTAACATTCAAAAGCTTATCCCTTTTTGTTTCAATGGAAGGGGAGACCATCAAAATCATGAACCAAGACCTAGTGAGATTGGATAGGTTTGATGGATCCAATTTTACTAGGTGGCAAGACAAGGTGAGGTTTCTTTTAACCACTCTCAAAATCACCTACATCCTTGAGTCTTCCTTGACACCTCTAGCCGAGCCATCCGACAAAGACACTCCCGAGGAGGTGGAGAAAAGAAGGAAGAGGGAGGAGGACAATCTCCTTTGTAGGGGTCATATCCTCAATGCTCTATCTGATAGGCTCTATGACCTCTACACCGAGACCAAATCGGCCAAGGAGATATGGGATGCACTTGAGAAAAAATTTAAGGCGGAAGAGGAAGGTACCAAAAAGTTTTTGATATCTCAATACTTCGATTTCAAATTTTTTGGTGATAAACCTATTCTTCCTCAAATTCATGAATTGCAAATAATTGTTAACAAATTGAAAGTGCTAAAAATTGAGCTTCCTGAGGCCTTTCAAGTTGGTGCTATAGTGGCTAAATTACCACCAACTTGGAAGAGCTATAGGAAAAGAATCCTTCATAAAAAGGAGGATTATTCTTTGGAGGAAATCCAAAAACATATTCGAATCGAAGAGGAATAGAGGAATCGATATGTAGAGATAAACTTGTGGAGGGGTCTAATGGAGAGACTTCCAAAGAAAATGCAGTGTCATAACCAAAACATCCCAAAAACAAAGGGAAAAAGGGTAATGAGAAACCTTTGGGTCCAAAAACCAACCCAAACAAGTTTAAGGGCGAAAAAGGTCTTTTTTTTGTGTGTGGGAAAAAGGGTCACTATGCTAGAGAGTGTAGGCATAGAAAAGACCAACAAGGACCTAAGGTGAACGCAACTCAAGAGGAAAACATAGTTGCTACCCTTAGTGAGGTGAATGCGGTCCAAGGCAAGGTGAAAGGGTGGTGGTATGATACATGTGCCACCGTCCATGTCACCTATGACAAATCATTGTTCAAGACCTTTGAAGAGTCAAAGGGCAACCATGAGATACAAATGGGCAATGAGGGCAAATCCAAGGTACTTGGCAAAGGTACTATTGATGTCTACTTCACCTCCGGCAAGAAAGTTATATTAGTGAATGTACTTTATGTTCCCAAAATGAGTAGAAACTTGGTAAGTGGTGATTTGCTTGGCAAGCCCGGCATTAAAGCCGTTTTTGAGTCCGGTAAACTTATACTTACCAAATCAAATGTATTCTTGGGAAAAGGGTACTCTTGTGAGGGAATGGTTAAATTGTGCACCAATGATGTAATTTTCAATGTTATCAATAAAAATGCTAATTCCGCTTATATTGTTGAGTATGATTCTTTATTTTTGTGGCATCTTAGACTATCACATATAGGTTTTTCAACCTTGAAAAGAGTAGTAAAATGTGGTATGATTGCATGCAATATTAAAAACTATGGTAAATGTGAAACATGTGTTAAGGCAAAAATGATTAAGAAACCATTTCCTAGTGTATAAAGATCATCTAATTTACTAGATTTAATCCATAGTGATCTTTGTGAATTAATTGGTGTTTTAACTAGAGGTGGTAAAAGGTATTTTCTTACTTTTATAGATGATTTTAGTAGATATACCTATGTGTTTCTTTTAAAGCATAAAGATGAAACTTTTGATGCTTTTAAATTGTATAAATTAGAAGTTGAAAATCAACTAAATAAAAAGATTAAGGTGCTAAGAAGTGATAGAGGAGGAGAGTTCTTCTCTAATGAATTCAATACATTTTGTGAAGAAAATGGTATAATTCATTAGTGCACTACACCTTATACACCACAACACAATGGTGTTGCCGAAAGGAAAAATAGGACTTATCTAGAGATGATAAATTCTATGTTGGTGTTTTCTAAGTTGAACTTCAACTTATGGGGTGAAGTGCTTTTAACCGCTTGTCACATTCTTAATCGAATACCGATGAAGAAAAATGAGATATCTCCATATGAGTTATGGAAAGGAAGAAAACCCAACATAGGGTACTTCAAAGTGTGGGGGTGTCTTGCATATTGCAAGAAAAACAAACCTAATAGAACAAAGTTAGGTTCAAGAGCCATAAAGTGTGCTTTTGTTGGTTATGCCAACAATAGTAAAGCTTATAGGCTATTAGACTTAAAGTCTAATGTTGTGATTGAATCTAGAGAAGTTGAATTTTTTGAGAATATGTTATGTGACAACAATTCTCAAGCTTCAACATCTCTAAAGGAGAATTTGTTATATGAGAACAATTCTCAAGCTTCTACATCCAGAGTTGATTCTCAAGAGGAGAATTCTCAAAAGGATGTAAAGCAACCCTTTGAACCTAGAAGAAGTCAGAGGCTTAAAAATCATAAAAGTCTAGCAGTGGATGAGATAGATTCTCAACGAATTTCATTCTACATGGTAGAAGGAAATAGATAGGAAGTCTGATAAGCGTACAAAATATACGCTTATTGATAACATTTTCATATTGATTTGGTTGTTTTTCTCAAGAGAAAGTTTCTATTTAATCTGTTTGGTGAACTTGTGCAGTTTGTCGTTATAATTCTGATTTGTTCGAAAATTTGGATAAATGTTGGTTTTAGTAGCCGAAAATTGGCTAATATCTGGAAATATGGTACAGGCGATATATCGCAGTGTCTTGGGCGATATATCGGCACGAGGGCATTTTTGGAAATTATCATGGAAAATTCGTAGGGTTTTGGGATTTTTTGTAAAAAGAATAAAAAGAAGATCGAAAGGGACAAAAAGGAGGCATTCTGACGGCAAAGGGAAAGAAACAGAGAAGAATCCACGTTTATTTTGTTTGTGTTTATTTTATGCTTTTGAATTTTAGATTGTGTGATGAAGTTTAATATTATGAACTAAATTCGTATTTAGAGTATTTTAATGTAGTCACTAGATATTCTATTCGTCTTTAATGCAATTTCTATGAATCTTTGAATTTATGATTATCTATTGTTCTTATGTTTAATGCTTGTAATTGATTGGCCATCTGTTGCATGATTATTGGTTTTAATTCAATATCTGAAAAGTGAGAATTGGAATAGCTTTAGACAATAGACATAGATTTCAATTTAGAACGAAAGTATCAAATTGGTTTGTGTAGCAATTAGGTTTTTGTTCTTAAAGCGGTTTATGTGTCGAATTTATCACAGACATGTAGAGAATTCACAGGTAAACTGAATATTTTATATCTTGAGAAAGAATAGAATTGTCAATAGTAAACTTGCTATAATCATAGATCAAAGAAAAATATTAGTTGTATTATTGATTGAATAGAATTGAAGGTTGATGAAATTGGAATACTCTAATCTTTCGCTTATATTAAATTTCGTTAATTAAATTGTGCTTTCTTAGTTTATTGTTCATTGTTAATTGTCATTAAAATTTCATTAGTCAAATAGAAATAAAAGTTTGCTATTGGTAATTATTAGATCAATTCCCTGACGGAACGATAATATATTTCCACTACTATTACTTGTTTATTCGATTGCGTATACTTGCGTAGTAGTAAAAATTCGCAACAAAGTCATTAGGAAAATTCCTATTGTACTTATCGTTGAGGATGATCCTAAGACTTATAGAGAAGCTATGCAATCGAGAGATAGTGCATTTTGGAAAGAAGCCATCAATGATGAAATGGATTCCATTCTTTCCCATAACACTTGGGAATTGGTAGACCTCCCACTGGGGTCTAAGCCAATTGGGTGTAAATGGGTATTTAGGAGAAAATACCACACTGACGGTACTATCCAAACCTTTAAAACTAGATTAGTAGCTAAAGGGTTTAGGCAAAAAGAAGGTATCGATTATTTCGATACCTATGCGCCTGTTGCAAGAACAACTTCTATAAGAATTTTGTTCGCTTTAGCTTCTATACACAACTTGTATGTTCATCAAATGGATGTCAAAACGGCATTCCTTAATGGTGACCTCAATGAGGAGGTCTATATGGAACAACCCGAAGGGTTTGTCCTACCAAAATATGAACATAAAGTTTGTAGACTTGTAAAATCCTTATATGGATTGAAACAAGCTCCTAAGCCATGGCATAAGAAATTTGATCAAGCCATAATGTCTAATGGGTTTAGACATAACAATGGAGACAAGTGTTTGTATTCCAAAACCTGTAAGGGATATGTGATCATTATTTGCTTATATGTGGATGACATGCTTATTCTAAGTAATAGCATGAAAGGGATAGAAGAAACAAAGAGGTTTATATCATCAACCTTCAAGATGAAAGATCTTGGAGAAGTTGATACCATACTCGGTATCAAAGTAAAGAAACATAGTGGGGGTTTTGCGTTAGGGCAAGCCCACTATGTTGAGAAAGTATTGAACAAATTTAACCATCTCAAGGTTAAAGATGCCAATACTCCATTCGATCATAGTGTAAAACTAGAGAAGAATGAAGGAAGAGCGGTGGCTCAATTGGAGTACGCTAGTGCTATAGGGAGTCTAATGTACGCTGCCCAGTGTACTAGACCTAATATAGCATTTGCGGTAAGTTAACTTAGTAGGTTTACAAGTAATCCAAGTGTGGATCACTGGAAGGCAATTGGAAGAGTCCTAGGTTATCTCAAGAAAACCAAAGGACTAAGCCTTCACTACTCCAAATTTCCTTTGATATTAGAAGTATATACAGATGCAAGTTGGATATCCAATCTTGGGGACAACTTGTCCACAACTGGTTGGGTATTTACACTTGGTGGAGGTGCACTTTCTTGGGGTTCCAAGAAACAAACCTATATATCTCATTCCACTATGGAAGCAGAGTTCATAGCTCTAGCTGCTACCGGCAAAGAGGTCGAATGGTTAAGGGATCTGTTGATAGAGATTCCCCTAATCAAAGATAATGTATCTACTATATCGATACATTGTGATAGCCAAGCGACATTGGCTAGAGCATACAGCGAAGTGTATAATGGGAAGTCTAGACATATTAGTCTAAGACATGGATATGTAAGAGAATTGATTCAAAGAGGAGTCATCTCAATATCCTATGTGAGAACAAGTGAAAATATGGCGGATCCTTTCACTAAGCCACTAACGAGGGATTTAGTGGCTGCATCTTCTCGAGGGATGGGACTTAAACTCCCTAAAGAGATTCACGATTGATGGTAACATATCTTAACACTAGTTATTCAACTAGTGTTAGGTTCAATAGGTAACAACAAGTCAATCAAGTGAATATTAGTTGTACTCAAAACAAGTCCCATCTGAGATATTGAGTACTTGTGTGTTACCAAGTTCAGGGTTAAAACCGAAAGGTTTTTTATAGAATTCAGTCTTGTAAAGACAAGTATTTTTGGTAACAAAATACTGTAAGAATTCTACCTATATGGACCTAGGGGTGGAGCCACCTCTCATGAGAATTGGGAGTAATCTCAAGAACGTCCATGAATGGAAAGTGCACATGGCCATTAACGGTGCAAAGCGAGACATAGAGGTCTCAAGTGAACATCGCAAAGGTGTGTGTGTTATCATCGATTTGTTATCATGAAAAGATGGTTCAATGCATAGTGCAACCTAATTTTCGACAAATTTTGTGATAATTACACTATAGTAAAGTTCAAGTTGAAAAACACTTTGCTTTATGCACTAATGCAATGACTCCTATAAGAGAGAGTTCTTATTTAATCAAGTGGGGGATATGTTATATTTCAAAATATAATGATTGATTAAAGAAGTGTTACAATAGATAACTATTTAATCTAATTGGGGAATGTTATATTATTTTATAATATAATGTAATATTATATTATATTATAATATAATGTTTTAGATTAAATAAATGTGACAAAGTGTGTCACATATTGTAACATATAATAGAGAGTTACAATATTTAGATATATGAGATATATCCAAATAATGTAACATATTTTGTGTTACAAATTTGTAACTTCCAAATATTACCCTTTATTGTGTAAAATTGTTGTTACACAATATTGAGATGAATTTCATAAAGCCATATGTGATATGATTGTTAGAGATATGATTTTAACCCTCAATAATGTGTTTTGGGAGTTACAAAATCATTTGGGAGGGTTTGGAACCGTTTGGAAAAACATCACATTTTTTAGTGCTGAAAATGGTCGGTGGCCACGGCCACTGAATGATGGTGGTCGCGGCCTGTGGGACAGAGGCTAGTGGCCACGGCCGCTAATGCCTCTGGCCGCGGCCACAGGCCAAAGACTGACCATTTTTTCAATATTTGTTGAACGGCTCAAAAAACCCAAATAACTCCCGAATCTCATTTTTAATTCCATATTAATCCAATTAAACATTAGTAACAGCCATGGGGGTTGGTGGAATTTGAAATTCAAAGGGTGTCTCTAAACTCTATAAATAGGAGCCTATAGCTCACTTGTAAGACACAACATTTCTATCCATTATAGCACTTGGCTAGAAACACCTTGAGGCTTGATAATTCCAGAAAGCTTTTCCAATATCTAAGAGAGAGATCCCCTAGTGCTTGAGTTAGGGGGAAATAAGCTTTTGGACAAAGGTTTTAAATCTTGTTCAAGTTGGTGATCCCCAACCCTCTTCACTTAGGTTGTGTAAGTGAGAGTTTCTTGTATTTCTGTTCTTCTTTCTATTGTATTGTTTTCTTCTTATTCTCTTGTTCCTATTTCTTGTTCAAGAGTTGTAATCTTTTCTTTCCTTTTGTTTCAAACACTTTACTTTATTTGTAACATTTTGCTTTTGGAGTTGTATTTTACTATTATCTTCTTCTTCTTCTTCATCTTCTTCATTTCCTTTGTTTATTTGTAATTTTTAGTTATAGAGTTGTAACTCCTTTTAATCAATCCTTATTATTTGTAATATATTGCATAGAGTTGTAATTTCTTACTATTTCCATTGAGGCAAATTTATATTTTCCTAACATTATTAACTTCCAATCCAAATAAATACTTAGGAGATAAAAACTAGCTTTCGGGACCTCAATTTCTACTAAACCGAGTAGTAGAAATTGTCTCGAGCGCCTAGATTCAAACCCCCGAGCCTTGACAATTCTAGAAACAATTCTAAGGCTATAATCCCTAGGTGGGTCGCGACTTGGCTTAGTGGGTCGCGACTTGCTCCCAAGTTAGAGAGCAAGCACCCAAGCCAAAGGGGTGGCAGACCGCGACTTGTCCCAGTGGGTCGCGGCGCGCCCCCAAGTCAAAGGCCATGCCCAGGCCAAAATGGCCACACGCGTCGCGGCGCCCCAGGCTGGGTCGCAGCGCGCCCCCTTCGAACCCAGAAAATCTGGGTTTTCTCCTCCTTCTTCCCAGCCAAGAACACCAAGATTAAACCCAGAATTTTCCCCAACAAATCTCCTCAATTCCACATCAAAACTAGCTACAAATTAAGATTGAATCACACATTTTTAATCACCAAAACCATAGCAATTAAACCAAAATCACCATCCCAATTCATCAGCCAGAAATCATCATCAAAGAACCCAAACCAACTGATCATAATACTCAAAGCTAATCACCAAACTCACACCCATGCCAACCAGAATTCCTAACACAAACCTAATAGAATTTAGAGATGAAAGTTCAGAATTTTACCTCAATTATGACTGACTTTCTCACAAGCTAACCCCCTAGTTCTAGAGCTTTAATTCACCCAGCTTGAATCCCCTCTAGCTTTCCTTCTAAGACTCCAATTCCAAGCCTAAGCTCCTGCCCTTTCCTTCCTAACTTCAGAGCAAATTGAGAGAGAGTGAGAGAGTGTAAATCGTGAGAGAGAAAGAGAGAGTTCTGATAATTCCTTCAGTTTCTAGTTTTCTCCATTTTTCGTAAGTTCTGAGTATATCACTTAGCTTCTAGGTAAAAAGACTATTTTACCCTCCTAAGTTTACTAATTCCTCAAGTGTCCTAGGGGTAAAATGGTCATTCTCCCACAGTTCCCGCTAATTCCTCAAATGTTCTTAATATTTACCAATTAATCCCGTCATCCAATTAATTACCAATTATTTATTCCACATCTAACAATTCCCAACATATTCTCTAAATTCCCAAAAATACCCCCAGGCTCAACCCGAGCCGGGTATTAGTCCCTGCCGTGACTATTTCGCCAATCCACTCACTAAGACCGTCTCGAGCCATATGCTGCAAATATATCCACATAATAATGTGGTCTCAACAATTAATCGCATATAATCACATTTATGCCATCAACGGGCCAAAATTACAAATATGCCCTTATGAGCTAAACAAGACCCTCATGAATATTTAATATTCATAAATATGCATTTAATCATATCTATATAATCATATAATCATGCATGCCACAAAATCATGCATTTAATCATTTAATCACATATATACCAATTATGCCCTCCTGACACACTAATCAAGACTCTTAAGTCTTATTAGCAATTTTGGATCGTTACATTGTTCCTGATTATTATAATTATTTAATAAGATTCTAACATATTTTGCGTCAAAAATCTTAGCAGAGTAATGCAAGTTGCTTTTAATTAAAATATCATTTATGTAAGACCGAAGTGGAGCCACTTTAAGAGAATTCTTATAACTCTTGTAGGTTCAGACATATGTTCATGGCCAAAACAAACATAATAGTAAGAATTTAAATATGTCAGGTTAAGAAGATTTTTGTGTGAAATATGTCATCGTTTACACAAATGACAAAACAGTTCAAATACATTATGTCTACTGTTTAGTTAGTAAAATAAATATATGTTCACAAGAAAAGGTTCAAAGGGTAAACCTATTTATCCTCTGAAGATTTCAACAGTGAAATTCTACCACAAAGATTATCACGTCGTGTCTTTAGTCATCAATTTCATATATGTGGGAAATTGTTGTGAAAATAATTGCTTTTAACACTATTTTATGAGATATTTTGAGGCATGATGCTCAAAATAGATTTAGATTGAATGAGAAATTGTTTTCAAAAGTAAGTTATAGAAAGAATATATGAAATATGGAATTTAAGAGAATCTCACGTTAGAAGGGAGCTGCCCTTTATTATCCTTTAACACTATAAAGGAATGTAGGATCCCACATTGTCAACGAATCACTCAGTTGACCCCTTGAATGATATAATAAAATGAGAGCTCCTCTTTTTCTTTCTTCACACCATTCCAAATATGCTTTCTAAATTTCTCTTTCTTTATTTTATTTGTAGTGGTTAGTTTGGTTTGTTGTGTGATTGAAGCTCACTCTGGTTCTAGTCTTGTTTTAGTGATAGATTCGTAATATTTTTCTGGCCCATATTTTATACTTTTTTGTTTTTTTCTTAATAAAAAGAAAAGTAGAACTATTTTTTATCATGATATTGCTTCATATTTGCAATTTTAAAATTTGACACCTTAAAAGGATGATAATTTCAGAAAATTAAATATGTGCGATTTGAAAATTAAAAACAAATATTGAGAATTTTTTACTAAATAAAGTTTGAGCAACATTATTTTTAAAAAATTGACTACTAATCATTAGATTTATCTGTAAAACTTTATATCACGATATATATTACTATTACCTACTTTTTTAATTGTGAGTATAAATATATTATTACATAGGTCAGACTATGACTATCAACTCAATTTTAACTAAAGCATTTTTCTTAAAATAAGTAAAAGGGTTTTTTAATTATATAATATTATCTTGTGTTTTGCTGGTGTAGTATTAAATTAAATGGATGCAATGTTTTATATAATTTAATTTAAATATTAATATTTTAGTTCATTGTCAATTCATTTAATTTAAGAAAAAGGATCCACTAGTATTAAAAAAATTATAAATAAAATAATGCACAAACTAGTAATTAGGTGGGATTAAGTCAAATTGGGTTATCTCCACACAAATAATATACTCTTAGGATGATTTAATTACTAATCCAATTTCCTATCAAAGTTATCTAATAAAGGCCCCACCACAATCAATTGGCTATTTTTAACTTATTGTTATCATTAAATAAAAGACAAACAAACAAAACTGTCAGAAGGCAGTCGTGTGCGGTTAGTGGTTATCAGTAGATTTCTGAGTATTCTATTTTTCTTGAGAAAACTAATAATAGAAAATAACAAAAGATAACTGTACTAAATTCAAGGTGAAATATGAGTGCTTCAGTTGAGCTAATATTGATTTTATTTCTTAGCATCATTACTTGTAACAATGTGGATATTTGGTTTTAAAGGACCATCTGGGTTCTCTTCTCGTTCTACAGCTGAGGAAGTTACTCAAGGAATTGATGGAACTGGTCTCACTGCTATTGTTACAGGTTTTTTCTTTCTGTTTTTTGGTCTCTTTGAATTTATTTCAAAGTTGTTATCTGGGTTTTTCTTCTTTTGGTATGAATTCTATTCTATTACATTTTCTGTTTGGTTATTGAGAAAGTATGAGACAAATAATGAAACAAACAGCTTCTTCTACTATGTTCTTTTGTGACTTTTAAGTTTGGTATCTGAATGGAATTTACTGGTCTTCATTCAATATGTTACAATGTTATGTTTACTGAATATTTGTAATTGTAATTGTGTTGATCGATTACATGGTTTCTTTCTTTCTTCTGTAGATACAATGATTATTAGAGAGTGTTGTGTTATGTTAAGAAGCATTATTTGTGTGACCACTATGCACTCTCTCTCTTTTTCAGTCCTTTTCTTATGTCCCTACAACTCTCACTTGTTCTAGTTTCCCACTTTACACTTGTTCCATTTGTTGCCTTACCTACCTGCTTCACAATCTCATTTCTCACTTCTAATCTTGATCTTGTTTCAGGGGCATCAAGTGGTATCGGGGCAGAAACAACGCGTGTTCTTGCACTGCGCGGTGTTCATGTCACTATGGCAGTGAGGAACATGGATGCAGGGAAGAGTGTGAAAGAAGAAATAATCAAGAAAATCCCCACTGCCAAAATTGATGTCAAGGAACTAGATCTAAGCTCAATGGCATCAGTCCGAAAATTCGCCTCAGATTATAGCTCATCTGGTCTTAGCCTGAATCTCCTCATGTAAGAATTTGAATTACTATAATTCACTTTACCTTTTGGCCTTAAAATGTTTCATTTTAGATTTAGTGCTAAGTTTTCCTTTTGAATCTTTGTGAGAAAGTAACAACGCAGGAGTGATGGGAACTCCATTCACTCTTTCCCAAGATGACAATGAACTTCACTTTGCTACCAATCATTTAGGTATGATTGTTTTTAACCATACATTACAGCAATTATTCCAATTCCTCTTTACCTATGGTTTGAGCTAAAAATTACTATTTTTTGCAGGTCATTTTCTTCTGACAAACCTTTTATTGGAGACAATGAAAAAAACATCACAAGAAAGCAACAAGGAGGGGAGAATTGTGATTGTGTCATCAGAGGCTCATCGTCTTCTATCTAATGGGATTCGTTTTGATGAGATTAATGACAAATCAAAGTACCACTTTGGCTTAGAATATTTTATAGAGATTTTTTTTTGCTTCTTTTGGTTGATTTTCTAGTTGTTTGTACAGGTACAAGAGCTTTCCTGCTTATGGACGATCAAAGCTTGCCAACATATTGCATGCCAATGAGATTGCAAGGAATTTGAAGGTAATGAATTCAAATTTAGCCACCATTAACTTAGTATATTAAATA
The DNA here is from genome assembly GCF_963169125.1 of Humulus lupulus. NCBI lineage: Eukaryota > Viridiplantae > Streptophyta > Magnoliopsida > Rosales > Cannabaceae > Humulus > Humulus lupulus. The sequence continues at coordinate 235,351,062 of NC_084797.1, forward strand.
ATAAAGAGTAACTGGTGAAAATAGATCATTTTTAAAGTCATTATGCAACGATATTTTTGTGATAATTCTTTGCAAAATAGGCTTTCTAATAAGGCATCTATCGAGTGCGTTGGAAAGACTACTTTGCAAAGAATACTATTTTTGCAAAAGTGACATTAAAACAAAAAATCTATTTTGCAAAACTCCAATCATCTCTAATTACATTTCTTCTTTATTTTAAGTCATGACATTAAGAGGGGCTAAATCTAATTTCATTATTTCTGTAATTTACTTAAAAATTTGCTCAATAGAAAGAAGAAGTGAACATAACTGCAAATTCAGTTCATCCCGGAGCAGTAGCTACCAACATTCTTCGCAACTCGGGTTTAGTATTCGGTATATCTTCAAGCCCTTTACAGAGATTCAAAATATAAAATTTCAAGATTTATCGGCATAATGCTACTAGGAATTCTTACAAGAATAAATAACATTTTTTCCTCCTGAACTTTTGACACACTACCAGATTGTGCCCTTAAAATATATGGTTGGTTAAAATTTCCTCTTGAACTATTGATACTATCATATCATGCCCCCTGTTATGATTTGCATAAAATCATTAGTATTTTTGTCCCCCCCCCCCCCCCCCCGAACTTTGACAACTACTAAATTGTGCCCCCTTAATTATAAAAATTTAAAAATCTATTTTTCTATTAGTTCTTAAAAAAATTAAAGAAATATGATTAAAAAATTCAATAAAAGATGAAAATTATTTAAAATTCATTTTAAATACATTTAATTTTAAAAATATTTTTTAAAAGAAAAACTAAATTGTTATAATTAAAAAAAGCATATTCTCTTCTTCTTCTTTATTCTTTTTTATTAATTTTTCTAATTACGTTCTATTCTTTTACTTTTGCCCCCTAAATTCATTTTAAAAATTAAATATATATAAAATATTAAAAATTTAAAACGTATTCATTTTAAAAGAAATATGTAAAACTTAATTAATTAAAAACATTGGGAAAAAATGAAAGTAATTTAAAAAAAATATATTAAAAAAAATAAGAAAGAAGAGAATATGTTTTTTTTTTATTTGTAACAATTTAATTTTTCTTTTACAAATTTTTTTTAAACTTAAATGTATTTAAAATGAATTTTAAATAATTTTACTCTTTTATTGAATTTTTTTTAAAATTTTTAAGAATTAATTAGAAAATTAGATTTTCAAACTTTAATAATTAAATAATGCACAATTTGGTAGTTGTCAAAATTTGGAGAATAAAAATGCTAATTATTTTATGCAAATCATAACAGTGGGCACAATATAATAGTATCAATAGTTCACAGGTAAATTTTAACAGACCGTATATTTTAAAGGTACAATTTGATAGTGTCAAAAGTTCAGAAGGCAAAAATGTTATTTATTCTTCTTAAAATCTTATGTTTTGGATGGATGCAGATGCTATCAGAACACTTGGAAAATATGTAATACAACACATGATCAAAACTCCTGAGCAGGTATATAATCAGGGTCATGATATAATCAGTGTTCAACTAAATCCCAACAAAGATTATCTGATATGTAATGTATTTTATTCTTTTGGATTAAATTTTGTTCCAGGGAGCAGCAACTCAATGCTATGTGGCTTTGCACCCACAGCTTGAGGGAGTAACAGGTGAGTATTTCTTGGACAGTAACAAAGCCAAATCAAGCTCTCTGGCTAAGGACAAGGACTTGGCCAAAAAGTTATGGGATTTCAGCTTGGGCTTGACTCAATCCAAGTAGTTGGAGCCAATCCTAAAGTTGTTCCATTTTTATGAATAGTTAATATCCAATTGGGGAAAAATCTTCTTTCTTTATATGATTGTTTTTATTTAGTCCTTTTTCTTAAGCTACTACTAGAGCTCAGCTCAAATAATTGGGTGGGTGAGTTTGTGTGAGTGGTGAGTGTTCAAGTCTACTTAATGTACCCATATATATATATATATATATATATATCCCCATACATATTGTTATAAGAAATTAAAGAAAGAATATTGTTCCTTGACTTCATTATGGTACAACTTTAATTTTTTTCTTCTTGGGTTAAATTTATTCTATTGACTTGATATATTTTAATTTGGTTTCTCTGTTATTTCATACTGTTCACGTTTATATCAGTGGTATAATTTTTAACTTGAGTGAGAAAAATAGTACAAAAAGACCAGTGGGATAAGGTATAATAATATAGGAAATAAAAGATAGAGAGAATCAAAACATAAATATTCTAAATTGTAAAAAGAGATTGGGAGTTCTGTCTCTGGTTTTGTTCTTGGCTTTTTTAAGAAAAGGTAAACTTTACACATGTGGTTCCCCACATGTTATTTGACACAATAATAGCAAATGAAAGAGTAAAGATAATTCTTTCTATTGTTTATCCTTACAAGGCCTAATCAATCCTTTTCCTTTTTTGGATTAGTCTCAGAAAATATCTGTTGTTTTAAAATTTTGCATGTAATAATGTATATTAATAATCGTCCAATTAATCCGTTAGTACCAATCTGAAATTGTTATTTAACAAAATCAGGACAATTTTTTAAACTTTTGTGTTTTCATGGATGAATCCTCACTGAGATAAGAAATAAGAGATTTAAATGTTAAATCAAGGAGAAAGAACAGCTGAGGCCAAAGCTTTATAAACTTAAAGCAAAAAGAATGAAGATCAACAGAATGGGAAGGAAGAAAGAGAGAGAGAGAGACACAACATGAATAAGATTTCTTGTATTTGATGCAAATATAGTTTAGGTACAACAACAGTATCAGCAAGACCAGCCAAGCCCATTGCAGGAGTTTGGAGTGATCTGCTATATGAACCATAGAAGAGATGAACAGACAAGCCTGGCAAATGTTAACCCTTCTTCCTTCTTCACAAAACTCTGCTTCAAATTCTTGTTTCCATCATTCTGTACAATCAACTTTTGCTGCTGTTGCCGCCCTTTTCTCCTTCCCAGAAAAGGAAACCAAAAAAAAGGATGATTATCTGGGTTCAAATGGTAATGGATCATTTAATTTTTTTTCTTTTTTTTTTTTCAGGTGTGATTAAAATATACATTTTTCTTTTCCCAGTGGCTGATAAGGTTCTCCTTGGTAAAGAATTTCCAAATGCAGGTTTTTCTGAGGCAGCAGCAGATAGGCAAATTACAGTTTCAATAGCTTCAAAGCCTCTTGGAGATCCATCCAACTTTGGCTCATAACTTACAAACTGGACCTTCCTGCAATGAGTGAGAGATATAAAACCGACCTAAAAGCATCAAAGCCAAGTTCTGCTCTGACCAGGGATCTCAGTGAAACAATCAGATGCCGTTTGTCCGGTCCAGCATTGGTGAGCTCAGACTGAACTCCACGGATGAATTAAGCTTTACATGATCCTTCAAGAGCTGCTGAGACACACGATCAGCCAGAACCGACTGTACATCATAAAACTCGACAGGAGTAGGCCGCCCCATCTGATTTACAATTGGGGAATTATCTGAAGAAAACATATCTCGGAAAGCATGAGAGGTTTGTTGCACTCCCCGAAAAAGCTCAGGCTTTGGCTCGTGATAAGGAGTGCTACCATTTGTATAGAAACCACTTTGACACCTCTGGATTGTCCCCATACTTTCATGAACATAGGTATGCTGCTTAGGATGATGAAATGGGAGGGCACCGCTGCCACCCGTGAGAGGTGTGGAGGAGCCGGAGGCAGTATGAGGGCTAGATATGGGAGATGGAGACAACCTTCCACTCATATGTTGTGGTGACCTAGAATATAGAAGTGGGCTTCCGATAGGAGAAACAGGGCATGATATGTTCCTCGGCGAATGCGCATCACTGGGAAGCAGCAATGACATGTTAAAGGGGAAAAACAAATATGAAAAAACAACTCTAAAATAACAAAATAAAAAATAAAAATTTGAAGAAAAATTATGAGATTATCTATTTAATTATGTTAAAAGAAAGAAAAAGAAAAAAACACACACATACACATTGTCCAATTGTCCATTTTTAAACACATGTTTGCGCATGTATGTTGATAGAAAAAATATACCTGGACACTGTACCGAATTTCGAGCCTCTAGACTGATGGTTGCCCATCCCTTCGGAATCTATGCTTGAATAGTTTCTCGAATTTCCAATGCCCTGTAGTAAGAACCAATTGTAAGTTGAGGCATGGTTCTGAATAAGCATGTTAATTACCCATAATATGCAAGCATTCACTTCAAAAACACAAGCACAAGTCTTGGTTAGCGGATCTCAATGAGGACATAAATATGGATCACATACACAGCAGAAGTGTCAAAAGAAAAATTTGACTACACTTGTGGACTTGGCAGCAAAGAGTGCCTTAATTGAGAATATAATTTCACAAACACAGCCACATACAAAAATATATAAATATGTGAACCACAATACGACACATAATGACTCCTACTTGCCAAAAAAAAAATTCTAGCAACAGAAAGCAAAAATAATACAAGTGGCAGTATATATAGACTAGAATCAACTATTTTTTAGCTAGGAAAAAAATTGAAGATGTAAAACAGTATCTATACAAAGAAGAAGAAGAAGGATAGTAATACCGAAGATCTCACTGCAATTGTTCCCGATGATGGTCCTTCAAAAGGCTCAGCACTAGGAATGGGTCTATCCAATGGGGCAGCATTTTTAACAAAGGGATGCTCCAAAAGCGTTGACGCGGTGGGACGATTCATGGGATTCCGCTGCAAGCACCTCAACACAAAGTCCCTTCCCTCTGCTGACAAATGATCAGGAATTGCAGGAAGTTCCTTGCTGTTTCCAATCTTAAACATTGCAGCAACCTTTCGAAAAGAACATAACAAATGAAAAGTTCTTGTCAAACATCAGATATGTCTGCCATGCAACTGCTATTATTGACAAAAGTTACAAAGAGACAAATTCTGTAAGAGCCAAGCTTCTACAAAAAAATTTACTCACCCCCTCAAACTGGCTCCAAGGTGGTTTCGTTGTAGCCATCTCCAGAACAGTGCACCCAAGGCTCCATATATCAACAGCAAGATTACAACCATTTGAATTGTTGAAAACCTAAACAATTGATAGAAAACGTTAAAATATTGCCTCATTAAATGTAAAAAAGACTCGTGAGAAAGCTGACCTCGGGTGCCATCCAATAGGGGCTTCCCTTGAATGACAGCGGACAATACTCCCCAGTAATCTGAAAAATATTTAGAAACTAGATTAGAATCCACAGCTAAATGGCTAGGCTAGTCTTAACCCAAGCTATCAACCCTACAAGCACCATCCTTTTAGATCTCATTTCGTGTGTTGTAATCCAAGCTATCAAAACATTTCTTGTTTTGAATTCCTAAAATATGAAATGGGTCAATCATTTCCATTTCACTGGTAGTGGAGATATTACAAATATTGTTCTTACATGCTTTGCCATTCCAAAATCAGCCAATTTCACACGACCATTGGGATCTACTAATATATTTGCTCCTTTGATGTCCCTGAAAAGAATTTCAGCTTACTCATTAGCTAAAAGATGTTAAAAAATAATCAAAATAAGAAAATGATACAAGTGCTAAATGATTTTTTTTTATCAGTGGTCTCAATCATATTGAGCTTTCATATATACCCACTCACCTGTGGACAGTATTTTTAGCATGTAAATATGCAAGCCCCGATAAAATTTGTTGAGTATAACTACGAATAGCTAATTCACCGAACTGGCCATATTCTTGAAGCAGTTTATAAATAGATCCACCCGATACATACTCCAAGTATATGTATAATTTGTCATCAACCTGTTTTACATACAGAACCAGAAAAATTAAAATAGTTTTTAAGCTTCGATACCAATCCCTTTATAGTAAAATTACTTTTGGACAGGCAAAATAATACCAAACAACCAGATAAACAACCAGATAATGGTTATATGATCCACTTACATAGATACACAAGTTATTTTTATTACATTAAAACAACTATTAGCTCACTTAAAATAAGCACAACAACTTTCTACATCCTCTAAGAATTTGGAAGAGCATTCATATCACACCATACCAAGATTATAAGATCAGAAATTAAGTTGGAGTGTTCAAGGAACTTACTGTCTCTGATCCATAATACTGCACAATATTTGGATGTTGTAACCGACTTAGCAAAGCAATTTCCTGCAACAATAAAACAGTAAATCTCATCAATGAAAAAATACATATTTAAATCAATTAAGATCAATAAGTTATTCTTGGCACCAAATTTCCAACAATCCACCACAAAGAAACATACTTGCCCCAACTGCTGTGCACTTTCTCTTGATTTTGCATCATCAGAAAACAGAGTTACTTCCTTCATGGCGCACATTTCACCACTTTCACTAAAGTCCAAAACTAAAACAAATCAGGGAAAAATTTATTGCAAAAGAATTTCTGCATTTAAAAAAAGAATTTCTGCACGTCAAAACAATGAAGAGCAATAACTCTCCAGTTAAAAGAGTTTAAGAGACTTTCCATTTAAATTTCAAAATGAACAGGGAATAAATGATTCAGCAATACAAGACCTTGAAAAATAAAATAATAATAATAAATATATAAATAAATTCCTGCCATGTACTTACTTGTTGAGTTGCAAGGAAATTAATTAGTATTATACATGCAATAACTAAAGCTTTCCCTTTTGAGCATAAAATCCTCTAGAAACATACCGGTTGAAGCCCAGATATACATGTCCAAAGGTGCCCCTTCCAAGAAGCCGCCCTTTCTTCCAGCGTGAACCAGGGCTTGTGGGATTTTCTGCCCTACCAGGGCTTCGTGGTACTGTCGGAGTTGTTGAGGCAGAATACGTAGGAGAAAAAGGACTACTATTGGTGGTTATTAATGGAGGAAGGGGCAACCGGTGGCTTTGTTGCCTCCCATCATCAGGCTTGCCTGTAGGTGACTCTGCAGCTGTTCCTCCAGAACGTGGATGCAGAGGGGTGACCGCACCACTGTGTATCCTTGAGCTGGGACCAGGGCTGATCATTCTGGGGCTAGGTATAGGAGAACACTCAGGGCTACATCTGCTGTGCTGCCAAAATAGCTGCCCTGACAGATCCCCTCCTACTGAATTATGCCCAGAATTATGACCTGAACCTGGACTAGAACAGTGTGCAGAAGCTATATCTGGATATGGTTTTCCTGCCCAGAACCCAGAGTTCAGAAATTGCTCAGTACCAAATGCCCTCATAGGACTCCTAGAAGGACTTGATTTCGAGCTATCCGGAGCACTGCAGAAAGCACCATGTGATGGAATTTGCAAATTTTGCATATGCATGCTTGCAAGTTGCCTTTTAGGTGGTGTAGACAAAGTCTGGGTGTTGGACAGAAGATTTGATGGCCTCAACGTCTCCTTTGAGTTCTTTCGGTTTAAAGTAGGGAGTGGATCCTTGTGCATTACCCTAAACCAAGATAAAATTAAAAATTAGTCAAACATTGTATATCACTAAAGGGAAAACTTATTATTTCTATGTCCCAGAGATGAACATTACCTTGATGGGCTGTTCAGAGCAGTTTTATTTCCATTTTCATAGTCAGATGTGAGGGGACTTATTAAACGTGACTCAGATGGGTCATCACTGTCAGTGGAGCTATCACTAGAAACAGAAGCAGTTGCTAAATCTCCCTCAGCAATAAGGAGACAAACAGGCTTTGGAAGGGGAAAAACCATCAATGGCTTCGACCGCCTATCAAGTTCTGATTTTGAGGATGTACTAATGCTAGAGTTGGTACGGCCAATACTAGAAAGTTGTGTCCTAGGAAGGGGAAGCGGTTGGGCAAGAGGCCTTTCTGCAAAACTTTGACATCTTGATACTTGTGTGGAGGGAGATGGTGATCTGGATGGAACCCTGGATAGAGATCCCCTTTCTGAGATAGTATCACTACGTCTCCTAGAACCTCCTGATTTTGAGCTGCTCTTATCTTCAGGTGCACTCTTAAATTTTCTGTGTATTGTATCAATAAAACTCTCCTTATTCCCTTTCTTTTTTCCTTCTTTAGAGGAAGACTTTCCCCACCAAGAAGGCATTGCTGGTGTTACAAGCTTGAACTAACAGTCAAGTTCTAAGTTCAATTTTTTTCCTTTAAATGAGCTATCACATTACACCAAATTGATGACTAGATATGCAACTCAAATAATAGTTACAATGATCGAGTCAAATGGCCTTATCCACAAAGTCACAGAAGTATGCAAACAGGACTCATTTCGGGATGCAAAACATAGAGGAGAGCAGCTTAAAAGAGGTTTCACAATATAACCTGGATAGATTAAATATATTCTTGTTAGTTCTGATTCAGATAAAATATAAGTTATATAAGTGAAACAAAGTGTTTCGCAAAAGGGCCGAAAGCATGCAGACTTAAATTTTAAGTGCACAAGATTGCAAAGCATACAGTTTATATATAAAAAAATAATGCCTGCAAATTCCCACTTTGGGATCCAGAAAGTACATTTAGTAAGTCAAAGATTTCAGGAAGAGAAGGAAGGTTTTAATGACAATAAGCTTAGGGATTAAGAGAGCTATAGAAACACTCCATCTATAAGCAAATACAAGGAGTGATTACTTTAAGATAATTGAACAGGTCACAACAAGGCACTACAAACCACTTGTAGTTTAAGAACTTTGCCACAAAGTACACCTCAATTGCACGACTTTAAAAAGCCAGGCTAATAATTTTTTTATTAAAACAGAACTAACTGTTCTCACAATACTAATTAATAACATAGTTCAAATCATTTCTTCCTCTTCTTCATTTTTTGCCAAAAATACTACATGCTTGCATGGCTTTTATTTTAATAGGACAATCCAATTTTTTGGTAAGTAAATGACCACTATGAAGCTAAGGTCCTGTCATACAATTTTCAAAACCGATTTGTGAGTTGCACTACCAGGTCCACCGCAAGTAATTTTCAGAAATAAATTGCCAGCTCCATATCTGAAATGCTGTAACAAAATGACAATCTTCTTAACTTAACAAACTGGGATTGATAATCCACTAATTTCTAACAACCTTCACTGCATAACTTGACAAACTGGGAGTGGCTCACATTTTCATCATCTTATGCATGTTTCCACGATAAAACTTCAGTCTCGCTTCCATTTTCATCTAAACGCATTCTGGATCATTTTCTAACATCTCAAAAAAAGAATTAAATTAACAAAAAAATCTCTACTTTTGGTTGAAGAAAAACCAGCGACATAATTGCAGTTGTTCCAATACACCTCATCCTCATTACACCTTAGCATACCCATAATGCCATCGAAACAGATCAACTCATATGACCCAATTCATCGTCCACTATGCTACAACATATTACTCTCAAGGCTCAAGAACCCACTCACAAACACTTCCCGGCACAGATCTACACAATTCAAGCATTCATTTCCACAAAATCAAAGAGTTCAACTTTAAAAACAAGCTGAAACCCATCAAAGAAATAGAATTCTCAAGCAATATACACACTCAAAGTTACAAACTTTTCTTTTTCCACGCTCAGCATGTAAAATGTTGGTATGATTCGGACCGATGAATTCACTAACAAATTGCATAAACCAAGAACCAAAGCAAAACTGTAACCCAAAAAAAAATGCTCTCAAAAGAAACCCCTAAGAAATATCCAATAAACAAAACCCACAGAACAAAATTCCCTAAAGTAATCAATTTGGGTGAGTGAGAAGGCAAAGTAAAGCCAAAATTTACTCACAGTGTGATGGAATGAAGTTGGAGTCCCTTTTTTGTACTATGCAGAGAGAAAGAGAGAGAGAGAGAGTCCCTCCCAAAACGACGACGCTTGAAGAAAAAACTCCAAGGGCGACGCCTCTGGCTGCTATGGTGGACTGAAGATGCGAAGCTGAAAAGGCACAGAGAAAAGATATAGAGAGGAAGAAGAAGAAGAAGACGGAGGAGGAGAGAGAAAGAAAAAGTAAGTGTTTTTGTCTGCGTTTTTTTTTTGTTAATATTTAATTATTTATTTTAAGAAAAATAATTAAATAATTAATATGACTAATTATTATTGATTGGGAAATATGTGAGACCTTCGCTAGACTTACTGACGTCTAGAAAACGACGTCGTTTCCATTACCATCATCACCATTCATTCTCCGTTGAATGCTGATGAAGTCAACCAGTCGTCTTAAGTCAACGGCTACTGTGAGGGACTATGGAGTTACGGTGGTACGAGAAGTATGAGATTTTCCGCATTTTTTCGGTTTTATTTATTTATTTTTAAATAACGGCAACTCAATTAAATATATTCCATTCTCACTATGCTTTACGCAAGTGTGATTGTTTATTTATTATTATGATTGTTATTATTATTTTCTTTCTTGAAGAAGAAGAAGAAGAACGAAGATCCTTCGTTTTGGCTTTATTTGCAATTTGGTCCCAATTTTGGGTTTTTTATTTGCAAATGTACCCATTTAAAGTGACAAAAGTTGCTTACCTAAGAAATAAAACATATTGTTGTGTGATGATTTGTACTATATTATTTATGTAATAAGATCAAAAAAATTTGTATCTTTCTCTCTCAGTAACTTACATTATGTTTCTAACAAATAAATTAGTATAAAGTATAATAAACTATGTTCATATGCTTGATGATGACAACTATAATAATAAAACTTAAATCAAAATTTTCCAAAGTTACTATTTGTATGATTAATTAAATGTTTAGGTAAATATATATACACATAGTTAGATTTTATTTAAAAGAGAAAAGAGAAAGTTTAGATACAACTCGAATGATTTGGGCAAATCAATAAATAGTAAGCTTACGCACGTCATTTAAAATATAAAACTACGTACTTTTTTCTTATCATTTTTATTTAAAACTTTTAACATATGTTGTGTTTATTAATTAGATGTGAATTGAGATACTACTAACATTTTTTTAAGGTAGTAGTGTATTTGTCGTTAAATTATATTTGGTGTTATGCTTTGATTCCTAAAATTTTAATTTTAATAATTAAGTCCTTATTTTTTTAATTTGAACAATTTAGTCATGTATACCAACGCGGTCACATAGTCTAGTAGCATTAAGAGTGTTCATTAGTCGGATTGGACAAGTTCTTAACTATCCAAATCTATATTAGAGTTGGAATGTGTCAACCCATAACTCATCCAATAACACTTTTTTTGGACTCAGCCCGATTGTCGGGTTGGGCGGTTTGGATAGGATAAACTTTTTTTTTCCTTTTAAATTATTTATTTTTAACTAGAATCTTTCCAATCTAAATACAAAATTAAAATGTATGATTTTTTATTAATATATCAAAGATTAATATAATTAAAAAATTTGAAGATACATTTAAAAAAAACATTTATTTTATAAAGTAGTTTAGATTTATATAATATATATTGACAGTTGACTAGCTATTTTGCTAACAATTAAATAAACAAAAACTTAAAGAAAATGAGATTGGAACACATATTTTTACGTGGTTTAGGTTATTAATTAATCCTAGTCTACGAGTCACTTGTATTAGGATGCCTAAGAACTTGCACAGCTCAAGTTCTCTTGGTTTTCAAGCAGCGTATAGGCTCACTCTGAAAGTTAGAATCATATCATTTACAAGGTGTGCCCTAGCCCAATTTATAGGTTGCTGGGACAATTAAGCTCATTAATTGGAGCTGATTACAATTATTCTTCCTTGATGAAGATTTGTTACATAATAAATACACATTTTATTCTTAAGTGAGTTGGTAGGCTCCATCATATCTTGGTGGACCCAAAGTAAGGAATGTCGGCCCACCGTTTTATTGGGGGAAAACGCCCCCTGACATTGTCAGAGTGGTAGTTGCACATTTTCCCATGTCAGGTGGCGTCGTGGGACATCATTTTTGCTGCTTGTACGGAATCGACAACACAATCCATGTGACAGTGGGTGTCAGAAAGTTGTATGTGGTCCAGGTTCATTGTGCATGACACCTGGCTACTGTTCTCCTGGTCCGGAGGAAGGTCCTCGCAAACTCAGAGAAGGTGATCAGGGAGGGGGATGGTCTTGTAGTGAGACTTAGAGCACCACCCTGTGATAGGGTCCTCGGGTAGTGATGTTTCTAGGAGGATGTGCTCCTCTGGTGGTGGTGAACTGTGGCAAAGAATGGGCTTAACCCCCGTGGAGCCTTAAGCAGGCTCCGAGGAACTTTATTAGCTTACGTGGAACCCTAATCACCCTTACTCCAAGAGCAACTATTCTCGTAGGATGACCACTCCTTGCTGATGCCCCCCAAATGATCAGAGACTAAGGTCTGAGTTCACTTGTCCGGGTCTGTGAGCTAGTACGTCCTCGAGTAATAAAATAAACAAAACAAAAATACAAGCATATTTTATGAATTTCATCTATCGTGTTTTGTGCATACTATTTTCATTAATTTCCCTTAGGCTACATGAGTAATAAAATGCGAAAATAAATGGATGTTTGCATTGTTGGTAATACCAGCAAAGGTGCTTGACATTCCAGGCGTGAAGAATCAACTCCCCATTCAGTCGAGCTAGTTTGTATGTCCCGGGACATATGGTGCTCTTGATTTGGTAAGGGACTTCCCCAGTTTGGGTCCAACACTCCAACACTAAGATCTTGGGTTGCTAGGAAAACTCGTTGCAACACCAAGTCCCCCGACCTCGAAATTTATATCATTCACTAGTACGAAATACGCATGGGAGGTCGGTTAAAAACCGATATATAAATGTTCATAGGTCGGTTCAGAACCGACCTCCCATGCAATGACTTACGATGTCAAAACTGTTGGGGTTTAATGCCCTAATTAAAACTCAAATTCTTTGTAATCTCATTTCATTATCAATAAAAGAATAGAAATCATTTTTTGACTTGGTCAATCACTTTGCTCACATGTTTTATTTTCATGATTATTTGTTTAATATAAACTTCTATTAAATCCCGAACATATAGCTAATCTTATTTATAGTAACGTAATCACAGTGGAATATAAATATAATTATGAGTTCAAAATAAGTTAGTCCTAAGATTAGTCAGTGCACAAGATTTACACTGACTTGCCAATTTACGATATGATCTACTTACAACATTAGCAAAGTAGATAAGATCGGATGTATTTGTTACATCGGACTGGATCGATATTGACAGTTGATAAGATAAGTAAACATATCGTTATTATCTATTCTAGTCATATCATATAGTTGACCATAAGTCAATTCAATCTCAATTCTGAGTGGTTATATTATTTGAGTTCTTTGACTTGTTCGTTACCAGCTTACCCTACGGACTAGCCCATACTTACATCTTGGGAACTCAGTAGTATAATTAAGTGGGAGTGTTAATCATAAATATGAACATCTATAGTTTCTGATGAAGAAGTGAAACAATGGTTTTCTTTTAGTTTGGTTCAAGGTGTTAAATGATAGAGATCTCATTTCAGTAATTAAATTGGTTTACCGAAATATCATTTACAAGGAACTAAGTGTTTTGAGGATAGAATCAATGAGGGATAAAACGGTATTTTAGTCCTATCTCATTATAGACCGTCTATAGAGGATTGAGTGACAATTATGGTTGTAACAATGGATAATTAATAGCGTATCTATATTTGTTATAGAGCATTCTATGAATTCAAGAGTGCAATTCTGAGTCTATAGTGAAGTCACGAGGAATTAATAAGTTAGTAAATTTATTTGTTAGATTTATGATAACTTATTAGAGCTTGATTTCATAGGCTCATGGTCCCCGTTGTACCTTTGATTAAATAATCTAGATAATCTCAATTAATTGATTTAATCATCAATTAGAATTATCAAAGTTGACCAGGTCAATTTCGGATAATTTCACAGAGTTATGTAATTTAGTGAAGAAAAGAGAAATTATGGCAGATTTATTAATTAAGTTAAATTAGTATCTAAATTAATAAATAAATTTAAATCAATGTTCAAATTATAAATAATTAATTTGATAAAGGATTCAATTAAATCAATAGAAAATAATGCAAGCCTTGATTTTAAGTTCAATGGGCTTATAATCAAATGGGAAATTTCACAGGCCTAAAGCCCATGATAATTTTGACCTAGGGCTTTAAAATGACTATTATTTTATTGATTTTTTAATTAAATTAAATGAGATAATTGAGTCTATAAAAAAAGTGCTTAGAGAGAAGTCAAAACATAAGTCACAAGTCAGATTTTCTAATAGTTTTAGATTCTCTCTAAACATAAGTTCTTTTTCTAAGCCTCTTGATTAATTTATCTTATTCTCTCTGTATCTATCTCATGTGTTGAGAATTGCCCACAATAATCTAGGTGATTCTAAGGTTACATTGGAATACTGTGAAGAAATTAGAAGAACGGTTCAGTTTCTTGATAATACTCTGCGACAGAAAGGATTCAAGAGTTAGAGAAACTGAAGGAATGACTCTTTAATTCCGCTGCATATACTGTAAGTATTCTATTCATTGTTTCTCTTTGAATTTAATTTTAGAAACATGTTTTAGGCTATCTCATATAAATTTATTTAATATTAGATATACATGAAAATAAATAAAGATCATGTATAAAGTTTTCCCAACAACTGGCCTCAAAGCATTTGATAATCTTTATTTTCATGCATGAACATGTTAAAAATTGGATTATTTGATGTGTTTGAATAATTTGATGAATTTTTATGTTTTTATGAAACATATTGATTTTATGTGAATTTTAACAATTTTTTAGGTTATTTTATCGTGTTTTCTATGATATTAATTTTATATATGCTTTATTTTATGTAAAATGTGTTAAAAATTAATTATAAAATGTTTTTGGTTTGAAAAATTGCACAAAAAAAATTTCTGAAATTTTTTTCTTCTGGCTGCCATGCGCACCAGCACACGCACCAGCGCGCGCACATGCCCAGCCCAAATTTTTTTTAAAATTAAAGAAAATTAAAAATTATGGTAATAAATTATTTATAATTAAAACCAACAATATATTTTTTGTTTTATCATTTAAAATTGTTTTTTTTAAAATAAGATATTTTTGTTAGTTGGGATTTAAATAATTAGATATTTTCTACAAAGTTTCAAATTCAAATTTAAAAATAGACTAAGAACTTAATTTTAAATCTTTTGATATATTAAAATATTAGAATTATGATATCAGATATTTAAAATATTTTCATTTAAATTATTGATTTTTTTTATTAAAATTTTATTTGAAAATATAAATATCTTTTTATTCTTTAGTTTTTAATATATAAATTATTTGAAATTTGAATATTGTTAGTTAGATATTTTTATGGATATTTGAATTTGATTAACTGTTTTGAGATATTTTAGGATTGTTATAACTATTTATATTTTTTTAAATGATTAAAATATTAGCTAATAGTTGTAACAACACAAGATATTTTTGAAAAACAGTTAAGATATTGATTTTAAAATTGGTTAAATTTTGAAAAATATCATTTTTTTCCAGCCAATTAATAAAATATTTTTGTAATAATTGGGATTTAAATTAACTTTGCTTAATTGTTGATAAATCCTATTTAAATTAAATTAATATATTTTTTTTCAAATTAACCTAAAACCATGTTGATTGTTGATAAATGAAATTTAAATTAACTATTGTTAATTGTTGATAAATTTAATTTAAATTGACTTATTTTTGTAAAATTAATTTGATTTTTTTTTGATAAATTCTAGATAATTAATTGTGGTATTTTTGCAAATGAAATACATTGTGGTATTTTTGCATAAATTCATAGAATTGCTCATATAGTAACATGATTAGATTCATCTAATTATAACATGTCTGTTTACACTATATGTGGTATTTTTGCAATTGGGCTTAGATGCATATAGTGGCACATATGTTTGTTAGATATATGGATTTTGCCAAATAAAATATTCATAAAATGATAAGTTTTATTTGGGCCCATTAGAAAATGTAAAGTTTAAATTCCTCTCTTGTGGGTGATCCCACTTGTGAATGCTCATTTGATTTGCATGACAATAGTGGGCATAATCAAATAATAAAACGAATGTTTAAATTCCTGTCTTTTGGATCTTGTATGGAAGATAGGGGCATTTGTAGTAGGAACGACATACTGGACCCAGCCCTCCTCCATACAAGCCCAATTGTTAAGGCTCATTTACCTGAGTTTGACTTAATTGTATATGTTCATTATATTAGTTAAACCTAAATATTGATTAGCAACAAATTAATTCTAAATTAATTGGATTTGCTTCAATGTGATACTTTAGAATTAATAGGAAATTATTGGACTTTGGTTTTAAAATTTTTAATTTGTTTAAATTTTTTTGGAAAAAACATAGTCATTAATTTTCTAAAAATAAATAATAAAAATATATTTTTTTTATTTTAATAATGAGCTAAGCATAACCAAATACGAAATCCCATCAATAAAATGAGTAATAAAATATTCATGGACTAAAACCCAACCCCGGGGACCTTGAATCCTACTAAAACGGTTAGTAGATTCGATCCTGAGCCTTAAGGTTCGAAAACCTGCGCCTAAAACCAAATAAAACTAAGCCTAGCTCAAAAAGAACAGGCGGGCCGCAGCGCGCCTCCCAGACAGACAGGCCCCCTGTTTGGGTGCCAGGGGCGGGCATCGACTTGCCCCTAAGGGTCACGACGCGCCTGCCAGACAGAGCTCAGTGAAGGCCCTGGGGTTCACTCAAGTCGCGACTTGCATGAACTCGGTTGCAACTTGACCCTGCGAACCTAGTTCCCCTACATATTCCTCAATCCAAACTCAACCAAAACTCATCAAAAAAATTCCAATATCACAACCAAACATTAATACAACATCACCACTAATCTATCAGCAAAACCCAAGCCTAGAAACACTCAAAACACCATCAAATAATCAACTCCAAGATCAAACTTTCAAGTTTTCAAACAACATAAAAATAGAGTAAAACACTAAAGTTCCAGCTGAAAATCCTTACCTCAATCCCAAAATTAACACCTTCAATTAGTGCACTTAAATCTTAAACCCCAAGCCTCAAAACCTCAAGTTTGAATTCTCTATTTCTGCCTCAAAATCCCAACCGAGAAAGAGAAAGAAATAATCGAGAGAGAGAAGAGAGAACCTCTGTTTTTGCTGCCTTAGTACTTTCTACAGCCAGCCTTAGTTTAGCCTATCTAATGGCCTAAATGACCAAATCACCCCTAGGGCCATCTAAAACCTTCAAAGCCACCTAAGGGCAAAATTGTCATTTCCCACCTAACCCGTTAATCATAATTAACGTCTTCCAATTCCCGTTACTCCCAAAATCCTCAAATAATTACTAAATCATAACTCATTACCCGTTCATCCCTAGTAATGTACTAAACACCAGTTTACCCCCTAGACTCACCTCGAGCCCGGTAAATAACCCCGTTATGACCAAACCGCTAACTTACATCCTAGGATCGTCTCTTGCCGAATAGCTTAAACATAATCACATAATAATGTGATCTCACCCATATATCACATACAAACTCATAAATATATATATGCCCTCAGCGGGCCAAAATTATGAAAACACCATTCTTATAAGAAATGGGCCCACATGCATGCAAATATCATCATATAGTAATATAACTCACATAATCATGCATATAATCACATAATCATATATTAAACCAAGTATGGCCCTCCTGGTCCCCTAATCTAGGCACTAAGCCATATTAGGGAATTTGAGACATTACAACTATCCTCTCCTTACAGAAATTTCGTCCTCGAAATTTACCTGAACAGCTCAGGATATTGACTCTGCATATATGACTATAGCTCCCAAGTCACTTCCTCGACATTGTTGTTCCTCCATAATACCTTAAAAAATGTATATTTTTTATTTCTCAAGACCTTGTCCTTTCTGCCTAGTATCTAGACTGGTTGTTCCTCATAGGAGAGATCTGCCTTACTCCAGATCCTCGTAACTCAACACATGAGTCACATCTGATACATACCTCCAAAGAGCTGAAATATGAAATATGTTATGCACAACCAACAATTCTGGTTGATGATAAGGCCAACCTATAGGCCACCTGACCAACCCTCTCTAGGATCTCAAATGGACCTACAAATCTAGGGCTCAGCTTGCCCTTCTTCCCAAATCTTCTCACCTCTTTCCAAGGTGAAACTCTAAGGAAGACATAGTCTCCCACTTGGAACTCCACGTTCCTGCGTTTGGGATTAGCATAACTTTTCTGTCAGCTTTGAGAAGCGAGCATCCGAGCTCTAATATTTTCAATGGCGTCATTGGTCCTCTAAACTACCTCAGGACCCAAGTATCTCATTTCTCCCATCTCATCCAAATGAATGGGAGACCAGCATTTCCTACCATACAGAATATAATAAGGAGCCACCCCAATGGTCGACTGATAGTTGTTGTCGTAAGAAAACTCTATCAAATGTAGATACTTACTCCAGGACCCACCAAAGTCTAGCACACATGCTTGCAGCATGTCCTCTAATATCTGGATCATCCTCTCAGATTGTCCATCTGTCTGAGGATGATAAGCAGTATTGTACTTCAACTGTGTACCTATGGCTCTCTGTAAACTTCCCCAGAACTTGGAAGTGAATGTGGGGTCCCGATCTGACAAGATCGACATCGGTGCCCCATGAAGGCGCACAACCTCTTTCACATAGAGATCTGAGTATTGGTTAACTGTATAAGTAGTCCTCAGTGGTAAGAAGTAAGCTGAGTTGGTATATCGATCCACGATAACCCACACCGAATCATGTTGACCCATAGTCCAGGGTAAATCCACCATGAAATCCATCGTGATGTCCTCCCATTTCCACTATGGGATGTCCAGAGGCTCCAATAGTCCTGCTGGCCTATGATCAGCTTTGACCTGTTGACATGTCAAGCACTTAGCCACATATTCCACCACATCCTTCTTGATCCCAGGCCACCAAGTCAATGATATCACATCTTGATACATCTTCGTGGTGCCTGGATGCAAAGAGTAAGGAGTAATATGAGATTCATCCAAAATCTCTCGCCTCAAAGTAGTGTCCATCGGAACACATATCAGAGATTTGTATCTCAACAAGCCCATATCTAACATTGTATAATCTCTAGACACTCCAGCTAAAACATCCTCTCTAATCTTGGTCAGTTGTGGATCACCCAACTGACCTTCCTTTATTCTCTCCAACAACGTAGACTGTAGCGTAATGTTGGCTAACTAGCTTACTAACAACTCTATGCCAGCTCTAGTCATATCCTCTGTTAATTTTCTGGATATCAACCTCGCACTGAAAATCTATCCTGGACCCTTCTGGCTTAAGGCATCTGCTACCACATTGGCCTTTCCTGGGTGATACATGATTTCACAATAATAATATTTTACTAACTCCAGCCAATGCCTTTGTCTCATGTTCAGATCTTTCTGTGTGAAAAAGTACTTCAGACTCTTGTGGTCAGTGTAGATCTCACACTTCTCCCCATAAATATAGTGCCTCCATACCTTTAATGCAAAAACTACTGCTGCCAACTCTAAATCATGAGTGGGGTACCTCTGTTCATATTCTTTCAACTGGCGTGAGGCATAAGCAATCACCTTCCCTGACTACATAAGAACACAACCCAAACCCTGATATGAGGCATCACAGTATATCACAAACTTCTCCTGATCTGTTGGAAGACTCAGAACTGGAGATTTAATCAACCTCTGCTTCAGTTCCTGGAAGTTGTTCTCAAACTTGTTTGACCACAAAACTTCTGATTCTTGCGCATTAGTTCAGTTAATGAAGTGGCAATCTTTGAGAACCCTTCCACGAAACGTCTGTAATAACCTGCCAACCCAAGGAAACTTTTAACCTCTTAAGCATTCTTTGGCCTTGGCCAATCTATGATCGCCTTTATCTTGGCTAGGTCCACTTTAATCCTCTCCTTATTGACAATGTGCCCAAGGAAAGTTACCTGAGATAACCAAAATTCACACTTCTTGAATTGTGCAAACAATCTGTGTTCCCTCAGTCTCTGTAGAACCAACCTCAAATGTTGCTCTTGTTCTTACTCTGACTGAGAATAAACTAGAATATCATCGATGAAGACGATCACAAACTGGTTCAAATAATCCTTGAACACTATGTTCATCAAATCCATAAAAGCAGCTGGTGCATTAGTCAATCCAAAAGACATGACTAAAAACTCATAATGCCCATATTTGGTACGAAAGGCAGTTTTCGGTATATCTCCCTCCTTGACCCTTAGTTGATGATAACAAGATCGAAGGTTTATCTTTGAGAATACCATTTTACCCTGCAACTGGTCAAACAAATCATCTATCCTTGGCAGAGGATACTTGTTCTTAATTGTTAACTTATTCAGTTCTTTGTAATCAATACTCATCCTCAGAGAACCATCATTCTTCTTCACAAACAGAATTGGTGCACCCCACGGTGAGATACTAGGTCTGATAAAACCTAAGTCTAATATCTTCTGCAGTTGTACCTTCAGTTCTTTTAATTATGCTGGGGCTATTCTGTAAGGTGCTCTAGATATTGGTTCCATTCCTGGTGCCAGTTCTATCACAAATTCAATCTCTATATCTGGTGGCAACCCTAGTAAATCTTCTAGAAACACATCCAGAAACTCACAAACTAGTCTGGTCTCCTCTAGTCTCACTGCATGACTTGAGTAGTATCAATCACACTGGCTAAGAATCCTATGCGTCCACTTTGCAATAGATCTCTAGCCTTCATAACAGATATCATGGGTATACGGGGTCTATGCACAATGTTAACAAACACAAAAGGATCCTCACCTTCAGGCTCAAAGGTTACCATCTTCCTTCTGCAATTTATGGTTGCCTCATACTTCACCAACCAATCCATACCCAGAATCATGTCCAAGTCGCCCATAACCAAGTTTATCAAATCAACTAATAACTCTCTGCCCTCCACTGTCACTGGCAATGATCTGGCCCATCTTCTAGATACTACTAACTCCCCAGTGGGTAATAAGGTCCCAAACCCCACAACATAATAATCACATGGTCTACACAGTCTATCAATATTCTACTAGCAACAAAATAATGTGTAGTACCAGAATCAATCAAAACAATATAAGGGTTTCCAGCATTAAAAGCTGACCTGTAACTACTGAGGGACAAGCCTCAGCTTCTACCTGAGTCAATGCGAACACTCAAGTTGGGGATCATCTTTATTGAAGATATTCTGGTTTTTTCTCAATCAGAGTCAGAACATAAGCAACATATAAGGTTGGTTCTACAAAGACTGAGGGAACATAGGTTGTTTGCTAAGTTTAAGAAATGTGAGTTCTGGTTACCTTAGGTAACTTTCCTTGGTCATATTGTTAGCAATGATGGGATCAAGGTGGACTCAGCAAAGATTGAAGCGGTCAGAGATTGGGAGCTTCCTTAGATTGGCAGGTTATTACAGGCGTTTTGTGGAAGGGTTCTCAAGGATTGCTACTTCATTGACTGAACTGACACGCAAGAATCAAAAGTTTGTGTGGTCAGATAAGTGTGAGAACAACTTCCAAGAACTAAAGCAGAGATTAATCACAACTCCAGTTTTGAGTCTCCTGACAGATCACGAGAAGTTTGTGACATACTGTGATGCCTCACATCAGTGTTTGGGTTGTGTACTTATGCAGTCGGGGAAGGTGATTGCATATGCATCACATCAGTTAAAAGAGTATTAACAGAGATACCCCACTCATGATCTAGATTTGGCAGCAGTGGTCTTTGAATTAAAGGTGTGGAGGCATTACCTTTATGGGGAGAAGTGTGAGATTTACGCTGACCACAAGAGAATGAAGTACTTTTTCACACAAAAGGAGCTGAACATGAGACAGAGGTGTTGGTGAAGGATTATGATTGTGAAATCCTGTATCACCCAGGGAAGGCCAACGTTGTAATGCCCCAAATTTTCTAATAAGGTTTAGGACCTTGATTAGGAGGCTGGGAGAGCCATAATTGATTTATTATATTATTAGATGATAATATTCATGTTTAGGTGTATTAAATATGCATGTGAACCTATTTATGAGTAATTGAGTGATTTTCATATTTTGGCCATTTCGGGCATATTTGGCATATATGTGATATGTGTGTGGTGCTTTATTATTATTTGGTTATGCCAAGGTTACCCAGCACAAGACGATCCAAGGAGGTAAGCTAGTGGGAAAGTCACAACGGGAATTATTCTTGACTCGGAGTGAGTTAAGGGGTATTTAGTGCATTACCGGGTTATTGGGTAATGGGAATAAGAATTTGATGATAAATTGGGAGTTAGTAAGGTCAATGGGAAATTCTAGAGGTTTTGACTATTTTGTCCCCGGAGGTGTTTTCGGGACCCCGAGCGTTAGGATTTTTTTTAGGCTACTTAAGCTTGAAGTAACCTGTTAAGAAATAAAAAGAACGTTCAGTAAGTTCTCTCTCCCTCTAAGTTCCATTTTCGTCTCTCGATCGCATTTTCGAAGGAAACTTGAGTTCTAGGACTCGGATTCAAGCGAGGATCAAGGCATAATGATCCTAGGAAAGATTAGAAGCTTATTAGCCAGAGGGTTTAGTTGGAAACAACTCAATCGGAGGTAATTCAAGTTTTAAGTTCTAAGTTTTTTTAAAGTTTTTAAGCTTGAATTGGACTTTGTGTTTTGATGAGTTTTTGATTGAATTGAAGCTTGGGTTTTATGGGTTTTGGATCATGGGGATGTTTGGGAACTTTGATTTTTGAGTTTGGAGATGTTTGGATATATATTTGGAAGGTTTTAAAAATGGAGAAATTGGGGGAAAATGGCTGGTTCGAGGTTGGGCCGCGGCCCTGTTCTTGGGCGCCGCGGCCCAGGCTCGATGAAGCAGGTGAAGGTTGCTGAAGGGGTCTGGGGGCCGCGACCCTTGAATAGTAGCAGTGCGGTGCTTGGTGTTGATGCCTGATGTTGGCAACTCTGTTTTGGCGGGGGGCCGCGACTCAGTGAGTTGGGGTCGCGACGCTTGAGGGAATTTATGGGTGAAATGATGTTTTGAGCATGGGAACTCAAACCTTAGGCCTCGGGATCATTCCTACTGCTCGGTTTAGTGGGATTTGATGTCTCGGAGGCTAGGTCTTGGTTCCGGGATTGGTTTTAGAACTTGAACTCATTGGATCACCGTTTATGGTTATGACTAGGTTATCACTAGAGGCTTGGAATTAGGATCGTGCTTGTGGCTCGTTTATTGGTAACCTGTGCTTGATAAAAAGGTAAGAAAACTGCACCCTGTGTATATGACATGCATGGTTATTCTTGATGCATGTTGGATGTTTAAATGTGATGCACGAGAAACATGTGATTAGGACATGCCGTGAATGTTGAATATGAGATTGATCAGAGCTTGAGTCTCTGTGTTTATGCATGATCCTAGTTATGCTAGCAATTGTTAAGTAAGCATGTTGAATGTCCTGTATTCGGATATTTGACATGTGATATATGTTTGGTAGCGTTGCTGTAATGCCCCAAATTTCCTAATAAGGTTTAGGACCTGGATTAGGAGGCTGGGAAGGCCATAATTGGTTAATTATGTTATTAAATGAGTATATGCATGTTTATGTGAATTATATTATAATATGATGGTAAATGCATGCATATGGGTTTATTTTTAATTATAAGGGCATTTTGGTGATTTGGCCCGTTGAGGGCGTAATTGTGCATTTTCGTGCATGTGGATGAGTTATGAACGGTACCACATTATATGTGGATTTTTTCGAGCCTTTCGGCATGAGACGATCATGAAATGCATGTATTCGGTCTAGTCATAACGGGATTAAGCTCGGGGCTCGGAGTGAGTCTCGGGGTGATTTTAATGATTAAAGTGTTGCTGGGAGTTAAAGGGTAACGGGATATGGATTATTAGTGTTTAAGAATTTTGAGAATAGCGGGAATTGGAGGGTGTTAATTATGATTAATGAAATAGGTGCGAAAGGACAATTTTTCCCTTGGTGGCTGTTAAGGTTTTATTTTAGACTTAAGGGCATTTAGGTCTTTTCACCCTAAATGATATATATCAGCCATTAAGGTTGTAGAAGCTTACCAAAAAAAGAGTCTTACTTCTTCCCTTTTCTCCCAATGGTTTTCTTCCCTATTTCTCTTTGAATTTTCAAGCTCTTTTTGAGGAACCAAGCCAAGGAACCAAGCTATGATAAGCTAGGGTTATGCTTTACCATTGAAGAGGGTGTGTTGCTGAAATTGAGGTGAGTTTTTAGCCATTAGAACTATTGTTCTTGCTTTGTTTTCCTAGTTGAGTTTCAGCTGGTTTTTGAGTTGGGAAGTTGGGAATTGATTGGAGTTTTGGCTAGGGTTCTTGTGGTGGTGGTGCCTAGGACATGTGGGGATGGTTTTTGGGTTCATTTGGGACTTAATTTGATGTTTGGAAGCTTTTGGTTTGGGTTAGAAATGGTGGAATTGAAGGGAGAAGTTTCTGGGCAACTTCAGGCTAGCGGTAGCGCTACAGCACTACCTGATGTGGCTCTGGGGCGGTTTTGGTTATGCCTTGAGCGCTGGGGCGCTAGGGGGGTAGCGCTACCCTGTTTCTTCAGAACCCCATTTTGAGTGTTTCTGTAACGCCCCAAACTCCAGGGACTGTTACGGTGTGCCTTGTAAACAGTGCTAAACTCGCTAATCGAGTCATTTGGCCAAAATCGTGTATCTAAGTATGATTAGCGGTTTAGGGATTAAAATTTTGGGTTAAGATGTAACGTTTCATTAGAACATTTACTATATACATTGGGATCCCAAAAATATAATTTAAAGGTCTATTATAAGAAAATATTTACAACCAGCAGATCTAAGCGGCAAAACAGGGTTTAACCCTAGTTCCTCTTCAAACCTCGGCCGTGGCAGTCGAGCAGCTGCATATGTACACATCGTCACCTAAGCTCTCCAACTCAAGGATGGTCCAGCTTTCTTTTGCCTTTACCTGCACCACATAGCACCCGTGAGCCGAAGCCCAGTAAGAAAACTCAATATGCTCATGAACAGTAATAGCATGTCATCAAATCATAAGGCACACGCCTAGCAGATATAACCCTAGTCAAGCAGGCAAATGAATTCATGTATTGTTGAGTATAACACATCAACCAATGATCATAATAATCATCCAGGGCTTTTAGCCCCAAATATAAGAGTGACAGTTGTAATAGTCACTAAGGTGGGTTTATTCCCAATAGCCATGTGACGATAGGGTCACCGGGGCTTTATAGATAAGTGAACCTTTCACTAGCTTAAACAGGATAGGTGCATGATGACTAGTCACCAACATAACCTTCCTCGTGACTCTAGAGTCATAACTATGGAACTCTGTTCCCTAGCCATGTGACAAGCAGTCACCTAGGCCTTAGGCCCTGGCTCTGAGTAACTAGCTTAGACTAGTCAAGCGCTTATAGGATTCATCGACCTTAGGGTCGGTCTAGCATTAATGCCCTAGAGTCATTCAACGCTGATATCGATTAGATCTAATCTTTTAATCGGCCCTGCGTTCATGATGCTATGCCGTTCTCGACTGTTAGGTCTGTGATACTCGACCAGTGCCGACCCTGACTAGTCAGTGCCATACACAAGTAAGCAATGCCACCAAACATATATCATATGTCAAATATCCGAATACAGGTCATTTAGCATGCTTACTCAATAATTAATAACACAATTAGGATCACGCATAAACACAGAGGCTCAAGCTCTGAACAATCTCATATTCAATATACATAGCATGTCCTAATCACATGTTTCTTGTGCATTACATCTAAACGTCCAACATGCATCAAGAATAACCATGCATGTCACATATACACAGGGTGCAGTTTTCTTACCTCGGGTTCGAGCAAGAATTAATAAAAGAATGACCCTTGAGAACGATCAATCATTTTATCCTTTAACGGTCACCTAGTCATAACCAAATATGGAATCCCATCAATAAAATAAATCATAAAAAGGTTTATAATCTAAAACCACACTCTCGGGATTCATCCCGCACTCTCGGGACTCTTAATCTACCCAAACGGGGTAAAGGAACCAGCCCCCGAGCCTTAAAAATCATCCCGAGCCCAAAAAATAGGTTGCTGGAAAATGCACTAGCGCTGGGGCGCTGCCCCAAAATCAGAGAAGCCCAGAATCTGCCTTGCCTAGCGTTGGGGCGCCAGGAATGGCGCTGGGGCACCATCAGCAAACCAGAGAAAATTCTGGTCTTCTCCCCTGCGATTTCCCTTGAAAACCAAACCTCCAAACCAATCCCAAACATCATCAAAACATCAAATTCAACCCCCCAAACCTCATCTACATCACACCCTCATCAAAACCCAAGCAACCAAACTCAAGAACTTCCATTAATTCGCAACTAACACATCAAAATCCTCAACTGAAACTTATTAGAAAAATAGGGTATAAACCAAAGATTTTCATGGCTGAATTCCTTACCTCAAGCTTGACTTAGATCCCCTTCAATGATTACATGAGAGAAAGAGATGAGGATGATGATGCTCTATTTTCTTATATTTTCTACAGCTTTCTAAACTTAAAGGGCTGATATATATCTTAGGGGTGAAAAGACCATTTTGCCCCTAGGTCCAATTAAATCTCTCTAAAGACTTCCAAGGGTAAAACCGTCATTTCCTGCCTATCTCGTTAATTATAATTAATGTTATATTATTTTATAATATAATGTTTTAGATTAAATAAATGTGACATGGAGTGTCACATATTGTAACATATAATAGAGAGTTACATTATTTGGATATATGTGAAATATCCAAACATGTAACATATTTGGTGTTACAAATTCATCACAAATTTGTAACTCCTAAATATGACCCATTATTGTGTAGATTTGTTGTTACACAATATTGAGATGAATTTCTTAAAGCCATATGAGAAATGGCTGATAGAGATGTGATTTTAACTCCCATATTGTGTATGGAAGTTACAAAATCAAGTGGGAATAAATTAGAACGTTTTGGAAAAACTGAAAAAATGTGTTGCTGAAATTGACTGAGGGTCGCGGCGCCTGGAACTAGCGCCGCGGCCCTAATGGCTGACAGCTTCTATAATTTCGGTTTTTTTATCCAACTTTGAACGATTCCAACAGCTAAGTAACTCCCAAATCTCTATTTTAATTCCATAAAACACCCAATTAATAATTGGTAACAGCCATGGGGGTTGGTGGAATTTGAAATTCAAAGGGTGTCTCTAAACTCTATAAATAGGAGCCTAATGCTCACTTGTAAGACACACCATTTCTATCCACTAAAGCACTTGGCTAGAAACACCTTGAGGCTTGATAATTCCATAAAGCATTTCCAAAATCTGAGAGAGATCCCTTAGTGCTTGAGTTAGGGGGAAATAAGCTTTTGGACAAAGGTTATAAACCTTGTTCAAGTTGGTGATCCCCAATCCTCTTCACTTAAGTTGTGTAAGTGAGAGTTTGTTTGTGGTTTATGTTCTTCCTTTTGTTCTATTGTTCTTCTTCTTATTCTCTTGTTTTATTTACTTGTATATTTTGTTTAAGAGTTGTAATCTCTTCATTTGGTCCAAACACTTTATTTTATTTGTAACTTTTGTTTTGAGTTGTATTTTACTATTCTCTTCTTCTTCATCATCTTCTTCATTTCCTTTGTTGTATTTGTATTTTCAGTTATAGAGTTGTAACACTTTATTTAATCAATCTTGTCCATTGTAATATTTTGCATAGAGTTGTAACATTATCTTACCATTTCCATTGAGGCAATATTATTTTTCCTAACATTCAAAAGCTTATCCCTATTGTTGTTTCAATGGAAGGTGAGACAATCAAGATCATGAACCAAGACCTAGTGAGGTTTGATAGGTTTGATGGATCCCATTGAACTAGGTGGTAAGACAAGGTAAGTGTAAATGTATACACTCTTTTGCATTATAGTGATGAGATTTTATTTCATGTATTAGCATGTTTTCATATGTTGATATATGAATAATTGTGTAAGATGTTAACATATTAATACAATATGAGATACATTGTAACATATGTGACACACCTATTTGTGATAGTTAATGTGTAATCTTTAGAAGTGAACTTTTGAGAAGTTCAACATAATCTAGTGATTGTTAATCTTATGTGTATGCTATATGTGATATAGTAAGACATACATTTGACATAAAAATTAATTTTTGAGAATTTATAAAGCATGATAATTAGGTAGTTTTTACATGCCTATATATTGATTTTGTGAATCAATAGAATATATCAATATGTGGATATGTGAATTATTGTATGATATTTGTGATATATTTGCAATATAATTATGAGATTCAAAATGCATGCTAATATGATGGGTATATGTTGACAAATTATGTTAAATTTCTTTGAGACATAATTATGTTAATATATAAAAGTATATTGATATATACATGAGAATTATCATGATTATTATGGTGTTTCATATAATATGATAATTAAAGTGATAATAATATAAATATGTCTTATCATATTTTATTGCAATGTGATGAATTACCATTTATTTGGTAAATAAAGAGAACTATTTGAGAAATTAAAATTTCTCATTTAAGTGTTGACCATCTCAACTTATGAGATAAGAAACGATGAACCTAAAAGGGTTACATCTTTTGATAAGAGTCTTGCTATTGCAAGAAAGTGGATTAAGAGAATCCAAAATTATGGAATGAAATATTGACCTATAGGCTTGGAGTCTAAAGTGTGGTCAAAAGAGAAAATATTTGAGAATTATTTAGTGACAATAATTCTCAAACATTTAATGTCTCAATGAGGTGACATTACAAAATTGGAGAAGCAATTTTAAATCTTTATACCAATAGTGAATAAGGTTGAAGAGAATTTTATTCATTCTTGTTAAAGATGGTGATATGTTTTAAATTAATCTCAATGAGGAGATAATTTTTTAAAACTAAAGCATTAGAAATCAAAGTCTTTAAATAAATCATTGAGAGTTTATTTTCTTTGATTTAAGTGCTTAAAAATTGACATCTTCAAATTGACTTTGATGAGAAAATCAATGGATGACAAAATGATGTTTTCAAAAGAATGTCAAAAAGACTCTTAGAAAATGCACAAAAGTTGTTTAAGTCATTTTGAGATCACTTAGACAACTAAAAGCGAAATTAGTGATTATTTGCTTAAAAAATTTCACATGGTATTTATATCTTCATATGAGTTATGGAAATGAAGAAAACCCAACATAGGGTACTTCAAAGTGTGGGGGTGTCTTGCATATTGCAAGAAAACTGAACCTAATAGAACAAAGTTAGGTTCAAGAGCCATAAAGTGTGCTTTTGTTGGTTATGCCAACAATAGTAAAGCTTATAGGCTATTAGACTTAGAGTCTAATATTGTGATTGAATCTAGAGAAGTTGAATTCTTTGAGAATATGTTATGTGACAACAATTCTCAAGCTTCAACATCTCTAAAGGAGAATTTGTTATATGAGAACAACTCTCAAGCTTCTACATCCAAAGTTGATTCTCAAGAGGAGAATTCTCAAAAGGATGTAAAGCAACCCTTTGAACCTAGAAGAAGTCAAAGGCTTAAAAATCATAAAAGTCTAGTAGTGGATGAGATAGATTCTCAACGAATTTCATTCTACATGGTAGAAGGAAATAGAGAGGAAGTCATTAGGAAAATTCCTATTGTACTTCTCGTTGAGGATGATCCTAAGACTTATAGAGAAGCTATGCAATCGAGAGATAGTGCATTTTGGAAAGAAGCCATCAATGATGAGATGGATTCCATTCTTTCCAATAACACTTGGGAATTGGTAGACCTCCCACCGGGGTCTAAGCCAATTGGGTGTAAGTGGGTATTTAGGAGAAAATACCACATTGACGGCACTATCCAAACCTTTAAAGCTAGATTAGTAGCTAAAGGGTTTAGGCAAAAAGAGGAAATCGATTATTTCGATACCTATGCGCCTGTTGCAAGAACAATTTCTATAAGAATTTTGTTCGCTTTAGCTTCTATACACAACTTGTATGTTCATCAAATGGATGTCAAAACGACATTCCTTAATGGTGACCTCAATGGGGAGGTCTATATGGAACAACCCGAAGGGTTTGTCCTGCCAAAATATGAACATAAAGTTTGTAGACTTGTAAAATCCTTATATGGATTGAAACAAGCTCCTAAGCAATGGCATGAGAAATTTGATCAAGCCATCATGTCTAATGGGTTTAGACATAACAATGGAGACAAGTGTTTGTATTCCAAAACTTGTAAGGGATATGTGATCATTGTTTGCTTATATGTGGATGACATGCTTATTCTAAGTAATAGCATGAAAGGGATAGAAGAAACGAAGAGGTTTCTATCATCAACCTTCATGATGAAAGATCTTGGAGAAGTTGATACCATACTCGGTATCAAAGTAAAGAAACATAGTGGGGGTTTTGCACTAGGGCAAGCCCACTATGTTGAGAAAGTATTGAACAAATTTAACCATCTCAAGGTTAAAGATGCCAATACTCCATTCGATCATAGTGTAAAACTAGAAAAGAATGAAGGAAGAGCGGTGGCTCAATTGGAGTACGCTAGTGCTATAGGGAGTCTAATGTACGCTGCCCAGTGTACTAGACCTGATATAGCATTTGCGGTAAGTAAACTTAGTAGGTTTACAAGTAATCCAAGTGTGGATCACTGGAAGGCAATTGGAAGGGTCCTAGGTTATCTCAAGAAAACCAAAGGACTAAGCCTTCACTACTCCAAATTTCCTTCGATATTAGAAGGATATACAGATGCAAGTTGGATATCCAATCTTGGGGACAACTTGTCCACAACTGGTTGGGTATTTACACTTGGTGGAGGTGCAATTTCTTGGGGTTCCAAGAAACAAACCTGTATATCTCATTCCACTATGGAAGCAGAGTTCATAGCTCTAGCTGCTACTGGCAAAGAGGCTGAATGGTTAAGGGATCTGTTGATAGAGATTCCCCTAATCAAAGATAATGTATCTACTATATCGTTACATTGTGATAGCCAAGCAACATTGGCTAGAGCATACAGCAGAGTGTATAATGGGAAGTCTAGACATATTAGTCTAAGACATGGATATGTAAGAGAATTGATTCAAAGAGGAGTCATCTCAATATCCTATGTGAGAACAAGTGAAAATCTGGCGGATCCTTTCACTAAGCCACTAATGAGGGATTTAGTGGTTGCATCATCTCGAGGGATGGGACTTAAACTCCCTAAAGAGATTCACGATTGATGGTAACCTATCTTAACACTAGTTATTCAACTAGTGTTAGGTTCAATAGGTAATAACAAGTCAATCAAGTGAATATTAGTTGTACTCAAAACAAGTCCCATCTGAGATATTGAGTACTTGTGTGTTACCAAGAGGAGGGTTAAAACCGAAAGGTTTTTTAATAGAATTCAGTCTTGTAAAGACAAGTATTTTTGGTAACAAAATACTGTAAGAATTCTACCTATATGGACATAGGGGTGGTGCCGCCTTTCATGAGAATTGAGAGTATTCTCAAGAACGTCCATGAATGGAAAGTGCACATGGCCATTAATGGTGCAAAGCGAGACATAGAGGTCTCAAGTGAACATCGCAAAGGTGTGTGTATTATCACCGATTTTTCATCATGAAAAGATGGTTCAATGCCTAGTGCAACCAAATTTTCGACAAATTTTGTGATAATTACACTATAGTAAAGTTCAAGTTGAAAAACACTTTACTTTATGCATCAATGCAATGACTCCTATAAGAGAGAGTTCTTATTTAATCAAGTGGGGGATATGTTATATTTTAAATATAATGATTGATTAAATAAGTGTTACAATAGGTGACTATTTAATCTAGTGGGGGAATGTTATATTATTTTATAATATAATGTAATATTATATTATTTTATAATATAATGTTTTAGATTAAATAAATGTGACATGGAGTGTCACATATTGTAACATATAATAGAGAGTTACATTATTTGGATATATGTGAAATATCCAAACATGTAACATATTTGGTGTTACAAATTCATCACAAATTTGTAACTCCTAAATATGACCCATTATTGTGTAGATTTGTTGTTACACAATATTGAGATGAATTTCTTAAAGCCATATGAGAAATGGCCGATAGAGATGTGATTTTAACTTCCATATTGTGTATGGAAGTTACAAAATCAAGTGGGAATAAATTGGAACGTTTTGGAAAAACTGAAAAAATGTGTTGCTGAAATTGACTGAGGGCCGCGACGCCTGGAACTAGCGCCGCGGCCCTAATGGCTGACAGCTTCTATAATTTCGGTTTTTTTATCCAACTTTGAACGATTCCAACAGCTAAGTTACTCCCAAATCTCTATTTTAATTCCATAAAACACCCAATTAATAATTGGTAACAGCCATGGGGGTTGGTGGAATTTGAAATTCAAAGGGTGTCTCTAAACTCTATAAATAGGAGCCTAATGCTCACTTGTAAGACACACCATTTCTATCCACTAAAGCACTTGGCTAGAAACACCTTGAGGCTTGATAATTCCATAAAGCATTTCCAAAATCTGAGAGAGATCCCTTAGTGCTTGAGTTAGGGGGAAATAAGCTTTTGGACAAAGGTTTTAAACCTTGTTCAAGTTGGTGATCCCCAATCCTCTTCACTTAAGTTGTGTAAGTGAGAGTTTGTTTGTGGTTTATGTTCTTCCTTTTGTTCTATTGTTCTTCTTCTTATTCTCTTGTTTTATTTACTTGTATATTTTGTTTAAGAGTTGTAATCTCTTCATTTGGTCCAAACACTTTATTTTATTTGTAACTTTTGTTTTGAGTTGTATTTTACTATTCTCTTCTTCTTCATCATCTTCTTCATTTCCTTTGTTGTATTTGTATTTTCAGTTATAGAGTTGTAACACTTTATTTAATCAATCTTGTCCATTGTAATATTTTGCATAGAGTTGTAACATTATCTTACCATTTCCATTGAGGCAATATTATTTTTCCTAACAATTAACACCCTCCAATTCCCATTATTCTCAATATTCTCAAATACCAATAATTCATATCCTGTTACCCTTTAATTCCCGGCAACGTTCTAATCACCAAATTACCCCGAGACTCACTCCGAGCCCCGAACTTAATCCTGTTATGACTAGACCGAAAACTTGCATTCCATGATTGTCTCATGCCGAATGGCTCGAACCAATCCACACATAATGTGGAATTATTTATAATTCACCCACATGCATGAAAATACACAATCACGCCCTCAACGGGCCAAATTACCAAAATGCCCTTATAATTAAAATGAACCCATATGCATGCATTTACCATCATATAGTAATATAATTCACATAAACATGCATATAATCATTAAATAGCATAATAAATCAATTGTGGCCCTCCCGGCCTCCTAATCAAGGTCCTAAACCTCATTAGGAAATTTGGGGCATTACAGTTTTTAAGGGTTTTTGGCTCGGGGTTTCAATCCTTAAGGCCCGGGATCGAATCTACTCACCGTGTGGGTACATTTCGGGGTCCCGAGAGTGGGGTTTAGATCAAGACCCTATTATTGTTGATTTTCATTAATGGAGGTCATATTTGGTTATGACTAGGTGACCGCTAAGGGATTAAAGGATCGATCGTTCTCAAGGGTCGTTCTTGTTCTAATTCTCGCTCGAACTGGAGGTAAGAAAATTGCACCCTGTGTATATGTGACATGCATGGTTATTCTTGATGCATGTTGGATGTTTAAATGTGACGCATGTGATGCATGAGAAACATGTGATTAGGATATGCTATGAATATTGAATATGAGATTGTTCAGAGCTTGAGCCTCTGTGTTTATGCATGATCCTAGTTTTGCTAGCAATCATTAAGTAAGCATGCTAAATGCCCTATATTCAGATATTTGACATATGATATATGTTTGGTAGCATTGCTTACTTGTGTATGGAACTGACTAGTCAAGGTCGGCACTGATCGTGTATCACTGACCTAAGAGCCGAGAACGGCACAAGCGTCATGAATGTAGGGCCGATAAAAGATTAGATCTAATCAATATCCGTGTTGAATGACTCTAGGAGCATTAATGCTGGACCGACCCTAAGGTCGATGAAAATTATAAACGCTTAACTAGTCTAGGACTAGTTACTCAGAGCCAGGACCAAAGGCCTAGGTGACGGTTTGTCACATGGTTAGGGAGCGGAATCCCATGGTTGTGACTCTATAGTCATGCGATAGGTTATATTGGTGACTAGTTCATCGAATACCTATCTTGTTCAAGTTAGTGAAATGATCACTTATCTATAAAGCCCCGGTGACCCTATCGTCACATGGCTAATGGGAACGGAACCCACTTTAGTGACTATTACAACTGTCACTCTTCTATTTAGGGCTATAAGCCCGGTATGGTTACCAGAACCACCAGTGTTAAATCACTTATCTAATTAGAATTGACTTGATAGTCATTCACTCAGGAGGGCAGGATTCCTTATCCTGGATACCCATCATTACGTGAATTTATTTGCCTGCTTGAATAGGGCTATATTTGCTAGGTGTGTGCCTTATGATTTGATGACATGTTATTACTAATCACGAGCATATTAAGTTTTCTTGCTGGGCTTCAGCTCACGGGTGCTATGTGGTGCAGGTAAAGGCAAAAGAAAGTTGGACCATCCTTGAGTTGGAGAGCTTAGGTGACGATTTGTACATATGCAGCTGCTCGACTGCCACGGTCGAGGGTTGAAAGAAGAACTAGGGTTAAACCCTGTTTTGCCGCTTAGATCGGCCAGTTGTAAATATTTTCTTGTAATAGACTTTTAAATTATATTTTTGGGATCCCAATGTATACAGTAAACGTTCTAATGAAACGTTATATCTTAACCAAAAATTTTAATCATTAAACCACTAATCACACTTAGTTACAAGATTTTGGCCAAATGACTCGATTAGCGAGGTTAGCACTGTTTATAAGGCACACCGTAACGGTCCCTGGAGTTTAGGGCGTTACAATTGTTATATTATTTTATAATGTAATGTAATGTTATATTATATTATAATATAATGTTTTAGATTAAATAAATGTGACAAAGAGTGTCACATATTGTAACATATAATAGAGAGTTACAATATTTAGATATATGAGATATATCCAAATAATGTAACATATTTGGTGTTACAAATTTGTAACTTCCAAATATTACCCTTTATTGTGTAAATTTGGTGTTACACAATATTGAGATGAATTTCATAAAGCCATTTGAGAAATGGCTGTTAGAGATATGATTTTAACCCCAATAATGTGTTTTGGGGGTTACAAAATCATTTGGGAGGGTTTGGAACCGTTTGGAAAAACAACACATTTTCAAGTGCTGAAACTGGGCTGTGGCCGCGGCCACTGAATGATGGTGGCCGCACCCTGGGGGACAGAAA
The DNA here is from genome assembly GCF_963169125.1 of Humulus lupulus. NCBI lineage: Eukaryota > Viridiplantae > Streptophyta > Magnoliopsida > Rosales > Cannabaceae > Humulus > Humulus lupulus. Next base: position 235,386,418 of record NC_084797.1, read on the forward strand.
GCAGTGGGCGCGGCCACAGGTTCATTTCAGGCCATTTTTTCAGTTTTTTCCGAAGGTGTTGAACGGTTCCAAAAACCCAAATAACTCCCAAATCTCATTTTTAATTCCATATTAATCCAATTAAACATTGGTAACAGCCATGGGGGTTGGTGGAATTTGAAATTCAAAGGGTGTCTCTAAACTCTATAAATAGGAGCCTATAGCTCACTTGAAAGACACAACATTTCTATCCATTAGAGCACTTGGCTAGAAACACCTTGAGGCTTGATAATTCCATAAAGCATTTTCAATATCTGAGAGAGATCCCTTAGTGCTTGAGTTAGGGGGAAATAAGATTTTGGACAAAGGTTTCAAACCTTGTTCAAGTTGGTGATCCCCAACACTCTTCACTTTGGTTGTGTGAGTGAGAGTATCTTATTATTTTGTTCTTGTTCTTATTTTCTTCTATCGTTTTTTCTTCTTATCATTCTTGTTATATTTACTTGTATCTTTGCTTAAGAGTTGTAATTTCATCTACATCTTTCTTTCTACTACCTCAAGTTTATTTGTATCTTTTTGTCAAAAGTTGTATTTTCTATTTCAATTCTCTTCTTCTTCTTTCTCTATATTTATTTGTACTTTCAGTCATTGAGTTGTAACCTTATTTAATCAATATATATTTATTTGTAATATATTGCCTAGAGTTGTAATATTCTTACCTATTTCCATTGAGGCAATCTATTTTTTCCTAACAACAATTGCTTACTTGTGTATGGCACTGACTATTCAGAATCGGCACTGGTCGCGTTTTACTGACCTGAGAGTCAGAAACAGCATGAGCGTCATGAACGCAGAGCCGATAAAAGATTAGATCTAATCAATATCAGCGTTGAATGACTCTAGGAGCATTAATGCTGGACCGACCCAAAGGTCCATGAAAATTATAAGCGCTTTACTAGTCTAGGACTAGTTACTCAGGGCCAGGGCCAAAGGCCTAGGTGACTGTTTTGTCACATGGCTAAGGGAGCGGAATCCCATGTTAGTGACCCTGTGGTCACTCGGTAGGTTTATGTTAGTGACTATTCCATCAAATACCTACCTTGTTTAAGCTAGTGAAAGGATCACTTATTTGTAAATCCCCGATGACCCTATCGTCACATGGCTAATGGGAACGGAACCCACCTTAGTGACTTTTACAACTGCCACTCTTCTATTTAGGCCTATAAGCCCAGCATGGTTAGCGGAACCACCAGTGTTAAATCACTTATCTGATTAGGATTGAGTTGATAGTCATCCACTCAGGAGGGCAGGATTCTTTATCCTGGATACCCATCATTACGTAAACTTATTTGCCTGCTTGAATAGGGCTATATTTGCTAGGCATGCACCTTATGATTTAATGACATGTTATTACTATTCATGAGCATATTGAGTTTTCTTGCTGGGATTTGGCTCACGGGTGTTATGTGGTGCTGGTAAAGGCAAAAGAAAGCTGGACCATCCTTGAGTTGGAGAGCTAAGGTGACGATGTGTACATATGCAGCTGCTCGACCGCCACGGCCGAGGGTTGAAAGAGGAACTAGGGTTAAACCATGTTTTGCCGCTTAGATCGGCTGGTTGTAAATATTTTCTTGTAATATACCTTTAAATTATATTTTTGGGATCCCAATGTATATTGTTGACCGCGTTTTTGGCCAACGACGTGTAGACGTCAAAAACGATAAAAACCTTCAAGAGAAATAAACGACACAAATGATTTTATAGTGGTTCAGCCCCAATATGTTGGTAATAGCCTAATCCACTTAGAGTTGTGATTATAGATCTGCACTCAAGATCAGATGAACCTGAGTAAACTGAGTTTCTTCAGTGCAGATTACAAGAATACAAGAATTCTCTCAAATACAAGTACTCTCTCTCTCTAGAAAATTCAGAATTTGAATCAAAAGTTTCCAAAAGTCCCTTTTTTGATGTCATAAGCCTTGTATTTATAGGCTCAGTATCGTACAGATGATATCTCCCCATAATCGGGATATTTTGCTATTCTCAATATATTTAATTTACAATAAAATATAACAATACACTATATTCATGGGATAAACTGAGAGATTCCCGCGCGAGCCAAGACCGATTCTTGTTGAAGCTGTTTCTGGGATCTTGTGCGTAGCTTTGCTCTATCTAGTCGATCCATATCTCATCCAAGCTGGTCAACCACACCTTCACTGGGTAGACACGCACCTGACTGGGCAGACATGCACTTGACTGGGCAGTCGTGCACCTGACTGGGCAGTCATGCACTTGACTGGGCAGACATGCACTTGGCTAGGCAGACATGCACTTGGCTGGGCAGACTTGCACTTGGCTGGGCAGACATGCACTTGACTGGGCAGACATGCACTTGGCTGGTTAGACATGGTCATGACTGGTCGGACATGGTCATGACTGGTCGGACCTGGTCATGACTGGTCGAACAAGCTCATGCCTGGGCAGACAAACATGTGACTGGTCAGACAAGGGCATGCCTGGGCAGACAAACATGTGACTGGTCGGACAAGGTCATGTCTGGGCAGTCAAGCATGTGACTGGTCGGCCAAGGTCATGCCTGGGCAGACATGACACTTGACTAGCCAGTCAAAATTCTTCACTGGTCTACCGGGTCACTCCCAAGCCAAATCACCCCACCATTCTTTGCCATTTGTCATTTCTATTGCCACGTCATCATTTTCAAATTTTGGTGATAACATTTCCCCCCAAGTTTATTATATGATATACTCACATAATAAACTTTTAATCTAGCCAAATGTTTTTGAGGTCATCCAAAAACTTCCATCCAGTCGGTAATTTTCACTCTTGTAATGAACCCACGATCGAACTTGTCTTTTGATCTTGTTGTTGTGTATTTTGGAATTTAGGGCTTTTGCTTTTCGGAATAGGTTTAGGGGTAAGGCCGATTGGCCATTGCTCTTTCTTTGCTTTTGAATATTTTGATCCGATCGGATGCCTAAGCATGGGCTTGAACTAGGGCCCTCGGCACCTCGGACACGCACCCTCGGATGTTGGAGCTGCTCGGACTAGATCCCTCGGAGCCCTTGGACACGCACCCTCAGACACCCACGCACACACACCATGGGTGCTGGACTCTTTGGACAGCCCCTTAGGCTCCTCGAACACAAGCTCTTCGGACAGCAGTGTCCGCTCGGACGCCACACAACTCCTCGGGTGTCTCGGCACCCTTCGGCTCCTTGGACACAAAGTGTGCAGCTCCTCGGACCAAGCACATAGCTCAGATGAGGCGCAGCTCCTCAGACCCCAGGCGCGCATCTCCTCGGACCAGGCGCACAGCTCCGAGCGGACACCACACGCTGCTCCTCGGACAGCAGGCGCGCATCTCCTCGGACCAGGCGCACATCTTCGAGCGGACACCACACGCTGCTCCTTGGAATCTCTAGGCTCCTCGGACAGCTGCCCACACTTTAGGCGCCTTGTTTGAATCTCCCAAAAGCATTTTGGGAGATCGATTTCTCTCAATCAATCTTGGGAAAAATTGACTTCTTCTCTCAAAGACATTTTTTCACTATGTAGTAAATATTTTTACTTTGCATTCATTTGCTCGTGTTTGTTTGATCCACTCCAGAGACTCATCGATGTTATTTATGCTAAACAACAGAGTTTCCAACTCGATCAGTGATACATGCTTAGCCGACCAGGGAAGTTGTATCTGCTCTCTCGACCAGGAAAACTTTGCACCTGATCAGCTAAACCTTGTATTCGGCTAGTAATTTGCTCTTTATTCTTGTGAAGACAATTGTTGCTTAGCAGCTTTGATATTTCTCTCTTACAGCTGAGTTGTTGGCATTTATACTTTACTTTTCTTTTCTAACTTAAAACATTCTAAGTCTTTTTAGACTTAAAAAGTTATAAGTTTTTTGTGAATAGTAAAGTCACTCTGATGTATGCCTTATATTTTCGCATGAGTACTTAGTTTTCTAACTTAGAAATTTTAGACATTTCATAAGTCCATACTAATTATACTTTCTCACACTCTTATTGCTCTAACATTTTATGAGCATAATGTTTATTGTCACATGAATATCTGCTTCTAACTTGAAATTTTAAAAAATTCCAAGTTACTTAAGCTTTGTCAAATAAGTTAGCTTAATGGCCTTTTTGGACTTCGAAAATTTACAAGTCAGCCTAAAAACAGATATATTAACTCGTGCTCTTATTGCCTGTGTTAAATTATATACCAGTATACCCCATGTGCCCCCCAGGTGATCGAGGGTTGAAAGATCCTTAGTCACTTGCTACTTGACCGAATCTGTTCGAGCAGTTAATTACTCGTGAAACACATAGAATATATGGAAAATATTTGAGCAATTGAACACTGCTTGAATGTATCGAACAGTTGAACACTGTCCGATTTTACCGACCAGTTGAACACTGCTTGGATAACTAACACCCATGCATATTTGTAGCAAGAATCGACCACGTTGCGCGTAGTCTCTTTTATTACTCGTAAATTAAAAAGGACAAAACATGTCTAATAACGAGTCTTAAACAACCAAAATTGTTCAAAAATAAAATGAATGGTTAGCAAATAACCAGCTCATAAACCAAACTTAAATAACAAGTCTAACAACTCGAAATCAAGCTACCACTTTGAAAGCGGTATTTAGAAATAATATATTCACAGACGCTTGCCGTTCCAGTGGCTCCTGATCCTAGCACTCCCGCTCAGCATACTTCTCCTTTGCTTCGTTGCTTTCCTCAGCCAAGTGTGGACCTCCACATATAGTGTCTAAGGTAAAGTCCACAGGTCCGGGCTGCAAGGGTGGAGATCTTTGTCGCTTGAAACCAGGATTGCTGCTACCTCCTTCTCCTTGGGGTGTCTCTGCCCGGTACTTCCTCAACTTGCCTGACCGGAGAAGAAATTCTATCTCATCCTTGAGGTGATTGCATTCATTCGTGTCGTGACCATAATCTCCATGGAAACGACAAAAGTTATTCATGTCTCTCTTCCTCATCTCTTTCCTGATGGGTGGAGGTTTCTTGTAGGGAACCTCTTCATGACTAGCAAGATATATCTCTGCTCGGCTGGTCGAGAGAGTGGTGTAGTTGGTGAACTGAGGCTCATACTTGATTGGCTTTTCATTTGAACTCAACTTTACTTTCTTTTCCTCATGGTGGTCAGACCCGTTATTTCCACGTTTCTTTCCACCATCCCTAGGAGAGTCAGTTGATCCGCCCGGATTGTTTATGCCATTCTCCTCTTTCTCGATTGCATCATCCAATTTCATATACTTGTCTGCTCGGTCAAGAAATTGTTGAAGTGTTGAAATTGGATTTCTATGTATGCTATCCCACAAAGGGCTTCGATAAGTTATCCCAGCAGATATTGCAACCATATTCCCCTCGTCTCCTACATCAGTTGCTCTATTGGATTCTCTCATGAATCTCTGTATATAATTCTTTAGAGACTCATCTTTTCCTTGTTTGATATCTGCCAAGTGGTTGGCATAAACTGGTGGAGTCCGGGCAGTGTTGAACTGTCTACAAAACTCCTTCCTGAATGCTTCCCAAGAGGTAATGGAGTTTGGCTTAAACTTCCAATACTATTCCTAGGCAGTATCCGACAATGTAGTTGGGAAAACTCTACACCGATAATTGTCACTTACTCCGAGCAATTCCATCTGGTCCTCGAATTTCCCAACATGTCTGATGGGATCTGCCTTTTCTGTATATACTGCCAGAACCGGTGCTTTATATTTTACCAGTAGTTGGGCTGCTCTAATCCGGGCACAAAATGGGCTGCCACTCCAGTGGTCTATCGCATCTATCCCGGAAGGTCGTTTTGACAAACCTTGCACTGCAGCTGCTAGTATATCCAGCTAGGCTTGGATGGCTGGTGCCACTGATGAAGTTCCAAGATCTTGACCGCCTGGTCGGGCATTACCATCTGGCGCACTGTCGTCAAGTATTTCTAATTGACTGGCAGGGCGGTCCAGATTTTGCCCTTTGACTGGGACGGTCCTCCTCTTGTTGGTGATAACATCCCTTAGATCCTTCTGGGAAGCATGCTCTCCTGCCCAATTGAGCACCGTACTCTTCGATTTCCCAGAGGGCTTACTACGCGGGACTTGCTCTCTCCTACTATGCTACTGGTCGGGGTGCAATGGAGGCCTTTCGGTACGCCCCGGGCAGTCTTTTCCTCCTTGTTGGTCATTGCCCTCCTTTTCCTTTGACTGGTCGGTGTGATGACTATCAGCCTCATCATGACCATGCCCATCTTTGAATTGTGAAGTCCTCTTCTCTCGAGGAGTATTGGTCTGATCCTGCCTAGGTGGAGTCTTTTTACTGCCCGACCGGTGACTCCCTGATCTAGAAGTCTCTGATCGATGGCTTCTGGAGGGGGTTCTAGAGTGCTCCCTTTGCGTCGAGGCAGTTCTGGATCGGTCCCCATCATCTTCTCGACCAGGGCGGTTACTCCTGCTTCTTCCCGGTCCTCGAGAATCGACTCTGTCAGCGGTCCTTCGACCAATGTTATTATTTCTTGCTCCCTGGGTGGCTGCTTGTGCTGCGGCTTGAGCATTGGCTTGGGCCAATTGGGTAGCCGCTTCTAGAGCAAGTGCTGCTTCACGATGTCTCTGGTTGACCTCCTCCTGTTATTGTTTGAGCTCTTCGCTTCTGGCCTCCATATCATGCCTTTGCTGCTCTAACGCGGCTTTCTGCCTGGCCATCTCTTCAGCGAACGCCTCCTGTCTGGCGTGGAATTGTGCCATCTCCTCCTGGAAAGCCCCCATGGCTTCCTGGAGTTCTTCGACTTCTGGAGTCACGTCCTCGAGCATGACCCTAGGCTCAGTGTCATGGTCTTGTGGGCCAGGACCTTCTGATCTGGCAGGCTCTTTAGAGGAACCTGTCTTCTTGGAGGCCGCATTGGTGTTCTTAGGCGCCATAATGCTACAGGGATCGTCTGTCTTTCTCCTCAGGCACTCAATGAAAGCACAAAAATTTTGATCGCGTTTTTGGCCAACGATGTGTAGACGTCAAAAACGATAAAAACCTTCAAGAGAAATAAACGACACAGATGATTTTATAGTGGTTCAGCCCCAATATGTTGGTAATAGCCTAATCCACTTAGAGTTGTGATTATAGATCTACACTCAAGATCAGATAAACCTGAGTCAATTGAGTTTCTTCAGTGCAGATTACAAGAATACAAGAATTCTCTCAAATACAAGTACTCTCTCTCTCTAGAAAATTCAGAATTTGAATAAAAAGTTTCCAAAAGTCCCATTTTTGATGCCATAAGCCTTGTATTTATAGGCTCAGGATCGTACAGATGATATCCACCCATAATCGGGATATTTTGCTATTCTCAATATATTTAATTTACAATATTATTCAAAATATAACAATATACTATATTCGTGGGATAAACTGAGAGATTCCCGCGCGAGCCAAGACCGATTCTTATTGAAGCTATTTCTGGGATCTCATGCGTAGCTTTGCTCTATCTAGTCAATTCATATCTCATCCAAGCTGGTCGACCACACCTTCACTGGGCAGACACGCACCTGACTGGGCAGACATGCACTTGATTGGGCAGTCGTGCACCTGACTGGGCAGTCATGCACTTGATTGGGCAGACATGCACTTGACTGGGCAAACATGCACTTGGCTGGGCAGACTTGCACTTGGCTGGGCAGACATGCACATGACTGGGCAGACATGCACTTGGCTGGGCAGACATGCACTTGGCTGGGCAGACATGCACTGGGCTGGGCAGACATGCACTTGGCTGGTCGGACATGGTCATGACTGGTCGGACATGGTCATGACTGGTCGGACCTGGTCATGACTGGTCGGACAAGTTCATGCCTGGGCAGACAAACATGTGACTGGTCAGACAAGGTCATGCCTGGGCAGACAAACATGTGACTGGTCGGACAAGGTCATGTCTGGGCAGTCAAGCATGTGACTGGTCGGCCAAGGTCATGCCTGGGCAGACATGACACTTGACTGGCCAGTCAAAATTCTTCATTGGTCTACCGGGTCACTCCCAAGCCAGATCTCCCCACCATTCTTTGCCATTTGTCATTTCTATTGCCACGTCATCGTTTTCAAATTTTGGGGATAACATATATAATAAACGTTCTAATGAAACGTTATATCTTAACCAAAATTTTTAATCCCTAAACCGCTAATCACACTTAGTTATACGATTATGGCCAAATGACTCGATTAGTGAGTTTAGCACTGTTTATAATGCGCACCGTAACGGTCCCTGGAGTTTAGGGCGTTACAAACGTGGTGGTAGATGCCTTAAACCGAAAGGGTCCGGGATAGATATATAATGCGAGACAGATATCCAGAGAGTTGCCAGAGGATATGGCCAGAGCTGGTATAGAGTTGCTGGTGGGCCAGTTGGCAAATATCATGCCACAGTCTACGCTGTTAGAGATGATAAAGGAAGGTCAGCTGGGTGATTCCCAACTGACAAAGATCAGAGAGGACGTTCTAACTAGAGTTTCTAGGGATTATACAGTGTTAGATATGGGCTTGATGAGATACAAGGGTCGCATCTGTGTTCCGATGGACGCTGTTATCAGACGGGAGATTCTAGATGAATTTCATACTACTCCTTACTCCTTGCATCCAGGCACCATGAAGATGTATCAGGATGTGAGATCATTGTATTGGTGGCCTGGGATGAAAATGGGTGTGATAAAATATGTGGCTAAGTGCTTGACATGTCAACAGGTCAAGGCTGAGCATCAAAGACCAGCAGGGCTATTACAGCCTCTGGACATCCTAGAGTGGAAATGGGAGGACATTACGATGGATTTCGTGGTGGGGTTACCCAGGACCGTGGGTCAACATAATTCAGTGTGGGTTATCATGGATCGATACACCAAATCAGCTCACTTCTTACCAGTAAGGACAACGTATACGGTAGACTAGTACGCATATCTATATGTGAGAGAAATAGTGCGCCTTCATGGGGCTCAGAGATCGATCTTGTCAGATTGGGACCCCAGATTTACTTCCAAGTTTTTGGGAAGTTTGCAGAAGGCCATGGGTACACAGTTGAAGTTTAGTACTACTTATCATCCTCAGACAGATGAATAATCTGAAAGGACGATCCAGATATTGGAAGACATGCTGCGAGCATGTGTGCTAGACTTTGGTGGGTCCTGGAGTAAGTATTTGCCTTTGATAGAGTTTTCCTACAATAACATCTACCAATTGACCATTGGGAATGCTCCTTATGAAATGTTGTATGGTAGGAAATGCAGGTCTTCTATTTATTGGGATGAAACAAGAGAAATGAGATACTTGGGTCCTGAGGCATTTCAAAGGACCAATGAGGCTATTGAGAAGATCAGAGCTTGGATGCTCGCTTCTCAAAACAGACATAAAAGTTATGATGATCCTAAACGTAGGAATGTGGAGTTCCAAGTGGAAGACTATGTCTTCCTTAGAGTCTCAACATGGAAATGGGTGAGGAGATTTGGGAAGAAGGGCAAGCTGAGCCCTAGATTTGTAGGACCATTTGAGATCCTAGAAAGGATTGGTCAGGTGGCTTATAAATTGGCCTTACTTTCGACACTGTCGGCCGTACACGATGTATTTCATATTTCGGCCCTTCAGAAATATGTGTCAGACGTGACTCATGTGTTGAGTTACGAGGATCTGGAGCTTGAGGCAGATCTCTCCTATGAGGAACAACAAGTCCATATACTTGACAGGAAGGATGAGATCCTGAGAAGCAAAACTATACCTCTGCTTAAGGTATTATGGAGGAATAGTAAGGTCAAGGAAGCGACCTGGGAGCTGGAGTCAGATATGCAGAGTCAGTATCCTGAGCTGTTCAGGTAAAATTTCGAGGACGAAATTTCTGTAAGGAGGGGATAGTTGTAACATCCCAAATTCCCTAATATGGCTTAGTGCCTTGATTAGGGGGGCAAAAGGGCAATAATTTTTTATGGTATTATTATGTGATAATATGCATGATTATGTGAGTTATATTATTATATAACTAATATTTCATGTGTTAAGTGTGTTAAATATGTGTGTGGGTCGTTTCTTATTAGAATGACATTTTCGTAATTTTGACCCGTTAGTTTTATATTTGAATATATGGTTATATATTTGTGATATATGATGAGACCACATTATTATGTGGATATATTTAGATTATTCGGCATGAGACGATCCTATCGAGCAAAGTAGCGGTTTGGTCATAATGGGGTTAAAACCTGGCTCGGGGCGAGCCTAGGGGTAATTTGGTAATTTAGCGCATTACCGAGAATTTTGGGTAATGGGAATTTTATTTGGAGATATTTTAGACTTATTTAAAGAACTGGGGAGTTGTGGTGGTAAAGGACCAAAATAGCCTTAAGGGCATCAAATGGCAAGTTATAGGCTTAAGGGCAAAAGGGTCATTTTGGGGTTAATTTAATGACTTTGTCACTAACCCTTGGTTGAAGGAAACCATAAAGACAGCAGGCAAATAGAGCATGTTTTCCTCTCTCTACTGGTTTATACTTTATCATTCTAGCTCTTGAATGGTTGATTGAAAAGCTTGGGTTTTTGAAGATTTTGACCTAGGAAATTGTTAGGGTAAAGCTAGGAAGCTATCTCAGTTATTAAGGTAAGGATTCTGACCTTAACCTCCTTGAATTTCTGATTTGTTTTGCTGAAGTTCTTGGTGTTCTTGAGTTTAAAAACTCAAGTGTTGATTTTGAGTTTTGAAGTATTGTGTTTTTGAACTATGTTGGAGGTATTATAGCTGTTTTGTAGTTTGTTTCTGGGTTTGGGACAGGTTTAGGATCCTTTTTGAGGTTTGAGACTTGGAGAACACGAAGAGAAAAACCCAAAAATTGGGTTCTCTGTCTTTGGCGCTACAACGCCAATGGGTCACTGTCTTTGGCGCTATAGCGCCCCGTGGATGGCTCTACAGCGCGGGTTGGGCTGTCAGGTTGACGTTTCTGACTTTGGTGCCATTGCGCTTGGTAGGCGGTGCCGTAGCGCCGTAATATTTTTCAGGGCATGAATTTTTGTACTTTTTGGGGTCTTGGCCCGAGGGCTCGGGGGACGATTCCACCACCCTGTTTGGTGAGATTGGAGGTCCCGAGAGCGCGGGATTGGTCCCAGGATGTGATTATGGAACTTAAACTCATTGAAACACCTTTTATGGTTCTGACTAGGTTACCACTAGGGAGCGGGACAGGATCGTGCTCAAAGGTCATTTTTATATATAACTTGTGCTTGGACCAAAGGTAGGAAAACTGCACCCACTACGTGACATACATGATTAGGGCTTGGCCCGAATGCTGAATATAGTTTTGATTGGGCATTGGCCCCTGTAAATGTGCATGATTATTGTTGTGCCTGTGATTATTGATGAAGCATGTTGAGTGCTCTATATATAGATGTTTGTTATATGATGAATGCTTGTTAGCATTATATACTTGAGAAAAGCATTGACTTATTAGTCAAGGATGGCAATAGCGCTGGCCGTAAAGCATTAACTTGTGAGTCAAGGGCAACAATAGCGCGCTGAGCACTGGTCGATATGATTAGACCTAATTAAGAGTGCATTACAAGCTTGCCCGACCCAATGGTCGTAGAAAACTAAAGCGCCAGGTACTCTGGGCCAGCTCCAAGGCTGGTTATTCAGAAGATAGGGCAATGGGCCCTAGGGTGACTTATTAGTCCCAGATCCTAGGGCGCTGAGACCCCAGTGTGACTTATTAGTATGGGCCCCGATATGAATCACTTAATCATTTCTTTAGGGCATTTTGGTCCATATGACAATGTAGTTATTTACATGAATGGTATGAATGCATGAGTATGGTTATTACTTCTGGTCATGTTTATTATGATTTAGAAATGTGTTAATCATTGCTTATGAGCATGTTAAAGTTTTCTTGATGGGCCTTGGCTCACGGGTGCTTTGTGGTGCAGGTAAAGGGGAAGGAAAGTTGGACCAACCATGAGTTGGAGAGCTTAGGTGGCAACGTGTACATATAAGGTCGTTTGACCACCACGGCCAAGGTTTCTCAGAGGAACTACGGTTTAACCCTATTTTTTCCACTTAGGTCGGCGGATTGTAACTTTTGAATTGTAATGACCATTTTGGAACTATAAACAACTTGTAAACGTTTGTTATGGGATTCCATGTACAGTTTAACATTTTAAATAAAATACCCATTCCTTTTAACTGAAATTTTTAACCCCGGACCATTAATTACATTTAGATGCACGTTTATAGCCTAATGACTCATTTAGCGAGTTGAACACTATTTAAACACACACAATGTAATGATCTTGGCTAACCAGGGCATTACAGTCCTGAGGTTCCTACTCTCACTGCTGCCAAAACTGCTAGAAAGAAGTATGACAATTGGATCTTATCTAACAATAAGACCAAATATTATATGTTTGCTATTATGAGCGATGTGCTCAGAAAGAAGTTTGAAACTGTTGAAACAACCTATGATATTTGGGAATCTCTACAAGGCATGTTTGGCCAACAATCTGATAAGTGCATACATGATGCTACTAGAAGCTTCATGGATATGAAAATGAAGAAAACTGTTTTTGTCAGAGAACATGTCTTAGACATGATCAACATATTGCATGATGCAGAAATCCATGGTGCGACCATTGATGAGAGAACTCAAGTAAGTGTGATACTTGAATCTCTCACACCAGCTTTTGCGGCATTCACTACCAACTATGTTATGAACAATTTGGAGTACAACATGACCCAACTGCCGAATTAGTTGCAAACTTTTGAATCTCTATAAAAAAGTTCCACTAAAGTTGAGGAGGCAAATGTTTCTGAATCCAAGCCTTCCTCTTCAAATGGTAATTCAAAGAAGAGGAAGGGTGGCCAAGGAAAGAACAAGAAAAATGACAAACAACCAGAGAAGACCAATAAATCTTTCAAGAAGAATAATTATGCAAAGAACTCCAAAAAGAAGGCACTGAAAGGAGCATGCTTTCATTGTGGAGTTGACAATCATTGGAAAATGAATTGTTCTAAGTACCTGGCTGAACTGAAAGACAAAAAGAATGGTAAATTTGATTTGCTTGTGTTTAGAATCTTGTTTAGTGGAAGGTGATTTTTCATCTTGGATAGTTGATTTCGGAGCCACCAATCATGTTTTCTTTTCTTCACAGAGTCTTAGTACTTCGAGGAAGCTGGCTCATAGAGAGGTGACCATGAGAGTTGGAAGTGGACAGGAGATCTTGGCATACAACAGTAAATAATATTCTCAAGTATCTTAGACATACTAGAGATTACATGCTTGTGTATTCAGGTGGAGACCTGAACCCCACTGGATATACTGATTCTGATTTTCAATCACACAAAGATATTCGAAAGTTACATCTGGATCAGTTTTCACACTTGGAGAAGGTGTTGTAGTTTGGAGAAGTATCAAACAATCCAGTATTGCAGACTCCACCATGGAAGCTGAATACATACCAGCTTGTGAAACAACTAAAGAGGCTATGTGGCTTAAGAAGTTCTATATTGATCTAGAAGTTGTTCCAGGTATGGATCGACCACTTATTCTATAACGCCCTGGTTACTCCAAGACTGTTACTGTGAACTTTAAACAGTGCTTAACTCGCTAAATGAGTCATTTGGTTATAAATGTGCATCTAGGTGTTATTAATAGGCTAAGGTAAAAAAAAAATCTTAATCAAAAGGAATGGATATATTTTATTTAAAACATAAAATTGTACAAGGGCCCATATAAGCGTTTACAAAGTTATTTACAATCCAAAATGGTAATTACAGTGTAAAAATTACAACCCGCCGACCTAAGCGGAAAAAATAGGGTTAACCCCTAGTTCCCCTGAGAAACACATTGGCCGTGGCGGTCAAGCGGCCGCATATGTACACATCGCCAGCTAAGCTCTCTACTCAAGGTTGGGTGAGCTTTTCTTTCCCTTTACCTGCACCACATAGCACCCGTGAGCCTAGGCTCAGCAAGAAAACTCATTACTGCATGTATTCAATATCAACAGATGATTATGATAATCATACCGAGGCTTGCAACCCAATCAGATAAGTAAAGATCAACAAAGATTCTAATAATCATGCTGGGGCTTGCAGCCCAATTAGATAAGTGACTATTAAGTCATACTCTGAATAGGTGACTAATAAGTCTATCTCTAGGGCTGTGCACCCTAATCAAATAAGTGACTATTGACTCACACACTGTGAAGGTGGCTAATAAGTCAGCCTCTAAGGATTTGTTCCCTGTATATATGACTAATAAATCCATCTCCAGTGTTTTGCTCCATAAATAAATAACTAATAAGTCCATCTCTGGGGATCCACTCCCTAAGCCACGTGACATGTCGGTCACCTTAGCATTTTGGCTCTGGCTCTAAGTAACTAGCCTTTAGACTAGACAAGAACTTTTGTTTTCATCGAACTTAAGGTCGGCCAAGTATTTCATGCTTATGTTGATAATGCTAATGTCGATTAGATCTAATCTTTTCGGCTTGCGTTAAACACGCTAATACCGTTCTTGACTCATAGGTCAATTCCATACGACCAGTGCTCAGTACTACTGCCGAACTTGACTAATAAGTCATAGCTTCATAATCAATACTGACACCATTGCCTAATTCTAACTAATAAGTCAGTACCATTCACAGATAAGCAAGACTGCTAAGCATTTACAATGCAATCAATGTCCACATATAGATCACTCAACATGCCTCATCAATAACTATGCATGTGACATACTGGGTGCAGTTTTCTTACCTATGGTTCGAGCGTGAAATAATAAAAGAACGACCCTTGAGAACGATCAGTCCTTTGATCCATTAGCAGTCACCTAGTCATAACCAAATAAACTCCCATCAATAAAATGAGTAATAAAAGGTTCCCGGACTAAGACCTAGCCTCCAGGACGTCGAATCCTACTAAATCGGGTAGTAGGAACGATCCCGAGGCCTAAGGTTTGAGTTCCAATGATTAAAACACAATTCTGGCCAAAAATTCCCTTAAGCGTCGCGGCCCCACCCAGACCTGCGCTGCGGCCCACCGCCTCCCTACAGAGGCCAAACCCAATCTGCCTATGCCTAGCACTGCGACGCTCCTACCTTGCGCCGCGACCCTAACTGCCCAGATAGCAAGCCTCCTCCTTCATTAAGCCTGGGTCGGCCCGACCATGAACCCAACCAAAAACCTCATTTTTCCTCTTTTAAATCCTTCCAAAACCTACTCAAACATCTCTAAATCCAAAATCAAAATTCCCAAACATCCCGATGATCCAAAACTATCAAAACCCAAGGCTCAAACAATTCAAAAACTAATCAACACATAAAATCCAATTCAAATCTTAGAAACTCAAAAATTAAAAACTTAAAGCTTGAATTACCTCAAATTAAGTCGTTTCTCGCTAAATCCTCCAGTTAATAAGCTTCTAATTTTTCCTAGAATCGTTATGCCTCGATCCTCGCTTGAATCCGAGTCCTTAAACTCAAGTTTCCTTTGAAAATGCGACGAACAGTAAAAAGGAATAACGGGAGAAAGAGAAAAGGTGTTTGAACGTAGTTTTCCTTCTGACAGGTTACTTCAACCTTAAGTAACCTCAAGTAAATCCTAATGCTCGGGGTCCCAAAAACGCCCTCCAGGGTAAAATAGTCAAAATTCTCAAAATTTCCTCCTGATCTCACTAACTCCCAATATATCATAAAATAATTATTCTCATTATCCAATATCCCAATAATTGACCCCGTTATGACAAAACCGCTAAATTACATCATAGGATCGTCTCATGTCGAATGGCTCGAACATATCCACATAATAATGTGGCCTCATCAATACCTCACCAACATGCATGAAAATATACAAATATGCTCTCAACAGGCCAAATTACCAAAATAACCTTTAATGAAAAGTGGACCCACATGCATGCATTTATCATCATATAATCATATAACTCACATAATAATTTTTTAATCACGTAATTGCATAATAAATCAATTATGGCACTCCTGGCCTTCTAATCCAACCATTAAACCTCATTAGGGATTTTGGGGCATAACATATTCTGTATTGTGATAACACTGGGGCGGTAGCTAAGTCACAAGAGGGGAAAGCACATCGAGTGGAAATATCACTTAATACGAGAGATAGTCAACCAAGGAGATGTTACTGTCTTGAAGATTGCCTTTGAATATAATCTTGCAGATCTGTTCACAAAGACTTTATCTATTAAATCTTTTCAGGGTCATGTAGGAAGCATGGGTTTAAGGGAAATGCCTCATTTGCTTTAGGGCAAGTGGGAGATTGTTGGGAATTGTGCCCTTAAAGCAATTGTAATAGACAATGATTTTAATAAAATAAATAAATGAATTATTGTATATATGTAGCTTATGTACTATATTATTACTAATACTATTAAGTAAATATCATAAAATTCCCACGTTCATCTATGTGGTCTCAATCTCATATTGATATGAGAGGATCGAGATTGAGATAATGAACTTAAATAGTTCGTAGTAAAATAAAGTTATGGAATCTTTAGATTAATTACTGCTAGTACGGTCCACTAGTATTATGAATACATGTGACCTAGATCCGGGTTACTAGTGTAGTAGGACACTTTAGTGGAGGTACTTTGCATGCTGAGAGTATGTAGAACTGGACCAGATGTGATTTATTAATACTTGTTTATATACGGTTTCATAGTATTATAAAACACATCAAATGATGATCATATACAAACTAATCTTAATCCTGAAGTTACTATGAACTCCTACATATGTTACGTGATCCTTTGATTCATGTGCTACGGTTTGTCAGAATGATCAGGCTAATAACTATTATTTTGGGGACTCAATGATGTATATGGCTGGGGACATAGCTTAACAAACATGGAATCTATACCTTCTTATAGATTGAATGATGATTCCTTATTGGGTTGACTTTTGGAACTGAAAAAGTTATTGACGTCAAATTCATAATTAGATTATGAATTAACCTTCACTAGTAAAGTCAATGGTACATTAGGAATCAAGATATAATTAAAAGGGTAAAACGGTAATTTTATTCCCACTTATTATGAATCATCAATAGATGATTAATTTGTATGTAATGATTATATCAATGGACACTTTAAGGTTACAATAAAGTACTCAGTAAATATATGTCTTTAATTCTCAAGAGTTCAGTCTCATATTTATAGTGGAATAATCATGAGATTAATAAATATGATTATTGAATCAAAGAGTATTGGTTAATAATCTTTTATTTACTGGAGGTTGGAATTATTGGTCCATAGGTCCCCGGGGCGGCTCTATCAACACTAATCAAGGTAAGAGTTGATACAAGTGTTAAACTGTGACTGAGCTATTTAAGAGAATATTTATTCTTCGGAATAAATGTGAAATTATGTGATAATTGAAGTTACACAATTTATTATTGCATTTGTGAAATTTTCGAAATTGTATAGAAATAGAATAAATTGATTTTAATCAATTATTTTATTTAAAGTGTGAATAGATAAATATGGATAGTCAAAAATTGGTTTTGATTATTATATTTATTTAATTAATAATAAGATGATAGTAGAAATTCAAATTTTGAATTTTGAATTTTGAAATTTAAGTTGTTATCTTTTCCTTAAAAAGATGATACATTATTTGGATTTCTAATTATTAATTAATTAAAAGAAAAACACATGAAAAAAAATCAAATCTCATTTTCAAGGATATGCCACACGCATAGGGCTTGGATTGCTCTATGCGTGTGGCACTTATGATGTTATCAGATATTGGTTTTTATTTTTAATTAATTAACAAAATATTTTAAAAGGGGTTTTAAAATGGAATGTTAGACTTTGTCTATTATCATTATTATTATTATGAAAGATGATAATTTTTATTTACTATTATTATTATGATAATAATTTCTATATATTCTATATGATAGAAAATAGAAGCAACAAGTCTTAACAAGTTTTTATAGAGAAGAAAAACTATCATCTTTTTTCACAAAAGAAAAACCATTTCTCTCTAGCCTATAATCAAAAGTCTCATGAGTTGAGAATACTTTTGATTCACAAAATTGATCATTGTTCTCTATGCGCCCACCCACATCTTGAGGTGTAGAGAATGTCTTGGAAGATTTAGGTGTGAGTGCTCTAGCAAAGATGGGAATATCGAAATATATACGAAAAGATTCAAGGATTCTTGATAGGCTACAAGAGGTAAATTGTTTCGTATTATTTTTCACATACATATTATATATTGATTAACATATTACATATTAAAGGATCCTCGTATAAAGTTGTTTATATAAAAAAAATTTGTTGTATATCATTACCGCAATTTCTACTACACATTAGAAACTGTTCCTAACATTCTCAACATTCCTCTGCCAGCTAATGCTACTACTGATGGCTTGTTGTGGATAGGAGAGAAAAGTGGGAAATTTACCACTAAATCGACTTGCAGGATAATTAAAGGATCCCAATTGAGTCCGTAAGCAACTAATAACTGGAAATGGATATAGGGGTCTAAGATTCACCAAAGACATTATGGCAAGAGATGCAAGACTCCCTCCTCATGAGATTCAAACTAAACTCTCTCTTCAAAATTAACGATGATAGGTGTCCTCTGTGAATGGAGGAATCAGAAACATCCTTACATTTATTGTGGGAGTGTAGGTTTGTCGTTGCAGTATGGTTTGGCTGTGCTTGGGGTCTTAGGATAGAATTGCTAAAATTCTCGAATTGGAAAGATTGTATAAGCTGGTTTAAGCAAGAAGTTAACCGACCACACGGATTGGATTTCAATGAATTCCTAATGGGTGCTTCGATCATCCTGGAAGCTATTTGGAAAACAAGAAATGAAATTGTTCATACTGCAAAGCATACTGATATCAAACAAGTAATGGATAAACCTCCTTTAAAATTCGAGAATTTATGTAGCTGAAAGCAATTCCATGTTCTCAATGGCATGAATGGAGACCTCCCCGTGAAGGGTAGATATTGTGTAATACTGATATCTTGATACATCCATCATTCACAAAGCTCACAAACCAAAGTAAAGAAATAAACCAATTAAAACCAATCTGCATATAGCGAAACGTCTACAACCACATTCTATGCATAGGAAAAAACTTTTGAGCTTATCTAACAATTCTAAAGAAAATTCCTTGATCAAATGGTTCATTAGCCATTGCGAACCCTTGCTATCTTGCGAAATCCATAAGTCGCTTGTACTTAGCACCTTCCAGAGCTCTATCTTATACATGTTTCCACACCGCTTGAAGTTCTTCCTGCATCCTTCTTGAGGAAATTGTATCTCTAAATACTTTGTACTTCTTCTTACAGCTTAACAGTCCTCCTTCCCAGACCACGTCTTGAATGCGCTAATTGACCATCACACAATGGTCCACTAACTTTTCGATGCTCCATTCCGCAATGTTGCATCCTTATCCTTCGTACCTTCCTTATCATTCTTGAAAGCTTCCTTCTTTGAGTCTTGTTCAAGCGAACCTTAGGGAATTTAAGCACACAAGCCATACTAGCTACTCTATACATGTAGATAAGGCACTAAAACACGTAAGACAAATAGTCACATAACCAAAACAAACTCAAATAAAGCTTACAATGCAATAAGTCGAACTTGCTTCAGCGGCGAGAGTACATGTCAGGATAGTCTACAGGAAATAAAACCATCTCTGATACCAACTATAACGCCCCAATTTCTTGAAGCGTTAACTGATTGTTACAATAATTGATTTTGAAATAAAAACACCCATTTAATAGAAAATCCATCGTAAATAGAAACCAAACGTTTAAAAGAATGAAACTCCGTAGTTTCGTAGTTATCGTAAATAAAGTAAAATAAGACAAACTTTTAATCGCGACAATAAAACTAAAACATCATTCCAAAATACTTAATAAATATCATTAGTAGGCCCGTTACATCATTGACATGTACGCCCTCCACCAAAGCTCTCTAAAAAAAATATTTTAATAAGAAAATATATTTACTATTATTTTAGTAAAATAGATTTTTTATTTTTAAATTATTGCTAAAAATTATTAAATATCTTTTCTTATTAAAATATATATTTTTTATTTCTTTTTCTTTTGTTTTTTTCTATTTTTACTTCTTTTTTTTTTCTTATTTAATTTTAAATATTAAGAAAAGATTATAATTTTTAAATGGAGGAGAAGAAAGAAGAAAAGACAAAAGAAGTAAAAAAATAGGTTTTATAATTATTTTTTGAAATATTTTTTATTTTTAATTATACATGTGGCAGTGATATGACAATATCAATACTTGGTTAGCCATGTAGGATGAAAACTAATAGAAGAGATACAATAAGGTAACGGTAATAGTTTGAGGGGAATTTAAAACAACATGAAAAGTTCAAGGGACACAATAAGTATTAGTAATAGTTTAGGGAGCAAAAATCCTATTTATTATTTAATTAATTGGATAATTAATAAAACTTGGGGGGTATTTTGGTCCTTTTTTAAAAAAATTGACCGAAATCGGGTTCAAGGTATTATTATGTTTGATTTTGCAAAATACAGGGTTCAAATTGTAATTTTTCAAAACAGAGGGTGTGATCGATAACTTTTGCACAACACATGGTCTAAAATGGTATTTTCCCTTAATTAAATCCTTATTCAAATTAACTATTTACAATTTGAACATTGATTTAATATTATTTATTAATATTAACAGTAATATATCAATATTAATAAATTTTCCTGGAAGAATAGAAAATCTCTTTTCAACCCAAATTCTTAAATCATGTAAATATCAATAAATTGACCTAGTCAACTTGATATTCATAATTGATAATTAAATCAATTGTTTGAGACTATTAGACTTGATTTAATCAAAGATGACGTGAAGATCATGGATTCATGAATACAAGCTACAATAAGTTCCCGTGAGTCTATTTATTAAATAAACCATCTCACTACTTATTAATTTCGAATGACTCCAGTATAGGCTCGAAATTGAACTCTTGATTCATAGAACGTATTTCCCATAATGTAAATACACTATCCATTATTATAATCATTACCGTCTGTCAATCCTTTATTGATGACTTAGTAAGGAGCCAATGAATTTTATCGTTTTACCCTTCATTTGTATTTTATCCTTAACTCCCACTAAGTCTCTTGTAAATGATAAATCTTTAAACTTAATTACAGATATGAGTGCTCAATCATTTAGCCATTTAGACTAAGCTATTAAGGAAATCATATTTTCACTTCTTACACAGAGTGTTATAAATTTCATACCTATGATAGATACTCTCATTCAATTATACTATTGAATCTCCAAGATGTAAGTATAGGCCATGCCGTAGGGACAAGCTTTTAATGAACAAGTCAAAAGACTCGGATAATATAATTAATAGAAATATTATTACTTAGAATTTAGATTGACTTGACCTATGATCAACGTTGTGATGCTGATTATATTCGATAACAACGAAACTTAATTATCTATCAATAATCTGTGTCGATCCTAGTCCGATGTAACAAGATATTGCATTCGTTCTTATCTTCTTGGTCAATGTCTTGGATAAGTCATCACACCATTGTGTAAGTAAATTATATCGTATATTACCATATCAATAAAAATCCTATGCACTAATTTAATCTTAGGACTAATTCTTTTGAACATATAATTACAATTATAATCCACTGTAACATAGTCACTATAAGTGTAACTATACATGTAACGTCCCAAATTTCCTAATAAGGCTCAAGACCTTGATTAGGGGACCAAGATGACAAATTACGAATTATGTGATTATATGATATTTATGTGTATTATTATGTGATTATGTGAGTTATATTATAATATGACTTCTTATGCATATTTAGGTGTATTAAATATGTATGTGGGCCCATTTCTGTTTAATTGGGCAATTTTCATAATTTGGCATGTTTTGGGTATATTTGACATATATGTGATATATGTGTGGGACCACATTATTATGTGAGTATATTTGGGTTACTCGACACGAGACGATCCTAGGAAGTAAGCTAGTGGGAAAGTCACAACGGGATCTATACTTGACTCAGAGTGAGTCAATGGGTATTTTGGGTATTTAGCACATTACTGAGATATTGGGTAATGGGAATGAATATTTGATGATAATTGAGAGTTAGTGAGATTAGGAGGGAATTTTGACTATTTTACCCAGGGGGCATTTTTGGGACCCCGAGCACTAGGATTTGCTAGAGGTTACTTAAGCTCGAAGTAACCTGTCAGAAATATAAAAGAACGTTGAGAACATTCTCTCTCTCTCTCTCTCCCGTTCCCTTTTGACACTGTTCACATTTTCGAATGAAACTCGAGTTTTAGGACTCAGATTCAGACAATGATCGAGGCATAGCAATTATAGGGAAGATTAGAAGCTTATTAGCCGGAGGATTTAGTGGGAAAACAACTCAATCAGAGGTAATCCGAGTTTTAAGTTTTAAGTTTTCGAGTTTCAAGCTTTGATTGGATTTTAGTTTTTGATGAGTTTTAGGATGGTTTGAGACTTGGGTTTTAATGGTTTTGGATAATTGGGATGTTTGAGAACTTTGATTTTGGGATTTTGAGATGTTTGGATAGGTTTTTGGAAGATTTTTAAATGTAGAAAACAAAGGTTTTTGGCTGGGTTCGTGGTTGGGCCGCGGCCCTGTTCTTGGGTGTCGCGGCCCAGGCTTGAAGAAGGAGGAGGTTTGCTGATGGGCAGTTAGGGCTGCAGCGCAAGGCGCATGCAGAGAAGGGGCTCGGCCTCTGTTTGAAGGCAGGCCGTGGTTCAGATCTGGGGGGGCTTCAGTGCTTAAGGGCAGTTTTGCCCAGATTTGGTGTTTAGTCGTGGGAACTTAACTCTAAGGGCTCGTGATCGATCCTACTACCAAGTTGGGTAGGATTCGACGTCCCGGAGGCTAGGACTTGGTCCGAAAGTATTTATTTACTCGTTTTGATGGGATTTTTATATTATGGTTGTGACTAGGTTATCGCTAGGGGCTTGGAAACAGGATCGTGCTTAAGGGTCGTTTATTGGCAACCTGTGCTTGGACCAAAGGTAAGAAAATTGCACCCAGTATGTGATGCATGTGATGCATATGATACATGTGGTTATGGCATGACATAAATGTTAAATATGGAATTGATCAGAGTTTGAGTCTCTGTAATTGTGCACGATTATGATTATGCTTGTGATTATTGGTTAAGCACGTTGAATGCCTTATATCTGGATATTTGACATATGATATATGTCTGTTTGCATTACCTCATTGAGGAAGCACTGACTTATTAGTCAAGGAATGACAATGGTGTTTAGTATTGGTTGTAAAGTTCTGACTTATCAGTCATGATCAGCAGTAGTACTGAGCACTGGTCATATGGTATTAGATTATGAGTCAAAAGTGGCATTAGCTTATTTAACACAGGCCGAAATGATTAGATCTAATCAACATGAGCATTAAATGCTTTCCTAACCTATTGGTAGAAGAAAACTAAAGCGCTTGTCTAGTCTAAAGGCTAGTTACTCAGAGCCAGGGATAAAAGGCCCAGGTGACTGAAACGTCACATGGCTTGGGGTGTAAAACCCCAGAGAGACTTATTAGTCATCTATCCAGAGAGACTTATTAGTCATCTACCTCAGAGAGAGAGAGAGACTTATTAGTCATCTACCTCAGAGAGAGAGACTTATTAGTCATCTACTCAGAGTGCAGGACTCCACAATCATTTATTTGTATCTGCCTGCATGCATGAATAAGGTTATTACTGCTAGGCATGCTTATTATGATTTGGTGGCACATTATTGTCTGCTTATGAGCATGTGTTTGAGTTTTCTTGCTGAGCCTCGACTCACGGGTTCTATGTGGTGGAGGTAAAGATAAAAGAAAGTTGGACCATCCTTGAGTTGGAGAGCTTAGGTGACGATGTGTACAATTGCAGCTACTCCACTGCCATAGCCGAGGGTTTAAAGAGGAACTAGGGTTAAACCCTATTTTGTCGCTTAGGTCGGCTGCTTGTAATTTTTTTATTGTAATTAACCTTTAAAATATATTTTGGGATCCCAATGTATACAGTAAACGTTTTAGTGAAACTTTGTATCTTTGACCAAAATTTTTAACCCTAAGCCGTTAATCACATTTAGTTACACGATTATAGCAAAATGACTCGTTTAGTGAGTTTAGCACTATTTGAATACACAACGTAATGGTCCCTGGGTAGTAGGGCGTTATGAGATCTCAGTGATCAGGAAAGAAGAGTTATCAATGTATTCGGTACCTCTAGTTTAGGAAAGGGGTTCCGAAGTGCTGCGATACGTCATTGGGGCAAGAAAGAAAATTGGAAATTTTACCCAAAATGCACTCAGTGCAAGGGGCATTATCTGAAGGAACGTCAAGCAAAGGCATGTTTCTTTTGTGGAATGGTTGGGCACCTCATTAAGGATTGCCCAAGACTAAGGACAAATGAGGAAAAGGGGGCGGACAGCTCGACTCCAACTTGAGAGTTCGCTCTGATGCAGTCAGAGTCAGAGACTGAGACTGAGACTAGGGCTAGTTCCTCAGTGGTGGCAGGTCAGCTTTCTAGTTTTGATATTTGTATTGTGTTGACTAGTTTTGGTTCTTTGCCTGTTGCATCTAGAGAGGTATAGACCTGATATGCAGATTACATGGTTATGTTGTGATGAGAATGTGGTACTCTATTGGTAATTTTAAGAGATGGGTTAGGTTATGATGAGAAGGGACTCATCAGTTGACTTGATAGGGTCGGTTATGACTGTCTTCGATATGATCCTAGATATAGATTGGTTAACCAAGTATGGGGCATTGTTAGATTGCAAGGAAAGAATGGTAACTCTTGGGTTTGAGGGTGAGAAACCCTTGTATTTGTTGGTGTAATGCCCCGAATTCTCCGATGTGGTTTAATGGCGGGATTAGTAGGCCGGGAGGGCCATACTTGCTTAATTAAGCCATTAAATGATATTATGCATGTATATGTGAATTATATTATAATATGATGTTAAATGCATGCATGTGGGTCCACATTTTAATTACAGGGGTGTGATGGTAATTTGGCCCGTTGAGGGTAAAATTGTATATTTGTACGCATGTCGGTGATATATGTTGAGACCACAT
The DNA here is from genome assembly GCF_963169125.1 of Humulus lupulus. Taxonomy (NCBI): domain Eukaryota; kingdom Viridiplantae; phylum Streptophyta; class Magnoliopsida; order Rosales; family Cannabaceae; genus Humulus; species Humulus lupulus. The sequence continues at coordinate 235,411,566 of NC_084797.1, forward strand.
TATAATGTGGGTTTGTTCAAGCTATTCGGCATGAGATGATCTTGGATTATTGATTAGCGATCTAGTCACAACAGGTTTAAGTGCGGGGCTCGGGTTGAGTCTCGGGGTGATTTTAATGATTTAAGCATTACCGAGTATTAAAGGGTAACGGGATGTGAATTAATGGTGTTTGAGATTATTGAGAATGGCGGGAATTGGAGAGCGTTAATTATGATTAACGAGATAGGAGGAAAGTACTAAATATGCCCTTGGGAGCCTTTAGAAATCTTAAATTGACCTAGGGGTAAAATGGTCATTTCACCCCTAGGATAGATAAAACCATTGTTGACTGAAAGAAGAGAGTAAAATAGAGCAAGTTTTAAAGTTTCCCTCGTACCATCGTCTCCTTCAGTTTTCTTTGTAATTTTTGAACCATTCTTGAGGATTCAAGCTTGGGAAGCAAGCCTTGGGAGTTTGGGAGTGTGTTCCTCCATTGAAGAGCATCATAAGCTGAGCTTTGGGTAAGTTTCTAACCATAGAATTCTCTGGTTTGCCCTGTTTTGGTTTTGTTTTGCAGCTGAGATTTCTAGGGTGAATACTTGGTTTTGTTGGGAGTTTTGACTAGGGTTCCTATGCTTGTGATGTTTGGGGTGTGTTAGGATGATTTTTGGGTTCATTTGGCATTAAGAATGGGATTTGGAAGCTTGGGAATCAGGTTGGAATCGAAGGAGATGAAGAAGGTCGGTTCAGGGGAGTTTTGGTCTGGAGGTAGCGCTGTAGCGCCCACCCTAGGGCGCTACAGTGATCCTCAGGAGGCTTTTAGGCATATTGGGGGTTCTAAGTATAGCGCTGGGGCTCTAGGGGTTGAGCGCTATAGCTCTACCCTGTTCCTTCAAAGTCCCGTTTTGAGTGTTTTTAAGGATTTTTGACTTGGGGTTTCAATCCTTAAGGCCCGGGATCGAATCTACTCACCGTGTGGGCATGTTTCAAGGTCCTGAGAGTGGTGCTTAGGTTAAGACCCTATTCATGTTGATTCTCATTAATGGAGGTTATAATTGGTTGTGATTAGGTAACCGCTAAGGAACTAAAAGATCGATCGTTCTCAAGAGTCGTCCTTATTATATTTCTCGCTCGAACCTGAGGTAAGAAAACTGCACCCTGTGTATATATGACATGTGTGTTTGTTATAGAGGCATGTTTATTGACAATGTGGACATGGATTGCATATTAAATGCTAGTGAATGTTGATTACTTGTATATGGCACTGACTAGTCAGGGACACTAACCTAAGAGTTAGAAACGGCATGAGAGTCCTGAACGTAGGGCCGAATGAAGATTAGATCTAATCGATATCAATGTTGAATGGCTCTAAGGCATTAACATTGGACCGACCCTAAGGTCGATGAACTTATAAGCGCTTGGCTAGTCTAAGACTAGTTACTCAGAGCTAGGGCATATGGCCCCGGTGACTGTTTGTCACATGGCTAGGGAACGTTGTTCCAGGGTTATGACTCTAAGGTCATGAGGAAGGTTATGTTGGTGACTATTCACCATACACCTATCCTGTTCAAACTTATGAAAGGTTCACTTATCAGTTAAGCCCGAGTGACCTTATCGCCACATGGCTATAGGGGCTGTACCCGCTTTTGTGACTTTTGCGACTGTCACCTATTTGTTTGGACTGATAGTCCTGAATGGTTATTACGATCATTGTTGATATTATATCATGCTTTATTGTGTTTTCTTACTGGGCCTTGGCTCATGGGTGCTATGTGGTGCAGGTAAAGGGAAAGAAAAGCTTACCCAGCCTTGAGTGGAGAGCTTAGGTGGTGATGTGTACATATGCGGCCGCTTAACCACCACGGCCAAGGCGTTCTCAGAGGAACTAGGGGGATTACCCCATTTTTGCCGCTTAGGTCGGCGGGATTGTAAATTTGAAACAGTAATGACCATTTTGTATTGAGAACAACTTGTAAATGTTTTGATCTGCTCTGCAGAGCAGTTTGTAATGAAAGATATCCATTCCTTTTTATTAGTTTTCTACCTTAACCTGTTAATCACACTTAGAGCACGTTTTTAACCAAAGGACTCGGGTAGCAGGTCAAATTTCTGGTTCACCGTAACTGTTCTGGGGCAACCAGGGCGTTACAGTTGGCACTGTGCATGGACTTTGTATGTTTATGACATCTGCATTTAGAGCTAGAGACCTATTACAAGAGAATGCATAAGACTCTTAGCTAGTGGGACTGAGACAGACTGGATTAGTCTATGAGTTTCTGGATGTATTTCCAGGGGATTTTCAAGGGTTACCTTTACACAAAGAGATAAAATGGTGATTAGGTTGGTGTTGGGGATGGAACCAGGTCTAGGGCACTGTATTGAACATCTTCAACAAAGCTGTAAGAACTAAAGACTCAGTTATTGAGGAAGACAATATTATTTAAGGTGGATCTTTGATTTGGTTATTACCAGTTGGAGATGAGGGAGAAGGATATGCAAAAGACTGCTTTTTATATTCGATATGGGCACTAGGAGTGTGAGTTATGTTTTGAGGATTTGGTTAATGTTGAGTTGTTTTGATGGATTAGATGGATAGAGTATTCAAAGATTATCTGAATTGGATTTGTGATCATCTTGATTGACGTTATTATGATATACTCTCAGTTGGAGATTGACCAAGGCCAAGGAACCCCTCAAGAGTTAGGAGTTTCCTTGGATGAGCAGGATATTATATGAATTTTGTGAATGAATTCTCGAGGGTTGTTATCTCATTGACAGGAAAAGGTGATTGTCTATGCATCATGTTATTTGAAGGATATGACCAGAACTAGAATATAGTTGCTGGTGGGCCAGGTGGCCAAAATTCTGTTTTTGAGCTTATTATTTCAGAGAAGATCAAAGGGGTAATAGTTAAGTGAACCACAGATGGGAAAATTGAGGGGAATGTCTTAGCTGGATTAGATAAGGACTATGCAGTGTTAGGTAGGAGTTTATTGTGGTATAGGGATCAGACTTGGGATCTGATGGACACTGGGATTAAATGAGATATTCTGGATGAATCTTATACTACCCTCTTATTCTCTTCATCCAGGCATCATGAAGATGTGTCAGGATCTGAAAGCTTTATATTGGTGGTCTGGGATGGAGAGGGACATAACTGAATATGTGGCAAAGTTCTTAACCTGTTAGCAGGTCAAGATAGAGTATTAGGAACAATAGGGCCATTACAGCCTTTGTGTATTCCATAGTAAAAGTAAGGAAACATCGCGATGGATTTCGCAATAAGGTTGCTCAGAATAGTGGGCCAGCATGATTTGGTGCGGGTCATTATGAACCAGTATACAAAGTTAGCTCACTTTTATTAGTAAGGACGAGTAATACATTTGATCAGTATACAAACCTCTATGTGAGAGAGGTAGTACGCCTTCATGGAATTGAAGGTCTATCTTATCAATTAAGGACCCTGTTATTACTTTCAAGTCTTGGGGAAGGTTACGGAAGGCGATGAGTATATAGTTGGTGTGACAATTAGTATCCTGTGATCTGTAGAGGGAAAGATTGGGTAAAGCTATGCAATCCCACATCGCCTGGGGAAGGTCAAGTGTGATGATTCTAAGACTGTGTAGGTATGGGACTACACAGTTGAAGATGGCTTAAATGGATTGATGGGTACTACCTATGCCAACAAGATGCATCTTCTTTTTCGGTAGCCCATCACTTGAGAACTCCAAAGTTAAGCGTGCTTGACCTGGAGTAGTTTCATGATGGGTGATCTCCTGGGAAGTTTTCCCTGGAAGCGTGCGAGTGAGGACAAAGCACGCTGGAAAGACTCGTGTTGGTTTACAGGGCCAGTCTTCATTCTAGGAAGAAATCATCGTGGCGTGGGGTGTTATAGTTGGAGTTTAGTACAATTTATTATTCTCAGACTGATGGTAAATCAGAGAGAGAGAGTTATCCAGTTATTGGAAGGGCACCTTATGAGATGCTATAAGGTAGAGAATGTATATCGCCCATTCATTGGGATGAGATGAGTGAGGTGTTATATTTGGATCTTGAGGTAGTTCAGGGGACCATTGAGGCTATTGAAAAGATTAGAGCATGGATGCTCGCTTCTCAGAATAAATAGAAAAGTTATGTTAATTTGAAGTGAAGGAATGTGGAATTCCAAGTGGAAGACTGTATCTTCCTTAGAAGATCACCATGGAAATGGGTGAGGAAATAAGGCCAGGTTGAACCCTAGATTAGTAGGACTATTGGAAATCCTGGATAGGATCGGTCAGGTTGCCTATGGATTGGCCTTAGCTTTGGCATTGTCAGTAGTATACAGTGTCTTTCATATTTCTATGTTGAGGAAACGTGTGTTAGATGAGACTCATGTGTTGAGTTGTGAAGATCTAGAATTGGAGGCTAAGTTATCCTGTGAGGAATAGCCAGTCCAAATATGAAACGGAAAGAACAAGGTTCTGAGCAACAAAGCTATACTTTAGGTTAAGGTATTATACCTTGAGGAAACAAGGTCGGGGAGTGACCTGGAAACTGGAATCATATATGCGGGATTGATATTCCGGGCCATTCAGATAAAATTTTGAGGACAGAATTTCTGTAAGAAGGGGATAGTTGTAGCGTCCAAAATTTCCTAATAAGCCTTAGGGCTTTCATTAGGGGACCAAGATGGCAAATTATGAAATTATGTGATTATATGATATTTATGTGTATTATTATGTGATTATGTGAGTTGTATTATAATATGACTTATTATGCATATTTAAGTGTATTAAATATGCATGTGGGCCTATTTATGTTTAATTGGGCAATTTTCATTATTTGGCCCGTTTTGGGTATATTTGGCATATATGTGATATATGTGTGGACCACATTATTATGTGAGTATGTTTGGGTTACTCGACACGAGACAATCCTAGGAAGCAAGCTAGTGGGAAAGTCACAACATGATCCATACTTGACTCGGAGTGAGTCAATGGGTATTTTGGGTATTTAACACATTATCGGGATATTGGGTAATGAGAATGAATATTTGATGATACTTTGGGAGTTAGTGAGATCAGGAGGGAATGTTGACTATTTTACCCCCGGGGGCTTTTTTGGGACTCCGAGCATTAAGATTTGCTTAAGGTTACTTAAGCTCGAAGTAAACTGTCAAAAATATAAAAGAACGCTCAGAACATTCTCTCTCTCTTTCTCTCCCGTTCCCTTTTGACACTGTTTGCATTTTTGAAGGAAACTCGAGTTTTAGAACTCAGATTCAGGCAAGGATCGAGGCATAACAATTTTATGGAAGATTAGAAGCTTATTAGTCGGAGGATTTAGTTGGAAAACTACTTAATTAGAGGTAATCCGAGTTTTAAGTTTTAAGTTTTTGAGTTTTTAAGCTTTGATTGGATTTCATGTGTTTGATGAGTTTTTGGATGGTTTGACACTTGGGTTTTAATGCTTTTGGATAATTAGGATGTTTGAGAACTTTGATTTTCAGATTTGGAGATGTTTGGATAGGATTTTGGAAGATTTTTAAATGTAGAAAACAAAGGTTTTTGGCTGGGTTCGTGGTTGGGCTGTGGCCCTGTTCTTGGGTGTCGCAGTCCAGGCTTGAAGAAGGAGGAGGTTCGCTGATGGGCAGTTAGGGCCGCGGCGCAAGGTAGGCGTGTCGCAGCGCGAGGCACAGGCAGAGAAAGGGCTCGATCTCTGTTTGAAGGCGGGCCGCGACTCAGAGTTGGGGGGAGGGGGGGGGGGGGGGAGCAGCGCTTAAAGATAGTTTTGCCTAGATTTGTTTTTAGTCGTGCGAACTTAACTCTAAGGGCTCGGGATCGATCCTACTACCCAGTTGGGTAGGATTCTTGGTTAGCTTTTAATTTTTTTTAAATAAAAAATATTTAAAATCTCTAGGCCCAATACCCCGTGCTTTCCACTGCGCACACGATAAACCAGTTACCAACAAGGGCATGTAGAGTATATCTTTAATCTTTTCAGGATAAAAGATAAATTAAAAAAACTAACTCTTGCAACTAAATCCTACCCAACTAGGGTTAAACCAAAACACATCAGAGAGACTCATATTATGGTTGTGAGTATTTATTTACTCGTTTTGATGGGATTTTTATATTATGGTTGTGACTAGGTTATCACTAGGGGCTTGGAAATAGGATCGTGCTTGACCAACCTATTGGTCGAAGAAAATTAAAGCGCTTGTCTAGTCTAAAGGCTAGTTACTCAGAGCCAGGGCTAAAAGGCTTTGGTGACTGAAACGTCACATGGCTTGGAGCGTAAAACCCCAGAGATACTTATTAGCCAGTCATCATCGACCTCAGAGAGAGAAACTTATTAGTCATCTACTCAAAGTGCAGGACTCCACAATCATTTATTTGTACCTGCCTGCATGCATGAATAGGGTTATTACTGCTAGGCATGCTTATTATGATTTGGTGGTACGTTATTGTCTGCTTATGAGCATGTGTTTGAGTTTTCTTGCTGAGACTCATCTCACGGGTGCTAGGGGTGAACATTTGACCTGCAAAACCCGCCCGACCCGAACCCCGAGAACCCGAATTTTCAAAAAACCTGTTTATTTCAAGCTTAATCCGATCCAAACCCGACATATGTCGGGTCGGGTTCGGGTTAGACCCGAACCCGACCGAAATTATTTTAAAAAAAAATTTGGAACATCATATGACCCTAAAAATCTTTATTTATTCTTCTCTTTCACTCTCACTCTCACTCATGCACAAACGACACAACAAACGCCTCCCTCCCTCACTCAACAGCCGTGTAGCAAGCAAGTCCGTCCACCACCACCTTCTCACCTCCCTCACTCACACGGTGAGTCACACCAGCCCTTCTCTCTCACGCACGGTCAAGAAAGACCCGCCACATCCTCAGATCCTCCCTCCCGTAGCCGTACTCAGGGAGCACGCCAGCCGCGCAGGGAGAATGCCAGCCACCAACAGGGACTTCCTCCCTTCGCCGCCACAACGCCACCACCAGCCGGCCTCGTCTCCTCCCAGACCCAGTGATTGTGTGACTGAACCCGAACCGAGCACTTTGTTTGTTTAGTTTTGGGTATTTTATTTTTAACAGTTTTTTGAACCTCAGATTATATCAAAATTATTATGATTCAACTGAATATATATATAAAGAAGATTTATATATGTATGTGATAAGAGTTGGAGGGAAAGTGCCATTGGGAAATTCTGCTTGTTTATATTTTTGGATTGGGCTGAGACATTTACTGAGGATTAAGCTTGTTTAAGTTAGAAAAAGATACTGCTTTTTTGGGAAATTTTGACATAGAGAGTGAGCTTTCTGGGTTTTATTCAGTAGGATTGTTTTTGGCTTATGTTTCATGAGGTACCCATTTTCAGTCTTCTTAATCTTTATCCTCAAACTTGGACTAGGTGTAATGATATGAAAAAAATAAGACGAGGAATTTTGGATTTTTTTTGTTCATAGTGGGGACCTATTTAGTATTATGATGGAAGACCACTAATGCTCAACCCCCACAAAAATGAACTTGAACTAAAAAAAAGGGAAAAAAAAAGTTATTGAGGTGATACTTTTATTACCCAAAATGGGCTTTTACTGACTATAAGATGCTTTTTTTTGTTTCGTTTTCAGGTTTAGACCTGTTTTCATTGATCTCTGTAAAGATTGTGATAATTTTCCTTTTGTAAACACTTAAGTATCAACTTTTTGTTCTGTTTTGAGTTACAGTGGACTTAAACCAGAAGGTAGCTTGTAGGCTTTAACTACTAGTATCAGCATTGCAGATAATGTGATTTAGACACTTTAGATTCTTCTAAACTAGGTAACTTCATTTGCACTTGAATGTGCTACACCAATTATTGTGCTAGAATAATGGTCTGTTTCTTGAACGTTTAGAGAGAAATAAAATTCCGAAGGTTATGAAAATGGCAATCCATGTTTAGTATGGTTATTAATCGTATTAAGTTTGTGACAACGCCAAATTAGACAGAATGAATATTTTTTTAGGGATATAATGAAGATTATAAGTCCAATTTTATGTCTCAATAACACTAAACTTGATTTCTTTTCTTTAATAATTTTTTTTATTTGAATTTTGAAAGGAATGAAGGAAAGGGGAAGGAAGGAAAGGGCATGAACTTTCTTTGTATTTTGAATTTTCATGGACTTTATGTTTATGGTTGTAGACTTATGGACTTTATTATGGTTTTGTAGTTAACTAGTTATGCACTTTAGTTTATGGACTTTATCTTTGTTTATGGTTGTATTTTGGGACTTTGACATATTTTATGTTTGTAAGTTGTTATTTGGACTTTGTGTTGTATTTTAAGTGTTTTTGAACTTTTAATTGACATTATATTTTTTCAAAATTTTTAACACCGACCCAATTTGTAAAAATACATCAATCAAAAATCAATTTGTAAAAACAAACTTTAAAAATTAAAAAAGTGTAAAAAATGGTATTTTTGCAAAATTGGGCTTTTTGGCCCAAAACCCAATAGGCCCAGCCCAACCCGAATCCAACTTGAAACCTGACCCAAAAAAACCTGAAACCCAAAAAATTTCAGATCGGTTTCGGTACTATTTTTCTCCACTCGAAACTCGAAAATCCGACCCATGTGCACCCCTAACAGTTGCTATGTGGTGCAGGTAAAGGTAAAAGAAAGCTGGACCATCCCTGAGTTGGAGAGCTTAGGTGACGATGTGTACATATGCAGCTACTCGACCACCACAGTCAAGGATTTAAAGAGGAACTAGGGTTAAACCCTATTTTGCCGCTTAGGTCGGTTGGTTGTAAATCTTTTATTGTAATTAACATTTAAAATATATTTTGGAATCCCAATGTATACAGTAAACGTTTTAGTGAAATGTTGTATCTTTGACCAAAGTTTTTAACTCTAAACCGTTAATCACATTTAGTTACACGATTATGGCCAAATGACTTGTTTAGCGGGTTTAGCATTATTTGAAATGCACAGCGTAATGGTCTCTGGGTAGTAGGGCGTTACAATACATATGTTCATAATTTTATAGATGTTTATGTTAAGTAAATAAACATGTAATAAAATACGTAAGCAGTGTAATTGATAAACAAAAATGATTTCTTCTTCTTTTATTGATATTCAAAAGTGTTATATAAAAAATATAGTTTTACAAGGGCATAGAATCTCAACAGCTATATGGTAACTCATTAATTTCTAAAGTAGGCTTCAAAGTAATTGAATGTGTCTTATATAATAAGACACCATTATATAACCTAAAACCGATGTCATATTTTAGAAGATAACTAATCGATATCTTAAGGTAAACAAAATGTACCTTAAAAAATAATATATCATTATATAACTTGTAAATGATGTTACTTTTGCAAATGTAACCAATCAATATTTCATCGGTATCTTTAGGAACCAAACAATTGCTTTTGAAAATGCAGAAGAAGAAAAAATTCGGACAATGAGCTTGCTCCTTTTTTTCGTACTGAGCTAGCGAAGTCTCCATATTTTGTGGGTTGAATTATTTTTAAGTTAAAGGCATATAAAGGGAATTATTTTTTAAATTGGGCAGGAATTATTTTCAAAGTGGATTGTTATTTTTATAAAAAAAAATAGTTTATTTCAGGTATACTAGTGTAAAGATCCAACAGTTTTTGCCATCTTACACTTCAAAGCCCAAGTTCACTTTTTTTTTTTCAGAAGCCCAAGTCCATTTGATTGAGATTAGAGTTGCTTTTTTTTTCTTTTTCTTTTTCTTTTTTGGTTAAAACGTGATTTTTTAGATGATTAGATTCCCGTGCACAGATTCAATGAACTTATATCTATTGCACAAAATATTGCCATTTAGAGCATACAAAATGGAAAAAAAAGGACATTATTTTGGAATCTAGTTGAAAAAAATAAAGTGATTTTACTTTTTTTTTTTGACACATTCATTTAAAATGGAAAGACATTCTAAATACGAAAGTATCAAAACTTTAGTTTGTATTAAACCTAGTTGATGAAAATTTATCATAGATTAATACTACTCATAATATTGCTCTTCAATTAAACACATTAGCACTGGCGTGTAAAAAAACACACACACACACTAACACTGGTGTTATGTATGAATAGCTTACTTTATACTTATATTAAAACACATTTTTGTGAGAGTGAAATGTTGAGGGACTTCTTTTTGGCAACAAAAAAAAAAAAAGGGGCAAATTATGATGGAAAATGTAATTATTCTTTTGTCAAAAAATTGGAAATATAATTTAAATTGGTATCATTATGTGTTTTTGTTTGTTTTTTTTTAATCTAATTAACAAATAAGGATGCTTCTATTGGCCATTTTCCCCCTCTCCTATTCTATAATTATTTATTTATTTATAAAAATAACTTTGTGTTAATTAACATATATATTTTTATATAATTTTAAACCATAAATCTTATTTTTCAACACAACCCCTCTAAACATTTTAATAAATATTAAAAAAAGTTACTATTTAAAAAAATCAAAATTGTACAAAATATAAGTAGAGATAAATAAAATATGAATGTGCAAAACTACAACATTTCATTAAAAAAAAACTAATAAAAAACATATTGGAGAAGGTGGGGAAAGAAACTTTTTTAATACCCATCAAGAAAAAAAAAAAAAATCTGAGAAGGCGGCATCATTTGGTTTCCAACTTATGATGCTTTAAATTAAACCTGAGACTTTATTCATTTGATTTATATATATATATATATATATATAATTCATTGATTAATTAATGAAAACATTGTATAATATATATAAATATATTTATTGACAATTTTCATATGGACTTCACTTTAAGTTCTATTGGTAGGGCTCTTCAGTGTTCTCAACCCATAAACAGTTTTCGGCGCGATTTTTTTTTTATGAATGTGTATATTATAGTTGTTGCAAATTTTCAGAAAATTCCGAATAGTTTACAGTACCGAAAACTATGTTAAAAAATGTTGCTTTCCACACACATAAAAAAAATTAGTCACACGTACAACAACATGTTTGAACTTAATTTTCAATATTGTAAACTTTTCAGAATTTTCTGAAAAATTTGCAGGATGCTCTAAATAGCTACAATATACACGATCATAAAAAAAATCGCGCTGAAAACTATTTACGGGTCGAGAACACTGAGAGCCCCACCGATAGGGCTTAAGGTGAATCCTCTATAGGAGAATTGTCATATATTTATATACTAAGTCCTTGACAACTTAATGACACTGAGTACAATTTTTAAGTTATGTGGCTAATAAGATACTTAACTATGGAGAAAGACCCAAAAGATTATATATCGAAGCATGTAACTGCTTAACATATCTTTATAATTTCATATTGAATTTTATTTTGTAATGTCATATATAGTTTCATATTGAGTATATGCCGACATGATTATTGTATAGACTTTCAGTTAGCTTAGGTTCCAAGTGCTTTTGGCTAATATTTAAGTAGCATAATGTTATAAGATATATATTATATAATTTGTCTATTTACTATAAATTGTTTGAGTTTGCTGTAAATACGAGACATAATCAATAAAATATAGCAGGGGAAATAGAATATTTTTTTGCTCATATTCAATCTTTGACAGGCTCATTGAGATCGCCACTATCTCGGTAGGCTCGGCCTGTCAAGATTGCTCCATAGATGGTCAAAAAGTGATCAATTTCGGCGAGTCTATCAAAGCCTGTCGTACCCAATCTCAACGGGCTAAAACCACCGAAATAGATCTCGTTATCAATTCAGTACTATAATTTTTGATAGGCCTAGCACATCTAGAAATGACATTTTTTAGTAGTTTTAAGGTAAAATAGAAAATAAAAACTTATGATTGACTTTTTATATTCTTAAAAAAGTTATTTTTATTTGAGAGTGTAAAAATAATTTTTTAAAAAGTAATAAATATTTATAGAGATGGAATTTATTTTTAATTTACTATTATGATTAATTTTGTACTATACTTTTTTCGAAAGACGTATGTCAAAAGAAATTTTAAAAATTAATGATGAGTTGGAATGACAAAAAAAGAGAAATGTATATAGAAGTACCCTTATTAAAATGGGAAAAATACTAATTTTTTCAAATATGCGATTAGTTTTTATGTTTTGTGAAATGGTATTTGGATCCTATGTTTTATAAAATAGATCAAAATAGTAAGTATTACAAACCCGATTTTAGTCAAAATATTTTCAAATATAATATTACATTTTCAGCTTCTCGACCATGTTTTCTGCTTTTGTGAAGCCCATCACATCTCCAACGATTTAAGAAATTGATTTTATAATTGAAAATATTTTAACAAAAATTTGATTTTGGATACTATTTTGATCCATTTTGTAAAATATGGGTCTCTATTGTCATTTAATAAAACACAAGGGTCGACCGCATATTAAAAAAAAACACAAGGCTAAAATTGTGTTTTCCCATTAAAAATTGTGTCACTTTAGTAAAAAAAAACATTAATAAATAATTTTTTTAAAATTTAACCATACAGTAAAACTGAAAAAGAAAATAATTTAATTAATATGATCTTTACTTTGAAACATCTGTACAAACACTCAAAAATAATTGTCTTTAAATAATAATCATATATTTCTATTTTTTTTCTTCCATAAAAATATGATTTTTATAATTTGATTACACCATTAAGTGTGTTTGAATCTTTTCATTGAGGGTAATTTTTCTTCAGCAAAAATGTAAAAAAAAAAAGCATCCGATTCCATGATTACATACCACATAAGAGTGATTTGATAATAGTTAAAGTAGAGATTTTTTTTATAACAAAATAAAATAAAATTATAGGAGTTAATCATACATTATATTTTTTGATCAATAAAGTATGACAATACTTGCACGGAAAGTTGAGAAAAGTAACTTAAAAAGAATAAACCCAACAAAAAAAGACATATGTATATATAATAGGGTAAGATTAATGGTTTTGGTTCAATATTACTAAACTAATCATAATGATGACACAACACACAAGTTGATAAAATTGATTGCTATCTAATGTTTTAATCAATAAATTAATTAGTCACACCTTCACCAGAATCACCACAAGTACATTGTGTTTGTGTCCCTATACTTCAAGAGCTTCATTTTGTCAAGTCCTATATATCTCAATTGTTTCATATATATGAGGATTACAATAAAATATATAATATTTGGTACAAGTGCTATATGATAAATTATTATATGGCATTAATTTGGGCCCTTATGCTCAACAAATTCTTTATTACTAGTAACTAAAGTTAACTCACAAATATCTATTTTACTTGTCTTGGAATTAAAATCTTTGGATTATTCAAGACATAGATGACAAAAATTCAATTTAAATGTCTTTTTGTATGAGAGAGACACTTGAACTACTTGAAACTAATTGATTAACTAATAAATATATGTACTATTATTGCCCTTTATTATGTTGCATGGGGTTGAGTTGTTTCAATTTTTCTCTTTATATTAGAGCAAAATAAATGCACTATATATTACATATATTTACAAACTAAATTCATACATTTCCCTAAAAAAAAAATAAATAAATAAATTCATACACCCAAAAGAAGCAAAGGAAATAACAAGCAGTATATATGGTAACAACACAACAAATTATATATTTTCTATTAATTGACATATATATATATATATAAATTATATATATCTGAACCATGTGACATGAAAGAGACCTCAAAATGACTCAAGTTAAGCTAAATCTAGCTTAACTCTATTCAGTCTTCATGGGCCCTTTTTATTGTATAAAGAGACAAATAAAAAAAAAGACTTGTGTTGCTGTCATGATAAATACCAATAGCCCACACACTTACCTGTTTACACTTTGTTAATTACTAATTTATTATTATAATTATTTATATTCATTAAATATATATTTATATATAAGTAATAAAGCTTTAGCCAAAATAATCTTTACCCTGTTAAGCAAAACCAGCCAATGCTTCAACACCGGTCTCAAAGTTACCATTGGTGAGAGCCTCTTGAACACATGATGAGGAAGTGTCACTATTATTCTTGCATAATAGTCTTGCCAAAATAGGCTTCAAGTCCCTTGGTAACACATTAACCCTAAGGCCATACTTCATGAACAATGTCAACGACATCTTTTGCTCCACATGGTGGCCAGCCGCCACTGAGAGGCGGTGGCGGAGCAACACCGCCGCCGCTATCGACTTCATTTGCAAGTAAGCTAAGTCTTTGCCTAGGCAAATTCTAGGGCCAGCATTGAATGCCACAAATCGATAAGGATTTTGTACCTCAAAATTGTTTCCATCTAATGATAACCATCTTTCGGGTTTGAATTCTAGGCAATCTTCACCCCAAATATACTTCATTCTTCCGATTGAGTAGATTGAGTAAGTCACCGACGATCCTGCCGGAACGAAGGTCCCGTCTGGCAAAGTATCGTCGGCGATCACGTGCTTGGAATCTTGAGGCACCGAAGGGTATAGCCTTAGGGTTTCGGACAAGGCTGCCTTGAGATATATCAATCGGTCAATTTCTTCAAACCCTAGTGGGTCTTCTATCCACTCGTGCACGTCACTGCCACGTGTCTCCAGTAAGACTGTGCAAATTTCAATGAGAATTTTCTCTTCTATTTTTGGATTTTGAGTGACCAACCAGAAGAACCAGCTTAGCGCAACCGATGACGTGTCTCGTCCAGCTAGAATGAAATTCAACGCCACGTGTTGGAGGAACTGGTTTGAGTAGGATTCTTTTTTCTTCATGAACCTGGAGAGTAGATCATCCTGATGATCTATTTGCTGACTCATCAATTCGATCTTACGTGTGTCGATGATACTAGATAAGTACTCATCCACGTGTTTGAGGCTTCGGCTCAAGTCGACTTCCATTCCTAAGCCGAGCCATTTCTTGAGCTTCCATATTATCTCAGGCAAAATGAACCGTTGCAGCGTGGCTTCGGTGGCTCTGTCAAAAGCTCCGGCGAAGCTGTTGTCCGGCAGCTCAGGGGAAAGCGTTTGTGGGTCCTTCCCGAAGGCCAAGCCGCATATGTTATCGAAAGTGAGCCGAAGCAAGAGGTCTTGTAGATCAACCGGCTTGCCTTGTAGCTGAGCCGTTTCAAGGATGGGGCAAAACCTAAGCTTAATGGCTCGGCTCACCCATCGAGCCATGGCTTGGCGAAGGGTCCTGGTGGTGAATTCCAGTGCGGCGGTCTTACGCTGGAACACCCACGTATCGCCATCTGAATTGAAGATCCCTTGGCCCAACAAATCATGAAAGACGGCTTGCCACGTCGGACCCTTGGGGTAATTATTGAATTGGGTCTTCAAAATGTGCTCCAGGTTCTTGGGATCGCACGTGACAGTCACGAGCCCTTGCTTCTGGGCCAGGAATGGAATGGCACATATGCAAGTCTGGTACGTGCCACCACAGGCCCGGAGGTTGTCCACAATCCAGTCGTGCATGCGGTGAGCGTTCTGAACTAGGCCTGGAAGACTGCCCAATAGGGGCCAGACACGTGGACCCTTCATTGACCTTGTGATGAACGTAAACCATATGAAATAAGCTGCTAGTGCTGATAAGATCATCAGAGCCGTTGATCCTTCCATGGCGAACACCGACTTAGCCTGGACCAGCAATCACCTGAAAACTGATATCATTAGTAAAAAAAAATAGAAAACTTTACACTCCAAAATCATTTCTTTCTTGCTAGCACGTAAAATGATATATATATATATATATAATGTATGTATTATATAGGTACGTACCTAATGCAGCTTTTGTAACAATGGAGATGAAGAAACGTAACGAAGCTCAAATCCCGGATCAGAAAAGAATCAAAGCCCAGATTTCTAAGATCTTAGAGCTTTGATGTGATGATCACGTACATGTAATAATATCAACATCAATAATGTGATTATTAAAACTAGGCAACGAATATATATATATATATATAATGTGTAAGAGAGTACTTATTATATACTATTGTAAAATGAAAGTACTGTACTATGTGAGAACTCAAAGTGGAGATATATTTTATACGTATATGTATATATATATATATAGAGAGAGAGAGAGAGGAGGGACTGGTGAATATATAGAGATGGGAAGATAACAGGAAAAGTGTGAGTGAGAGGATAAAAGTGATGAAGGAGAAAGACAAAGCTTTATTTGATTGATAATGAGAAAAATATATAGAATAGTAATTATATATATATAAGGGATGATGTAGGAAAGAGAGAGAGAGAGAGAGAGAGAGAGACAATAGTTGTAGTAAAGGACTTAAGTTAATGATGATCTGATATCCATCTACTACGTAGTTGAAATTTGGTACATCTTGTTACCTTACTTCTCTGTGAGAAGTTTTTCTGATAGTGATCGATATATGTATATATTTATTTAAAAAATTTGTTGTATCTTTATATATGTTTATTAGTTTGAAAGAGCTTAGTTTTAAAGTATAAATATTATTTATAATTTTAATAAAAATGTGTTTATTTTTTTAAATATATATAATAGAATAAATATTTATATTTGACATTTAAATACAAAATTGATATAATTATATATATACATATATTTTCATAATTACATAATATATATAAAATATAATAATATTTAAAAAAAATTAATAATAGAAATAAAATAAGAATAGAAAAAGTCAGTGGGTAGACAATACTATACATACATCAATTATTTTTAATTTCTAATGTATCAAAAAAATTTTAATCACTTGATAAAAAATAAACTATCACATAAATTTATAAGATAAAAAAAATAATATGTAAGTCTTTATTATTTTTAAATAAATATGATTTAATTATTTAAATTATCATTAAATATTTAAAAAATATCATATTTTAATGAATTATTTAATTTATTTTTGTTTAAGTTTATATTTATTCTAATTTTTTAATTTGATAGCGACAACAAAAGATTACATATTATATGTTTAATATAATATTAAGTTTAAATTTAATTAAATTTTATTTAAGTTATAAAATATATAATTTTATTATTTCTAAATAATTATCATTGTAAAATATCTCAAAAATATCTTATTTTAATTTGTTTATTTATTTATTTAAGTTTAAGTCATGTTTACAATCTACTATTAAATGTAAAAATATTCGGTTAAATATAAGAATATTTTATTAAAATTAACAAAAAAAAATAAAATATTATGTACACATTTTTTATATAGAAAAGATATAACTTTACTTTATCCTTTAAAAAAACAGCTTTACTTTATAATAATCAACTACTATTGTTGCTTAAAAGCATTATTATTAATAGCAAACTGTGGTCGTTGGGCTATACATACATATGTACATGTATAATTGTAACCATATTATATATAAAAGTTTTAACGTGTATTTTATAAGGTCATAAATAAAGCCTACCACATGCACACTTAATTAGTATTAAAAATTAATAATTTCAACCTTCTAAACCATACAAAAAGCCAGCCATTTATTATTAGAGCCAATCACTACGCAAATTTACTCTCTCTGTCTCTGCACTTTATAGATGCCCACCTAATTTTTCAGGGCATTGCAGCCCTACCTTAAACTCTACATTTATTGAACGACTATACATCATTATGAGATTAGTTGAGGAACTATATATATAGATATATGTGTGTACATTTTCCATGTGTATGATGACGTTGAATAGTAATTAATGTAATATATATATTTTATATATAGGGTACTTTATGGTGCATAATTTTTGTGTTCATGTTATAACCGTCTTTATTGTAGTTATTTAAAATATCCTGTAAATTTTTAAGAAATTTTGAATAATTTACAATACCGAAATCTAGGTTCAACCAAGTTATTACACGAGTCATTAATTTTTTTTTATACGCGTGGAAAACAGTCTGTTTGAACCTAGTTTTTAGCACTGTAAATTATTTAGAATTTCCTAAAAATTTACAAGATGTTCTAAATAACTATAATATACACTGTCATAAAAAATTTTGTACTAAAAACTGTTTACGAGCCAAGAAAAACAAAATGTATGCACCGGTGCATGCGGCATAAATTTGTCATATATATATATATATGCATTATTGTATGAATCTTTTTTTTATATGAATATTTGTTATGTATTAATATATAGTATTATATCTGTATATATATGTGTGTGTTTGTGATCATGTGACCTGGTTGGAGTTGGGTTCGGCGAGCGACCAACCGACAATTATTTGCGTTACGCGGCTTGTGCTTGCATTTACGGCGTCGTTTTACCCAAAATATATGAAACAACGCAAGGCAAAGGCAATATAAATAGTGGAAAATGTTTCTAAATTGACTCGATTAATTATATTTTTCCTTTCTTTTGATTATTTTGTTTTGTTGCCTTTATTATATTTTACTTAATTAGATAAGAAGATGATGATAATTAATACTACGTGTATTGTATACAGCTAGCTCATTATATAATAAAAAGAGAATTTTTATTTAATGAAAATCAACATTTGTTTTTACAAAAGTTAAAGAGATTTTTTCGTACGTACCCTTTTTCGTTATTATTACGTGCATGAAAAAACACGAGGTGTAAATATAAATGCATTAATTTTAACAGATGAATAATAAATGTAATGTTAATTTTTTCATGTACGGTTGAGGCTTTATATTTATACATATATGAATTGAGTGTTTAAATTACAATATATGTAATTACACCTTTTTTTGTGCCTTTTTATTTACACTCCCATAAAATTTTAAAAGAATTTGTTCACATTTTTCTTAAATTTTTTTATAAGTACAAAATTACCCAATTAGAAATATTTAAAAAAAAAACTCCTTCCCCGCCCATTTAAATTATTATTTATGTTTCCTCTATTTTTTTAATTACATGTTCTAGTCTTACAAATTCATATTTTATTAATCATATTTATAATGTACAATTTTTTTAGGTGTTATTTTAAAAAAAATGTTATTTATACTTATGTTAATGAGTTGAGAAGTGATATGTTAAGAAATAGAGTATGTGATTTAAAATAATACGAGGATATTTTTATGTCAACTTATAGAAGGGTCACGAGGACAAAAAAAATAGTGTACCAATAGAAACACACATGTTTTTAACTATTACATCTCATAATCTAATGATTGTTTCGTTTCAAAATGATTATTTTCTCTATTTTTTATTTTATTTTTATTTTTTCAATCATTCTCTATTTTCATATATTTTAAAAAGAAATCAACATTTAATATTCGGATGAATACATGTGTATCTTATTTTTAAATTCTCATTCCTTTATTTTTAAAAATACATATTTAAAAAAAATTCTGATTTTTATAAACATAAAATATAAATATTTTGAAATTAGTTAATTATTTTTACTATATAAAAAAAAACTTTCTATAAAATTTTTAATACCTATGATTAGTTTTTCTTAAAAAAATCTACCAAATAATTTTATATCTATATTTATGGAAGTGGTCACAAAAGTAGTAGTTATATAAATAATGGGACTGGAGTATGTGTATATAATTGATTAATAATAAGCATTGTCAAAGTAAAAGAGTAGCAGTTATAATAATTAGTAGTTGAACGGCTAATAAATAGAAGGAATTTATGAGCATGCAATTTCAGGTAATCTGCCAAAACTCTCGGTCAGCCCTTCTAATACACACCGTCATTCTAGGTGAGCCTTATAATAAGGGTCTTTTTCTCTCTTTAAACATATATATTTTGGATAACATATATAATTTAACACTTGATCGTGATATATATATACATATATAAATAATGTATATGCTTTTGATTTGTTGATTATACATTTGTATTGGTATATATACTTCTGCACTTCACAGTAGTGATGCACACGGGGCGGAGAATTGGCGGGAGTACTTCCTCCGTCCTTGTCCCCATTTATATTTTTAATACCCGTCCCCGCCCCATTTTCGTTTATTCCCCGTTAGAGGCAGGATGGATAATCCCTTATTGGGGCGGAGAATTCCTACTGGGAACTCATTTATTTAAAAAAATAAATTTTAAAATAAAAATAATAAATTATATGTAAATTAAAATATTATACAATATTTATTATTTAAAATATTAAACATTATCCTAAATAAAATTTAAAATATTAAAAAAGTTACTACTATACTATAAAAACACATAAATAAATATATAAAATACATATATAATATTATAAAAATATATAAAAATTTAAATGGGGTCTCGTCGGGGCGGGGACTGTTATCCCTACCACCGCTTGATTTAACATTTGGGGATTGAAAGTTATCCCCGTCTCTGCCCCATTCCCCATTTAGACGGGGATGCCCGTCCCTATGGGAAAAATGTGCATCATTACTTCACGTGGCATAATATCCATTTAATTAATATATAGGGAGTCATTTACAATATACTTTTTGACTTTATCGATAAGACGCGAATAATTATGATTTTGTTTTAGACACGTAAATTAATTATGACTCAATTTTTTAACTTATTTTTATGATGGTATTCATTATAGTCATATCAGGTTTTCTACAAATTTTCGAGAAATTCTGGATAATTTACGGTACCAAAATCAGGATTCAAACAATCTGTTTTACACGCGTATAAAAAAAACAAGTACGAGTATAACAAACTATTTAAAATATGATTTCGACATTGTAAATTATTCCAATTTTCCTAAAAATTTAATAGGAGGCTACTATGACTAAAATGTATGCGGTTATTAAAAAAGTTGGGGTCATAAATATATATATATATATATATATTTGTTTTGTTTATTTTAATTTGTCGTTTGTCTAGTTATGATCTTAAAAGTAATTTAATTAAGATAATACATAGTGCGTGGTATTATTTTAGTTAGTAAGTAGAAAGTGTGATGACCGCATAGAGTAGCATAAAATTAGCTTATTAAATAAATTGGGGTTTATCTTAAGATTAGAAATACTTTCGTAATTATTTAAGTTTGTTGAATTTAGGACTTTATTAGAATTTTTAGGCATCCCTAGATTCAATTAGCATGCACCAATAATGTAACTATGAATAAAACAATAATTTACAAAAAAAAAAAAAATGCCTAGGTCCAATACACTACTAAAATTAACACACACCATACATAACTAAATCATAATTACCTTATATGATAAAATACCTCAAATAATCATGCTTATAAGTGAGCAAATAAACAACAAAAATAAAAGAAACCCTAAGTCTACAACAAAACATTTAGCCGAAACCCATGACACCTTAACAAGAGAAATACCACAAATTGTAATGTGCTCATAATCCAATGGTTTTACAATTAATCATCAAGAAACAAACACAACTTGTAATCCCTTTAGAACACTCTAGGCCGAAACCTACATGAACAACAAGTCATGAAAATAATAACAATAATCTTATTCAACATCCACATGAACCCTAGCATGTTCCTATTTTTCCAATAACATGAGCAAGTTTATAGAAAATCAAAAGAAACAAAAGCAAAACTTCACATGCATTGTTTACACATTCATACACACCTACTCACAAACACACACCCAATCATAGAGCCATATACACGCCTAGGCTCCCTACAAGATTACAAACAACCATCAACACACATAGGGAATCCAAATAAAGAACAATTCATAACAAAATACTCAACAAAACAATAGCAAGGCTAGAGCTTTACTACCTCCTTTGATAGAAATAAATACTAAAAACTGGCCACCACCTTAATCACCCCCCCCTAAGGATTCGAAACCCTACTTTCCTTCTCCTTCCTTCTTTTTTTCTTCTCTTCTCTCCTCTTCTCACGAGCCCTCTCTTCCTCCTTTACGCACACAACAACCACCAAGCCAAAATGAGGACACTCATGTTCTCTTTGTTTTTATAGAGGCCCTAGAGGCCGAACCCTAGTTAGTGGGAAAAGTGTAATGTCCCAAATTTTCTAAATCCCTTGATCCCCTCTCCCATAATCCATGAGATTGACAACTATGGATTGATTGGATTGTCATTCAAAATGGAAACTTCCCTATGCATTCACACTAACCTTGACCGAGCACCCTTGCCTCTCTCTTTCTCTCTATATACGGTTAGCACACACACACAATCCACCTTTATCTAATCTACTTACCCAATATAGCTAGAAGACCACTAATAGCCATATCACCAATATCTTTATAGTAAATCAAAATAAATAAAAATATATATTCTATCTCATTATTTTTTATTTTTCTAAATTAACCACACAAAATAAATAAATGATAATATATAGAAAAATAAACACCATGCATGGAAACTAATGCATGCTCACCATGCATACCATGCACATGCACACACACAAGTGCTAGGGTGCAATCCTACTAACCATGCACCTTAATGCACATGACCAAAACTCATGAACTTACAAATTAAAATAATTAAATAAAACAATTTACAAATTTAAATTCACATAATTTCTACCAAACAATTCAAATAATTAAAAAATAAAATTCTAACACTTAACCATTAGTAATAAAATAAAGCACACAAATTAAAAAAAATATTGCTACAAATAAAGAGAATCAATCCCCTTTCAATTGTTACCCAATTTCAAATTGACCATGTGGGAAAATCACAATTCAATAACCATCATTAATTGTTTACTTATGATGCTTTCCCTTTCCTCCCATGGTTACCAAAAATAGCCATCTTTCTTCTCTTCCTCTCCCATGGTTACCAAGACATGCCAAAAATAACCATCTTTCTTCTCTTGTTTTCTTTCACACGCCCAAGGCATAAACATATACACACATCCACATATAAATAGCAACTAACAAAATTTACTAATAAATAAAATTCAAATATTAAATAAATGAAAAATACTTAAAAATAAACAATGAACAATAAATAATTATTAAATTGTGTGACCAGACATTACAATTTGAAACTTCAAATCTATTTGGTACTACTTTGTTTTGAATCCCTTGTAATATCTAAGTTCCAATTAACACAAAGTACACTAAGGATGACTCTTAATTTATAATTAGGACAATTGTTCATCTTAATTATATGTTGATTACTCTTGTATTTTAGATCTATTTATAGCACCCACATACACAAGCTTGTTGATTATTGATGTGTTGTTATAGTAAAAAAACAATAAAAAAAAACATTTTGAAGGTGGTAACCAATTCTTACCACATCCACTATCATTTTTCTTAATTTCGGATTGCATTGTAACCGATTACCTATATTTGTAGTAATATGAGTAACCGACTACTTATATTTACAGTAATATAGGTAACCAGTTACCTAAAAAACCCAGAAATATACATATATAAGAATGTGAAGATAACTCTAATGGTAAATGTTATCTCTGTTTTCCACCCGTGACACATGGCATGACTCAATGGGCCCGTGGGCTCTCTTAAAGAGGTCTGGACCCATCTTGAGCCCAATGAACAGGGAAGGAAGAAGTCATGATAGCCCAATCATCAACGAGCCCAACAACGTTTGATGGACGCGACCGTAACAAAGGAACCGGGACTAAGATGCAGACTCGACTCATCTTCTCAGTCCTAACCTACCTGTATCCTCCGGGATGCCAATAGAAGTGGCATACTAACTAGTCGATGGAAATAGATCTGGTTAAGAATCTAGGGGAGATATTCAGTGTCACAATGTCCGTCTTGGCAAACGAACCCAAGTTCTGGTGAACGAACCAGGACTTCAGTAAATAAACTGGGACATTAGTAAATGAACCAGGACAAGACATCCAGATAGGATAAGCCTGATCTTCCCTGACGCTGACATGTCCCTGAGAAACACGAAAGTTGGTCTCCTCAACTAACCTGCAGAAGAGGGTACACACGAAACTTACACTGTTCCTAGGCAATAGTATTGCCACTGCTCTGACAGATCCTGTCCCCAGGATCTCCTTAGAAGCCCACACGGACCAGTTTGAGCTAACGTACTATGAGTAGTTGTAAGGATTGGCCATGCCCAAGTAGGCCCAAAGGGCCCAGATTGCTATATTTTATTATATATCATTCTTTGTATTATGACTCCATTAGTGAGTAAATTGTGATTACATCCCTATTGGGCCCTGATTAGTCTAGCCCAAGCCCATTGCACTTGACTGCCTATAAATAGGGCCAGTTGTGCACTGTAGCAAGGTCCCAAATCTTCTCTTGTAAGCAATTACTCTGCAAAAACTCGCAGAAAACTCCATTGTCAAAAGCTCTCTAAAATCTAATACAATAGACTCGTGGACTAAGGCTCATCAACGCCCCAACCACGTAAAACTCTGTTGGTTCATCTTTTATCCTTTCTTTCTATAATGCCCCAAAATCCCTAATGAGGTTTAATGGTCGGATTAGTAGGCCGGGAGGGCCATAATTGATTTATTATGCCATTAAATAATTATATGCATGTTTATGTGAATTATATTATTATATGCTGATAAATGCATGCATGTGGGTCCACATTTCATTATAAGGGTATTTTGGTAATTTGGCCTGTGAGGGCATATTTGTATATTTGCATGCATGTTGGTGATTATTGACGAGGCCATATTATAATGTGGATTTGTTCGAGCTATTCGGCATGAGACGATCTTTGAATACTAGTTAGCGGTTTGGTCATAACGGGGTTAATTTCGGGGCTCGGGTGAGTCTCAGGGTAATATGGTGATTAGTACATTACCAGGAATTAAAGGGTAATGAGATATGATTTATTAGCATTTGAGAATATTGGAAATAACGGGAATTGGAGAGCGTTAATTATAATTAACGAGATAGGTGGGAAATGATGATTTTTCCCTTGGTGGCTGTTAAGGGTTTTACTTAAGCTTGGGGGTATTTTTGTCTTTTGACCTAAGCATATATATCAACCATAGAAGCTGTAGAAAGCTTAAGAAAAATAGAGCTTCTTACTTTCTTCTTCCGATCATCTTTTCCTTCTCTTTTCTCTTTGAATTTTGAAGCTATAATTGAGGAATCAAGCTAGGGAACCAAGCCTTGAGAGTCTAGGGTTGTGTTCTACTATTGAAGAGAGTGTAATTATGAGCTTGAGGTAAGATTCTAGCCATAGAAACTCTGGTTTTTACTCTATTTTCATTTGATTTTCAGTTGGGATTTATGATTTGGATAGTGAGAATTCAATGGAGTTTTTGGCAAAGATTAATTAGGTTTTGATGCCTAGGACTTGTATGTTGGGTTTTTGGGTTCATTTGTGAGTTTGAATGAGGTTTGGAATCAGATTTGAAGGTTGGACAGTGGAGAAGTTGAAGGAAAAACCAGGTTTGAATCACCCTGGTTGTAGCGCTACAGCGCCTAAGTATGGGCGCTACAGCACTGTCCAGGGCAATGCATCTCTGCTTGTAGCGCCTAGGCGCTAGGGGGGCAGCGCTACCCTATTTTTCCAGGGTCCTATTTTGGGCACTTTTGAGGGTTTTTGGCTCGGGGTTTCAATTCCTAAGGCTTGGGATCGAATCTACTAACCGTTTTGGTACGATTCGAGGTCCCGGGAGTGAGGTTTAGATCAAGAACCTTTTATTGTTGAATTTTTTATTGATGCAAGTTATATTTGGTTATGACTAGGTGACCGCTAAGGGATCAAAGGATCGATCGTTCTCAAGGGTCGCTCTTTTAACTTGTTTCACGCTCGAACCAGAGGTAAGAAAACTGCACCAAGTATGTGACATACATGGTTATTAATGAAGCCTGTTGAGTGCTCTATATGTGGACATTGATTGAATATTAAATGCTTAGCAATCTTGCTTATATGTGAATGGCACTGACCTATGAGTCAGGAATCGGCAATGGTGTCAGTATTGATTGTGAAGCTGTGACTCACTAGTCAAGTTTGGCAGTAGTACTAAGCACTGGTCGTATGGTATTAGCTTATGAGTCAAGAATGATATTAGCGTGTTTAACGCAAGTCGAAAAGATTAGATCTAATAAACATAAGCATTATCGTCATAAGCATGAAATGCTTGACCGACCTTAAGTTTGATGAAAACAAAAGCACTTGTCTAGTCTAATGGCTAGTTACTTAGAGCCGAGGCCAGAAGGCCTAGGTGACTGCATTGTCACACGGCTATGGGTGCGGAGCCCAAGTTCGTGACTTACTCATCAGTCACTTATTTGATTCAAGTTTGTGACTCCATAGTTACTTATCTGGTTTAAGTTCGTGACTTATTCATCAGTCACCATCTGATTAGGGCTACATGCCCCAGCATGATTATTAGAATCTCGATACCATACGATTAGGGCTACACTCCCCAAGATGATTATTAGAATCTCGATATTATCTGATTAGGGCTACAAACCCCAACATGGTTATTAGAATCTTAAAGTGATATTCACTTATCTGTTTAGGGCTACAAGCCCAGTATGATTATTTAAATCATCAATTGATATTGTATACATGCAGTAATGAGTTTTCTTGCTGATCCTTGGCTCACGGGTGCTATGTGGTGCATGTAAAGGGAAAGAAAAGCTCACCCAGCCTTGAGTGGAGAGCTTAGGTGGCGATGTGTACATATGCGGCCGCTTGACCACCACAGCCAAGGTGTTTCTCAGAGGAACTAGGGGTTAACCCTATTTTTTCCGCTTAGGTCGGTGGGTTGTAATGTTTACACTGTAATGACCATTTTGGATTGTAAATAACTTGTAAACATTTTTTTATGGGCCCATGTACAATTTTATGTTTTAAATAAAGTATACCTTTTCCTTTTGATCGAGATTTTTCACCTTAGCCTATTAATAACACCTAGATGCACGTTTATAACCAAATGAGTGACTGACGAGCAAGTCACTAGCTTAAAAAAATGAGTGACTGATGGGTAAGTCACTAGCTTAAACAGATGAGTGACTGGTGGGTAAGTCACTAGCTTTAATAGATGAGTGATTGATGGTTAAGTCACTAGCTATAACAGATGAATGACTGATGGGTAAGTCACTACGGGGC
This sequence comes from Humulus lupulus, assembly GCF_963169125.1. Classification (NCBI taxonomy): domain Eukaryota; kingdom Viridiplantae; phylum Streptophyta; class Magnoliopsida; order Rosales; family Cannabaceae; genus Humulus; species Humulus lupulus. Next base: position 235,438,428 of record NC_084797.1, read on the forward strand.
TCGGCACCCACAGCCATGTGACTAAATAGTCACTGTAGCTCTAAGTAACTAGCCTTTGGGTAGACAAGTGCTTATAGTATATGTAACGCCCTGGCTACCCCAGAACAGTTACGGTGAACGGTGGACCGGAAATTTGACTCATTACCTGAGCCCTTTGGTCGAAAACGTGCTCTAAGTGTAATTAACGGGTTAAGGTATAAAACCAATAAAAAGGAAATGGAGATTTTATTACAAAGTGCTCTGCAGAGCTAAACAAAACGTTTACAAGCTGTTCTCAGTACAAAATGGTCACTACTGTTGTAAAGTTACAATCCCGCCGACCTAAGCGGCAAAAATAGGGTAAACCTCCTAGTTCCCCTGAGAACACCTTGACCGTGGTGGTCAAGCGGCTACATATGTACACACCACCACATCAGCTCTCCACTCAAGGCTAGGTGAGCTTTTCTTTCCCTTTACCTGCACCATAAAGCACCCATGAGCCAATGCCCAGCAAGAAAACATAACACTTTATATAACATTATCAAATGATTATCATTATAATCACACTGAGCATAAAGCTTTCAAACAAATGAGTAAACACCACATGAGGTCCTGATAAACCACACTGAGTGACTGACAAGCAAGTCACTAATTCAGATGGAAGAGTGGCTGATAGGTAAGCCACTAGCCTTCAATAGGTTCTGGTAACCGTACTGAGTGACTGCCATGCATGTCACTAATTCAGATGGGAGAGTGGCTGCTAAGTAAGCCACCAGCCTCCAAGCGCTTATTTCATTCATCGACCCTCGGGTCGGTCTGGCATTAATGCTCTCTGAGCCATTCAATGCTGATAATTGATTTGATCAAATCTTGTTGGCTTGCATGACACACGCTAAGGCCGTCCTGACTAATAAGTCAGCTCAACATGATCAGTGCCCAGTACCACCGCCGAACCTGACTAATAAGTCACAGCTTCACAGTTGATACTAGCACCCTTGCCAAACCTGACTAATAAGTCAGTACCATGTACAAATGAGCAACATATGCTAAGCATTCTATATTCAGTCCATGTCCATATTCTCACAATCAACATGCTTCATGAATGTCCACGCATGTCATATTTGGGGTGCAGTTTTCTTACCTTTGGTTCGAGCAAGAACGAATAAAAGAACAACCCTGAGAACGATCGACTTTTGGTCCTTTAGCGGTTACCTGGTCATAACCAAATCATGGGATTCCATCAATAAAATGAATAATAAAAGGTTCCCAAACCAAAACCTAACCTCCGGGACATCACACACTACCCAAACGGGTAGTAGGTTCAATCCCGAGGCCTTAGGCTTGCATCCCCGAGCCAAAAAGCTAATTCTGGCCAAAAATGCCTTAAGGGCCGCGACCCTCATTGGCCATGCCGCGACCCGCCCCTCAGATAGAGGCGCCTAAACCCAGCAGCCCCCAAAGGCCGCGGCTCACCCCTGCCATGCTGCGGCGTAAGCTCCATTTCAGCCAAAACCCCTGTTTTTCCTCCCTTGCGTTTTCCCTTGAAACCAACCCTTCAAACCCAATTTAAACACCACCCAAACCTCTCTCAAACACCCATTTAAACCTCCAAACATCACCCATAACTATCCCTCATCATAACCCAAGTAAAACATCCCAAGAACTCCCCTTGATTCCAACTTTCCATATCAAAATCTAAAGCTGAAAACTATGAACGAAAACAGAGCAAAACCAGTAAAACAATGGATAAAACTCACCTCAAATTCGAAACCAAACCCTCTTCAATGACTGAGCTATGTCTACAACCTCAACCTCCAAGTTCCCTAGCTTAATTCCACACCTTGAGCTCAAAACTCCAAAGAGGAAGAAAGGAGAAATGAACTTACGGGAAGGAGAAGAAGCAAAACTCGGTTTTGGTTATGTTTTCTCTACAGCCATCTAAACCATATATATCCAAATCCCAAATGACCATTATACCCCTAGGTCTTTAAAAGTCTCTAAAGCCAACTCAAGGGCAATTTTGGTACTTTCCACCTACACCATTAATCATAATTAACGCTTCCCAATTCCCGCTAATCTCAATATTCTCAAACTCCAATATTTCACATCCCGTTACCCTTTAATGCTCGGTAACACTCTAATCATTAAAACACCCCGAGACTCACCCCGAGCCCTGAGCTTATGCCTGTTATGACCAAACCGATAATCAACATTCCGTGATCGTCTCATGCCAAATGGCTCGAGCAAACCCACATCATAATGTGGTCTCAATCTATATTACCAACATGCGTTCAAATAATCAATTTACCCTTAACGGGCCAAATTACCATCACACCCCTGTATAAAGAAATATGGACTCACATGCATGCATTTCACATCATATCATAATATAATCAGCATATACATGCATTTTATCAATTAATAACATAATTAAGCAAGTATGGCCCTCCCGGCCTACTGTTCACGCCATTAAATACATCGGAGAATTCGGGGCATTACAGTATTCATCGAACTTGAGGTCGATCTGACATTAACGCTTTTCTGAGTCATTTAATGCAGATGTCGATTAGATCTAATCTTTGTTGGCTTGCGTTAAACATGCTAAGACCGTTCTTGACTTATGAGTCAACACTGTGTGACTAGTGCCCAGTACCACTGCCGAACTTGACTAATGAGTCACAACTTCACAGTTGATACTGATACCTTGGCCAATTCTGACTATTCAGTTAATGCCATACACAAGTGAGCAAGATTTGCTAAGCATTCAATATTGAATCTATGTCCACATTTAAATATTCAACATGCCTCGTGAATAACCACGCATGTCACATATGGGGTGCAGTTTTCTTACCTCTGGTTCGAGCGAGAATTAATAAAAGAACGACCCTTGAGAACGATCTGTCTTTTAATTCCTTAGCGGTCACCTAGTCATAACCAATTGGAATTCATTAATAAAGTAAATCAATAAATGGTTCACAATCTAAAACCACACTCCCGGGATCAATCCCACACTCTTGGGAATCTCAATCTACTCAAACGGGGTAAAGGAACCAACCCCCGAGCCTTAAAAACCATCCCGAGCCCTAAAAATGAGATTTGCTGGAATTGGCCTAGCGCTGGGGCATTTCCAAATGGCACTGACCCAAGGCAGAGAGGCCCTTGTCTCTGCCCTACATAGCGCTGGGCACCAGGACTGGCGCTGGGGCGCCAGCTTCAGACCAGAGAAATTTCTGGTTTTCCCTCCTCGCGATTTCCCTTGAAACCAACCCTCCAAAACAATCCCAAACCTTACCAAAACATCCAATTCAACCCCCAAACTTCATCTACATCGCACCCTCATAAAAAAACCTCCACTAATTCCCAACTATCCACATCAAAATCTATAAGCTGAAAACTATAAGAAAAACAGAGTATAGCTTAAAATTCATGGATGATTTCTTACCTAAAGTTGGTTTTGAGTCCTCTTCAATGGATGAACCAAGATCCTAAGCTCAAACCTTTAATTTCCTAGCTTATTTCTTCAATTTGGGCTTCAAAAATTAGAAGGAAGAAGGAGGAAAAATGGTGTACGGGAGAGGTGTTGAACTTGCTCTGTTTTGGGTAAACTTCTACAGCCTTCAAAGCTGATATATATATCTTAGGGGTGAAATGACTATTTTGCCCCTAGGTCATTTAAAATTTTCTAAAAACTCCCAAGGGTAAAATCGTCCTCTTCCACTTATTTCGTTAATCATAATTAACACCCTCAAATTCCCGCTATTCTCGATATTCTTAAATACCAATAATTTATATCCCGATACCCTTTAATTCCCGGCAACGTTCTAATCATTAAAACACCCCGAGACTCTCCCCGAGCCTCGAACTTAATCCCGTAATGACTAAACCGCTACTTTATACTCAAAGATCATCTCATGCCAAATAGCTCAAACAAATCCACATTATAATGTGGCCTCAACAATATATCATCAACATGCATACAAATATACAATTACGCCCTCAACAGGCCAAATTACCAAAATACCCCTGCCATGAAATGTGGACCCACATGCATGCATTTAACATCATATTATAATATAATTCACCAAAAGCATGCATATAACAGTTAAATGGCATAATAAATCAATTATGGCCATCCCGGCCTACTAATCCAACCATTAAACCACATTAGGGATTTCGGGGCATTACAGCTGAACAAAAAGAAGTCACCTGCCAGATGCAAGAGTCCTTTCTGGGTCTTTAGGCCTTCATTGCTGCCCAAGGATCGGCTGCCAATCCTACAACAGTTCCGCCTCTAGGAACGCAGCTGCCTGTCCCACTTATCAAGACTAGTGTAGCTAACAACACTAGCCCTATCCCTCCTCCGGGACCACATCCCGGATCCGGCCCGTCGAATCATGCTCAGAAGAAAGGAAAGGACAAAATGGCTGACCCTGTGGAAAAAACAAACCCTAGAAGAAAGCTCATCCCGTTCCAAGAACCCGGGCTGACCCAGGGAAATTCCCTAGGAAAGGGCAAATGAATCTTGTCCCAGAACGGGATTATCCGAACAATCCATAGGGGAAGCGCCGGCAGGGTACTAAGCCCTGAAACGTCTCTAGATAGGACGAATGGGAACGATGCTTTTATCCCAGTGCCTCCGTGAACAAAGATCACGGAGGGCACAAACGTGAAGAAGAACCATAAGCCATCAATTCTGGAGATGATACTTTCCGAGTAGACTTGTGTGATGGCCTTAATGCTCTAAAGGAACAGGCCCACAAGGAAAAGATTCGCCTCCGAGGAGGCGACTTGAGGAATAACCTCAATGACTGGAGGAAGGAGAGAGTCCCCCTGAATGATGGAATGGCCAAACAGTTCATGGAATAGTTGGTTACTCTTAAGAAGGTCACGGATTGCTTGGTCCGGAAACAAGAAGGTAGAGGTTCTGATTTCGAAGAAGAGGAAAAGGAGCCATGCGCCAAACATATCATGGATATGGTACTACCAAAGGGTTCAAGATGTCAAACCTACCCGCCTACACCGGGAACGCAGACCCCACGGATCACTTGTCCCACTACAATCGCTTGATGACCGTGGTACATGTTTGTGACAACGACAAGTGCTTATGTTTCTTGATCACTCTGGCTGGACCCACATAAAAGTGGTGGAAAAGACTTAAGTTGGGATCAATCCAATCTTGGTCTGGATTTCAGTCGAAGTTCTGTAAGCAGTTTGTGGCCACCATGAAGATGGACATGCAAATCAACGCGCTGGCCAATGTCAAACAACATCCCGCGGAGACCCTCAAGGCTTACATCTAGCGCTTCACGGAGGAAGCCTTAAATACTAAAGTGGATGACGGACTGGATCCCCTCTCTGGGACGACATGCAGCATAGCAAGGTGGCCATCCTCAAAGAATTCATTAGGAGGGTGCAAGGTTTCATCAACTGGGAGGAGCCCTGAATTTAGGCTTTTGGGTGGAAGCCAACGACCCAGTCAACCGCCGAAACCTTCCCCGGATACGGAGCGTAGTATCCGACATCCCCAGTGGCGTCCGGATCCACTGGGACCCATGGGATGACGTTCATAACCCCAACGGTCTATGGGCCCACTTCAATAGGGCACGCTACAACTCCATCGACCCCATTTTTCAGGTATGGAGTGGCACCCACCGGGTACAATGTTGCACCCGGTGGTGCCCAACCGCCTTAAGCTGGAGGAGCTGAGGCATGTATAAACCCTTCCCAGGGAAAAAGATCATGCAAAAGTCAGAACCGATCTGAGCCCTCAAAAAAGGGAAAGAGGGGTTACCCCAATACACGGAGTATACCAACCTGGTTGACACCTGGGAAAACATCTATTTGGCAACGACAATGTAGTCCATTACTGGAAGCCATCCCCCATGTTCAAAGGGGAAATAATTTGAGGGACATCAACAAAAGGTGCGCCTACCTCAAGGACGTGGGTCACACGGCCGAAGAGTGTCGTCAACTGAAGGATAAGATCAAAAACCTGATAAAACTGGGGCATCTCCACCAATTGGTCAGGATGCCAATAGGGGGTTTGGGACTGCCAGCAATTCCCGGACAACCTACAGCCCCAGGTGCACCTAGATCATATCGAACTCCTCAGGGGGGCACGCTACAGGTTTGGGGGCCCCAATAGTACAAGAACCTGGACCCGGAATGCCATATCCTCCTGAAATTGCACCTCCGCGAGTAGATGGTCACGTGGCCACTATATCAGGAGGCACACATCTGGGAGGGCCATCCCAGAATGATCAGAAATGATACCTCAGCGAGCTTGATCACGACCATGAGGAATGCACCTTGGTCCAAACTCGAACCCAACGCTCAAAGTTGATGAACCTGCCCATCACGTTCACGGAAGAGGATGCTCGGAACGTTCATTTCCCGCATCATGACCCCTTGGTCATTGATGCCAAAATCACCAACAAAAGAGTATCTTGAGTGTTCGTGGACGATGGGAGCTCCTTCAATGTATTGTTCAAGCCGACTTTCACAGCAATTGGTTTGACTGAGGCAGATCTGGCTTCATGCCCAACACAAATCTACGACTTCAATGGGGATTCATTGCTCCCAATGGAAAAGATTCAATTTCCCGTGACGTTAGGGAATGAGATCCAGGGCTCGTTCAAATATTGCACTTTCGTAGTGGTGGACTGGCCCACTGCATACAACGTTATTTTTTGTCGTCCCGCATTGGTCAATTTTGGCGCCATCACCTCAATCCGCCATCTCTGCATGAAGTTCCCATGTGATAATGGAGGAGTGGGAACCATGCGGGGAGATCAGAAAAGCTCCCGAAAGTGCTATCACGTCTTTGCCCGACCAATCTACATGGCCTGTGAAGAGCCTCTTAAAGAGGAAAACGCTAATCCAATCCCACCACCATAGCCAGCACGGAGGGTGGTCCGGGAGGAGGATGAATTGGATCCGTGGATAGGAGCGGATAGGGCACTAGAACCCATGGAGGAGGTGGAAGAGGTGTGCATCTATGACAATGACTTGACCAGAGTAATCCGAGTCGGGAGGCACCTGAACTCGTAGGTCAGGGCTGCCATAATTGCCCCGGTGAAAGAGAACCAGGATGTCCTGGCCTGGTCTCATTCAGATATGATCGAGATCGACCGCAACGTCATATGTCACGCCTTGAACATTGCCGTAAATGCAACTCTTGTCCAGCAGAAGTGGAGACCCCTAGGGGCGGAGAGGGTAGAAGCCTTCAAGTTGGAAGTAGAGAAGCTATCATTAATCAGCTTCATTCGGGAGGCTCTGTATCCCGTTTGGCTGTCCAATTAGGTGTTGGTACCAAAGCCGAATGGAGCGTGGAGAACTTGCATCGAATTCACTGATCTTAACAATGCCTTCTCGAAAGATTGTTTCCCTCTGCCCCAGATTGACCAGATGGTGGATGCTACATCTGGGTATGAGGTATTGAGTTTCATGGATGCCTACTCTGGCTACAACTAGATCTCAATGCATGTAGCAGACCAGGAACACACCAGTTTCCAGATAGACAAAGGTGTATACTGCTACATAGTCATGCCCTTTGGGCATAAGAACGTCGGGGCTACCTATCAGAGGCTGGTCAACAAGATGTTCCAGTATCAACTGGGGAGGAACATGGAATTCTACATAGACGACATGTTGGTCAAGTCCAAGACCTTGGCTGAACACGCGGATGATCCGACATAAGCATTTGCTATTATCCAGAAGTATGGGATGAAGCTGAACCCCAAAAAGTGCACCTTTGGCGTGGCATCTGGGAAATTTCTGGAATTCATAGTAAGCTCGAGGGGAATAGAAGCCAACCTGAACAAGATCAGAGTGTTGATTGAAATTCCTTCACCATGGAAACACAAAAAATTTCATAGCTTGATGGGTAGAATAGTCCCTTTGAGCCGTTTCATCTCATGGATAAGTGTATCCCATTCTTCAATATACTTTGCAGAAGCTAGAGGTTTGAATGGAAAGTCGAGTATGAAGAGGCCTTCCAGAAATTAAAGGAGCATCTGGCCCAATCGCCAATCTTGTCAAAACCAGTGGATGAGGAGCCATTGTACCTGTATTTGGCAGTGTCGGAACACGCCATCAGCGCCGCTTTAGTGCGGGAAGAGGGAAAGGTCCAGCTCCAGGTCTATTACGTAAGCAAAAGGTTGCTGGGTGTGGAGTCCAGATACCCATTAATCGAAAGCTGAAATTTTGCTTGCTGACCGCCTCCAGGAAGCTAAGACCTTACTTTCAGGCCCACGCCATTCAGGTATTGACGAACCATCCCCTACGACAAGTACTACAGAAACCCGAATCATCGGGAAGACTCTTGAAGTGGACCATGGAGTTTAGCCAGTTTGACATAGCATATGTCCTCAGGATTTATATCAAGGGACAGGCCCTAGCCGACTTCATCTTAGAATGCACTAGGATAATCGAAGATGAAGAACCCGTCGACCCCATAATGCCTCTATGGAAAATCTTCGTAGATGGAGCCTTGAATGAAAATGAGGCCATGGCAGGGATCATCTTAATATCCCCTCAAGGTCATCAGTTACAAAGTGCCCTACGCTTCCAGTTCAAAGCGTCAAACAACGAAGCTAAACACGAGGCCATGCTAGTTGGACTACGCCTGGCCCGGGAGGTAGGAGCAGCAAATATAGTAGTCTACAACGGCTCGCAACTGGTGGTCACGCAGATTTTGGGGGAATACCAAATGAAGGGGGAAAAGATGGCGACCTACGTGACACGAACCCAAGAGTTACTTCAATCTTTCAAGAAATACTTTATCCGCCAGATCCACAGGGCACAAAATGTGTTTACTGACACATTGGCAAAATTGGCCATAGATGTCGAAGAAGAACTCTCTGGGATTGTCCCGATTGACCATATTCCCACACCTAGTATTCAAACCCTTGCAATCATCAATGCCATAGATTAGTCCACATCCTAGATGGGCCCTCTCATCTAGTACCTAACCATTAGGGAATTGCCCGCGGATAAGGCTGCCGCCAGGAAACTTCAGTACCAGGCCCCCAAATACATCATGATGGATGGCAAACTCTATCGCAGGGGGTTGTCCATGCCACATTTTCGATGTGTATCCGGGACAGAAATGAGTGCAACCATGCACGAAGTGCACGAAGGATTTTGCGGAGATCACATAAGCAGACTCAACTTGTCCAAGAAAATCCTAATGCAAGGATATTTTTGGCCAACGATGAAGAAGGATTCTGTTGATTACGTCCACAAATGTGAACAGTGCCAAAGGTATGCAAAGATCTCGCGAGCCCCTCTGATGGAATAACCCTGATGACTAGTCCTTGGCCTTTTGCAGTATGGGGAGTTGATTTAGTATGATCGCTCCCAACCGAGAAGGGTGGGGTAAAATACGCCATTGTAGCTGTCGACTATTGCACCAAGTGGGTCGAAGCGAAACCAATGAGCACCATCACCTCCAAAAAGGCCCTGAATTTCGTCATCAACAACATTGTGTGCTGATACGACCTCCCTCACAAAATCGTGTCTGACAATGGGAAGCAATTTGATAACGTCCACTTCACTGACTTCTATAAAAGACATGGCATCATCAAAAGCTTCTCCGCGATCGCAAATCCTCAAATAGAGACCGTGAACAAGATTTTGAAAGGGACATTAAAGAAAAAGCTACAAACCTGTAAGAGCAAGTGGCCAGAAGAGTTGCACCGCGTCCTATAGGCCTACCGGACCACAAAAAGAACGTCGACCGGACATACTCCCTATTCGATGGTGTACGGATGTGAAGCGGTCATCCCAGTAGAAACGGCTGTTTCGTCTCACAAACGGGACACATATGATCCCGTCCAGAACCATGCCTTACTCCAAGAATCCTTAGATCTCATTGAAGAGATCCGGGAAGAATCACAGGTGTAGCTGAAGATGTACCAGGGAAATATCGCTAGACACTTTAACTCTAATGTTAAGAGCTGGAGATTCGAAACCGGCGATCTAGTCCTTAGAAGATTCTTCCTTGCGACACAAGATCCAGAAGTGGGGGTTCTAGGACCAAACAGGGAAGAACCCTATAAAGTCTAAAATGAAATATGTTCGGGAACATATCGCCTAAGGCGACTAGAAGAAATGGAGGTCCCAAGGGCCTGGAACGCAGAACAACTCCACCAGTACTATCAGTAGTCGGGAGGGTTTGGTTTTGTTTTCCTTTCTAATTTTTTTTTTTTACAATGTATGCCCCAGGGCGATTTCTTGTTTAATGAAAAAGGTGTACACAAAAATCATAAGAAATGTTGTAAGGAAAGGAAAAGTCCACGTCTGTCTTCATTTTTTTTACACAAACAAGTGACCTAAGACTACACTCTTTGATCTCTTGGGGGGTATGACCATCTATACAAGTAAGTCCAGGAATAAAGACAAAAAAGGATGCAAAGCTCAAAGCTTAGTCCTGAATCCGGACTTGTATAGACTAGGGGTGCGAAACCCAACTCCCAACAAAATAGGGCGCAAGGCTCAAAGCCCAGTCCTAACCCGGACATACACGATCTGGGGGGGGGGGGGTGAGGGGTTCAAAACCCAATAGGGCATAAAGCTCAAATCCCACTCCTAACTAGGACATACATGGTCCAAGGGTTCAAAACTCGATAGGACACAAGGCTCAAAGCCCAGTCCTAGCCTAGACCTATATGGTCCGGGGGTTCAAAACACAACTCCTAAAAATTGGTTGACCTAACATGGTCTCAAATAACCAAATCTTTTTTCATGTTTTCTTTATAATGGCCCAGAACCATTGGAACATGAGTCATAGGTTTAAGTTGTTTAAAGTTAGTCTTATAAACGGCACAAGCCATTGGAACCTGAACCCCAAGTTCGAAATAAGAGAATCAATTAATCTCTGATGGTCTAGACCATTGGAACCTGAACACTAGAGTCAGGACAAATAAATCAGACGACAATTATTGACTCTATAATGGCCCAGGCCATTGGAACCTGAACCTCGTGTTCGGAATGAGTTAACTAATGAAGTCATATCTAAAAAATTCGTAATGGTCCAGGGCATTGGAATTTGAACCACAAAGTCAGAATAAATTAGTTAAGTTATATTGGTTAAGTCCAAATTGTAACGCCCCAACTCCTGGGACCGTTACGGTGTGCCTTGTAAACAGTGCTAAACTCGCTAATCGAGTCATTTGGCCAAAATCGTGATCTAAGTATGATTAGCGGTTTAGGGATTAAACATTTTGGTTAAGATGTAACGTTTCACTAGAACGTTTAATATATACATTGGGATCCCGAAAGTATACATTTCAGAGTTTATTACAGAAAATATTTACAACAGGCCATTCTAAGCGGCAAAACAGGGTTCAGCCCTAGTTCCACTTTAAACCTCGGCCGTGGCGGTCGAGCAGCTGCATATGTACACGTCATCACCTAAGCTCTCCAACTCAAGGATGGTCCAGCTTCCTCTTGCCTTTACCTGCACCACATAGCACCCGTGAGTCGAAGCCCAGCAAGAAAACATAACACTATACATAAGCATTATTAAATGATTATCGTTATAATCAAACGGAGCATAAAGCTTCCAAACCAATGAGTTAACATCACATAATTCTAGCAGGAGAGTGGCTGTTAAGTAAGCCACCAGCCTCCAAGCTCTCTTTTCTAGCGGGAGAGTGGCTGTTAGGTAAGCCACTAGCCTCCAAGCTCTGTTTTCATTCATCGACCCTCAGGGTCGGTCAGGCATTAATGCTCCTTGAGTCATTCAATGCTAGCAGTCGATTAGATCTAATCTCCGTTGGCTTGCGTGAACCACGCTAAGACCATTCTGACTAATCAGTCAGCGCTATGTGACCAGTGTCCAGTATCACTGCCGAACTTGACTAATCAGTCACAGCTTCACAGCTGGTACTAACACCTTTGCCAATTCTGGGTGACCAGTGTCCAGTATCACTGCCGAACTTGACTATTCAGTCACAGCTTCACAGCTGATACTAACACCTTTGCCAATTCTGTCTGACGATTCAGTGCAACGTGACCAGTGCCCAGTGCCACTGCCGAACCTGACTAGTGAGTCACGACTTCACAGTTGATACTAGCACCTTTGCCAAATCTGACTAATTAGTCAGTGCCATGCACAAGTAAGCAATGCTATCAATATGTATCATATGCCAATTATCCAAGAATAAGGCATTTAGCATGCTTACTAAACAGTTGCTAGCATAATCATGTTCATGCACAAACTCAGAGACTCAAGCTCTGGCCAATCTCATATTCATCATTCATGGCATGCCCTAATCACATGTTTCTCGTGCATCACATGCATCACACTTAATCACCCAGCATGCCTCATTAATAATCATATGCAAATGGGCAAGATTGTCAAACATTCATTAGGCTATCAATGTTTACATTTAAACATCCAACATGCATCAATCATAGCCATGCATGTCACATATGGGGTGCAGTTTTCTTACCTCGGGTTCGAGCGAGAATTAATAAAAGAAACGACCTTTGAGAATGATCAACTTTTAATCCTTTAGTGTTCACCTAGTCATAACCAAACATATGGAATACCATTAATAAAATGAACAATAAAATGTCCCCAAACCAAAACCTAACCTCCGGGACCTCAAATACTACTCAACCGGGTAGTAGGTTCAACCCCGAGGCCTAAAGCTTGAATCCCCAAGCTAAAAACCCCATTATGGAAAAAATGACCTTAAGGGCTGCGGCCCTCCTTGGCCATGCCGCGGCCCGCCCCCCAGACAGAGGCGCCCAAACCCTGTTTACACCAAGGGCCGCGACTCTCCCTAGCCATGCCGCGGCGCAACCCCTATTTTAGCCAAGATGACAACTCGCACACCAGAATGTCCCCTGCATTTTCCCTTAGAACCAGTCCCTTAAACCATCTCTAAACCTCCTCCAACCACATAATTAAACCCCCAAACAACACCCTTAACTCACCCTCATCAAACCCCAATCAAAACAACACAAAACCCCCCTTTGATTCACACTTCCCACATCAAAAACCATGAATTAAAAACTAAAACAAAAACAGAGCAACACCTGAAACCAAAGGCTAAAACTCACCTTGAAACTGGTCTTGAACCTCCCTTACAAGCTGAACCCAGTCTCCAACCCAGCCTTTAAGTTTCCCTAGCTTGAAACTCCACCAAGAACTCAAAACCCTCAAAGGAGAAGTGAAGAAGGTGATGTACGGGAAAGGAAGAAGCAAACCTCTGTTTTTGCTCTGTCCTTCTAAAACCCTCCTATGTTATATATATCCAAAACCCAAAATGACCAAAATACCCTTAAGCCAACAAAAGCCTCTAAACCATTTCAAGGGTAAAATTGGTACTTTCCGCCTATCCCGTTAATCATAATTAACGCTTCCCAATACCCACTAATCTCCACATTCACAAATACCACTAAATCATATCCCATTAACCTTTAATTCTCGGTAATTCTCTAATCATTAAATTCACCCCGGGACTCACCCCGAGCCCCGAACTTAAACCCGTTATGACTAGACCGAACACTTACATCTCATGATCGTCTCATGTCGAAAAGCTCGAACCAATCCACCCTATAATGTGGCTATATTAATTAATCTCAACCATGCACCCAAAATATACAATTACGCTCACAGTGGCCAAATTACCAAAATGCCCTTGCATTTAAAAGATAAGCCCATATGCATGCATTCACCATCATATAATAATATAATTCATATAAACATGCATATAATCATTAGATATCATAATAAATCAATTATGGCCCTCCCGGCCTCCTAATCAAGGTCCTAAACCTTATTAGGAAATTTGGGGCATTACAACTATCCCATCGACGTCAAGAAATTTGGGGCATTACAAAATGGTCCAGGACGTCAAGACCCGAACGTGGGTCTCAGGACAGATTAAATACCTTTTACAATATTTCTCTAATGGTCCTGGTCATTGGAACCAAGACCCAATATTCAACTTGGATTCATGTAGAGTTGTAAAACACTTAGTGAATTTAGGAAAAAATAAACAAATATAAAGTAGAAACCATTATGCAGAAAAAAAGTCAATATATAAATACGGATGATAAAAATTGTCTTGGACGCATCCGCTTCCACAAATATAATACAATTACAAAAAGAAGAAAGGAAGCCCTAACTAAAATACAAAGGCCCAGGCCTAGGCTTCGTTTTGATCCGGGACATCCAGAGTATTCTCGCCTTGTTTATCCCCCGCTAGATGCGCCGCATCAGCTTTCTCCTTGGCTTCAAATTCAGCTGGTGATAACCAGATCGAAGATCTATCTTGGAGAATACTGTCCTACCCTGCAACTGATCAAACAGATTGTCAATCCTTGGCAGGGGATATATGTTCTTGTTATTCAACTTGTTCAGTTCTCTGTAATCAATACACATCCTCATAGAACCGTCATTTTTCTTCACAAAGAGAACTGGTGCGCCCCATGACGAGAAACTGGGCTTGATAAAACCCAAGTCTAGTAACTCCCGTAGTTGAACGTTTAGTTCCTTCAACTCAGCTAGAGCCATCCTATAAGGTGCCCTAGACACCGGCTCTGTCCCTGGCGCCAATTCAATCACAAACTCAATCTCCTTGTGTGGAGGTAACCCTGGCAGATCCTCTAGAAACATTGGCACGACCTGAGTGGTATCCACCACACTAGCTAAGAATCCTATGTATCCCCCCTGCAATAGGTCTCTAGCTCTAAGTAAAGATATCATAGGTATACGAGGTCCATGCACAGTGCCAACGAATACAAATGGGTCCTCACCCTTAGGCTCAAAGGTTACCATCTTCGTCTTGCAATCTATTGTTGCCCCATACTTCTCTAACCAATCCATACCCAGAATTATATCAAAATTAGTCATAACCAATTCTACCAAGTCAACTGATAATTCCCTGTCATCTACTATAACTGATAGTGATCTAACCTATCTCCTAGAAAACACTAACTCCCCAATAGGCAACATAGTACCAAACCCCACAGGATAGAAGCCACATGGTCTACACAATCCATCTATAATCCTACTAGCAACAAAAGAATGCGTAGTGTAACGAACCAAATTTGCTAATAGGGCTTAGGGCATTGATTAACGTGCTTTTAAGGCAATACGTGAATTATTGTTATAATATATGAATTTATGTGCATACGTGATAAAGATGCATGTTTAGTTGAATTAAATATACATGTGGGCCCCGTTTGGATATTAGGGGTATAAATGTGATATGTTTGTGATATATCTGTGTAGCACGATCTGAGACAGACCTAGGGAGCAATTAGCCAGAAAGTCACAGATGGGTTGAGAATCCGACTCAGGGCGAGTCGAGGGGTATTTTGGGTATTAGATGTTTTATGAGGTTATCGGGTTATGGAAATAAATATTTGGAGATATATTTGAGGTTAGAATGTCTAGGAGGGAATATTGAGGAAATTTACCATTTTTCCCTCGGGGACGTTTTTGGTACCCCAAGCCTTGAGGTAACCTTAAAGCTTAAGTTAAATGAAAAAAAAACAAAGGAAATATTGGGAAACTTGGAGAAACCGACTTTAGCCTCTGCCTTTCTCTCTTTTTTTTTTTCTTTTCAAAACCACACTAAGAGGGAAACCTTGAGGAAATGAGCTAGGAAAATTCAGAGATTCAAGCTGGAGCTTTGGAGAATTGCAGCTTGGAACCTAGAAGATTAGCTCAGAAGCATAATTTAGCAAAGGTAAGCTTAAATCTTAGTAGTTGGTACTGAATAGTTGCTGGTATATTTTAAGAGTTTGCATGTTAGCTAAGTTTAGATTTGTTCTTGATTGCTTGGCTGAATTTTGGGGCTAGTCTTTGTTAGGTTTTGATGCTGAGATTGTGTTAGAACCTTTGTGATAACTAGTCTGGACTATTGGCTTGATTTTAGGGATAATTGGACTGGTTTTCGAGGTGAAAATGATGAGTTTTTTTGGGTTCGAGGGGTTGGGCCGTAGCTCTATTCTTGCTGAGCCGCAACCCCTTTGAACTTGGGGCGTCAGGAATTGGAGGCGCGCCGCGGTGCCCTTCAGGAAGGGCCGCGGCGCGTGTGGGCAATTTTGAGGCAAGGCCTCGGGTTGAGCTGGGGGCCGCGACATGAGTCCCTAGGGCCGCGGCGCTTTAGGTACTTTTGGGTTTTTAAGAGGTTTTAGGCTCAGGAATAAATAGGGGTTGCGGTGAGTAAATTCGATCCCGAGCCCTAGAAATTGAAACCCCGAGCCAAAAACCCTTAAGAATGCCTAAAATAGGAATCTAAAGAAACAGGGTAGCACTGTAGCGCTACCCCCTAGCGCCCCAGCGCTCTAGGTAGATTTGAAACCCCCTGAGTAGCGCTGTAGTGCCACAACTAGCCAGATTTGCCCTGAATCTTTCCCCATTCGACTCCACCATTTCCAACCTGAACCAAAAGCTTCCAAACCTCATTTTAAGTCCCAAATGAACCCATAAACCATTTACATATGTCTTAGGCATCATAACCCAAGTAAAAATCCAAAGGAAAAAGAGAAAGAAAGATGTACGGGAAAGAGAAGTGCTTATGATCTGTTTTGGCCAACTTCTACAGCCTTCAATGGCTTTTATATAACTTAAGGTGAAAAGACCTTTTTGCCCCTAGGTCAAATAAAGTTTTCTAAAGGCTCCCAAGGGTAAAACCATCCTTTTCCACCTATTTCTTTAATCATAATTAACACCCTCCAATTCCCGTTGTTCTCAAATACCAATAATTCATATCCCGTTACCCTTTAATTCCCAGCAACACTTTAATCACTAAATTACCCCGAGACTCATCCCGAGCCCTAAACTTAATCCCATTATGACCAAACCGCTAACTTGCACTCAAAGATCATTTCATGTCGAATGGCTTGAACAAATCCACATTATAATGTGGCCTTATCAATAATTCACCAACATGCATGAAGATATACAATTACGCCCTCAACGGGCCAAATGACCAAAATGCCCCTAAGATGAAATGTGGACCCACATGCATGCATTTATCATTATATTATAATATAATTCACATAAACATGCATATAATAGTTTAATGGCATAATAAATCAATTGTGACCCTCTCAACCTTTTAATCCGACCATTAAATTGCATTAAAGATTTTAGGGAATTACATAAGTGGTTCTCTTGCATTCACAAGCAATACCAGTGCTAATAACCACGTCCTTCATCATTCATGCAACAGTCAAGGGCCAGGCCCTATCAGATTATCTCATGCTTCCTAAATAGGCACGCATATAAGGCATTCATATCATGTTTAAGCAGTTAAACACATAACCACATAATAGTTAACGAACCCTGAGTCGAGCTTGTCTTTAGTGGTGAGTGTACATGTTTGGCCAGTCTTTAGGAACCATTAAACCTTGGCAGCTCTGATACCAAGTTGTAACACCCTCCTAATCACGGACCGTTACACTGTGTACTTTAAATTGTGTCAAACTTGCTAATCAAGTCATTTGGTTATAAACGAGTAACTAAGGTTAACATCAAAGGTTAGGCTTAAATTTTTTTGTCAAAGGAACTATTGACTTTTATTTAAAAAGTTTATACATACATGGGATCCAAAAAATATTACAAACAAACGTTTAAAAGGGTGTATATCCATTAAAAGTTACAGCTGACCGACCTAAGCGGAAAAAACAGGGCTACAACCCTAGTTCCTCTGAGATATCCTCGACCGTGGGGGATGAGCAGGCGTATATGTACACACCATCACCGAAGCTCTCCAACTCATGGCTGGTCAAGCTTTCCCTTTTCCCTTACCTGCACCACACAAAACCTATGAGCCAAGGCTTAACAAGAAAACTTAAGCATGTGCATAAATAGAAAATACAGATTCCCAAATACTTATCTAGCACATCCAGTAGTAATAACTTATTCATACAGTCATTCATTTACAAATAAATGGTCATTGGACCAATTCGGGGCTGCTTCCCTGAACAGTTGACCATAGAGTCAACCCCGGGGCACTATGCCCTAGCTATGTGACCATAGAATCACCTGGGGCCTTTGCCCTTAGCTTTGGGTAACTAGCCATAGAGCTAGCCAAACACCTTTGGTTTTCCAATGACCATAGGGTCGGCCAACTTAATAGTACGTTGCTGATTTAGGCCTAAGCCTTTTGACCAGCACGCCACATGCTATTGCCATCCTTGACTCATTAGTCAAGCCCTGATCTAGGTATTCAAGTATCAATACAGAAATAGATATGGATAGGCATACCTCAACAAGATAAACACTGTTGACCTGTGAAATTGGCCAACGGTCGTATGTACAGTATACGTCACCTTTTGAACAAAATAAATAGAATAAACGATAGAGTACGATTATCTTACATAAACACACAAGAATTTTATAATGGTTCAGCCGTGTTCTGATGAATAGTATACGACACCTTTTGAACAAAATAAATAGAATTACTCGACAATTACAAGTACGAACTGATGAGTTCACTCCTCAAAAAGATTTTTCTCCCAAAATTTCAGAAAAATAGATCCCTTGAAATGAAGCCCTAGGTCCTTTATATATTATATCCAGGGGCTGTTACATGACTAGTAATACTGGGATCGTGGTTTGATACACGATTATCAGGTAGTGGAGATACGTGTCCACCACCCCATGATTATGAAATCGTGGGTTTTCTCGTTGTTTCTCTAGATCGTGGTGGATAATGCACGATAGAAACCTCTAGGAAAATGTTAAGTCTCTGTTGGTATATGAGACTTAGGTGCTAGGCCCGACGACCCGAGTTTGGGTGCTAGGCCTGTGACCTTTTGGGTGCTGGACCTGTTGATCCTCTAGGTGCTAGCCCTGTGACCTTCTGGGTGCTAGGCCTGTTGATCTCTGTTTGAATGAGAGTGAGTATTTCTCAGTGAAGTGTACTTGGGGGTTTAGGCCGACCACCCTACGGAGGATAGGGTGGGCCAACCATCCGTGAGCATGTCAGGTCGACCACCCTAGGGGTTGGGGTCAGTCCGACCACCCCTGGGGTCCTTGGGCATACTGGGGTCGACCACCCCTAGGGTAAGGGTCAGGCCGACCACCCCTAGGGGTCCTTGGGCATATTGGGGCCGACCACCCTTGGGGTAGGGGTCAGAATGACCACTCCTAGGGCTCTTGGGCCTGCTTAGGTCCACCACCCCTAGGGGTAGGGGTCATGCCGACAACCCCTAGGGCTCTTGGGTCTGCTTAGGCCGACCACTGTTAGGGGTAGGGGTCAGGCCGACCACCCTTAGAGGGGGTATAGGCTTGGTCGACTTACCTATAGGTCCTAGAGCTATCTTTTTAGCCAGTCGGTCTTTTCTCAATACTTCTTCGTTTTTCTCTGATTTGTGATGTCACGTGCCACATTCTCATTTTCCACACCATCCTCGTATTTTTGAGGGATAACATTTTCCCCCCAAGTTTATTGTAATGTTTTCAACATTATGGTAAACTTGAGCCTAGCCCGAGAAACATATCGTAGCAGTACTTAAATAGTCAAGTCCCTCGGGACATTACATAGTACTCTTTATCAATAATTTGCTCAGCACGAATTTTTCAGGGATAATTAGTAATTCCTAAAAATAATTAGGTTTTTCAAGGAAAATTAATTTCCTAAAAATCTAATATATTTTTCAAGGAAATTTGAAATCCTAAAAATATAAAATATTTTTCAAGGATTTTTAAAGTCCTAAAAATAGAATATATTTTTAAAGGATATTAATTCCTAAAAATACAAAATATTTTCAAGGAATTTTAATTCCTAAAAATATAAGATAGTTTTTCAAGGAATTTGATTTCCTAAAAATATAAATAATTTTCAAGGAATTTTAAATTCCTAAAAATATAGATATTTTTCAAGGAATTTGAAATTTTAACCATACCAGATATTTTTCAAAGAAATTTGAATTCCTAAAAATATCTTGTCTGCCTGAGAGGTTATAAGTAGGCCCTCTCTCCTCATTCTTGCTTTATGCGCCACTTTCAAACAAATTCCAAGTCTGATTTCTCCAATTCCTCATCAAACTCAAATCTTTGGTAAATACTTTATTCTAATCCTCACACCATTTAATTTAAATGTGCTTAGATTTATAAGAAACGCTTTGAATTTTTGTCTGAATCTTCTTGTTTTGTTGTATTTTGATCCAAAATAATTGACTTACTTAAATCAGGATTTTTCTGTAAAATTCCTTATTTTGGGCAATTTCCAGGGATGTAAGACCCTAGGTCGACCACCTCATTAGTCCTGGCGATTTCTGGGACTCCAAACTCTAGCACCTGCGATTTCCAGGGATAGGATCAAGGTTGGGGCCGAGTACCTTCAGGGCTTCTCCTTATGCGTTTTCCAGGTCTAGGAACATGTTTTGGGTCGAGCACCTTCAGGGCTTCTCCTTGTGCGATTTCAAGGTCTAGGAACAGGGTTTGGGCTGAGCACCCCTAAAGCTTTATGGGCCAAGTAGTGTACACCTCATGGGTCGAGTACCTCTAGGGCTTCCCTTCCCTTGCCCTAGGAAATTTCCAGGCCTAGAACTAGGGTTAGGGCTGACCACCCCTAAAGCTTCATGGGCCGAGTAGTGTACACCTCATGGGTCGAGTACCTCCCCTTGGGCGATTTTCAGGGATCCAGGGTGGTCGGCCCAAGCATAAGTCGACCACCTGGGACCCTAAAAATAATTTTTTCCACTTTTGAACTGATTTCTTTGGGGGTCTTCCTTGTCCTGTAAAAATTACTTTTTCTGGAGACTTGAACAGTCCTCTGGCATTTTTCTGAGGCTTGCACCCTTGGGGTGGTTGGCCTAAGGTGGTAGGTCGACCACCTATGCCCCATTTTCATGCTTCATACTTTGATGGATTCAGGGTGGTCGGCCTAGGCTTAGGCTCACTGGGTCGACCCCCTATATAGAATTTTACTCCTTAGTTCATGGATATGCCCCTAGCTATTGGCTTCATTATGCTCATTTACTAAATTTAATCTTCTGTTGCAGATGTCCAGCTCTTCTTCATCAGACAAGTCAGTAAGTGAACGTACTCCCCAGGAGTTCTTGGATAGGGTGAAAAGGATTCTTCCTCGCTCCACTTTATATTTGTTCAGTGAGGAAGATTTCTTGAAAAGGTACTGTCCAATGGCGAGAGTAAAACAGAAGACTCGGCAACCTTCTGAAGATGATCCTCATATTTCCAGGCACATCACTCAGGGCTCCTCACCTGGCTCTTCTCAAATTTCTTCTCAGTAGAGTACGCCCCGCAGCTCTCAAGGCACATTTCAGCAGAGTCATTTTTCTCAGCGAGACAGGTCAGGTGAGCGAGACTGATTGCAACGCCCTTTGCACCAAGATACTAGTCGAGTTCCCCATCAATCTTCTTCTCAGCAAGATCATACCAAAGGCTCTCGTCGCCATGTTACTTATCGTCAGGAGCTTCCTATTCACAGGTTCCAACCTAAGGTGGTTCGCCCTCCTTCCAAGAGCAGAAGAAGAGACAACAAAAGGAGTTCTATTCATCAGATTCTGGGGCCACCTTCGCCAGTGAGATCATATGGAAACCAGTTGAGAAGCCTCACCCTGCTGATTGTGAGGTTGTTTGGTTCAAGGGAGCGGCCTCTAACATGACTGAAGAGAAGGTAAAGACGTTAAGGAAGGCCTTTGACCTCTCCAATGTTTCTATCACAATCCCTAGTCTAGACGACAGAGCTGGGGACCCCCCTCTGGGTATGTGCGCTTGGACACGTTCTGCCATTAAGTCTGGCGCCTCACTTCCTCTTCATCCATATTTCTGTAGTGTTGCGAACTATTTTGGTATTAGTCCTTCTAAACTAGATCCTAATGCGATCTTGGGCTTATCTGCATTGTACATTATCTATCACTATAGAAAATGGGCTGCTCTAGTGCCTTACGACATCCACTACTTGTTTGACCTGAAGACAAACCCTTCTCAATGCAACTCAGGGTATTTCCACTTCTACCATTATATGAGAGAGGGTACCAACACCTTTTTGGAAGAGATCTCTGGAAATAGGCATTTAGATATGCCGACAACTATTTCTTTACTATGGACGCAGAGGCCAACAACTCCAAGTTTAAGCATGTCGGGCCTTTTTATAGATTTCTCTCGACCCAGGCTATGATAGTTAGGGCCAAGGTACTGATTGCCATGACCCCTGAGGAGAAGAATTTCAAGATCCTTGTTACTTCAGAGAACCTCAAGAAGGTGGGGCTGTTTCCTCCTACTATAGCCGATGTTCCAGATGACGATGGTCCCGAGCCCGTGACCACCATAGACTCCCTGGGACCCATTCATTTTGGGGAGATGCCCTCTTTGCTGGTGTCAGCCAGACATGAGGGTGATGAGGTGGGTGCATCTGTTGCGTACTCATTGCTTGCTTCGGACGACTTTGACGAGATTATGTTCGAACTTGAATCTCATTCAGAAGGTTTGACACTTTATCACCTTTATTTAATGATTCATTTGTGTTTAATATCCTTCTAACATTTGATCTTCTTTTGCAGGCTCAATCATGTTTGGTTTTGTTCATACCCAGCAGAGGTCGACTCCCACAGAGGCCAGTCCTTCTATTCGAGTGGCAAAAAAGGCCAGGGTTGAGGCTGAGTCGGTCATGGAGGTTCCTCCTAAGATGTCTCCTCCGACTCCTTTGGTGTCTAGTGCTGTCGCAGAGGTAGAGCCATCTTTGTCTAGACCAATTCCTCCCATTTTCACTTATGCAGGTGCACCTGTTCTGCGCCTGTTCCCTTATCTGAGCCACACCAGTTTGCTATATGGAACTTAGGTGCTCTCATGGACCAAGCATCTCATCTGGAGCAAATGACAGCAACTTTTAATAGGATTAAGAATGAGGACTTGAGCACCATTCTAACAAAGTCACTCCTAGACATTTAGAGCGTGAGTCCTTTACAATTCTCTTCTTGTCTAGTTAGCTTGTGTCCTGACATTTATCTAACACTTGTATGTTTTCTTGCAGGCACTGATGCTGGTATTTCATGTCCGTGATAGGTTTGTGGAGTATACCTCTACGTTGTCCAACCTTCGTTCTGAGCTTGAAGTTGTCTGCCAAGAGGTGCTGGACCTTAGGCGCGTTCTTGGCACTAGAGATGCTGACATTGCTTCAAAGGATGAAGAGATCAACACCCTTCGTAGTACCATGGAGCTCAAATAGTATGAAGAGATCGAGTTGACTCTCAGGATAACCTAGATGGAGGGGAAACTTTCCGATCAGCTCCAAAAGTTTGAAGCTGAGAGAGAGAAGGTGATTGCTGACATCGAATAATAGCGGAAGGATTCTCTTGTCGAGAAGGAGCAAGATGTCAAAGCTGCTCGGGATAAGGCTCGGGAGGAGTATTCAGAGACAACTTTCTCTTGCTTCAACTTGATCTGGTCCAAAAAATATTTGAACTTGGACTTCCATCCTGAGAACACGCGAGCGAATGAGCTTAGGTAGTGTCTGGCTTATGAGGCTGCCGAGGCTCAGGGTGGTCTTTCAGAAGGTAGTCCTCGCCCTAGTTAGTCTTCTTTTGGTCTTTTTCTCTATCTTTCCTTCCATGCCATTGGTGGGGCACCTTGTACTTGACATTGTTTACATATGACATTTTATGCCTTTATACTTTTTTGTTATGAGTACTCAGTGTATTGATTGAAAATTTTAATTTCCAATGCTTACTAAGTATATCAACTCACAACCCTCATTGGTTCAGGTATCAATATACTCTGAACACATGTATTTCACGTGCCATACTAACCTTACTCTTTTATGTTTTTCATGCTAACAACCATGGTAATGTGAGTAGTATGATACTTCACCAAGTACCATGAACAAAACAGGTCAGGTTAACCACCAAGGCCTTTTTTATTTTTGTTTTTTGCACTTTCGGAACATATGTTGAACAAATGTCCTAGAAAAACTTGAGCTTGCTTAGTACTTAAGGTCACGCCCTCATTGCTTGTGTATACCCCAATCGATATGTACTATATGCCCCTAAGTGATCATGGGTTTAAAAGCATTGGTCACTTGCTACTTGACCATGCCTTACTTTGAGCGTTAGACACATAGCGTTGTCCTTTTCACCCAATGATGCAAGCAGCAAATGCTTGTCCCTCATTGGTAGTCGGGTGATGGTTTCATACTCAGTAGTAATGATACCTATATTCAGATTAAAATTGTGTAGCAAGTGTCGATCACGATCTACATAATCTCTCGTGTACTTGTTATAATGATTGTAGAACGAAGTGTCTAAGTTGGACCAACCGGGTCTAGATGGGCTAATCGAGCCTGTAACGAGTCTTAGATCAAATTATTGATCGGTCCCTCAAGGACCAGATTCAATTATGATCCGATGATGGCGACTAGTCTTTTTTTTTTTTTGATCGTATGGGTCGATAGGTTCCTCAAGAACCAGGATCGAACGTGATCAAATAATGGCGACTGGTCCTCGGATCAGTCTCTTTTGTTGATCGTATGGGTCAATAGGTTCCTTAAGAACAAGGATTTAACGTGATCAATAAATTTAGCGACAAGGTCCTAGGACCTGTCTCTTGTTTGGCTCGTATGGGTCGATAGGCTCCTCAAGAACCAAGATCGAACATGATCCATAATTTGGCGACAAGGTCCTAGGACCTATCTCTCGTTTGGATCGTATGGGTTGATAGGCTCCTCAAGAACCAAAATCGAACATGATCCATATTTTGGCGACAAGTTCCTAGGACCTGTCTCTCGTTTGGATCGTATGGGTTGATAGGCTCATCAAGAACCAAGATCGAACATGATCCATATTTTAGCGACAAAGTCCTAGGACCTATCTCTTGTTTGGATCCTATAAGTTGATAGGCTAATCAAGAACCAAAATCGAACATGATCCATATTTTGGCGATAAGGTCCTAGGACCTGTCTCTCGTTTGGATCGTATGGGTCGATAAGCTCCTCAAGAACCAAGATTGAACATGATCCATATTTTGGTGACAAGGTTCTAGGACCCATCTCTCATTTGGATCGTATGGGTCAATAGGCTCTTCAAGAACCAAGATCGAACATGATCCATAATTTGGTGACAAGGTCCTCGGACCAGTCTCTTGTTTGGATCTTATGGGTCGATAGGTCCCTCAAGGACAAAAATTAAACATGATCTGATGGGGTTGACAAGTCTATAGGACAAGTCCCTCGTTGAAAGAAATTTAAAGAATTGAGTGAAACTTAAGAAATTAAATTCATTCATTCATTGAAGCACAATGGCTGTAACATTGATTATTAAAAAATAATACATTTGCCTTATGCTCGGCTATGCTTCTTTTTGCCAAGGATTCGATGGGAACGATATTCAGAGTGTCCACATCTTTGGCATTGGAAAGCTTGGCTAAGGCATCAGTATTGGCATTTTTCTCCTTCGGGACTTGTGTAATCGAGTATCTCTTGAACTGTGTCAACAAGTCCTTCCCCTTGTTCAGGTACTGCACCATCCTAAGTCCCTTGGCTTGATACTCCCCCAGCACCTAGTACACCACTAGCTAGGACTCGCTGAATATCTCCAAGGACTATGTATGCACATCGTGAGACAAGTGTAATCCTGCTAATAATGCCTTGTACTCAGCCTTGTTGTTTGAAGCGTTGAATCCAAATTTGCGAGCGCAATGGATTCGGTGATTCTCTAGAGTGATCAGTATGATTCTTGCGTCTGAGCTGTGTTCATTGGATGCTCCATCAACATATAGCTTCCATACAGGAGTTTCTCTTTCCTTCTCGGTATCTCCATTCTCCGATTGGTAGGAAGGGTCTTCAAGGTTGGTGTAACGCCCTGGTTAGCCAAGACCATTGCACTGTGTACTTATAAAGGTGCAAGACTTGCTAATCAAGTCATTATTTTGAAAACGTGTCACTAAGCATGTAAAAGCTAAGGTTTAAAAAGGTTTTGGTCTCAAAAGACTCATTTAACATATTCAAACTGTAGAAACATGGGATCCCATACAAAAACGAAGTTAAAGAAAGTTTACAGACTCCCAAAAGTACATGAGTAACCACTAGCCATACTAAGGTAAAACAGACAGTCTTCAGGTTCCATGTCCTTTCCTAGACCTCAACCGTGGCGGCCGAGCACTTGGCTATGTACATTCTACTCGTTGAGCTCTCCAGTCAGGGCTGATCTAACTTGCCCTTGCCTTTACCTGCACCACGAAGCATTCGTGAGCCAAGGCCGAGCAAGAAAACATCATAAACAACTCAAGCAATGATAACAGACAAATAGTTCGATAGGCATGTATTCCCATCAGATAATCAACATATTCAGTCCAATTCAACATACATTCTTTCACATATAATACTCATATCACATAACATTCAGGGTCGATGACTTAGGCCACACCCTCTGTTTAACCCACTGACTCTGACCCGCTTAAACCGAGCTCAGTGCATAATAAGCTGTCCTCGGCTACCAGTGGCCGAGCCGCGCCCTGTGCGCTAGTGAAACCCTTGGCACCCTTAGGCCGTTGGTTCACTAAATGGCTTGCATGGCATAATACCATCTTTTCAAGCATTTACATTAGGGAGCCCTTAGTCCCGTCTCATATAATCAATCAGGTGCAGTTTTCTTACCTTTAGTTTGTGCGATTATTGAATTACGAGCGACGCCTCTCAAGCATGATCCATTCCCGAGCCTAAGCCTTTATCACCTAGTCACAACCAAAGTATAGGGTTCCATTAATACTCCAATATAGGTTTCCAATTACAAAACTAACTCCCAAGATTCCAAATTCCACCAAGCACGGTGGTGAAACCAAACCCGAGCACACTAGACCACTTTCCCGTGCTTAAAACCCTCAAAAACTCATGTGTGCAACCAAGGGCTGTGGCCCCCAAAGCCTAGCCGTGGCCCTTCCC
The DNA here is from genome assembly GCF_963169125.1 of Humulus lupulus. Taxonomy (NCBI): domain Eukaryota; kingdom Viridiplantae; phylum Streptophyta; class Magnoliopsida; order Rosales; family Cannabaceae; genus Humulus; species Humulus lupulus. The sequence goes on from NC_084797.1 coordinate 235,465,283, forward strand.
CAAAACAGAACCTACTCCCACGCTGAAAAACACACGCGCCGCGACCCTTGCCTTGGGCGCCGCGGCGCGCCCCCTTGGCCGAGCCTCCTTGGCTTCTTTGCATGCTAGGGACGCAGCGCTCTAGAACAGAGCCGCGGCCCTCCCCTTCGAACCCAGAATTTACACCATTTCTAAGTCTGAGACCTCACCTTAAACCATCCCAAAGCTTCCCAATTCTTAACCAATTAATTCCCAACTTATTTAGCATGACCTAAACAACCTAATTCCCAAGAAAACACATCCTAACACACTCTAATCTCCCCCTTTCAATTTCTGAAACCCAAGTGCTATAAACACTCAAGCCAGCCACTCAAACTCAATTTAAAACCTCTAAACTTGGAGTTGAAACTTACCTTTGCTGTAGAATTACTTCACCAAGCTATAATCAAGCTAAGTTCCCAAGTTTTCCCTCTTAATTCTGCCTTAAAACATCAAAACCATATTTGTTTCAGCACTTAACCAAAACCCAGCTAGAACTCAGAATTCAACCACAGAAAAGATGTTTAGATGCTTACTTTAATCCCTGTTTTAGTTCCTTGATTTACTCCTGAGCTAAACCTTCAATTCCTCACCACAAATCCAAGAGATTCCAGCTTGTTTCCCCTTAGTTTTCTGTGTTCCTTTCCTTGGTTTTTCCTTAAGCGTGAAAGAGAGCTGAGACTAAGTTTAAGTCGGTTTGTGTTTTTCTTCTAAAAGCTTCTCTATGTCTAACTTACTTGTTAAATTAATCCCGAGGCTTGGGGTGCCAGAACCATCCCCGTGGTCAAAATGGTAAAATCCCCCAATATTCCCACCTAGTCATTCTAACCTCAAATATATCGCCATCTATTTATTTTCATGACCCGATAATCCAAATCGCTACCCGCTATCTAAAAGTATCCCCGACTTATCCAAAGCCATAACTTAAGCCCCGTTGTGACTTTTCCCACTATCTGACCCTGGAATCGTCTTGAGTCGTGCTCAGCGAACCTGTCCACTATCACATATCATATTACCACACAATATAATCAGTTATCATATAAAAATTATTAAACATATAATTACTCATTAAATCTCAATTATTCCATTAATGCCCTCCTGGCACACTAATCAAGGCTCTTAAGCCTTATTAGCGAATTTGGGTCGTTACAGTTGGTGTCTTCGACTATGAAGTCTGCCAATGCTTGTCCTTATATTGTCGTCCTTGAATGATAAGTGATATCAAACTGTCCTAGTTCCACTGCCCATTTGCATAATTGTCCCGAGGCCTCCAGTTTTTGAAGAACTTGTCTCAGCGGTTGATTTACTTCTTTGGACTTGACTAACATGTCATCGACGTATACCTCCATATTTTTTCCGAGCAAGTCTAGGAACATGCCATTCACTAAACACTGGTAGGTGGCTTTTGCGTTCTTTAAGCCGAATGACATCACCTTATAACAGTATAATCCCTTGTCTGTCCGGAAGCTAGTATGTTTCTCTTCGGGAGGGTTCGTACTTATTTGATTATACCTAGAATACGCATCCATGAATAAGAGTATTTCATGTCCTGTAGTTGCATCGACTAGTTGGTCTATTCTAGGTAGTGGGAAGCAGTCTTTGGGGTAGGCCTTGTTCAAATCTGTGAAGTCCACGCAGGTTTTCCACTTCCCGTTTGGCTTTGGGACCAACACGAGGTTCGATACTCAATCTGGGTAGTAGGCCTCCCTTATAAAAGCGTTTTCCTTGAGCCAGGCGTCGAGGTGCCCTTGAGTACAAGAAGAAAGATGGTTCTGAACCGCCCCACTCTTTAGAAGCCTCCCCTGACAAATCTTATCTGGCTCGCAGATCCTCTCGTATACACGGACGATCCTCCATACCCTCTGCAACTTTGCATATCCAGCCTCTTCAACAAGTGCCTTTGTCAAAGGACGCCCTGGGGAAGAGGAAATCACGTGAAGAGTCCTCTGATAAGGATTCAGATGATGGAAAATTAATTTCGTCCAAACTTCGTATCCCGAGGGGGTCTGCTTCTTTCACTAGGGGCTCTTCCTTGACAATTCCTAAGCTCGCATCTAGGAAATTGTCGATTGGGCAGGCTTTGTCTCTTTCCAAAATGTCTATGGGGTCCGCTCATGCTGCTTCTCAAGCTAAGTAGCCTTCTTCTTCCTTTATGCCAGGATCCTTTCTGGGGGAGGGCTCAAATGTGAGTGGGTCCCTTGGGGTTAGTCCAAAAGTGACTTGCCCCCTGTGGCCTTTTCCTTGGAAACAGTCAAATCGCCAGGGGTGACGGCTCACACACGGGGGCTCGATGATACATCAATGGAGATGAGATCTCCTAACGCCCTTCCTGGTTTTGTAGGAGTAGTGACTTCTACTGCTGCTTTATCTGGAAGCTTTGACACCTATCTTACTAACAGGCACGGATCAGAGGGGAAACGTCCTGCCTCTGCCTCTCGCAAGAACCATTTTTTGGAGGATGCTTTCGGGGATGGCTTGGGAACCACGGGCAGCCCTTCATGCCCAATTGATGTGAGTCAAGCAATCACCTCAATGTTGCAAGATTTAAACCACGGTGTTTCAAGCGTGGAAGCTGCTTCTAAGCTGAGTCAAAGAGAGTGGTAGGGAATACCTTGCACCTATAATCATGCTCCACACCGAGTAACTTCATCTGATCCTCGAACTTCCCAATGTGTCGTACTGGATCCTCCTTCCCAGTGTATGTAGGAAGTTTCAGGGTCTTGTATTTCGGTGGTGGTTAGGCAGCTTGGATCTCGACACTGAAAGGACTCCCACTTCTATGAGCCAGCTCAATATCTTAAGGTTTCTTTGTTAGACTCTGAACAACCATAACGAGTGCATCTATTTGAGCTTGCACTGCTGGTGGGATCACTGCTCCAGGTGGGGTAGATGTCCTTGGTACCCCCTCTTGAGCGCTGGTCCTACTGTTGATGACCTCCTTCAAATCCTGAGGTTGCACATTTTTCCCCAGCCTATCGAGCACAAATTGTTGTTATTCATCGGTTATTTTCCCTTGCGAGATTGAGAGTGTAGGGGTGGTAGGTCCGCCTTGCCCCTGTCGATGTGACTCTACCCCCGAGCCTCTTTTCCTACATGACTTTCAGCGGCCATTTCCATTCCTGTCACGCCTCTTAGATGTTTGACCCTCATCTCCTGCGTTGTTTCGTTTGTCCCCCTGGGAGGGGGCCTTCGGATTGGTAATACTCATACTCCGAGATGAAGTGTTATTCATCTTAGTCATGGAGGAGGCAGTCTTGGGCTGTGCCTCTTTATAATGTCTCTAGGAAAGTGGTTCTGAGAGTGTCCTTGGGGTCCCACTCCTCCCCTAGGACTCTCTGTTACTACTATCTTGCATTCTTGCTGCTTTGGCCTAAGCCTCCCTCACCGCCTGAGCAGCAGCTTCATCGTTAACTCGTGCTAACTGAGTAGCCGCCTCCAAGGCCACAACAGCCTCCTGGTGTCTCTGGTCAGCTTCTTGCTCCCTCTGGATCATTCTCTAGACCTGATTATCTATCTCCCATCGTTGTCATTCCATAGTCGCCCTCTGAAGGCCAATTTCTGCAGTAAAGGCCTCTTACCTTGCCAGAAATTATGCCAGCTCCTCCTGGTGAGCATCCTGTGGATCTTCTGTATCAGGTTGATCTCCAACCTCCACCTGAGGTTCTTTAACGGGATCTATGGGATCCTGGGTGGTGGAATCCCTGGGAGCAATCTTCTTTGTCTGACTGGATTTTGGAGGCATCGTAAAAATGATGAAAGTGTGTTTCTTGATTTCGTACTCTCAATGAAAGCACCAAAATGTTGACCTGTGAAATTGGCCAACGGTCGTATGTACAATATACAACACCTTTTGAACGAAATAAATAGAATAAAAGATGGAGTATGGTTATCTTAAATAAACACACAGGAATTTTATAGTGGTTCAGCCCTGTTCTCATAAACAGTAATAACCAAATCCACTTAGTCTTTAGTATTGAATTACTCGACAATTACAAGTATGAACTGATAAGTTCCCTCCTCAGAAAGATTTTTCTCCCAAAATTTGCAGAAAAAGAGATCCCTTGAAATGAAGCCCTGGGTCCTTTATTTATAGTACCCAAGGGCTGTTACAGGGCCCTGCCCTACACACAAGCTCTACGGGAACAACAGTTTTCTTACCTGTGTCCCATGCTTTCCAAGCACCGATGTCCCGAGCACAGTCCCCTAATCCGAGCCTTGCCGAAACCCTAGTCACAATGCATTAAGAATATTCACCTATCAAGTTCCAATCCATTAAATAACTTCGAGCCATAATTCTAATCTCTGGGACCATGAATTCTATCAATCTGGGTGATAAAATCCATCCCGAGCCTTAACCTTTAAGTTCCCAAGCCTAAACACACTTTAAAGCCCAAAATTGCGCTAAGAGCCGCAACCCCATAAGGCCATACTGCGGCCCGCCCCAAAACCAAAGAGCAACCCCAAATCAGGGCAGGCGCGCTGCGGCCCTAGCTAGGGCATGCCGCGACCCGCCCTCCTTCCTGGCCACCAATGTGCTTTAGAGGGCTGCGGCTAAGCAAGAATAATGTCGCGACCCGACCCTTCGAACCCAGAAAAAATCCTCCATTGATGCCACGAAAACCCAGCCAATTTATCCCAAAATCAACCCAACAATCCAAACCATTAATCACATAATCTCTACCATGTTTTCAGTAACAAAACCTAACAAAGAACTAGCCCAAAACCTCATCAAATCTCAAGAGTGATCCTTCACCTAACACATATGCAAAACTCTAAGAAAACCAACAGCTACTCAAAACAATTTACTGAGATTAAAGCTTACCTTAAGCTGAAGTGATTTCCCTAAACCAGATCCCTAAGCTCCAAGCCTCAAGCTCCCAAAATCTCAGTTGAATTCCTTAGTCTTGACTAGTTTCCACCAAAGTTTCCCTTTCTAAGACTTAGAAAAAATAAAGAGAGAAAAGAGGAAATGCTTGGGTCGGTTTCTCCAAGTTTCTAAGTGTTTCCTAAATTCTGTTTTATTTAACTTAAGCTTCTAAGGTTACCTCAAAGCTTGGGGTGCCAAAAACGTCCCCGAGGGAAAAATGGTAAATTTCCCCCATATCCCCTCCTAAACATTCTAACCTCAAATATATCTCGAAATATTTATTTACATTACCCGATAACCCCATAAAGCGTCTAATTCCCAAAATATCCCTCGACTCGCCCCGAGTCAGATTTTCGACCCCATTGTGACTTTCTGACTAACAGCTCCCTAAGACTGTCTCGGGTCGTGCTACACAGATATAACACAAGTATATCACATTTATGCCCTCAACGGGCTAAAATTACAAACATGCTTCTAATATCCAAACGGGGCCCACAGGCATATTTAATTAAGCTTAACATGCTTCTCTAATCACGTATTCTCATAAATTTACATATTATAGCAATAATTCACTTATTGCCCTCCAGGCACGCTAATTAAGGCCCTAAGCCTTATTAGCAATTTGGGTCATTACATCGGCACTAAGTATACATGGGACGACGATGTGCTGAAGATGCTGAAGGGGGATGATAATCAATTCTTTGTATCCTGGAAAAATGTGAGTGAAGCATATTTTTCCTTGCACGTTGAGAAAGCCGCACATTGGATCGCCATTGAAGTCTCCATTCCAATGTGGTGCATCAACATTTATGATTCCAACCATAGCGTGCTTAGTCCGACTCTGTTGGAGGAAGTGATTAAGCCTTGGTGCTTATTATTGCCTTCGTTGTTGTGGTGTTCTGGCATATTTGACGACCATGACAACCTCCAAACATATCCTAAGCAGAACGCAAAGTCTTTTTCGTATTGTTGTATTTCTCTTGAGGAGTGTCCTCAGACTAAGACAAGGTATTCCCCTATTTAATTAGTATATTTTGACATATGAATTTTAAAGTTATTTTTATCTTATATTGACACAAAATCGATTATATGTAGTGGGGATTATGGTCTGTTTGCCATCAAACATGTCGAGCATTTGGTTTCCAGGCTACCACTCGATACCGTTATCGATGAGACCATCCAACATTTCAGGACCAAGTGGTGTGTGGACCAATTCTATCAGAATTTGTCACCGTGATGCTCTTTACATTTTCAGCATCAACATCTATGATTCCGACCATAGCGTGCTTAGTACACACTTTCTCACCTATTTGCTTCAAATCCTTTTCCATCTCAAGTGATAACACAGTTGTTGCTATTGAAGCTCTTTCACATTTATCTGCAAACCATGATTGAAGAGTGAATCTTATGAATTCAATATAAGTGGCAACTGGAAAGCTCCTTGCCTCCTTAGTTTTATTGTTAAAGCTTTCTGCGTAGTTATTCGTCATGATATTGTATCGGTTACTAGAAAAATAAGTGCTACTCCACCTTTCAAAACCAATTCCCTCAAGATATTGAGCAATGAGCGGATCAATTACCTTAATCTTGTCAAAGAACTTGTGAAATTTTGTTCTTCGAAACGCGTACGCTGCACACCCCATGATGTCTTGCAGGTGGTCAATTTTGAATTTTGCCACACCATTCATACAGATATGGTGGTAACATGCACCGCGATACGCATCTAGGAACACAAGCTCCAAAGCATGATTAATGCTTTTATGCCTGTCCGATACAAAAGCAAGGTTCTCAACATCCCCTATGGCTTCCTTCAATTTTCTCATGAAATAAGTCCAAGAGTTATGGTTTTCACTGTCCACCAATGCAAATGAAATTAGAAACAACTGGTTGTTTTCATCCAACGCAACAGCACAGAGCATGTGGCCACCATACTTATTCTTCAAGAATGTGCCATCAACACAAATTACAGGACGACAATACTGGAAACCACACCTAGAAACACTGAGGGAAAAGAAGCAATACAAGAAACGACCATCTTCTGCTACAAAATCAGTAATTGTACCTGGGTTCTTATGCTCCAATTCACACAGGTATCCAGGTAACTTGGAGTATGATTCCTCAGGTGTCCCTCTGACATACATAAGAGCCTTTTCTTTGCATCTCCATGCCTTCTCATAGCTCATTTTGACCCCAAAATGGTGCTTCATGTCCTCCCTTATATTGTTTGTCATGTACCGAGTACCATCGGTAGCAAATTTCCTCTTGATTAGGTGCCCAAAAACCCATGGTGATGCTTGACAGTGGTCCTTATCTCGAATTTCTTGTGAGCAAGTGTGTACTTTGTTGTATACAGCAATCTTGATCATTTCAGATCGCAGTTTTTTCTTACCCCTCAATCTCCAACCACATTCAGAATCCTTACAGGTAATGTACCACACATCAGTCCCAGATTTCTTCACCATAAGCTCAAAACTATTCTTCATCGCAAATATGGATGCTTTGGTTTTCAATTCAAGCTTGTTCTGAAAGAACTTGCCAAGGTGCAATTTTCCCGAAACTTTGCTGGTAGAGGAATGATGTTGATGAGAGACCACTAAATCCTATTTGGTGAACATAGGAGCACTCCATGTTCTACGATCTTCACCTAAGTCCAATGGAGAACTCCATCTAAAACTATCATCGATTCTACTTGGACCTGTACGACTACTGCTGGTCCCAGGTGTTTGCCGATTTTCTATTCTGTGCTCCTTAGCTACCATAAAATCTAAACTCTGTGTTGACAAATCTGCCCTAATATCTAGCCCACCAAGAACTATTGCATCAGCAATAGGATCGTCGTTGACATAAGGATCGTAGCCATAGGTATCGTACTCTGCTGTGTCATGCAAATATGGCGGACCTTTAACAGGGATATCATCATGGACTATAATGTCTGGATTTGTCTCGAGAACAAATGTCCCAACCTCACTTTGAGTTCCTTTGAAACCATGACATGGGGGAGAAATTTTCTCTTCAAATTGAACTTCTTTATTAACACTGGGAGAGGCCAATGCATTTCTTATACCTCCCTTCTTAACCAATGTCACACATAGAGGAATCAACTTCTCTACATATTTGTTGGTTTTTATAGATCAAATCAGATATTATACGCAGTGGAACAACGATCAAAATTGTTAATTTAATCCCACAAGATTTCTAGATCTACTTCTTCACATACATATATATATATTGAATCAAAGACATGAATAGAAAATTACCTCAAGTCCTTCCTTGCTGCTATCTTTTTGTATGGCAAAAATCCTTCAGTTCTCACACCAAGATCTTCCAAAATGTTCTCAGCACACAAAGAACGAGTGTGGGCTCGCTATACAAAATAATAGGCAAAATCTATTTATCAGATGTTCTCAACACATGAGATCTGATAAAGTTTGGACCTAAGTTTGTGAAGAACAGTGACATATGCTTGTAGCACTATTCTCTTTCTCTCAGAGAGATTTCACGATATTTTTCTATCCCTGAAAAGTATCATTCTGAAAAACTGATATCTTATATTTAATATATCCAATATATTAAAAATAAAATATTAGTTATTTTAAACAATTTGAAAATAACTAATCAGTTATCAGATTATGTTTGAATAATAATATTTTAATCATATTACAATATCTCATTATTTATTTAATATTTAAATAACTAAAATTGTGGAACCAAGAAACTACCAATTAGCCTCTTATGCATGTAGCACAGTGACTGTACACTGTGCTACACGTGTACCACATGCCAGGAAAGACATGTGACTTTTCCTAATTTTTTCTTATTATTTAAATACCAAAAATCTCAAAAAATAAATTAATTCAAAATTAATTATATTTTTGTTAAATCAAATAATTAATTAATTAATTACACATAATTATACAATAATTATGTTTGATGCATAGACAAATATTTTACTTATCAAATAAGTCATTTTGCCCATTTTTGTATTTACCTTTGTCAGTGTTTGTTTGAGCCATTTCGGGGACCATGGATCTATAACATTAAGCTCCAATAAATTGAAACCAAATAATTAAACTCTTTAATTATAATATTTAATTTATTAATTATGATATTTCTCCACTATAAATTCAGAATTGCACTCTTTATGTTATAGATATACTTTTACAGAAATCTTATCTTAAGTCGTCCATTGATATAGCCATCTTTCAATAGTTCAACCCTCTAATTAATTAGTTAATAAATTAGAATGGATGAATTACCATTTTACCTTTCTAATTTACTTCTTATTCCTTAAGTACCATTAATTCACTAGTGAATAATTAATCTATAATCAAATTATAGATTTGAGCTCAAAATCATTCAGTTCCAGAATTAACCGTTAAGGGAACTAATATATGATCCGTTAGGAAATATTAGATTCCGTATTGTTGATACATGTTCCCAGCCATCCATGATATTAAATCTTGAAAACAAAAGTCATTAGCCCCATTCTATGAAGAGACCTTAACGAATGAATCAAAAGATTTAATAAACATGAACATGAGTTCATGAACACTCAGGATTTAGGTTAATCTATAAATGATCATCAGTTATGATATGAATTACAAGTCTTTATAGTTAAATGGTTTTTGGATAAAGACTTTTACTCATATCGGTCCATGTCATATATAATCATATTATATAAAGCACATTTACCGAGAAAATTGGTTGTTGAAAAAACGACTTGGGTCGCTGCCTATGTTTCTCAGGCCGTGACCCAAGAGGCAAAAATAGGCAAAAAAACACACCGTGGCCGCGGCTCGTGTTTTTCAGGCCGCGGCCTGAGCGACTGACAACATTTTCCAACTTTGGTTTTATCCAATTTTGAACGTTTCCAACAACCAAGTAACTCCCAAATCTCTATTTTAATTCCATAAACATCCAATTAATCATTGGTAACAGCCATGGGGGTTGGTGGAATTTGAAATTCAAAGGGTGTCTCAAAACTCTATAAATAGGAGCCTAATGCTCACTTGTAAGACACAACATTTCTATCCATTAGAGCACTTGGCTAGAAACACCTTGAGGCTTGATAATTCCATAAAGCATTTCCTATAATCTGAGAGAGATCCCTTAGTGCTTGAGTTAGGGGGAAATAAGATTTTGGACAAAGGTTTTAAACCTTGTTCAATTTGGTGATCCCCAACACTCTTCACTTAGGTTGTGTAAGTGAGAGTTTTCTTTGTTTTTTTCTTACAATTTATTCTATTGCTTTTCTTCTCATTCCTCTTGTTTTATTTACTTGTAATTTTGTTTAGAGTTGTAATCATCTTTTCTTTTGTTCCAAACACTTTTACTTTAGTTGTAATCTTTTGCTTAGAGTTGTATTTTCACTATTCCATTCTTTTTATCTTCTTCTTTTTTTTTTTTTTTTTGTTTATTTGTACTTTCAGTTATAGAGTTGTAACCTTATTTAATCAATCTATATTTATTTGTAATATTATTGCATAGAGTTGTAATATTATTATCAATTTCCATTGAGGAAAAAATAATTTTTTCTAACATTCAAAACCTTAACCCCATTGTTTGTTTCAATGGAAGGTGAGACTATCAAAATCATGAACCAAGACCTAGTAGGGTGGAATAGGTTTCATGGATTCAATTGAACTTGGTGGTAAGACAAGGTAAGTGTAAATTTTATATAATAGTGATGAAATTTTATTTCATGTATTAGCATGTTTTCCAAATGTTGATATATGAATAATTGTGTAAATGTTAACGTGTTAATATAATATGAGATATATTGTAACATAGGTTACACATCTATTTGTGAAAGTTAAATCCTTAGAAGTGAACTTTTGAGAAGCTCTACATAATCTAGTGATTGTTAATCTTATGTGTATGCTATATGTGAGATAGTAGTACATACATTTGACATGAAAATTATGTTTTGAGAATTTATAAAGCATGATAATTAGGTAGTTTTTGACATGCCTATATATTGATTTTGTGAATCAATAGATATGTGAATTATTGTATGATATTTGTGATATACTTACAATATAATTATGAGATTCAAAATGCATGCTAATATGATGGATATATGTTGACAAATTATGCGAAATTTCTTTGTGTAATGACCCACTAATCTAGACTATTTGGACCATTAACGAAACTATACATAAAATCCTTAAAAGAACTTACATTTGCGAAAATACCATAATTTATTGAATAACTTGCAAAATAAGAGTTATTTACAAAGTAAATACCAAAACGGATATGGGATCCCATTGCCTTTAAAACAAAAACATAATTTAAAATAATAAAACATTACATAATTAGTGCGGAAAATACATATAAAAAGACATAAAGCCGAAACTACATCCTCGAATCGATTAACGCTCGGCCCCTTGACTCCATTCATCATCGATACACATCCTCCAAGCGCCACGAATCTTACCGCCTCTAAGCTTATTTTCCTGCACATAAACAGAAAGGAGTGAGCCTAATGCCCAGTAAGGAAAATCTAACACAAAGTCATATACATAATTTCATAAGAAAACATAAAGACTTAACATAATACATATAACATACACTTATTATAATGGCCATTATTCTTGGGGTCCCATAGACTAAACAAGTCATATGCCCATGGGATTAATGGGGTCTTACTAGCTAAGTAGGTCATATGCCCATAATCCATTTGGGGTCTTGTTAGCCATATGGGTCATATGCCCAAGCCTACAAACATACATACATATCATAACACATTTAATAACATAAAACATATAGATAACATAAGCACATAACATATTAATTCTAGCCTATTTTCCTTACCAAAGTTACCGGGATTATGGACTGAGTTGGGACTTTTGGAACACTCCTAAAACCATAAGAAAGAGTGAGTCTAAGAAAGGAGATGAAATGAAAGAGATGGAAAGACTAAACCATAAAAAAAACATACTTACCGACTTATATGCTTAAGAGCTTGGATTCCCTAACCAAAATAAGAATAAGGTTAGGGGACTGAGTAGAAGGTTTTGAGAAAGGAAATAACATAAAATACAGAAAGGAACTAGAGTTTTGGGTTTACCTCAAAGATTGCAAGATCAATCTAACCTTCACCGAAATACTATAGAACTCACTTCCCAAAGTGTTTGATAAGCTTATGATGTTTAAGCTTATAGTTTTTCCCCAAACCAGGTGTTTACACTCTCACACTCACTTAACACTAGCAGCTTCTGAACTTAGAGCAAATGGTGAATAATGGCTGGGTACTAGGTCCTATTTATAGAGTTTGGGAATGAAAATCTCTTGATTTTACTTGAATAAAAATAATGGCTTTTTAGGTGAAAATCATTTGAATAATCGTTCAGCAGAGGCTGAAGACTCGTTCAAAAGATGCTGGACTATTGAAGGAGTTTGAATGGCTGAAAGGAAATGAATTCAAAAGATTTTGAATCCATGCTGAAGGAGGCGATATATCGCCCCCTGTAGGCGATATATCGCCTGGGCCAGTATGCCCGAGGCGACCGTGCATCGTCTCGTGTTTTCCGTATCTACGTGCTGCGATATATCGCCCCCTATAGCTGCAATATATCGGCACACGCTGAATATTTAAACACGAAATTACACATTTTTAGCTAAGTTTGAATGGAGTAAACAACCTTGACTAAGCCCTCAACGTACTCAAAGCTGCTGACTGACCCTATAACATTCAAACTTTACTCCTTATTATATTTAATCCTAAAAAATATTTAATCCTTAATCACCATTCATAACATGTGCTTAAAATCCTATTGGTTGATATCTAAACCTTATAGTATAAAATATATAATCCTTAATATCAGTCACATTAATCAAACCTTAGGTTAACTTAATATTCTTAAACTATAGATTAAACTTAGAAAATCTATAAGTACTACTATGAGTGTCCAAATAATTCCCGGTCTGAACCAAAAATCCATAGTAACAAAGATAATGCTATAAATACTATCATACTACTATCTATCTTAGCTAAGTAAAGTTCTTGGACTCTACACTTTGAGACATAATTATGTTAATATATAAAAGTATATTGATATATACATGAGAATTATCATGATTACTATGGTGTGCCATATAATATGATTATTAAGGTGATAATAATATAAATATGTTTTATCCTATATTATTGCAATGTGATGAGTTACCATTTATTTGGTAAATAAATAAAATTATTTGAGAAATTAAAATTTCTCATTTAAGTGTTGACCATCTCAACTTATGAGATAAGAAAAGATGAACCTAAAATGCTTACATCTTTTTATAAGTATCTTGCTATTGCAAGAAAAATTGATCAAGATGGATTCAAAATTGTGGGATGACATATTGACTCAATAGACTTATAGTCTAAAGTGTGGTCAAATGAAATATATTTGAGAATTATTTAGTGACAATAATTCTTAAATATTCAATGTCTCAATGAGGAGACATTACAAAATTGGAGAATCAATATTGAATCTTTACACCAATGGTGAATAATATTGAAGAGAATTTTATTCCTTTTTGGTTAAAGATTGTGATATGTTTAAATTAATCTCAATAAGGAGATAATTTTAAACCAAAGCATTAGAAATCAAAGTATTTAAATAAATCATTGAGGGTTTATTTTCTTTGATTTAAGTGTTTAAATTGACATTTCCTAGTGTAGAAAGATCATCTAATTTACTAGATTTAATCCATAGTGATCTTTGTGAATTAAATGGTGTTTTAACTAGAGGTGGTAAAAGGTATTTTCTTACTTTTATAGATGATTTTAATAGATATACCTATGTGTTCCTTTTAAAGCATAAAGATGAAACTTTTGATGCTTTTAAATTGTATAAATTAGAAGTTGAAAATCAACTAAATAAAAGGATTAAGGTGCTAAGAAGTGATAGAGGAGGAGAGTACTTCTCTAATGAATTCAATACATTTTGTGAAGAAAATGGTATAATTCATGAGTGCACTGCACCTTATACACCACAACACAATGGTGTTGCTGGAAGGAAAAATAGGACTTATCTAGAGATGATAAAATCTATGTTGGTGTTTTCTAAGTTGAACTTAAACTTATGGGGTGAAGCGCTTTTAACCGCTTGTCACATTCTTAATCGAATACCGATGAAGAAAAATGAGATATCTCCATATGAGTTATGGAAAGGAAGAAAACCCAACATAGGGTACTTTAAAGTGTGGGGGTGTCTTGCATATTGCAAGAAAAACGAACCTAATAGAACAAAGTTAGGTTCAAGAGCCATAAATTGTGCTTTTGTTGGTTATGCCAACAATAGTAAAGCTTATAGGCTATTAGACTTAGAGTCTAATTGTAACAAGGTTCAGGACCTTGATTAGCGTGCCTGGAGGGCAATAAGTGAATTAACATGTCAATATATGAGTTTAAATGAATATGTGATTAGAATGCATGTTTAGGTGGAATAAATATGCATGTGGGCCCCGCTTGTATGTTAGGGGTAAAATGGTAACTTTAGCCCGCTGAGGGCATAAAATGTGATAATTGTATTATATGATTAGTACCACGTGTGAGTGGTAATATTATTGTGATGCACGTGCCGAGACGGTCCTAGGGAGTTAATTAGTTTAAAAGTCACAACGGGATTAAATACCCGGCTTTGGAGGAGCCTAGGGGTATTTTGGGAATTTTTTAAGAGTGAGTTTGAGAATTAATGGTTAATGGTTAGTGGTAATTGAGTAACTTGAGTGACCATTGGTGACCATTAAGAGTAACAGATTTTAGATGAGAAAGTGGTAAATTTGTAGGAAAGGTGAAATGGCAAAATGCCCTTGAGGTTTAGTTAAGAGGGGAAATACATGGAGGGGTAAAGTGGTCTTTTGGCAGAGGTTTAGATAAACTTCAGCTGAGGGAAAATGGGTCATTCACGTTCAACACTTAGTCATATATTGGTTTATGCTGAAATTGGGAAGAAAAACCTAGAAGGAAAGGAAAGGAAGATGGGAGCTGAGATTTGAAAGACCTAGGAGGAGAATTAAGTGGTTAGAGGCAATTAAACTTGATCATAAACCAAGATTGTTCTGAGGTAAGGATTTGTCTCTGTGTTTGTTTAAGTTTAAGATTGATTTCTAGAAAGTAAGTGTGGAAATTTAAAAATAGTTGTGGCTGGTTTTGGAAGGAATTCAGTTTGGGTAATCAAGAGGAATTGGTTCAAAGCTGGGATTGGAGAGAGTTCAAGCTTAATTCTTGATTGAGGTAAGAGTTTTTTAACATCTTTGAATTTTCGTATCTGATGTGGTTTAAGAATTTAGAAGCCTGGTTTACATTTTTCAAGCTCTGGTTTAAGTTTTAAAAGCTATGGTCTAAGTTTCTGAAATCTGAAATCAAAGTGTGGATTATGGGTGTGATAGTGTGTTTGACCTTGTTGTTGGTATTTATAGGTTGTTAAATGGTTCATTTGGGGTTTAAAATTGATTTTGGGGTTTAGGTATGTGTTTGGGTTAGATTGGAGGTGTTTTGGCTCGGGGAAAATGCAGGGGAAAACCCAGAATTCTGGGTTCGCGAAGGGGCACCGCAGCTCTGTTCTTTGGCGCCGCGGCGCGAGGATGTATCAGGGTTGGGAAACTTTCTGGGCATCGTGGCCCTCAAAGGGTAGTGCCGTGGCGCTAGGATATTTTTAAGACAGAGGAATTTTGCATTTTTGGGTTGTTGCCCCGGGGGCTTGGGGGATGTCTCCATTACATTGTTTTGGGAAATTGGAGGTCTCTAGAGTACGGGATTGGTCCCGGGAAGTGGTTTTGGATTGGTTAGTATTAAAGGGTGTTTTCTATGTGTTGTGACTAGGTTTTTGAAGAGGCTCGGGATAGAGGACCGTGCTCGTGGCTTTGGTGCATTGTGAAGCTCGGGATACAGGTAAGAAAACTGTAGTACCCGTAGAGCAGGGCGTGGGCCCATAGTGTTGTTGCAGGGCACGACCCTAGATTGTATTACATGTTAGGGTGTGTCCTTGGTTGAATTATTATATGTTTGAATGTTGTTTGAGTTATGCTATGTGTGGTTATAGTAGAACAAACGACAAAGGAGCCGAGAACGGTAAGGAGCCGAGAACGGCAGTGGGGCCAGGAATAATACTTAGCACACGGAGTGCATATTGTTAGGGTGAGACCCCAATGGATACATGGGATATCCTTACGGTGAGAACCGAGACCCCAGGCTTTGGTAACGCTTCTGGGACGGCATGGTCGTATTTGCTTAGTCTGATGGACTATCTGTTAACCTGTGGATTATTTGATGTGTTGTTTAT
This sequence comes from Humulus lupulus, assembly GCF_963169125.1. Taxonomy (NCBI): domain Eukaryota; kingdom Viridiplantae; phylum Streptophyta; class Magnoliopsida; order Rosales; family Cannabaceae; genus Humulus; species Humulus lupulus. The sequence continues at coordinate 235,481,441 of NC_084797.1, forward strand.
ATAATATGCATATGTTATGTGCTGTATGAGTTTTCTTGCTGGGCTTCGGCTCACGGGTGCTCTGTGTTTCAGGTAAGGGCAAAGAGAAAGTCAACCAGCCATGAGTACGGAGAGCGTGAAGCGGCGCGTACATGTTTTGCCTGCCCGACTGCTTTGGTTTGGGGGCGTTTTGAGAAATGGCTGTATTAAGTTGTGATTTTTATAGTTAGTTATCTGTAACCTATTTTGAGTTGTATATATTTTATAAACCTTCTTTTGGGATCCCAAATGTTAGACACTTGGAATTTTAAATGAAATAGAGTTCTTTCAAAGATTACAGCCTTGTCTTTTTGTTTAATCACACTTTTGTTCTAAAAACCTCGTTTAGCGAGTTAATTGCACATTTTAAACTCACTTAGTAACAACTCTAAGGTAGTAGGGCCTTACAACTTGGTATCAAAGCGAGGTTTATTGGTTCTGGAGATTGACCGAACATGTACGCTCGCTGTCATTGAAAAGATCGACTCAGCGTTGATTGGTATGGTTGATTATTATGCTTGCATATGTGCTTGAATGTCCTGTTTTCCTGCTTAGTTTATAAAGAGCATGATGAATGAAATAACATATGCGTGATGCCAGGGCAAGGCCCGTTGTGTGTTATATGCTATCTGGATTGTTGATCTTGGTTGGTTGTTGAGAATGGGAGGTGAAATTGGATTTTGTTATCATGCCTGATGAGCGGTGTCACTGATTGCAAGCATATAGTTGTGATGCCTCGACAATCATCTAGACTCTGTGGCAGTCGGGCCGAGGATGAAAATCAGGGTCAGGACCCTCCACCTGCCCCACAGAACTGGCAACAGATATTAGCCGAAATGGAGGCTAGATTGCAGAAAACAGAAGAGGAACTTTGTTAGTTGAGGCAGCAGGCTCCTTCACAGGTCACAGGGTTACCAATTCAGCAGAATGTAGAGCCAGTGCTGGTTCAGCCTGTGGTTGAGAATAGGTGGGAACCTCTGTACGAAAGGTTCAGGAAGCAACAACCTCCTACCTTTGAGGGTGGATTAGACCCACTGCGGGGTGAGCAGTGGATGAATATGATTTCCTTAATTTTAGATTTCATGAGGGTTGAAGGAAATGAAAGGGTAGCTTATGCTAGTTACATGCTTAGAGAGGATGCCCGCGTCTGGTGGGATGTAGTGAGTCAGTGGAGGAATGTTACAGTTATGACTTGGGAAGAATTTAAGAGTATCTTTAATGAGAAATACTACAGTGTAGCAGTTCGAGCTGCGAAAGTTGATGAGTTTATTAACTTGACTCAGAACAGGTTATCAGTTACTTAGTACGCCCTGAGATTTGATAGATTGGCGAAGTTTGCGCTAGACTTAGTGCCGACAGATGCGTCCAGGAGAGACAGGTTTATACGAGAGTTGAATGTGATGATCGCCCGTGATGTGAATATTACCTTAATTTCAGAGACTACTACCTATGCTCAAGCAGTGGATAAGGCCCTTACCGCAGAGGGGGCCGAGGACCAGATATGGAAGGATAGTGCTGTCAGGTGCGATGCCAGGAGGACGGTGCCTCCTTTTGCTGGGCCTAGGCAGGGCAGTGGCTCCAGTGAGTAGAAAAGAAGAGTTCCAGATTCATTTGCTCCTCCTAGTTCTGATAGGAGGGTACGAGGTTCTATTGGTGGTCGTCAGAGTGGAAGTGACAACTGGAGGAGTTTTCAAGTGTGTCCTCGATGCAGACGACAACATCAGGGTAAGTGGCAGATTAGGGCATGTTTTATTTGTGGGAGTGCCAACCATCTGAAGAAAGACTGCCCACAAGCCAAGAAAGAGGAGCCAAAGCAGGGAGATGGTCTCGCTCCTGCCAGGGTATTCGCTTTGACTCAGACTGAGGCAGAGGCTAGTCCCTCAGTTGTGACAGGTCAGATCAAAAGCGCTGGTTCTTTGTATACTGCATTGATTGATTCAGGGGCTACCCACTCATTTGTCTCTGCTAGGGTGATAGAGCAGCTTTGTATACCTAGTATTTTGTATGCTAGGGGTTTCCAGACTTTGTTACCAACAGGAGAACTGGTAGTCTCTAGGAGATAGATTAGAGCATTACCAGTAGAGATAGATGGTAGGGAATTATTTGCTGATCTGGTTGAACTAGACATGGATGATTTTGACATGATACTAGGGATGGATTGGTTAACGAGGTATGGAGCAACGATTGATTGCAAGCGTCAGATGGTGACTTTCGAACCAGAAGGCGAGGTACCTTTTGTATTTGTGGGGACGGTGAATGGACCGCGAGTGCCTATGATCTCAGCACTGAAGGCTAGAGACCTGATGCAGGAAGGTTGCATAGGATTCCTAGCGAGTGTTGTAGATACCTCTAGAGTGGTAACAGTGGGACCGAATGAAACCAGATTGGTCTGTGAGTTCCCAGACTTATTTCTAGCAGATTTGCCAGGATTGCCGCCACAGCGGGAGATCGAGTTCGTCATAGAGTTGGCACCGGGAGCAGAGCCAGTGTCCAGAGCACCCTATAGAATGGCTCTGGCAGATTTAAAGGAGTTGAAAATTCAGTTACAGAAGCTACTAGATTTGGGGTTCATCAGACCGAGTTTTTTGCCGTGGGGTGCTCCTGTGTTATTTGTTAAGAAGAATGATGGATCGCTTAGGATGTGCATTGACTACAGGGAGTTGAATAAGTTGACTATTAAGAATAAGTATCCACTACCTAGGATCGATGATTTATATGATCAGTTACAGGGGAGTACGGTGTATTCAAAGATTGATCTCCGGTCAGGTTACCATCAGTTGAGGATTAGGGAAGAGGACATACCAAAGACTGTTTTTCGAACAAGGTATGGGCACTATGAATTTTTGGTTATGTCCTTTGGATTAACCAAAGCCCCAACAACTTTTATGGATATGATGAATAGGATTTTCAAAGATTATCTGGATAAGTTTGTGATTGTATTTATCGATGATATCCTAGTGTACTCCCAGTTAGAGACAGAGCATGAGCGTCATCTGCGCCTGGTGCTGCAGCGATTGAGAGAGCATAAGTTATATGCCAAGTTCAGAAAGTGCAAGTTCTGGTTACCGAAAGTTACATTTCTGGGCCATATTGTCAGTAAGGAGGGGATACTGGTTGACCCAAGTAAGATAGAGGCAGTGAGAGATTGGCCTAGACCGAGCAGTGTTCCTGAGGTCAGAAGTTTTCTTGGGTTGGTAGGATATTACCGACGATTTGTAGAGGGATTCTCCAGAATTGCTACTCCATTGACAAAATTAACAAGAAAGAAGACCAAGTATGTGTGGACAGATCGATGTGAGAACCGCTTCAAGGAATTGAAGTGGCGATTGGTTACCGCACCACTGTTGAGCCTGCCGACAGACAATGAGAAGTTTGTGGTTTACTGTGACGCTTCTAGACAGGGTTTGGGATGTGTGTTGATGCAAGCTGGGAAGGTAATAACTTACGCATCAAGGCAATTTGATCAAGCCATCATGTCTAATGGGTTTAGACATAACAATTGTAACGCCCCAACTCCTGGGACCGTTACGGTGTGCCTTGTAAATAGTGCTAAACTCGCTAATCAAGACATTTGGCCAAAATCGTGATCTAAGTATGATTAGCGGTTTAGGGATTAAACATTTTGGTTAAGATATAACGTTTCACTAGAACGTTTAACATATACATTGGGATCCCGAAAATACAATTCAGAGTTTATTACAGAAAATATTTACAACAGGCCGTTCTGAGCGGCAAAACAGGGTTCAACCCTAGTTCCACTTTAAACCTCGACCGTGGCGGTCGAGCAGCCGCATATGTACACGTCATCACCTAAACCCTCCAACTCAAGGATGGTTTAGCTTCCTCTTGCCTTTACCTGCACCACATAGCACCCGTGAGCCGAAGCCCAGCAAGAAAACATAACACTTTTCATAAACATTATCAAATGATTATCATTATAATCACACTGAATATAAAGCTTTCAAACCAATGGGTGCACATCACATGATTCTAGCGGGAGAGTGGCTGTTACATAAGCCACTAGCCTCCAAGCTCTCTTTTCTAGCGGGAGAGTGGCTGTTAGGGAAGCTACTAGCCTCCAAGCTCTGTTTTTTAGCAAGAGAGTGACTGATAGGTAAGCCACTAGCCTTCAATCTCTGTTTTCTAGCAAGAGAGTGGCTGATAGGTAAGCCACTAGCCTACAAGCTCTGTTTTCTAGCAAGAGAGTGGCTGATAGGTAAGCCACTAGCCTTCAGGCTCTGTTTTCTAGCAAGAGAGTGGCTGATAGGTAAGCCACTAGCCTTCAGGCTCTGTTTATTCATCGACCCTCAGGGTCGGTCAGGCATTAATTCTCCTTGAGTCATTCAATGCTAGTAATCGATTAGATCTAATCTCTGTTGGCTTGCGTGATTCACGCTAAGGCCGTTCTGACAAGTAAGTCAGCGCTTCCTGACCTGTGTCCAGTAATACTGCCGAGCCTGACAAATAAGTCACAGCCTCACAGCTGATACTAACACTTTTGTCGATTCTGTATTCAGTCCATACACAAGTAAGCAATGCTATCAATATGTATCATATGCCAGTTATCCAAGAATAGGGCATTCAGCATGCTTACTAAACAGTTTCTAGCACAGTCATGATCATGCACAAACTCAGAGACTCAGGCTCTGACCAATCTCATATTCATCGTTCATGGCATGCCCTATCACATGTTTCTCGTGCATTACATGCATCACACTTAATTATCCAGCATGCCTCAACAACAGTCATATGCAAATGGACAAGATTTGCCAAGCATTCATTATGCTAACAATGTTTACATTTAAACATCCAACATGCATCATTCATAGCCATGCATGTCATACTCAACAGCCAATCAACATGCATCATAATAGCCATGCATGTCATGCTCAATAATCAATAAACATGCATCCATAATAGCCATGCATGTCACATAGACACAGGGTGCAGTTTTCTTACCTCAGATTCGAGCTAGTACCAATATAAGAACGATCCTTGAGAACGATCAACCTTTAAGTCCTTAGCGGTCACCTAATCATAACCATATATGGAACACCATTAATAACATGATAATCAAAGGTTCCACACCAATATCTAGCCCCCAAGAGATCAATCCAAACTAATCCAAGTAGTAGGGACACTCCCGAGGCCCATAACTAAGTTCCCGGGGTCAAAACGAGCAAACGGGGCGAAAACAGGGCAAGGGCTGCGGCCCTAGCACCTTGGGCCGCGGCCCCCAGGGTTCTCTGAGGCAAGGGCCGCGGCGCCCTCCATCTAGGGCCGCGGCGCCCAGCAAGGACAATTCCCTGACACCTGCTTCTTCGAACTAGGGCCGCGGCGCACAAGAACAGGGCCGCGGCCCCCAACCCTGGGCCATTCCCAAACGCGTTTTAAACACTCCAAATCTTCCAAAAACATACCCAAACATTCCCCAATCATCAAATCAAAGTTCCCAAGCTTCCCAATACTCCAAAACCCTCAAAACCCAAAGCTTAAACCAACCAAAAACTCAACAATTCACAAAGTCCAATTCTAAGCTTTAAAACTTTAAAAACTTAAAACTTCAAACTTAGATTACCTTCGATTGGGTTGTTTCTCGTCAAATCCTTCGGTTAAGAAGCTTCTAATCTTTCCTAGGATCGCTATGCCTCGACCCTCGCTTGATTCCGACTCCTAGAACTCAAGATATCCTAAAAAAGGCTCAAACGGTAAAACGGACTGTTTTGAGAGAGAACGAGAAGTTTCTAACGTATGCTCTTATCTGTCAAGCTACTTCAAGCTTAAGTAACCTTAAATAAAACCTAGTTCTCGGGGTCCCGAAAACACCCCCGGGGACCCTATAGTCAAAACTTCCAGAATTTCACCCTGATCTCAAATATTCCCAATCTATCACCAAATAACATTTCTATTACCCCAAAATTGACCCCGTTATGATAAAACTGCTAACTCATTATATATGACCGTCTCATGTCGCATAGCTCGAATATATCTCCATAATAATGAGATCTCATTCACATATTACAATATGCACCCAATTTACAAATATGCCATCAACAGGCCAAATTACCAAAATGCCCTTATCATTTTAAATACTCCCATACGCATGCATTTATCATCATATAATAATATAATTCACATTAACATGCATATATTCATTTTATAACATATTAAATCAATTATGGCCCTCCCGGCCTCCTAATCAAGGTCCTAAACCTTATTAGGAAATTTGGGGCATTACAACAATGGAGAAAAGTGTTTGTATTCCAAAACTTGTAAGGGATATGTGATCATTGTTTGCTTATATGTGGATGACATGCTTATTCTAAGTAATAGCATGAAAGAGATAGAAGAAACGAAGAGGTTTCTATCACCAACCTTCAAGATGAAAGATCTTGGAGAAGTTGATACCATACTCGGTATCAAAGTAAAGAAACATAGTGGAGGTTTTGTGTTAGGGCAAGCCCACTATGTTGAGAAAGTATTGAAAAAATTTAACCATCTCAAGGTTAAAGATGCCAATACTCCATTCGATCATAGCATAAAACTAGAGAAGAATGAAGGAAGAGCGATGGCTCAATTGGAGTATGCTAGTGCTATAGGGAGTCTAATGTACGCTGCCCAGTGTACTAGACCTGATATAGCATTTGCGGTAAGTAAACTTAGTAGGTTTGCAAGTAATCCAAGTATGGATCACTGGAAGGCAATTGGAAGAGTCCTAGGTTATTTCAAGAAAACCAAAGGACAAAGCCTTCACTACTCCAAAGTTCCTTCGATATTAGAAGGATATACAGATGCAAGTTGGATATCCAATCTTGGGGACAACTTATCCACAACTGGTTGGGTATTTACACTTGGTGGAGGTGCAATTTCTTGGGGTTCCAAGAAACAAACCTGTATATCTCATTCCACTATGGAAGCAGAGTTCATAGCTCCAGCTGCTACCAGCAAAGAGGCCGAATGGTTAAGGGATCTATTGATAGAGATTCCCCTAATCAAAGATAATGTATCTACTATATCGATACATTGTGATAACCAAGCGACATTGGCTAGAGCATACAGCGGAGTGTATAATGGGAAGTCTAGACATATTAGTCGAAGACATGGATATGTAAGAGAATTGATTCAAAGAAGAGTCATCTCAATATCCTATGTGAGAACAAGTGAAAATCTGGTAGATCCTTTCACTAAGCCACTAACAAGGGATTTAGTGGCTGCATCATCTCAAGGGATGGGACTTAAACTCCCTAAAGAGATTCACGATTGATGGTAACCTATCTTAACACTAGTTCAACTAGTGTTAGGTTCAATAGGTAATAACAAGTAAATCAAGTGAATATTAGTTGTACTCAAAACAAGTCCCATCTGAGATGTTGAGTACTTGTGAGTTACCAAGTTAAGGGTTAAAACCGAAAGGTTTTTTTAATAGAATTCAGTCTTGTGAAGACAACTATTTTTTGGTAACAAAATACTGTAAGAATTCTACCTATATGGACCTAGGGGTGGTGTCGCCTCTCATGAGAATCGGGAGTATTCTCAAGAACGTCCATGAATGGAAAGTGCACATGGCCATTAACGGTGCAAAGCGAGACATAGAGGTCTCAAGTGAACATCGCAAAGGTGTGTGTATTATCACCGATTTGTCATCATGAAAACATGGTTCAATGCCAAGTGCAACCAAATTTTCGACAAATTTTGTGATAATTACACTATAGTAAAGTTCGAGTTGAAAAACATTTTACTTTATGCATCAATGCACTGACTCTTATAAGAGAGAGATCTTATTTAATCAAGTGGGGGATATGTTATATTTTGAAATATAATGATTGATTAAATAAGTGTTACAATAGATGACTGTTTAATCTAGTGGGGGAATGTTATATTATTTTATAATATAATGTAATCTTATATTATTTTATAATATAATGGTTTAGATTAAATAAATGTGGTATAGAGTGTCACATATTGTAACATATAATAGAGAGTTACATTATTTGGATATATGAGAAATATCCAAACATGTAACATATTTTGTGTTACAAATTCATCACAAATTTGTAACTCCCAAATATTACCCAATAATGTGTAGATTTGATATTACACATTTTGATTTGAATTTCTTAAAGCCATATGTGAAATATGGCTGTTAGAGATGTGATTTTAACTCCCATAATGTGTATGGAAGTTACAAAATCAAGTGGGAATGAATTTGGAACATTTTTGGCAAATTTGGAAAATTGGTTGTTGAAAAAACGACTTGGGTCGCTGCCTATGTTTCTCAGGCCGCGACCCAAGAGGCAAAAATAGGCAAAAAAAACACACCGTGGGCCGCGGCTCGTGTTTTTCAGGCCGCGGCCTGAGCGACTGACAACATTTTCCAACTTTGGTTTTATCCAATTTTGAACGTTTCCAACAACCAAGTAACTCCCAAATCTCTATTTTAATTCCATAAACATCCAATTAATCATTGGTAACAGCCATGGGGGTTGGTGGAATTTGAAATTCAAAGGGTGTCTCAAAACTCTATAAATAGGAGCCTAATGCTCACTTGTAAGACACAACATTTCTATCCATTAGAGCACTTGGCTAGAAACAACTTGAGGCTTGATAATTCCATAAAGCATTTCCTATAATCTGAGAGAGATCCCTTAGTGCTTGAGTTAGGGGGAAATAAGATTTTGGACAAAGGTTTTAAACCTTGTTCAATTTGGTGATCCCCAACACTCTTCACTTAGGTTGTGTAAGTGAGAGTTTTCTTTGTTTTGTTCTTACAATTTATTCTATTGCTTTTCTTCTCATTCCTCTTGTTTTATTTACTTGTAATTTTGTTTAGAGTTGTAATCATCTTTTCTTTTGTTCCAAACACTTTTACTTTAGTTGTAATCTTTTGCTTAGAGTTGTATTTTCACTATTCCATTCTTCTTATCTTCTTCTTTTTTTTTTTTTTGTTTATTTGTACTTTCAGTTATAGAGTTGTAACCTTATTTAATCAATCTATATTTATTTGTAATATTATTTCATAGAGTTGTAATATTATTATCAATTTCCATTGAGGCAAAAATAATTTTTTCTAACAGGACATACTCCTAACAATCTCCCACTTGTACTTAAAGCAAGCAAGACATTTATCTTAATCCCATATTACGTACATGACCCTCGAATTGCTTTGCAGGAAGCGTCTTCGTAAACGGGTCTGCCAGGTTGTGTTCTGATGCGATTTTCAGAATGGACACATCTCCTCTATGTACGATTTCTCTGACTAAGTGGTATTTGCGCTCTATATGCTTTCCCCTCTTGTGGCTTTTTGGTTCTTTAGAATTGGCCACTACTCCACTGTTGTCACAGTAAAGAACAAGTGGTTTCTCCACTTCTGGAACCACTTCCAAATTCGCGTAGAACTTCTTAAGCCAAACTGCTTCTTTAGCTGCTTCATAAGCTGCTATGTATTCACCTTCCATGGTTGAATAAACTATACTGGACTGCTTAATGCTTCTCCAGACAACTGCTCCACCATCAAGAATGAATACTGACCCAGAAGTAGACTTTCTAATATCCTTGTCAGATTGAAAATCTGAGTCAGTGTATCCAATAGGTTCAATGTCACTACCCGAATAAACTAGCATGTAGTCTCTCGTTCTCCTGAGAAACTTGAGAATATGTTTCACCGCAATCCAGTGTTCTAAACCTAGATTTGACTGATAACGAAGGAAAATGCCTACTGCATAATATATGTCAGGTCTAGTACATAACATTGCATACATTAGGCTCCCTACAACTGATGCATAAGGATACTTTCTCATATCCTCTTGCTCATGTGGTGTCTTTGGACACTGATCTTTGCAAAGAGTAATTCCATGTCTGGTCGGCAATTGACCCTTTTTGGAATTTTCTATAGAGAATCTTTCAAGAACGTTATCAATATAATTTGCTTGTGAAAGTGCCACGAGCTTGTTCTTTCTATCTATTAGAATTTTAATGCCTAGAACATAGCTCGCTTTTCCCAAATCTTTCATTTGGAATTTGTCAGCCAACCATTTCTTTACATTTGATAATGTCTCTACATCATTCCCAATAAGTAGGATATCATCAATGTAAAGAACTAAGAAAACCACAACTTTTCCTTTGATGTATTTATAAACACATGCTTTTTCAACATTTTGTTCGAAGCCCTATGTTTTGATAGTTTCATCAAATGTCAAGTTCCAAGATTTTGATGCTTGTTTCAATCCATAAATGGATTTCAACAACTTGCATACCTTTTGATCTTGATCCTTCTTAATAAACCCTTCTGGTTGTTCCATATAAATGGTTTCATCAAGGGTGCCATTCAGAAAGGTTGTCTTGACGTCCATTTGCCATATCTCGTAATCATAGATGGCAGCTATGGATAAAAGTATGCGAATGGATTTAAGCATGGCCACAGGATAAAATGTTTCTTCATAGTCTACACCCTCTCTCTGTGTGTAGCCTTTGGCCACAAGCCTTGCTTTATAGGTCTCTACCTTTCCATCCGCACCCCTTTTCTTCTTGTAGATCCATTTACATCCAATGGCATTAACATTGTCAAGTAGATCTACAAGTTCCCAGACTGAATTGGAATACATTGATTCCATTTCTTGATTCGTGGAAACTTGCCACTTATCAACATCAGGGTCTTCCATTGCTTCTTTAAAAGTCAATGGATCGTCATTTTCTGTATCTGATACAAGAACGTGTGCTTGATGTTCATAGCGAATAGGTTGTCTCACAATCCTCCCACTACGACGTTGCACTGGTTTTTCCTTTTCAGGAATTGCGGTTTCGTTGGTTGTTTTATCATTAGTTGTTGCTGGTGACTTTGCATCTTCATTCGAGATCATTTCCTCTAGTACAATCTTACTGCAAGGTTTGTGGTTATTAACATAGTCATATTCAAGAAAAGTTGCATTTGTCGATACAAATGTTTTATTTTCTTTTGGACTATAGAAAATTCCACCTCCAGTCTCTTTGGAATATCCCACAAACATGCATACTTTAGAGCATGATTCCAACTTCCCGGTCTTCCTTTGGAGCACGTGTGCAGGACACCCCTAAATTCAAAAATGGGGTAAACTAGGTTTACAACCATTCCAAAATTCTATGGGTGTCTATCAGATAGACTTAGATGGAACACCATTCAATATGTTTAGAACACATTGAATCGCATAGCCCCAGGATGACAGTGGTAAGGATGAGAAACTCATCATTGATCTAACCATATCTAATAACGTTCTATTCTGTCTTTCTGAAACACCATTTTGTTGTGGCGTTCCAGGTGCTGTGAGTTGGGATTGAATGCCATGCTCACGCAAATGGTCATCGAATTCAAAATCCAAGTACTCTCCTCCTCTATTAGATCGAGGAGCTTTTAGTGATTTACCTAATTGTTTTTCAGCCTTTGCTTGAAATTCTTTGAACTTTCCAAAAGTTTCTCAAGTGCCACAGATATGTTTCACTATCGGAATTAGTTTAATAGATCTAGGATTAGTTGTTTTAAATAATTCAGAATTATACAAAAATTGTCATTCATCATAAGTATGTAAACTTTGTTTATCCCAAATCATTTGCATAACAAGTAAATAGATAATTTTTTTAAATAATAATTACTTTATTAATAAAGAAATAAATGTTATGCAAAAATAGAAATAAGTTTCTAAACATTAATAATCAAAATTACTAATTATAAACTAAATTTCTAGACTGTAGTTTTCTTTGTTTAAAGAAATCTAAAATTTCTAAAACAAAATAAAGAAATTTTAAATTGTTCAACTAGCAATAAAATAACTTAAATAAAAACTTCTCTCCAACTCCTCTAGCTTTTTACTCGTTATCAAAATCCTCATCAGTCTCTTCCTCCTTTTCAGGGTTCTGATTCTACGAAAGGAAAAACAAAAAGAAAAATAGATTAGTGGCACATATTTTTGAATCTACTATCCAAAAATTTGAATCTACTATTCAAAGTTGAAAAAAATATAAGTAAATTTTATTTACCTTTTTCATTTGATATAAAAGATGACACTAAACAAAGACTTCCCATGTCATTGCTTGCCACATCTCATGTGCTGAATCATAGTGTATATATTTTTCCTTTGTTTCGTCAGGCATGGTTGAAAGCATGCAATAACGTGCCAACCGATCGGATTTCATCCAATTGGCATATTTTTCTTCTGCTTCATAGCTAGTAGCAAGAGGTGGTTCTGTTGGAGGTTTTTCACAAACTGTTGACATCATCTTCTTATAAGAAAAAATGGTCAACATGCCTCGAAACTAGTGTTGCATATTTTCAAGTTCAAAAACCAAGGATTTGAGAAAAGCATCGGTGTGTAATTCACCAATAGACATTTTTGCTAGGAATAAATAAATACAAAATTATTATATTTAGAAATATAAATATCAAAGTTTCAGAAATTAAATGTGATGCATGAGCACAATTAAAACACATAAAGTAAAGAATAATTTCCACGATAAAACTTTCTAACAATTAAAGTGTCGCCTCAGGGTTGGTCAAATTAATTTTAGAGAATTTATAAGACATTCTTATCTTTTTTGTTTAAAACTTAAAACAACTCTTTATGACTATCCACTGCAAAAGCTTAATCATAACTTTGTGAGTGTAACCCATTATTTCGGAGTTCATGACTTAACTTAGGACATGCCGCCTTAGGGTCGGTAAAACCTAAAATACATCATTAGTTCCTATCTTTGTAAGAAATATAACCTTGCTATTGATATGTCTAGACACCTTCCTTAGGGGGACGAAAACAAAGTCGTCGTGAGGCGCTATTCATAACTCACGGTGTTATATTAATAATGGAGACCATGGGTTATGTTGAGTTATCAACCCTCTCCCACTCACTATTTTGAAATAAGTGTTTTTAACCTAATTAATTCAAAATTAATTATAGATTATTTAAACTTTATGAACATAATTAAAATTGGAGAGAAAACGAGTTTCTAGATCCATATCCAATTTTAAATTACCAATTATGTTAATCTATACTTTACTAAAAAATAATTTTAAAATAAAGTTGGTTTAAAGAAATTAAGTCATAAAGACTTAAACAAAATGGTGTGATGTTTTACCAAGTCTTCAAAAATAAAACTAAGTAATTTATATGCAATTGGTTTCGCAAAACAATTCATATAAGCATATAGGAAAATCCTAATAATCATGTTTCTACTAATGAGATGGATGATTATGACTGTGTGGGTTTTTATGTATGGCACAAAGTGCATGAGCATGTTATCAATCACATGGAAACAATTATTTAAATAAATAAATAAACAATAAATGTTGAACGAGGTGCTTTTGGGTATTTCTAATTTTACAACATCTTTATAAAATTTAAAAAATAAAATAAAACCGCCTTGATCTCCATCGGGCTTCTTTACTTTACTTTCGGTAGGATATGTGTCGTCGGTCTAGAATAATAATAAGAAAACACTTTTCTAATTATTTTGATTAATTAAAACAAAGCTTTTAAATAATCATTATTTTATTTTCCTTTTTAATTAAAACAAATTTTAATTAAAACTGAAATAAATTAAATTAAAATCTGTTATTTAAAAAAAATTAAAATAATATTTTCAAAAAAAGTTGTTAGGATAACAAAATTATCACATTATTTAAATATCAAATTTCTAATAAATAGGATATGTTTATCCAAAAAACAGCTGTTGATGGCGTGGCAAGAATTTTCGACACATGGCCGACACGTGGCAGAGATACTGCTCGCATATCGACCAGAGATATTTCCGTATGAGAAGTTCAAGTTTTATATACGACCAGTCTGGTCGTATACTCCGTTTATTTATGAATAAATCTGTACAGTTGTAATGATATCCGAGAATATCTATTCATTATGACCTGAAGATCTGTTTATTAAGGGAAGATATTATTACTTGACTCATGTAACCCTTCTTGAGCCTATAAATACACAAGAAATAGCTCAAGAAAGGGGACATTTTTCTCTTTTTCCGAATTATATTACTATTATCAGTTGTTTGTATTGTTTTCTCCTTCTAAGGTCTGTGAAACTCAGGAACCCTAGTTATTTGATCACACCTTTGGAGCTCAATATTAATAATAGTATCAGGTGGACGTAGGTCATTACCAATCACTGGGGCCGAACCACTATAATTCTTTGTGTTCTTTATTTCCCATTAGATTGTTTTCTCAAGCTCTGCATTATTTTTCTGTCATTTTCTAGACTCCGTGTCGTTGACCGAAACTCATTCATCTTAGCAGTCTTAGCTGCATCACAATAGTATCTTTCGTTGAACAGCTGCCTAAATTCTTTCCAATCCATCACAGCTGTGTCTCATGTCTGGGATACTACTTCCCACCACGTCCGGGCATCATCCTGCAGTACATATGTAGCACAGATCACCCTATCATGACCTACCAGCCCCATACTGTCAAGAATGGAACTGATCATGCCCATCCATTGCTCAGTTCCGAATGGATCTAGGCCTCCCTCGAAAACTGGAGGGTAATACTCCTGGAATCTTCCACAGAGAAATTCCCATCTGCTCTCAACCCTAGGCTGAACAAAACCTGGTGCCACTCCTGGCACAACATAGGAAGAGGTGCTCCCCAACAGACTCTGTTGTTGCCTCAGACACCTGATCTCTTCCTCATGCCTCTGCAATCTTAATTGCAAATCTGTGACTATCTGTTGAAAATTCTAAGGGGTATATGAAGGAATGAACCCCTGGCTGTAACTTCCAGCCTCTGTATAACCACCACCAGGCCTCATATCCACCTTGGCTATAAACCTGCTGATTGAATCTGCAGTCAATAACTTGATCCATTAAACATGATGAGCATATCAAGAGTTTTCCCCCACGGGATCAATCTTACCACACCACATTCACAAATAGCTTGCAGTGCTATAAACATTCCCATGGCATTCATACATCAATCAGAATCCCTGCTCTTCCAACATTCACACCATGCCTCAACTACAGCATGCAAATATCACAATTATGTAATCATGGAGCAGGTAATCAAATGATCATGTTCATAGATATAATCACGGAGCATATAATCATATAGTCAAGAGTCAGGCTCTATCAGAATCTCATGCTCCCTAATACAATGTGCAGGTAAAGCATTTACAATCTATTTAAGCAGTTATGCACATAACTACAGAAATAGTTACCATTCTTTGAGTGAAGCTATCTTCAGTGATGAGTGTACATGCCCAGCTTGTCTTCAGGAACACATAAACCTTGGCATGCTCTGATACCAAAATTGTAACACCCCAACTCTATGGACCGCTACAGTGCATATTGCAAACAGTGCTAAACCCGCTAATCGAGTCATTTGGCCAAAATAGTGTAACGAAGTATGATTAGCAGTTTAGGGATTAAAAATTTCAGTTAAAATATAGTGTTTCATTAGAACGTCTACTATATACATTGGGATCCCAAAAATATAATTTTAGAGTCTATTACAAGAAAATATTTACAACAGGCCGATCTAAGCGGCAAAACAGGGTTTAGCCCTAGTTCCTCTTTCAAACCTTGGTCAGGTATTGGTCGAGCAGCTGCATATGTACACGTCATCACCTAAGCCCTTCTACTCAAGGATGATCCAGCTTCCTTTTGCCTTTACCTGCACCACAAAGCACCCGTGAGCCGAAGCCCAGCAAGAAAACTCATATGCTCATAAGCAGTCATATCATGATATCAAACCATATCTGGGATGCTTAGCAAACATAATTCTATTCAGGCATGCAAATGAGTTCAAACAATGTTGGGGTATCTAGGATAAGAAATCTTGCCCTTCTGATTGGATGTATATCAAGTCAATCCTAATCAGATGAGTGTTTCGATACTTGAGGTTCTGGTAAACCATGCTGAGTGACCAACAAGCAAGTCACTACGGGGCTCAACATCCAAAGCCATGCATATGATGATCAAAATGATCATACAGAGCTTATAGCTCTGATCAGATGAGTGAATATCACTTTGAGGTTCTGTTAAACCGTAATGAGTGATTGATAAGCACGTCACTGTGGGGCCGGTGCCCATAGCCATGTAACAAAACCGTTACCTAGGCTTTCCTGCAATGGCTCTTATCAGATGGGTGACTGATGGGTAAGTCACACGGGCTCGAAACCCATTGTAACGCCCCAACTCCTGGGACTGTTACGGTGTGCCTTGTAAACAGTGCTAAACTCGCTAATCGAGTCGTTTGGCCAAAATCGTGAGCTAAGTAAGATTAGCGGTTTAGAGATTAAACATTTTGGTTAAGATGTAACGTTTCACTAGAACGTTTAATATATATATTGGGAACCTGAAAATATAATTTCAGAGTTTATTACAGAAAATATTCACAACATGCCATTCTAAGCAGCAAAACAAGGTTCAACCCTAGTTCCACTTTAAACCTCGGTGGTGGCGGACGAGCAGCTGCATATGTACACGTCATCACCTAAGCTCTCCAACTCAAGGATGGTCCAGCTTCCTCTTTCCTTTACCTGCACCACGTAGCACCCGTGAGCCGAAGCCCTGCAAGAAAACACAGAATAACATGATATAATATCAACAATAACCATAGTAACCATTCAGGACTATCAGTCCAAGCAAATAGGAGACAATAACCAAAAGTCACAATAATGAGCATCGCTCCTTCTAGCCATGTGACGATAGGGTCACCAGGGCTTAACTGATAGGTGATCCTTTCATAAGTTTGATTAGGACAGGTGCATGGTGAATGGTCACCAACATAACCTTCCTCCTGACTCTAGAGTCGTGCTATGGACATCGTCCCTTAGCCATGTGATAAACAGTCACCGGGGTCATATACCTTGGCTATAAACATCTGGTCATAGACCAGGCAAGCGCTTATAAATTCTTCGACCTTAGGGTCGGTCTAACATTAATGCCATAGAGCCATTCAATGCGTGATTCTCGACTTTAGAGTCGGTCCCTGACTAGTCAGCGTCTTTCACTAGTAAGACATGCCACTAATCACATATCACATGTTCCATATCCATAAACGAGGTATTTAGCATGCTTACTAAATAGGTATTAGTACTATTAGGGCCATGCATAAACACAGAGACTCAAGCTCTGAACGATATCATACTCAGTACATAAAGCATGTCCCAATCACATGTTTCGCATGCATCATATGCAATATATCCAGCAATCCAACATGCACCAATAACAGCCATGCATGTCACGTTTAATAGTCAACCAACATGCATCAAGAATAGCCATGCATGTCATACATAATAATCAACCGACATGCATTAATAATAACCACGCATGTCATACTCAATAATCAGCCAACATGCGTCATAATAGCCATGCATGTCATACTCAGTAATCAACCAACATGCATCATAATAGCCATGCATGTCACGTATACACAGGGTGCAGTTTTCTTTCCTCAAAGTCGAGCTAGAACGATTAAAAGGACGACCCTTGAGAACTACCAACTTTTAGTCCTTTAGCGGTCACCTAGTCATAACCAAATATAAGGTATCATCAATAAAAATGATAACTGAGGGTTCCCAAACCAAATCCCAGCCCCCCGAGACATCAAATACTACCCAGCCGGGTACTAGGTCCAACCCCGAGGCCTAAGGTTTGAATCCCCAAGCTAAAAACCACATTTTGGAAAAATTGGCCTTAAGGGCCGCGACCCTCCCCTGCTGCGCCGCAGTGCGCCCTCAAACAGGGAGGGCTCTCCCTCTGCCAGATGCCAAGGGTCGCGGCGCACCACAGCTGCGCCGCGGCGCCCAGCCCAGACCAGCAACACGCCCTTAAACGAACCAGTTTTTCCCCTGTGCTCCTTCCTCTCAAACCAGCCCCTCAAACCATCTCTAATCCTCCTCCAAACATACAATTAAACCCCAAAATAACACCCATACCTCACCCTCATCAAATCCCAGTCAAACCTACACAAAAACTCCCTTTGATTCTCACTTCCCACATCAAGATTCATAAGCTAAAAAACTTAAACGAAAATAGAGCAACACCTGAAATCAAAGACTAAAACTCACCTTGAAACCGGTTTTGGACCTCCCTTAAAAGATGAATCAAGCCACCAACCCAGCCTTTAAGTTTCCCTTGGTTGAATCCCCACTTAGAACTCAAAACCCTAATGAAAGAACAAGAGGAAGGTGATGCACGGGAAGGAAGAGGATGCAAATTCTCTGTTTTATTCTGTTTTAATCTACCACTTTCTACAGCCAGCAGCCTTTTAAATCATATATATCCACCCCTAAAATGACCATAATGCCCCTAAGCCAAATAAACCCCTTAAAGGCTTCCAAGGGTAAAATCGTCATTTCCCGCCTATCTCGTTAATTATAATTAACGCTCTCCAATTCCCGCTATTCTCAATATTTCCAAATACTAATAAATCATATCCCATTACCCTTTTAATTCCCGGTAATGCTCTAATCATTAATATCACCCCGAGACTCACCCCGAGCTTAAACCCGTTATGACCAGACCGAACACTTACATCTCATGATCGTCTCATGTTGATAGCTCGAACCAATCCACCTTATAGTGTGCCTATATTAATTAATAACAGTCATGCACCCAAAATATACAATTACGCCCACAGTGGCCAAATTACCAAAATACCCTCACAGTTAACATATGAGCCCATATGCATGCATTCACCATCATATAATAATATAACTCACATAAACATGCATATAATCATTAAATACTACAATAAATCAATTATGGCCCTCCCGGCCTCCTAATCAAGGTCCTAAACCTTATTAGGAAATTTGGGGCATTACACCGATAGTCATGTGACATAACAGTCACGGGGCTCACTGGCCCTAGATCTAAATGACTAGCCTTTGGCTAGACAAGCACTTTTTAATATTCATCGAACTTGAGGTCGATCCGGCATTAATGCTCATTGGATTCATTCAATGCAGATGTTGATTAGATCTAATCTTTGTTGGCTTGCATGGAACACGCTAAGGCCGTCCTGACTTATGAGTCAGCACTGTGTCACCAGTGCCTAGTACCACTGCCGAGCCTGATTAATGAGTCACAGCTTCATAATTGATACTAACACCTTTGCCAATTCTGAGTAATGAGTCAGTACCATGCACAAGTAAGCATTGCCACCAAACACATGTCATATGTCGAATATTCTAACATAGGGCATTCAGCATGCTTACTTAACGGTTGCTAGCATAATTATGATCATGCACAAGCACAGAGACTCAAACTCTGATCATTCTCATAGTCAATATTCATGGCATGCCCTAATCACATGTTTCTCGTGCATCTCATGCATCACACTTAATCATCCACCATGCCTCAATAATAATCATATGCAAACGAGCAAGATTGCTAAGCATTCAATATGCTATCAATGTTCACATTTAAACATCCAACATGCATCAAACATAACCATGCATGCACATATGGGGTGCAGTTTTCTTACCTCGGGTTCGAGCAAGAATTAGTAAAAGAACAACCCTTGAGAATGATCAATCCTTTGGTCCTTTAGCGGTCACCTAGTCATAACCAAATATGGAATCCCATCAATAAAATAAATCATAAAAAGGTTTATAATCTAAAACCTCACTCTCGGGATCAATCGCGCATTCTCGGGAATCTTAATATACTCAAACGGGGCAAAGGAACCAAACCCCGAGCGTTAAAGGTCATTCCGAGCCCTAAAATAGGCTTGCTGGAAAATGGACCAGCGCTGCAGCCCTATTAAATGGCACTGTTGCGCTATTTCCAAGTCAGAGAGCCCAGCTCTCTGCCCTGCCTAGCGCTGCTGCGCCAATTACAGACCAGAAACTTTCTGGTTCTTCTTCCTTGCGATTTCTCTTGAAATCAACCTTCCAAACCAATCCAAAACCTTACCAAAACACCCAATTCAACCCCTAAACTTCATCTACATCATACCCTCATCAAAACCCAATCAATCTTACATAAAAACTCCTATTGATTCCAACTATCCACATCAAAACTTTAAGCTGAAAACTATAAAGAAAAACAGAGTATGGCTTGTTTTTCATGGATGAATTCTTACCTCAAGCTTGATTAAGACCCCCTTCAATGATTGAACTAAGTTCCTAAGCTCCCACCTTTGATCTCCTAGCTTGGTTCTTCAAGATGGCTTCAAAATTTGAAAGGAGGGAAGAGGAGAAATGGGTCGGGAAAGAAAGAGAGATGAGGATGATGATGCTCTATTTTTTTTTTACACTTCCACAACCTTCTAAACTCAAAGGGCTGATATACCTTAGGGGTGAAAAGACTATTTTGCCCCTAGATCAAATAAAGGCTTCTAAAGACTCCCAAGGGTAAAATCGTCCTTTCCCGCCTATCTCGTTAATCATAATTAACACCCTCCAATTCCCATTATTCTCAAATACCAACAATTCACATCCCGTTACCCTTTAATTCCCGGCAACGTTCTAATCACCATATTACCCCGAGACTCACTCCGAGCCCCAAACTTAATCCCGTTATGACTAGACCGAAAACTTGGCATTCCATGATCTTCTCATGTCGAATGGCTCGAACCAATTCACATATAATGTGGTATTATTTATAATTCACCCATATGCATGAAAATACACAATCACGCCCTCAACAGGCCAAATTACCAAAATGTCCTTGTAATTAAAATATGAACCCATATGCATGCATTCACCATCATATAATAATATAATCCACATAAACATGCATATAATCATTAAATATCATAATAAATCAATTATGGCCCTCTCGACCTCCTAATTAAGGTCCTAAACCTTATTAGGAAATTTGGGGCATTACATCAAAGGAGTCTCAATCCTAGTCCTCCGCTCTAGCCAATAAGCCCTCAGAAGCTGGAGCAGCCACCTATGCCTCAGGATGATATCCCACCTAGGGATCCCGAGACGCAACCTCCATCTCAGGCTGGTCGTGGCGATCCCCCGTGCCCGAGGCAGAATAGGGTCGGGCAACAACCCCACAGCCCTAGACACCCAGGGGGTGAAGAGCCGCATCCACAGAGCAGGGGGCAGCGTCCTTCTTCCAACAGAAGGAACTTAGAGACAGGCTCTGCGGTCAGGCGCCCCACGACATAACAATGCACAGGGACCCACCGACCAACACAGGCCTCCCCCTAATGCTCGGGAAATGCCAGCCCAAGGAGGCAATAGAGGAAATAGTCGGTCGCACCATAGCCAGTCATGGTTCAGAGATGGCCATGGCTACAATGAGGCCGACTAATGAAGAGAGAGGTGGAGGCAGGAGCCCCCCACCTAGAGAAGACCGACAAGCAGGACATAACGCTGAGGGGCAGCCCAGGAAAAATAACGTCTATAGCCGGCTTGGAGCCAGCGAGCAACGGCGAAGGGACGATGATTTGAGGGATGTACTCAATGACCGTCGAGAAAGACATGATGAGTACATTCCCCCAGCACTAGAGACCCCAACAATTTTGGAAGCCGTCCAGGCTCAAATCGATGCCCTGAACCAGGTTGTGCAGCAGCTGGTCAGGGGGTGGACATCGCACATTGAGTATGATCGGAGGAGAGGCACCCCTTTCGTACAAAGGATTACTGTGGCAGATGTAACGACCCACTACTCTAGACTATTTGGACCATTAACGAAACTATACATAAAACTTACATTTTTACGAAAATACCATAATTTATTGAGTAACTTGCAAAATAAGAGTTATTTACAAAGTAAATACTAAAACGGATATGGGATCCCATTGTCTTCAAAACAAAAACATAATTTAAAATAATAAGACATTACATAATTAGTGCGGAAAATACATGTAAAAAGACATAAAACCGAAACTACATCCTCGAATCGAATAACGCTCGGTCCCTTGACTCCATTCACCATTGATACACATCCTCCAAGCGTCACGAATCTTACCACCCCTAAAGCTTATTTTCCTGCACATAAACAGAAAGGAGTGAGCCTAATGCCCAGCAAGGAAAATCTAACACATAGTCATAAACATAAACATAATTTCATAATAACGTAAAGACATATCATAACACATAATTCACTTATTATAATGGCCATTATTCTTGGGGTCCCATAGACTAAACAAGCATATGCCCATGGAGTTAGTGGGGTCCTACTAGCTAAGTAGGTCATATGCCCATAACCCATTTGGGGTCTTGTTAGCCATATGGGTCATATGCCCAAGCCTACAAACATACATACATATCATAACACATTTAATAACATAAAACATATAGATAACATAAGCACATAACATATTAATTCTAGCCTATTTTCCTTACCAAAGTTACCGGGATAAAATGGACTGAGTTGGGACTTTTTGGAACACTCCTAAAACCATAATGAACAAGAGTGAGTCTAAAGAAAGGAGATGAAATGAAAGAGAATAGGAAGACTAAACCATTTAAAAGAAAATATGCTTACCACAACTTAAGTGCTTAAGAACTTGGATTCCCTAACCAAAATAAGAATGAGGTTAGGAAATTGAGTAGAAGACTAAGAGAAAGGAAACATAATACAGAAAGGAACTAGAGTTTTGGTTACCTCAATGATTTGCAAGATCAATCTAACCTCCACCGAAATACTATAGAACTCACTTCCCAAAGTGTTTGATAAGCTTATGATGTTTAAGCTTATAGTTTTTCCCCAAACCAGGTGTTTACACTCTCACACTCACTTAACACTAGCAGCTTCTGAACTTAGAGCAAATGGTGAATAATGGCTGGGTACTAGGTCCTATTTATAGAGTTTGGGAATGAAAGTATCTTGATTTTACTTGAATAAAAATAATGGCTTTTTAGATGAAAATCATTTGAATAATCGTTCAGCAGAGGCTGAAGACTCGTTCAAAAGATGCTGGACTGTTGAAGGAGTTTGAATGGCTGAAAGGAAATGAATTCAAAAGAGTTTGAATCCATGCTGAAGGAGGCGATATATCGCCCCCTGTAGGCGATATATCGCCTGGGCCAGTATGCCCGAGGCGACCGTGCATCGTTTCGTGTTTTCCGTATCTACGTGCTGCGACATATCGCCCCCTATAGCTGCGATATATCGGCACACGCTGAATATTTAAACACGAAATTACACATTTTTAGCTAAGTTTGAATGGAGTAAACAGCCTTGACTAAGCCCTCAACGTACTCAAAGCTGCTGACTGACCCTATAACATTCAAACTTTACTCCTTATTATATTTAATCCTCAAAAATCTTTAATCCTTAATCACCATTCATAACATGTGCTTGAAATCCTATTGGTTGATGTCTAAACCTTATAATATAGTAAATATAATCCTTAATATCAGTCACATTAATCAAACCTTAAGTTATACTTAATATTCTTAAACTATAGGTTAAACTTAGAAAATCTATAAGTACTACTATGAGTGTCCAAATAATTCCCGATCTGAACCAAAAATCCGAAGTAACAAAGATAATGCTATAAATACTATCATATTATTATCTATCTTAGCTAAGTAAAGTTCTTGGACTCTACAGCAGAAACCCCAGCAAGTTCAAGATGCCGACTTTGCCAAATTTCGACGGGTATGGAGACTCGGTATCTTATGTTAACAAGTTTGAGATACAAATGGACATTCAGAAAGTCTCTGAAGATGCTCGTTGCAGGATCTTCCCAACGACACTTTCTGATGCTGCCCAGGAGTGGTTCTTTGAGTTCCCTCCTGTAAGTATAGTATCCTAGGAGATGTTCGTGAAGGAGTTTTATGGACAGTTCTACGCGGGTCGTGTGCACCCCATCGAGGCGAACCAACTGGTCGAGATACGCCAGAAAGAGGGGGAGCCCTTGAAAGAATACGTTCAGCACTTCATGCAAGCTACAGTAGGAGCCAAGACTGTGGGCGATGAAGGCAAGATAATGGCCCTAACGGCTAGGGTTAGGCGCCATTCTCCCCTCTGGAGTAGCCTCAGAAAGCATGGGGTTAAAAGTACCCAGGAGTTTGTAGATTGAGCTGATCGGTACATCAAGCTCGAGGACACGATTGCTAATGAAGGGAAATCGCCAGCAAAAGACAAGGGGCCCAATGAAGAACCCGCCAATGCCGCTAACAGGTCTAAGCCCAATGGCAACAGCAAAGGCAAAGGGAATTGTAACACCCCAATTTGCTTATAAGGTTTTGGACCTTGATTAGCGTGCCTGGAGGGCAATAAGTGAATTAACATGTCAATATATGAGTTTAAATGAATATGTGATTATAATGCATGTTTAGGTGGAATGAATATGCATGTGGGCCCCGTTTGTATGTTAGAGGTAAAATGGTAACTTTAGCCCGCTGATGGCATAAATGTGATAATTGTATTATATGATTAGTACCATGTGTGAGTGGTGATATTATTGTGATGCACGTGCCGAGACGGTCCTAGGGAGCTAATTAGTTTAAATGTCACAACGGGATTAAATACCCGGCCCGGGAGGAGCCTAGGGGTATT
Source organism: Humulus lupulus (assembly GCF_963169125.1). Taxonomy (NCBI): domain Eukaryota; kingdom Viridiplantae; phylum Streptophyta; class Magnoliopsida; order Rosales; family Cannabaceae; genus Humulus; species Humulus lupulus. The sequence goes on from NC_084797.1 coordinate 235,505,900, forward strand.
TTGGGAATTTTGTAAATTTGGGTTTGTGAGTTAATGGTTAATGGTAATTGAGTAACTTGAACAACCATTGGTGACCATTAAGGGTAACAAGTTTAGATGAGAAAATGGTGGAATTGTAAGAAAGATGAAATGTCAAGAATGCCTTGAGGCTTAGTTAGGAAAGGATTTTGAAAGAGGGGTAAAGTGGTCTTTTGGCAGAGGTTTAGATAAACTTGAGCTGAGGGAAAAGGGGTCATTCACGTTCAACACTTAGTCCTATATTGGTTTATGCTGGAATTTGAAGGAGAAACTAGAAGGAAAGGGAAACAAGAAGGAAGCTGAAATTTGGAACCTAGGAGGAGAATCAAGAGGCTTGAGGCTACTAACATCAAGTATAGGCTAAAATTGTTCAGAGGTAAGATTTTATCCTCAGTTTTTGTTTAAGCTTAAGCTTGTTTTTTTAGAGAGTAAGTGTGGAAATTTAAAGATAGTATGGCTGGTTTTGCATGGAAACTCGGTTTGGTAATCAAGGGGAAAGTGGCTTGAAGCTGGGATTGGAGAGAGTTCAAGCTTAATTCTTGATTGAGGTAAGAGTTTTTAACATCTTTGAATTTTCGTATCTGATGTGGTTTAAGAATTTAGAAGCCTGGTTTACACTTTTCAAGCTCTGGTTTAAGTTTTAAAAGCTATGGTTTAAGTTTCTGAAATCTGAAATCAAAGTGTCGATTATGGGTGTGATAGTGTGTTTGACCTTGTTGTTGGTGTTTATAGGTTGTTAAATGGTTTATTTGGGGTTTTAAATTGGTTTTGGGCTTTAGGTATGTGTTTGAGTTGGATTGGAGGTGTTTTGGCTCGGGGAAAATGCAGGGGAAAACCCAGAATTCTGGGTTCGCGAAGGGGCGCCGCGGCCCTGTTCTTTGGTGCCGCGGCGCAAGGCTATATCAGGGTTGGGAAACTTTCTGGGCGTCGCGACCCTCAAAGGGTAGTGCTGCGGCGCTAGGCTATTTTTAGGACAGTGGAATTTTTCATTTTTGGGTTATTGCCTCGGGGGCTCGGGGGATGTCTCCGTTACATTGTTTTGGGAAATTAAAGGTCTCTAGAGTACGGGATTGTTCCCGAGAAACGGTTTTGGATTGGTTAGTATTAAAGGGTGTTTTATATGTGTTGTGACTAGGTTTTCGGAGAGGCTTGAGTTAGAGGACCGTGCTCGTGACTTTGGTGCATTGAGAAGCTCGGGATACAAGTAAGAAAACTGTAGTACCCGTAGAGCAGGGCATGGGCCCATAGTGTTGTTGCAGGGCACGACCCTAGATTGTATTACATGTTAGGGTGTAGCTTGGATTGAATTATTATATGCTTGAATGTTGTTGGAGTTATGCTATATGTGATTATAGTAGAATAAATGGCAAAAGAGCCGGGAACGACAAGGAGCCGAGAACGGCGAAGGCCGAGAACGGTGAAGGGCCGAGAACGGCAGTGGGGCCGGAAATAACACTTAGCACATGGAGTGCTTATAGTTAGGGTGAGACCCCAATGGATACATGGGATATCCTTACGGTGAGAACCGAGGCCCCAAGCTTTGGTAACGCTTCTGGGATGGCATGGCCGTAATTGTTTAGTCTGATGGACTATCCGTTTATCTGTGGATTATCTTATATGTTGATTATGTAATATGCATATGTTATGTGTTGTTTGAGTTTTCTTTCTGGGCTTTGGCTCACGGGTGCTCTGTGTTGCAGGTAAGGGCAAAGAAAAAGTTAACCAACCATGAGTACAAAGAGCATGAAGCAGCGCGTACATGTTTGGCCTGCCCGACTGCTTTGGTTGGAGGAATTTTGAGAAATGGCTGTATTCAACTGTGATTTTGACGGTTAATTATCTGTAAATCTATTTTGAGTTGTATATGCTTTAGAAACCATATTCTGGGATCCCAAACGTAAGACACTTGGAGTTTTCAATGAAATAGAGTATTTTCAAAGATTACAGCCTTAACTTTTGCTTAGTCACACTTTTGTTCTAAAAACCTCGTTTAGCGAGTTAATTGCACATTTTAAACTCACTAAGTAATGACTCTAAGGTAGTAGGGCGTTACAGGAATGACAATGGTAAGAATGGTTGAAAGCGAGCGAACAGCGAACCCTCGACCTCCGAGAGTAAGCGCCCCAAAGGTAATCGTATGAACCGAAATTCACCAATTACACTGCCATTGTTGAAAGCCGAGCCGAGGTTTACTAGGAGACCAGCTCGAGCATGCCCTACAAACGACCTGCACCAATAAGAAAAGATATCTACAAGAGAGATTCAACAAAGTTATGTCATTTTCATAACGACTACGGGCACGACACCAATGAGTGTAACCAGCTGAAGGACAAAATTGAGTTCCTGATAAGACAAGGGCATTTAAGAAGATATGTACGAGCTGTGGGAGGTTCTCAGCGAGAGGCTAAGGTGGCAACAAGTCGGCGCTTGCACACCAACGCTCACCACCTTTACAGCCAGCTCCTGTGGCAGGTACCCAACTCACCATCTGTGGAGGCCCACATCTTGCAGGAGATAGTGGAAAAGCGAGGGAACGATATGCTCGAACCCTACGTCACGACCAGGACATCGAGATGATGAGTGTTGAGGATCGTGCACCAAAAAAAGGCTCGAACAGAGGAGGAACTGATCACCTTCTCTGACGACGACGCCCAACATGTGCGATTCCCACACTCTGATCTGCTGGTCGTGGATGTACAGATCGTGAATATGATGGTGAAAAGGTTTGGTCGATACAGGAAGTTCGGTCAACATCCTATATAAGTCCTCGCTGGAAAGGATGAAGTTATCTGTAAAGGACCTGGAGCCGTGCAACCAAACCATTTATGATTTTTCCGGAGAAGTGCTCGCCCCAGTAGGGTCAATTAGACTCCCAGTCACAGCAGGCACTGCACCTGCTAACAGGACATTACTCACTACTTTTATAGTAGTTGATTGTCCTTCGGCGTACAACGCTGTGATAGGGAGAGAAATTCTGGTTGACATGCGAGCCATCACTTCTATATGGCACCTCGCCATGAAATTCCCAACGGACGCAGGGGTAGGATGCGTGTTGGGAAACTAAAGGGAAGCGAGGGAGTGCTACAACGCCTCGATCACCAAGGCAAAGAAGGGTGTATCGAGAGATGCCACCGGGAAGGAGTTGCAAATGGCAAATGATGTTCAAGCCCCCTCAGGTGATAATCTCACAAAATAGAGCGTTGCCCAAAGTAAGGATAGAGACTTAGATCCTCGCTTTGGGGATTTTGAAGAAGAAGTGGGACCCATCGAGGACCTTGAAGAGGTCCAACTCGATGAGGAAAATCCGACCAGAGTTGTGAAAGTCGGTAAAAACTTAGAGACAACAACAAAACAAGCACTGGTGGAATTCTTAAGGAGGAACCAGGATGTCTTTGCCTGGTCACATAAAGACATGGTCGGGATAGATCCTGCAGTCATCAGCCATGTCCTGAACATTGACAAAAGCTTTCCACCAGTGCAACAAAAGAGAAGCTGCTCGACAAAGATAGATCAAAGGCCTTGAAAGAGGAAGTCGAGAAGCTGAAGGAGAATGGGTTCATCAGGGTGGCGTTTTATCCATCGTGGGTCTCTAATCTCGTACTCATTCCCATGTCGAATGGCAAGTGGCGTACATGCGTGGATTTTACAGACCTAAATAAAGCTTTCCCCAAAGACTGTTCCCACTCCCGAGGATCGACCAGCTAGTCGATGCCACTACAGGAAACGAGATCCTCTCATTCATGGATGCATACTCTGGGTATAATCAAATTAGTATGCATCCCCTTGATGAGGATCACACTAGCTTTCGAACTGATACAGGGCTCTATTGTTACAAGGTAATGCCCTTTGGTTTGAAAAACGCTGGTGCGACTTACCAGAGACTCGTCAACCACATGTTTAAGGAGATGATCGGTACAAACATGGAGGTTTACGTCGACGACATGTTGGTTAAGTCGAAGAAAGCATAAGGGCATGTAAGGGATTTGCAGGAATGCTTCAACGTCCTGAATAAATATAGGATGAAGCTAAATCCCCTTAAATGCTCCTTCGGAGTAGGATCAGGGAAGTTCTTGGGATTTATAGTTAACTGTTATCCAGATTTCCGGATAGCGTTTAGATGGATAGCCTCGGGGAAGCAGAATTATCAAAATCTTTCACGAAGGGTGACCAGGGCTCGCGGATGAACAGAAAGGCTTCGCCTCTCCCGTTTAGTGTCTAGCACACTCTTTCAAGCAACCGCGACCCGGAAGCTCGTCAATTCTCCCGGACTCCCGAAGGGATATCCTTCGGGGAAGGTCCTTCCAGGAGAAGCACTTCAGGTTACCTTCGCGGATACAGTTCCGTGCCTTGCACGAAAGAAGACCAAGCGGTCGAGTCACGGAGGAGGCATAGTTGAAATGATACTCACCTGACACAGGATCCCGCCTGACAGGTCGAGGCCGCACACATCCCAGCACGCCTAAAAGTGCCTTTTCGCCTACTGTTCCGCTGACAGCCTGGAAAAGACAGCTGCCTTTTGACATTCCCCATATTTTCATGTAATTATACCTACGTAGAGCCTTGTAGCCATGCTACTACGGTAATTGTATCCCCTATTTACGGCTGGTGTAATTAAGACTCATAGGGGCAGAGTAAAACCCTAATCCAAAACCCTAGCTATAAAGACCTCCTCGTTTTACGATAGGAGGGGGCTAAGAAATTACAGAGCAAGAACTCTGCCAAAAATCTCTCTAGCTTCATCTTCTTCAAGAGAACCCGAGAGAAACATTATGAGTTTGTGAGGTTCTTGTACACCAACCATTTTACCGTAATTCTCTACAAGTATAATAACATCGACTCGTGGACTAGGGCTCGTTAACGCCTGAACCACGTAAAAAACCTGTTTGTCTATTTATATTTCTGCACTTCTACAGTTCTTATCTTTTTATTATTTTGTTTGTATTCGTTTCCGAAAAACTCGGTAAACATTTTGGTGCTTTCATTGAGAGCTGTAGGGAGTTGTTAGTCAGCTCTTTTTCTGTGTACGTTTTTTGTATTCACTCCGTACTGAAAAGATGGTGACTACGAGAAAATCCGCGATTGACAAGAATGCTAGGGTCAACCCCGATACTATGATGGAAGATGCGGTACAAAACGAACCCTCGGCAGCCCAGACCGAAGGAGAAAGTACCCACGACTCGGACTACCAAGGTGAGGACCCGACATCCCGCCAGGATCGGGTCAGTACTGAAGATACGACATACTTAGAAAACGAAGAAGAGTATGTCTGAGACGGTTATTACAAAGACGGCTACTACTACGAGAAGGATCCAGAACTGGTCCAAGTAGCCGAAGAACTGGTGGCCACTAAGGCCAAGCTTGCTGAGCAGGAGCGCATCTCCAAAAAAATGCAGTGCATGATGGAGCGCCTCCAAAGCAAGTTCGGAGATCTAGGCGACTCGGACGAGGACGCCTCTGTTTTAGGTGGTGCTGATGCCACCATGCCAGATCCAGCCGCTGCTGGACCATCCAAAGCCGCCCCTAACAAGGGCAAAGAAAAAGTTGGGGAGCCTGTGCGCACTAACGCCCCTGCACCTCCTAAAGGCGTGAATCACCAGGCCGACTGCCCCCCCCCCCCCCCCCCCCCCGCGCAGAAGGTCTCTAGCGCTCCTAAGCCCAGACGTCCTTCAGCCCCAAGGGGGCACTCTGTGCCTAAAGGGCACGGTGCTAAGGCACCCAGGCCTAGGGGAAGGAACAACCGCCCCAGTGATTCCGTCAACCAGGACGGTCGGGCTGTGGACACGCACTCCGAAGATAGCTGGTCCACGGTGGACCTAAGAAGAAGGTTGGAGGCTAAGTATGAAAAGGCCAAAGGAGAAAAGGCCCGGCCTCGCGGAGATGACCTGCGAAATCATCTCAACGACAAGCTCCGGGGACGTGACCTCCCGGAGAGCGATACAAAGAGGCTCGAGGAACAGATCGCTGCCTTGACCAAGCTGGTCTGGAAATAAAGTGGGGCCCTGTCAGACTCTGAGGAGGAAGACCCGGAACCATGTATTCGGAGGATCGTGGAAACGCCCCTCCCGGAGAACTTCAAAATGCCTCATATAAATTATATGAGGGGAGGACAGACCCGCACACCCATCTAGCTAAATACAACAAGATGATGCAAGTGGCGTACGTCAGTGAGGATGCCAAATGCATGTGCTTCTCACTCACCCTTACCAAGTCCGCGGAGGACTGGTGGAAAAGATTAGCTCCCGGATCCATTCACAGTTGGAAGGAGCTACAGTCCGCGTTCAGGAGGCAGTTCATTGCTGCCTGGGACCACGACATGGAGGTTGGTTCCTTAACCAACATCAAGCAGCTACCCAATGAGAGCCTCAAAGCTTTCATTCAAAGAATGATGGCAGCTGCTGCTAAGACCAAGGTCAGCGATGACATGAAGCTGATCGCCCTTCAATCGGGGCTTACCGTCGGCTCCCTGCTATGGGGGGAAATGCAAAGGAGACGAGAAGAAACTCTGTACGAATTCATGTCAAAAGCTCAGGGAATCATCAACCTTGAGGATGCCTACCAACATGCCTTTGGAGTTCCCCCAGCTCTGACGCCCTCCGTGACTGCGCCGAGCTTTGCTTCGCAAGCTCCCGCACCAGCCCTCACATTTCCAAGAGCCCAGTTCACTCCAAGCGTGTATGGGCCTTCCGCGTCTGCTCAGACGCCGAGTCAAACCCATTTCTCTGGGTACGGAGCTGTACAAACCGGATGTAGTATCGCTCCCAGCCCATCGCAACCGCAAGCGGAAGGCCCAGAACAAAATCTGAGCCAATCGCGGAATAAACGAGGCGTAAGAAACTCCAACAGGGGGGACCATTCAAAGAAACCCCGGAAGGACTATGAGCCCAAGTTCACGGAGTACACCAGTTTGATAGACTCACGAGAGAATGTCTATCGGGCGACCTGTAATATGGTCAACTACAGGAAGCCCCCGAAAGTGTCTCACGAAGGAAGGCGTCCGCGAGACTCCAATAAGAGGTGTGAGTTCCACGGAGACGTGGGGCACACCACAAACGAATGCCTTCAGCTGAAGGATGAGATCGAGTCCCTGGCAAGAGCGGGACACCTCGGTCAATGGGTGAGGATACCCATAATCTATCCCGGACAGGGAGTAGTTCACGGAGCTGCGTACTCTCCGGGACAGAGGGGGACCGCTAGCGCTCCTGGAGCCGGTCACCCCCAAGCTCCTGGATCTCAGTTCCCAGCGCTTCCTGCTCCGACCTCTCCGGCACCCATTGCCATGTTGGCTCCAGGACCCGGAAACCCATATCCGCCTGGCCTTGCTCCGCCATCCGTTGACGGACACGTAGCCACCAATTCCGGAGGACCGCACCTTGCCGGAAGCACCCGCAACTCCCAGAAAAGGTACTTGAGGGAGTTAGAACCAACCGGGGAGATGTGCGCCATGGTTCAGTCACCTGCTCAGCGTCCCCGAATGATGGATCTTCCCATCACCTTCACGGAAGATGACGCCCGACATGTGCACTTCCCCACAACGATCCCCTCGTCATGGAAGCCCAGATCGCCAATAAGCAGGTATCACGGATCGTAGTCGATAATGGAAGCTCCGTAAACATCCTCTTCAAAGCTACCTTCCACGCGATCGGATTAACCGAGATAGATCTGACCCCATGCCCCATCCAGCTTCAGGGGTTCAATGGGGATGCACTCATGCCCTTAGGCAAAATTCAACTTCCAGTCACCCTCAGAGGAGACCGCGACGCTTGTGCCTTCAGGCACTGCACATTCGTGGTGGTCGACTGCCCCACGGCGTATAATGCCATCCTAGGCCGACCGGTCCTAATCGATTTTGGGGCCGTAACCTCGATACGCCACTTATGCTTGAAATTTCCATGCGACAACGGGCGTATTGGCACCCTCCGGGGAGACCAACGAAGTGCACGAAGCTGTTATAACGTCTCCGTCCGATCCGTCTACACGGTCCAGGAGGCGATTGTTGCCGCTCCTTTGGCGGAGAATTTACCAGAAACTGGGGGTGCCTAAGGGGCATACATTGATGAACTCGACCCTAGATTGGGGGTCGAGAGGGCGATAGAGCCGATGGAGGAAGTCGAAGAGGTGATCCTCAACTCGGGAGATCCCACCAAAGTCATTCAGGTGGGGAAAAACCTTCCATCGGCCATTCGAGAAAAGATCGTGGCCACTGTGAAGAATAATCAGGATATCCTGGCATGGTGCCACGCTGATATGACGGGGATTAATCCTAATGTTGCGTGCCACGCACTCAACATAGACCCATCTGCAACTCCAGTTCGCCAAAAGAGGAGGCCGTTAGACCCAGTGACGGCCGAAGCAGTCAAAGCTGAAGTGGACAAGCTAATGTCCATAGGCTTTCTCCAGGAGTCACTCTATCCCGTGTGGTTGGCCAACCCGGTTCTGGTCCCGAAACCCAATGGGTCCTGGAGAATGTGTATTGACTTCACGGACCTAAACAAAGCCTGCCCAAAAGACTATTTCCCTCTTCCGCGAATCGATCAAATGGTAGACGCTACTTCCGGGTATGAACTCTTATCCTTCATGGATGCATACTCCGGGTACAACCAGATCAAGATGCATGTCGCGGACCAGGAACACACCAGCTTCCTCACGGACAAGGGTGTCTACTATTACGTGGTCATGCCTTTCGGTTTGAAGAATGCTGGGGCGACATACCAGCGTCTAGTAAACAGGATGTTCAAGGACTAGCTGGGGAGGAACATGGAGGTGTATGTAGACGACATGTTGGTAAAATCCAAGACCTCTAAGGACCACAGTGACGACCTTGAGGAAGCTTTCGCCGTGATCCAAAAGTACGGAATGAAACTGAATCCGAAGAAATGTACTTTCGGGGTCTCGTCTGGGAAGTTCCTCGGTTTCATTGTCAGCTCCCGCGGAGTGGAGGCCAACCCTGAGAAAATTAAGGCGTTCATAGATATGCCTTCTCCCCGAAAGCATAAGGATGTCCAAAGCGTTACCGGAAGGATAGCTGCTCTCAGCCGCTTCGTATCTAAGGCCACTGACAAATGTGTCCCCTTCTTCAATGAGTTGCGAGGAAACAAGAGGTTCGAGTGGACCCCCGAATGCGAAGCAACCTTCCAACACCTCAAGGAAAATCTAACTCGAGCTCCCATTCTATCCAAACCTGTCGAAGGAGAGGCGTTGTTCTTGTACTTAGCTGTGACAAAGCATGTCGTAAGTGCCGCTCTCGTCCAGGAAGACGGCCGTTTCTAGCTCCCTGTGTATTACGTGAGCAAGAGGTTACTGGACGCCGAGTCCAGATATACAATGATCGAGAAACTCTCCCTCTGCTTGCTAATCGCTTCGCGGAAGCTAAGGCCCTATTTCCAGGCGCACACCATCAGAGTACTCACCAACCACCCTCTCCGACAAGTCTTGCAGAAGCCCGAGTCTTCTGGCAGATTACTTAAATGGGCCATGGAACTGAGCCAGTTTGACATCCACTGCCAGCCACGTGTTTCCATAAAAGGCCAAGCTCTCATGGACTTTATTGTGGAATGCTCAGGAATGAATGACCTCCCGGAAGATCCTGTCCCGGAACTTCCCACATGGAAGGTCTATGTAGACGGAGCCTCAAATGAAAAAGGAGCTGGAGCAGGGGTTATCCTAATTTCTCCCCAAGGACATCAGCTCCAGAGCGCCATCCGTTTCACGTTCCCAGCATCCAACAACGAGGCAGAACACGAAGCCATGCTAGCTGGATTACAACTGGCCAGAGAAGTCGGAGCCCAAAAAATCGAAGTATACAGCGACTCCCTACTTGTGGTAAACCAAATATCCGGAGAATACCAGACGAAAGGCGAAAAAATGGCTGCCTACATGTCTCTCTCCCGCGGCCTCCTGCAGCATTTCAAAGGCTACCAAATCCGCCAGGTCCCCCGGGACCAGAATTCACTCGCGGACACACTGGCCAAGCTTGCAACAAACCCGGAGATTGAACAATATGGCCTAGTGCCCATCGGGCACTTAGAAGCACGTAGTACTGAGACACAGAGGGTAAATGCCATCATCGACCATTCCCATTCCTGGATAGGACCCATCCTCAGATTTCTCACCACCAGAGAGCTCCCCACTAATAAAGCTGACGCAAGAAAGCTCCAATATCAAGCTCCCCGATACGTGGTTATGGATGGAAAGCTTTACCGCAGGGGGTTGTCCATACCCTTCCTTAGGTGTGTTGCCGGAACCGAAATCAGCACCATCATCCATGAAATTCACGGAGGCTTCTGTGGCGACCATACCTCCGGGCTGAGCCTATCCAAAAAGATCCTTCGTCAAGGATACTTCTGGCCCACCATGAAGAAGGATTGTGTAGATTATGTCAGAAAATGTGAGCAGTGCCAGAGGTACGCCAAGATTCCGCGAGCGCCGCCTACAAAAATTACCTTAATGACCAGCCCCTGGCCGTTCGCCGTTTGGGGCATTGACCTAGTAGGTTCCCTTCCAACTGGAAGGGGTGGAGTGAAGTATGCCATAGTCGCGGTAGACTACTTCACCAAATGGGCTGAAGCTGAACCTATGAACACGGTCACGTCTAAGAAAGCACTGGACTTTGTCATCAAGAATATAGTGTGTTGTTTCGGGCTTCCACGTAAAATTGTGTCCGACAACGGGAAGCAATTTGATAGTGAGCATTTCACGGACTTCTGTGCTTCGCATGGAATCATCAAAAGTTTTTCCGCAGTCGCCAGACCTCAAGCTAATGGGCAAGTGGAAGCAGTGAACAAAATCTTAAAGACCACGTTGAAGAAAAAACTCCAAGCATGCAAGGCTCACTGGCCGGAAGAGCTTCCGCGAGTACTTTGGGCCTATCGCACAACAGAGAGAACTTTGACGGGGCACACACCTTATCCCATGACCTTCGGTTGCGAGGCCGTCATCCCAGTAGACACTATGATCCCCTCTCACAGGCAGGACACCTACGACCCTACCCGGAACCACGCCCTTCTCCAGGAGTCCCTGGACATGATCGAAGAGCTCCGGGAGCAGTCACAGGTCCAACTCAAAATGTACCAAGGCAAGATAGCCCGACACTTCAACACAAGAGTCAAGAGCCGTACATTCGAAGTTGGGGACCTTGTCCTACGGAGAGTATTTCCTGCTACGCAGAATCCGGGAGTGGGAGTCCTCGGACCCAACTGGGAAGGCCCCTATGAAGTCCAAGAAAAAGTGGGCCATGGGACGTATCACTTAAAGAGACTAGACGGATCTAAAGTCCCGCGCGCCTGGAACGCGGAGCACCTCCGCCGTTACTATCAGTAGGCCCCGGACTATCTAGTCGAAAGTCCTTGGTGGACGTAGCAAAAATATAAAATATGGAGATAATCCTCCCAGCTGTAAAACACATGCCTAACAGGCTAATTTAATAAAACACGGAGAGTTTCACTCCGCTTTTACTGCATTTTTTATCCCTTTGTTCCAAGCTGCGTTTTAACAAGTGACCACGCGGTCCGGAGACGTCCGGACCCCACGCTCACTTGGGGGGGTATACATGGCTAAGGCATAGCCATACGCCCCTTGAACAAAACATACAGAGAACACCACTTATGTTTTAGCATTGTGTTTGAAAATTTTAAATTGTTAAGCTTAGGTTGATTTGTTGCCATGAACATATTTGCATTACGTGTCATGTGTGCATTATTTGGTTATGTGAAAATTGCCATGAAAATGTCTGCCATTATGCATCATGAAAATTATCTCCTGTGTAGCCCAGCGATGAACAGGACTGGGGGTTGAGGCACATTCAGAGAGCGACGCCGAAACACCCCCAACTTCCTGACAAGTCCTTCGCAGAATACTCCGCGACCGCTGTAAAGCTTTGCTTCGCAAGCTTCAGCTCCAGGTCTCATAAAGTAATGCATGGCAAGATCCGTGACCGCTGAAAGCTTTGCTTCGCAAGCTCCAGCTCTGGGTCTCGCAAGGCGAAAGATGGCAAGATCCGCGACCGCTGTAAGCTTTGCTTCGCAGGCTTCAGCTCCGGGTCTCACAAAATAATGCATGGCGAGCTCCTCGACCACTGCAAGCTTCTCTTCGCAAGCTTCAGCTCTGGGAGCAGATATAATCGATCCCCCAATTACAGCAGGCCTTGCTTTGCAAAGCCCCTGCTCCAGGATCGCACATGGTAGGCGTGACGATTTCCCCGACCGCAACGAACCTTGCCTCGCAAGGCTTCATGCCAAGTCCCTGAAGTCGGCCACCGTGAGGTCTGCAACGACAGTTAGTTTTGCTTCGCAAAGATCTAGCCCTAAGTTTAGCGACGCTCACCAAAAGAACTCCCGTTCTGGCACCATCCCGCGGAATCGTATTAAGTGTTTGCCTCGCAAGCTTTGTAAAGATCGCGATGGGGAGATGGAACGGGTCACCTTAGCCATCCCAGCGAACGGTATAACTACAAGTCCCGGGGTTGGCTATTTACCTTAGGAAAGCTGAGTACGATGAAAGAGGGAGTCTGGCCGTTGGAACCAAAACCTCATGCGCCCCTACAGCAGTTTCTACCGTATAAAAGTCTCTACCCTAAGCACAAAATAAAACAAGGAACTCAGCAGAAAAGGAAAGAAGAATTTTACAATTATTACAATGAAGGCCCTGCGAACCGGGCATCTGTAATGTTCCCGCAATTAAAAAAGAGTACAGGGAGCTTCGCCCCAAAGGAAAATAAAAAAAAAATTATTATATATACACAAAGGATAAGACCCCTTCAAGCACTGGGGGTGGCAGCGACTTCCACGACGGGGGCCTCGGAGACAGCGGTTTCAACTGGGGCTGGCGGAGTCGGCTCATTGGAAGGTGGAACTTCATCACTGGCAGGTTCAGAGGTCCCCGCCTCTTCGGGATCTTCTGCCTCAGGGGCTCCAGCAGGCTCGTTGATGTTATAAGTCTGGACGTACACCTCTGGGCTTTGATCCCACGCCTGTACCTTTTCCCTCATGGCGGCGGCGTCCTCTCCCAGGTAGCCTACTACCTCCGGGTTTATTTTCCAAAGTTGGTGCATGAGGACCACGTGGGATAGATTAATCTTCCTTCTCCTTCAAGCGCTCCACCTCAGAGGTCGCTAGCTTTGCCTCCGCGACAGCCAATTGAGCCCTCAGTTTTTCCAGCTCGGCCTTGGATGCATCCCGCTCTCCCTTAAGGGAATCAATCTCCTTGCGCTGCACCTTATTTTGATCCAGCAAGGATCGCTTCTCGGTCACATGCCCCCTGACAGCGAATTGCAAGGCTCCAATCTGTTTATCCTTCTCAGCGAGCCCCAACTCCTGCATAGACGCGAGATCCTTGCTCCTCTTGTGATCTTGCTCCTCCTCGTGCAGCCTCTTCTGAAGAGTGGCATATTCCTCGTTCTGCTTAAGGAGGAGATTATTTTTCGATTGCAAGCGGGCATCCAGGGTATCCTTCTCCTCCCTGGCCTGGGATAGCTCTTCCTGGAGCTTGGAGTTCTTGGCCTTCAAGTCATCCGACCGCTGCTTGAACTCATTCTCCGCGCTGGCCCGGTACTCTTGATATTTGGCAAGATATTTCTTGTCCGCCTCTTCTTCAGCCTTGCGCTGGGCCTGGTTAATCTTCTCCACAGCCTCCCCCTTTATGCTCTCGACCTGTTGGGTCAGTTTCTGCTTCTCCGCCTCCAAGGCCTGGCGAGCCACTTGGCTCTCCTCCAGCTGAACCAGAACTGCACCTACCTCTCGGAACGAGCGTTCCGCGATGAGAGAGGCCTGCGAGGAAAGACAACAGAATGAGTTAAGCCGAACCAAATGTACTAAGACAAATGATCCCAGAACACAACAACTGACAGCTTACCCCAGAAAGTTGCTGCTTTACGGCATGTGTCAGCAACAGCGGGTCCTTACTGCTACTGATGGCCCATTTCTCAGAATTGAGCTCGCACAAGCTCAGGGCCATGTCCTCCATCATCTCCACTCCGAACGACGCCAATGGACGTCCGAGCCTAGGCACCAGCCTCTTCTCCAAGGCTGGGCCATCCAAAACCGCTCCAGCCGGGTGAAGGGATCTCACCCCTTCTGCCAGCTCAGCTCTCTTCACGGCAGACAGGTTGTCTGCCCTTCCCTGAGTAACAGCCTTCTCGGCCTCCAACCGCCTCTTCAAAAAATTATCAGCCCGTCTTACACCCTCCAGGAGGGCAGCGGGGAAATGGGTTGGTTTCTGAGGGAAGTGGAACTTCAGGCCAGGCTGAGGAAGGCTTGTTTGTTGAGAAAGTGGAAGAGAAGGAGAAGAAGGAGACCCCGAAAGGGTGGACTCCCTTTGGACTAGAGGAGGAAGTAGACGGGGTATTAGGGACGGTAGCGAAGACACTACCGCCCCGGTTTGTTGTTGTTGCTGTTGTTTTTGCTGCTGCTGTGGCGGTGTTGGTTGTCTTTGTTGTTGTTGTTGTTGCTTTTGCTGTTGGGGTTGTGGTTGCTGCTGGGTGAGGGTAGTCTGGCGGGGACTGCGCGCAGCCCGGAGGTCTCCATCACCTCCGGGAGAAGAATGTCTAAGGCGTTTCTTCTTGTCGCCCTCAGCCTCTCCTCCGGGGCGCTTGCTCACCCCGGTCATCTTCGCGGGGAACACAAGACCTTCCCCCTCACTGCTACTACTCGAGACCACCATGTTCTCGGAAGGCCCCTTGACAGGAGGCTTCTCCACCACGGGCACGATTGCCCTCTCCACCATCGGAGACCCTTGCACCTCGCCACTTGTCTTCTTGGGTGTGGCAGCTTTACCTCCCCTACCAGCTCCGGCCTTTCATCCTTTCCCCTTGGACGGGTCTTGGCTGGTGGCGGCCTTCTTGATAAGTGAGGTAGCTCTCCCCAACATCTTTGCTTCGGGATGTTCTGCAAGAAATGTACGAAGCAAGGTTAACCAACCAACAAGCGATGTGAAAATAGATAAGCAGAAAACAAAACAAGCAACAACATAAAAGCACAAACAAGTCCACCAGCAGGGAACAAGAAACAAACAAGAGAAAAGTTTGAAAGGGACGACCATGCACGAGAAACGTGGATGGCCTTCCCCGAGCAAAACAAGACACCGCTTCCTGCTCCAGGAAGCTCCTATACTCCTCGAAGTCCGGGAATAACATGCTGAGGGAAGAAGGGTCAACCATGGTGACACCTTCTGGCAGACTACCGTCACTCAAACACCCGAGGAGCTCATCTACCCTATCGCAATATCTGTCAAAGGGTATCCTACGCGGATCTAGACTAAGGAAACGGGGATCGAACCCCATCTGAGAAGTCTGGGAAACCTCAGACAGGCTGGGGGTGTGGATCAATCGAAAGCTAGTCTTACCTTTCCCGGAGGTACCGGCTCCCGGAGTCCCTTCATTGGGGTAAGCTGCGGCGTGGCGAGCCTCGATTTCTTCTTCCTCCGACTGGGGGTCGGGGAACCTCTCCGCCCAACTGAGGGATAAATTATTCTCGTCCTGGGCCGCCTGGCAGATCACCTTGGACAGCTTCAGGGCAATCTGCTCCCGGACGTCAGCTGACACCTGACTTTGCCCCCTGCCACTCACTGGCTCAATATTTTGGAAAGAGGCGAGTAGCCCATACTCCCTCAAAGATTCGGTGGTCACAAGTCCTTCCACCTTCAGCTCTTCCTCCGAGAGCCCCTCGTAGAAGTTTGACCTCCTTATCATCTTCGCACAGCGAGGTGTCCGCGGGACGGCTTCTGCAAAATCCAAACACGAGTGTTAGAGATCCTCCCGGAAGGCAACCAAACGTGAAGAAACAAAGTTAGAAAAGAAAGGAAGGAGCACTTACCAGGGACTTTGAAGTCCAAAGACAGAGCTGGCACCCTCTTCAATGGGAAGCCAGTCGTCAGGAACCAGTACTCCCGGAGATCTGGAACCCTCGCGGTATGACATGTGGGACACATCACGTCCGGATACCTCTCCAGCCTATAAAACCCCACCTTGTCTGCATGACCTCTCATGGGCTGAGACTTCAGCCCATAGAAGTATAGCACCTCCTCCGGGGTAGGGGCCTCCAGGTCCCGGGACTTGCAAAAGATATACCACCCCGCTAGAAGCTTGTAGCTGGGGGGAATCAATTGGAAGGGGGCAATCCCCGCCTTCACGCAGAAGTTGGAAAAATAACTTCTTAGGGGCAAGTGTGCCCCACACACTATGTGTGCCCAGCTCCAGGCACCAAAACCCTCGTGACTCTGGCTGGCAGACTCACCTAGCACCGACAGACGGTGCCACATCAGGCCTGGGATGTTCTTCAGGCCTGCCTCTGAGGAATACAGCTCCAGCATGCCGTAGTTCCTAAACAGGTTCGGCTTCTGGTCCATCTCCCAGATGGAACTGTTGATAGTCGGTGGGCTAGCCGCGGCCACCTTAGTTTTTGCTTTCTCCTTTGCGCCGGCAACAGGGGAACCTTGCTCCTAGGCAGATTCAGCCTCTACCGCAGCGATGATTTGTTCCTTTGAGGTGTTCGTCACTGAGCAAAAGAAACAAAGAAGAAAACACTCCAAGCAGTCAGCACCCTTGTCATACCCTAACGGTATTAAAGGCGTTGGGGAGACCCTCCCCGAAAACTGCTTGGAGAGGGTCCCACCGAGCTTGCCGAGGGGTTGGCACCATGCCACCCGGAGGACAGCAATGAGCCAGATTCAAACTTCGAGCCTAAGCCCGCCGAGAGAAGTGTTTTCCCAGGGGAAGACACCCTAAAGGCGTTCACGCTTATGCCCTAAAATAACAAACCAGAACAGCACAAGCAGACGAGAAACAACTTTCCAAAAGCAAATCGTCAAAGCATGCAAAGAAATGACTTATTGACTCACATCAGTCACATGCCTATCAAAGCCCTATTCACGCATGCATAAAGATGACACCGGCAGAAAACTCAACCCTAACAACTACCAACAATCTGAGGCGTAGAAGAAAAAAGCAAAGTAAAAATACTTACTGGTGTTCGGGTAGTTGAAGATTGAGGGAGTAACCGGGTCACTGCACCGCACGAACACGTGAAGTAAAGGCTGCAAAGACAAGCAACGATTCAAACCTAGAACATCGGCGAGCAAACCTACTGCCAAATCGAAAGAAAAGTTTCTGGATTCCTTACCAAAAGAAGTGGCGAATTCGAAGGAAAGGAAGCTTGGAAGCTTGAGAGTTCGAAGATTTGGGAATCTGAGAATCTGAAAGTTCGAGAATTTGAAAGCGTAAAGAGGAAGAAGGGTCTGTTCCCTCGTTGTTATAGCAGGAACGAAGTCATTTCGAATTCCACAAATGGACGGTCCCAATCTTCCCATACCGCATGCATCAGATCCAACGGCTGGGGATGAAGCGCCGGTCCCATTTATGACTCCTCAGATGGGAATAAAGTATTTATTTCCCATCATTGTACCATCTCGGGCCCGGTGTACCATTAAATACCGTCAAATCACTACTCAGACGCCTGACGCACGCATACTCAGCCAGTCGCCTCACGCACACGTCTTGGTCACAGAGCCATTCCCTGCATGACGCGTGACCCTTGCCACACTTCAGTACTTGAGTTCAAACAGAAGAAATTTCCTTTTTTTTTCATACTAACACTCAGACGGGAAAAGGAACCCTTCCAGGAACACAGGAGGTGACCCCTCGCCTAATCTAGAAACCAGAATACCCGGAGGACTGTACAAGCTCCCGGACCTCTCAAGCTCCGTGACCTTGGGGGGTAAATGTTATCCAGATTTCCGGATAGCGTTTAGATGGATAGCCTCGGGGAAGCAGAATTATCAAAATCTTTCACGAAGGGTGACCAGGGCTCGCAGATGAACAGAAAGGCTTCACCTCTCCCGTTTAGTGTCTAGCACACTCTTTCAAGCAACCGCGACCCGGAAGCTCGTCAATTCTCCCGGACTCCCGAAGGGATATCCTTCGGGGAAGGTCCTTCCAGGAGAAGCACTTCAGGTTACCTTCGCGGATACAGTTCCGTGCCTCGCACGGAAGAAGACCAAGCGATCGAGTCACGGAGGAGGCATAGTTGAAATGATACTCACCTGACACAGAATCCCGCCTGACAGGTCGAGGCCGCACACATCCCAGCACGCCTAAAAGTGCCTTTTCGCCTACTGTTCCGCTGACAGCCTGGAAAAGACAGCTGCCTTTTGACATTCCCCATATTTTCATGTAATTATACCTACGTAGAGCCTTGTAGCCATGCTACTACGGTAATTGTATCCCCTATTTACGGCTGGTGTAATTAAGACTCATAGGGGCAGAGTAAAACCCTAATCCAAAACCCTAGCTATAAAGACCTCCTCATTTTACGATAGGAGGGGGCCAAGAAATTACAGAGCAAGAACTCTGCCAAAAATCTCTCTAGCTTCATCTTCTTCAAGAGAACCCGAGAGAAACATTGTGAGTTTGTGAGGTTCTTGTACACCAACCATTTTACCGTAATTCTCTACAAGTATAATAACATCGACTCGTGGACTAGGACTCGTTAACGCCTGAACCACGTAAAAAACCTGTTTGTCTATTTATATTTCTGCACTTCTACAGTTCTTATCTTTTTATTATTTTGTTTGTATTCGTTTCCGAAAAACTCGGTAAACATTTTGGTGCTTTCATTAAGAGCGGTAGGGAGTTGTTAGTCAGCTCTTTTTCTGTGTACGTTTTTTGTATTCACTCCGTACTGAAAAGATGGTGACTACGAGAAAATCCGCGATTGAATATAGTCTCAGATAATGACACCTAGTTTGACAGTGATCTATTCACGGACTTCTACAAATGTCATGATATTATCAAAAGATTTTCTTCAGTCGCTCATCCCCAGACGAATGGGAAAGTCGAAGTAGTTAACAAAACGCTGAAGGATACCCTAAAGAAAAGACTAGAAGAAGCTAAGGGAGCATGGCCAGAACAGTTGCCTGAAGTCCTTTGGTCGTATAGAACTTCCCATCGAACAGCAACAGGTCATACCCCTTTTTCCTTGGGATACGGGTATGAAGCTATGTTGCCTGTCGAGTTAGATCCACCCTCGCACCGCAGATTAACATACGACCAAGATTCTAACAACCAGCTACTGATGGAATCCTTAGACTCGATTGATGAAAGGCGTGAAGAAGCCCGCTTAGAGTAGCTGCATACCAGCAGAAGGTCGCTCAGTATTTCAACTCTAAAGTGCGAGAAAGAAAATTCAATGTTGGAGACCTTGTACACCGAAGAGTTTTCCTTAACACCCGCGACCAAGCTGCTGGAGTACTCAGGCCAAGTTGGGAAGGGCCTTACTGAATTGATGAAGTCCTTCACCTAGGCACTTATAAACTTGCCCGCTTAAACGGAGATCTCGTTCCTCACTATTGGAATGGAGAACACCTGCGCAAGTATTACCAATGAACAATTCTTCTTAAAGAATTGGCTTGTATAAATTTTACTTTTTACAAGGTTCAAAAAATTGTAAGATCTTAATGATCACTTGTAAAGACATGTTTAGTCCATTTATTACGAGAAATAAAAGGGACTATGCTCAACCAGTCATTTCTTGCCAACTATTGTATTTATTACAAGTATTTGCTCATTACGTGTGTTGTTTTACTGTATTATAATGCTAATCATATTACTACGAGCAGTAATGTTCGAGCAGGTTCTAGTTAAGGCAAGTGACCAAGGACCTAAAGCTCCCCGATCACTTGGGGGGCATACAAGGTACAAGTAAGCAAAGCATATTGTTAAAAAGTATGTAAACACATGAGCAAAATAAGTGAAAGCATGCTAGGGCACTTAGAGTATTTTTCAAAATTTTGTTATTTTGTTAAATCAAACCAAAGTGCTATGCTAAGTTCGGTCATTTGAACAGATGTTATAATAATATGCAAATATATTATAATATCAAAAGGAATCCTTTTACATCGCGAGCAGTAACTGCTCGGATGTAATTGTTCAAGTAAAAGTAAAAGCTGCCCATGCAGCAAACAAAAATTATATTGTTTTTACATCACAACCCATAGGTCGTGTAGTTAAAAAGAAGAAATATAAACAAAAAAGACTAAGGAGCTCAAGGATTTTGAGGGGCCGGAGGATCTTGGGGAAGGTTCTGGTCAACAACGTCCGTAGCCTCGTTGTCTGCCCCGTCCATCCCAGCGGCCTGCGAGATTTCAAGGGAAGCAGGAACCTTTGTTCTTTCTTCCTCAGCCAGCTGTGCAGTGCAGCGAGCAAGCTCGGTATCTCTAGCATTCTCGGGAAGGTAGTTGAAGTTGGCACCCTGATTGTGCTTCCAGAAATCTTAGAAGCATTGAAGAGTGGAATTCTTGTACCTTTCCAAGTTGTCGGCGTTGGCCTTCTCCAACTCCTCAATCCAGCCCTCCAGAGTAGTGGTCTCATGCATGCTCGCGACCAAGTCCACCTCGAGCTGTTGGGCCGCCCAGAAGTTAAAGCAGTTGGACTCCTTAAATTGGTCCCTCTGCTCGCGAACTTTCTCTAGAGACCTCTGCTTCTCCTCCAACTCCTTAGCCAGTTGGGTCTTTTCCTCAACCACCACTGCCAGCTGTTCAGCATGTTTGGCCTCAGCAGATTTAAGTTCATCCTAGTACCGTTGCTCCGAAGTTCTGGCCTACTCGGTGATGGCACCCAAGCGGATTCGGCTGGCAGTGAGGGTCAGCATGGCCTGCAGTCAGAATAGAAGTTAGACAAATAATAAACTAAAGAAGACATGCTTCCACAGAAAGAGATGACTTACACTGGAGAACTCGTTCAGGGTACGGTTCAGGATCGGGTCAACTCCCATCGTATCTGTAGCAGCCATTGCCTCTCGGCAGTGGTTGTGCTTCGCAATCTTGGAAATCCTCTCCTTGACCAGTTTAAAGGCGTGACCGACCATCTCGCCCCCTGTTGAAGCAGGATCAGCCTACTGAGTTTGGTCGGTCGGGGCCGCGGGAGGAGGAGTCGATCCGGCCAGAGCAGAAGGAGTATGCGGCTCGCGGGGAGAAGATGAAGTTGTGGCGGCGGAGGGCCTATCCTCCGAAGGGCCTGTATTTTGAGCCTTCTTTGCATGAGGCGCTTTGCTGCTCTCCCCGTGGTGTCTCTTGCTGGTTTTCTTCTTACTCGGGGGAGCTGCGGCAGCCTCAGGAGTGTTGTAGATGTCGAACACATTGACAGATTCCATGTCTGAAAAAGAAGAACAAAATTGAACAGTGAGATAGCATGAATGACCAAGTACATTACATCAGAAAAAGAAGCAAAAAAGGATTGCAAAGTCAAATACCCAAGCTATTATTACTGGTCGCTATCCTATAGACTCTACTAGTCTTATACTCACTCTTTGACATGAAGAAGTTTGGACCTAAATGTGGAGCATATTTAAAATTGCCGTCCCCATCAAATAGGTGACATGGAATTGGAAAATTGTCTAAAAGTGAAATAACTGTACCATTATCATCCGACGAATCGTTAGAGAGTTCAACAAGCTCGGTGGCATTCTTTTCTCCTTTCCCCAAGAGGGCCGAGGGCCTCTCTGCTGGGAGAGTGCCAGCAGGTTCCCTGATCGTGACCCTAGTCGGTCTCCTTCGTGGAGGTGATGCTGGAGGTTGCTGCTCAGGTTCCTCCTCGGCAAAGGCACTCCCTACTGAAGGTGCCCTCGTGTCCGGTTGAGGGGCCAAGAGGCCAACCAACCTAAGGTTAGCCTCCATAACCAGATGCTTTACGCTATTTTCTGCGTCAGTCATGCTGGCTAGGAGCACCAATCTCAACTCCATGTCCGGAGTTGGGTCTGGTCACATCCATGGGCCTGAAAGACATTAACAGTTTAAGAAAATGTGGAGGGGAACACTTAGTGAAGAAGTAACAGCTAGTGATACAAAAATTTTACCTCATTGTGCGAAGGCCAGGTTATCTGCGATCATGTCAGTTGTGAGGAAGTACTCCTGATAGTACCTCCCCACATATGAGATGTGGGTGGTGTCAGTCAGGAAGGTGCGCCCGGTTTATTGATGACAGAAGTAAAAAAACCCCGTGCCTTCTTGGTTGGGGTTGGATTTGAGGTGGAACAGGTAGTTGATCTCATGAGGCATTGACACGGGCCATTTCGTGTGTCTGTACATGATATAGAGTGCAGCGAGCATCCTATATCCATTTGGGGTTATTTGAAAGGGGGAAACTCCAAAATAGTTTGCCACCCCCTGAAAAAATGAGTGAAGAGGCAAGGTAGCCCCTACCTCAATACAAAACCTCGACCAGGCGCTGAAGGCGCCTCCAGGCAGATTCGCCCTTTGGTCTTGGTTGGGTCTGACTAGGGTCACCCCTGTGAGACCGTACTTCCTTATATAATTGGCAATCATTCTGATCGTCACTCTGCTCTCAGGAACTAAGTGCCACTCAACACTTGGTTGAATGGCGTGTCGGGGTCGAGCGCGTCTTTGGATGTTAAAGTCAGGAACATTTTCATCTCGACCACTGGTCGAGGGAGCATCAGCCGAAGGAGCAGGCTGATGAGAAGGATCGGAGGTTCTCCTTTTCTGGGCTTTGGTTTTGGTGCGAGCCATATTTTGAGTCAAGACAGGGGAAGTGTTTAGATTGGCACGAGAAAATGGGATTTCAGGTATCAATGACGAGGGTTGTTCTAAAACTTGTTGACAAGTAAAGTGTTGTGGAGGATTTCTTTTCTCAACTTTGCCATCAAATTTTTTGTCCCTTCTATACTTATGATTACTCCTCAAGAATCTCCTATGACCGACATACGATGTCTTACCAATCACTCGAATGGAAGTGGTGTCTTCATTGCACGTTGGACATGCTTTATACCTTTGCCCGCTCCAACCAGACAAGCTACTACGAGCAGGGAAATCGTTAATTGTCTACAAAAGGGCTGCACGCATCTTGAACAATTCATTCCTTGTGCCATCTCTTGTGTCGACCCTGTTAATCCAAAATTGTTTTAACTCATCCACCAAGGGTCTTAGAAATACATCCAAGTCTTTACCCGGTGATTTTGGCCCAGGAATAAGCAGAGTTAGCATAACATACTCCTCCTTCATGCATAGCCAAGTGGGGAGATTGTAGTTCATCAAAATCACAGGACACATGCTGTATGATAAGCTCATGTTGCCAAAAGTATTAAACCCATCAGCAGCAAGCCTAGACGAACATTTCTAGGATCTTTTGCAAAATCAGGATAGGTGGCGTCAAAGTCTTTCCATGCAGACCCGTCAACCGGATGACGCATCACCCCATCTTCTATTGATCTCCCAGTATGATGCCATAACATGTCATTAGCTGTATGTCTTGAACTGTACATTCGCTTTAATCTGGGAGTCACGGAAAGTAACGCATCACCTTGTGTGGAACCTTTTTCCCCTTCTTCTTTTCATTGACTCATCGACTACTCCCACACACATGACATGAATCTTTGCTTGCATGCTCATTATAAAATAAGGAACAATCATATTTACACACATGGATTGATTGATATCCCAACCCTAACTTACTCAGCTTCTTTTTCGCCTCGTAGTATGTTGGGGGAATTTTATTATCTTTCGGAAATGTCAATTTTAATAACTTCAACAATTCATCGAAATAGTTATTTGGCCACTTCCCCCTAACTTTCAAATGCATCAACTTCGCCAAAAATTTTAAGGATGATATCCAATCACAACCCGGATACAACTCAGCTTCAATCTCATCGAACAACTCGTCATAATACTATCCCATTCGACTGCCAGACACACCATCTGCTTCCTCTGCATTTTTCGATATGAGGAAATCATCAACGACGACAACCATCTTGTCTACATCTTCATTCTCCTCAACTACCTCATTGGCGACACTAGCTTCCACCTCACCGTGGTAAACCCACTTTTGATAATTCTGTTGAAAACCCTTGTCAAAGACATGAGCCTCCACTGTATCTATAGTTTGTAGTTTAACATTCAGGCACCTCACAAACGGATATAAAATTCTCCCATCGCAGTCTACGTGTTCTTTTTCCATTCTCAAGAAGACTTGGAGACCGTTCCAATAAGCATCACAGTTACAATTCCTTAATGTCGTCCAACTCTTATCGATTGGCATCTACAATACAAGAATAAACAATAATTAAAAATTATTGACTATGTGTGTGTGTGCCCTAATCCACCTTTTCACTCCACTTTTATAAGGGTAAAGAATCTATCCCATTCAAATTTGTAGTATACATATAATTTAATCTACACTCTTAAAATTGGTTCGTTTATATAAAAATTTCGGCAGCACCTCCCTATAGTTCTCATAAGTGGCAGACTAAAATTAAGTTTGCCCACTTACGAGAACAAATAAGGAGACACATATTGAAATCTCTATTAACGAAACAATAAAATGAGTACTAGATCAAATTATAGGTACACAACAAATCCAAACTATCCATGCGGACACATACCATCTTGGATAATACGGAGAAGCATATTTAAGAGTTCTTACTGACTCAGCTTCACCGAATAGGTCTTAGGCTTTTCGTGATTGAAAATAATTAATAAAACATTATCACTAAGTGATAATATATAAAACTTCTATCCAATTTTTGGTGATCAAATTTTATCACCAAAGAAAAGCAACAAAAAAAGAAATATTTTTTAACACTAGATGTTTTATGATGTCTTATAAAATCTTATGATATTAAATTATAATTTTGTAATTTATTTTGAAATTATATATCTAATTACTTAATTTATTTTTAAATTACTAAATTTGTTAATATTAAATCAAATTATAATTTTTTAATTCATTTATCTAAACTTTTAATTTATTTTGAAATTATTTATCTAATTTTTTAATTACTAAATTTGTTAATATTAAATTAAATTAAAATTTTGTAATTTATTTTAAAATTATTTATCTAAATTTTAATTTATTTTTAATTTACTAAATTTGTTAACATTAAATTAAATTATAATTTTCTAATTTATTTTGAAATTATTTATCTAACTTTTAATTTATTTTGAAATTATTTATCTAATTATTTAATTTATTTTTAAATTACTAAAATTTTTAATATTAAATAAAATTATAATTTTTTAATTCATTTATCTAAATTTTTAATTTATTTTGAAATTATTTATATAATTTTTTAATTACTAAATTTTTTAATATTAAATTAAATTAAAATTTTGTAATTTATTTTGAAATTATTTATCTAACTTTTAATTTATTTTTAAACTACTAAATTTGTTAATATTAAATTAAATTATAATTTTGTAATTTATTTTGAAATTATTTATCTAACTTTTAATTTATTTTTAAATTACTAAATTTGTTTATATTAAATTATAATTTTTTACTTTATTTTAAAATTATTAAATTGTTAATATTAAATTAAATTATTTATCTAATGTTTTAATTTATTCTTTAATTTATTTTGTTAATTCTAAGTATTCAATGTTTTATTTATTATATTATTATTTATTTAGTCCTCTAACTCTACTAAAATTTCGGCAGCATAACATCTCTATTATAACATATCCCAAAAATTTAAAACCCTACAAAAAATACTCAGAAAATTCCCGGAACATTCACAATATACATATTATTAATCAAATTTAAATACTAACACATGCTACAATTTTATACACATATATAAATATATCACTAAACACATATTACTTTGTACACACATTCACATATTAATTATATTAATTAAACCAATAACATAATTAAAAAATAAATACCTTGATGCCATAAAATTATATTATACCCCAGTGACCGAATTTCCAAGAGATACTCCTTCAATTTCTATACAAAATCAACCCAAATAATTAAATTTAAACAAAATTAAATCAACTTAATATATATATATATAAATGCACAATTATAAGCTAGCTATGAGTGTTTTGGCTTAATTTGTCCTCATTCACAAACCTCAAATGCTTCGGTTATGTTGTGTCAATTTGTCCCTGGTTAGCATATCAGGAAAATCAAAGAAATCAAAATGTGATAACAAAATTACATCTCAGAAAAATCAAAGAAATAAAAAAAAAAACTTTCGGACCAACCAAAGATTATCCATACAAAATTTTGTCAAATTCCAACAACCCAAATATTATACATATATTTATAGCATCACGCAGATTCCACAAACAAAATCAACACCCATTTCCAATACATATATATATATATATTATACATAATACAAAATCAACACCCATTTCAGACCAAATATATATATATATATTATACATAATACATATATATATGAGGAAAATCAGTTATACATATTTATATATTATATAGGGAAATAGGTTATATTATATATTATAAATCAGACAAAATTTTATATGTATATAAATATATATATGTTATCCTCATTTCCTGCGTGGACCCGGAACGTTCGTCTAGGCCCATGGTCAGGAGCTGTTCAAAATGTGGGCCCGGCCCAAGGCCCCTTGGTACGGGAATGTCCAAGGGAGCATGGGCCTGGGTGCAATCCTGGACCCACAAGGAGGTCCGGTATGGTTATCCGGGACAGTCATCCGGGAGACGTGCAGACAGTTCGAACCCCCACGACATACGCGTCCTGGTCCCAGACCCTGGTAACGGTCCGGGCCTGTGGTAAATGAAGAGGGACAAAGGTAAACGAACCCGGATCACATCGTCCCCGGTTGGTGGGACCAAGCGTCCAGGACCCTGAAGCCGCCCCACTCCGCGTGGGCGTTGTCCCTACTTTTCACCTGCGGAAAAGGCCACCTCGGGATTGCACGCGCGTTGTTTCAGATCAGCGCTTCCAAGTACTCTGACTGGTCTTGTCCCCTGAATCTGCCTCGTAACTCGAAGTGTCCAGACCAAAAGCACTGTTTTGTCGAGCGAAGTATAGCTCTTGGGCCAACTTATTGGGCCTTAATTAGTTTGGAATTCATGTATGTTTTATCTTTTATATTGGGCTCCCACTAGAGAGGCCAAGAGTATCCATATCTCTGATGGGCCCGGGTCATACCCGACCCAGACCCAGTGTTCCCATAAGCCTATAAATACAGGCTATAGAACACTGGAAAAAGGATCTCTCTTCAACTAGTATACAGTTACTCTGTCAAAATATAGAGAGAAACTCCATTGTAAAAGGCTTTCCAAGCTCTAATACTACTGACTCGTGGACTAAGGCTAATTAACGCCCCAACCACGTAAAAGTCCTGTGTTAATCTTCTACTTTTCTTATCATTACTCTTAAATAATATTCATTAATATAGTTTTCGAAAATCTCGGTAAACATTTTGGTGCTTTCATTGAGAGCTGAAGGAAGCTAGTGCTAACGTCAAGCCTTTACTACGATGGTGAACACACGACACACCACTTTTGACCCTAACAATCCCGAGCGGGGCAACGGGGACCCGCGACCTTCGCAGCATCCCCCTCAAGATCTGCCCGAGAACGCGCCTCCTCAAACATCTCACCATGACGAGTCACAAGACTACGAGGGTGGGATAGAATATGAAGAGGAAAACGAGGAGGAATATTATGAAGAGGAAAATGAGGGGGAATACCACGACGAAGCTGCGGATCCCGAGATCCCCGAAGGAGAGCCCAACAAGCAGGACTTGGAGATGACCAGACTGAGGCAGCAAGTCCTGGACCAGGAAGCCAGGATCGTTCAGCAAGCGGAGGCGCATCGACGGATGAAAGAGTCTCTCCAAGTCCTACAGGCATTCATAGCCGCGCAGGGTCCGACAGCCAATCCCGCAACTGGCCCACTTCCGGGAGCGCAGCAGCCTGCTCCACAAGCACGAGTCGGGGTCCCCGAAGGAGCAACCCCGACCCCTCCCTCAGAGCCGTTTCCTGAGCCAGCTCCAGGAAACCCGGACAGAGAGAAAAAGAAGGCCGGTGGAAAGACTCGAGAAAAGACCACCCCCATCGCAAAGGCTGGGACCCGTTCCCGGCTGCTCCCTAGGAAAGAGAAAGTGCACCCCGTTCCAGGACGAGGCCACCCGATCGATCCGTAGAGGACGCAGCCACAGAACGCACAGCCCCGGCATGCCCCAGGGCGAGACGGGCGGGAAAGATCTTTGCACCCAAGTGCCTCGGTTAACAAGAACCGTCGGGAGCGGCCTCGCAACGAGGAGCATCATGCCCTCAGTTCAGGCGACGATACGTCCCGGGTAGACTTACGCGACGGACTGAACGCTCGGAAAGAGCGGGCCCGCAAGGAAAAGATTCTCCCCCGAGGTGGCGACCTCAGAAACAACATCAATGACAGGAGGAACGAAAGAATCCCCCTAGAAGATGGCACGGGCAGGTAGCTCATGGAGCAGATGGCCGCTTTGAAAAAGGTCACGGATCGTCTGGTCCGCAAGAAAGAAGGCGCGGACACCGACTCCGATGAAGAGGATAAAGAGCCCTGCGCAAGGCACATCCTGGATGCCATACTCCCCAAGGGGTTCAAGATGCCAAGCCTCACCGCCTATACTGGAAACACCGACCCCAGGGACCATCTGTCCCGATACAACTGGCTCATGACAGTGGCCCATGTCAGTGACGACAGCAAGTGCCTCTTCTTCTCGATCACTTTGGGCGATCCTGCTGAAGAGTGGTGGAAGAGACTTAAGCCGGGATCCATCCAATCCTGGTTCGGGCTGCAGTCAGCATTTCGCAAACAGTTCGTGGCCGCCATGAGGATGGATATGCAGATCAGCGCCCTCGCAAATATCAAGCAACTCCTCGCGGAGACACTGAGGGCCTACATCCAGCGCTTCACTGAAGAAGCCCCCAAGACAAAAGCGGACGACAGACAGCGCCTGGTGGCACTACAGTCTGGAATCCGGGCCGGGTCCCCCCCTTTGGGATGACATGCAGCGTAGCAAGGCCGCTACCCTGGAAGAGTTCATCAGGAGGGCCCAAGGATTCATCAACTAGGAAGAAGCTCAGATCCAGGCTTTCGGGTGGCCTTCGGCTCTGCAGCCCGTCCCCTAGGCGTTCCCGAGATATGGGGGACAGTTCCCGGCGCAGTCCTGTACCGCGCCCCCCATTGCCCCGGGACCGGCCGTTGCGCTCGAGGTCAGCTACACTCCTACGGTGTATGGCCCTGCCACTTCAGGGTATTCCCCGGCCCAATCCACCCACTTCTCCGGTTATGGCGTCGCGCGGGCAGGACACGGCATTGCCCCTGTCGGGGCCCAGCAGTCAGAGGCAGGAGTGACTGAGGCGAGCGTGAACCCCTCCCGGGGGAAGCGATCTGGCAGAGGCCAGAATCGGTCCGAACCGGTCAAGAAGGGAAAGAGGGGCTACGAGCCCCAATATTAAGAATACACCAATCTGGTGGACACTAGTGAGAACGTCTACCTGGCCACAGAAAGGGCGGTTCACTACCGAAAACCTAGCCCCATGTTCAAAGGGGGAAGGAATCCGAGGGACACCAGCAAAAGGTGCGCATATCACAAGGATGTGGGCCACACCACCGATGAATGTCGGCAGCTCACAGATGAGATCAAAAATCTCATCAAGCTGGGGCACCTCCACCAATGGGTTAGGATGCCCGTGGGAGTCCCAGGCCTGTTAGCAAGCCTCGGACAACCCACGGTCCCGGGCATACCCACCTCCGGGAGGGTATGCACAGGGACCCCCGGCGCAGGCCCCTCAGGGGGTCCCCGTCGCGCAGGTTCCCGGCCCCAAAATGCCTTACCCTTCCGGGGCGGCACCCCCTCGAGTTGACGGACATGTGGCCACCATCTCGGGCGGACCTCACCTAGGAGGACCATCCAGGAATGACCAAAAGCGCTACCTAAGCGAGCTAGACCTTGATCAGGAGGTGTGCGCCCTTGTCTAGGCCCCGGCTCAGCGCCCTAAGTTGATAAACCTCCCCATCACCTTCACGGAGGACGACGCCCGCAATGTCCACTTTCCGCACCACGACCCGCTGGTCATAGATGCTCAAATCGCCAACAAGTTGGTGTCCCGCGTGTTGGTGGACGACGGGAGCTCCGTCAACCTGTTGTTCAAGCCCGCTTTCACCGCCATTAGCTTGAATGAAGCGGATCTGGCATCGTGCCCGACCCAGATTTATGGCTCCAACGGAGATGCACTTCTCCCCATGGGAAAGATCCAGCTGCCGGTTACGCTGGGGAGTGAATTGTAGCACTCGTTCAAGTTCTGCACCTTTTTAGTGGTGGACTGCCCCACCGCTTACAACGTCATTTTTGGGCGGCCCGCATTGGTTGAGTTCGGAGCCATCACCTCCATCTGACATCTTTGCATGAAGTTCCCATGCGACAGTGGAGGGGTAGGAACTGTCCGGGGAGACCAGAAGAGCGCCCGAAAGTGCTACCATGTGTCGACCCGGCCCATATACATGATCCGGGAAGAACCCGTTGAGGACTTCGTCGAACCGATTCCTCTCCCGCCTGCTGAGAGGGTGGTCCAGGAAGAAGATGACCTGGACCCGCGGATAGGGGACGACCGCGTCCTGGAACCAATGGACGAGATAGAAGAGGTGTGCATCAGCGACACCGATCCGACCCGGATCATCCAAGTCGGAAAAAGTCTGCCGGCAGACGTTCGAGGCGCCATCATTGCCCAAGTTAAAACTAGGATATCCTGGCCTGGTCTCACTCAGACATGATTGGGATCGACTGCAATATCATTTGCCACACGTTAAGTATTGACCCAAACGCGACCCCGGTCCGCCAGAAACGCAGACCTTTGGGGACGGAGAGGGCCGAGGCCCTTAAGCTGGAGGTTGAGAAGCTGTCTTCCATCAACTTCATACGCGAGGCTGTGTACCCCGTGTGGCTGGCTAATCCCGTCTTGGTGCCGAAACCGAATGGGATGTGGAGAACATGCATCGACTTCACGGACCTCAACAAGGCCTGTCCGAAGGACTGTTTCCCGCTGCCCCAGATCGACCAAATGGTGGATGCTACGTCTGGATACGAGATCCTGAGCTTCATGGACGCTTACTCCGGCTACAATAAGATTTCTATGCACGTGGAAGATCAAGAGCACACCAGCTTTCAAACCGACAAGGGAATTTACTGCTACATAGTAATGCCTTTTGGACTGAAGAATGCCGGAGCAACTGACCAAAGGCTCGTCAATCGAATGTTCCGGGCCCAGTTAGGGCGAAACATGGAGGTATACATCGATGATATGCTGGTCAAGTCCAAGACGTCCCAGGAGTATTCGGATGACCTAGCGGAGGCGTTCGCAGTCATCCGGAAGTACGGGATGAAGCTGAATCCCAAAAAGTGCACTTTTCGCGTGGCCTCCGGGAAGTTCTTGGGCTTCATAGTGAGTTTCTGGGGAATAGAAGCCAATCCATATAAGATCAAGGCACTGATTGATATGGCCTCTCCCCGAAAGCATAAGGACGTACAAAGCTTGACTGGGCGAATAGCCGCCTTGAGACGCTTCGTTTCCAAAGCCACAGACAAGTGCATCCCGTTCTTCAACGTCCTTCGGGGGAGCTAGCGTTTCGAATGGTCACCCGAATGCAAGGAGGCCTTTCGTAAGCTGAAGAAACACTTGGCCCAAGCCCCAATCCTGGCGAAACCGGTAGAAGGGGAGCCTATGTATCTGTACCTGGCCGTGACTGAGCACGCGATCAGCGCCGCGTTGGTACGAGAGGAAGAAAGGGCACAGCTCCCGGTGTACTATGTAAGCAAGCGATTGCTGGACGTTGAATCTCGGTACCCATTGATCGAAAAGCTGACATTCTGCCTACTGATGGCATCCCGAAAGCTTCGACCTTATTTTCAGGCCCACACCATAAAGGTCCTGACCAACCATCCCCTGCGGCAAGTGTTACAGAAGCCCGAGTCATCGGGAAGACTCCTGAAGTGGGTCATGGAGCTAAGCCAGTTCGATATATCCTACGTCCCGAGGGTGTCTATCAAGGGACAGGCCCTGGCCGATTTCATCGGTGAATGTTTCGAGGTTCCTCAGGAAGACCATATTCCCGAAGCCCCCACGGCGCCCGTATGGAAAGTCTTCGTGGACGGAGCCTCGAATGAAAATGGGGCCGGGACCGGGATCATCTTGGTATCACCGCAGGGGCACCAGTTACAAAATTCCCTCTGTTTCTAGTTCAAGGAGTCGAATAACGAAGCGGAGCATGAAGCTGTCTTACCTGGGCTTCGTTTGGCCCGGGAGGTAGGGGCAGCGAACCTGGAAATATACAGCGATTCCCAGCTAGTTGTCAGACAAATCTCGGGGGAATATCAGACTAAAGGAGAGAGAATGGCGGCCTATGTGACTCAAACGAGGGAGATGCTACAGGCATTCACAAAGCATTCCATCCGCCAGATCCCCCGGGAGTAAAATGTCTTCGCGGATACACTAGCAAACCTGGCCACCGACGCCGAGGCAGAGCTGGCCGGACTGGTCCCCGTCAACCATCTCCCCGTCCCAAGCATCAGGGCCCCCGCGGTCCACACCGTCGATCACTCCACTTCTTGGATGGGACTGCTCATCCGCTACCTGACTACCGGGGAAGTTCCAGCCGACTGGGCCGCAGCCAAGAAACTCCAGTATCAAGTCCACCGATATGTCATGATGGTCGGGAAGCTCTATCGCCGGGGTTTGTCCATGCCTTACCTCAGGTGTGTGTCCGGAACTGAACTAAGCGCCATCATGCATGAAGTGCACGAAGGTTTTTGCGGAGATCACACCGCCGGACCCAGCCTGTCCAAGAAGATCTTGCGCCAAGGATACTTCTGGCCAACCATGAAGAAAGACTGTATTGACTACGTCCGCAAGTGCGAACAGTTCCAGAGGTACGCGAAGGTCCCGCGGGCCCCCCCGACAGAAATAACCTTGATGACTAGCCCCTGGCCCTTCGCAGTATGGGGGATCGATCTCGTCGGATCCCTCCCTTACCGGGAAGGGAGGGGTGAAGTATGCCATCGTGGCCGTGGACTATTACACGAAGTGGGTTGAGGCGGAGCCCATGAATACAATCACTTCCAAAAAGGCCTTAGATTTCATCATCAATAACATAGTGTGTCGGTACGGCCTCCCCCAAAAAATTATGTCCGACAACAGGAAGCAGTTCGACAGCATCCACTTCACGGATTTTTGTGAAAGGCACGGTATCGTCAAGAGCTTCTCTGCAGTTTCCAGGCCCCAGGAAAATAGGCAGGCAGAAGCCGTGAACAAAATCCTAAAGGGGGCGCTGAAGAAAAAACTCCAAGCCTGTAAGAGCAAATGGCCCGAGGAACTGCCCCGCGTACTATGGGCTTACCGGACGACCGAGAGGACGTCAACCGGACACACCCCCTACTCTATGGTCTATGGATGCGAAGCCGTCATCCCGATCGAAACGACCGTCCCGTCCCACCGACGAGACACGTATGACCCCGCCCAGAACCACGCCTTACTCCAAGAATCACTAGATCTCATCGAAGAGATTCGGGAAGAGTCACAGGTGTAGCTGAAGATGTATCAAGGCAAGATCGTGCAACACTTCAACTCCAAAGTCAAAATCTGTAAGTTTGGAACCGGCGACTTGGTCTTGCGAAGAGTCTTCCCTACTACTCAACATTCGGGAGTGGGGGTTCTGGGCCAAAATTGGGAGTGGCCGTACGAGATCCAGCACGAGGTGTGCCCCGGAACATACCGCTTAAAGCGGCTCGATGGCTCGGAAGTCCCGTGAGCCTGGAATGCAGAGCATCTCCGTAAATACTATCAGTAGTCGGGAGACCACGTTTCAATTTAGTATTTTCATTGTAAACCATGTACGCCTTATGGCGACCCCCTTTGAATAATAAAAATGGCGTGTACACAACGTCATGAAGAAATGTTGTAAAACTATGCTAATCTTTCTCAGGTGACCCCAGACCCGTCTCCAGTCACTTGCGGGGGGTATCCTGGGTATAAACAAATACCTGGCGGGGCGCAAGCTCAGGCTAGTCCCGGCTCGGACCAACGAGGTCAGGGTGACGCAAACCCCATGGTCCCATCCCGGACGAATGAGTCCGGGGGTATAAAGTTAAGAGGACCGAGCCCAAGGCCGGTCCCACCCCAGACGAACGATGTCCGGGGGTATAACAAAAGAGGACCGAGCCCTAGGCCGGTCCCACCCCGGACGAATGACGTCCGGGGGTATAACTAAAGAGGACCGAGCCCTAGGCTGGTCCCACCCCGGACGAACGATGTCCGGGGGTATAACTAAAGAGGACCGAGCCCAAGGTCGGTCCCATCCCGAACGAATGAGTTCGGGGGTATAAAGTTAAGAGGACCGAGCCCAAGGCTGGTCCCACCCCGAACGAACGATGTCCGGGGGTATAACTAAGAGGACCGAGCCCAAGGCCGATCCCACCCCAGACGAACGATGTCCGGGGGTATAACTAAAGAGGACGAGCCCTAGGCCCAAGGCTCACGCCGCTCCAGATGAGTGGTGTCCGGGAAAAAATAGCATCCTACATGCCCCAGGGCAAAGCCATGGCGTATAACTAATAAAGGGAGAAACGAGGTTCCGGGTTAAACTAAGCCCCGATGGCCCTGGACTTGGTGCCAGGATTAAAAACTCGGGGAGTTAAGTCGTTGGGTCTAGTCCAGGCTGTTGGAACCAAAACTAAACCCTCACAATCAATTAATCGCAGCAAAAAAATGAAATTTCTACTCGAAATAACGAAAGGAAGCCTATATAAAAACCAGAGAAGGTAGCAGTGTTTTGAACTTAATTACAAGCCAAAAGTACTAATTAAAAAAAAAAAAAAAAGGACAAGGCCGGGATTCGGGCCTACAACTCGTCCACCCGGAGGTCCGCGTCCTCCTTTTCCTTGGCCTCAAACTCGGCCCGCTTCGACTCCGAATTAGGTAAGACAAGGAGGTTCATACTCTTGTCCTTGCACCAGGCCATGTAAATGGCCTAATCAAAGGTGACCTCCAGCAAACCCTCGGCCTCCTCCTTTTCGCGGCGGGATATTTCGTGCGCCGTCTTCTCCTCAAGGAGAGAGTCACCTAGTTCACAGACTCGGGCCTTCAAGGCCTCGATCTCCTCCTTATCCAGGATGGACTGAGTCGCGGCCGCCTCCAAGAGTGTTGCCCGCTCATTGGCCTCCTTTGATTTTCGGGACAACTCCTCTTCCAATCCGGCCTTGGTGCGGTCGAGCTCCTCGCGCTCTGTCTGAGCACGGGCCATCTCCTGGCCAAGGGCCTCCTTGGCGGCCTCCCTTTGATTCACAGCCGCCTCCAGCTCCAACTTGGCCGTCTCCATCTTCATGGCCAGCTCGGCCACCAGATAGGCACTCCGATGGGACAACAGGTCAACCTGGAGCAAAGAAAAGTTAGAAAATAAAATCCTCATCAACAAATAAGGGAAGGAATATAAGAAGACAAGAAAAAGTTACTGCGGTGGCCTGGTGGCAGAGAGCCTAGGAGATGAACAGTACGTCTGAGTTGGCTATCGTGGCGTACCTCTTGAGCTGGAGGTTGGACATGGTGTTCTTCACCTGGTCTAGCAGGTCAGCTGCTAGGGGGCCGTGTCCTGTCCGAGTTTAAGGCAGAAGCCCGCTTCGGCGGCTGGCCGATCCATGATCGGCTGAGGAGCGCTGAACTCGGCAGGACGCTCTGTGAATTCAACCTGACGGCGGATCGTCAGGGCTCTGTAAGTTTCGTCCCTCCAGCCCCGACCGTTTTCCCAGGTCCGGTTGATCAGCCGGGATTGCTCATCCCATAAAGCGGACTCCCCCTCCTCGAGAGGAGTCAGACGTATGGGGAGAACGGGCAGTGCAGGGACCTCCTTCGCGGCCAGCCGAATCTCACCATGTGACTCTTCAGCCGAGCCAGTTCGCCTCGTCCGGGGCCTCTTCCCGGTGTTTCCCTCTTCGGCGCCAGCGTCCGGGCCCCTTTTCCCAGAGCTTCTGCTGACCGATGCGCCCGCCTCCAAGTCAATTACAGGGTGCTGGGCAGGGGCAGAGACTGTAGCAGGCTCCACAGCTTGGATAGGGACCGCGGCCAGGGCTCCCCCACCGGGACGGAGCTCCGTCCCGGATGATTCCTTGGTGAGGTTGGTCTCCGGGCCCGTCACCTCATTGTTTTCCCTGGCCGCCTTTGGCCGCCCTGTCTTTGAGGAGCCGCCTCATTTCGCTGGCAGGAGTTGACATATCAGAGTCTCCTGTAAAAGCACAGAAAAGGGAGTTAGGATGGCAAACCAAACAGAAACAAAAACACATGTCAGAGCTAATAATGACCCAGGACGAACCCTCATCTATGCCCCGGGTGCGACTCAACTCCTCTAAAGCAAATGAATGGACTCGATCCCCCATGTCGTTCGGGTTTAGGAAATTCCCATACTGGAGGAACCCGGATAAGAACATAAGGACCTCCGAGCCTACGGGGACGGGGGTTGAAGGTCTCATCTCCCCGTCGGCCCCGAACGCGGGGCCCGGGGGTACTAGCCTATCCTTAGCTAAGTCCCCGACTTGGGGAGGATAAGTTAAGATTAAAGGGGAGTTACCTCGCCCCAATACGCTAGCCCCGAGAGTCCCAATGTTTTGTAGGGCGTCTTCGAAGAGCTCCTCCAGCTCCCCTGAAGTGGCCGCCTCTGTCAGGGCCTGGTCCTTCTTGTGCTGGGTCGCGTCGGCCCGCGCTGCTCTCTCCACACTGGCAATGTGGTCCAGGGCCAAATTCTCCCGGACATCGACGTTCTTCTCGCAGGCGATGCCCCAAAGTTTCGGGATGACGATGGTTTGGGTGGCCGCGAGCATCCCGACCAATCGGAGGTTGGATGTGTTGACGTAGTTGCCCACGGACAGGTCGTCTGCACTCAGTCCCGAGTAATACCTCCTCCTTTCCATGATGAACTCGGTGAGAGGAGTTTGAGCAAAAGGCCCTGCCACCCGGAAGACATGATAAGAAACGACGAAAAAGGATAAAGAATAAAAAAGGAGAGGACCTGGAAAATACTTACCCACTCACTGGAAGTCCAGCAGCAGTGTGGGTTTCTTCTCCACAAGGAACCCAGACGTCATGGACCAGTAATGCCTGACGTCCGGGGGGTGCCTCCAGGAGCTGGTAGGAGCGGGATAGCCACTCCACGACTTCAGTCTATAAAAGTCGTCCAGGGTCTTGTCCTTCACGTTAACCTGCGGCTCCAGCTTGTAGAAGTGCAGGATCTCCGCGGGGGTGGGCTCCACAATCTCCTTCGCGATACAAAACACCC
This sequence comes from Humulus lupulus, assembly GCF_963169125.1. NCBI lineage: Eukaryota > Viridiplantae > Streptophyta > Magnoliopsida > Rosales > Cannabaceae > Humulus > Humulus lupulus. The sequence continues at coordinate 235,542,997 of NC_084797.1, forward strand.
GCCATCCAGCGAGTAGCCGGTACGCTTGAGGCAGAAGCTGGAACAGTGCCATTCCCGCGTACGTCAAGAACTGCACGAAATAGTTGTGAAGCGGGAGCGTAGCTCCCGCGCTGATGTGGTCGGCGCTCCAGGCCCCAAAGCCTTCCACGGACGTATGCGCCCGCTCCTCAATCCTGGCCATGCGGTTGTGAAAGATTCTAGGGGTTAATTCGATGCCCAAACGCTGCTCCAGGAGCAGCATCATCCGGTAATTCCGGAACAGGTTGGGCACCATGTCCATTTCCCACCTGTTGCCCTTGGGTGCCCGGGACCCAGGAATGACGACAGGGGCCCTATTGACCTCTTCTTCAGAATGGAGTGTAATGCCCGTTGCCATAGTTGACGATCTGGGAAGAAAGAAAGAAAGCCAAGCAGTCAGTACCTAAACCCAAGAAAGTCGGTTAAGGTACGGGGGGTCTCCTAAGGACTGCTTGGAGCCCCTTTGGATCAGGTCCGGGATCACCGAAGAGCCAGGGGACCCTGATCGGGAAAGATGAAACTACTAAGACCCGCCCTCTGTCCGGGAAGCATCTAGATATAGAGCAACCTGAACCAGGCGGCCTTCCTAACAACTCCTAAATGTAATGCCTAAACGTACGAATTAAAAAAACAGCATAAGTTCATAAAGTCGTCAAGAGGGTCAAGGGGACTTACTGTGAGTTGTTGGCCGTAGAAGGTGGTGGTTGTCCGACTGTAAGGACGGCAGAACTTCGTTCTTGAAATGGTGTAGCCGGTTCAGCAGTTCGTCGACAGGACAGGCCCAAGACGCGTCTTTAGGAAGAAGGGCAGAAGTTGGGGTTCTGGGGAACAGGCAGTGGCACAGAGTCAGCAGAAGGGGTGTATGTCGTCAGCAATGTCGGACATGAAAGGCTTGAGCGGTGCTTATCAGTTCTTAAACTGGTTCGAAAGTGTAAAAATGTCAAATTGGCTTTCGTGGGGTATTTATAATGGCCCCAAATCCTGGCCTCCGATCCAACGGACAGGTGTCTCCCCATCGGACGGTCAGGAGTCGCGCGGGGATATTTATGAGCCCCCTCAGATTGAATCCTCGCCATCTCTGATCTAACAGCCAAGGAGGGGCGGATGCCAAAGGACGCCCCATCCTACGGTCCACCTCATCCCAAGGGTATTAATGATTGACCCTCGTTCGGATGGGATGCTTCGTGACTTGTGCTGACACACTAGCCTAGGCCTAGTGACCCTTGAGAGGGCTAGGCGACCTTTCAAGACCTGTGCAGCAATCGCCTGGTGACACGTGCACCCTTGCCACGAAGCGGGACAAAGGTAAACGTCCCCGGACATTGGTAAACGGTCCGGGCCAAGCATACGGCCGGTACCATTTCCTGTTGTCACGGACCCACGATCCCAAGCAAGAACTGGGGAGGCAACCGTGCGTGCTTCCTAGGGGCAATGCAAGCCTCCTCCTGGCGGGCCTAGGCGAAGGCTTGGGGGGTAAATGTTATCCCCATTTCCTGCATGGACCCGGAACGTTCGTCCAGGCCCATGGTCAGGAGCTGTTCAAAATGTGGGCCCGGCCCAAGGCCTCTTGGTACGGGAATGTCCAAGGGAGCATGGGCCTGGGTGCAATCCTGGGCCCACAAGGAGGTCCGGTATGGTTATCCGGGATAGTCATCCGGGAGACATGCAAACAGTTTGAACCCCCACGACATACGCGTCCTGGTCCCAGACCCTGGTAACGGTCCGGGCTTTTGGTAAATGAAGAGGGAAAAAGGTAAACGAACCCGGATCACATTGTCCCCGGTTGGTGGGACCAAGCGTCCAGGACCCTGAAGCCGCCCTACTCCGCGTGGGCGTTGTCCCTACTTTTCACCTGCAGAAAAGGCCACCTCGGGATTGCACGCGCGTTGTTTCAGATCTGCGCTTCCAAGTACTCTGACTGGTCTTGTCCCCTGAATCTGCCTCGTAACTCAAAGTGTCCAGACCAAAAGCACTGTTTTTTCGGGCGAAGTATGGCTCTTGGGCCAACTTATTGGGCCTTAACTGGTCTGGAATTCATGTATGTTTTATCTTTTATATTGGGCTCCCACTAGAGAGGCCAAGAGTATCCATATCTCTGATGGACCTGGGTCATACCTGGCCCAGACCCAGTGTTCCCATAAGCCTATAAATACAGGCTATAGAACACTGGAAAAAGGATCTCTCTTCAACTAGTATACAGTTACTCTGTCAAAATATAGAGAGAAACTCCATTGTAAAAGGCTTTCCAAGCTCTAATACTACTAACTCGTGGACTAAGGCTCATTAACGCCCCAACCACGTAAAAATCTCGTGTTAATCTTCTACTTTTCTTATCATTACTCTTAAATAATATTCATTAATATAGTTTTCGAAAATCTCGGTAAAAAATATACATATATATAAAAGAAAAATATATATATACAAAGATGGGTTTCGGTGTTACCTGGGCTTCGGTGTCCAAAAGAGATGGAGCAGCTCGGCAGGAGTCAGCGGGAGTCGGAGCAGCTCGCATGGGCTCTGCTGCTTGGGGTTACGTCTGCTAGGGACGATGGGCTAGATGGTGCAGGCAGAGTCGCGCCTGGGTCTTCGGAGGGGGTGGGTCGCGCCTGGGTCTTCAGAGGGGGTGGGTTGCGCCTGGGATTTCGGATGGGCTAGAGGTTCGGCTTGGGGTTGGGAGGACAGGATGATGATGGTGATTGAAGGAGGGAAGAGGGGCGGTTGAAATTTTTTAGAGAGAAATAAGGGAAGGAGAAGAGGCGCGGTTGGGGTTAGGTTATATTAACAATATTAGGGGCGACACGTGTCGCCCCTAATATTAGAACATGTGTCAAAAAATTTCTTATCATGGGCGATATGTCAGAATATTAGGGGCGAAAATATTTAGAGTTGTTACCAAAAATGATATATATCAGGGGCGATGTGTATGAATATTAGAGACGACGTGTCGCCCCTAATATTGAGGAGAAATATTAGGGGCTACTGCCAACCTGTCGCCCCTGATATTGCCACTTTTAGTGGCGACATGATGTTGCCCCTAAAACTGGTTTTTGTTGTAGTGTGTTGATACATGTTCCCAGCCATCCATGATATTAAATCTCCAAAACAAAAGTCATTAGCCTCATTCTATTAAGAGGCCTTAACGAATGAATCAAAAGATTTAATAAACATGAACAAGAGTTCATGAACACTCAGGATTTAGGTTAATCTATAAATGATCATCAGTTATGATATGAATTACAAGTCTTTATAGTTAAATGGTTTTTGGATAAAGACTTTTATTCATATCGGTTCATGTCATATATAATCATATTATATAAAGTACATTTACCGAGATGTCTTACCACATCAATAATCTGAATCTAGATTATTTGTATCAACATAATACTCAGCAAACCGTACTTACAACCCCAATTAAAGAACTCCTTAACTTTAATTTGTTGGTGTTGACTATTTTTATTCATTCATGTGATCTTAATTCTTTCGTACTAATACAAGATCACATCCTCAATAATGAATATGAAATTTTTTTGATATTTACAAAATTATTCAAACAATAATTTAATAATCCAAATATAACAATAATAATAAATCATTGTATTTATTTATTCACAGAAATAACAAATGTCTTTTACATGCTTTTAAAACATACTCCTAACTAGATTTTGATGCTAACTCAATGAATGCACGCACATGCCTATCATTTTTTATAACGGTAGGTTTGACGGATTGTGATAGGCATGTGTACGGGACCTCAATTTACAAGTCATGCACACATTTATCCACTTCAAGCTCATTGTACAGAATGTCAAGCAGTTGCTCATAAGTCACACCCTTCTCCAAAGGCAGAACTTAATTTTTAGCATCCCTAAAAATCCAATCCTTATTTTTCAGTTCCCAAACACCATTGAATGCAACAAATATGGAAACAGACGAATCTATATCAAAAAAAAAAGAAAATAGATCAAAAATTAAAACTATAACATAAAACAACAAAAACTTGATTTATATCAAGGTCAACCTATCGAGGTCAAATTATCGTGGTCAAACTATCGAGTACAATCAAGGTACATCGAGGCAGACTGCCCAACAAATTTCTTATGAACCCATCGAGGCCCATCGAGTCTCATCGAGGCATGTACTACATACATTAAGTTCTATGCCTCTATCGAGGTCCATCAAGGACCATTGAGTCTCATCGATGCACCCATTTTTCCTAAAAGTGTGAGGTTTTTATCGAGGTCCATTGAGTACCATCGAGGTAGCCATTTTCTCTAAATGTGTGAGGGTTTTATTGAGGTCTATCAAGGACCATCGAGTCTTATCGAAGTAGTCATTTTCCCTAAATGTGTGAGGGCTTTATTGAAGTCCATCGAGGACCATCAAGTCTCATCGAAACATATCAATGTAGACAAATAATATAAAAATATGAGGGTTTTATCGAGGACCATCGAGTCTCATCGAGGCAGACAAAAAACCCAGAAAAAACCAAGAAATGAATTAAAATCAATTATCACAATGAAAAATTACAATAAAACATGAAAGCATACACATATCTGTTCAAAATAGCAAAAGCAATGTTGATAAGCAAGTTTCCTCATTACATATAACAAATATATACTTACCCATACAATTTTTATCTAAAATCCAAAATGAAGTTCTTGCCTTGAAATGATTTACAACTTGCCCTTGAAATCCAAGCTCGAAAATTAGTATAGATTAAGATAATGGTGGCTTCCGTGTATTTTTTTTGTGTGTGAGGGCTTGAGAGATAAAGAGGGAGAAGACAATCGGAGAAAGAAATTTAGATATCATCTTGATCTAATTTTGTTTAACTATAGATTCTTTTCAAAAGAATTATAGTTGTGTCTTTCATTTTTTTCTTAATTTTTTTTATTTCAGGTTAGTTTTAAATAAAACATTCACATGAAGATATATCTTTATGTTAATTAGATTAACTACCCTATAATAACCTTTCGCACGTGCAAAATACTACTATATATATATTTATGATAGTCCAAAATAAAAGTAAATATTAAAAAATTGTACGTTAATTTTAAAACATTATTAAAAATTGTGGTTATAGACATAACTTAACAATATCAAACTTCTCTACACAAAAATGAGGTCTTAAATTCCAATCCCTCCCTTAAATTAAAAAAAAAAGAGTTCATTAAAACCTTGTTGTTTATGCATAACACTTAGTGATACCATAAAAAGGGTGTTACAAAAAATAAAAGTTTGTTTGTTCAATAATTAAATTCCTCTTTCTTTATTTTTTTTTTCAACTTAATTTATTTTTTTTCATGTTTCATTCAAATATTTATTTTTCATATTCATCTATACTTTTCTTCCCTTTTTTCTTATTGAAAATATAAATTGATGGGATGAAAATTGAATTATACTTTTTTTTTAGGAAAACTAATTATTTTCTATGTCGGTTTTTAATTATTGTAAAAATTCTTTTACAGACGTAATTTTTGTTATTTATTACATATAAAATTTATACATTAATTTTATAGATAAATAGACGTGAAAAAATAAATTTATATTGTAGCAATGCCTCTAGAAAGTATCGATAATGGTGATTACTACTTGCTCGAGCAATGCCTTTTAATCATTTTAGGATTCAATTATCATACTCAAATCAAAATTGAATCAATAATGTAGTCAATTTTGTATGTATGTGTGTCATTATGAAAATTAAATCACATCGATCATATATAGTCAAAAAAATTTATCACTTGGCATCATGAAAATTAGATCACATCGATCATAATCATACAAAATGCAAAAGTAATTTTTTTTAAAAATTATGTTAATTAATTACATCACTTTGTTTTGTATTAACTATACTTTTAAGAGTAGAACATATTATTGTAATTTTAAAAAAAAATTATGTTAATTAATTACATTACTTTGTTTTGTATTAACTATACTTTTAAGAGTAGAACATATTATTGAAAGGTCAATATACATGCACACATATATATATTATCATTTAAATTGACCCCTATATATGTGGCTACAACCCTAGTTAGTAGAGAGCTCATCATGACGATCATAGATTCATATGTCCAAACAAACATGCAATGCCTATGTAGTTGGACTCCAAAAAGGCTTAATGGTGAACCATATTGATAGAATTATTGTCATTGTGTCACAATGAAATATCACATCTCCCAACTTTGGTTTCTATTTTTTAGACAGCTTGTGTCTCATGTGTGTTGCCCACACTTTTCATTCTTTACTTTCTTTGTTCCATTATATAACTTGAGTGCTTTTCTTTCCAATAAAAATCTTCTCTTTTTATATTACACGACTCTTTCTTATCCTATTATTACTCTTATATTTACTTCCATACATAAATGATAGTTTATTAAATTTTAAATAATAACAAAAGAAAAAGATGTGTAATTTGGAGACTTAAAATTTCTATTATTTAATCTCTAGTAGTGGTCTAAACTTTTTTTTAATGGTAAATAAATCAAAATTTGTCCAGTGAGCTTAATATCTAGCCAAAGAACATACAAACTATTTAATTAATTAGCCACTTTTTAAGAAGGAAAAAAACAAAGAAAAAAGAGAGTTACCTAAAAAATTTCGACAAAAATAATTAACAAATGACCACAAGAAGTTCTAGAGCTCGAATCCCATCAAATTCCACCAAAAATGAAATCAATGGAGACCTATAAACCACTTGAAAATGAAATAAACTTAATGATCAGCTAGAAATAAATAAATAAAATTATTCTTCTAAACTAGTTAGACTACCTGAAAAAATAAATAGGATTGATAAGTTTAACTTACTTAAAAAAATTAAGATTAAATAACTTAAAATTTAAAATTAACAAACTCTTTTAACCACAGGAAACCAAAGGGGAGTCCCTTCGACTATTATAAGTTATGATACATATATATAACAATAAACCAAGCCATAAATAGCCATTAGCTAGACTTGTGTCGTGGTGCCAATTTTGTTATGATTTTGTAACAACAAACCTAGAGTTTGCTTTATTCTAAAATAAAATAAAAGAAAATGAAGTGGAATTCCAACACGATAGCAAAGGGCCATGAATTTCATTAATGATAGAAAGATATTATTTACATATATGTGGTAGAAGTGGAAGACGTAAAATAATATCTTCTCTTAAAAACTTTGGAATACCTAGCTCGATAGGACATTGGCCTAATTTTTGGTGTTATAAAAAGATAAATTTATAATCATAGCCTAAGAGGTGGTGTCAAACACATATATACATATATAAACATATTAATTTATAGCTCTTGCAATGCATCAAGTATTTAAAGTTGTCTTAGCAATTTGATTTTAATCACCATTTAACTAAATACACAAGATTTTAGTGTTTGTATATAAATACATATATATATATATATATTTATATATAGTAAATATTAAACCAATAAGGAACACTACTAAATTAGAGCCAGTGTAGTGTGTGTTGATATTTTAACTTATGGAAGAGATCCGGGTATATACTTTTTTTTTTAATTATTGGGATAAAGCTTATCTAGCTAGTTTTACCGTCTAGTTATTAATTTAAAAAATATCCATCATTGACCATTTGACTTTTTTAATTAAAAATAAATAAAACCAACAACCAAATTATCAAGTAGTTTGAGAGTTTATGATAGGAAGAATATAAAATTCTACCACTCTATAATTGTTATACGAGAAATTATAGTAAATGATCTAAAATATTAGCATCAAGAAGCTAATGATCATATTTTAAAATTGATAAATAAATATTTTATATTGTTGATTATCTAAATTTTTTATCATTTTATTTATTTATTTAGGAGCGTATGAGTTTATATATAGTGATATATATTAGTTTTTATTTAAAATTATATTAAATTTTTAAGTTTTTTTATGAGTTATTGGTATATTATTTTCCAGCCAGTGTATATATTTTTTATTATATGGTATATATATATTTTTATGATAGTTAATTTCTATCTTATTATACATAATGGTAGTATATAATTTTGTATCATAGTATATACATTTTAATGGTAGTATATAATTTTGTTAGCATAGTATATATATTTTTTAGCAATAATTTTGTATGTTTTATTGGTATATATTATTTTTGAACTCAGTATATGTATTTTGTGGTATGGTATATCATTCAACAACCCATAAAAAACGAAGAAAAAAAATCAAAATAACTTTAAAATAAAAACTAATTAAACAAAACTAATATACATATATAATAATATTAAAATATTTAGAATAAAATAATAATTTTCTAAAAAACATATTTGATAATATGTAATATTAAAAATATAGTTAGACTATTTTACTACAAAATAAAAAATATGAATATTTTGTACCGAACCCCTTGTTATATACCACGCTACCCTTTTTAGTTTAAGAAAGTCCAATGAACAATGTGAAACACAATTTGTTCTTTAGAAAGATATCTATTCAATATATATAAATATATATATATATATATCTTCTATATAATAAGTGGGTAGATAACATAAATTCTTGGTGGTGTTGACAATTTTTAATTTTTTTAATGTTAACTTTAACAGAATATTCTTATATTTAACAGAATATTCTTATATTTAATGGTTGTTTGTAAACACTTAAACTTAAATAAAATAAAAAATTAAAAAAAATTAAAATATGATATTTTTTAGATATTTTATAGTGATAACTATTTAAAAATAATAAATAATTAAACAAAGTAAAATATGACATTTTTGAAATATTTTACAATGATAATTATTTAAAAATAATAAAATCATATGTTTTAGGGTTTATACCTTTTTAGACCATGTGTTTTGACTTATTACCTGTTTGGACCCTGTGTTTTGACAAATTATTTTTTGAACCCTGTGTTTTGTAAGATGGTTCAAATAGACCCTAAACTGATTTTGATGAACAAAAAATTGAGTATAACAATACACTTCTTAGGCAAAATGACTATATTTTTGTTCTGAGTTGTTAGTCTGATGAATTATTTGTGATTTTAGTTCAATTTTTTTTTATCAAAATCAGGTTTAGGGGTCTATTTGAACTATTTTATAAAACACAGGATCCAAAAAATCATTTGTCAAAACACAGAGTCTAAACAAGTAATGAAACAAAACACAGAGTCTAAAAAAGTATAGACCCTATATTTTATAACTTAAATAAAATTTAATTAAACTTAAACTCACTTATTAGAATAATATCATATTAAATATATAATATAATCTACTGTGAATTAGCAACAAATTATTTTTTCAAAATACCTAGCGAGAAACTTAAATTTAAAATCTAAGTATAATATTTAATATTACATTAAACATATAATATATAATCTCTTGTTGCCACTCTCAAATTCAAAAACTATAACAAACATAAACTTAAACAAAAATAAAACTAATATAAATTTATTTGAAATTTATATGACATTAATATAAATTTAATAAAAATAATTAATAAATTCTATAAATAAAAATAAGCAAGACGTGGATCGTTGTTTATATCTAGTATATATATAAATATATTTAATTTGTTGGGAATTATTTTATTTAAAATTTGTAAAATGTTTTTGTGTATGTACTGTGTGTTTAATTATATATAGTTTAAATTTTTTTAAAGTTATGTAAAAGATGCTGATTTTTTACTATTATTATTATTTTAGATGTTTAATTTAGAAGTTAGATAAAAAAAACTAACAAAGAAAAAGATATATTTTAAAAAAGAGTTAGAAAAAAGGGTGCCAGTCTCCACTTTATAATTAACAACTATAAAATCTATATATCCCCATTAAGCTAAATTAGATAAAAAAAATAGATTGGAATGAATTATTGAAATTTGAAACGTAAATTTTTAAAATAAAAGTAATCCAAAATTAAAATTAAAATAACTCTTAATATTTGATTTTGACCAAGTAAAATTTAGAATTCATTATTGATTAAGAGAAATAATGTTATTTCTTTTTTAATATTTCATATTTCATTTGATCTAGGCACAATTTTAATAGGTATTAAAAATTCATGAAATTAATCAACACAAAAATGCAATATGAATGTTCAGTTTGAAGTTTTCAAAAAGCTAGTAATGACCCTGCTCCATGTTAAACTTAAAACTAAGTCTCAATTCAAACTTTACATTACAAAACAATTAGTCATCAATTCAAGAACCATAAATGAATGTTGAAAACCAACCGATTTAGTGGGTGAAAATTCTAGATAAGAGGTCCCTAGTGCTAGTCCCTACCATATGTCTATCATCATCATGCATCAATGTTAGCTTTGGGTGTTTAATCTACTAGAATTCTATCATAGCAGGATAGGATAGCATTGCATTAATTATAATCCCACTATAAGAATATTGAAACTAATTAACACTTACAATTGTTAGAAAACCCACAAATATGTTCCAAAAACCTAAGTTGAAAAACACATAACATTAATTATTCTACTAAGCTTTTGAATATTGAGCCTCTCAATTGTCCTTCCTTTCTATCCATTGTTTTGTTTGTAGATAATCATCATAGAAAATAAAATAATAATAAAAAAAACACTATGGTGTGATTGAATAAAGTCCTTGGTAGTTATACTTCATAAAGGCTATTTATTTTTTTACTTTTTTAAGGGTATAAAAGTCTTGATTTATAAAGCTTATGATGGAGACTTGTATTTTCAATCATCTTAAGTGGAAGAGACAGGTCTTGTCAGTTGTCAAGCTCCCTAAGTGCCATCTTATTTTTCAGCGGCCAAACTATTTATAAGTTATGCATGAATGAATGATCTGTGCTTGTTGTTGTATTCAATTAATTACAATGGTCGACCCCCTAATTAATGAAGTTGAAGATTAAGAAGCTAAATATGTAACACTTTAATTACTTTTGTCATTATATATAAATACTATTTATTCAAAATATATTTTTTCTTAGTTGACTTTTTGAGATGATTGGGGCCAAATTTATTGTTTTTTTTAATAATTAGTTAGAATATCATATTACTGACATTCTTATTATTTCCAAGGCGCATGAGTGGCTGAGACCACGTCCTCCAAATCTATGATTGATTTTGGGTTAACGCGGGCAGGACTCAAACTTAGAGCAAGTCCGACTGAGGCAGTCAAGCGTAAACCTAGGGTCCAATTCCAAGGCTTCTAAGTAATAAAAAATTTAAAAAATAATTAAAAATAAATAATTTTGGTAAATTTATAAAATAAGAACTACTTAAATATACGATTCACTCTAACCTAAAATATGCAAGGGTTTAGCCCTATTTTATTGAAGATTTGTAATTTTATTTGAACACAAGATATATTATGATGAATTGAACAATTCTTACTTTTATTTGGACGAAAGATTGTGATGAACATTAATTGAGTTTTTTGATCCACTTGTTGACTCTTTATGAATCAAGAAGGAATTGGGTTAAAAAGAATTCAGCATTATTAATGATATGGTCATTACTATAAAAATGATCATTTGTGTCCGTTCTCAATTATCACAATTGATTTTTTACGTCAGTTTTAAAAGTGATGTGAAATCCTATGACGCAAATTAGCTTGACTTTCGCATCAGTAGAGTACTGATGCAAATCTGACATTTGTGTCAGTGGAGCGCTGTCGCTAATGCTTGCCATTCGCGTAAGTGGAGCATTGATGCAAACGTAGCATTTGTGTCTAGGCTGGTTTGTGTCAGTGCTCCACTGACACAAATGTCAAGTTTGCATCGGTGCTGCACTAGCACAAATGTCAAACATTAGCGTCAGTGCTCCACTGCCACAAAAGCTAAAAAACATGATTTTTTGCGTTAGTTACGAATTGCCACATAATATTTTAACCAGGAAAACTGCAAATATTTATGTCAATTCCCCTGACCTATTTTGATAAAAAAAAAATAGCAGCAGAAACAGAAAAGCAACAATAGAAAAAATAGAAAAACAGTAGTGTAAACATAAATTAAATATCATAAATCAATAAAATATTTGTATAGTTAACACTTGTTATTAAAATCTACAAAAGTAATTCAGATTTCAAAATTAATCTATGTATATAGTTATAACTATTGTATTCTAAATTTTTAAGCATTAAACACTTAAACTAAAGATTCCTCACCAAAATTGCTAACTAAGATACGCCAAAATTGATTCAGTCAACTCATTCCGTATCTTGTTGATTTCGTTAGCCGTATATGGTGCTGTATTCTTAAACTATTTAAGAAATATTTAAAATAATAAGTTAGAATTAATTCATCCAAATAAAACCATAAGCGATAGTTTAAATAAAATTCAAAGAGTAAAATAATACCTCATATTTCAAGTAGGTCTTCGGTCTAGACTGTGAAATCAATTCTCTAGCAAACTTCATAATGTAATAGCCACACTCGTTAGGCCTGGTTTGGCTTCGACACTATTACAACATAGTTATACAAATGTAAGTATCATATTTAGCAAGTTATTATAATAAAAATATGTCTAAAACTTTAATAAGATAAATAATAATTTACTTACTTTAGGAACACAAATTTTTACTTTAATAGACTCTTTTTGTCTTCAGTGTGTATCATATTGATATAATATCCTGCACAAAATATTAATATTTATCCAGATGTGAGTCCGGATGAAATCGTAAATTGATTAAGTAATATGTATAACTTACATGATAATTATCTACTTGATTTCCGGACAAAAATGTAAATTTACAGGATCCAAAAATGTCACTGAATGACTGTGTGGTTGAATCAATACTAACATCCAGTGAAAGCTACAACCAAAAAAACTTTTGCATAAGATATTTATCAATAAACAAAATATATGTATATAAAATTAAGTTGACTTACTTGTTGTTCCAAGGTCAAATTAGAAATTGTGTTTCTAGCTCAATCTGCAGAAATCGTTCGAAGAGATTTTTAGCTCGTGCTTCATTGGTTCCTCCATCAGTGGACACTAAAGCAGGATGCATGAAAGTGTATATGTTGTTCAACGAGGGTTTATTTTCTTTGATTTAAAGTGTTTAAAAAAATATTGACATCTTCAAATTGATTTTGATGAGAAAATCAATGGATGTTAAAATTGTATTTCAAAAGAATCTCAAAGAGACTCTTAAGAGATACACAAAAGTGGTTTAAGTGATTTTGATATTATTTAGACAGCTAAAAGTGAAAATTAGAGATTATTTGTTTGAGAAATTTTCACATGACATTTGTGTTTACATATTTTATTTTATGAAATATATAAAAGAAAGAAACTAAGTGAAAGTTACTGTCAAAGAAGTGTGTCTTGCTTTAGCAAGTAAATAAATCAAGACAAACATTGAGGTTTTTTATCTTGATCTATTGAGAGTTTATCACGTGGCTTAAAGGACCCATGATGAACTTTGTGTATTATAAGTCTAGATTTATCTTGGAGGATAAAATACTTAATAGAAATGAAGAGATTTCTATTTTAAAATGATATTTTTTTAATCACTATGTGAGGATGATGCTCCAAAGTTAATCAATTTATTTTGTTGACAATAATTGATTAATTTTGTCATCATATCAAATAGGTGATTTGAAATTTCACATTCTAAATCATTTTTGCTACATGTGTATCGAATTGATAAATTTAGACATGCTTGGTGTCTAAAGTTATTGTTTGTAATATTTTGATTCAAGAAGGAATCAATTTAAAACAGAAAGGAGAATTTTATAAACAAAGTGGTTTCTAGAATTAATATTCAAATGTTTATCTTGGATATTGAACTATAAAATAGTAGGGGTGTTGACTATGGTCAAAATCACTATTTTAAAGGAGTAACTATTTTAATCAAACTATGGCTAGCAACAAAGTTTGAATAAAATAATGAGAGTGTTTAAGTATGCATGCATGAGAAAATAAATGACTCAAATGGAATCATTTCTACATCTCAAGGGGTGGGACTTAGACTCCCTCAAGAAATCCACGATTGATGGTATCCTATCTTAATACTAGTAACCAAACTAGTATTAGGTTCAATAGGTAATAACAAGTCAATAAAGTGAATAATAGTAGTACTCAAATTTTGTCCCATCTAAGATATGAGTACTACTGTGTTACCAAAATGAGAGTTAAAATCGAAAAGTTTTTTATTAGAACTCAGTCTTGAAAAGACAAGTATTTTAGGGTAACAAAATACTGCAAGAGTTCTACCTATATAGACCTAGGGGTGGTGCCACCCCTCATGAGAATTAAGAGTCATTCTTAAGAAAAGTCTATGAATGGAATGTGCACATGGCCATTAACGGTGCAAAAGCGAGACATTGAGATCTCAAGTGAACATAGCAAAGGTGTGTGTGTTATCACCAGTTTGTTATTAATGGATAGTAGTTGTAACGTCCTAAACTCAATGGATCGTTATGGTGTGCATTTTAAACAGTGCTAAACTCGCTAATCAAGTCATTTTTCCATAATCGTGTAACTAGGTATGATTAGCGGTTTAGGGTTAAAATTTTTGTTTAAGATACAACGTTTCACTAAAACGTTTACTATATACATTGGGATCCCAAAAATATAATTTAAAGGTTAATTACAGCAAAATATTTACAACCAGCCAACCTAAGTGGCAAAATAGGGTTTAACCCTAGTTCCTCTTTAAACCCTCGGCCGTGGTGGTCGAGCAGCCGCATATGTACACATCGTCACCTAAGCTCTCCAACTTAAGGATGGTCCACCTTTCTTGTAACACCCTGGATAGCCAAGACCGTTACACTGTGTGTTTATAAAGGTGCAAGACTTGCTAATCAAGTCATTTAATTTGAAACGTGTTACTGAAACTACAGTTGAACTAAGGTTAAAAGATTTTGGTCTCAAAAGCTTCATTTCTTATAAACAAGCATTTCTTTACATGGGATCCCAAAAGTAGTAAAGTTGAAAGACAGTCTACAAAATTTTAGGATTAAAATACAATTATTAGCCACTCTAAGGTAAAACAGACAATTAAGCTTTTCTCGTCATGTATCACTCCTCGGTCGTGGCGGCCGATCAGCTGACTATGTACATTCAGCCCCGAAGCTCTCCATCTCAGGACTGGTCCAACTTCCCATTGCCTTTACCTGCACCACGTAGCACCCGTGAGCCAAGGTCCAGCAAGGAAACACAATAACAGAGCATAATCATTAAGCAAACAACTAGATAACTCATATAGTATAAACATGTACTCAATAGTCCAAATATTCATGTTATTCAAGTATTCAGCATACCAAGTACCTCATTTCATATCAATAATCAATTAACATATGATAACCAGGGTTAATGCCCTTAAGTCGCGCCCTCCATTTATCCCACTGACTCCGGCCTGCTTAAACTGAGCTCAGTGAATATTAAGCTGTCCTCAGCTACTAGTGGCTGAGCTGCGCCCTGTGCGCAAGTATTGTTTACGACACCCTTAGGCCGTTTATCACATGTCCCATGGCATAATACCACCTATGACATCATACAGATATAGGGAGCTCTTAGTCCCATCACAAACACATAACCGGGTGCGGTTTTCTTACCTTTAGATTTCGCTAGCTTTGCTCAATTCGATCCTCAAGCATGATCCCGTCTGAGCCCTAGCGTACACCTAGTCACGGTCACAAGTTAGAACCAACTCCAAACTTCAATTCCAAAACCTAGCCTCGGGACCAAACCCGAGCCCTCGGGAAGCCCTAATTCCACCAAACGGGGTGGTGGAATCAAACCTCGAGCCCCGGGCAAAAACCCTAAGAAATAACCCTAAAACCCCTTTCTGGGAATAGGGTAGCCCTACAGCGCCCTAAAGTGGGCGCTACAACGCTACAAACAGAGCCATCAGGCTCCCAGACGCCCAAGCCTAGCGGTGTAGTGCCCTAAGGCTAGCGCTACAGCGCTAGTCACAGCCAGACACTACCCAGTTTTCTCCTCTTCAAATTTCCTCAAGCCAAACTTTTCCAAACCTCAACCAAACTTCAAAACAAGCCTCCCAACATCCTCAAATCATCCCAAACAACCTAACCAAAAACAATTCAATCACATGCATCCCAAAACACAAAATTCACCATGGCTGAACCTAGAGCTCAAAATTCAACAGAAATCAACTGAGATCACAGAACTTAAACCAGAGTTTCTTACCTTTGATGGATGAGCTCAGCCTAGGTTTTCTTCCACACTTGCTTAGCCTTCACCTCCTCAAACCCTTAGGTTTAATTCCCTAGAATTCCCACAGAAACTCTGCTTAGAAAAACCAATTCAATACCAAACCAAGAACTGAATATCAACCTCAAGACCTTACCTCAAATGATGAACAACCCTTGCTAACTCTTCAAACCAAACCAGGGATCCTAGCATCAAGCCCTTGCCCAAACTCTCTCTGAGTTTTAGCTTCAAATTCCTTCAAGAAATGAAGAAGAGACCTCCAACCGAGAGAGAGAAAGATAGACTCCTAATTTCCCTTTTTTCCTTTTCCTTCTTTTCTTTCTTTTCTTTTAGACTTCCTTCAAATTCTAGACATTCCACTAAGGCATAAAGCAGACTTAACTCTTATCCCCTATAAGCCAAATGACCATATTGCCTTCCCACTTATAACTAAACTTTTAAACATCTTAAGGGCATTTTAGTCATTACACCCAATTCCCGCTAATTCCTCGAATGTCCCTAATATTACCGCTTACTTCCCGAAACCTAACTAATCACCAATTATGTTCTTCAATATCAAAATAAATTCCAAAATATTTCCTAAATTCTCAGAATTACCCCTAGGCTCGCCCCGAGCCGGGTATAAATCCCTGCCGTGACTTTTTCGCTAAACCGCTCACTAAGATCACCTCGAGTCACAGATTACAAATATATCCACATAATAATGTTGTCTCAACAATTTATTACAATTATTTACATTTATGCCCTCAACGGGCTAAAATTACAAATATGCCCTTCTAACCTAATCAGGGCCTACATGCATACTAAAACACATAGTCATGCATCGCAGATATTCAAATAACCATATAACATGCTTTTAATTATTAAATCACATATAATCCAGTTATGCCCTCCCGAAACACTAATCAAGGCCCTTGAGCCTTATTAGTAAATTTGGGTCGTTACATTTCTCTTGCCTTTACGTGCACCACATAGCACCCATGAGCCGAAGCTCAGCAAGAAAACTTAATATGCTCATGAATAGTAATAGTATGTTACTAAATCATAATAGGCATGCCTAACAATAATAGCCCTATTCATGCATGCAAATAAGTCCAGATAATAGTGGTGGATCTTGCCCTCCTGTATGAATGACTATCAAATCAATCCTAATCAGATGAGTGATTAACACTTTGAGGTTTTGATAACCATGCTGGGGCTTGTAGCCCTAATCAGATGAGTGATTAACACTTTGAGGTTCTAATAACCATGTTGGGGCTTGTAGCTCTAATCAGATGAGCGATTAACACTTTGAGGTTTTGATAACCATGCTGGGGCTTGTACCCTAATTAGATGAGTGACTAATGAGTGAGTCATGAACTTGGGCTCAACACCCATAGCCATGTGACGATGCAGTCACCTGAGCCTTTTGGCTCTAGCTCTAAGTAACTAACCTTTAGACTAGACAAACGCTTTTAATTTTCATCGAACTTGAGGTCGGTCAAGCATTAATGCTCATGATGATTCATTCAATGCTTATGTAGATTAGATCTAATCTTTTCGGCTTGTGTTAAACACGCTAATACCATTCTTGACTCGTACGTCAATTCTATACGACTAGTGCTCAATACTGTTGAACTTGACTAATAAGTCACAGCTTCACAGTCAATACTGACACCATAGCCGATTCCTGACTCATAGGTCAGTTCCATTCACAAGTAAGCAATGCAACCAGGCATATATCATATGTCAAATATCCAAATGTAGGGCTTCAGCATGCTTACTCAACAATCACTAGCATAATTATGATCATGCACATTTACAGAGACTCAAGCTCTGATCAATCTCATATTCAATATTCATGTCATGCCCTAATCACATGTATCTCATGCATCACATGCATCATATACTGGGTGCAATTTTCTTACCTCTAGTTCGAGCGAGAAATAATAAAAGAATGACCTTTGAGAACGATCAGTCCTTTGAGTTCCTTAGCAGTTACCTAGTCATAATCTAATATGGGATTCCATCAATAAAATAATGTATAAAAGGTTCATGATCTAAACCTCACTCCCATGACCTCGAATCTTACTAACACGGTTAGTAAATTTGTTCTCGAGCTTTAAGAATTGAAACCCCGAGCCTAAAACCCTTGAAAAACCCTTCTTAGTTCAAATAGGAAGGGCGGGTCGCGACTTGGCTTAGTGAGTCGCGACTTGCCCTCAAACAGAGAGCACCAACATGAGAAGCTAGGGGCGGTCTGCGACTTGACCCCTGCTGGGTCGCGGTGCGCCTCCCCTACTAAGCCCAGGGAGCCTCTGACTTGGGTCCAAGTCGCGACTTGGCTTAGTGAGTCACGACTTGACCCCACGAACCAGCATACCTTGCCATTTCCTCCATTAAAACCAGTCAAAAACCTTCACCAAACCTCCATTAAACCAACCCAAAATCAAAACCAAGCATTACCACAACTTATCCGTTAGTTTAACCATAAAACCTAAGCTTTGAACCATTTAAAACCTCATCAAATTCCCACTTCTATAATCAAAATCGTAAGCTCAAAACTAACACAAAAACAGAGAAAAAACCAGAAATTCATGGCTAAATTCTTACCTCAAACTCAGGTTTGCATCCCCATCAATGGCTGAACAAAAGCCTAGAACCTCAAGCCTTGATTCACACACTTGAATCCTCAAATTGAGCTTCAAAAATTCAAAGGGAAGGAGAAGGAGAAGGATGATCGGGAGGAAGAGGAAGGACTCTGTTTTTGGCTGTCTAATTTCTACAACTTTCCTTAGTTAACATATATCCAAAGGTCAAATGACCAAAATTCCCCCAAGCCTATCCTATTTTCTTAACAGCCCCCAAGGGCAAAATAGTCATTTCCCATCTAATCCCGCTAATCATAATTAACATCCTCCAATTCCCGTTATTCCCAATATTCTCAAATAATAATAAACCATATCTCATTACCCTTTAATTCCCAGCAATGAACTAATCATCAAATTACCCCGAGACTCACCCCGAGACCGGAAATTAACCCCGTTATGACCAAACTACTAACTTGCATTCAAAGATTGTCTCATGCCGAAAAGCTCGAACAAATCCACAATATAATATGGCCTTATTCATAATTCACCAACATGCATGAAAGTATACAAATATGCCCTCAACGGGCCAAACTACCAAAATGCCCTTATAATGAAAAGTGGACACACAAGCATGCATTTATCTTCATATAATAATATAATTCACATAATTATTTAATAACATAATAAATCAATTATGGCCCTCTCGGCCTCCTAATCAAGGACCTAGGTCTTATTAGGAAATTTGGGTCATTACAATGGTTCAATGCTTTGGCAACCGAAATTTCAACAATCTTTGTGATAATTACACTAAGGTAAAATTCAAGTCGAAAGACATTTTGCTTTATGCACCAATGCAAAAGTTTCTATAGAGAGTGATTATTTAATCAAGTAGGGGATAATTATATTTTAATATAATGTTTGATTGATTAAATAAGTATTACAAAAAATGATTATTTAATCTAGTGGGGGATGTTATATTATTTCATATAATATAATGTTAGGTTCAATAATGTGACAAAATGTGATTTTTCAAACCTTGTAACATATTATTGAGAGTCACAAAATTGGACACATGTGTGTGCCAAAATGTGACATATTTTGGAGTTACAAAATCAGTTACAAATTTGTAACTCCCAAATATTACCCAATAATGTGTAGATTGTATGTTACACATTTGAGATTGGATTTCACAAAGCCTTTATGAAATATGGTTGTTGGAGACATGTTTTTAACTCTCATTAGGTGTTTGGAGGTTACAAAATCATGTGGGAAATGATTTGGGACATTTTGGAACGTTTTGGAAAAATGACATTTTTTAGCTAAAAATGGCATGTGACTACGGCCAGGAGCATTGGTGGCCGCAGCTTGGGGGACAACGAGCCATGGCCGTGGCCAGGCATGCTAGTGGTCGCAGCCAGAGATGTGTTTAGCCAATTTTCAACCTTTTTTCCACTTTAAACGGTTCTAACACCCCAAGTAACTCCCCAAACTCCTTTTTAATTCCATAAACATCAAATTAATCATTGGTAACAGCCATGGAGGTTGGTGGAATTTGAAATTCAAAGGGTGTCTCAAATCTCTTAAATAGAAGCCTAATGCTCACTTGTATGACACACAATTTTCTATCAAAGAACACTTGGCTGGAAAATACACCATATATATTTGATAATTCTAGAGTTATTTTTCCTTGAGAGATCCCTTAGTGCTTAGATAATAGGGGGAAATAAGCTTTTGGACAAAGGTTTTGAACCTTGTTCAAGTTGGTGATCCCCACTACTCTACACTTTGGTTGTGTGAGAGTTTGTGTTTTTCATTCCTTTGTTTTTCTTGTTCTTAATTACTTATATTATCATTCTTTTGAGTTTGTAATCTTCTTCTTCTTTTACATCCTTCTATTTATTTGTATTTTGAACAATAGATTTGTAACACTTGTTTTTTCTATCATCTTGTCTTTTGTACTATTTTGCTTAGAGTTGTATTTTGGTTTTACCATTTCCATTGAGTACAATATAATATATTCTCTAACAGGGATATGGTTCATAGGGTCGGGGGTCGGGATAAGGTCTTTATAGGGTCGGGATAGGGTTGCAATAGGGTCGGGGGTCGGGGGTCGGGGTAAGGTCTTTATAGGGTTAGGATAGGGTTGGGATAGGGTCGGCAGCCGGGATAAGGTATTTATAGTGTTGGGGGTCGGGATAGGGTCCTTATAGCGTTGAGGGTTGGGACATGGTCTTTATAGGGTTGGGATAGGGTTCATAGGGTCGAGATAGGGTTGGGGGTCAAGATAAGGTCTTTATAGGGTTGGGATAGGGTTCATAGGGTCGGGGGTCGAGATAAGGTCGGGATATGGTTCATAGGGCCGAGATAGGATCCTTATAGGGTTAGAGGGTCGGGATATGGTCTTTATAGGGTTGGGATAGGATCGGGGGTCGGGATAGTGTCTCTATAGGGTCGGGGGTCGGGATAAGGTATACATGAATTGGTTGATATTGTGAAGACCATGAATGAGCAGCTTCAGTACGTGTATTAGTAGCTTCCACCTGAAAAATGTTTGGCAACAAACATGGAGATGCATAATACATGTTAGTCGTTTTTCGAGAAGTATGTAGGTTCGTCTTCTGAACCTCAGACACATCACATGTCTCAAGCTTCAGCTTCTCAGCCTTCACCATGCCATCCCGACATGCCTGCACCAACGTTTCCATCTTAACCTTCGGCCCAGCCATATATGTATCAATGGCTGATGCCTTTGTACCCTTAGGCTTATCATCCTCATATGAGTGGATATTCATCCTAACCCCCGCCTCCTCATATGAGTGGACTGTTGTCTCAACCTCTGCCCTATCTTTATCCATACATGTATGGACCTCGAGGATCATCGTTACCTCCACAATATCCATGGTCGATGCCTTTGCACACACCACAAGCACTGTAACCACCGCAGGTGCAACGCCTTGGGTAGCCAGGACCGTCACACTGTGTACTTTAAATAGTGTTTAACTCGCTAAATGAGTCTTTAGGCCATAAACGTGTATATAGGTGTTATTAACAGACAAGGTTAAAATTCTGGTCAAAAGGAATGAATATTTCATTAAAAACGTTAAATTGTACATGGGATCCCATAATAGTGTTTACAAAGTTGTTTGCAATCCAAAATGGTCATTACAATTCAAAAGTTACAAACTCGTCGACCTGAGCGGCAAAAATAGGGTTAAACCCTAGTTCTCCTAAAACACCTTGGCTGTGGTGGTCAAGCGGCTGTATATGTACACGTCGCCACCTAAGCTCTCCACTCAAGACCGGGTAAGCTTTTCTTTCGCTTTACCTGCACCACATAGCACCCGTGAGCCAATGCTCAGCTAGAAAACTTGTTACTGCATGCATACAAGTATTAAAAAATGATCATGAGGTCCTCTGTCCTGAATAGATGACTATTAAGTCATCCTGAGGTCTTGTGCCCTGAATAAATGACTATTAAGTCATCCTGGGGTCCTGAACCTTTTAGCCCTAACTCTTAGTAACTAGCCATAAACTAGCCAATTGCTTTAGTTTTCTTCGACCATTGGGTCGGACGAGCATATAATGCTCTGTTGATTAGATCTAATCATATCGACCAACACTCATTGTGCTATTGTCGCTCTTGACTCATAAGTCAATGTCTTACGACCAGGGCTCAGCACTATTGTCGTTCCTAACTAATAAGTTAGAGCTTCACGACCAGCACTCAGCACTATTGCCGTTTCTGACAAATAAGTCAGTGCATCTCTCAAGTAACAATGCAACCAAGCATTCATGATGTAACAAATATCCATATATATAGAGCATTCAACATGCTTCAACAATAATCATGTATGTCACATAATGGATGCATTTTTCTTACCTCAGGCTTGAGCATAAAATAATTTAAGAATGACTCTTGAGAACGATCCTGACCTTAGGCCCTCAGCAGTAACCTAATCATAATCAAATATGAAATCCCCATTTATTTAGGAAAAATATATATTTTTTTAAACCAGTTCATTAAATCAAATCTTACAATCTACTCAGGAACTCTTGCTCTTTCTTTTTTTAGAATACCCATTTATTCTTTTCTCCTCAGTAGAGGTACTGAGAAGAAAAAAGAGATGAAGAAACATAGAAAAATTACTAGAAAACTCACATTTAACGCCATTTAATTGTGGAAAATTTTCGTAATCAGTTACATTTTATGCCATGAGCTAGTCAAATGAATGAATTTGATACGAGTATTGTAGAAGACCAAGAGATGTGATACACTCCGTGCATTAGTGGTAAAAAAAGAATAGTACAGAAATTAATAATTAAAAGTTAAGGGGTTAAATGAGAAATAAAGAAATTTTGAAAACTTATATGATATGGCATGCCAACTCAGCGTGTGTAAAAAATGTGTACTATCTGTGTGCACATATCATTAGTGATATTGAATTCTTAATGCAAAAGAAGTAATGTTCCACTTTACCAAAAGAAGTATTTAGTTGACTAGCTAGTGCCGAATCTATGATTTTCTTTTATATATTTATTTCAAATAAAGTTTTCTTGATATTTGATCCGTAGTTGTATCGAAAATGTAATAATTTTATTAGGCAATTCGAATTTTATTATAAAGAAACTATAGTAAATGACCCAAAACAATGACATCAAGAATTTAATATTCTCAATTTTAAAATTATAGAGAAATGACTATTTTATATTGTTGATTATCTAAATTGTTATTTTCTATAATTTATTTATTTATTTAGGAGTGTATGATTTTAATATAGTGATATATGTATATTAGTTTTGTTTAATTAGTTTTTATTTTAAAGTTATATTGATTTTTTAAGTTTTTTTATGAGTTGTCAGTATATTACTTTCCAACTAGTATATATGCATTTTGTGGTATGAAATATATAATTTTTTTATGATATTTAGTTTATATCCTATTATACATAATGATAGTATATAATTTTGTATCATGGTATATACATTTTAATAGTAGTATATAATTTTTTTAGCATAGTATATACATTTTTGAGTAATAATTTTGTAAGTTTTGTTAGTATATTATTTTTCAACTCAGTATATGTATTTTGTGGTATAGTATACTATTAAACAACCCATAAAAAACGAAAAAAAAATTAAAATAACTTTTAAAAAAACTAATATACATATACCATAATATTAAAATATTTAGAATAAAATAATAATTTGTTAAAGATCATATTTAGTAATATGTAATATTAAAAAAGTGGTTAGGCTATTTTACACAAAATTAAAAACATGAACATTTTGCACACCATTAAAGGTCATTTTGCAACAAACATATTTTATTAGACCACTTTTTGAAAATTAAATAGATGTATTGATGTTATAAATGTGTTTTTTTTAAAAATTGAGTGAATATATAATTTTAAAAATATATAAATAAGGGATTTAAATATAAAAATTTATATTTAAAAGTTTTTTTTTTCTTTTTGTTGAATAGATTCATATTTAAAAGTTGTATAAAAGAAATTTGGAATGACACATAATTGAAAAATACATAAAAAGGTAAAATATATAAATAAAAAAAATAAAAAAAAAAGTGAGAGGGGCACCAGCTGGGTTTGCATGTGATTATTTGTCTAATAGATATAAACTAGTTGCGAGACACATGCTGTAATGCCCCAAAACCCCTAATAAGGTTTATGACCTTGATTAGGAGGCCGAGAGGGTCATAATTGATTTATTATGCCATTAAATAGTTATATGCATGTTTATGTGAATTATATTATAACATGATGATAAATGCATGCATATGAGTATTTTTTAATTATAAGGGCACTTTGGTAATTTTGCCCGTTGAGGGCGTAATTGTGTATTTTCATGCATGTGGGTGGATTATAAATAATACTACATTATATGTGGATCTTTTTGAGCCATTCGGCATGAGACAATCTCAGAATGCAAGTTTTCGGTCTGGTCATAACGAGATTAATTTCGGGGCTCGGGGTAATTTAAGGATTAGATAATTACCGGGAATTAAAGGGTAATGGGATATGATTTATTGGCATTGGAGAATATTGAGAATAACGGGAATTTGAGGATGTTAATTATAATAACGAAATAGGCGAGAAATGACGGTTTTGCCCTTAGTGGATGTTAAGGCTTTTATTTAGACTTGAGGGCATTTAGGTCTTTTGACCCTAAAGAATTTATATCAACCATAAAGCTGTAGAAAGCTTATGAAAACGTAGTCTCCTTCTTCTTCTCTGCCGTGCACCATTTCCTTTCCATTTCTCTTTGAATTTTGGAGCTCTTTTTGAGGAACCAAGCCGTGAGGGTTTTGGGTTATGCTCTACCATTGAAGAGGATGCTAAGCTGAGATTGAGGTGAGTTTTTAGTCATAGAATCTCTTGCTCTTGCTCTGTTTTCATTGGAGTTTCAGTTTGGTTTTTGAGTTGGAAAGTTGAGAATTTGATGGAAGTTTTGGCTAGGGTTACTTGGGTTGTGATGCCTAGGACATGTGTAGATGATATTTGGGTTCATTTGGGGATTTAAAAGGTGTTTGGAAGCATTTGAGTCAGGTTGGAAATGGAGGATTCGAAGGAGAAGAACCAGGGCCATTTCTGTCTGGTCCTAGCGCTATAGCGTTAGCCAGGGCAAAATGCCCCTGGTTGTAGCGCTGGGGCGCTAGAGGGGTAGCGCTACCTGTTTTCTCAGATGCATGTTTTGGGTGTTTTTAAGGGTTTTTTGGCTCGGGGTTTCAATTCCTAAAGCTCGGGATTGAATCTACTCACCGTTTGGGTACAATTCGAGGTCCCGGAAGTGAGGTTTAGGTCAAGACCCTTTCATTGTTGATTTTCATTAATGGAGATTGTATTTGGTTATGACTAGGTGATCGCTAATGGATTAAATGATCGATAGTTCTCAAGGGTCGTTCAATTGTTATTTCTCGCTCGAACCACAGGTAAGAAAAATGCACCCAATATGTGATGCATGTGATGCACGAGAAACATGTGATTAGGGCATGTGATGAATGTTGAATATGAGATTAATCAGAGCTTGAGTCTCTGTGTTTGTGCATGATCATAATTATGCTAGCGATTGTGAAGTAAGCATGTTGAATGCCCTACATTTGGATATTTGACATATGATATATGTCTGGTAGCATTGCTTACTTGTGCGTGGCACTAACTAACTAGTCAGAATTGGTAATGATGTCAGTATTAACTGTGAAGCTATGACTCACTTGTCAAGTTCGACAGTAGTACTGAGCATTGGTCACCTGGTATTGACTCATAAGTTAAGAACGGTCTTAGCGTATTTAACGCAAGCCGATAAAGATTAGATCTAATCGATATCTGCATTGAATGACTCAAATAAGCATTAAGGCCAGACCGACCTCAAGTTCGATGAAAACTAAAAGCGCTTGTCTAGCCTAAGGCTAGTCACTTAGAGCCAGGGCCAGAGAGCCCCAGTGACTATTTAGTCACATGGCTATGGGTGTTGAGCCTGAAGTGACTTACCCAGCAGTCACTCATTTGATTGGAGCCAGGGCCAGAGAGCCCTAGTGACTGTTTAGTCACATGGCTATGGGTACTGAGCCCAGGTGACGGTTTCGTCACATGGCTGTGGGTGCCGAGCCCCATACTTGTTTGTCAGTCACTCATCTGATTAGAGCCATTTCCAAAAAGCCCAGGTGACTGCTTCGTCACACGGCTATGGGTACTGAGCCCTTAGTGACTTGCTCGTTAGTCACTCATTATGGTTTAACAGAACCTCAAAGTGATATTCACTCATCTGTTCAGGGCTATAAGCTCTATATGATCATAAGGATCATCATTCGCATGGCTATGGGTGCTGAGCCCGTGGTGACTTGCTTGTCAGTCACTCATTATGGTTAATGGAACCACTAGCGTTAAATCACTCATCTGATTGGATTGACTTGATAGTCATCCAATCAAGAGGGCAGGATTTCTTATCCTAGATTCCCCAGAATTGTCTGAACTTGTTTGCATGCTTGAATAGGCTATAAACTGCTGGGCATGCACATTATGATTTGATGATATGTTATTACTGTTCATGAGCATATTGAGTTTTCTTGCTGGGCTTCGGCTTGCGGGTGCTATGTGGTGCAGATAAAGGCAAACGAAAGCTGGACCATCCTTGAGTTTGAGAGCTTAGGTGACGATGTGTACATATGCGGCTGCTCGACCGCCACGACCAAGGATTGAAAGAGGAACTAGGGTTAAACCCTATTTTGCCGCTTAGATCGGCTGGTTGTAAATATTTTCCTGTATTTAACCTTTAATTTTTTTTTTTTGATCTCAATGTATACAGTAAACGTTTTAGTGAAACGTTATATCTTAACCAAAATTTTTAATCCAAAACCGCTAATCCTACTTAGTTACACGATTATGCCCAAATGACTCGGTTAGCGAGTTTAGCACTGTTCAAAATGCACACCGTAACGGTCTCTGGAGTTTAGGGCATTACACATGCCTGCCTTGTTTAAAAATGTATATATATCTAGATATTTTTTGAAATACCAAATTTAAAAATAAATATTTAAGGTTCTTATTGTTAAAATAAATTAAATATTTGAGGAAAAAATATATTTTTGTTAGAGTTTATAATTTTACTTTAAAATTTCATCTCTATTAGAGAGATATTATACATTGAAATTTATTTTAAACTAAAGAAATATAGAGCAATATAAATATTTATATAGATATAAATAATTAAACTTGTGTGTGAAATATACATATATATATATACTAGATACAATCAACGTGCAATATGCCAATTTGTTTAGTTTTATTTATAGAATTTATTAATTATTTTTATTATATTTATATTAATGTCAGATAAATTTTGAAATAAATATCCTATATTAATTAAATAATTTATTTATTTATTTTTGTTTAAGTTTATGTTTGTTCTAGTTTTTGAATTTGGGAGTGACAATAAGAGATTATATAATATATGTTTAATGTAATATTAAATATTATACGTAGATTTTAAATTTAATGTTCTTGCTAGTTTTTTTTTTAAAATAATTTTGTTATCACCAAAATTTGAAAATGATGATGTGGCAATAGAAA
Source organism: Humulus lupulus (assembly GCF_963169125.1). NCBI lineage: Eukaryota > Viridiplantae > Streptophyta > Magnoliopsida > Rosales > Cannabaceae > Humulus > Humulus lupulus. The sequence goes on from NC_084797.1 coordinate 235,570,781, forward strand.
TGACAAGTGGCAAGGAATGGTCGGGTGACCTGGCTTAGGAGTAGCCCAGTGTATTAATGAAGAGTTTTGACTGCTTGAGAGGTGTCATGACCGACGGGGTAAGTTGATAAATCCGACCAGTAATGACTTTGCTGCCCAGTAATGGACTTGGCTGATCGGCCATGCACATGTCCGACCAGTAAGTGTATGTCCTACCAGCATGCACATGTCCGACCAGCAAGTGTATGTCCTACCAGCAAGTGCATGTCCTACCAGCAAGTGCATGTCTGTCCAAGTAGAGGTGTGGTCGACCAGAAGGTGATATTCATCAACCAGGTAGAACAGACTACGTCAAGATTCCCAGAAACGGCTTCAACAAGAATCGGTCTGGGCATACGCGGGAATCTATTATTCATTCCACAAATTTGGGGTTTTGTTACATTTTGAATATTTTTGTAATTTAAATATAATAAATATAATGGAATATCCCGATTCTAGAGGATATCAGATGTATGATCCTAAGCCTATAAATATATGGCTGATGGGATCAGAAGGGGACTTTTGGAAATTTTGGGTCTGAATTTTCTAGAGAGAGAAAGTGCTTGTATCTGAAAGAATTCTTGTATTCTTGTAATCTGTACTGAAGAAATTCAGTTGGCTCAGTTTATCTGATCTTGAGTACAGATCTATAATCACAACTCTTAGTGGATTAGGCTATTACCAACATATTGGGGCTGAACCACTATAAAAATTGCGTGTGTTATTTACTTTCTTTATAAAACTGTCTGTGTCGTTTAATTTATCTTGAATGTTTTATCGTTTTTGACGTTCTCACGTCGTTGGCCAAAAACGTGGTCAACAAATTTGTTGCTAATTCACAGTAGATTATATTATATTATTCTAATAAATAAGTTTAAGTTTAATTAAATTTTATTTAAGTTATAAAACCTATTATTTTATTATTTTTAAATAATTATCATTGTAATATTTCAAAAATATCATATTTTAATCTGTTTAATTATTTATTATTTTAAAATAATTATCATTGTAAAAACTCTGAAAAATATCATATTTTAATTTGTTTAATTATTTATTATTTTTAAATAATTATCATTGTAAAGTATCTAAAAAATATCCTATTTTAATTTTGTTAATTATTTATTTTATTTTATTTAAGTTTAAGTGTTTACAAACTACTGTTAAATATAAGAATATTCCATTAAAGTTAGTATTAAAAAAATAAAAAACCAAATATTTCTGTTATCTACACACTTATTATATAGAAAATATATGTATATTAATTAACTTTGTGAATAAAAATATGACTTAGAGTATCTTATATAGAGATGCAAATCTATGATGCATTGCTAAAATATAGCATACTTTAAAAATAAAAATAAACAGCTTCAAAATTTAGCATGATCCAAATTTGAATCACAATAAATGTTCAATTTTTTATTTACATTTTTGCTATTGCTTATTATTTTATTATATTTTTTGATATCTTATTTATTGTTGGCATTAAATGTTTATTTTTTTATTTACTTTTTTGTCATTACATATTATTTTTGATATCTTATTTATTATTAGCATTAAATATAAATTTTTTGTATCACTTTTACATCTATGTGCATGAAATCAAAAGTATAAAAATTGTGCTATATATGACATTTATTGACTTTTTGTGCTAAATTTAGCACAATTTTTATATCTCTAGGGAGATTGTCTTGTATGAAGTATGAACAAAAATATCACATAAAATAAATCACTTTGAATTTAAATTGTATTAAACCACAAAAGAACAATTATCATAAATATAATGTTAAATTAATGATTTTAACAATTAAAATTTAAAGTAAATAAAAAAGACAACTATTGGCTATATATATATATATAATATTGAGCCCTTTTTCCAAGTAAAAGGGAAAAACAAAAAAGAATAAAAACCTATTTGATGAATATGTAATACTTGAGCACCCATGTATTATGGAAGTTGTGAAAGACAAAGAAAGAAAAAAAAAGGATCAAATTAGTATTCCATGCAAATGTTTGACGAAATTTTCACTTAAGGGCATATAGCCACTTAGTACATAGTAAGGTGCAGCACACTAAAATTTTATTTTATTATTATTTTAATGGGCTGTTTATTTTTTAAATTAATTGTTAATTGTTAAGTGTTAGAGTTTTATTTTATTGTTTGGTAGAAATTATGTGAATTTAATTTTGTTAATTATTTTATTTAATTATTCTATTTTAAGAGCTTTTTTAAGTTTTGGTTGGGTGCACTAAGGTGCATGGTTAGTAGAGATGCACTAAAATGCTTGTGTGTGTGCATATGCATGGTGAGCATGCATTGGTTTCCATGTATATTGCATATTTTTCTATTGATTATATATTTTGTTTAATTAATTTAGAAAGAAAAAGAAAATAATAGGAGGAATTATACATGAATATTTTTAGAAGATATGTGTTTATTAGAGGATTTGAGATTTAATAGAAAAAGAAAAGGAAGCAAGAGGAAGAGGAGAGAGAGGGTAGGCGTGTGGCATGATGGATAGAAGTCAAGGAAAATTGTTTCCTTATGTAGTTGATAGACATCTTTTCTATTGATTTTCTTATATTTTTATTTTATTTAAAAATCAAGGATAAAGGGGAATTACATTTGGGAGTTTCCCTTTCCCATTGGAGCCTAGGGTTTCAACAACTAGGGCCTTTAAATAGAAATAGGAATAGCTTGGGAGCTCTTGTTGGTGGTTGATTGCATAGAGGAGGAGGAGAGAAAGAGAGGCTCGGCTAGAGAGAGCAAGAGCACGAGCAAGGGAGAAGGGAGAAGGGAGAAGGAGAAGGAGAAGGAGGATGGGGGGTTTGAAATCTTGATAGGTATGGCCTTGTTTGGTTTTTGGATTATTTCTTAAGACTAGATCTTCTCAATTCTAAGTGTTTGTTTTTCTTTCTCTTCCTTGTGGTGTTCGAAAATCATAGGTGTGAAAAGGTGAATCGACTTTGTGAGTTTGATTACTATCAAATGAGGTAGTTGATCTCTAGCCTTGCTGTTATTTTGATTCATTGTTGTTGTTTTGATTTTGTTTTCATATATGTGTGTTGATGGTTGTTCCCCATGTCCTTATTTTCATCAAATCCATAGAAACATGCTAAGGAATTTGTCTATGAGTTGGAGGGTTGAATATTGCTTGATGCCTATGGGGTTTGACCTAGGGTGTTTAAAAGGGATTGAGTATTGTTGATTCTTTTGATTTTATCTTGAGAAACATGATCATATTGGTTTTGATATTGCATCATCTAGGGTTTTCGAGAATCCTTGTGGGGATCCTATGTTTATGTTGCCATAATCATGTTTAATTTAATAATTTGAAAATGATATGCAAGTATGTTGATAGATGCATGCTAAGGCTTAAGATTTGTTTTGGTCTATTTTATGTTATGATTGTCTCTTTAAATATTCTTGCAAATATGAAAAAGGGGTTTGGTTTGTTGGTTATGAAGGTTTCGACCTAGGGAGAAAATTCACATGTTCTATTGTTGTTTCATTTTTCTTTTGTTTTTTATTTTATTATATTCTAATTTTTCATAAGAAAGGGACATAATGGATATGGAAAGTTATTTTGATGAGAGAACATGTGTATATTCTTGCATGCTAAATGTAATATTGAGCTGTACAAGTGTAGAAGAATTATAGGGTAAATTGTTAAAAGCATTATAAGCGTTGCTTAAGCATGTTATGTGATTTTATGCTTGCTGTTTTTATTTTATTTAATTTGATGGTGATGATAAATCAATGATTTTAAAATGCACAAATTATGCCTCAAAGTGATATTTTGATTTTATATAAGCAAAATATATCTTGTTTCACATATTAATGAGAGTTTTTATCAAATTAAACACATGTAATTTTTCTTTAAAGTTGTGAAAGAAAAACTATACAGTTTTTATGCTTACAAATTGATTATTAAAAGTTTATATAATAAAATGGTTGTTGGATTTTTTTTAGTATCTTGAAAGAATGTTTCTTTTAAATTAAAAATATATGGTATATGCACGAATATTGTAAATCTTAGATCTTATACATGAAAAATATAATTTTCCACATTCTAAATACATATTTTTCTCATTTATATTTATGCAGTTTTTTTTTATTATTTGTATTTATTTACAAAATAATTAAGTAAATTAATTTAAAGGTGATCTAAAAATTTATTTAATTATATATAAGTAACTACAAAACTTTGTCACATTTTATTAATTGTTATTAAAATAAATGAGAGTATTATTTTTATGCAAATTAAAGCTAAAGAATTATTTTAGTAAATTAAAATTTTTGTAATAAAATTTATGAATAAAAATGTATGATTTAAAGAAATAACATGGTATTAACTAAGGTGACAAATTATTTATGTTTGCTGAATTTTTAAGAAAGTGGCAATAACATGAACAAGTAAAATTACTAACTTGAACGCCAATTTTAAGAATACTCTCACGTATGCATGTTACATGCAAATGTATTTTTACGTTCAAGCATACGACTATTATTCAAACGTATGATTTTTGTTTTGTAACCATGAATGATTAATTAGTAGAAATGGCATCATTCTTTATGATTTTATGTGACGTTGTTATGTGAATAGAGTTGTAGTGCAACTTGTGCCACATGTGCATGACCCATGCACATGTGAGGTATGTGTAATGTCCCAATTTCCCTAATAAAACTTAGTGCCTTGATTAGGGGGTTAAGAGGGCAATTATTGAACTATTATGTGATATATGCATGATTATCTGAATTATGTGAGTTATATTATAATATGAATGTATTTGCATGTTTAAGTGTATTAAGCATGCATGTGGGCCCGTTTCTTATTAGAAGGGCATTTTCGTAATTTTGAACCGTTGATGACATATTTGAATATATATATATATATGTGTGTGTTTTATGATTGAGACCACATTATTATGTGGATATATTTGGGTTATTCGGCATGAGGCGATCCTAGGGAGCAAGTTAGCGGTTTAGTCATAACGGGGTCAAATACTTGACTCGAGGTGAGCCTAGGGGTGTTTTGGAGATTTAGTACATTATCAAGATTTATCGGGTAATGGAAAATTATTTGGTGATTATTTGAGGATATTGGAGGTAACGTGGAAATTATGAGACATTAATTGAGATTAGCGCAAAATATGGCAAATGACGATTGTTGACGTGGTTCTTCAGCAACATATAATTATATGAATAAAGAGATGGATTAGTGCTAAATAATGAACCGTAATATGTGAATAATCTCAAAGGAAGGTTATAACTCGTTTCCTCTTTTTAGGTGGTTCGAAGGTTAAAATCCCTCTAGTCCACCAGTCAATATTATTGATATATCTCTGGTATTCCTTACAGGGTGTTTCTTTACAAATTAGCAGCCAACCCTTTGCAATGCCCAGGGTCTCCATGTTTATAGGGAAAGGGCACCTGGGTATTGGCAAAGGGGGTCATCCCGTGACCTTCTTACCCATCATGTCACTTCTGTGACATTCATGATTAATTTCTAAAACCTGACAATGAAGTGTGGTCTAATCAATAGGAAAGGGGGATAATGGGCCGCATGGCCCAAACCAGTCGTGGGGTGCCTGAACACGCACGTTTATGCTGCGTATCCGAGATTTTAGGAATGGAGTAGACACGTGATGTCTGATATGTGCACGTTTACATTGCGTGGTTGAATTTATAAAGGGTCGGAGGTGTCAGCTCTAGGTCGTACCTCGAGCTTGATGTAGTCCTAGCTCGTGGTGCCCACACTGCATACCCGATGCCTTCGAGTATTCTTACTAAACCTTTGGCTACCTCGAGCTAAAGAGGTAGAGACTCGTAACATCAGCTCCGGGTAGGTGGCTTCCACGTGGCTGATAGGATTATGCCCTTTTCCAGCTCGCTAATAACCCGTGGATATTTAGGACGTACAACGATATTGCCCTTGAGGGCATTAGAGAGCAAGAACATAAGCAAAGGGCATTTTAGTCTTTGAGCCAAGGAAGTGACTTAGTCACTAGATTTCTTCAGGGGTAGGAAACCAAAGAGAAACAGAACAATCAACTCTCTCTCTCAGCTCACTCTTTCTCTCTCTCTCTCTCTCTCTCGGGTTTCTCTTTCTCTCCCGCTTGATTTGTTTAAAATCATTGAATTTTGGAGGAGTTGAGTTGAATTGAAGGAGTTTGGAGCTAAGGTTGGATTAGATTCAGCTCAGGGGTCGTAATTCTCAATTCAGGTAAGCTTTAAACCCTGTTTTTGCTTAAATTTTGGTTTAGTTTTAGAGTATTCTTGAGTTTTGGAACTTAAGGCTTGAATTTTGTATTTGGTGGATAGTTTGTTAAGTTTAAGGTTGGGTTTCGATGTTTATAATGTATTGATGATATTTTGGGACTCAATTATGGGTTTGGTACTGCTTTGGGATGAGTTTTGAGGGAATTGGCTCGGAGAAATGTTTGAAAAAAAATGGGTTCGCAGGGTCGCGCATCGACCCTATTCTTGGGGCGTCGCAACCCTTATGAACTCAAAGGCCATGGCAGTTCTCTGAACCGCCATGGCACCGTGACACTTGGTGGGCTGCGCCGCGGCGTGTGTCCAGTGAAATAGGGTCAGGGCTCTCTGACTTGTGGGAGCCGCGACACTTAGTGAGGTGCGTTGCGGCTCAAATTGGGGTTATTTTCCAAGTTAGGTTTCGAATGGCGGAAACTCAAACCTAAGAGCTCGGGAAAGGTTCAACTACCCAGTTTAGTAGAATTTGAGGTCTCGGAGGCTAGGACTCAGTCCGGAAGTCTTTATTTACTCGATATTGATGGATATCGCTTATTATGGTTGTGACTAGGGTACCGCTAGGGCTCAGAATGGGATCATCCTCAGGGGTCGTTGTTAATTAGTTAGTGCTTGGACTAGAGGTAAGAAAATTGCACCCAATACGTGATATATATGATTAGAGCTTGACCTAGTTGTGAAATATGGATATGATTAGGGCTCGGGCCCCTATGAATGAGCATGATTATGATTATGTTGTGACTGTTTGATTAAGCATGCTTTAATGCTTTGTATATGGATAATTGTTAAATGATGTATGCTCGTCTGCATTATCTAATGAAAAGGCTTGACTTATAAGTCAAGGACGGAAATATCACACTGAGCGTTGGTTGAAAGAGTTGACTTATAAGTCAAGGCCGGCAATAGCGCTCGGAGCGCAAACCGATATGGTTAGGCCTATTCAGGAGCGTGATATACGCTTGACTGACCCTATGGTCATTGGAAATTAAAGTGTCAGGTACGCTGGGCCAGCTCTAAGGCTGGTTATATAAAGGATAGGGAAATGGGCCCCAGGGTGACTCTATTGTCCCATATCCTAGGGCAACGTGCTGCAGTGTGACTCTATCGTCGTGTATCTAGGACAACGGGCCCCGGTGTGACACTGTAGTCACTTATCTTAATAGAATGCATGCATGAGTAGGGTTATTACTGCTAGGCATGCTTATTATGATTCTATAATATGTTATTAACTGCTCATGAGAATGTTTAAGTTTTCTTACTGAGCCTCGGCTCACAGGTGCTTTATGGTGCTAGTAAAGGGAAAAGGAAGTTGGAACAGACATGAGTTGGAGAGCTTTGGTGGCGACGTGTACATATTTGGCTGCTCGACCATCACGACCGGGGTTTCTCAGAGGAACTAGGGTTAAAACCTATTTTGTTGCTTAGGTCAGCTTATTGTAACTTTTGAGTTGTAAATAACCTTCTAAATGTTTATTTTGGGATCCCATGTACAAACGTAAACATTTTAATGAAATGGTTATTCTTTTTTACCATAATTTTTATCCCTAAACTGTTAATCACGTTTAGTTACACGTTTATGGCCAAGAGACTTGTTTGGAGAGTCTAGCACTATTTTAAATACACAGTGTGACAGTCTTGGCTATCCATGGCGTTACAGTATGTATGTTAGGCACGTGTAATTATACATAATTTTAAAACGAACGTTTGATTATGATTATAGGCTCTTTGTGAAGTCCCCGCACTTTACTTTTTTCTTGGACTTGAGGTAACAAAGTTAGCTAGAGTTTCTATGAATTTTGTTATGAAAGGTATGAACTGAAATGATAGCATGAATTATGGTGTTATGGAATGTATGAGCTATGGTAAGCTAAAGTATTATGAAAAGTACAAATTTCTATGTTATGATATGAAATGTTATACATGTGCTGGTATGTTATATGAAAAGCAATAGGTAGTTAGCGTGCTGAACGTGACATAACAAATGAGTTACTAAGGACATGACGTAACTCATAGGGAGGACCTGAGATCCTGTTTACCTCATAGAGGAGGTCTTACCAGTTTATGTTTTTGCTGGTTACCTCATGATGTGACATGGACAATAGGGGTGCCATGATCACATGACGTATGATTATGATGTATAACTATGATTTATGAGTATGAATATAATATGATTATGATATGTTTCTCCATGAGTTTACGATACGAATATGTTCTTCATGTGTTTTCTTGAATTTATTGTATTTGTTTGTACTTCCTTAGTGAGTTTTTAGCTCACCCCCTTACTTTCCCCCTTCAGGTAGGCAATAGGGATTCTCCTTGGCACGCACAGTGATGTGGGAAGTTCCGACGTCTAGGCATGTATGACGCGGGGTGTCCTATGAGCGAATAATGATCAAGATGAGCACCAAAAATAATTAAGAAACTAATGTTATGGATTATGTTTCAAATTTCTCTAGTGGGACTTATTTTTTTTATTTTATTTCCAAATACTACACGAAGACATAATATTGTTATTTCAAACTATTGGGCCGAAATTGCATGTTTTATTAAGGTCCCACTGAACTTTTTCTTAAAATGGCATTTTTTTAATACATGTGAGTTGAGCGACGTTTTTATAATTTAATAGACTAGGACGCGCTTTACAAATAGTATCAGAGATAGCCGTTCATGTTTCCAAGGACCCTCTGCATACGTGCTAAAGATGGGAAAATCTCACCTCACTGTGTCGTAAGTACTTGCTTTGATTGTTATTTGATTTCTTTGTTTTAAATATTTAGTTTTGTAATTGCAGTGTAGAAAAAATGTCTCCTATCATTAGGACCACTAAGAAACAGTTACTTAAAGAGATCTGTGCTATACCTAAATTACAACTCGACAAGGATAACGAAGATTGGAGGATCGCTGTACTGAAGATGACTGCAGCAATATGCGTGCGTATTCAAGGACTGATTAGCAAGATAGGAGCCCTGCTTTGACCCATTGAGAAATATTGGGTGCTGAGGGAATCATTGTCAATATACCTCGAGGCTCTTCTTCAGTTAACTAGTGTGGCACAACGTCATCCAGGATGACTTGGATTTCGATACTATCGAGTACAACATTTATGACCTCGTGGAAAATTATGAATTCAATCGTTTAGAGGCGGTCGTTGTTAAGAATGATAATGGAGAGATGGAGGAAAGTTACGAGACGGTACACGACATGGAAGGGGAAATGGCGCGATAGGAAGTAATACGCGCCATACCAAAAGTGAGCTTCAGGATGACGGCGATGGCTAGCACCCCTGACTACTTTCACATTTCAGAAAACATCTTTGATTAAAATTTAGGGGACGAGTCCACGATTGAGGACTAGAGTCCGTCTTAAATTTCCATCAATAAATCATATTTAAATAAAATGAGACTTCCTTAAAGACCCTTGAAAACTTATGGATTTTATGATTTAATTTAGACATTTTGTTGTATGTTGATTTATGGGATACTTTTGAGCAAACTTTAGATATTATACGTTTTATTTTCCTCTCTCTTGCAAATTCTAAAAGTTCTATGGATATGAGCATGTATGACAAGTTGTATGATTAACTCTTAGAAAAACTAAAACATTATGCGAATTATCCTCTCTTATGATTTTCTTTTGGTTCCTTAGAATTTCATAATGTTGACAAGAGGAAAAGGAGCAAGAGGTGGAAGAGGGAGGGGAAGAGGCCGAGGAAGAGGTGCCTTTGCAAACCCTAATGCTGCAGAAATCCCTAACCTGGGGATGCCACCAGCTGCACCAACAGCCCCAACTGCACCAGCTGTGGATTTAGTTGCATAGATAGCAAGATTGAGGGAACCGTTAAGGCAGAGGGACGAAGAGTTGGCCTAAGCCAAACAAGTACCCCAAGCGCCCCATGTATCGTTGGTGCAGCCTGAGCCACCAATACCACCATTGGCACCATTGCAAATGGCTTACAGTTTTGAGCTAGTCTATGAACACTTTAGGAAGAAAGCCCCACCTAGCTTCGAAGGTAAAGTTTACCCTATGGTGGCAGAAGATTGGTTGAAGTCGGTAGAAGCTATCTTTGATCACATGGAGTTGAACGACCATCAAAGGCTTTCGTGTGCAGCTCACCTTCTCAAAATGGATGCAAGGAGATGGTGGGATGTGGTGAAGTAGACTCGTTATTTGAACACCATGACCTGGGCAGACTTTGTTCAAGCATTTAGCAAAAAATATTATAGTGCAGCTTTATTGGTAACCAAGGTGGATGAGTTTGTGACTTTGGTTCAAGGCAACCTTTCTATTACTGATTATGCTTAGAAGTTTGATAGATTGGCGATGTTTGCACCTGATATAGTACCAGCTGAGGTCATGTGAGTCCAAAGGTTTATAAGAGGACTTAAGCCCATGATTGCTAGAGATGTCAAGATGACTAGTGCTGAGATGGTTCGTTACGATGATGTTTTAGATAAGGCTTTCGATGTAGAATACTTGGAGGACCGCATATGGAATGATAGTGCTGCAAGAAGGGAGGCCAATAGAAACAAAGGCTTCCAGGAGAGTAACAAGAGGAAGGCCCATGAGGGACATAGCAGTGGCAATGATAAGAGGCCTAGACCCCCGATGTAACGCCCTACTTCCTTAGAGCCGTTACTAAGTGAGTTTAAAACGTGCTTTTAACTCGCTAATCGAGGTTTTAAGGCAAACGTGTAATTAAACCATAAACATAGTCATAAACTTTGAAAATAATTCAATTTACTGAAAATTATAAAACGTTTAACATTTGGGATCCCAAAATACTGTTTATAAATATTTATAACTCAAAATATATTTAAAGTCGACTATAAGACAAAATAAGGTTCATTACAAGCATCTTCCAAAAAAAATACCCTTGGCCGTGGCAGCCAGGCAGACCAGACATGTACGCGCCGCCTCACACTCTCCATACTCATGGTTGGAAGACTTTCTCCTTGCCCTTACCTGCACCACAGAGCACCCGTGAGCCGAAGCCCAGCAAGAAAACTTCACATAAAAAGATAACATACGCATATGAACCACTCAGCATATAACAAATTTTCCAACAGGCTAAACACATATGGCCATGCCGTCCCAGGCGCTTTACCAGGCCCTGGGTTGCGGTCTACACCGTAAGGATGCAGTCAGAGAAAGCAAGGCTAGAGATTTCTCAATATCTAGCCAAGGTTTATTAAGATATAAGGATCGGGTATGCGTGCCAAATGATCAAAGTATTAAGAAGACGATTCTGGGAGAAGCACACAGTACCCCGTACTCAGTTCACCCAGGGTCTACCAAGATGACTCATGACATCAAGGAAATCTACTGGTGGCCAGGGATGAAGAAGGACATAGCAGAGTATGTATCTAAGTGTCTTGTATGCCAGCAAGTGAAAGCAGAGCATCAGCGGCCTGCAGGTTTATTGCAACCGCTTAGCGTACCAGAATGGAAGTGGGACGATATAGCTATGGACTTCGTGATGGGTTTGCCAAGGATGAATAAGCAGCATGATTCCGCTTGGATAGTAATAGATAGACTAACCAAGTCGGCTCATTTCCTGCTTGTTAAGACTTCATACACGGTAGACCAATATGCAGACATCTACATCCAAGAGATAGTACGGTTGCATGGAATCCCCAAGACAATAGTGTCAGATAGAGGATCGGTGTTTACATCGAGATTTTGGGGGAGTTTACAGCAAGCTACGGGTACTAAGTTAAGTCTTAGTACATCTTTCCATCCTCAGATAGATGGGCAGTCCGAACGCACGATTCAGATTTTAGAAGATATGCTACGCGCGTGTGTACTTGATTTCGGAGGATCATGGAACAAGTACTTACTATTGATAGAGTTTTCCTACAACAACAGCTACCAATCAACGATCGGGATGGCACCTTATGAGTTGTTATATGGAAGAAGGTGCCGATCACCGTTGCACTGGGACGAGGTAGGAGAAAGGCAGCTTCTAGGGCCCGAAGCTGTTAGACAAGCTCAAGAAGCAGTAGCGCTTATTAGACAGCGTATGCTTGCTGCTCAAAGCTGTCAGAAAAGCTATGCGGATGCCAAGCGACGCGATGTGGAATTCCAAGTTGGAGATCAAGTCTTCCTGAAGATATCTCCTATGAAAGGTGTCAAGCGGTTTTGGAAGAAAGGCAAGCTTAGTCCCCGATTCATAGGTCATTTTGAGATATTGGACAAAGTGGGACCAGTTGCGTATAGACTAGCCCTACCGCCAGCACTAGCCGAAAGTCACAACGTGTTCCATATCTCGATGTTACACAAATATGTGTCAGACCCATCTCACGTCCTCAAGTACGATACATTAGCACTCCAGAAAGACTTAAGTTACGAGGAATGACCGGTTAGCATCCTAGATAGGGGGATGAAGCAGTTATGATCCAAGAGCTTTCCTATAGTCAAAGTCCTATGGAGTAATAGTTCTGAACGAGAGGCAACGTGGGAGTTGGAGGAGGACATGCAAGGCTGGTATCCGGAATTATTTGGTACGTAAATTTCGAGAACGAAATTCTTTTTAGTAGGGGAGAATTGTAGAGTCCAAGAACTTTACTTAGCTAGTTAGATAGTAGTATTATAGTAATTATAGTATTATCTTTATGACTGTGGATTTTTGGTTCAGACCGGGATTTATTTGGACACTCATAGTAGTACTTGTAGATTTTCTAAGTTTAAACTATAGTTTAAGAATATTAATTTTAACCTAAGGTTTGATTAATATGACTGATATTGAGGATAATATTTATTATACTATAAGGTTTAGATAAGAACCAATAGGATTTTAGCACATGTTATGTATGGGTTTAATAATGATTAAGTATTTTGAGGATTTAATTTATTAAGAATAAAATTTGAATGCTCTAAGGTTAATCAGCAGCTTTGAAAACGTTTAAGGGCTTAGTCAAGGCTGTTTACTCAATTCAAATTACGCTAAAAATGTGTAATTTCGTGTTTAAATAATCAGCGTATGCCGATATATCGCAGCTATAGGGGGCGATATATCACAGCACGAAGATACGAAAAACACGAAACGATGCACGACTGCCTCGGGCATACTGGCCCAGGCAATATATCGCCTACAGGGGGCGATATATCTCCCCTCTCAGCATATTTTGAAACTTTTTGAAATCATTTTCCATTCAACCCTTCAACCTCTTGATAAGTCCAGCATCTTTTTGAACGAGTCTTCAGCCTCTGCTGAACGATAATTCAAATTATTTTCACTTAAAAAGCCATTATTTTTATTCAAGTTAAATGAAGATCTCTTCATTCCTAAACTCTATAAATAGGACCTAGTACCCAGCCATTATTCATCTTTTACTCTAAGTTTAGAGGCTGCAAGTTGCTAGGTGAGTGTGAGAGTGTAAACACTTGGGTTGGGAATCATAAGCTTGATCATCATAAGCTTATCAAACACTTGGGAAGTAAGATTTTATAGCATTTTGGTTCAAGGTTTAGATCGGTTTTATAAGTCTTCAAGGTATTCTAAACTCTAGTTCGTTTCTGTACTTTTTCTTTAAAAGTTCTCATAGTCTTCTACTCATTCTAACATTATTCTTATTTTGGTTAGGAAATCTAAGTTCTTGAGCAAAAGGTTTTGGTAAAAATATTTTAAAAGTATAGTTCCTTCATCTTTTTCATCTCTTTTTCTTCAATAGACTCACCCTTTCATAAATGGTTTTTAGGAGTGTTCCAAAAGTCTCAACTCTGTCCTCATATCCCGGTAATTTTGGAAAGGAAAATAGGATAGAATTTATATGTTACCTTATGTTTTTATGTTATGAAATATGTTATGTATGTTTGTAGGCTTGGGCATATGACCCATATGACTAACAAGCCCCAAGTGGATTATGGGCATATGACCTGCTTAGCTAGTAGGACCCCACTAATCTAATGGGCATATGACTTGTTTAGTCTATGGGACCCCAAGTAATAATGACCATTATAGTATGTGTATGATATATGTGTTATGTTATGTTTTTATGTTTCTTATGAAATTTAAGTATATGAACTATGTGTTAGATTTTCCTTGCTGGGCATTAGACTCATTCCTTTTTGTTTATTTGTGCAGGAAAATAGTCTTAGTGGCGGGAAAGGTTCTTGGAAGCTTGTAGAATGTGTATTGAGGTTGAATGGATTCAAGAGCCGAGCGTTACGATTCGAGGATGTAGTTTTGTTTTTATGGTCTTTACATGTATTTTTCCACACTTGTTATGTAATCCCTTTTTATTTTAAATTATGTTTTGTTTTGTTTTTAAAAACAATGAGATCCCATATCCTAACTTAAATTTTATGTAAGTTTAACTCTTATTTTTACAAGTTTCTTAATAAAGTTCTGGTATTTTCACTTGTAAGTTTTATTAAGGATTAGTATGTATAGTTTTCGTTAATGGTCCAAAAGTCTAGAGTAGTTGGGTCATTACACTTGACTCCCTTGATTTCCAATCTGAATTTCACAGTCACTAAACCTCAAACTCAACTTTCAACACACAACTTAAATTCTCAAAACATGCAAGGAAACCTAAAAATCAAATATGGGACCTTACCTCTAAATTAGTCTTGGCTTATGCTTGATTCTAATTGCTTCAATTCAGCCTTGAATTCTTTTCCTTAGTCTCAAAGATTTTCAGCTCTCTTCCACCTCTCTCTACTAACTTCTTGGTTCCTTTGAGCTTCCAACATAAAGTATTCAGTTTATGCCTAATTAAAATAACGTATATGACTTTCTTCGGCCAATATTATCCTCTCCTAAAGCCAAATGACCCATTGCCCTCCTTTCCAACTTAGTCTCTAGCCAACCCTCAAGGGCATTCTAGACTTTTCCTTAATCCCTTGCAAGAATACCACTTTCCACTTAAAACTACCATCCTCAAGAGTTACCTATAGTTACCCAGGTTACCAAAGTTTCACTAATCATTACCCAAAAATTCCCAAACTCAAGTTATAATATTCACGAAATACCCCTAGGCTCCTCCCGAGCCGGGTATTTGACCCCGTTGTGACTTTCTAGCTAAACAGCTCCCTAGGACTGCCTCAGAATGTGCATCACAAATATATCACCATTATATCACATTTATGTCTTCAACGGGCTAAAATTACAAATATGCCCCTAACAATCAAAGGGGGCCCACATGCATATTTAATCGCCTAAACATGCACTCTAATCACATTTTCATTATATTCACATATATTAATACAATATAACAATTATTGCCCTCCAGGCATGCTAATCAAGGCCCCAAGCCTTATTAGCAAATTTGGGACGCTACAACTATCCCCTCCTTACAGAGATTTCGTCCTAGAAATTACCTGAACAACTCGGGATACCGCTCCCGCATATCTGATTCAAGTTCCCATGTCGCCTCCTCAACTTTGCTGCTCTTCCACAGCAGTTTCACCAAGGCGATGGTCTTGCTCCGCAAAAATTTTTCTTTCCGATCAAGAATCTGAACTGGCTTTTCCTCATAGGACAAATCCTTGTCCAGCTCCAAACTCTCAGAACTCAGTACGTGTGTCGAATATGATACATACTTCCGGAGCATGGATACATGGAAAACATTATGAACCCCCAATAAGGTTGGAGGCATCGCCAACCTGTAAGCTACCTCCCCAACTTGTTCCAGAACCTCAAAGGGACAAACAAACCTAGGGCTTAGCTTGCCTCGAACATCTAACTGTTTCACTCCTCTCAACGGTGAAACTCTAAGGAATACATGGTCACCAACCTGAAATTCCACACTCCTCTTTGATCCTTAACTAATGGTAACCTGATCGGAGATCAATTTTGGAAAACACTGTACTTCCCTGTAGCTAGTCAAATAAATCATCAATCATAGGCAGTGGATACTTATTCTTAATGGTCAGCTTGTTCAGCTCCCTGTAGTCAACGCACATCCTAAGAGATCCATCATTCTTCTTAACAAACAACACTGGAGCACCCCATGGTGAGAAACTCGGTCTGATGAACCCCAAATCCAATAACTCCTGTAACTGAATCTTCAACTCTTTCAACCCTGCCAGAGCCATTCTGTAAGGTGTTCTAGATACTGGCTCCACCCCTGGCGCTAACTCTATAACAAAGTCAATCTCCCGCTGCGGCGGCAAGCCTGACAGATCTGCTGGAAATAAATCTGGAAATTCACACACCAATCTCTGGTCCAACCGAATCAACTCTAGAGGTATCCATAACATTCGCTAAGAATCCTATGCAGCCTACCTGCATTAGGTCTCTAGCCTTCAATGCTGGAATCATAGGTATTCGCAGTCCACTAGACGTCCCCACGAGTACAAAGGGTACCTCCACTTCTAGTTCAAAAGTCACCATCCCGCGCTTGCAGTCTATCGTTGCCCCATACTTTGCTAACCAATCCATCCTTAGGATCATATCAAAGTCATCCATCGCAAGCTCAATCAGATCAACAGACAATTCATTATCATCTGCCTGTACTGGTAAAGCTCTAACCCATCTCCTAGAGACTACCAGTTCCCCAGTTGGCAACAAAGTCTGAAAACCCCTAGCATACAAAACACTAGGTCTACACAACTGATCTACCACCTTAGAAGACACAAATGAGTGGGTAGCTCCCGAATCAAACAATGCAGTATACAAAGACCTAACCCTAGAAATCTGACCTGCCACAACTGAGGGGCTAGCCTCCGCCTCAGTCTGAGTCAAAGTAAACACTCTAGCAGGAGCGAGACTGTCACCCTACTTTGGCTCCTCCCTCCTGGCTTGTGGGTAGTCCTTCTTCAAATGATTGGCACTCCCACAGACAAAGTAGGCCCTGATCCTGCACTCACCCTGATGTTGTCGTCTGCACCAAGGACACACTGGGAAACTCCTCCAGTTGTCACTTCCGCCCTGACAGCCACCAAAAGCACCCTGTGCCCTTCTATCAGAACTCGGAGGAACAAAGGAATCTGGGGCCTTCTTCTTCTACTCACTGGGGCCACTACCCCTACTGGATCCAATAAAAGGAGGCACTGTCCTCCTAGCATAGTGCCTAACAGCGCTCTCTCTCCAGATCTGGTCCTCGGCCCCCTCAGCTGTAAGGGCCTTGTCCACCACCTGGGCATAGGTAGTAGTCTCTGGATCCAAAGTGATCTTCACATCACGGGCGATCATAACGTTCAATCCCCGTACAAATCTGTCTCTCCTTGCCGCATCCGTCGGCACTAAATCTAGCGCAAACTTCGCCAATCAGTCAAATTTCAAAGCATACTCTGTCACGATCAACTGGTTCTGAGTCAGGTTGATGAACTCATCAACCTTTGCAGCTCGGACTGCTACACTGCAATATTTCTTGTTAAATATATTCCTGAATTTTTCCCAAGACATGACTGCCACATTCCTTCTCTGAACCACTACATCCCACCAGTTGCGAGCATCTTCTCTAAACATGTAGCTGGCACAGGCAACTCTCTTGTTCCCCTCAACCCTCATGAAGTCCAGGATAGAGGAAACCATATTCATCCACTGCTCTGCTCGTAGTGGGTCTGGTTCACCCTCAAAGGCGGGAGGATGCTTTTCCTAAACCTTTCATACAAAGGTCCCCACCTGTTCTCCACCACAGGTTGAACCAGCACTGGTGCCACACCCTGCTGAATTAGCAACCCAGTGACCTGTGGACGGGCTTGCTGCCTTAACTGACGAAGTTCCTCTTCTGCTCTTTGCAACCTTGCTTCCATTTCAGCAAATATCTCTTGCCAATTCTGTGGGGTAGGTGGAGGGTCCTGACCCTAATTGTCATCCTCGGTTCGACTCCCACGGAGTCTAGATGATTGTCGAGGCATCACAACTATATGCCTGCAATCAATGACGCCGCTCATCAGGCATGATAAGAAAATCCAACACCACCTCCCAATCCCAACAACCAACCATAAACAATAATCCATATAACATACAGATAACATATAACACACAACGGGCCATGCCCTGGCATCATGCATATGTTAACTCATTCATCATGCTCTATATGAAATAAGCAGGCAAACAAGGCATTCAAGCACATATTCAAGCATATTAATCAATCATACCAACCAACCTTGAGCCGAGCTTGTCACTGACAGCGAGCATACATGTTTGGTCAATCTCTAGAACCAATAAACCTTGGCTCGCTCTGATACCAAGTTGTAACACCCTACTTTCTTAGAGTTGTTACTAAGTGAGTTTAAAACGTGCTTTTAACTCGCTAATCGAGGTTTTAAGGCAAACGTGTAATTAAACCATATACTGAGTCATAAACTTTGAAAATAATTCCATTTACTGAAAATCATAAAACGTTTAACATTTGGGATCCCAAAATGTTGTTTATAAATATTTACAACTCAAAATATATTTAAAGTCGACTATAAGACAAAATAGGGTTTATTACAAGCATCTTCCAAAAAAAATACCCCTGGCCATGGCAGCCAGGCAGACTAGACATGTACGCGCCCCTCACGCTCTCCATACTCATGGTCGGTTGAATGTCTCCTTGCCCTTACCTGAACCACAGAGCACCCGTGAGCCGAAGCCCAGTAAGAAAACTCCACATAAAAAAGATAACATACACATATGAACCACTCAGCATATAACAAATTTGCCAACAGACTAAACACATACGGCCATGCCGTCCCAGGCGCTTTATCAGGCTCTGGGTTGCAATCTACACCGTAAGGATATCCCAGGTATCCTTTAGGGTCTTACCCTGGCAACTCGCACTCCACGTGCTAAACGCTGCTCTCGGCCCCTTGCCGTTCCCGACCTTCACCGTTCTCGGCTCTTGCCAATCATTCACATATATACATACACAGCATAATTAAACATAACTTAAACATATACTAACATAATCAATGGGCTACACCCATCTCATAATCATATAGGGCCATGCCCTGCAACACAACTATGGGGTCTCGCCCTGCTCTATGGGTGCAACGACTTTCTTACCTGTGTCCCGAGCTTCTTAAGCACTGAACCCTCGAGCACGGTCCTCTAACCCGAGCCTCGTTGAGAACCTAGTCACAACACAGACATAGCACTCTCATTACTAACCAATTCAAAAACATATCCCGGTACCAATCCCGAGCTCTCGGGACCTCCTAGATCCCCACACAAGGTGGCGGAAGCGTCCCCCGAGCCCCCTGGGAAAAAACCTAAAAACTAAAATCTTCCCCTCCCCAGAAATGGCCTAGCGCCGCTGCACTAACCCATAGGGGCCGCGACGCCCAGAGAGGTTCCCTTCCCCTGATGCATCCTAGCGCCGCGGCACGGAAGAACAGGGCCGCGGCGCCCCTACGCGAACCCAGAAATCTGGGTTTTTTCCCCAACATTTTCCCGAGCCAAAACACTCCCAAATCATACCAACGCATACCTAAGTCCCAAATTCAATCCAAAACCCCATATAGACCATCTAACAACTCATAAACATCAACAACATGCCTAGATACATATTCAAACCCAAAATACACCTATTGGCTTCAATTTCACAAAACTTAAGCCACCATTTATAAAACTTAAACCTCCCTTCATAAAACTTAAACCAAACCAGAAATTAAACTTCAGAGATGCACGAAATTCTTACCTCAAACTGAAATTCAGCCTTGAGCCACTTCCAAACCCATTTCCAAGCTTGACTCCCTTGATTTCCAATCTGAATTTCACAGTCATTAAACCTCAAACTCAACTTTCAGCACACAACTTAAATTCTCAAAACATGCAAGGAAACCTAAAAATCAAATATGGGACCTTACCTCTGAATTAGTCTTGGCCTATGCTTGATTCTAATTGCTTCAATTCAGCCTTGAATTCTTTTCCTTAGTCTCAAAGAATTTCAGCTCTCTTCCACCTTTTTCTACTAACTTCTTGGTTCCTTTGAGCTTCCAACATAAAATATTCAATTTATGCCTAATTAAAATAACGTATATGACTTTCTTCAACCAATATTATCCTCTCCTAAAGCCAAATGACCCAATTTCCCTCCTTTCCAACTTAGTCTCTAGCCAGCCCTCAAGGGCATTCTAGACTTTTCCTTAATCCCTTGCAAGAATACCACTTTCCACTTAAAACTACTGTCCTCAAGAGTTACCTATAGTTACCCAAGTTACCAAAGTTTCACTAACCATTACCCAAAAATTCCCAAACTCAAGTTATAATATTCACGAAATACCCCTAGGCTCCTCCCGAGCCGGGTATTTGGCCCCGTTGTGACTTTCTAGCTAAACAGCTCCCTAGGACCGCCTCAGAACGTGCATCACAAATATATCACCATTATATCACATTTTTGCCCTTAACGGGCTAAAATTACAAATATGCCCTTAACAATCAAAGGGGGCCCACATGCATATTTAATCGCCTAAACATGCACTCTAATCACATTTTCATTAAATTCACATATATTAATACAATATAACAATTATTGCCCTCCAGGCACGCTAATCAAGGCCTCAAGCCTTATTAGCAAATTTGGATCGCTACACCCGACCTCGAATGACAACAATCATAACAACTGTAACTACCACAACAACCGTAACAGTCACAACAATGGTCACAACTGTAGAAACCACCAGAACAACAAAGTTGAGTACCCCAGCTGTCCTAAATGATTGTGTCGACATTTGAGGGAATGTCAGACCAGCACCAACAAGTGTTACAAGTGCAGTCAGACAGACCATCTGAAGAAAGATTGCCCTTAGTGGAGAGCAAGAGCAGGGCAAGGTAACAATAACAATCTAGTGCCAGCAAGAGTCTTTGCATTGACCCAAAAGGAAGCAGCCAACAATAACACCGTTGTCACAAGTCAGCTCCCTATTTCTAGTATGATATGTAGAGTCCTCATTGATTCTAGAAGTGACTTACTCTTATGTTGCTACAAATGTAATTGATAAACTGGGATTGCCTTGTAAACTATTTGAGCGTAGTTTTAGTACCATGTTACCATCAGGAGGCATTATGTCATCAACTAGGTGGTTACAGTCAGCTTCCATAGTAGTTGAGGGCAGAGAGTGCCCAACATACCTCATAGAGTTAGACATACCAGATATGACACTATACTTGGCATGGATTGGTTAGCCAAATATGGAGCAACGATAGACTGTCGACGAAAGACAGTAGAGTTCAGACTGGAGGAAGGAGAACTTTTTTCTTTTAAGGGAGAAGTGACGAGATTTTGTTCACCCATTATATCGGCATTAGAAGCTTGGAACATGATGCAACATGGATGTTTAACATATTTGGCAAATGTTGTGGATAAATCTAACAAGACAGAGTTAAAACCAGAAAATGTTCACATTGTTTGTGAGTTTCTGGAAGTGTTTCCCAAGGACTTACCAGGTTTACCCCCGAACAGAGAAATCAAATTCGTAATCGAACTTGCACCAGAAACGACACCAATATTTAAAGCACCCTACCGAATGGCACCTGTAGAATTGAAGGAACTCCAAACCCAGCTACACTAATTGTTGAACAAGGGATTCATAGCACCTAGTCATTCGCCATGGGGAGCACCAGTTCTGTTTGTAAAGAAGAAAGACGGAAGTATGAGAATGTGCATCGGTTACCGAGAACTCAATAAGGTCATGATTAAGAAAAAAATATCCTTTGCCTAGGATAGATGACCTCTTTGATCAACTGCAAGGGGCAACAATGTTCTCAAAGATTGATCCGCGATCTGGGTACCATCAGCTAAAACTGAAGGAAGGAGATATTCCTAAAACAACATTCAGAACCCGTTATGGGCACTATGAGTTCCTAATGATGTCTTTTGGACTCACTAATGCCCCAGCGACATTCATGGACATGATGAACAAAGTGTTTAAGGACTACTTGGACAAATTCGTAGTGGTGTTTATAGACGATATCCTTATCTACTCAAAGACTAAGGCGGAGCATGAGGAGCACCAGAGGTTGTCACTCAATAGAATAAGAGAGCACCAACTTTATGCTAAGTTTTCTAAGTGTGAATTTTGGTTGGAGCAAGTGACTTTGCTAGGGCATATATTGTCCAAGAATGGAATAGCGGTAAATCCAGCAAAGATCGAGTCCATTAGAGATTGGCCCCAACCCAAGAATGCCTCAGAGGTTTGAAGTTTCTTAGGGTTAGCGGGTTACTACCGAAATTTTGTCGATGGTTTCTCTAAGATTGTCACACCCTTGACCAACTTAACTCGCAAACACCAAAAGTTCACATGGACTGAGAAGTGTGAAGAAATCTTTCAGACTATGAATGATAAGTTGATCTGTGTGTTAACCCAAGATATGTTTCCAAGAGGGGGGGTGAATTGGAAATTTAAACTAATTTCGGAAATTTAAAACTTAATATGCCAAATTATGCAATAAATCAAATTTATCAAGTAAAAGCAAATAATATGGCAATCAAATAGATATAGCAAATAATCACACTTGTAATGTAAAGAGTTTAAGGTTAAGAAATTGCAAACTCTCGAATTTTACAAGGTTCGGTAGAACTAAGCCACCTACGTCCTTGGTCTTCAAAGCTATGGACCTAGCTTTGAGTTCCACTATCGAGCCAAGTTAACGGGCTTGACTAACCCTTACAACCGAGAATTTTTCACCAAGGTATTTCCAAACCTCTTACAATAGTTTTCCACCACCAAGGTATTATCAACCTCTTTTTCGGATTGTTGAAGTGCCAATCTCTCTCTAACCGGGTTGTTTACAAAATCGGTGCCAACCTCACCTCAATCACAATATGGGAATGTGTTTGATATTACAAGCAAAAATCACTCTAGAAGTATGATGATACAATGAGAAACCTAGAGTGATTAGCAAGCACACTTAGAAGAAATAAATACAAATTTTGGCTCAAGTGTGTGAATATGTGTTTGGATGATTTAAACTTTGGGAGCTCTTTGAAATCAATGGATTAGGTTTGATATATGTAATAAATACTCAGCCAACACCTAATTTTGAGTGAAAAACGAGTTTATATAGAGTTTGGGAAAAAACTAGCCGATTATAGCCGTTGGGGGTTACTTTTTGAAGTTGCCTGCCGCGAACCGGAAGTTCGGATGGGGAACCGGAATTCCGGTCTGGGAGCAACCGGAATTCCGGATGGCAGGCAGTGAGCAAAAGTTCAAAATATGCCTATTTTCCAGTTTTTCAATTCTTTATAACTTTTAGCTCGTTTATCCGATTTCAAAAATTCCAATTGCGTTACGACCGTATCGGGATGTATTTTCTTAAAAGTGAATTTAGGATGTCTAGTTCTCATTTTGAAAAATCACCATTTTTAGCACGTGAATGAGCCAAATTTTATACTTATGACTTAAAGTAAACTTGCAATCACTTTACAAGACTAAGAAATGAAATTAAACCTTTATCTTGAATTTCTTGAGTCTTGAAATCCATTTCAGGTCATTTATGAAAAATTTGGTAGAATGACCATTTTGCCTTTGGTCATAAGGTTGACTTTGAATTTGTAATTCACTTTGGTTTTTGCTACAAAATCAACAAATCATTAGTAACAAATAATAATCAAATATATGTTAATCATCAAAACAAGGAGACTTAAGAGTTTGGGTCAACACTCTGCACCGATCCTTTGTGTTCCCACATAGGGCGGGAAGTTTGTGGTGTATTGTGATGCATCTAAGAATGGTTTAGGTTGTGTATTGATGTAGAATGGGAAGGTTATAGCCTATGCCTCAAGACAACTCAAGGACTATGAGCAGAGATATCCCAACCATGATCTTGAATTAGCAGCAGTAGTGTCGCACTCAAAATATGGAGACATCTCCTTTATGGAGATAAGTGTGAGATATACACCGATCATAAAAGTTTGAAGTACTTCTTCACTCAGAAAGAGCTGAATATGTGACAACGGAGGTAGTTAGAATTTGTAAAGGACTATGAAATTCTATACCACCCAAGCAAGGAAAATATGGTGGCCAATGCATTGAGTGGGCGAGGACATGGGAGTATCTCAGCTCTGAGCACAATGGAGACACCTCTGCAGAAAAAGATCATTAATGATGGTATTAAGATAGTAACAGGAGGCCTAATCACTCTACATTCCTACCTATTAGGACAGATCAGAGAAGGGCAGAAGGTAGATGAAGCCTTAATGAAGCAAGAAGCTCTGGTAAAAGAGAGTGGTAGCGGTGACTTCGCCATGTCTCATGGTGGATTGCTGTGATATAAGGATAAGATTTAGGTGCCTAACAATGATGAGATTAAGGCAAGCATTATGAAAGAGGCACATACAATACCCTATTCCTTACATCCAGGGTCAACCAAGATGTACCAAGATCTTAAAGCATTGTATTGGTGGCCTGGAATGAAGAAAGACATTGCTGAGTTTGTTACAAGATGTCTGACATGTCAACAAGTGAAAGAAGAACACCTAGAGAAAAAGGTTCATTAGTAATGTCACATAATCCAGCATGAAATTTAGTAACAGATTCATCATCTCTCATAGTTAAATTCTCAAACTCAGTAGTAAGAGATCTCAATCTAGACTTTTTGACATTTTTTGTTCCTTCATTTTTAGTCTGCAACTTATCTCAAGCATCCTTAGCTATTTCACAATCAGCTATAGCCTTCATTTGACTCACAGAAACTGCATTAAAGGTGGCATGAACTCCTTTAGAGTTCCAATTTGACTTTTCAATCTCAGCCGTAGTCCATTCTGATACGGGCTTTTGTTTGGTGTCCTCACCATCCTTTATGACATGAGGAGTCCAGCCGTCAACCACGACCATTCAAACACTCCCATCCATTGCTTTAAGAAAAGCTTTCATCCGAGCTTTCCAACGAGCATAGTTGGTTCCATCAAGCATGGGGGGTCTAGTAGTAGACCGACCTTCTTTTAAGCAGTCCATCAACACAAACACAACAACAAATAAATAAGGAAATGCAAAAAAAAAAAAAAAAAAACACAAGTAGCCCCTAAGGAACCAACCAACGCGATAACTAGAGTAGAAGCAAAAGAAAAACCAACAAAAAAATAAAGCAAGGACCAATACACAAGCTCTGGTACTAAATGAAAGTTGATTAACTACTGCTACTCATTTACCCACTTTGTTTAACATACAAAAATCAGATTTAGTATAAGTATAGGTGTAAATGAAATAAAAATGACATAATCATTTTTACATGGTTCAACCATGATTTCTCACAACATATTCCATGGGACCTTGTCTAAAGGTGAAGCAAATCCACTAAAAATAACCAGAGTTATTACAAAATACACAACAGTAAAAACAATTTAAAACTCCCTTTCAAATTGCTTTACAACACAAGTAAAACTCCATGTTTTTGTGAAAATCTTCAAGCAGCCAGCCTCCCGCTGGTTTTGTGATTTTCTGGACTCCCTCCAGCTATTGCTCAAGCTCCCCTTAAGACTAGCTTGAACTCTCTTCAAGCTTTGCAACAAAAATTACAAGAAGAATGGTAAAGAAACACCAAAAAACCATGGTCCAATGAAGCAATAAAATTTTCAGACATTTACAAAGAATGTTTCTTGAAGAAATCACTTTTTAGCTATTCAGAAAAGTAGGGTAAACACGGACAAAATGAATATATATACTAGGACATAAAATAAAAAAATTAACTCATCAAAACATGTGTTGAATTAGAAATGTGCTGCTAGACTTTCAATGTTATAACATGACACGAAATTCAATGCATGACAAAAAAAATGACACAAATAAATAATTATGGATAACATTATTAATTTTTTTATTGTATAATACAAATAATAACTATGTGGATTTCAAGTGAACTGATTTAATATGAAAATAACATGTCAATAAAAAGATTGTACTTGAGTCGTGTCGAAATAACATATATCTATACTATATATATATATGCAGAGATATGTGTTTTGAGTCATTCTTCTTTTTTGTTTTTTCTTTAATTTGTTTTTTCTGTTAAATAATATATATATAATATAAACAGATTATATTAATTGTATATGCACAATATATATTATATTGTATTAAATATACGAGGTCATTTTTGCGTGGATGCGGTAAGTCATTCTTCTTTTTTGTTTTTTTCTTAATTTGTTTTTTATGTTAAATAGTATATATATAATATAAACTGATTTATATTATGTTATTCGTAATTGTATATGCATAATATACATTATATTGTATTAAGTATACGGGGTTATTTTTCTTTTTTGTTTTTTTCTTAATTTATTTTTTATATTAACCAATATATATAATATACACTAATTATATAATGTTCATTCGTAGTTGTATATGCACAATATACAATATAGTATCTCTATATATAAATTTAATATGTATGATTATATTGTATTTAGTCCATTGCATTTATATAGTAATATAATAAAAGGCTATCATCATTTATTGAATATTAATACATACGAATGCAACGTGGTTTAATGCATGTGAAAGTTACACGTATTGATAGGCTTGTTGCTCGAGTCATGCTATGCTGGTGTGTTGATCACACATATACGGTCATCTTTCTTTTTATAAACAAAAAATAAATTATTAACTGTGAACTATTTATTTATATTATTATTTAATTTTTTCACGAATTCAAAACAAAAATATATTATTTTTATAAAGAGTAAAACGTAAGAAAAAAAATAACACTGGTATCACTCTCACTAGTATATATATATGCAGTGACACAATTAGAAATTTTCTTAGGAGGTTAATGGCATTTTAAAAAATTAGGAGGGTTTTTTTTTTATTATTTTTCTTAAAATTATATTTTTAGAAAGAATACTAAGAAAAAAAAATCCCCAAATTGCATGTGTGCTGTATAAATGATAGATTTATTAATATTTTATATATAATTGTTAATTTATTTTAAAAACGTTACATGTGACTATTAGATTTATTCAGGGCATAATTGTATTAAAATTGAATAATTGCGTCAAATCTGTCTTCATAAG
This sequence comes from Humulus lupulus, assembly GCF_963169125.1. Classification (NCBI taxonomy): domain Eukaryota; kingdom Viridiplantae; phylum Streptophyta; class Magnoliopsida; order Rosales; family Cannabaceae; genus Humulus; species Humulus lupulus. The sequence continues at coordinate 235,597,955 of NC_084797.1, forward strand.
ATACACAACATATTTATTACATATTAAACGTGTGGTGTCTTGTTAGTCCAACTCCAATGATAAAATGCATTTTCGTGTTGAACTTAAATCAAAATTGTGTAATTTTAATATTATATATTTTTTCCATTTTAACCATAACACTAAAATTTACATTAAAAAGTATTTTCTATATTATTTTATATTATATATAAAATAATATATATATATTTATTATTAAATACTAATATAAAAATAAAATAAAAATTAAGAATTTTTGTTTTTGCTGTTGTTACAGTACTCCACCATATTTGGTGGAGTGATATAGCTTGACAACATAATAGTGAGATAAATGCAGCTGAATTGGATTTGCTTTTGTGCATTTTTAGCACTATATTTGTTGTTTTGCAGTTTGGTTGGAACTGCCCTTCCAAATGCATTTGTTAGTGTTTATTAGAGCTATAACTGATTCTAGTTATGATTCAGTCAGTTAGTTAAATTCTGTCAAGTTGTCCAAATTGGTATTCTGTTATAACCAATTCTTTGTAACAAACTTTTCTTGTGAGAAGCTTCTTAAGCTGATCTTGTAATGTATATGTACTGTTTTATTCAATGAAATTACTGAACAACATCATTTTTCAAATCTCACTCTCTCTCTCTCTCAACTGGTATCACGAGCTAGGTCTTTTTTTTTTCTCCCAAACTTCTCTCCAGAGTTTCTTGATTCTCTTCCATGGCGTCCTCATCAAGGATCGATCCTCATGTGACTGACTCCGCCAATGTTCCTCCTCTACCACCTCCTGTTGCTCCGGTGAATCAAGCTCTAGCGAATCCTGCTCCGGTTCTTCCAGCTCCAGCGGTGGTGATTCCTGCTCACATCGTCGCTCTTAATCTCCGTCTCACTCGCACCAACTACACATACTGGCGTTCACAAGTTCTACCTACTGTTTGTGCTCACGATCTCGATGACTTTCTTACTGGTGAGCGTCTTAGGCCTCCAGCTACCATCGCTGATACAACTGATCCTACGTGTCTCGTTCCGAATCCAGAATTCAGCTCCTGGCTACATTTGGATCAGTTCTTGATGAGCTTGCTTCTCAACTCAATCTCCGAGAACATGCTCGGACTTGTCGCTCGCTGCACTTCTTCAACTCAGATCTGGCATGAACTTGCTTAGACCTTCTCCAACACTTCAAAGGCCAGGATTCTTGAGCTTCGTACAGATCTTCAAATGATGAAGAAAGGAGCAACTCCGGTAGATGAATATGTCCTTAAGATGCGTTGTATTGCTGATTCTTTAATGTCTGCAGGACACTTGATTAGTGATGAGGAACTCATTCTGTATATACTTGGAGGTCTTGGACCAAAGTTTGAGTCATTGGTGGTCAACCTTACTTCTCGGGAGAATGTGACTCTGCCTGAATTGCAATTCACAATTCAGACTCATGAGATGAGGCTTCAACAACAAAATGTCGTTGCAACTGTGGATCTGCAAAATCCATCAGCAAATCTTGCCACTTCCAACAATTCTGGAAGAGACAGCCGCAACAACAATAACCAAGGTTTCTGTGGTCGCGGTGGCCGTTACAACTTCGGTCGTGGTAATACAAACACCACTCGTCCAATTTGCCAAGTCTGTGGCAAACAAGGTCACATAGCCTTGAAGTGCTATCATCGCTTTGACTTGAGCTATCAAGGAGAGAACAACTCCTCTGGAACTGAAGCTGGATCTATTGAGTCTGCTCCTCAAGCCAATCTTGCTTCCCCAGCCACAGTAGCTGACACAAATTGGTACATGGACAGTGGAGCCTCTCACCATGTTGCTTCGAACACAACTTTTCTCAATGCTCATACAACATACAAAGGCAAGGAGAAGCTAGTTGTTGGTAATGGTTCTAAACTTCTCATTAAGGATATTGGTGATGCTCACATTATTGCCAGTAGATCTATGCATATTAAGAATGTTCTTCATGTTTCTGCCATAAAGAAAAATCTTATAAGCATTTCCAAACTAACTTGCGATAATAATGTTTCTATAGAATTTACATCTAACTATTGTTTTGTCAAGGACATTGTTACAAACCAGGTTCTACTTCAGGGAGTGCTTAAACATGGACTATATTAGTTGGTGTTACCTACTTCAAACACATCTTCCAATCCATAATCTTGTGCATCAATCTATCCCAGTGCATTTCTGACTTTTGTTCATTCTTCATCATCCACTATCAAATGTAATAAATCCATTTCTTCTATTGTTTGTACATCTTTCAGTTCAGTAGCCAATCTATGGCATCAAAGGCTTGGTCATCCAGCCTCAACTGTACTCTCAAAAGTCTTGAATAAAATGTCAATTTCTTGTAACAAATCTGAGATTAATTTCTGTGATGCTTGCCAATATGGGAAAAATCATCTTATGCATTTTTCAAGTTCACAAACAAAAACAAATGCTCCTTTACAAATGGTTCATGCAGACTTATGGGGTCCTTCACCTCATCCTTCTACTGAAGGCTATCGTTATTATATACTCTTTGTGGATGATTTTACAAAGTTTTCTTGAATATATCCTATGAAACTCAAATCTAAGGCCTACTCAATTTTTATTCAGTTTAGAACCTTAGTTGAAAACCAACTAGACTTACCTTTAAAAGGCCTACAAACTGATTGGGGTGGGGAGTTTCGAAAATTACAACCTCTATTACAACAATTAGGAATCATTTTTAGGCATCCCTGCCCTCATACACATCCACAACAGGGAAGAGTGGAAAGGAAACATATACATGTCACAGAAATGGGTTTTACCTTATTAGCTCAAGCCAAACTACCCTTAATTTTTTGGTGGGATGCCTTTGTCTCAGCTGTCTACTTAATCAATAGATTTCCCATTATTACTTGCCATTAAAAATCACCTTTTGAATGTCTCTATAAACTTGTCCCTGATTAAAAATTCCTAAAGATTTTTGGCTGTGCATGTTTCCCATATCTAAGGCCTTATAATACCAACAAGTTTGAGTTCAAAACTTCAAAGTGTATCTTTCTTGGATATAGTCCATTCAACAAAGGGTATCGATGTCTTCATCTTAGTGGTAGAATTTACATTGCCCAAAGTGTTAACTTCAATGAAAAATAATTTCCCTTCTCGGACCTATTCTCTAGCTCTCAATCACTCACCTCAGTTCAATTAAAAAACAATCTGACCTCACCTGCTTTTGTCATACCTTCCTCACCTCTTGGTTTCTTCCCAACACCAACCACCTCTTCGTTATCATTCTCTTAAACAATCTCCAACACGCCATCAAATTCACATCATGTTTCAACTTCAGACGAGGGTAACATTGCAGCTGATATTCCTCAAGCTCCTGAAGCTAAACATTCTTCGGAACATGTTCCAGACAACACAGAGGTTAGTGAAAATGCTACTGAAATTTTATTACCACTTACTAATGCTTTTCCTACTGCTGACACAACTCAAATGAGTGTTATTTCTTCAAATCCACCTCCATTACCATCACGGCATCCAATGCAAACCAGATCAAAATCTGGTATATATAAACCCAAAGTTTACATGGCTGCCACATCCTCTCAAATGCTATATGAAGAGCCTACTTTAGTTAAGCAAACACTTCAATTGCCTCAATGGAAAGCATCAATGGAAGAAGAATTTAAAGCACTCATGACAAATAATACTTGGATTTTAGTCCCTGCCAAAGACAATATGAATATAGTCAGTAGCAAATGGATCTTTCGCACCAAATACAAAGCAGATGGCTCTCTAGACAAGTTCAAAGCCAGACTTGTAGCAAAGGGTTTTCAACAAACACCTGGTCTAGACTTTACAGATATATTCAGCCCTGTTATAAAGGCTTCTACAATCCGAGTTGTCTTCTCTTTGGCTGTTCAGTATGGCTGGGACATTCAACAAATAGATGTGAAAAATGCATTTTTAAATGGTCACTTAAAAGAGCAAGTACATATGAAATAACTGTAACGCCCTGGGTAGCTAAGACCGTTACATTGTGTGTTTATAAAGTGCCAGAATTGCTAATCAAGTCATTGAATTTAAAACATGTTACTGAAACTATAAAGGAGCTAGGGTTAAAGCATTTTGGTCCCAAAAGCCACATTTTCATTAAGAAACATTTCCTGTTTACACGGGATCCCAAAAACATTAAGACTAAGGACCGTTTACAAAGAAATAAGGTGTAGATACAATATCAAGCCATATTAAGGCAAAACAGACAGTTAGGCAATCCCTGTCCTAATCCACTCCTTGACCATGGTGATCGAACAGCTGGTTATGTACATTCCACCCCGCGGCCCTCCATCACAGGGTTGGTCCAGCTTGCCTTTGCCTTTACCTGCACCACGTAGCACCCGTGAGCCAAGGCCCAGCAAGAAAACACAACAACAGAGTATAAACAATCAACAGACAAATCAATATCTCATATTGCATCACAAGTTCTCAACCATATAATCATTCAGTTTAATCAAGTATTCAACACATTAACATGTCATCTCATATCATATATCAGTTCACAAGTGATAACTAGGGCTAGCACCCTCAGGCCGCTCCCTCCGTTATCCCACTGACTCCGGCCCGCTTAAACCGAGCTCAGTGAATATTAAGTTGTCCTCGGCTACCAGTGGCCAAGCCGCGCCTTGTGCGCAAATATTGTGTACGACACTCTTAGGCCGCTTTTGCATGTCCCATGGCATAATACCATCATTGACACGATACAGATATCGAGAGCACTTAGTCCCATCATAAACATATAACCGGGTGCAGTTTTCTTACCTTTCGATACACTAGCTTTGATCCCTCGACTCCTTGAGCACGATCCCCCTCGAGTCCTAGTGCACACCTAAACACAACCATAGGCCAAAGTCATCATCAATCCTCAAGTCCAAAACCTAGCCTCGGGGCCAATCCCGAGCCCCCGGGAAGTCCTAGTTCCACCAAACATGGTGGTGGAATCAAACCCCAAACCCTTGGTCAAAAACCCTTGCAAACAACCCTAAAATCCCCTTCTGAAAATAGGGCAGCGCTACAACGCTCTTAGGAGGGCGCTACAACGCTACAAACAGAAGCGAAAATCCCCTCAGCATGCATGGCCTAGTGCTACAACGCCCAAAGGCTAGCGCTGTAGCGCTAGTCACAGACAGGCCAACTCCAAATTTCTCTTCCTGGGATTTCCTCGAACCAAACTCAACCAAAACTTCTCCAAACCTTTGCCAACCTCAAAAACAACCTTATAAACATACTCCACTCATCCCAAGCACCCCAAAGACTCAAAACCCAATCACATGCATCTCTAATCCCAAAATTCACCATAACTGTCCCTAAGCTCAGAAACTCAGCAAAACCAATCAAAACATCAGAGTTAGAGGCTTAGAATTTATACCTTTGATGGAACTTCGACCTCAAGTTGTCTCTAGACCTCCTTGGCTTGCTTTTCCTCAACCCTTGGCTCTAACTTCCCTAGAATTCCCCATCAACACAGCTTATATATCTTTGCTAAATACCAAAACCAGAACTGAAGGAACTTACAGAATTTTACCTCAAGTGTTGGTGAGTTCTTGCTAAACCTCTGCCAATTCCTCAAACCTAGCTTAGGATCCTTGATGCTCAGCCTAACCCAGCTCTCCTCTGAACTTTGCTCCAAAAATCTTCAAGAAACTGATGGAGGAAGCATAAACCGACCTTAGAAAACTCTCTCTGTTTTCTCCCTTCCTTTCTTTCAGACTTCTATTACTTTCTACATTTCCCACTAACATTAAGCCTCGGCATATCTATCCCTTGCAAGCCAAATGACCTTAATGCCCTCCCCTTTATTTCTAACCCTTTAATCCACTTAAGGGCATTTTAGTCATTTTACCCAATTCCCGCTAATTCCTCGAGTGTCTCTAATATTTCCCGCTTAATTCCCAATACCTAATTAGTCACCAATAATATTCCTCAATGTCAAGATAGACTCCAGTATACTCACTAAATTCCCATTTATACCCCTAGACTCACCCTGAGCCGGGTATAAATCCCCGCCATGACTTTTTCGCGACTTTGCTCACTAGGATCGTCTCGAGTCACAGATCACAGATATATCCACATAATAATGTGGTCTCGACAATTATCACATATATCAAAGAAGTTATGCCCCTAATGGCCAGAATTACGATTATGCCCTTCTAACCTAATCGGGGCCTACATGCATACTAATACACATAGTCATGCATCACAAATATTCAAATAGTCATATAACTTGATTTAAATCATAGTCATGCATCTTACTCATTAAAATCACACATAATTCCCATTATGCCCTCCAAGCACACTAATCAAGGCCCTTAAGCCTTATTAGCAAATTTGGGTCGTTACAATAACCAACTCGGTTTTTGACTCCAATTATCCGCATCATGTTTGCCTATTGCACAAAGCTATCTATGGCTTGAAACAAGCTCCTAGAGCATGGTTTGAAAAGTTAAAAAAGTGCTCCACTTCATTGGGGGTTTTAGTGTTCTACTTCAGACACATCACTTTTTTACACATCTACAAATGACTTTCCACTCATTGTTCTAGTCTATGTAGATGATATACTCATCACTGGAGCCAACAATACTTTGATTTCCAATATTATTTCAGACCTTCATGCTCAGTTTGCTCTTAGATCTCTAGGTTCTGTGCACTATTTTCTTGGCTTTGAGGCAATGAGAACTCCTGCTGGTCTTTATTTAACTCAGTCTAGATATGCATCTGAGCTACTCAGAAAAACAAGCTTGGATACATCAAAATAAATTCCTACACCCATGGTTCTTGGCAATAAACAATGCTTAAGTGACAGTCCCTTACTTGACAAGCCTGAAACCTATCAGATTGTAATTAGTGCTCTTCAGTACTTGGCTCTCACAAGGCCAGATTTATCCTTTGCAGTCAACAAGCTTAGTCAGTTTCTCAAAGCGCCAACAACCAATCACTGGAACGCTTGCAAAAGAGTTCTTCGATACTTCAAAAGGACACTTTGTTGACGCCGTTTTTTGTCAACAGATAAAAGAAGAGCACAAAAACAATGAATAACGATGGCCAAACGGTACAAACAAATCAAACACACGGTTTTTTACGTGGTTCAGCAGTTAAATCTGCCTAGTCCACGAGTCTCTGTTATTAATCTTAAGATTATCTCTGAAAAATTCTTTAGCCTGAATTCTCCAGAGTTTTCTCTCAAGGATCAGAATTTCGGTCCTTTACAATGGTGCATGGCTTCTCTATTTATAGAGAAGGATGCAGAATACTATCCCACATATTTTGGGTAGTTACTCTTTTGTGAATAAAATAAATGGCTTTAAATGCCTATAATCAGATAAAAAAGGAAACGTCCCTGAAGACCAGGAAACGCATAACTGATTAAATAATATCCCACGATTCTTGGGGATTTACATTAACAAATGAGGATTACATCTCATGTTTATAATACTTGTTGATATTCAAAGCGGTGATCGCGTATCTCTAAGGCTTTTGCCTTCCAAGTTTCCCATCATTGCCCGAGCCAGTGACATCTCCCGAGCTAACGTGGCTTTCAAGATAGTACGTCGAGCTCAAGACCCCTGCTCCGAAGTTGTTCCTAAAGAAGAGAGTGCTCTCAGAGCTCCCTTTCGAGCTCGAGATCATTTCGAGGTCACGATACTCGAGGTCGTGTATCGTACTCTGCAGGCTCGATTTACAATCCTAGAGCATACCCTAACCCTCACGAGACCATTTATTGCGAACTTGGCTTTCGAGGTCATATTTACTATAGCTCGAAATCTGGGTATAACATCTTGCCCCCTCAAAAGTATTTGTTCGAATCCTAAGAGAAGGAAACTTTTGAACTACTTTCTCTGAGAACCGTACCGTCACACCTTTGAAAATGGACACGCGTCAGCTGGGTATTGCTCACTTTAGGCACTTGAGTACCTTGGAAACATGCCCACGATCATCCATCTGACAACTTTTCGGCGCCTTCTTGTCATTGATCCCCATCCGTTCGATCTAGTGAGGATTTCATTCGACGCTCCCGATTAATTCCATTTTTCCACCTATATATACAAGACCCCCCCTCTTCATCTTCTTCTTCACGTTTGTTCATCATAAGCAAGAAAAGAAAAACAACCAGAAAACCAGACTCTCCTAAGAAGCTTCTGTCCTGCGCATGTTTTCTCGACCCAAGAAACAAAGAAATCCTAGACTGTTCGAGTCAGTGAGTTCTTTCTTGCAACCTCTTCTTCAGTCGACGATTTCTCTGCAATCACCATCACTGTGTAAGTATGCCATTTCTGTTGTTTTCTCTTTTTATACTGTTTTTGCTGTGTATGCTAGTTTACGCTCTTAGCACAATAAGATAGGGGGTTTCATTTCGATAGGCTTTCAAGTTTTCTAGACTTCTCCTGCTGGACTTCGCATCACTGTATCCAGTTTTAACGTTTGAGCAAAGTCTCAATTTTCTGGGTTTTGAAAATTTTAGGCCATGTTTCTTGCCTAATAAGTTTTCGGGTAAAAACCCTTGTCCTTGACAAATGCACGAAAACCGAGAATGCCCTTCCTGGCTAACCACCACCTTTCTTTCCCTTGAATTTTGGGATTTTCAAAAAATCTTCCACACTCCCTTTTCTCTCCCGAGGGACACACGCTCTGACTCTTTAGTAAGGGTCTTAACATTTAATTTCTTGTTCCTAAATCCCCGAGCTCACACACATCGAGCTCGTGATTCTTGCATGCATGGCCCTCACCATTTTTTCTTTCTCGTTAGATGTCACAGAATCTGAAAAGACGGTGGGGGTCATTGCGAGCCATCCCTTACGAGCCTAAATCTCCGAGCCCAGAATCACTGTTCGTCCGGAATCAGCGTCGGATACAAGAATACGAGCTTGCGCGCGAGCAAGAGGACACTCGAGCTCACTATCGCCGTCAGATAGACGAGGTCATTGAAAAGAAGAGAAGAGTTCTTCGGGAAGCCATCTATCCGGAGCCCAACCCAGGACCTAGGCCAATTCCCCTCGACCCTGCGTTAAAAGTCACGGTTGCATATCTTCCAGGGGAACTCCAATTTTCTTTAATGGCGGAACCTTCATCCTCGCAGCCTCGGAGGGAGATGTTCGAAGCCGAGCACTACCAGAGCTCGGTTACCACCACCGACCAAATAACTGACATTTTGGCCCTCCATGGCCTTAGTTCGTTGGACACCCTGAAGTGTCGAGCTCCAGCTAGTCATGAACGGAGCTGTTTTGCCCCTGGGGGCCGCGACGTCAGTGTGAAGTACTCAGCCTGGAGCCAGGAACATATGAGGGCAGGAGCTCTGCTGCCCTTGAAGTCCTTTTTCAGAGACTTCGCTGATTTCGTTGGGTTGGCTCCATTCCAACTCAACACCAATTCATACAGGGTGCTGTCTGCCCTGAGGTCCTTGTTCCATGAGCTGGGGTGGGAAGGACCTTCACCTCAAGAGATCTTATATCTCTTTTGTTTGAAAAGTAACCCCTCCCGAGCTCGGGGAGGAGATGGTTTTTATTATCTTTCGAGCTACCCCAAAGAGATGAAGATCTTTGAAGATCTTCCAAACCACCCTCCTGACTCCAAAAAGGCTTTTTTCTGGACAGACGGTTTGTCCCTGTCTCGACATCGATCGTTCAGGCGGATTCGTAAGTACTCTTGTTACTTTTATTATTATTATTTTGAGCTCGGAATTTTAGCCCTTAAGACCGTACTTAGCTGAAATGTGTTTCGCTTTTCAGCTAATTTTAAGCGTCCCTCCCCACCAAGGCAATGGGGGAGCACAGAGGGGCCTTGCTCCGACTTCCTTATGGCAGGAGGTCTCTTTCGTATCTTCTTCAAGAGGGCAAGCTCCGAGCCTGTGGGTTATTGGGAGAAGGCCAGTCAACCTCTGACTGGTCTAATAAAAAATACGAACGTTGGGAGGAGGTGCCCCTACCTACAGGCGCCCTTCCTCCGAGGAGAGAGAGAAGGCCAACACTCCCAGTTCGTCTGAGGAGTCCGCGGTCCGGAAATGAGGCCAACGATGAAGCCTCGAGCTCGGACTCAGATGAAGGTAAAGTCCTCCCTACCTCGAGGATGTGGTCCCCCACACTACTAGAACACAGGCCCAATAGGTTAGTCTCATGCCCACAGGATAGATACCACTTCTACATATGGAGTTGGGTAGACGACTGTGTCCATAGGTTCGATAGTGGGCTCGGGAAATATGATACCATGTACGCCACGGACGAGGTGTGGAATGGGATAGCGGTGCAGTACGGGACCAATGACTATAGGGACCTCTCGAGGTTATCCCATACTTATAGGGAAGGCACTCCCCCCGCCTCCTCTGAAGACGGGGGAATTTCATGGTCCCCAAGTTCGAGCTCGGGGGAGAGTTCCAGTTAGGTTTCCTTCATATCACTCTGTGTCTGATACCGAAATTACTTGCTGTAAATTTCTCTTTTACTGACTCAGTGTTGTGACTTGTGCAGGCAAGATGGACTCCGACCTCGACGCCCTTATCGACAATGCAGGCGCCAAGAGGAGCAAACGCCCCAGGGCAGGGTCGGTGAAGACCAGCCAGCCGGGGAAAGGCTCCAAGAGATCTAAGAAAACGCCTCCTCCTCCCCCGCCGGCTTCGAGCTCTGCTGCTACGCCGACTGGCCAGATCAGCGCCCCTACGATCTCACAGGCTGTCGTCCCTGCGGTGGCACCGGCTTCGCAGGGTGGTACCCCTGTCGTGGTCGAATCCCGACCTCCTGTGGCGGGTCAAACGTCTTCCGCTCAGCTCGCCAAGAGACCTTCTGCTTCTCGAGCTCAGAAGCTAACCATCTCCACCCATATGGACTCGTATGTGGTGGATAACGCTGCTGGACCTCATGGATCTACGCTGATTTCGGATGTCATGTCCCGGATCGGCCAGAGCTACGGCAGTTTCGAGGCTCCTCAGTGGCAGTGCCTAACTGGCACCCGAGAACGCACTGTCCTGTACGAGAAGAGTATCGAACACACTGTCGCGGTAAGTATCCTTCTTTATTCCTTTTGCTTACATTCATACTGTCCTGAGACTAATGGTGGTTTATTTCTTTTTTCAGGCTCTTGCCTTCACTGCCCAGCTCAATTACGAGCTGAACAACGAGATCCATTCGAGCAAGACTCATGCTCAAGAGGAGAGAGACCTCCACCTTAGAGCGAACGACGATCTGAAGGCAGCGAATACTAAGCTCGAGGCAGTGGTTAAGGAGCGTGAGGAAATGGCCAAGGAGCTCGGAAAGCTGAAAACTGAACTCGAGGAGCAGAAGAAAGATAACATCCAGCTTCGAGAGACCAATAAGAAGCTCGAGGAGGACAAGACCGCCACCTTCGACCTTATAGAGGATGTCAAAGCTCGCCTTACTGCCGAGTACAAAGAAAACAAGGAAACGGCGGTTGACTCAGCCATGTACCGGATGTGGGCTTATAACGAAGAGCTTGACACCAGCTTTTTGGGTCCCCACGAGGCGCCGTTTCTTGAGCGGTGGAATGCTCGGCTCGAGAAGGAAGAGGCTGAACGGCTTGAGAAGGAGAAGGCTGAGCAGCTCGAGAAGGAAAAGGCTGCTCCGGGCACTGTTTCGGAGGAAGCTCAGGAGGATAGTCATGCTATTCGTCCTGAGGGGTCCGGTGCCACTGATGCTGAGAAGGCCAAGGAGACTCCTCTTCTTTGAATCTGACCTCTGGGAGATCAGTTTTCGGGGCTGCGTCCCCTTATTTCTGTAATTATTTTAATTTATGTCCACGGGGCTGATACAATTCCCTTTACTATTCTTTTATATGCTTACATTTCTTGGCTCGAAATATTTTGCACATTTTTTCATTGATGAACCGGTTATGTTTATTTATTCATACAAACATAGTTTGGATTTTTAGGTTCGAAATTCGATGCATTCATGCATAGTTTATTCGAATTATCCGCTTCCGACCTCGTTACTTATCAAGGTCGGATATTACTTTTACCATGAACTCAAGAGCACTTATATGGTGTGTAATATGAATGATCTGGTTATATCTTTTTTTTTTGTTTAGTCACTTTTCCTCATCCTCGGTTCTTGCTCCGAGGTTAAGAGTTCGAAATTATTTTTCTTTAAGATATTCCAGCCTCGATCTCGACTTATCTCGAAATAGGTTTAGTTTCCTACTTATCATCGACTAATTTTTTGGCTGGTTTGTTCCAAACCTGTTGTGTTTGCACATCTGGTTAAATCTAAATGTTTTAGGTTCTTGATGGTCGGTTATATCCGATCTATCTAAGCTCGCGTATTTGGTCATGTCCAAATACTTTGTTTTTTATAATTCGGTTATGTCCGAACTATCTAAATCGCGTACTTGGTTACATCCAAATACTTTATATATATTTATTATTTTTTAAGCTTGTGGTATGTATACCAATGATGCCCCCTTAATATCCTATGAGTGTGACCATAGGTTATTAAATTAAGGGAGATTGCAAAAATAAAAATACATTACATGTGAAACAAAGCAGACCTTTTAGTTGATGACATTCAAAAACAAACAAACAAACAAACTAGTACAGATAGAAATTCATGGTTACAGGCAACACCTCCTACACTATTGATAATATGGTCTAAGGTGTTCGCCATTCCATGCTCGTGGTATCAGGCTCCCATCTAATCTTGCAAGTTTGTATACGCCAGGTCGGATGACTGATTCTATCTGGTATGGTCCTTCCCAGTTTGGCCCGAGCACTCCGGCTGCTGGATCTCGGGTTGCTAAGAATACGCGTCTCAAAATCAGGTCTCCCACTCCGAACTTTCGATCTTGGACCCTTTTATTGAAATATCTCGTGGTTCGTTGCTGGTAAGCAGCATTTCTCAGCTGAGCCTCTTCTCTTTTTTCTTCGATCAAGTCTAGGGTTTCTTCGAGCTGAGTATGATTGGAACTTTGACCATAAATCTGAGTTCGGATCGTCGGAATTTCGACCTCGATGGGCAACATCGCCTCGCAGCCGTACGCTAGAGAGAACGGAGTATGTCATGTTGAAGTCCGAGTTGTAGTCCTATATCCCCAAAGGACTTGAGGCAATTCCTCGGGCCATCGTCCCTTTGCCTCCTCCAACTTTTTCTTTAGAGAGCTCTTGAGAGTTTTGTTAACGGCTTCGACCTGACCATTTGCTTGAGGGTGAGCCACTGACGAAAAACTCTTTATTATACCGTTCTTGTTACAAAAGTTGGTGAATAAGTCGCAATCGAACTGGGTTCCGTTATCAGATACAATCTTTCTTGGTACTCCATATCGACATACGATGTTCTTTACCACGAAATCAAGGATCTTCTTCGAAGTTATGGTCGCCAATGGCTCAACCTCCGTCCATTTCGTGAAGTAATCAACGGCGACCACAGCATATTTAACTCCGCCTTTGCCAGTTGGGAGTGAGCCTATGAGGTCGATGCCCCATACCGCGAAAGGCCATGGGGATGTCAACATGGTCAGTTCGAAAGGTGGAGCTCGGGGTATCGTGGCGAATCTCTGGCATTTGTCGCACTTTTTCACGTACTCGAAGGAGTCCGTTTTAATAGTTGGCCAGAAATATCCTTGGCGTATAATCTTCTTGGATAGGCTATGTCCCCCGGTATGGTCTCCGCAGAACCCTTCATGAATTTCTTCAATGATCTTCTTAGCCTCGGGAGGAGTTACACATCTAAGCAACGGCATGGAGTACCCTCTTCTGTGTAACTTTCCGTCCAGAATGGTGTAACGAGGAAGTTGATACATCAACCTTCGAGCTTGATTTCGATCTTTTGGAAGAATTCCATTTTCGAGATAATCAACTATCGGACTCATCCAGGTCGGTTCTGTTTCAATCATACACACATCTTCCTCGTCTGGCTCAGTAATGCTGGGTGCTGATAGGTGTTCTATGGGTATAACATTCAGCTCTTCATTTTCGGCGGAAGTGGCGAGCCGAGCTAAGGCATCTGCATTTGAGTTTTGTTCTCGGGGAACCTGTTCGATTGCATAAAACTCGAAGTACTCCAATGCGGATTTTGCCTTCTCTAGATAAGCTGCCATTCTTGTGCCACGAGCCTGGTATTCTCCCAAGATTTGATTAACCACGAGCTGGAAGTCGCTGTAGCAATGTATAGCTTTGGCCTTGAGCTCTTTTGCTATTCGTAGTCCCGCAAGTAAAGCCTCGTACTCAGCTTCGTTATTAGATGCTTTAAAGCCAAATCTTAAAGCAGAGTGAAATTTGCTCCCTGCAGGAGTGATCAGAATAACTCCTGCCCCCGCTCCATTTTCATTTGACGAGCCGTCGACGTAAAGTTTCCACAGCTCGTGGGCCGTGGTTATTACCTCGTCGTCGGCTATACCAGTGCACTCCACTATGAAGTCTGCCAAGGCTTGTGCCTTAATGGTCATTCTTGGATGGTAAGTGATTTCGAACTGTCCGAGCTCAACAGCCCATTTAAGGAGCCGACCTGACGCCTCTGGTTTAGACAGGACTTGCCTAAGTGGTTGATCTGTCAGTACATGGATGGGATGTGCTTGAAAGTAGGGGCGGAGCTTGCGAGATGAATGGATTAGGCTGAGGACAAGCTTTTCCATCAATGGATATCTAGACTCTGCCCCCTGTAATCTTTTACTAATGTAATAGACGGGTTTCTGCACCCTCTCTTCCTCCCGAACGAGCACCGCGCTTATCGCGTGTTCGGTGGTTGAGAGGTACAGGAACAATACTTCTCCCGTCTCAGGTTTCGAGAGGATAGGTGGTTCGGCTAAGTGCTTTTTGAGCTCCTGAAAGGCTATCTCGCACTCCTCTGTCCATTCAAACTTCTTACTTCCTTTCAATAAGTTGAAGAATGGAAGGCCACGATCCGTTGATTTTGAGATGAATCTGCTCAGGGCAGCCATCCTCCCAGTCAAGCTTTGGACATCTTTATGCTTCCGAGGTGAAGGCATATCAATCAGGGCCTTTATTTTGTCGGGGTTAGCCTCGATCCCTCGAGAGTTGACAATAAAGCCTAGAAATTTTCCCGAAGACACCCCAAAAGTGCACTTCATAGGATTTAGCTTCATGTTGTATTTCCTGAGTACGCCAAAGAACTCTTCGAGATCGTCAACATGGTTCTTGTTAAGTTGAGACTTTACAAGCATGTCATCAACGTAAACTTCCATGTTGTTACCTATTTGCTTTGAAAACATCATGTTTACAAGCCGCTGGTACGTGGCTCCAGCATTCTTGAGTCCGAATGGCATGACATTGTAGCAATAGAGCCCTTTATCTGTGATGAAACTTGTATGCTCTTGGTCGGGGGCATGCATGGGAATCTGGCTATATCCAGAATAGGCATCCATGAACGACATCCCATGCCCCGCCGTGGCATCCACGAGCTGGTCAATTCTTGGCAGCGGAAAACAGTCTTTCGGGCAGGCCTTGTTGAGGTCCGAGTAGTCAATGCAGGTTCTCCACGTCCCATTGGGCTTCGGGACCAACACTGGATTGGCAGGGTAAAAATCGTCCCTGATGAAATTGTTTGCTTTCAACCTGTCAACTTCCTCCTTTAGTGCTTTCTTTCTATCCTCGTCCAGCTGTCTTCGCTTTTGTTGCTTCGGGGGAAAGCTTTTGTCTATATTCAATGCGTGGCTCGCAACATTTGGGCTTATCCCCACCATGTCTGAGTGTGACCATGCGAAGACATCCTGGTTTTTCTTGAGAAAGCAAATTAATTGCTATTTTGCCTCGCCTTGGAGGTGTTTTCCGACCTTTACCTTCTTCGAGGGTTCAGCTTCGTCGAGCTGAACTTCTTCGAGCTCTTCCAATGGTTCGAGGTCAACTTTCTCCTCAATCCTTGGATCGATTTCCTCGTCAATTTCTAAAACCGTCCCGTCCTTATTTTGTACGATAACGAGTGCTTGAGCGCTCGTTTGTTTCTTTCCCCTCAAAGAGATGCTGTAACACTCTCTCCCTGCCAATTGATCTCCCCTTAATGTTCCGACCCCGCTCGGAGTTGGGAACTTAAGGGCTAGATGCCTTACAGATGAAACTGCCCCCAGCCCGACCAGGGCGGGTTTCCCGAGCAGTACATTGTAGGCAGATGGTAACTCTACCACCACGAACTCCATCATCTTGGTCACCGAGACTGGATAGTCTCCCAAGGTCACAGGGAGTTCGATGGACCCCATACAGACGGTTCCTTCTCCAAAAAAGCCGTACAAAGTGGTTGCACAAGCCTTCAGGTCGCGAAGGGAGAGTCCCATTTTCTCTAGTGTTGCTTTATAAAGAATGTTAACTGAGCTCCCATTATCTATGAGAACTCGGCGCACTCTTTTGTTGGCAAGCTGCAGGGTGATGACTAGTGGATCATGATGAGGGAACTGGACATGGGAGGCATCTATCTCGGTGAAGGTTATAGGTTGAGTTTCTACTCTTTGGCTCTTTGGTGCCCTTGGTTCGGGTTCATAAGGAGACCCGTCCCCCGTCTTCAGCTCATTCACGTATCGCTTTTGAGCATTTCTACCTCCTCCCGCGAGATGAGGCCCTCCCGAGATGGTTATTACGTCCTCTCCATCAATCGGCGGGGGCCTATCTTCTTCCCGAGATCGGGAGTTATTATTCTGTGCCGCCGAAGGCGCGGCTATTCTCTGGCTTGCAGTAGTCTGTCCAGTATTCTGGTTTTTGACGTACTGCCGGAAATAGCCTCTCGAGATCAACCCTTCGATCTCGTCCTTCAGCTGTCGGCACTCATCAGTTGTGTGTCCGGTGTCTCTGTGGAACCGGCAATACTTACTAGAATCCCTCTTGGATTTTTGATTCCTCATTGGGTCCGGACGCCTGAAGGGGACCTGGTTTTCATTAGCCAGGTATATGTTTTCCCGAGACTCGTTGAGCTCGGTGTGCGCTTTATATACGGAGAAATACTTTTCTCCTTTCTTCTTCTTTCCTCCTTCAGCCTCGGGGCTATTTCCCTCGCTCTTCTTCCTCTTGGAGGGATTCTCCGAGGTAGGCTGTGGAGCTGCTGGGTCAGCCGAGGCTGAGGCGGAGTTAATGTTTATCGTTGTAGTTTCGGTCTGCGAGGTCGCCTTCAGCGTTGACCTCGCCTCCTCTACATTGACAAACCTCTGCGCCCGTCTGTTAAATTCGGTTATTGACCTCACCGGTTTCCCTTGCATGTCATCCCAAAGGGCACTTCCGGGTAAAACACCAGCTCGGATAGCCATCAGGTGCCCACTGTCATCCACATCTCGAGCTCGGGCGACCTCTAGATTAAATCTTGTCAGGTAGCTTTTCAGTGTTTCGCCCGGCTATTGTCTGACGTTAGTCAAAGTGGATGCCTCTGGTCTGACTCCCATCATAGCTCGGAACTGCTTCTTGAAGTCCCTAGACAACTGATCCCATGAAGTTATCGAGTGTCTCTTGTACTTCTCGAACCAACTCTTGGCAGGTCCGGCCAATGATGTTGGAAACAACATGCACCTGAGCTCGTAACCCACGTTACTAGCTCTCATAATAGTGTTGAATGTACTCAGGTGACTGCATGGGTCGGTTTTTCCCTCAAATGCTGGGACGTGAGGGATCCGGAACCCTTGAGGAAATTGCGTGTTAGAAATATTTGGAGCAAACGGCTCGAGCTCCTCGTCAGAGTCCTCATATCGACCGTTCCCTCGTTCATTTTTTAAAAGCCTAAAGGCTTTTTCGAGCTGATCAATCCTTTCTTGGATTGGATCCTTAGGTGGTGTCTGGAATTGACAACCATTGATCATGATTCCAGGCTCGCGTCTCCGTGAGGGATCTCTACGCCCATTTAGGTGATTCCTTAGGTCCGGATTTGTCTGATCTCCCTTCCCCCTGCTCTGATTCAGATGATTCCGCAGGTCAGGACGGGTCTTGCGGCTTCCAGTATTTTTACGACCTTGGTCGCGTTTACTGACGGACCTGGTCTCTCCGGACTCGTCACTGGTGAAACTCATTGATCGGTCGTTTCGAGATGGGTTCTTCCCATGTCGCCTTGTCTCCGCAGTGTGAGACCGGGATGTCTGACTTCTCTCAGATTGTGTGCCTCTCCGCTCCTGGAAAGTCTCCCTGTGTCCTTGTCTATCCCCCGTACGCCCTTGATCCTGATTCTGAACAGGTTGAGCGTTTCTGCGAGGAGGTGAAGGATATCTTATGGGAGATGGAGGGAACCGTATAGGCGATGGTGGCTGCCTCCCTTGCCTCGGCCTAGAGGGTCCGGAATTTGCCCGAGATGGGTCAGTCGCGTTCGGTGCGCTACCAGAAACCTGAGTCTGAGCCTCGGTAGGAGCTCGATTATTCTCAGTTCCTGCAGGCACTTCCGCAGGTGGATTAGGCGGGACCCGAGCTCGGGTATTCCTCTGGGGCCTAGGAGGAG
Organism: Humulus lupulus; assembly: GCF_963169125.1. Classification (NCBI taxonomy): domain Eukaryota; kingdom Viridiplantae; phylum Streptophyta; class Magnoliopsida; order Rosales; family Cannabaceae; genus Humulus; species Humulus lupulus. The sequence goes on from NC_084797.1 coordinate 235,616,309, forward strand.
CGGATGGCTCTGCTGGTGCCGGAGGTTGAGTCGGCCTCCTTTTGGCAGCATCTTTCCGTGGACGTCCACGGGGCCTCCGGGGAGGAACATGCACGTCCCTTGGAGGAGGGACTTGGTTTTCGCGCGGAGGCGGGGGCTGAGCCACCTGCGCCTCTGCGGCCATCCTAGTCAACTCCTCATTCCGTTTGTTGGCTTCTACCAGCAGCTGTTTCAATTGCCGATTTTCTAGTTCTACAATAGGAACATAACGCTCAGGATTGTAGTGCATGTCCTCATCCCTTGGTTGTGGAGGTGGTCCCCGGGAATCAGAGGACCCACTTCTTTCATCAGCATCCGGGTTCTCCATTGGTTGTTTTCCAGGACGCCTTGGGTAATTTTCTTCAGGAGTGTTCTGATTATTTTCAGCCATGAATCTCTCAGGGATGAATGCTTAAGGTTCTAAATGAAAGCACCAAACTGTTGACGCCGTTTTTCGTCAACAGATAAAAGAAGAGCACAAAAACAATGAATAACGATGGCCAAACGGTACAAACAAATCAAACACACGGGTTTTTACATGGTTCAGCAGTTAAATCTGCCTAGTCCACGAGTCTCTGTTATTAATCTTAAGATTATCTCTGAAAAATTCTTTAGCCTGAATTCTCCAGAGTTTTCTCTCAAGGATCAGAATTTCGGTCCTTTACAATGGTGCATGGCTTCTCTATTTATAGAGAAGGATGCAGAATACTATCCCACATATTTTGGGTAGTTACTCTTTTATGAATAAAATAAATGGCTTTAAATGCCTATAATCAGATAAAAAAGGAAACGTCCCTGAAGACCAGGAAACACATAACTGATTAAATAATATCCCACGATTCTTGGGGATTTACATTAACAAATGAGGATTACATCTCATGTTTATAATACTTGTTGATATTCAAAGCGTCGATCGCGTATCTCTAAGGCTTTTGCCTTCCAAGTTTCCCATCATTGCCCGAGCCAGTGACATCTCCCGAGCTAACGTGGCTTTCAAGATAGTACGTCGAGCTCAAGACCCCTGCTCCGAAGTTGTTCCTAAAGAAGAGAGTGCTCTCAGAGCTCCCTTTCGAGCTCGAGATCATTTTGAGGTCACAATACTCGAGGTCGTGTATCGTACTCTGCAGGCTCGATTTACAATCCTAGAGCATACCCTAACCCTCACGAGACCATTTATTGCGAACTCGGCTTTCGAGGTCATATTTACTATAGCTCGAAATCTGGGTATAACACACTTCATCTTGGCCTTCATTTTTAACCATCGAAAGTCTTGACCTTAGAAGCCTTTTCTGATGCAGATTGGGCATCAATTCTTGATGATAGAAAATCCACTACTGGTTCTTGTTTTTTCTTAGTGACAATCTCATTACCTGGGCTTCACGCAAATAGCAGGCTATATCAAGATCTAGTGTTGAGTCAGAGTATCGAGCTCTTGCTTCCACTGCAACTGAGATTATATGGCTACACTCTCTACTCAAAGTACTCGGCATTTAAGTTTCTACTTCAATTCCCATCCTTTGGTGTGATAATCAGGGTGCTCAAGCCTTGGCCTTAAATCCTGTTTTCCACTCTAAAACAAAGCATATCGAGTTAGATGTCCACTATGTTCGAACTCATATTCAGGAAAAGAAACTTGATGTTAGATACATTCCCTCTGAAGAACAGCCTGCAGATCTTTTTACCAAGCCTATTTCATCACCAAGATTTCAATTTTTATATAACAAGCTTCATTTGGAATACTCTAAATATAGCTTGAGGGGGACTATTAGAGCTATAACTGATTCTAGTTATGATTCATCCAGTTAGTTAAATTCTGTCAAGTTGGCCAAATTGGCATTCTGTTATAACCAATTCTTTTGTAACAAACTTTTCTTCTAAGAAGCTTCTTGAGCTGATCTTGTAATGTATATATATTGTTTTATTCAATGAAATTACTGAACAACAGCATTTTTCAAATCTCACTCTCTCTCTCTCTCAACTGTGTTATACATGAATTTAAATGTTTGATATATTTATTAATCGTGTCACATAAATACACCATAATAACACAAATGATGCCTTTAATACAAACATATATGCATGCCAACTACTAGAGGGGCAACTGCCGTGAAACTTTAATTGTTAACTTTTTTTCTTTTTTCTTTTTGTGATGTAGTCTTTTTTATATTAATTTTTAAGAAAATTTGTAGTGAAAATTAGTATGTAGGTTGCACTTAAGTTATTAAGTATTTTTTTTTACAGTAAAAATCAGTAAGTAGTATAATAAATTGTACTTAAGTTATTAAATAGTTTTTTTTTTTTACAAAAATCAATACGTAGTCTGACATATTGCACTTAAATTACTAAGTAGTTTTTTTGTTACAAAAACCACATTTTATACTAATTTTATCTTAAATTTAATTAATAAAAACTTAAAAATATATATTTCTAATATTGAAAATTATTTGAATTCTGTTTTAAAAATAAAAAATAATTAAAAAGTTAACATAAAAAAATTATTTGATTTTAATTAAACTAAATTTTAATTCAATTTTGTTGACGCCGCTTTTCGTCAACAGTGAAAGGAGAGCACGTAAACAATAACTGATAGTGGCCAATTAAAATATGACAATACAAACACACGATTTTTACGTGGTTCAACAGTTAAATCTGCCTAGTCCACGAGTCTCTGTTATTAAACTCAAGATTATCTCTGAAAATTCTTAAGCATGAATTCTTCAGAGTTTTCTCTCAAGGTTCATAATTTCGGTCCATTACAATGGTGCATGACCTCTCTATTTATAGAGAAGGATGCAGAATACTATCCCACATATTTTGGGTAGTTACTCTTTTTGTGTAAATAAAATAAATGGCTTTAAATGCTTATAATCAGATATAAAAGGAAATGTCCCCTGAAGACCAGGGGGCGTATAACTAATCGAATAATATCCCAAGATTTTATGGGATTTACAACAATTAATGCAGCATGCGTCTCTTATGGATATTCAAAGTCATTATCATATATCTCCAAGCCCTTAATCTCCCAGGTTTCTTATCAGCTTTCGAGCTAATGACATCTCTCGAGGTCACACGGCTTCGAGATCGTACGTACGTCAGGCTCGGACCCCTTGATCCGAGATTATTCCTGAAGATAGATGCGTCTCAGAAACTACCTTTCGAGATCGTAAATACTTCGAGGTCACCATACTCGAAGTCGTCTTAGTTTTGCAGGCTCGATATTTAAACCTGGAGCATGCTTCAAACTGTACGAGTTCATTCGCTGCGAATACAGCTTTCGAGGTCACATTCAACATGGCTCGAAAACTGGGTACAACATCTTGCCCCCTCAAAAGTATTTGTTCGAATCCTAAGAGAAGGAAACTTTTGAACTACTTTCCTCGGGAACCATACCGTCATACGCCTATTGAAAATGGACACGCGTCAGCCAGGTATTGCTCGTTTTTGGTACTTGAGTACCTTGCAAACATGCCCACAATCATCCGTCTGCCACCTTTTCGGCGCCATCTTGTCATTGATCCCCATCCGTTGGATCTAGCAAGGATTTCATTCGACGCCCCAGATTAATCCCCCTTGTTCCATCTATATATACGAGACCCCACTCTTCATCTTCTTTTTTATTTTCGTTCACCAGAAGCAAGAAAAGAAGAAAAAACGAAAACAGAGACCTTCCTATAAAGTTTTTATCCTGTGCATGTTTTCTCAGCCAAAGAAACAAAGAAACCCTGGTTTGTTCGAATCCGTGAGTTCTTACTTGCAACCTCTCCTTCAGTCAACGATCTCTCTGCAATCTCCATTATTGTGTAAGTGTGCAATCTTCGTTTTCCATTTTGTTAGTTTTTGTTCATGCTGTGCTTGCTGTGTCTGTGTATGTACTAGTTTACATCCTTAGCATAATACGATAGGAGATTTCTATCCGATAGGCTCTTGTGCTTTTTTAGGTTCTCAACACAGAATTTACATCACTGGTTCATACCCAGTTTTGATGTTTGAACAAGATTCCTGTTTTTTTTTTGGGTTTTAAAATTTTAAGAGACGTTTCTTGTACACCAAGATTTCGGGTAAAAAACATTGGCCTTGACAAATGCACGAAACCCAAGGCTGCTTTTTCTGGTTAACCGCCACTCTTTTTTCCCTTGATTTTCGGGATTTTAAAAAAAAAATATCCACTCTCCTTCCTTTCTTGTGGAACGCACGTCCTGACTCTTTAATAAGGGCCTTAATATGTAGCTTGTTTTGTTCCTAAACCCCGAGCTCGTAACTTCGAGCTCGCAACTCTTGCATGCATGGCCCTCACCATTTTTTCTTTCTCGCTAGATGTCACAGAATCTGGAAAGACGGTGGGGGTCGTTGCTGGAAATCCCTTATGAGTCAAAAACCCCGAGCCCAGAATCGCTGTTCGCCCGGAATCAACGTCGGATAAGAGAGTATGAGCTTGCGCGCGAGCAGGAGGATATTCGAGCTCATTACCACCGCCAGATAGACGAGGTCATAGAGGGGAAGAGGAGAGTTCTTCGGGAGGTCCTCTATCCGGAATCCAATTCAGGACCTAGGCCGATTCCCCTCGACCCTGCACTAAGGGTCACTGTCGCATACCATCCAGGAGAGCTCCAATTTTCACTAATGGGGGAACCTTCTTCCTCGCAGCCGAGGAGAGAAATGTTTGAAGCCGAGCACTATTGGAGCTCGATTACCACAACTAGTCAGATATCTGAAATCCTGGCTTTCCATGGCCTCAGCTTATCAGGCTCTTTAAAGTGTCGAGCTCCGGTCGACCATGAACGAAGTTGCTTCGCCCCTGGGGGCCGCGACGCCAAGGTGAAATACGCGGCATGGAGCCAGGAACACATGAGGGCGGGAGCACTGTTGCCCTTGAAGTCTTTTTTCAAAGACTTAACGGATTTCGTTGGGTTGGCTCCGTTCCAACTCAACACCAATTCTTACAGGGTGCTGTCTGCCCTGAGGTCCTTATACCACGAGATGGGGTGGAAAGGACCTTCGCCTCAAGAGATTTTGTATCTCTTTTGTCTGAAAAGTAACCCCTCCCGAGCTCGGGGAGGGGATGGCTTTTATTATCTCTCGAGCTATCCTAAGGAGAAGAAGGTCTTTGAAGATCTTCCCAATCATCCGCCTGATTTCAAAAGGGCCTTCTTCTGGACAGACGGTCTGTCCCCGTCTCGATACTACTCGTTCAGGCGGATTCGTAAGTATTCTCGTTATCTTTATTTTAGCTCTTAGATCAATACTTAGTATAAATATGTCTTGTCTTTCAGCCAATTTTCAGCGTCCCACTCCTGACGAGACAATGAAGGAGCATAGAGAGACCCTGCTCCAACTCCCCCATGGAAGGAGAGGGCCAGTCCACCTTTGACTGGTCCAATAAAAAATATGAACACTGGGAGCAGGTGCCCCTGCCCACAGGCGCCCTTCCTCCGAGGAGAGAAACGAGGCCGCCACTTCCAGTTCGCCCAAGGAGTCCGCTGTCAGGGAATGAGGCTAATGATGAAGCCTCAAGCTCAGATTCGGATGAAGGTAAAGCCCTCCCTACCTCGAGAATGTGGTCCCCCACCTTACTAAAACATAAGCCCAATAGGTTAGTCTCATGCCCACAGGATAGATACCACTTCTACATATGGAGTTGGGTAGATGACTGTGTCCATAGGTTTGATAGTGGGGTCGGGAAATACGACACCATGTATACCACGGACGAGGTGTGGAACGGGATAGCTGTTTAGTACGGGACCAACGATTATAGGGACCTTTCGAGGTTATCACCCACATATAGGGAAGGCACTCCCCCCGCCTCCTCTGAAGACAGGGGAATTTCATGGTCCCCAAGCTCGAGCTCGGGGGAGAGTTCCAGTTAGATTTCTTCTATCATCACTTTATGTGTCTATGATACTGAAACAACTTGTATGTTTCACTTTTACTGACTCACTCTGTGTTGTGACTTGTGCAAGCAAGATGGACTCCGACCTCGACAACCTCATCGAAAGTGCTGGCGCCAAGAGGAGCAAGCGCCCCAGAGCGGGGTCGCTGAAGATCGACCAGCCAGGCAAGGGCCCCAAGAGGTCCAAGAAAACACCTCCCCTTGCTCCGCCGGTTTCGAGCTCCATCGCTGCGGCGACTTCCCAAGCCGGCGCTTCCACAATGGCGCCGTCCTCGCAGGTCGTCACCTCTGCAGTGGCGCCGACTTCGCTGGTCGGTCCCTCCGTTATGGTTGAGTCCGAACCTCCTGTGGTGGTTCAGTTATCCTTAGGTCCGCCTTCTAGAAAGCCTCCTGCTTCTCGAGCTCAGAAGCTATCAATTTCCACCCACATGGATGCATATGTGGTCGACAATGCCGCTGGGTCCCATGGATCTACGCTGGTCTCGGATGTTTATTCCCGGATCGGCCAGAGCTTTGGCAGTCTCGAAGCTCCCCAATGGCAATGCTTGAACGATACCCAAGACTGCACTGTTCTCTATGAGAAGAGTATCGAGCTCGCTGCCGCGGTAAGTATCCTTCTATAGTCCTTCCTTTTTTATTATAATCACACTGACCTGGAGCTAATGATGGTTTCTTCCTTTGTCAGTATCTTGCCTTTACTGCCCAGCTCAACTATAAGTTGAACAACGAGATCCACTCAAGCAAGTCTCATGCTCAGGAGGCGAAGGATCTCCACCTCAAAGCAAGCGATGATCTGAAGGCGGCAAATGCAAAGCTTGAAGCAGGAGCCAAGGAACGTGAGGACATGGCCACCGAGCTTGGGAAGCTGAAAACTGAGCTCGAGGAGCATAAGAAGGAGATCACCCAGCTCCAGGAGACCAACAAGAAGCTTGAAGAGGAAAAGGCTGCCACCTTTGACATCATGGAGGATGAAAAAGCTCGTCTCCTTGCTGAGTACAAAGAGAAGAAGGATCAAGCGGTTGACTTGGCCATGTACCGAATGTGGGCCTACAATGAAGATCTGGACACTAGCTTCTTAGGTCCTCACGAGGTGACACTTCTTGACAGGTGGAATGCTCGGCTCGAAAAGGAAGAGGCTGATCAGCTCGAGAAGGAAAAGGTTGCTCGGGATACCGTTTCGGAGGGAGCCCAGGAGGATAGCCATGCTATTCGTTCTGAGCAATCCGGTGCTGCTGATGCTGAGAAGGCCAAGGAGACTCCTCTTCCTTAAATCTGATCTCGGGGAAACCATCTATTGGGGCTGTGTCCCCTTATTTTTGTAATTATTTTAATTTATGCCCTCGGGGCTGATACAATTTCTTTAAATATTACTTATATATGCTTTACATTTCTTGGCTCGAAATATTTTGCACATTTTTTATGGATGAACCATTTATGTTTATTTATTCATACAAACATATTGTGGATTTAGGTTCGAAGCTCAATGCATTCATGCACAGTTTGTTCAAATTATCCGCTTCCGACCTCGTTATTTTTCAAAGTCGGATATTACTTTAACCGTGAACCCAAAAGTACTTATATGGTATGTAATGTGAATGATTTGGTTATATCTTTTTTGCTTAGTCACTTTTCCTCATCCTCAGTTTTTGCTCCAAGGTTAAGAGTTCGAAACTATTTTTCTTTAAGATATTCCAGCCTCGATCTCGACTTATTTCGAAATAGGTTTAGGTTCCTACTTATCATCGATTAGTTTTTTGGCTGGTTTGTTCCAAACCTGTTAAGTTTGCACATCTGGTTAACTCCAAATGTTTTCGGTTTTTGATAATTCGGTTATGTCCGAACTATCTAAGCTCGCGTATCTGGTTACATCCAAATACTTTATATGTTTTTGATAATTCGGTTATGTCCGAACTATCTAAGCTTGCGTATTTGGTTATATCCAAATACTTTATATGTTTTTGATAATTCTGTTATGTCCGAACTATCTAAGTTCGCGTATCTGGTTACATCCAAATACTTTATATGTTTTTGATAATTCGGTTATGTCCGAACTATCTAAGCTCGCGTATTTGGTTATATCCAAATACTTTATATGTTTTTGTATATGTTATTTTATTTTTTAAGCTGATGGTATATGTACCAATGATGCCCCCCTTAATATCCTATGAGTGTGACCATAGGTTATTAAATTAAGAGAGATTGCAAAAATAAAAAGAAATAACATATTTGAACGAAATGGATCTTTTATTTGATGAAATTCAAAAACAGACGAGCTAATACAAATAGACATTCACGGTTACAGGGAACACTTTTCCTACACTACTGATAGTAAGGTCTAAGGTGTTCGCCATTCCATGCTCGCGGTACCATGCTCCCATCTAATCTCGCAAGTTTGTACACACCAGGTCGGATGACTGACTCTATCTGGTACGGTCCTTCCCAGTTCGGCTCGAGCACTCCAGCTGCCGGATCTCGAGTTGCCAAGAATACGCGTCTCAACACCAGATCTCCCATTCCGAACTTTTGATCTCGAACCCTCTTGTTGAAATATCTGGTAGTTCGTTGCTGGTAGGCGGCATTTCTCAGCTGAGCCTCTTCTTTTTTTTCTTCAATCAAGTCTAAGGTTTCCTCAAGCTGAGTATGGTTTGAACTTTGGTCGTAAATCTGAGTTCGGATCGTTGGGATTTCAACTTCTATGGGCAACATTGCCTCGCAGCCATATGCTAGAGAGAACGGGGTATGTCCTGTTGAGGTTCGAGCTGTGGTCCTGTATCCCCAAAGGACTTGGGGCAATTCTTCGGGCCACCGTCCCTTTGCTTCCTCCAACTTTTTCTTTAGAGAACTCTTGAGAGTTTTGTTCACAGCTTCGACCTGGCCATTCTCTTGAGGGTGAGCCACTGATGAAAAACTCTTTATTATGCCGTTCTTTTCACAAAAGTTGGTGAACAAGTCGCAATCGAACTGGGTTCCGTTGTCGGATACGATCTTCCTCGGCACTCCTTATCGGCACACAATGCTCTTTACTACGAAATCAAGGATCTTCGTTGAGGTTATAGTTGCCAATGGTTCAGCCTTCGTCCATTTTGTGAAGTAATCCACGGCAACTACAGCATATTTCACTCCGCCTTTGCCAGTCGGGAGAGAGCCTACGAGGTCGATGCCCCATACCGCAAAAGGCCATGGGGATGTCAACATGGTCAGCTCGGATGGTGGGGCTCGGGGTATCGTGGCGAATCTCTGGCATTTGTCGCATTTCTTCACATACTTGAAAGAATCTGTTTTAATGGTTGGCCATAAATATCCCTGGCGTATGATCTTCTTGGACAAGCTATGCCCCCCGGTGTGATCTCCGCAGAACCCTTCATGAATTTCTTCAATGATTTTCTTAGCTTCGGGAGGGGTTACGCACCTGAGTAATGGCATGGAATATCCCCTGCGGTATAGCCTTCCATCCAAAATTGTGTAACGGGGAAGTTGATACATCAACTTTCGAGCTTGGTTCCGATCTTTTGGAAGAACTCCGTTTTCGAGATAATCAACTATTGAGGTCATCCAAGTCGGCTCTGTTTCGATCATACACACATCTTCCTCTTCTGGGTCGTTAATGCTAGGTGTTGATAGGTGTTCTATGGGTACAACATTCAGCTCTTCGTTTTCGGCGGACGTGGCGAGTCGAGCTAAGGCATCTGCATTCGAGTTCTGCTCGCGGGGAACCTGTTCGATTGTATAGAATTCCAAACACTCTAACGCGGATTTTGCCTTCTCCAAATAAGCTGCCATTCTCGTGCCGCGAGCCTGGTATTCACCCAAGATTTGATTAACCACTAGCTGGGAGTCACTGTAGCAATGTATAGCTTTAGCTTTGAGCTCCTTAGCTATACGAAGTCCTGCGAGTAAAGCCTCGTATTCAGCCTCATTATTCGACACTTTGAACCCAAATCTTAGGGCAGAATGAAATCTGCTTCCCACGGGGGTAACTAAAATGACCCCTGCCCCCGCTCCATTTTCATTTGATGAGCCGTCGACGTAAAGTTTCCACAGCTCGTGGGCCGTGGTTATTACCTCATCGTCGGCTATACCAGTACATTCCACTATAAAGTCCGCCAATGCCTGTGCCTTAATGGTCGTTCTCGGGTGGTAGGTGATCTCGAACTGACCGAGCTCAACATCCCATTTAAGAAGCCGACCTGAAGCTTCTGGTTTAGACAGGACTTGCCTAAGTGGTTGATCAGTCAGCACATGGATGGGATGTGCCTGAAAGTAGGGGCGGAGCTTACGGGATGAATGAATTAGACTGAGCGCAAGTTTCTCCATCAATGGGTATCTTGACTCTGCCCCCAGTAATCTTTTACTGATGTAGTAAACGGGTCTTTGCACCATCTCTTCTTCTCGAACGAGCACTGCGCTTATCGCGTGTTCGGTGGTTGAAAGGTATAGGTACAATACTTCTCCCGTTTCAGGTTTTGACAGGATGGGTGGTTCCGCTAGGTGCTTTTTGAGCTCTTGAAAGGCCAGCTCGCATTCCTCTGTCCATTCAAACTTCTTACCTCCTCTCAGTAAGTTGAAAAATGGAAGACCACGATCAGTAGACTTCGAGATGAATCTGCTTAGGGCCGCCATCCTGCCAGTCAGACTTTGGACATCTTTGTGCCTTCGAGGTGAGGGCATGTCAATCAGGGCCTTGATCTTGTCGGGGTTAGCCTCGATTCCACGAGAGTTCACAATAAAGCCCAGGAATTTTCCTGAAGATACCCCAAAAGTGCACTTCTGAGGATTTAGCTTCATGTTATACTTCCTGAGCACGCCGAAGCACTCTTCGAGGTCATCAACATGGTTCTTGTTGAGTTGAGACTTTACAAGCATGTCATCAACATAAACCTCCATATTGTTCCCTATTTGTTCTGAAAACATCATGTTTACGAGCCGCTGGTATGTGGCTCCAGCATTCTTGAGCCCGAATGGCATGACATTATAGCAGTATAGCCCTTTATCCGTGATGAAGCTCGTATGTTCTTGGTCGGGGGCATGCATGGGAATCTGGTTATATCCAGAATAAGCATCCATGAACGACATCAGGCCATGCCCCGCCGTGGCATCTACGAGCTGGTCGATCCTTGGTAACGGAAAACAGTCTTTTGGGCAAGCTTTGTTGAGATCTGAGTAGTCAATACAGGTTCTCCACGTCCCATTGGGCTTTGGGACCAACACTGGAGTGGCTACCCAGTCAGGGTAAAAGGCATCCCTAATGAATCGGTTTGCCTTTAACCTGTCAACCTCCTCCTTTAACGCCTTCTTTCTGTCTTCGTCCAGCTGTCTTCGCTTTTGTTGCTTTGGAGGAAAGCTTTTGCCTATGTTTAGTGCATGGCTTGCTACATTCGGGCTTATCCCCACCATGTCTGAGTGCGACCACGCGAAGACATCCTGGTTTTTCTTCAAAAAAACAGATTAATTGCTATTTTGCCTCGTCTTGGAGGTGTTTTCCGACCTTCACCTTCTTCGAGGGATCAGTTTCCTCGAGCTGAATTTCTTCGAGCTCCTCTAAAGGTTCGAGGTCAACTTTCTCCTCAATCCTCGAATCAATATCCTCGTCAATTTCTAAAACCGTTCCGTCTTTGTTTTGTATGATAACGAGTGCTTGAGCGTCCGTTTGTTTCTTTCCCCTCAAGGAGATGCTATAGCATTCCCTCCCTGCCAATTGGTCTCCTTTTAATGTCCCGACTCCGCTAGGGGTCGGGAACTTAAGGGCCAGATGCCTTACTGATGAAACTGCCCCCAGCCCGACCAGGGCGGGTCTCCCGAGCAGCACATTGTAGGCAGATGGTAGGTCTACTACCACGAACTCCATTATCTTGGTCACCGAGACTGGATAGTCTCCCAAGGTCATGGGGAGCTCAATGGATCCCATACAGGCAGTTTCTTCTCCTGAAAAGCCGTACAAAGTAGTTGCACATGCTTTCAGGTCGCGAAGGGAGAGTCCCATCTTCTCGAGGGTTGCTTTATAAAGGATGTTGACTGAGCTCCCATTATCTATGAGAACTCGGTGGACCCTTTTATTGGCCAGCTGAAGAGTAATGCCCAGCGGATCATGATGAGGGAACTGAACATGGGAGGCGTCTTCCTCGGTGAAGGTTATCGGTTGTGTTTCAATCCTCTGGCTTTTTGGTGCCCTAGGCTCGAGTTCATAAGGAGACCCGTCCCCTGTCTTTAACTCGTTGACATATCTCTTTTGGGCATTCCTGCCTCCTTCTGCGAGATGAGGCCCTCCCGAGATGGTTATTACATCTTCTCCATCAATCGGCGGGGGCCTGTCTTCTTCCCGAGCTTGGGAGTTGTTGTTTTGTGTCGTCGGAGGCGCGGCTACTCTCTGGCCCGCGGCCGTCTGTCCAGTACTCTGGTTTTTGACATACTGCCGGAAGTAACCTCTCGAGATCAACCCTTCGATTTCGTCCTTCAATTGCCGACATTCATCAGTTGTATGCCCGGTGTCTCTATGGAACCGGCAATACTTACTGGAATCCCTCTTGGATTTTTGATTTCTCATTGGGTCCAGACGACTAAAGGGGACCTGGTTTTCATTAGCCAGGTATATGTTCTCCCAAGACTCATTGAGCTCGGTGTATACTCTATACACGGAGAAATACCTCTCCCCTTTCTTTTTCTTTCCTCCCTCAGCTTCGGGGTTACTTCCTTCGTTCTTTTTCCTCTTGGAGGGGTTCTCCGAGGTTGAGGCAGAGTTGATGTTTATCGTTGTAATTTCGGACTGGGAGGTCGCTTTGAGCGTCGACCTCGCTTCCTCTACATTGACAAACCTCTGCGCTCGTCTATTAAACTCGGTTATTGACCTTACCGGTTTCCCTTGCATGTCGTCCCAAAGGGCACTTCCCGGTAATACACCAGCTCGGATAGCCATTAGGTGTCCACTGTCATCCACGTCCCGAGCTCGGGCTACTTCTAGATTAAACCTTATTAGGTAACTTTTTAATGTTTCGCCCGGTTGTTGTCGGACGTTAGTTAAGGTGGATGCCTCTGGTCTGACCCCCATCATCGCTCTGAACTGCTTCTTAAAGTCTTTAGACAACTGTTCCCATGAGGTTATTGAGTGTCTCTTCTATTTTTCGACAACTGATCTATTTTTCGAACCAACTTTTGGCAGGTCTTGCCAATGATGTTGGAAGCAACATACACCTGAGCTCGTAACCCACGTTACTGGCTCTCATGATAGTGTTGAACGTGCTCAGGTGACTACACGGGTCGGTTTTTCCTTCAAACGTTGGGACGTGAGGAATCCGAAACCCCTGAGGAAATTGAGTGTTGGAAATATGGGGAGCAAACGGCTCGAGCTCCTCATCAGAGTCCTCATATCGACCATTTCCTCGTTCATTCTTTAAAAGCCTAAAGGCACTTTCGAGCTGATCGATTCTTTCTTGGACTGGGTCAGTAGGAGGTGCTGTTTGGAATTGATTGTCATTGATCGTGATTCCAGGTTCGCGTCTCCGCAAGGGATCTCTACGCCTATTCAAGCGATCCCTTAGGTCCGGATTTGTTTGATCTCCATTACCCCGACTCTGGTTCAGGTGATTCCGCAGGTCGGGACGAGTCTTGCGGCTTCCAGTATTATTACGACCTCGGTCATGTTTACTGACGGACCTGGTCTCTCCGGACTCATCACTGGTGAAACTCATTGCTCGGTTATTTCGCGATGGGTTCTTCCTATGTCGCCTCGTCTCCGCCGTGCGAGACCGAGACGTTTGACTTTTCTCAGATGGAGCACCTCTCCGCTCCTGGAAAGTCTCCCTGTTTCCTTGTCTTTCCCCCGCACGCCCTTCATCCTGATCTCGAACTGGTTGAGCGTTCCTGCGGGGTGGCGAAGGATATCTTATGGGTGACGGAGGGAACCGTATAGGCGACGGTGGCTGCCACCCTTGTCGCGGCCTAGAGGGTCTAGAATTTGCCCGAGATGGGTCAGTTGCATTCGGTGCGCTCCCAGGTACCTGAGTCCGAGCCTCTGCAGGGTTTCGGTTATTCTCAGCTCCTGCAGGCACTTCCACAAGCGGGTTAGCCGGGGCCCGAGCTCGAGTACTCCTCTGGGGCCTAGGTGGAGCGGATGGCTCTGCTGGTGCCGGAGGTTGAGTCAGCCTCCTTGTGGCAGCATCCTTTCGTGGACGCCCGCGGGGCCTCCGGGGAGGAACATGCATGTCCCTTGGAGGAGGGACTTGGTTTTCGCGCGGAGGTGGGGGCTGAGCCACCTGCGCCTCTACGGCTATCCTTGTCAACTCCTCATTCCGTTTGTTGGTCTCTGCCAACAGCTGTTTCAGTTGCCGGTTTTCAATTTCCACAATAGGAACGTACCGCTCCGGATTGTAGTACATATCCTCATCCCTTGGTGGAGGGGGTGGTCTCCGGGAATCAGAAGACCCACTTCTCTCCTCAACATCCGAGTTCTCCATTGGTTGTTTTCCAGGACGTCTTGGGTAATTTTCTTCAGGTGTGTTTTGATTGTTTGTGGCCATGACTTTTTCAGGGATGAATGCTTGAGTCTCTCAATGAAAGCACCAAACTGTTGACGCCGCTTTTCGTCAACAGTGAAAGGAGAACACGTAAACAATAACTGATAATGGCCAATTAAAATATGACAATACAAACACACGATTTTTACGTGGTTCAGCAGTTAAATCTGCCTAGTCCACGAGTCTCTGTTATTAAACTCAAGATTATCTCTGAAAATTCTTAAGCATGAATTCTTCAGAGTTTTCTCTCAAGGTTTAGAATTTCGGTCCATTACAATGGTGCATGACCTCTCTATTTATAGAGAAGGATGCAGAATACTATCCCACATATTTTGGGTAGTTACTCTTTTTGTGTAAATAAAATAAATGGCTTTAAATGCCTATAATCAGATATAAAAGGAAACATCCCCTGAAGACCAGAGGGCGTATAACTAATCGAATAATATCCCAAGATTTTATGGGATTTACAACAATTAATGCAGCATGCGTCTCTTGTGGATAACACTTGTGGATATTCAAAGTCATTATCATATATCTCTAAGCCCTTAATCTCCCAGGTTTCTTATCAGCTTTCGAGCTAATGACATCTCCCGAGGTCACACGGCTTCGAGATCGTACGTACGTCAGGCTCGGACCCCCTGATCCGAGGTCATTCCTGAAGATAGATGCGTCTCGGAAACTACCTTTCGAGATCGTAAATACTTCGAGGTCACCATACTCGAAGTCGTCTCAGTTTTGCAGGCTCGATATTTAAATCTGGAGCATGCTTCAAACTATACGAGTTCATTCGGTGCGAATACAGCTTTCGAGGTCACGTTCAACATGGCTCGAAAACTGGGTACAACAAATTTAAGTTGTATAGTCTTTTCATGTTAGAATTTTAAATTATTTTATATTTTTTAACAGATTATAAATAATTTTTCAAACTTAGAAATTGTTTTTTAGATTTTTATTAATTAACTAAAATCAAGACAAAATTGGTGTAAAATATAACTTTTGCAACAAAAAAACTACTTTGTGAGTTAAGTATAACATTTCAAACTACTCATTGACTTATGCCGCAAAAAAAAAAAAAAAAAAAACTACTTAGTGATTTAAGTGTAATTTTTTAGACTGCTTACTAATTTTGACCACAAAAAACTACTTAATGATTTATGTGCAACTTTTTAGACTATTTATTGATTTTCACCACAAATTTCCCTAATTTTTATAATTATGTGTTGACTATTTTTTAAAAGTATTTTTTATATTTTGGCCTTTATTTATACATTTATTGTATTACTAGATGCAAATAACGTGCAATACACGTTTTCTTAATTTTATTTATAGAATTTATTAATTATTTTTATTAAATTTATTAATAATGTCATATAAATTTCAAATAAATATCCTATTTTAATTAAACAATTTATTTATTTTTGTTGAAGTTTATGTTTGTTCTAGCTTTTGAATTTGGGAGTGACAACAAGAGATTATATATTATATATTTAATGTAATATTAAATATTATACGAAGATTTTAAATTTAGTTTCTTGCTAGTTTTTTTAAAAAGTTAATTTTTTGCTAAATGACAGTAGATTATATTATATGCTTAATATGATATTATTCTAATAAGTGAGCTTAAGTTTAATTAAATTTTATTTAAGTTATAAAATGTATAATTTTTAAATAATTATCATTGTAAAATATCTTTAAAATATCATATTTTAATTTGTTTATTTATTTATTATTTTTAAATAATTATCATTGTAAAATATCTCAAAAATATAATATTTTAATTTGTTTAATTATTTATTATTTTCAAATAATTATCATTGTAAAATATCTCAAAAATATCATATTTTAATTTTTTTAATTATATATTTTATTTTATTTAGGTTTAATTGATATTTACAAACCACTGTTAAATATAATAATATTCAGTTAAAGTTAACATTAAAATATAAAAATAGTTAAAACCAAGAATTACAGTTATCTACACACTTTCTATAGATATTTTTAAATATTTTTTGTTATAATTACATATATTTTGTATGATTAATATATTATTTAATTTTTGCTTTTGTTACAAAATTTTTATAATATTGATTAAAATGAGAGGGACACATAACCCTTCCCGGCCTTATGTGCCTCCGCTATTGGTATTGGTTTGTTCATTTGTTCCATTAAATAAATTTTTAAGTCTCTCATATCTACATTGAGGATAATTGTGTTGAGGAGGCTCTTGCTTCTCATGCTTATTTTCATATTTCATTTCTTACCAATATATGGACATTGAGATTTTTTTAGTACATGATTATTTGGTGATGCTTGTTAATTAAGTCCAATTTTATTTAAAAGTTTTTGTTGACCTTGAGATAAAAAAGAAAAAAAAAGCATGTTTTTTGATGGAAGGTGATCAATGTAGTTCTTTTGAATAAAAAATTATATCTTCTTTCCCTAGATTCTTCCAATCAAATTGTCCCTTTTTTTAAGTGGAAAATTTCAATTGATTCTATCTTTTACTTTTACCATAACAAAGAGAATATTAAGAACACTACCAAACCCCATTATGGAAGTATACTATTTTTTTTAAGTGTAAAGGAGGTCAATCCCAATGTCTCTGGCTGAGATTATAACCAGCCTTTTCTTGCTGATGATTTGCTATATTTAAACCAAACTAATCCAATTCACATTATTTTATAAATAACTCATTTTTTAAGTTTTTCTTCATTTATTATTTTTATGGTTTAAAAAATAATTTATTTCAAAAATATAATTTTGAAGTTTTTTTATTTGAAAAATACAATTATTAATATATACTGATTTCATTGTGACAAAAAAAAATATATATATATATATATACCAAAATGATCAAAATAAAAAAATTATAAAAAATATATTTTTTCTTAATAAAAAATCGTATATGGGATGTAAATTTTTCATTCTAATAACCCCCAATAAAAGGAAAAAAAAATGCAGCAGAAGAACTCGATTATAACATTTAGTGCTCAATCGTAGGTCTATTAAGAAGTAGAACTAAATTCAGACTTTTCTTAAGACAATGATAATATTTTGAAGCAAAGAGAGTAAAGGATTATTTCATCATGTGGCAAAACTTACAAGAGACTAGGCATACATAGGAGGACATTAAGCAAGGAAAATACAAACATTGTATACAAGATACTACAGTTTAAGATAGGAGAGGAGGAGAAGGATTGGAGGCTAAAATCTTAAGGGGTTGATTGAAGCTTTCTTGGTTTAATTTTTTTTTAACTCCTGATAAGTAGTAAGCCAATAGCTGTTACTATGAGAGTGGAGGGCAAGCCAAACTTGAGATGAGTCCAGAAGGAGAGAGTGTAGCCTATTGGCTTAGCCCGGCGAGCCTGCTCGCATACAATCAAGTTTGCAGCTGAACCCAACAGTGAGAGGTTCCCAGCTACTGTGCTAACCCAAGCCAATATGAGCCATGCCCTTTTCTCTTGACTTGGAGATATTGCTGCTGCTGATGCTGCCACTCTTCCTCCAAGTAGGAGAACTGAAAACCAATATGAAAACATGTCTAAGAAACTTGAGGAAATTTCACTTGAAAATGGCTAAAAAACAATCATTAGTATTAGTCTTACTTACCAGTAGGTACATTTGAAGCAACATTTGAGAGTATAAGTATGACAATGGATAGAACTGCAATCCCACCAGCATGATCAATCCGCGCATGAGGCTCCATTATAGTCCATAGAGTGCTGGGAATTCCTGTTCTGTTAAAGCCATCCACTGTGATGAACATTCCACAGAAGAAAACAAGGAGAGAGTAGGAAACCTTCACATGTCAAAAGGAAATAAAACATGTTAGAGGGTTACTTGTATATGAAGTAAAAGAGATATATGACTTTCTAAATACTTTGGTTGCTTGACTTACCTTGTCTAAGCATGGTCCAGCATCCTTGAAATCAAGGACCATAAGAACAAGTGCTGCTGTAAGTACAGTCCATGACATGTTTAGCCCCATAAGCAATGCAACAACCATTCCAAGAGTGACAAGGTAAAGACAAGCTTTCCATGATTTTCTCCTCCATTTCTTGATCAAAGTTTCTTTTCTTTCAGCAGGCTCAATTGGGATTCCATTTTCGATACAGTTAGCCATTTCTTGAAGTCCATGTTCTCCCTCCAAAGCAATCTTTTCCTCCAACTTTCTTGCAAAAGAATCAACTGCAGCCTCCTCTCTAGTACCGCCACTTAAGTTCCTCCCAGACTCAACATCACCACCACATGGAGACCTGCGAATATTTCCTTCGGCGGAGGTTGCATATAAGCTCACTTGGTTTGGTGAGCTTCTGTGATCAATGAACTCCGAAGTGGGATTGTTCTCAAAAGATGGCCTATGTGACATGTGAACTGGTGAGAACTGGTGTGAGGCTGCATCATCTGGACACTTCACCTCCTCCAAAGCTGTTTCTTCATCTTTCTTCATGTACAATATCTTCCAATACATGCCTAAAAGAATCAAAGCATTAACAACAATCCCAACAAGCATTGCAGGGAGAATTCCCAGTATGAAGTCCCCAAAAGATATGCCACTTTGAATGGCAATAATCAAATTCTGGGGATTTCCAATTGGAGTGGCAGAGGATCCAACATTAGCACTTGAGGCTAATGCCAGCAACAAAGGGTGGGGTGGTATGTTGTTTTCCCTGGCAACTTTCAAGATAAACTCAGTTAGAAGAACACAACAAGTGTCATTAGTGAAGAGTGCGCTTGTTACTGCAGTGAAAATGCAGATTCTGCATAGCAAGTCCTTGGCGCCGTGGCTCTTCCACGAAAACAGTATGCCTAAGTATTTGAAAGCATTGGCTCTTTCTAGATAGATACTCACCACCATAGTCCCAAAAAGAAGGCCGAGAACTGAGAGGTCAATGGCTGCATATGCTTGTGATGGTGTTATGACTCTGAAGATGATCATCAGCATGCCCCCGAGTAGAGAGCCTGCGGTTCTTCCAATTGGCAGAAATGGAACCGCTGGAAACACCGCTAGAATCCAGAAGAGCCCAAAAGCAAGTGAGCCAAGAACAACTTTTTCAGGTGAAGCCAAGGTCATTTTGTCTCAGCTATTGTTGTTGTTGTTGTTGTTGTTATTGATCAATCTTTTTGCTCAGGAGTCTTTAACTAACACCTGTTTATTAGAAGCAAATACATGCAGCTTATTCAGGAGAAAAATATGCTGCAGATTCTGAACCTAAAAATATCTATTTCACAAGCTGATCTAATACATCACTGGAAAAAGAATATATACAAACACACACAGGCTTTAAAAGAATAAAGTATTAGATTCTCATAGAACTACTGCCGTGCATGTGCAAGGAAATAAACAAAGACAGGCTTTAAAAGTCTTTATAAGTACAGAAAGTGATACAGTCATATGATAAAGGTTCTAGTATGAATGACAAGAGACAAATTCTGATTCAAACCAGAGATATTTCACTGAAGAACTCTATATGAAAATGATATCTATGTGTTGGACTATGTCTGAAAACTATTACCAACAAATCAGTCTCTTACATGAAACCGGTTAGAGTAGAAGCTGAAAACGAGTTATTAGTTCAGGTCATAATAAATACAACACAAAGGGTCACCTTAGTTTGATTCCTTTAGGCGTGTATTATTTGGCTCCGAAGAGAGGAGAAGAGGCAGCTGAGGAAGAAGAAGTTAATGTCAGACTACAGATTTTTTACACTTTGAGTGTGCATGTGCGGTCCAAGAACTAAAGCAATAGAGAGTCACATATATACATAACTTGATTGGTGGAGAGTACTAAAAAACAAACGTGCATGCAGCATACACTTAAAATAATCGCATTAAGATAGTAGTAGTAGTAAAAGTAATAATAATAATATTTAACGAAAAAAATACAAAAAAGAAAAAAGAAAAAAGATAAAACGTGCATAAAGAAGTTTTCATGGAGTTGGTACATGCCTACATGGTAAGACTAAAACAAAAAGAAGAAGCTCATAGAACAGGAACGGGAGTAGGTGAAAGTGTACGTATATGAGGAATTATGCTTCTTTTAAACCCAAAATATAATATCTGGTTTGGAAAAGGGTATTTCATTCTTAAGCTATACAAACTATACATTTTATTTTTCTGTAATATATAAACAAATTTTCTGAAGTGTTATATAATGTACCGTCCAAGAAAAATGCTGAAGTTTCAATAACAGTACGTGTTTTTTTTATGATAGGTTAGGTTGTTGAGAAAATAATGTATACATAATATGGCCATGCAATCACACAGATGCACCTAGCAAACATGACCAAGTTCGTTATTTTAAACTAAGTTCAACAAATACAAAGTACAAATATATTATACAATATGCATTTATATGTATGTATATGTATATATATACTGTACACATGGCATATCTACTACTTGATTCTATGTGCATAGTAAGAGAAGAGAAAAATAGGAAAAAAAATAAAAGAAAACAAAAGGAACTAGATTCCATTTTCCCATTATTTTACTTTGTACTTGAACAACAAAAAGCTAAGGAAAAAAATGCTTTCCATCGATCGACACTTTAAAGATGTAAGTTTTCAAAACAAGTTATTATGGTAAAAATCACTGCATGGGGATCAATGCAAGTGAATCCAAACCCCATTTGAGATATTAAAGTTGGCAAGCACTTGCCAACCTGTTGGGGGGGTGTTGCAGCCGACTAATAATCCTATCAGAACTTTAATGCAACTTTTTGGTACATAAAATAATTAGTAGTTAAGCCACTAATTATCATGGTTATGAACTTAATAGAGTATTAGTACATGATAACTGTTCTGATGATGATTGAGTTGTTTCTTTCTTGTTGACCGGTTCAGATTCATTTTATATATATTTACTTAGGTAGAAGCTGTAGTAATGGAGCCGACTCAGGGGCAGATGGTGATTAAACAAATATAGATATATTTTTATATACATATTATATTATATATTTATATATATATATATTTTTTGTATTCTTTCTATATGGATTTTGAGGTGGATGTCACTGCTACCTATAGCATATGCGCCTTTCCTAGTTGAAAGACAGACACTATAGTTATATGCCAAACAAGTATATGTTTTCATGAAAAATATAATTATAATAAAAAAGAATGTCTTTTTGTCCATTTGTTTATATAATATACTGATGTAAAAGTTAATTTTGCCATGTCATATTCCACCTTCTATATCCTCTCTAGACTATATGTATATGTATATCAATATATATAAATATATATGTGCGTATATTAATTAATTGTTATGTTAGCTCACATGATTAATCAGCTTTTTGACAGCATATATCTACTAGCCTAGTTCTTTTTCTGAGGTTATGTAATAGTTGCAGAGTAAAATATTTAATATTCATTTCCATAGTGGGTAACTTGAGATATCATTCTCTTAATCAAAATGCTTAAGTGAGTTTATTAAAAAATAATAAAAAGTTTGGTCAAAATGTATCCCAATAATTCAGCATAGATCAGATTGTGTTGCATATATATTTGTTGAGTTGTCACTTTCTTATCTTATGCTAAATAGTCTCATTTACTATCAATGGAAATTCTCTTTTCTTGTCCTAAATACACCATAAATCATACATAGAGTGAAATGAGAAAGTTTATTAATGATTTGGTAAACAATATATTTTTATGTATATAACATATATATATTTAGGTGACATGGACTCTGATGAAAGCAAGAAAATAATATTGTAATTGGTTGATTTTCACAAGGGGTTGGCTCCGGATTACTTAATAGAGCCTCCACTTTAGTTTGATTGGACACAATGTTGGTTTTGGTGAAAAGAGAAACGTATGTTATCTTCAGCCATAGAAATTGATGACCTTTCATTATATATATTACTGTTTGGTTATGTATCATATTATTGGTTGATCCCAGTTTTTAAGTGAAAACACTAACTTTTTCTTCTTTTATATGAACAAATTAGTGAGTAATTAGCTACCCAATCTTCTACGACTTGAATTCTAGCCACACAGTTTAATCTATATATTATTAACAGATTTTTAAAACAGTGTTTATATAGTGGACACTACTTCAACATTTATGTGCCACAAATCTCTAACCAACTAGCTGAGATCATATAAAAAAAAGTCAAGCAAATTACAGATGAAAAGGAAAGGGGAAATCTACAGTTTTTACTTCTTTGGATTTACCTAATAACCAACTCAATAAGTTAAAATTATCAAATATTAGTACTTTTATTCTTTATAAACACCAATCATTTAGAATATGTTAGCTACTCAAATAACTGGTATCTTGTTTGTGTCTGTGAGTTTGTAAGTTTTTTCTTTTGTGTATATGTGGAAAATAAATTTGTGTGTATTTCTTTAAAAAAATAATAATTGAAGAAAATAGACTTTATAATATATCATTTTGAGAAAATAACATACGTTATAATTTTTAGCATCTAATAGTATAAAATATGGAGTGTTGTCGATAAGACTAATTTGCAAAAATATTCATCTTCTAAAATATCTATCTTTTGATGTACAAAGAAGAAAAATATAATAGATGACGACTAAAATAATCAATGTTTTTAAAAAAGTTGTATTTTTATACTCAATATTTTTTTTGGTAAATATATTCAATGTCTTCAAAATATTACACTTTTATACTATTTTTTTAATTTTTTTGCGGTAAATATACTTAATGTTTTTAAAATATTATACTTTTATACTTATTTTTTACTATTTTGATAAATAATACAAAAAGTAAAAGAAAAATATAGGATTTTAATATTTGACATGGTAGAGTAATTTTGTAATCAAACAATTGTATCTGCCAACTATACTTAGAACTTAGAAGACACATTTTCTACATACAAATACACTTGCAAAAGACTAACCACACAGCCACATACAAACTTAGTATAGTTTAAGGTAATGTTTGTTTTAGTGAAATGAAATTAGAATGGTAACGAGAATGATAATAGAATTATATAAGAATAGTAATAATGAAAATGACATTATGTTGTTTGGTTTAGTTTTGGAATAGACAATTAAATCAGAATTCTTTTGTTTTGTTTGGTGTTGGAATGTAATAGAATAAGTAGTGTATTGACCAAAATGTCTATACTTTACTTTTTAAAAATATATTTATGATTTAATAGGAAAATAATTTAATATTTTAGATACTTTAAATTAATTTTTTTTAAATTAAAATTATTGTATAGATTATAATAGAATAAAATATAATTTTAAATGTTAAATAAATAATAATAATAATAATAATAATAATACATGACTGAATATAAAACTACCAAATATATAGTATATATAATTTAAATGTACTTAATTTTGCTATGGTTGTGTGTAAAAAAAGGCTTGGCCAAAGTCATTTTACTTTTACTTTTACTTTTAATATTATTTTGGAAAGGAACGTTGATGCAACACACCAATGGAACTTTAATTCCATTGGAAAACTATTCATAGAGCTAAAACTCCAAAGCAAACAAAGAATAGGATTTGTGTGATTTCATTCCAGCAAACTAAAGATGCTCTAAGTGCCACTGATTCTAGGAGTAAAATCCTTGGCCTTATATTACTTTTATAAAACTCAAGTTTAAACCTTAGCTCAATCAATCACTTATGAGTGTGAGGCCAATAGTTGTGGCAGTAATTGTGATAGAGAAGATAAAGTAGAGAAGAGTTCACGTGTGGAGACATATATGGCTGCTACTCTTCCTCCAAGTAGAAGAAGAACTGAAAAGACATGTAAAGAAATGATTGAATTTTCAGCCAACTAAAAATAGTCATATGTAAAAATGATCTTAATAACAAGTTATATTTGTAAAATAATTTTTCAAATACTTTTATTTGCAAAATACTCTTTGTTGGTCATTTAACTAACCCATAAACAACTTTGAAAGTAATTCAAGCCATCTTAAATTTACATTGAGCGACTCTCAAAGTTTTTGAGTGTAAAATTAAGAGATTACATAGTTATTTTAACAAATTATCACGATTATATGTAGGACAATTTTTATATAGGAGCTTCACTTTAAGCCCTATCGGTGAGACTCTTCAGTGTTCTCGATCCGTGAATAGTTTTCGGCATGATTTTTTTTATGATTGTGTATATTGTAGTTGTTTAGAGCATCATGTAAATTTTCAGAAAATTCTGAATAGTTTACAGTACCGAAAACTATGTTCAAACATGTTGCTTTCCACTCGTATAAAAAAAATTAGTCACGCGTGCAACATGTTTGAACTTAGTTTTTGGTATTGTAAATTATTTAAAATTTTCTGAAAATTTGCAGGATGTTCTAAATAGCTACAATATACACAGTCATAAAAAAAATCGTGCCGAAAACTGTTCACGAGTCGAGAACGCTGAAAGCCCCACCGATAGGGCTTAAAGTGAAGCTCATGCAGAATTGTCATATATATATATATATATTTGAGATATTATGTTAAGAACTATAACTTAGCTCCAATTGGTTCTTCAATAAATGTGTTTAAGTATTCAACTGAGCCATCCTATAGTATTGAACATGATTAATGACATAATAATGATATAAGATTCAAAGACTTAAACTAGATGGGACTTGTTTATTTATCAAAAACTTACCAAGGACTATTTCTAAAGAGGCATATTCCTACTTGGTGCTTCTCTGTTTCCAAATTGACTGAATGGCAAAAGGGGTGGGAACACAGAAAAGAGACAGACAGAGAATGTTTTTACTTTTTAAAAGAAGATTAATGACTAAATGGACAGAAAATAAAATGAATGGTTGGCTTATACACCACATAATAAGATACTAAATGACAATTTTATATGATAAACAGAGAAAAGAAGATTAAAAAAGTTGATGCAATGCTTATAGGTTAAATTAGAGACATCATGTGCTGTTACTCATGGGGCCACAGTGAAATGGATCATGAGATTAATTTGATTAAAATGGATAGAAAAGAAATTAAATGGGTGGCTAAGATACCACATAAGAAACTAAATGATAATTTTCTATGATATACAGTAAAAGGTGGACACTAATAATTCAAGCCCATTGAGGATTTGGGTTAGTGTGAAAACAAAAGGTTGTAAAGACCTACTTTACTTGGTCTTGTTTGTTTGTCTTTAGTTTTTTGAATGAAAGACCTATTTATAGGTCTTTTGGTACGAAAGAATCTGGCGACGAGATTGTGAATTTAAATAATTTTTTATGTTTAGTATTGAGTTTGAATTTTTCTAATTCGGGAAATTATACTCCCGAATTTAAGTGAAACTTACTTGATAGGTGGTTTTCATATATCTAGAAATGCGAAACGCTTAAAATAAATTTTTTAAAAAATCTTAAATCAATAATGTTTTAGTTAATAAATTATTTTGTTTTTAAAGCTTATAATATTAAAACGAATATATATATATATATCAAACTATAGAATGATAAATAATGTTTTTTTATTTAAATAAATTGGTATGTAAAATATTTAAATCATTATTTAAGTTTAAAATAACAAATAAAATATTATAAAAAATAAAATAAGGATATTTTTGTATTTTTAAAAATTATATTAGATTATAGTATTTAATAACTGTATTTTTTAATTATGTTAAATAGAATATTCCGTGACTAAAATTGTTTATAAATTATAATCTAAAGAAAAATTTGGTAAAATTTTAAAATGTCATTTGTTGTTTATAATCATATTACTTATTATTTTAATAAAATATATTATTATATTAATTTTATGAAAATATGAAAATTTGACAGATTCTTATGCACAACCAAACTCAGAAAGAAATATTTCTAGAAATCATAGATTATATTCCAGTACACAACCAAACATAGTGATGCAAGTTTTCAGACTATTATATTACCCTTTTCAACTTTTTCAATAATATGAAATTGTAAACTCTTTATATCAAATGACTCCTTAGTCTTTTCTTTTATTCTTGTGAATATCACCAAGCAACAAGCAACTATAAGGGCGTGAAATAGATTACTCTAGTTTTAGATTATGGGTTCTCATCCACAAAGAGAAAGCCCTACCAAGACACCCACAGCATTAATAACAGCAAATATTGGATCTGATAAGGTTTAATCCACGCCAGTTGTGTAGGCCTGAAATATTCATTTTCTAGAATATACCTTTTGGTGGTACAAAGAAGTAAAAAAAATAACATGGCTGATTAAATAACTTTTCCATAATAAATAGGAGAAAGCTCAATATTTGATTAGACAGATCAATTTATCATTAAACAAATGCAGTTACAATGATATAATCTTTCCCAATGGTATCAGCCAACTATACTTAGGAGACACTTAAAAAAGATTAACCACACGGCCACATACAAACTTAGTATGGTGTAAGTCCCATTGATTCTTGAAGTAAAATCCTTGCTTTGTCTCAGATTACTTTCATAAAACTCAAGTTTAAACCTTAGCTGTGACAGTGATTGTTGATATAGAAAACCAAACTTGAGTTTGAGATGAGTGCAGGTAGTGACTTCTATCAACTGTGGTCACCCAATTCCAAGATAAGCCATACTTTTTTCACTTCTTGAGGATATATATATTTATATACATGGATACTACTTTTCCTCCAAGTAGAAGAACTGAAAAGACATGTAAAGAAATGAGAGAAAATTTTCAGGCAAGTAAAATAGTCATTTGTAAGAATGAGTTAACAACAAGTTGTATTTGTGAAATATTTTATATTCACTAAGTACACTGCAAAAAAGGCATAACGAAAACTGCCTGATAAAGACGGTACAAGGGAACGAGAAAAGATTTTGATAAGAAAGAGCTTGGAATGCGCTTAATTAGTTGATAAACATCGAGTTTGGTGTCAAGGCAACATTATGGACAGAGATTATTGAAGTGAAGTCGCAAAATAATCTTTGTGGCCATTTAAGTGAACTACATGACTCTGAAAGTCATTCAAGCAATCTTAAATTTATATTGAGTGACCTTTGAAAAATTAATGAGTTTATTTCACTAATATTAAACTTTTATATTGTTATTTCAGCAAATTATCACTAAAGATGTATATATTTTGTGGATTATGTTAAGAATTATAACTCAGCTCCAAATTGATGGCATAATAAAGATACGAGATTCAAGGACTTAAAGTAGATGGGAAACTTGTTTATTTATCAAAAACTCATTAAGGACTATCTCTTAAAAGCCATGCGTGTTTGGCGCTACTCTGTTTCCAAATTAATTGACTGAATGACAAAAGGGGTGGGAACATACAATCCATGTGCTGTAATTATGTGACCGGCCATAAGATTAATTTGACTAAAGTGGGCAGAAAAGAAAATGAATGGTTGGCTTGTACACCACATGAGAAACTAATTGATAATTTTTATTGGCTATATTACATGTATCATTGTAAATTTTAAAAATATAAACTTTATAAGCTTCTTTTTTTTTTTTTTTTTTGAAAGGAAACAACTTTTATAATGCAGAAAGAAAACAAAAACCAGAAACATCAAAGTTTTTCAGCCAAATAGGCCTCTTCAACGGAACAAGGAAGAGACCCTTGCCACTCGAAGTCTACCCTAAGATCAATGGTGGTTTTAGCCAATAAGTGCGCAATCCTGTTAGCTTCTCTGTGCGCAAAGGAAATCCCCACACAGCCCGACTCTACACTCAAGCACTTAGCATCACGAACAAAGCCTTCCACATCAGTACACGGTATCTCATCTTGGGTGACTGCAATTACCGCATTCCTACAGTCCGATTCCACCGAAAACCTGAAGGAGCCCAATTCCTTTCCTAGGCGCAGCCCCTCCTTGATTGCCAAGATCTCAGCGGCTAACACATCAATCGGATGATCCAACAGCACAGCCCTTCCACCACGGCAGATCCCATTTGAGTCCCTAGCTATGGCCGCAATCGCCCAGCTCAACCCCGACCTCGATCCCCCTGCATCAACGTTCACCTTCAGAATGCCCAGCTCAGGCGGAACCCAGCTGACCCGCTCGCGCACCTCCGGCCCCTTCACCTTTCGCTTACCAGCTTTCAAGCAATCTTCCCAAAAATCAAAACACCAATCCACCAGATCCCTCGGTTTAGGCTCCATTTCACCCACTCTAGATTTATTCCTAACAAACCACAGCTGCCACGAGATTATAGAAAAAAGTTCAAAGTCATCGTTACACAAGACAGCTTTCACCTTGTTAAGAAACAAGCAAGGATCTTCCTCTTTGCAATCTTTTATCAGATTCCAGAAATGAGTTTGCTTCCAAAACTTCACACTTGCTCTACATCTCCACACCGCATGCATTCCATCCTCCGTATCTCCTCTATTGCACCTAGAACAATCCTTTGACTGAATAATTTTCCTGTAAAATAAAGAACTGTTAGTGGGAAGCCAGGAATGGCTTAATTTCCAAAGAAAGTGTTTTATTTTATTAGCAACTCTCAAATTCCATATTGTTTTCCATAGTGACACAGTCAATCCAGGATCTGAATTCTCAGGAATATCCTGAAAGCATAAGGCAACATGGTAACCACTACGAACATTATATTCACCATTTTTGGAGTAATGCCACAAAAGAGAATCAGGCAGATCAATGTCAGAACAGGGAATACTTAAAATCAAATTGGCATCCTCCTCCGAAAATAAACACTTAACCATATCAACATCCCACTCCCCATCCTCCTTTTTAAGATCAATGACTTTTAAATCACCTGGGATAAACGGTTTTTCAATGGCTTGAAATGATCGCACTCTTGGAATCCAAGGATCTTTAAGAATGCGAACAGAATTCCCATTCCCAATTCGCCACCGAGAGCCTATTTTGATAATCGCCAAACCCCACACCAAACTCCTCCAAACATGTGAGCAGTTTGACTTACATTTAGCTTCTATCAAAGGGGTATTGGGGAAGTAACACACTTTCAGAACTCTAGCACACAGGGAGTCAGGCCTCCGAATGAATCTCCAAACTTGTTTCGCTAACATTGCTTGATTAAAGAGCAACAAATTCCTGAAACCCAAACCTCCTTTCTCCTTAGGCTTACAAAGGGCCTCCCACTTACACCAATGAATCTTCCTTTTCCTTTCCGAAGAACCCCACCAAAACCTGGCAGCCATCCCATGAAGCGCATCAATAATATTTTTCGGGATCTTGAAACAACTCATAACATATGTAGGAATAGCTTGAATAATCGCTTTAATGAGAACTTCCTTCCCCGCTGTCGAAAAGAGGGGCCTTTTCCATCCTTGCAGCTTTTTCCAAACTTTATCCTTCAGGCCATTAAAAATCTCCTTTTTGTTTCTCCCAACAAAAGAGGGCAGCCCCAAGTACTTCCCATGCGCCTCCACCAAATTAACCTTCATCAGATTAGCCAACCTCACCCTCACCTCTTGAGGGACAACCTTTCCAAAGCAAATATCAGACTTATCAAGATTGATAAGTTGACCAGAAGCTCTAGAATAAACCTCCAGAATTTCCTTAAAAGCCACACAGTCCCTTTGTTTTGCATCCAGAAAAATCATACTATCATCAGCAAAAAAGAGGTGGGAAACATAAATAGGATCTATACCAAACCTGATACCTTCAATACGCCCTTCAGATTCCGCCTTCCTAATCAACGACGAGAACACTTCAGCACAAAACAAAAAGAGAAAAGGGGAAAGCGGATCACCTTGCCTTAAACCCCGAGACGGTTTGATCTTTCCTTTAATATTCCCATTCAATATAAAAGCAAACTGCACAGACCTGACACATCTCATAATCTTGTTTACCCAAATCCTGCTATACCCCAACTTTAACATAGCACCTTCAATAAAGTCCCATTCCACCCTGTCATAAGCTTTAGCCATATCCAATTTAAGAGCAAGTTTAGAGCCATTCCCAAATAAGTTCTTTCGGAGGCAATGGAGGCCTTCAAAACCTATAATTGCATTATCTTGGATAGCCCTACCAGGAACAAAAGCACTCTGAGCCTCATAGATAGTATCCCCCAAAGTAAGTCTTAACCTATCAGCAAGACACTTCGAAATAATCTTATAAATAGCATTGCAAAGGCTGATAGGCCTAAACTGCTCAATGCGCTCAGGCTTCTCCACTTTAGGAATGAGAGCAATGAGGGTATCATTCAGACACCCCACCTCCCCATTACCATTCAGAATCCCCAAACAGACATCAATCACATCAACCTTCACAACATCCCAGTATTTCTGATAAAACAGAGCAGGAAGCCCATCAGAACCAGGAGCCTTTGAGGGGTTCATTTTCCAAACCGCCTCACACACCTCCTTTTCAGTAAAATCCTCCTCCAAAAAAACATTCATAGCTTGAGAGACCTTAGGACTTAAGCACGATAAGGCCTTCTCCCTATCCTCACAAGAGACACAAGAAGAAGAAAACAACTTACTAAAATAGTCACCAATGATCCTTTCCACTATACCCTCCTCATCCTGCCAACAACCCATATTATCTTTCAGCCCCCAAATAGTATTCTTTTTCCTTCTCGCCGAAGCCTTAAAATGGAAATACTTCGAGTTGCGATCCCCATACTGCAGCCACAACGCTCTACTTCGTTGTCTCCAGTACTTTTCATCCTTCTCTTGAAGGCAAATTAACTTTTTCTCCACTTCTTTAAGCTCCTTCCAAACTTCTGGATTATTAGCCTTGGAGAGAGACAAGAGTCTCTCCTTGGTTGCCTTCATTTCTTTGCTCCAGTCACCTTTTTTCTTTTTATTCCATTCTTGGAGAGATCTACCACAATTTTTTATCTTATTTTTTACAATTGTATATTTAGTTTGTAAATGTTATTTATAAAATATAACATATGGTTATAAATTTAAAACTTTGGTTACAATAAAACTGTATTGTTACACATTATTTTTTAAAAAAACTTAATATTTATGATTATGCTTCTTCGTATTTTTGTAAAAAAAATTTCAAATTCTGTAATTTTAGTTGTTATCCCCGTTTCTTCCAAAATGTACGGATCCTCACTCTAAGTTTATAGGCCGCCTTCTAGGGAGTTAAAGCCTAGATCAGGCCCAGTGGACGAAGAGAAACGAATATTGGCAGTCCAAGTCTTAGTAAGGTCCAAAGGGCATCCGGGAGCATAAGTCAGGACCATCGCCTAGGCATGTTGCATAAACCCGGGACCGCATACCGCGATGTCTCCCGATGATACAATAAAAGAGGTCGTGGCTCCCAAGTCCGGGATTAGGCCGGGATTGCTGTGGATGAACCCGGGTCCTGGTAAACGAACCGGGACCCTGGTAAATGAAGAGGGACGTTGGTAAACAGACCTGGATCGGTTGGCCAAGTTTGGCGTGATAAAGTATCCCCGATGCTGACATCAGCCCAAGAAGCGTGGAGCCATGTCTCCATAAGTAACCTGCAGAGGAGGCTACCTCAGGAATGTACGCCGTTGGTTCAGAATTGCGTCGCCACTACATTGACAGATCTTGTCCCCTGAATCTTCCTCGTAGCCCATAACACCCAGACTGAAGCACCAGTTTGTCGCGAGTCTTATAATGTGATCATGTTTGGGCTGGCCCAATGGGCCTTGGTTAATATATGTTTTATATTTCAATCCTTTGTATTGAGCCTCCATCAGAGAGAAAATAATATTTACACCCTTATTGGGCCCGGCCCAAGCCCAGTGCACTCGCTTGCCTATAAATATGCATGGTGGTGCATTGAGAGGGGGGGGGGGGGGGGGGTTCCAGATTCTCGTAAGCAATTACTTTGCTAAAACTTGTAGAAAACACCATTGTCAAAAACTCTCCAACCTCTAATACAACTGACTCGTAGACTAAGGCTCATTAACGCCCCAACCACGTAAAAACCTTGCTAGCAACTTCTAAATCTTTTCTTCTTAAGCTCTCTTATCTTTCATAATTCTAGTTTCCGAAAAACTCGGTAAACATTAGTATATCTTTTTAAAAATCTTAGTCAATTTTTTAAATCGATAGTTTTTTATTTTATTTTATGACATGCAGAGAAAAGTTAGATTAATAACTCAAGCCCATGGAGTGTTTGGGAAAGTTTGAAAGGGAAAGACTTCGGTGCAGCCAATTTTTATAAACTATACCTCGATAATTTTTTCCAATTTTTTTATATGATGGTGTACATTATAGTCATTTAAGACATCTTACAAATTCTTAAAAAATTATAAATAATTTACCGTGCTTAAAACAAGATTCAAACAGTTGAATTTTACATACGTATACAAAAAAAATAAACATGCGTACAACAAGCTATTTGAACTTTGTTTTCGGCACTATAAATTATTCAGAATTTCTGAAAAATTTAAAAGATGTCTTAAATGACTACAATCTATACTGTCATAAAAAATTAGAAAAAATGATCAAAGTATACACTGGTAAAAAGTGGTTACACTAGTTTTAGCCTAGACTGGAAGAAAATTTTTAAAGACCAATTTAGTCTTGAATTCTTTTTTCTTCTCTCTTTTTTTCTCCTTAAAAATATAAGACTTCACATGGTGCTGATTCCGTTTATATATCTTTCGACTTTTCAAACAGTTCCACCAACCAATTGTAAGAGCTTGAGTTGGATTCTCCAATATTTGATCACAATTCTCATCCATAAAGAGATTGATTACTAATGCATGACCCAAAATTTCAATAACAAATAAGACTTAATCTGTACTAAATAAGACAAGAACTTCATATTCCAAAATTACTCCAACACTCCAGTGAAGATTCTCTCAAAATAATCTTAAAAATATATAAAAGTGCAAAAACTAAAGGGAAATTGTGATGAAACTACTCAAGTTTTAAAAAAAATTACGGTTAAATACCCAAGTTTTTTTTGAGACAAAACTATTTAAGTTTACAAAAACACAATTTTCATAGCTACCCACTTAACCCTATTAACTATGTAGAAGAGAAATTTGTGGTGAAACTACTTAATTTTTTGTCCTTCACGGAAAAACTTGTTAGAATATTTTATATGGGTTGACATAATTAATTGTAGCTCACGCAGTGTCGTTGTTAGCATATAAGGATAACCGTGCATTTATATGCATGATATAGTGCATATCATTTAAATAAGACCATAATGGGATGGTCGGTTTACTAACTATACTAGAGTCACATGGTTGCACCCTATTGACTATTAGTTGACCCGTTAAACTATAGTCCACCACACATAATATAACACAATCAATCACACACTGTTAGAGGCCTAGTTCATTGTAGGACAAAGGCCCATCAATCCATTCAATCCCCCTTGTGGTTGAACTATTTATGTGGCTAAGTGTGTTGGAAGTGGATGCATATGGGTAGTAGTGGTAATATGAGATTAGGGTAGCTGCCATTGGTCCTCTCACACACATTTTGCAGATTTTGGAAGAATTCCAAAAGCATCTTCATATTAAAGGTATGTTCTCATTGATATTAAAGATATCATTAGGTGTGTCTGCTATAAATTAGTTAGACAAACTATCGAATTAATAAACCCAGCAATTTCTCACACGGATCTGCACAACTTACACTTCAAATTGCATGACTTAGATCATAAAGAATAGATTGCTAGATTAGTTAATTCGAAGGTTAATCTAGTAATTTATAACAATAGTTGTCTTTAGATACGATCTATAATACATACTATCTCTACTTCAGAAATTTCTGAATGAAGGATTTAGAAGAACATTTTTTATAACAAACACTCTGATATTTTATTGCTTCGTAATTCTTGGTTGATTGTTTGCACTTGACGTGTCTTATTTTCAATAATTGGTATCAAGAGCCTTCTCATAATGGATTTGGGGCTAACAAGTTTATGTTTGTGAAAAACAATTTGGCATTTTCGAATTTCTATGGTATTATAATTTTGATAAATTCAAATTTCGAAATAAAGAGTTTTACCTCAAATAAATATTGCATTGAGTTTATATATCTGTATGACTTGTGGGTGATTTTTTGGTGATTATTGGACCAACTTTTGGTCATAGTTTGACTGATTTTCAAACTTTTTTCAAACAAAATTGGGTTTTCCATACTACGGTTTGTAAGCAATGTTTTGCCAAATACTTGTTATGGTTCAGTAGAAAATGAAATTTGGAGCAAACAACCCCCCCCCCCCTCCCCAAAAAAAAAACGGCGTCGAAAACGAAGCTCCAGCGGTCAAAATACGACTGGTGCGGCTATTGGGTCTGAACAGGTTGGGTCGATCCGTCTAAAGGTCAAGGACGACCTAAGAAAACGACACGTCTTTTTCAGTGTAAATTGTCATTTTTCTAGCAATAAAACGACATGTCGTTTTCGTTCCAAACTACATGTCGTTTTTGAAAAACTACATGTCATTTTTCTTCCAAACTACATGTCGTTTCTACCAAACTACATGTCGTTTTTCTTCCCAGACTACATGTCGTTTTGGAGTACAAAGGCAGTTTTGGGCCAATTTTTCAGACCATTTGACTCTAAATTTAATTTCTCAATTTTTGCATTGTTATCACAATATTTTAGTAAATACATGGCTTATAATATGTTTGTTTATGATTTAATCATGTGATTATAATATGGTTTAAAAGTTTATTTTTTGAAACCTTTTATTAATTCACATAATTATTTCCATAATCTTATAAGCATGCATGTTCTCGCAATTATTGATTATATTTTTACTTGTGTATATGAAATATTCATAATTTTAATATTATAAATTTTATTGAAATGATATTTCATATTCGTTGGATGCTTATGTACTCATCTATCGTGAGTCTAAGCTAACAAATTTTAGAATCTCATTGATTATTTTAATCTCATACAAGGTCAATCTTGTTTTGCTTTCCATAATTTTGTTATATATGCCATTTGTGATTTTATAAATCATGTTATTGTAATATTTGGGCATATAGTATGGATAATTTGTGATAAATTATTGATTGTTGTTGGCGCATTAATTATGATGCTTATTACCTAATATTTTATGAATATTTTGGTAATAAATTTTGTTAAAAATAATTAGATGCGCATTTGAAATTATTTGATGATTATGAGATTAAAATTATAGATTGAATGTGTTATGCTTACCTATCGTAAGTTTTCACATGTCATTTATTGAACATTGTGATTTATTATTTTTTTTTCTCCCATGTCAATCACAATTAATACTAAGATCCATACAAACAATTTAGTCATCATGTCGATGATTTTATTGTTGGGTAGGATTTTTAGATGGTGAAGGAAACACATTACATGTCAAGAAATCGCACAATTTTTCTATCATGTCGGTAGTAGATTGATGCAATTGGTTGTGACACTTGACACTTGATGTGGTTGTCTTTACAAGCATATGAGTCATATGTTTTGTTAGAATGACTCTAGCATGATATGATCGTTTCTACCGATAGATCATTGAGAGAGCTAAGGAAACGAGCACATAGCATAATCTTTGCTCTTACGCGCTTATTGCTATTGCTCTTGGATATTTCCTTTAGCTTCAAGAAATCTTAAAATCTCTACCATTTTGATTATCGGACGGGACAATAATTCATATGTTTTTGACATATTGATCTCTCATTAGAAAAATGGATTGGGCCTTAGAATTGATTAACCTTGATGTCATAGTTGATTTTTTTAAAGATGCCAAGTTACTCCTTAATCAGTGGGAGTATTGAGATGGGTGTCAATTGACTATAGTGAGGTGTATATGTGTCGATTGATCCTACTATGATAGATTTTATGAGGATGAGATTGCTTAGGCATTTCCCGAGGTATTTGAAGTGAAATTCTTATTTTACTATAATGATGAGTTCAGAAGACTAGTGATTTGGTTTTATGCTTTGAAATAGTTTCGGTGGAACTAGTGAGTCATTTGTTATGATTTCCTTATAATTGAGGCTCAATATATGACATAGATCATAAATGGACAAATTTTGGATGAATATGACAATGGATGTGTGATGGCCATTATTTATTCCGAGGTGATAGTCTTGTTAATTATGGATGTTCGTAAACATGATGTCTCCAGGATAGTGGAGCGATGCATGTGTATCGAATATATATTGTGATTACAAATGACACTTGAGGATGTTTGAATCACACTTTTAGTGTAACGCCCCAATTTCTTGAAGCGTTAACTTGACAATTACCATAATTAAATATTAAAATAAAAATACTCTTTTATTTATAAAAGTAGTTCATGAACACCACTTAAACGTAAAAAAAATAAAACTCTGGAGTTTCGTAGTTTTCATAAATAAAGTAAAATAAACAACTTAAAATCCAATCCATAAAACCAAAAAAACTTTCTAAAATAAATACTTAATAAATTTCCAATGCAGGCCCAATCCTCTATGCTCATTAAATCCTTGACATGTACGCTCTCCACTAAAGCTCTCCAACTTATTGTGTTGTAACCACTTCTTTGCATTTACCTGCAGCACAGAGTACCCATGAGCCAAAGCCCAGCAAGAAGAGATGTGTAATACACAACCCCATAACTTTAATCAGGAATTTAAATCAATAACAATAACAATAATATAACATAAATCATAACCCATAACTCATGAAAAGACGTAGTCCAAGTTGAGTTGAACAAGTATAGTATAACGTAAGCATGCAATTTTAACATATCATAAGCATGCATTTTCGTAGCATAGACATGCATTTTAAATGTAAGCATGCCAAATAGTTATCGTATACACATACACAATACATAACCATAATTTCATATATGCTGATTAAACATAAACATTCACTAGCACAAATCATGCATTAACGTAAACATATTACATAAAATAGTTTCTACCATAGAGTACATCAAGCGTACACCATGCGTGTAGGTGAACACTCTTCTTACATAAATTCCAGCAATTAAGTTGATAAACAACCCAAGTGTGATTCTGTTCAAGCGTGTCTAGCCAAACCTAAACAAAACCGATCAAAATCGATTAATACCAAGTTTAGTTCATGATTCTGAGTCCAAAATAATAACTTATAAACTTGGCTTAGGTTCTAGAACTGTAGATATTTTCACAAGCTTTCCAACCATATAAAGAACGTCCAAATCTGACATCGGGGTCAAAAGTTATGGTCAAAATACAAAACCCGAAAATTATAATAGAAAAATGTATTTGAGCCGCGACGCCCTCCCATAAAGTCGCGGCACTACTGAAGTCAGAGAGAAAATTTCAGCCTAAAAGAGATGCATTTTAATCGCGGCGCCACTGCGAAAAAAAAACCCAGAAATTTCTGCAATTTCTCAACCTTTCAACTCAAAACATCCCAAAACACTAGGAAACTCAAATCTTACCCACAACAGCTATCCTGACATATTTCTAACCCTTGGAACCTAGTTATTAACATCTCTAAACTTATATTAGACATTCATCAACCCAGAAACAATATCAACAATCTCATAATTTTAAAAACTTAAATTGACAAAAACCTTAAACAGCAGTTAAACACTTACAGATCAAGATCCAGCCACCAAAACTCAGACCCTTGCCGCCTATGAGTTTCCTAGCCCTTCAATAGCGCAGATTGGTGATCTCCTTCAAGCTTCAAGCTTTCAAAAAACTCAGATTTAGAAAAAGAGATTGTTCTTGGTCTGTTTTCCCTTCAGTCTATCACCCAAAACCAGATCTGAAAAATACTAAACCTAAACCTAATTTTCTTATAAATAGACTATTTAATCTGACCTAATTTGTGTAAAACCAAATGACATTTCTATCCCCCAACCTTAAATTTATTCTTAATAATCACTTAAGACCCTTATTGTAATTTCCAACCAAAACTAATAGTTTTAACTTTTGATAATTACGCTATCTATCATAAAACCCATAATTCTACTTTGACCCCCAGTACATAACTTCTATTACACTTTGGCCCCTAATACTTGAAGAAACACGTGTGTTACACCCAAATTTCGAGAATAGAAGTTTTTTATCTCGAAAGTTAGGCTCAAAATAAGCCAAATTGTCATAGTCAGCTTTAATGAAAATATCAAAGACAGACTCGCTAAGCAGTGAATGCGACAACGTCGGTAGTGGTGAGCTAAAAAATTATATGGTCTTGAAGGAGTTCCAAGGTTATAAGTCAGGCTCGAAGTCACAGTGATAGTGGTTCAACACTTGTATACATTTCTTGATTCATTTTCTGTCATCAAACAAGACAGTTCGAGCTCGAGCATTGTGAACTCGAATAAGATGATCTTGACAACATTGCTTGTTGGGAACCAAGGCGAGTTAAGATGTTGAGCTCGTGTTGAGTGAACAGCCTCGAAGGCGTGTGAGTCTGGTGTTCAAGCTCGTAAGCTGTGTGTGAGCATGTTTATTGTTATAGAATCCCTATGTTTAAGGGATCAGATGTAATCTGTTATTAAATCTCAAATATCATGGGATTTATACGCGTACATAATAACAATACGCGTTTATTTGCATTGATCTAATTTATTTGTATTATAACTCCCCGAAATCTGTGGGGAGATATTCAGTAAACCACTCTATAAATAGAGTTGTAATGCCCCAGATTCCCTAATGTGGTTTAACGGCTGGATTAGTAGGCCGGGAGGGCCATAATTGTTTAATTATGCTGTTAAACGTGTTTATGTACGTTTAAGAGAATTATATTATAATATAATGTTACTTGTATGCATATCGATGTTATGCGTTGAGACCACATTATGATGTGGGTTTGTTCGAGTTATTCGACATGAGACGATCGTAGAATATTGATTAGCGGTTTAGTCACAGCGGGATTAAGTGTCGGGACTTGGGTTGAGTCTCGGGGTGATTTTGATGTTTAGAGCGTTACCGGGAGATAAAGGGTAACGGGATGTGAATTATTGGTGTTTATGATTTTCGAGAATAGCGGGAATTGGAGAGCGTTAATTATGATTAACGTGTTTGGAGAAAAGTACCAAAAATACCCTTAGGAGCCTTTAGGAAGTATTAATTGACCTAGGGGTAAAATGGTCATTTCACCCCTAGGATAGATATAACACTTGTTGGCTGAAGAAAATAATGAAAACAGAGTATGCAAAAAGGAGTTCTCCCGTACCTTCTTTTCTTCATTTTTCTTTGTGGTTTTTGAGCCAACTTTGAGGATTCTAGCTTGGGAAGCAAGCCTTGGGAGTTTGGGAGTGTGTTCCACTATTGAAGAGCTTCATAATCCAAGCTTTGGGTAAGTTTCTAACCATAGTTTCTCTGGTTTGCTCTGTTTTGGTTTTGTTTTGCAGCTGAAATGTTTAGGGTGAATTCATGGGTTTTGTTGGGAGTTTTGGCTAGGGTTCTCATGCTTGTGATGTTTGGGGTGTGTTGGGATGGTTTTTGGGTTCATTTGGCATCAAGAATAGGCTTTGGAAGCTTGGAGATCGAGTTAGAAACGAAGGAGATGAAGAAGGTCGGTTCAGGGATGTTTTGGGCTGGAGGTAGCGCTACAGCGCCCACCCTAGGGCGCTATAGCGCTCCTCAGGAGGCTTTCTGGTGCTTGGGCGGTTCTGAGTATAGCGCTGTGGCGCTAGGGGTTGAGCGCTGTAGCGCTACCCTGTTCCTTCCAAACCCCGTTTTGAGTGTTTTTAAGGGTTTTTGACTTGGGGATTCAATCCTTAAGGCCCGGGATCGATTCTACTCACCGTGTGGGCATGTTTCGAGGTCCCGAGGATGGTGCTTAGGTTAAGACCCTATTATTGTGGATTCTCATTAATGGAGGTTATAATTGGTTGTGATTAGGTAACCGCTAAGGAACTAAAAGGTCGATCGTTCTCAGGGGTCGTCTTTATCATATTTCTCGCTCGAACTTGAGGTAAGAAAACAGTGTATGAATACAGTTGCACCCTGTACAGGTATATGGCATGCATGGTTTGATATTGAGGCATGTTGGTTGATATATGTGAACGTGGATTGCATATTAAATGCTAATGAATACTGATTATCTGTTTGAGACACTGACTAGTCAGGGACCGACTCTAAAGTCGATGATCACGCATTGAATGGCTCTATGGCATTAATGCAGGACCGGCCCTAAGGTCGATGAACTTATAAGCGCTTCCCTGGTCTACGACCAGAAGACTATAGCCAAGGTATATGACCCCGGTGACCGTTTGTCACGTGGCTAAGGGACGTTGTCCATAGTTTCGACCCTAGAGTCGTGAGGAAGGTTATGTTAGTGACCAATCACCATGCACCTGTCCTGAACATGCTTATGAAAGAAATCACCTATCAGTTAAGCCCTGGTGACCCTATCGTCACATGGCTAGAGGGAGCGATGCTCATTACTGTGACTTTTGGCTATTGTCACCTATTTGTTGGACTGATAGTCCTGAATGGTTATTATGGTCGTTGTTGATATTACATCATGTTTTACTATGTTTTCTTGCTGGGCCTTGGCTCATGGGTGCTATGTGGTGCAGGTAAAGGAAAGGAAAAGCTTGGCCAGCCTTGAGTGGAGAGCTTGGGCCGATGTGATGTACATACAGGGCCGCTTGACCGCCACGGTCAAGGAGTTCTCAGAGGGACTAGGGGTTTACCCTATTTTTGCCGCTTAGGCCGGCGGAGTTTGTAAATATTGGAACTGTAGTGACTCTTTTGTATTACGAACTACTTGTAAATATTTTGAAAGGCTCATGAGCAGTTTATTTACTTAACGAAAAGTACCCTTTCCTTTTTGCTGGTTTTTCACCTTAACCCGATAATAACACTTAGATCACGTTTTTAACCAAAGGACTCGGGTAGCGGGTCAAATTTCCGGTTCACCGTTCTCCGTAACTGTTCTGGGGTAGCCAGGGCGTTACAAGAGTGGAACAATTCATCTATAAGGGGAGATGGATTTGTATTGGGAAGACTCTGTAAAATTGCTTCCAAAAAGCTTTGAGAGAATTTCATAAAGTAAATAACACAGACTCGTGGACTAGGCAGATTTTAACAGCTGAACCACGTAAAAACCATGTCTATATTGTTTGTTTCCCCTAGTATTTTTTTTTTAATTGCTCTTCATTTATAAGTTGATGAAAAGCATCGTCAACAGTTTGGTGCTTTCATTAAGAGCCATTAAACAAGACGTGAGACTGTTTAATCAGAAAGCCTCCTGAATCATCAATGGCCTCTGCAAATAACCCCAGTACTGGTGGGCGACCATTGCCCCAGATACCCGAGGAGCAGACTCCTCATGCTGAAGACTACCCCCGACGGCCTAGAAAGCAGCCCATGGTGGATCTGGATCCTAAAGAGAGGAGTGATTCGTCCAACTCTTGGGGGCCACCTGCCCCCAGGCCTGATGAGGATTTGTATTACAATCCTGAAAGATATGTTCCTATTGTGGAACTTGAAAATCGCCAAATGCGCAAACAGTTGGCAGAAGCAATAAAACGCAACGAAGAATTAGCTAGACAGACTGCTGACGCCCAGGCACCTCCCCGGAGGCCTAGGGGACGTCCCCGTGGGAGCACGGCTGCCAGGAGGGCGGAGCAAGAGTCGCATCCGGCGTCGCAGCCAGATCAGCCAAGGCCCCAGAGGAGTAACTAGGTTGAGGCTACTGCCAATCCGATTGTAGAAGTACCAACAGGAACTAGTAATAACCGAGCCCCCCTAGTGGCTCGGAACCTGAATCCTGATACTGCGCGAAACAACCCAGAGCCTGACCGGGCAAACTTTGGACCATCCAGGCCTGATAATGGGAGACAGCCACCGTTACCTATAAGGCACTCACCATCACCAATAAGGCACCCCTCGCCAGTCCGAGAGGTCCCACGAACTGCACCTTGGAGGCCATCTCGCAGCGGCAGTCGAGATGGAAACCAACAGGCTGGGCCTGGACAGGGGAATGAAAGATAGGCTACCCAAGATCGTAGGGCTCCTCAGCCTTCAGAAATGTCAAGAACACAAACTGCTGAAACAATGAGGCCAATAGGGGACCCACCTCATAATCATCAAGCCACGAGTTACGTAAGCGAAAGCTCGGATTACACTTGGTCCGTGAGTATTTATAACACCAAGCCAAGGCATACAGGGAATCGAGGGAATCACCCTGATCTGCGGGATCATATAAATCATACTCAAGGGCGAGATAATCCCCCGAACCCTGATCTGCGCGACCATCTAAATGGCCGCAAACAGCCAGCGTATAACCCTATACCGAGACAGGGAGCTGGAGTTTTTATTAACGATAACCAACCCCCTCAGGTCAAGGCTTGACCCCCAGTGGATTTAGTCCAGGAAAGGATTGACCAATTAGAAAGAGTATTCAGGCTCCTACAGAACGAGTGTAACAGGGACAAGGCTGAAGAGTCCGATGAAGAGCTCAAGCCTTTTGCCCCGCATATCTCCAGTACTATGTTCCCTCAGGGATTCAGGATACCTCATGTCCCGCCATTTGACGGAAACGCAGACCCGTATAGTCATCTGAGTACCTTCAACACCATCATGCGAGCTAGCAATGTTAGCTACGAGCTCAGATGTATGATGTTCCCAGCAACACTTACAGGACCAGCAAAAAAACTGGTTTGAGAAGTTTAAAAGGCATTCAATCTTGTCCTAGGATCAATTATCTAGAGACTTCAAGAAGAAATTTAAGGCTATGATTGGCATCAGGCCCGTGGCCTCAGCCTTAACGAATGTCCGACAATAGCAAAATGAGTCATTAAAGAGTTACCTCACGAGGTTCAACCTAGAGGTCGCCCAAGCTCGAGATGCCGATGATAGCGGTCACCTGATGGCTGTTAAAGCGGGTATATGTTTTAAATATTTATAAATCGCAAGCGCACGAATCGTTCATATAGAATAGTGATCGTGTGAGCAAGGATGTCGAACCCAAAGGAGTTGTCTAAAATCGAAAAGAAAACTATTTTAAACCAAAATTAATAAATTCTAACTTAGTTCCAAAGATTGATGAGAATTTGTGACAATAAAATATAATAAGAGACAATAATAAAGAAATTTAAGATAATAAATAAAAATAAATTAATATTAGAAATCAAGATGGTAAAATAAGATTATTAAGGATTAGAATCCACAAAATATAAGTTCAATAATATTTATAAGTACATTTATTCCCAAGTTTTAGTAATAGTTAAAATAAATCAAACTATCATTTTCCAAATATATTTATAATTTTAAGCACAAATTACTTCTAAAAAGATAAGATTTTTC
This sequence comes from Humulus lupulus, assembly GCF_963169125.1. NCBI lineage: Eukaryota > Viridiplantae > Streptophyta > Magnoliopsida > Rosales > Cannabaceae > Humulus > Humulus lupulus. The sequence continues at coordinate 235,659,780 of NC_084797.1, forward strand.
TTCACTTTTCAAAAATTATAATGTCAAAGTATTTAATGTAAATCATTCTAATGAAATAACAAATAAATCAATGAACATTATTTATAAGGCAAAACATAATATTTTTGTTCTAAGCATGGATGTGTACAATTTAATAACACATCTTACACAAAGAATATTATGTTTTTGCACTAATGAAGAACAAAGTGTAAATATGTGCTAACAATAAAAAATACATGATATTTAAGATGAAAGAAGATATTTGAACAAGAAAAATCCATAAACTTTGTTGCACAAAATGGGAAATCAACATACAAAATAAATACTATCTAGTTACAAATTGTTTCATCATCACCTTAATAATCTTAAAAAGATTAGAAACTCATAACTAGAATAGCCAATACAAACTAAAAACTACAAACATAAATAGGAAAATTTGGAGGATGAACCCCCAAATTTTTTCTCTAAAAACACATAGAAAATTTACAACAAAGTAGAAGAAAAAGAAGAAGAAGATTGAGTGGTCTTGAAAGTGTAGAATGTGTAGTGTGGTAACCCTCTCCAAAATTGACACCCTAAATAGTCTTCAAAACTCCCTATTTATAGCTAAAATGAGTATATTAAAATAATTAATTAAATTGATTAAATTAATTATAATATGGCAAATAGGGGTAAATTGTAGAGTGTAATAATGATGTTTTGGGGTAAAAAAATGGCATTTTTAGACATAGGAGACAAGGGGACAAATGAACTTTTGTTGGGCTCAAAGGGAAATGGCAGCTGGCTGGAGGTTGTTGTGATTGGGCCAAGGAGGCAGGCAGGCGGCCCAAAGGCTGAAGGCTGTTGGTGAGGGAAAGGCCCAGGCGTTGGCTGCTTTGGTGGTGCAGCTGGGAAGGCATCAGGCGGAAGGTGTTTCGGTTGGCTGGGGAAAAGGCAGCAAAGGAGCTTTCGGTTGGCTGGGGAGCTTTGGATTGAAATTAGGCCTGGAGCAATTGGCCCAAATGGCTGCTGAAGGGAAGCTGGCGTTGATTGCTGGGAGGAGCTCAGCTGGAGTGGTCTTTAGGAGGCACGGTTGGGGGATTGCTTCGTGGGCCGAAGTGGAGGGCAGGCAGGCTGGGCAGAGGAGCTTGATCCATGGTATTTTTAAAAATGCCATTTTCCTTTCTTTCTTTTCCTTAAAAATACCAATTTTCCTTCATTTTTCTTGCTTTTTCAAGAGCAAAAAATGCAACAAATTCTCTACAAAAATCAACATAAATTAAATTAAAGCTAAATATTTTCAATAATAAAATATACAACAAAAAGTTCCATGAAAATATTAATTAAAACTTAATTTACTTAAACATTTAAGCTCAAAATTACATCTTTTTACTCCTAACTTAACAATATTAATTTTAAATAATTAAACTATACCATATTATAATAAAATATCTATAAAAACACATAAAAATCTATAGAATTAAAATAAACCTAATAAATTCAAAATTACTTAAAAACTTAATAAATCAATTAAAAACTCAAGAATTAAGCAACAATTAACACATAAAAAGTGATAAAATAACTCTATTTTGTAGAGTTATCAGTATACTGCCAGGAAGTCCCCTTTGGGAAGACTTACAAAGGAAACCCATCAGGTCGCTAACCGAGTTCAATCGGAGGGCCCAGCGGTTTGTCAATGTAGAAGAGGCGAGGTTAGCACTGAACATGACCTCTCAGCCCATAACTACAACGAAAAACGTGAACTCTGCCTCGACCTCGGCGGCCCCCTCAACTTCGAAACCCTCTGGGGATAACCCTTCTAAAAGGAAGAAGAACGAAGGGAATAACCCCGAGGTTGATAGAGGGAAGAAGAAAAAAGGGGACAAATATTTCTCCGTATACAAAGTGTATACCGAGCTCAACGATTCTCGGGAGAATATTTACCTGGCTAATGAAAACCAGCTCCCGTTCAAATGATCTGACCCCATGAGGAACCAAAAGGCAAAAAGGGATCCAAATAAATACTGTAGATTCCATAGAGATATCGGACAGACAACCGATGAATGTCGACAATTGAAAGATGAGATTGAAGGTTTGATCTTAAGGGGGTATTTTGGGCAGTACATCAGGAACTGAAATCCCAATCAAGCTTCAACAAGCCAAAGGGCAGCAGCTACACAACCTGCCCATAACAATAACTCCCGAGCTTGGGAGGATGAGGGATCCCCTCCGATTGATGGAGAGGATATAATAACCATCTCGAGGGGACCTCATATCACAGGTTTGGGCAAGAACGCCCAAAAGAGATATGTGAACAAGACTGGAGACGATTCTCCCTACGAACTCGAGCCGCGAGCTCCAAAACAACAGAGGGTTGAGACTCAACCCATAATGTTTACTGAAGAGGACGCATCACACGTCCAGTTTCCCCATAACTACCCCACTACAACAATTTTTAGTATATATTACATTAAAGAATAGCATATATTTAAAAGTGCTATTATTGGTGGGGGATTAAAAACCCACGAAACATATTTTGGCGCCACATGAATAAACCTCAGGTGCCAAAATGAATTTTTTTTTTGGTCTCATCTGCCAAATTCCCTAAATCTAAGTTACCCGAAAGATTTCTCTCAGCCTCCATTTCTCACTCTCGTCTCGTCTCTCCGCCTCACGAAGTCTTCTCAACTCATCTCTGCCTCACGAAGTCAACTTTTCGGCCAGCCGAGTTGCCTTCGTCTACAGCGAGGTCCAGGCGAGTCGCATCGACCACACCCTCCCTCTCCCTACCGTGCTCAGAAACCCCTTCAAGATCGTCGAAGGACCACCTAGTTCCGCGGCTGGCAATCCAGGTATTGGATCCACAGTTTTTCGTCGATTAAATTGGTTTTGTACACTATGATATGTTACGAACACTTCCAATCTTTGTTTGGTTGATGGAAAAATTGCCGGAAAATAGTTAAATTAGGAAACCAAGAAATTTGTAGGTTTCGACTTAGTTTTAGTAAAACATAGCAATTTTTTTTTAAATAATAAAAATTTCTGCGGCTTCTCGTTTTCATGTGGTTGTGTTTTTCTTTTTATGCTTTCAGATGAAATCGCAAAGCTTTTTCCTCAACTTTTCGGCTAGCCATCTACCTTGGTGGTGCCGAGCGATTCTGACTCTAACGATTCGCATAAAAAGTTGAAAATTGGTGTCGTTTTGTCGGGAGGCCAGGCACTTGGAGGGCACAATGTCATTTTTGGAATTTTTGGTGAGAATTTTTTGTTATCATAATTCGTTTTCTTGCAGTTAATAGTGTCCAGTATGGTTGAGTTCATTCATTCTGTGGTTCCTGGTAGATTACTTGCACGAGCGTGAGGTCCAGCTGGAATCATGAAGGGCAAGTATGTGGAACTTACACCATAATATATTTACCCGTACAGAAACCAGGTGAGAGTTGGGACTATGGTTTGGTTTTGTCATTTATGCAGTGGAGGTCCATGATCATGTGTAAAGATAGCTACTTCTGAGTGTTCTAATTTGCTCAGAAGATATAGCGCATCCATTCTATTCTAGTGATTTATACAAAATTCATACATGCAGACGCTGGCATTTTAACCAAGATATTGTATTTGATTGGAGAAAATTTTCTTTTATCAGGGTGGTTTTGATATGATATGTAGTGGAAGAGATAAGATTGAAACTCCAGAGCAGGTGACTTTTTTTTCTTTCTTCACGGTTTCATGTTAAGTTTTATTGACACATTAAGTTCATAATAAATTGTTAAAATGGATTTTCCCTTTAGTTTCAACAAGCTGCAGATACTGCCGCGAAGCTTGATTTGGATGGACTTCTTGTTATTGGTGGGGATGACTCTAACACAAATGCCTGCCTCCTTGCTGAGAATTTCAGGTATATAACTAATTTTTTTTCTTTCTAGAAAAATCTTGCTTGGCAGATGGAACTGTTGCCTGTATTTGTCTTCATATGTCATTCATGTAATCCATGAATCCATCTATTTTTTAGGTGCTTGTATCAGTGTATGGGACCCATCCAAATAGAATTTAGGGATTCTTTATCTAACAGTTCGACAGGGTTACAGGAGTCTTGCCTTTAACGCTGTTTCGTTGGTTTGTTTAACACAGTTTGGTTTTTTTCTTTTGTTCAACCAGGGGAAAGAATTTGAAAACTCAGGTGATTGGGTGTCCAAAAACCATTGATGGTGACTTGAAATGCAAAGAAGTCCCAATAAGTTTTGGGTTTGATACTGCTTGCAAGGTGACTGCAACTAAAAGAAATTTTTTATTACTTGAACCCTTAAATTTCTTTGTGGTCCTTTCCATATATCGTGTAGGAAATTTTGGAGCAGCAATCTTTATTTTTTAGCAGATACGAACTTGAACCCCACTAGCTTGAAAATTTTATCCATGTACCTGATGATAATTTTATTTGTTGAAGCATTTTTTTTTCACTGCCACTGGGTTATATTTATATTCCTATAATCATCTTATTTACTTGCTAATTCATTATGGTCATGAACTTATGAATTTACTTTAAGCATCAACCTTTACATGTTAAGAGAAGGAACTTCTCATAGAAAATTGTTTGCAGATCAGTTGGTTAATTGTTGTGTGGGCCATCAACTATAACTAGCAAGAAAGTTTGGTGACGCTGTGTTTGATGAAATAAAGTATATTATTCAATGTACCTTGTCCTGCTTAAAAAACTAATTAGGTGTTAAAGTTATTATTCTAACAGGTTTATTTCCTGAGAAATTAAAAAAAAAAATACTTCATTGGATCATGTATATAATACTGACTTGATTAGCCTAAGTCTGGTTCTGCCTGATTTTCCTTGGCATGAATAGCGTGACACTTTCTATGATATGCAACTAACAGATACACTGAAGGAAACTAATAATAATGTGATGCACTTCATTTTATTCAGATATATGCAGAAATGATTGGAAATGTCATGATAGATGCCAGATCAACTGGAAAATATTATCACTGTAAGTATGCTGGTTGAAAGTCATGGAACATGTAGGGATTTAGCTTTTAGATTACATTTTAACCCATCTTATCTTTTGATTTGTACTCTACTGTGCTTAACGAAATTTAATTGTCAACTACAGTTGTGCGGCTTATGGGGCGTGCAGCTTCACACATAACACTTGAATGTGCTTTGCAAACTCATCCAAACATTACAATTGTTGGAGAAGAGGTACCTTTGTAGAGTCCAAGAACTTTACTTAGCTAATTGTTTAGTAGTATTATAGTATGTTTAAGTGTTATCTTTGTTACTATGGATTTTTGGTTCAGACCGGGAGTTATTTGGACACTCATAGTAGTACTTATAGATTTTCTAAGTTTAACCTATAGTTTAAGAATATTAAGTATAACCTAAGGTTTGATTAATGTGCCTGATGTTAAGGATTATATTATTATATTATAAGGTTTAGACATCAACCAATAGGATTTTAAGCACATGTTTTGAATGGTAATTAAGGATTAAGTATTTTTGAGGATTAAATTAAATAAGGGTAAAAGTTTGAATGTATAGGGTCAGTCAGCAGCTTTGAGCACGTTGAGGGCTTAGTCAAGGCTGTTTACTCCATTCAAACTCAGCTAAAAATGTGTAAATTCGTGTTTAAATATTCAGCGTATGCCGATATATCGCAGCTATAGGGGGCGATATATCGCAGCACGTAGATACGGAAAACACGAATCGATGCACAGTCGCCTCGGGAACAAAGGTCCAGGCGATATATCGCCTATAGGGGGCGATATATCGCCTCCACCAGCATGTTTTCAAATACATTTGAATTCTTTTCCCTTCAGCCATTCAAACTCCTTCAACAGTCCAGCATCTTCTGAACGAGTCTTCAGCCTCTGCTGAACGATTATTCAAATGATTTTCACTTAAAAAGCCATTATTTTTATTCAAGTAAAATCAAGATATTTTCATTCCCAAACTCTATAAATAGGACCTAGTACCCAGCCATTATTCACCATTTGCTCTAAGTTTAGAGGCTGCTAGTGTTAAGTGAGTGTGAGAGTGTAAACACTTGGTTTGGGGAAAAACTATAAGCTTAAACATCATAAGCTTATCAAACACTTTGGGAAGTGAGTGCTATAGTATTTCGGTGGATGTTAGATTGGTCTTGCAATCTTTGAGGTAAACCCAAGACTCTAGTTCTTTTCTGTATTTTTTATGTTAATTCCTTTCTCAAAACCTTCTACTCAGTCCCCTAACCTTATTCTTATTTTGGTTAGGGAATCCAAGCTTTTAAGCATATAAGTCGGTAAGTGTGTTTTCTATGGTTTAGTCTTTCCATCTCTTTCATTTCATCCCCTTTCTTTAGACTTACTCTTTCTTATGGTTTTAGGAGTGTTCCAACAATCCCAACTCAGTCCATAATCTCGGTAACTTTGGTAAGGAAATAGGCTAGAATCAACATGTTATGTGATTATGTTATCTATATGTTTTATGTTATTAAAAGTGTTATGATATATGTGTATGTTTGTAGGCTTGGGCATATGACCCATATGACTAACAAGACCCCAAATGGGTTATGGGCATATGACCTACTTAGCTAGTAGGACCCCACTAATCCCATGGGCATATGCTTGTTTAGTCTATGGGACCCCAAGTAATAATGGCCATTATAATAAGTGTATGTTATGTGTATTATGTTAAGTCTTTATGTTTTCTTATGAAATTATGTATGTGACTTTGTGTTAGATTTTCCTTACTGGGCATTAGGCTCACTCCTTTCTGTTTATGTGCAGGAAAATAAGTTTAGAGGCGGAAAGATTCGTGACGCTTGGAGAATGTGTATCGATGATGAATGGAGTCAAGGGGCCGAGCGTTATTCGATTCGAGGATATAGTCTTCCTTTTATGTTTTTTTATGGTTTTTATGTGTATTTTTCCGCATTTTTATGTAATGTCTTTTATTTTAAATCTTGTTTTGTTTTAAAGACAATGGGATCCCAAAATCCTTCTTAGTATTCTGTTTATTTGTAAATAACTCTTATTTTCAAGTTACTCAATAAATTATGGTATTTTCGTAAAAATGTAAGTTTTATGTATAGTTTCGATAATGGTCCAATTAGTCTAGATTAGTGGGTCATTACAGTTGGTATCAGAGCAAAACGGTTCCTTCGCATGAAGTTCTCCTCGATACACATGCTCAAAGCTCCGAATCGGACCGCCAAGTAAGTGTTTAAGCTACAAGTTACAAGTTACTTTGTCTATGTGTATAGCTAACAACTTTAGTGTTTATGTTTCAGTTAAAAATGAATGGAGCTTTAACCTACCAAGATATCCGAGCCATTAAGGCCTTAAAAAGAATAAGGGAGCCAAGAAACACCGTAGGAGCCCTAGAAAGGATTACTCGAAGGTTGCTTTTGTTTCACCAAGCAATAGGTGGCCTTCAAGAGGCTAAACAAATAATGCTAAGATCAACGGAACAATATGTATTAGTGATTAGGTTGTTTAAAGATTTCCATCCTGTAATAGCAGCCTTAGAAGAAATATGGGAAGAAATGAATGATGAGGATGAATCACCATTAGCAATGAGATACTATTTCCTCTTAGTTAGGTTCACCGCAAAATTTGAATTTCAATTCACCAAGGAGCAAAAGAATAGGATTCTCACAAACCTTCCTAGAGGGCATTTTGACGCTCATGATAATGATGACTATGAGGCTATAGATGATGATATGTTAGATGACGGATCGGATGTAGAAGATCCCGATTTTTAGATTAGTAGTTTTTTGTTTTATTTACTTTTATGTTATGATTGTAATAAGTGAAATTGTTTTCCAAATGAATAAACATGCTATTTGAATATCATGTGTGAGTTTGAATTTTTTTTCACAATCATAATAAATACTAAATAAAATGAATAATGACTGAGTTCGGTGAGGGTGGATACAAATCAATGAACCTGGTTTCCTTATTGAGAGTTAGGGGGCCTTAGTAGTGGGAACGATTTTACTGATCCCAGCCCTCCCTCAATATGGTTAACTTTGGAACAAAGATAAGTTTCGAGCCTGAGAATTAAGTCATATAGGATGATTAGAAACACACTTAGAAAATAAAGATGACTTGTTTTTCTAAGTATAGAAACCCACTCTAATAATAAATAAAGACCTATATAATTTTTCATAAAAAGTCATAATAAATAGGTCCGAGATATGTTTGTTTTAGAATAAGTTTTTGCCTTAGAGCCTATTAGGAAAAGTTCTAACATGTTTCTTTTAACTGTTAGAACTCTGCTACGATGTCTCTCCGAAGATCTGCTCGCACCAACGGGAACGCTTCCAACGATGTTCCAGCGACCAATGCGGTCCCTACCGTTCGCCGAAGGAGAGTGCGTGTTACTGCTCGCCGCAACGCGCCGGCACAGCCAGCTGACAACACTGCAGAGATTGCCAGACTGCGACAACAAGTTGAGGAACTTCTGCAGCAACAACGCCAACAGGCTCAATCTCAGCCTCAGCCTCCTCCACAGCCGCAGCCGCAGCCACAGCCAATGGCCCCAGCACCCCAACAAGTTGGTCCGTATGGGGGATGGCCTATGACGAACTACGCTCCTTATCCTGTACAACATATGGAGCCAGTGTACGAGAGGTTCCGCAAGCAGCACGCTCCGAACTTCGAAGGGACCACGGACCCCTTTGAAGCAGAAGAATGGCTAAGGAATGTGGAGCCGATCCTAGCCCACATGAACCTCAATAATGCTGACCGCATATCCTGCGTCTCATCTTTACTCAAGAAAGATGCCAGGATATGGTGGGATTTGGTCCAGCAATCCCACGATGCTGCCACTATGACGTGGACCCGATTTGTGGAGCTCTTCCACAAGAAGTACTACAATTCAGCAGTGCTTGCTACGAGAGTTGAGGAGTTCACCAATCTGAAGCAAGGGAATTTAACAGTGGCGGAATATGCTCGTCAGTTTGATCGCTTAGCCAAGTTCGCGGCAGAGTTAGTTCCGACCGATTACCTGAGGGTGAACAAATTTGTGAGAGGACTCCGACCAAAGATTGAGATGGGGGTGAAGCTAGCAAACCCGGGAAACACTTCATATGCCGACGTTCTTGAGACGGCAATTGAAGTAGAAAGGTTGCAAGCCAACGTGAGCAAAGAAGAAGCCAGCAAGCCGGAACCTAGGCAGCAGAGCCAACCTCAGGCCAGTCGGAACAACAATCAGTCCAGCAACAGTCAGTCCAACAACAACGGTAACGGACAGAAGAGAAGGCATCCTGACAACAAGCAAGCCGACAACAATAAAAGGGCACGACCAAGTAATGGGGGAAATAGGTCGGGCTACGTGGAATACCCGCCATGTGCCAAATGTCAGAAGAAGCACCCCGGAGAATGACGTGCCAACACCAAGGAGTGTTTCAACTGTGGTCAAGAAGGGCATCGTAAAAGAGACTGTCCTCAGCAAAAGCCGGAAGGAAAGAAGGACGAAAAGATGGTTCCTGCTCGGGTTTTTGCTTTAACCCAAGGAGAGGCGGATGCTAGCAACAAGGTGGTCACAGGTCAGGTTTCCATCCTCAATAAATTATGTCATGTATTATTTGATTCGGGAGCCACTCATTCGTATATTTCGTTAGGAATGATAGATAAACTAGACAAACCTAGTGAAAGATTTAGAACTAGGTTTGCAACCGAGTTGCCTTCGGGCAAAGTAGTTCTATCATCACGAATTGTACGAGGCGTACCAATCAAGATTGAGGACAAGGAACTAGAAGGAGACCTGATAGAGCTGGTGATCAAAGACTTCGATGTCATACTAGGCATGGATTGGCTAGCACGGCATGGCGCAACGATCGACTGCAGACGCAAGAAGGTGGTGTTCGAGACTCCTGACCGCCAGAAACTGTGCTTCATGGGACAAGCTGCAGGACTACGCACCCCGTTAGTATCATCTCTCAAAGCTCAGAGAATGATGGAGAAAGGATGTCAAGCATTCTTAGCCAACATCACGAATGTGAAGAAGGAGACATCACTCAAGGTTGGAGATGTTCGAGTCATACAAGAATTTCCAGAAGTATTTCCCGATGACTTGCCAGGATTGCCGCCAACTAGAGAAATAGACTTCACGATAGAATTAGTACCGGGCACCGAGCCTATCTCTAAGGCACCATACCGGATGGCACCTATGGAACTCAAGGAGTTAAAGACGCAGCTACAAGAACTCCTAGACTTGGGTTTCATTAGGCCAAGCCATTCACCATGGGGAGCTCCGGTACTATTCGTGAAAAAGAAGGACGGAAGTATGCGCATGTGCATAGACTACCGTGAGCTTAATAAAGTAACGATTAAGAACAAATACCCGCTACCTCGGATTGATGATTTGTTTGATCAACTCCGAGGTGCGACTGTATTCTCTAAGATCGATCTACGGTCCGGGTATCATCAGCTCAAGGTAAAGGGAGAAGATATCCCTAAGACAGCCTTTAGGACTCGTTATGGACATTACGAGTTCTTGGTTATGTCTTTTGGTCTTACTAACGCGCCAGCCGCATTTATGGACTTAATGAATAGGGTCTTCAAGGACTACTTGGATAAATTCGTCGTTGTGTTCATCGACGACATTTTAATTTACTCCAAGGATGAAGTGGAGCACGAGGAACACTTGAGGATGATTTTGACGCGATTGAAGGAGCACCAACTCTACGCGAAGTTCAAGAAATGCGAGTTTTGGCTCTCACAAGTGGCGTTCCTCGGGCACATCATATCGAAAGACGGAGTTGCTGTGGATCCATCGAAGGTAGAGGCCGTGAAGGATTGGCCTAGACCAAAGAACGCGTCGGAAGTAAGAAGCTTCTTAGGGCTAGCAGGTTACTATAGAAAGTTTGTAGAGGGCTTTTCTAAAATAGCCACTCCACTCACCAACCTGACCCGGAAGCAACAAAAGTTTAACTGGAATGATAAGTGTGAGGAAAGCTTCCAGTTGCTTAAGGATAAGCTTTGCTCAACACCAGTACTTAGTGTCCCAACACCCAACGACAAGTTCGTTGTCTACTGTGATGCATCAAAGTTAGGATTGGGATGCGTACTGATGCAAAATGACAAGGTGATAGCCTACGCCTCACGTCAGTTAAAGGAGTATGAACAACGCTATCCAACTCACGATATGGAGTTGGCAGCGGTGGTCTTTGCGTTAAAAATCTGGCGCCATTATCTTTACGGAGAACGGTGCGAGATTTATACGGACCACAAAAGTTTAAAATACTTCTTTACGCAGAAGGAGCTCAACATGAGGCAGCGCAGGTGGTTGGAATTAATAAAGGATTACGACTGCAAAATCCTATACCACCCGGGGAAGGCAAACGTAGTTGCCGATGCACTTAGCCGAAAAAGTTATGGGAACTTAGCAGCCTTATCCAGAATAGAAAAGCCGCTACAGCGAGAGCTGATCAGTGCCGGAATCGAAATGGTTGTAGGCAAGCTGGCTAACTTGTCTATCCAATCAAATCTGCTAGAAGACATACGGAATGGTCAGAAACATGATGACTCGCTAGCAACACACATGGATGCAGTCAGAGAAGGCAAGACTACAGATTTCTCAATATCCAGTCAAGGTTTATTGAGGTATAAGGATCGGGTATGCGTGTCAGACGATCAAAGTATTAAGAAGACAATCCTAGAAGAAGCGCACAACACCCCATACTCAGTTCATCCATAGTCTACCAAGATGACTCATGACATCAAGGCAGTCTATTGGTGGCCAGGGATGAAGAAGGACATAGCGGAGTATGTATCTAAGTGTCTGGTATGCCAGCAAGTGAAGGCGGAGCATCAGCGGCCTGCAGGATTATTGCAACCGCTTAGCATACCGGAGTGGAAGTGGGACGATATAGCCATGGACTTCGTGACGGGTCTGCCAAAGACAAATAAGCAGCATGATTCTGCTTGGATAGTCATAGATAGACTAACCAAGTCGGCTCATTTTCTGCCTGTTAAGACTTCTTATACGGCAGACCAATATGCAGACATCTACATCCAAGAGATTGTACGATTGCATGGAATCCCCAAGACGATAGTATCAGATAGAGGATCAGTGTTTACGTCAAGATTTTGGAGAAGCTTACAGCAATCCATGGGTACTAAGTTAAGTCTTAGTACAGCTTTCCATCCTCAGACAGATGGGCAGTCAGAGCGTACGATTCAGATTTTTGAGGATATGCTACGCGCATGTGTACTTGACTTCGGAGGATCGTGGAACAAGTACTTACCGCTGATCGAGTTCTCGTACAACAACAGCTACCAGTCGACGATCGAGATGGCACCTTATGAGTTGCTATATGGAAGAAGGTGTCGATCACCGTTGCACTGGGACGAGGTAGGAGAAAGGCAGCTTCTAGGGCCCGAAGCTGTTAGGCAAGCTCAAGAAGCAGTAACGCTTATTAGACAGCGTATGCTGGCTGCTCAAAGCCGTCAGAAGAGCTATGCGGATACCAAGCGACGCGATGTGGAGTTCCAAGTTGGAGATCAAGTCTTCCTGAAGATATCTCCTATGAAGGGTGTCAAGCGGTTCGGGAAGAAAGGCAAGCTCAGTCCCCGATTCATAGGTCCTTTTGAGATATTGGAAAAAGTGGGACCAGTTGCGTATAGACTAGCCCTACCGCCAGCACTAGCCGATAGTCACAACGTCTTCCACATCTCGATGTTACGCAAGTATGTGTCAGACCCATCTCACATCCTCAAGTACGATACCATAGCGCTCCAGAAAGACTTAAGTTACGAGGAACGACCGGTTAGCATCCTAGATAGAGGGATGAAGCAGTTACGGTCCAAGAGCTTTCCTATAGTTAAAGTCCTATGGAGCAATAGTTCTGAACGCGAGGCAACGTGGGAGTTGGAAGAGGACATGCAGAGCCGGTATCCGGAGTTATTTGGTAAGTAAATTTCGAGGGCGAAATTCTTTTTAGTAGGGGAGAATTGTAGAGTCCAAGAACTTTACTTAGCTAATTGTTTAGTAGTATTATAGTATGTTTAAGTGTTATCTTTGTTACTATGGATTTTTGGTTCAGACCGGGAGTTATTTGGACACTCATAGTAGTACTTATAGATTTTCTAAGTTTAACCTATAGTTTAAGAATATTAAGTATAACCTAAGGTTTGATTAATGTGCCTGATGTTAAGGATTATATTATTATATTATAAGGTTTAGACATCAACCAATAGGATTTTAAGCACATGTTTTGAATGGTAATTAAGGATTAAGTATTTTTGAGGATTAAATTAAATAAGGGTAAAAGTTTGAATGTATAGGGTCAGTCAGCAGCTTTGAGCACGTTGAGGGCTTAGTCAAGGCTGTTTACTCCATTCAAACTCAGCTAAAAATGTGTAAATTCGTGTTTAAATATTCAGCGTATGCCGATATATCGCAGCTATAGGGGGCGATATATCGCAGCACGTAGATACGGAAAACACGAATCGATGCACAGTCGCCTCGGGAACAAAGGTCCAGGCGATATATCGCCTATAGGGGGCGATATATCGCCTCCACCAGCATGTTTTCAAATACATTTGAATTCTTTTCCCTTCAGCCATTCAAACTCCTTCAACAGTCCAGCATCTTCTGAACGAGTCTTCAGCCTCTGCTGAACGATTATTCAAATGATTTTCACTTAAAAAGCCATTATTTTTATTCAAGTAAAATCAAGATATTTTCATTCCCAAACTCTATAAATAGGACCTAGTACCCAGCCATTATTCACCATTTGCTCTAAGTTTAGAGGCTGCTAGTGTTAAGTGAGTGTGAGAGTGTAAACACTTGGTTTGGGGAAAAACTATAAGCTTAAACATCATAAGCTTATCAAACACTTTGGGAAGTGAGTGCTATAGTATTTCGGTGGATGTTAGATTGGTCTTGCAATCTTTGAGGTAAACCCAAGACTCTAGTTCTTTTCTGTATTTTTTATGTTAATTCCTTTCTCAAAACCTTCTACTCAGTCCCCTAACCTTATTCTTATTTTGGTTAGGGAATCCAAGCTTTTAAGCATATAAGTCGGTAAGTGTGTTTTCTATGGTTTAGTCTTTCCATCTCTTTCATTTCATCCCCTTTCTTTAGACTTACTCTTTCTTATGGTTTTAGGAGTGTTCCAACAATCCCAACTCAGTCCATAATCTCGGTAACTTTGGTAAGGAAATAGGCTAGAATCAACATGTTATGTGATTATGTTATCTATATGTTTTATGTTATTAAAAGTGTTATGATATATGTGTATGTTTGTAGGCTTGGGCATATGACCCATATGACTAACAAGACCCCAAATGGGTTATGGGCATATGACCTACTTAGCTAGTAGGACCCCACTAATCCCATGGGCATATGCTTGTTTAGTCTATGGGACCCCAAGTAATAATGGCCATTATAATAAGTGTATGTTATGTGTATTATGTTAAGTCTTTATGTTTTCTTATGAAATTATGTATGTGACTTTGTGTTAGATTTTCCTTACTGGGCATTAGGCTCACTCCTTTCTGTTTATGTGCAGGAAAATAAGTTTAGAGGCGGAAAGATTCGTGACGCTTGGAGAATGTGTATCGATGATGAATGGAGTCAAGGGGCCGAGCGTTATTCGATTCGAGGATATAGTCTTCCTTTTATGTTTTTTTATGGTTTTTATGTGTATTTTTCCGCATTTTTATGTAATGTCTTTTATTTTAAATCTTGTTTTGTTTTAAAGACAATGGGATCCCAAAATCCTTCTTAGTATTCTGTTTATTTGTAAATAACTCTTATTTTCAAGTTACTCAATAAATTATGGTATTTTCGTAAAAATGTAAGTTTTATGTATAGTTTCGATAATGGTCCAATTAGTCTAGATTAGTGGGTCATTACAACCTTTGAATGACTTGTCTTGCCTTGTATAGCTGCTCGATTAAAATTTATACAAATGCAGTTGCACATAGATGTTCTGGTATGTAGACAAGGTGCAGTGTCTTGATATGGAACACAATTTGAAAAGTTAATTTTGTTAAGTTGGTTCTATTTTTAGAATCAGTATCGTTATGTTAAAGGTGTGTCCACATTGGGTTCGAACTATTAGTATTGACAGTATGCATTACTAAGTTACTGTGACCTTAAAATCTATTTTTGCTGATTGGTCAATCTTGTAAAATGTCTCCATTTACTGTGACATGGTAAAATGTCAGCAAATGAGAAGGATTAGTGTGGCACAATCATCAATATCAGCATATTCTTTCTATATTTTTTGTTTTTGTTTTAGTTTTTATTTTATTTTGCAATTAGGAAAGGTATTAGATGTGATAGGCCTCCAAGATGCTTCACGTATAGTAGGCAACAAAAGAATTAGATGTGAGAGCGAATTGGTATTTTGTTTTGGGTAGTGGTCCTTTATCCTTGGTTGGTTATGTTTCTAAATTCCTTTCATTTGCATTTGTCAGTCTTGTGTTATTTACTTTTCTTTACAGTGAAATTTATATATTTGGACCTTGGCTATGTAGTTGATGTTTGTCTAGGTAGATATCTATTAAATAGTCAGTCTTAAACACTAAAACAGCGACTGTCTACATCACACATCTTTGTTTTTCTAAAAAAGTTATTATTATGTTTTCTATAGGTTAGTTTCCATTTCAAATTTAGTTTTCTGGCATTGTAGCCTGGTATAGAATTTGGTTGGGTTGCTCAAACTTGTGCTTATTAGTACTGTAATTGAGCATTCTGCTTTGAGGCTTCTTGCTTTTACCATGTCCTGGTTGTGGTCTAAATTCTCTTATTTTGTGTGAAATTAATTCTAGCTGAATTTATGTTATCTTTTACAGTTTCTAAATTGTGGG
The DNA here is from genome assembly GCF_963169125.1 of Humulus lupulus. NCBI lineage: Eukaryota > Viridiplantae > Streptophyta > Magnoliopsida > Rosales > Cannabaceae > Humulus > Humulus lupulus. The sequence goes on from NC_084797.1 coordinate 235,675,554, forward strand.
CAAAGAAGAATGCCGTGGGGAAGGAACAGGTGGCACAGCTTGTAGATGACATATATAGGTTTGTCTTATATCTTGCACTATCTGATTCATAAAGTCACTGGATTCTACTCTTTTTGCTACTGTCTATTTTTTTCCCTTAGAAAATACATTTTCTTGTTTCTCAGAAAAATGCAAGTGTCTGCAGCCCCTGATTTAGCGTCAAAGGGATAGGGTGTCTCAGATAGCAGTAATGTGAAAGTCAAAGGGAAAATTGATGATCACTCTTTTCAGTCAGAAACAAAGGTTCGGTGCCTCTGTGGGATTTCATCAGAAAAGGAGTCAATGATCAAGGTATTTGTCACACACTTTGTTTTCGTTCCTCTTAATGTTGCTTATGTTCCTCTTAATGTTGCTTATGTTTTATGTTGTGTATTTAAGTATATTTAAGTATATTCTAGTTGTATTTCAATGCCTATAACTAGGCAGTGAAAGCTTGGTTGATTTTGGTATTATACTAGTTTGTTGTCTTTTAACAAGAAAGATTCATTAAAATTGTATGATTTTTAATAAAATTTATAAAATTAAGGACATACAATTTTACTGTCTCAATATTTGTCAAGATTGATCCTTGTTTTGTGTGAAGACCATCATTTTTCTCACCAAATCAAGGCTAGTTGTTCGAGACACGATGTCTTCCTACTTGATGTTCATCCATCTTCTGATGTTGATCCATGTTTGTATTCTTTTCTTTAATCTGATTTCTCTAGCTTAATTGAAGTAATTTTTGTGTGTTAATTTTTATAAAGAACATCAGATTATGTAGTCTTAAATAATTAATGAAATAAAATACATGAGAGCTAGCTAGTTAGAGTATCTGCACAATAAAAAAGTACTTTTTTAAGTTAAGTGATATTTAGAGTATTGGGTTGGAAATAAAAATAAAAAATAATGTAAAAAATAGAGTATGATGAAAAGATAGATTGGGTCAAGAAGTTGTAACACATTAGTTTTCTTTATGTGTTTATAACATAACAAGGTATGGTAGAATACTCGAATAAAGGTTTAGAAACTCTTGAGGAAAATTTGAAGACTCTTTCAAAAAAGGTTGCTTCTAATAGATGTCTTTCCTCTTGTAGGCATTAGTCCTTTAGTTTATAATAATGGGAATCTATTAAAATGCTCACAACTTACCAAAATGAAGATGCTATAATAATGTGCTTTTCCATTCATCCTAAATACTTACCTCTTTCTCCTTCTGCTCCCCCTTGTCACTATTATTTCTCATCAATTTTATGAATTCATGAAAAACTTTAAGTGGCCATCCATATCATTTCAGCATTTTAGGTCCCTGTTTTAGTCTCAAAAAATAGAGTGGTCAGTCTCGAGTGACTTTCTCCAAACTGAAACGTGAGGAGGAGCACTTGGATAGATATAGCCTCCTATATGTCAAGACGCAAGTATGAAAAGTTTTTTTTGAAAACGTAAAAAATAAATTAACTAATTTGTGAATTGGTTAATTAATTGGGGAACGTGTAAATATTGTAATAATTATAAATAAAAATAAAACTACTTAAACCTTGGTCAATGGTCATTTCATTCAATGGCTTCACTAAGAGTGCGCCCATAATATGGCCAAGCCAAGTGGGCGCTGATGTCTAAATCGGTTGAGGACATTTGATGCTAGTCTTGCAATATGGCCAACTTTGTCTGAATGAATTATGCATTTCGATTATAAAAATATAAAAATAATTGCTTAAAAAAGTCAGTTCAAATTTGATAAATTTAAAAAAAATAAAATAAAGACCAACTAATACTATCCTCCCTTTTAATAATTCATCCATTAAATATGATTATAAAAATATTAAACAAAACAAAATAAATACAATGACTTTTTTTTTTTACTTCTTCTCTCACGTCTCACCCTCTGTCTCTCTCCCTCCTCCTTCCCACATTTATGTTCTCATTTCTCTTCTCTAATTGTTCTTCATAAGAAGGTTTTGTTTGGTGGTGGCCACAGAGCATGGGCTCCCTAATTTTGTGGTGGACTCTTATTGTTCAAATGCTGTCATTTTTTTGTGTAAGAAAGATTATGTTCCTTACTGATTTATTAGATAGTGTGATTCTCCCTTATACCCAGGACTGGCTGGGTTTTTGGGTTTCAGATTGTTTAGCAAATGTTCAAAGCTTGTTCTTCCTCTTAAAGAAAAAAAATAAATCTATTATTTTCTTCTTCTTCTTCTGAAACTGATATACTAACTATACAGTGGAGCAGTGGAGCAGGACCTTTGTGTTGCTCAGACCCTCCAATCCTTGATCCACACAGTGGAGCAGGCCATGTCGAGAAACTTGGTGGCCTTCCCACCTATGTCATCGGTTCTCCCTACTCTAAGCATGGTGCTGTTCTTATTTCAGATGTATATGGTAATTTTATCATTATTTTGTTCTTATTTAAGCTTTTTATTATATTGGGTTCTTACTAATTTGATCACTTGCCCTGGCTTGAAATTCTGTGTCACTACTGTTCTTTTGGATAAATTTTTCATTTTGTTTGATGGGTACTTTTTTCTTTTTTGAAGAAGAAAAAGATGCATACTTAAGTTTGTGATTTGAAGACTATTCACTTACTTTGTACATAATCTTAAGATTAGGTGTTTTAATTTATGCATTTATTCTTTAGTCTCTTTCTCGTTCCCTGCTTAGTATTTTTGTGATAGCTTTTAATTAGTGTGATTTATATTCCATCTTCATCACCAAACTCATACTTTTTATGTTTAATATTGCAGGATATCAAGCTCCAAACTTAAGGTATAGTTATCACTGTATCGTGTGATGTACTGGATTAAATTGGTGGGATCAGAATGCTTTGTTAATTTACAATATTTGATTAGAAGGAAAATTTTACGTAAAGGACCATTCAAGTTCACTGTTTTTTTCTTACTAGCTCTCCATCTATCTATAATATTTGGGAACCATAAAACTATAACAATTGTTATTTAGGTACTTAGCGGCACAAACCAACCATTTGAGTTACCTCTCATGGATTCGTTAAGACTCACTATTAAGCACTTGCATGACAGTTTTTTTTTCTTTTTTCTTTGAGAAAAATAAGTTGTGATTTGTATTAATGATGTTGTGTGCCCTCTTGAAAACTAATACAAGCTTCTGCCTATTGTAAAGGAAAGTGGCCGACAAAGTCGTAGCTGCTAGATTCTTTGTGGTCGTTCCTGACTTCTTGAAGGGGGATCCTTTTATTCGTGCAGATACTAAAAGGCCTATGAGCGTTTGGATTAAAGATCATAGCACGGTTGGTTCTAGTGTTTTGATTCGTACTTGATAGTCCTTAATATTAGTAATAGATACTTAAGATTGTTTCTGGTGAGTTAGTTGAAAGTTTTCATGTTGTGGGCTCTGCAAAATTAATTCTAGATTCAGCTAGGCCAATAGTTGCTATTGTTAGCATCTTAATCTTTCCTAACTGTCAAGTTAATTTAACTTCTGGAAGCATTTTTTGTACTCTAGTATTAAAACTCTCTTAGACTTGTTCTAAAACCTTTTGCTTGTTCCAATAGGACGAGGGATTTGAATTTGCCAAAGTAGTGATTCAAGATTTGAAAAATAGAGGCTATTCTGCAATAGGTGCTGCAGGCTTTTGTTGGGGTGGTAAGTTTGTTGACATACTTCTTTGTTTTCCATTATGGTATCTAGATGACATTTTGGAAAATTCGACAATAACTTGTGAACAAATTCAATCACGAGCAGTGACTGACTTTGTTAGTTCAAACCATATATCTAGTTGTTACTTACGCTAAGTTGATCAAGATTTGTTCTGTTCTCAGCCAAGGCTGCAATTCAACTCGCAAAGTGCGACTCTATTAAGGCTGCTGCCCTCTTACATCATTCTTACATCACTGTGGATGACATCAAAGGTACTACATAGTGATATACATAGTGATATGATACTTTGAAACAACTACAAATTATAAGATAACTTTTAGTTCAAACTCTTGTGTATTTCACTTCACCAAAACTCCAATTTTTGCATTTTATGTTAAACTTGACTCATTCTTTCTCAACTCAAAAATATTAATCCATGATTCAAATACTTTCAGAGGTTAAGGTTCCATTGGTAGTACTTGGAGCAGAGTTTGACCATCCAGAGATCGTCAAAAAATTTGAGGAGCTCTGGATTCTGACCAGTTAAGCTCTGGAATTTCAGATTTTGATACTCACTTTCAAGGCCTCATAGTTCAGAAAAGGTCTCTTTCTCTCTCTCTATATATATATTTATATAACTGCAGTTGTCTCAACTTATTTCTATATTCTATTCCATATTTGTCATTTGTGAAATGTTCTATTTTAACTAGTGTGAAGTATATGGTTGTTAGGTATGCATTTAACTGGCCTTGATTGTTTTCCTTTACTTATATTCCATTTATCAATTCAAGTTTTGCATCCTTATTCTGTCATCAAAAGCTTTATTCAGCTGTTGTGTATTCATGATAGACTTCTATGATATTTCTATGGTATGTGATATCGCATTGATTGTTAGAGATCTTGCTAGTTTCTATTAATACTTTGTATTTTCTTGATTTATCTCGCATTGATTGGTTTTTTTTTTTTTTAATAAAAGCCCTAGAATTACCACTTTAAGTAATTGCTGGTGTGATTCCATTATTACACTCGAATATTACAGGTGTGTAGATGTGACTGGAGCTTACAGTGCTCTAAAGACGGAGCTTAACATAAGCTTGACAACAATAGGCCTTTTGTGGACTACAACTGGCTTTATTGCAAAGAGGATTACACATGGACCTGTGGAAGAAAGGGAAACAGGTATATGACAAGTGCACAACAAATGGACTCACAACAAAGACAAGGGCACAAAGGATGATGAATTGAAGGATGGAGCAAGTTTCATGCATGGTTTACTTTTGTGAATCTTGCAATTTTTTGTTTTTCATTTTTGAAGTAAAAAATGTTCAAGATTATAAAACTTTATTATGTTATGCTTTCAAACTTAAGTTAGAACTAAGATCTCATGAAATAGACATATTCAGAGTTTGAATTAGTTATTGTTTAATGTAATACTTATGGTTTATCAATCTATTGAGAATTATATTTTATGATTAATTTTGATTTTTTTTTTATCAAAATACAATAATGAAAATCTTTTAATTAAAAAAAAACTTATAAGTACCATTATCACAATAAAAAACCTTAATATGTTATGATTTAGAAACATATTATAAGCGTAAAAAATGGTTATGGTTTATATAATATAACAAACTAAAAATGTTATCAAAATAATCAAATGTAATAGTTGAAAAGTGTTATGAAAAAAGTACAAGATTAAACTTCAAATTTATAACCAAAAACTCTATCTAAATGTTATTATTTCAATATTATAGCACCTAAAAATGTGTTATTGAATAGTTTAAGATAACACCGAACATAACATTCAAAAACTGTTATAGAAAAGACTGGACTCTTAATAACAGGGGCCATGTTAGCATTTTCAGAAGTGCTATCAATAGTCCCGGTTAGCAGTTTTTAAGTGTTATGAATACTATTTTTTCTTGTAGTGCCCCATGGTCATAACTCTCCAACTCGCGAACAAGAGGGTACGATGAGTCTTGATTGATAAAGGGAGCTCAGTGAATATACTTTATAAAGCCACTTTAGAAAAGATGGGACTCGCGCTTCGTGATCTGAAAGCATGTACAACAACGTTGTACAATTTTCAGGAAAAGGGATTGCCTGCATGGGATCCATTGAGCTCCCTGTGACCTTGGGAGACTACCCAGTCTCAGTGACCAAGATGATGGAATTTTTAGTGGTGGACCTCCCATCGGCCTACAATGTACTGCTCGGAAGACCCGCCCTAGTTGGGCTGAGGGCAGTATCGTCCGTTAGGCATTTGGCCATCAAGTTCCCGGCTTCTAGTGGCATCAGGACGTTGAAGGGGGACCAGCTCGCGGGAATAGAATGTTATAGCATCTCCATAAAGTGAAAGAAGCAAACAAGTGCACAGTCACTTGTAGTTATTCAGAACAAGGATGGGCGGCCTTTGAGATAGATGAGGAGATCAACCCTAGAATAGAAGAAAGGGCGGACCTTGAACCTCTAGAAAAGCTTGAGGAGGTCAGGCTCAAAGAAGTAGATGCCATAAAGATGGTGAAGGTGGATAAGAATTTTTCTAAAGAAGCGAAATAGAAATTAATTTTCTTCTTAAAAGAAAACCAGGATGTGTTCGCATGGTCACACTCGAACATGGTGGGAATCAGTCCGAATGTCATGATCCATGCACTTAACATTGACAAAAGCTTCCCCCCGAAGCAGCAAAAGCGAAGACTCCTTGACGATGATAGAAAGAAGGCCCTCAATGAAGAAGTCGACATGTTAATGGAAAATCGATTCATACGAGATGCCTTTTAACCCAATTAGATTGCCAATCCAGTGTTGGTCCCAAAGCCCAATGACAAATGGCGAACATGTATCGACTACTAAGACCTTAACAAGGCATGTCCTAAAGATTGTTTCCCCTACCTCGGATAGACTAACTCATAGATGCTACTGCAAGTCACGGCATCATGTCGTTCATGGATGCTTGTTCTGGATATAACCAGATTTCCATGCACGCACTGGACCAAGAACACATGAGCTTCGTAACCGACAAAGGAATGTACTACTACAATGTCATGCCTTTCGGACTCAAAAATACTGGAGCTACGTACAAAAGATTGGTGAACATGATGTTTTCTGAGCAGATAGGAAATAACATGGAAGTTTATGTTGACGACATGCTTGTCAAGTCCAAACATAACAATAACAATGTGGATGATCTCACAAAATGCTTTATGGTACTACGAAAGTATAACATGAAACTTAACCCACAAAAGTGCTCTTTCAGAGTGTCTTCGAGAAAGTTTATTGGGTTTATAGTAAATGCACGTGGAATAGAGGTTAATCTGGACAAGATTAAGGCGTTGATAGATATGCCCTTACCTCGAAAGCATAAGGATTTTCAAAGCTTAACTGGACGAATGGCGGCACTAAGTAGGTTTATCTCAAAATCTACAGACCATTGTCTTCCTTTTTTCAACCTTTTATGAGGGGGAAAAAATTTCGAGTGGTCAGAGGGGTGCGAGCTTGCATTCCAAAACCTAAAGAAGCACCTCACCGAACCACCAATCTTGTTGAAACCTATCGCAGGAGAAGTTTTGTATTTATACCTTGCTACAACCGAGCACGCCATTAGTGTCGTACTCGTCCGAGAGGTGAAGAAGGTCAAAAAACAGTATACTATGTCAACAAAAGGTTACTGGGGGCAGAATCAAGATACCCGTTAATGGAAAAACTGGCTCTCAGCCTAATACATTCATCTCGAAAGCTCCGAACTTACTTCCAAGCACATCCCATTCATGTGCTAACTGACCAGCCACTACGACAAGTTTTATCTAAACCAGAAGCTTCTGGAAGATTATTAAAGTGGACTGTCAAACTCGGGCAGTTCGAGATCACGTACCACCCGAGAACGACCATCTAGGGAAAAGCCCTGGCAGATTTCATTGTTGAATGTACTGGTATTCCGAATGATGAAGTTGTAACCCCAGCCCGCGAGCTGTGGAAACATTATGTCGATGGATCCTCCAACGAAAATGGATCAGGGGCAAGCATTATACTAATTACCCTAGCAGGAAATCGATTCCACTCAGCCTTAAGGTTCAACTTTGAGGCATCGAATAATGAGGCTAAATACGAAGCATTACTAGCAGGACTTTGAATAGCCAAGGAGCTCAAAGCAAAGGCTATACACTGCTATAGTGACTCACAGTTGATGCCCAACCAAGTTTTGGGGGAATATAAGGCTCGGGGCATAAGAATGGCCATGTACCTAGAAAAAACAAAGGTTGCGTTCGGGCAGTTCAAATTCTATGCTATAAAGCAGGTCCACTGAGAACAAAATTCAAATGCAGGCGCATTGGCCAGTCTCGCTTCGACTAGCGAGGTCGATACACTGAATGTGGTCCCAGTAGAGTTTCTATCGACCTCGAGTATCAGTGAGCCTGACGAAGAAGACATATGCATGATCGACTCTCAACCTACCTGGATGACCCTAATAGTCGATTACCTCGAAATTGGAATTTTCCCAGCAGAACGGAGCGAGGCTCAGAAACTGATGTATAAGATCCCGATGTACACTACTGTGGAAGGAAGGTTGTATCAAAGAGGGTATTCTATGCCATTACTCTGATGTGTAACTCCACCCGAGGCGAAGAAAATTTTGGAAGAAATTCATGAAGGATTTTGTGGAGATCACACTGGGGGGCATAGTCTTTCAAAGAAGGTGATAAGACAGGGGTATTTCTGGCCCACAGTCAAGGCAGACGCTCTCAAATATGTCAAACGATGTGATATTCACAGTGTGGGGCATCAACCTTATGGGCTCGTTACCAACTGGCAAAGTTGAAGTAAGTTACATTGTGATCGCAGTTGATTATTTCATGAAGTGGACAGAGGCTGAAACTCTGGCCACTATTACCTAAAAAAGAGTCTTAGACTTTGTGGTAAAAAATATCATATGTCGATATGGGATGCCGAGAAAGATAACATCGGACAATGGTACCCAGTTCGACAGTGACCTGTTTACCCATTTTTGCGAAAAAAAATGGGATTATAAAAAGCTTCTCCTCTATCGCCCATCCCCAATCAAATGGCCAGGTCGAAGCAGTCAACAAGACCATAAAAAGCTCCATAAAGAAAAGGTTAGAAGAGGCTAAGGGAAGGTGGCCCGAGGAGTTACCTTAGGTCTTGTGAGCTTATCGAACCACAGCTCAAACTTCAACTGGGCACACTCATTTCTCCCTTGCATATGGGCGCGAGGCCATGTTACCTATTGAAGTCAAAATTCCTACAATACAGAGCCATGCGCATAATCAGGCCTCGAACCAATCTCAGCTCGAAGAAAGTCTAGACCTTATTGAAGAAAGGCGAGATGAAGCTCAATTGAAAAATGCTGCATACCAGCAACGAGGTGCTAGGTATTTCAATAAGAGGGTTCGAGACAGGAAATTCATATTGGGAAACCTGGTCCTACGACACGTGTTTCTGGCTACATGAGACTCGTCTGTTGGAGTACTTGGACCTTACCAGATCGAGCCTATCATCCGGCCTGGGGCATATAAATTGGCGAGACTAAATGGATAGTTGGTGCTGCGAGCTTGGAATGGTGAACATCTACGACCTTATTATCAATAATGTAGGAAGGGTGTTTTTGTTGTAACCAAGCTTGTTTATTTTTCAGATATTTGTTAATAAAAATGTTCAATTCTATTCAAAAATTGTTTCTTTTTTATATGTTATATTTTTTGCAAACTCTCTCGATTCAATAACCTATGGTCACACTCATAGGATATTAATGGGGCATTAGTGGTATACAATCATACCATAAGTTTGAAAAAATAAATAACATAAAATAAAAATGTCTGGATCATTAACCTAACATGAAAGTTTTAAGTATACACACAAAATAATAAAAATGTATGGATTATGAACCCGACATAGAAGTTATAAGTGTATACGCGAGCTAAGATGGTCTGGACATAACCAGATTATAAAAATTACAAGTGTATGGATTAATAACCAAACACGCGAGCTAAGATGGTCTGGACATAACCAAATTATAAAAATTACAAGTGTATGGATTAATAACCAAACACGCGAGCTAAGATGGTCTGGACATAACCAGATTATAAAAATTACATGTGTATGGATTAATAACCAAACACACGAGCTAAGATGGTCTGGACATAACCAGATTATAAAAATTAGAAGTGTATGGATTAATAACCAAACACGTGAGCTAAGACAGTCTGGACATAACCAGATTATAAAAATTACAAGTGTATGGATTAATAACCTAGCGCGCGAGCTAAATAAGTTTGGAACAAACCAGCTAAAACTAGTCGACAGAAAGTTTGAGTGTATATAAACCTACTTTGTATTAAGTCTAGTCCGAGGCTGGAAAATTTTGCAAAAATAAGTTTCGTCCTCGCAACCTTGAGGAACTACTTGAGGATAAGAAAAAGTAACTAGAAAAGCAAGATGTAACTAAACTACTAAAATTACATGCCATATGAGTACTTTCAAGTGCATGGTAAAAGTAAGGTCCGACCTTGACAATAACGAGGTTGGACATGGATATATCGAGTAAAATGTGCATGAATGCATGGAAACTCGAACTTAAATCCAAAAAATGTGTTTGTACGAATAAACAAACATAAAATTAAGCCTTTAGTATAACATGCTTGAAATATTTCGACTTAGAAATGTAAAGAAAAAATATTAAAGCAAAAGCTAAATGTAAAATCAAATGCATAAAGGTTTTCGAGCAAGAAAATCAAATGCATAAAAATTAAAATTACTGTCTAAATAAATATAAAATAGCCCAAAAATGAGCTATGTATTGTCTTTGCCCCAAGAGCATATATATATAAAAAAGAAGGTATTACAAAAATATTGATGGGACGCAGCCCATGATCTCGCTTTCATGAAGTAGGCACATCCCCCTCAGCAGTACCGGACTTCTCCGTTGTCTCTTCTGCTTCATCCTTGGCATCCTCCTCGTCAAGCTAAGCCTGCCACCTTTTAAGGAACTTATCTTCGAGGTTGTCCAAAAAGTTGGTGTCGAGATCAGCATTGTTGGCCTAGATGCAATACATGGCCATGTCAACAACATGATCCTTCTTCTACCTGAACTCCTCAAGAAGGCAAGCCTTCTCACCCTCGATTATATTGAAGGTGGCCTTCTTATCCTCCTCAAGCTTGGCATTTAGCTCCTAAAGTTCCTTGATGCTGGAGTCTCTCTCCTTGATTTCAAAATCTTTGGCCTCCAGTTTTGACTCGAGCTCAGACATCGTCGACTTCGCAGCCTTGAGCTCGTCATCGAGCTTTATCTAGAGGTTCTTCGCCTCCTGAGCGTAGGACAGGCTCGCATGAACTTCGTTGTTCAGCTTGTAAATAAGCTGAGCAAACGCGTTGAAAGCCTGTACACATAAACAAAAATGGGTTAGTAAACATACAAGATAAGTCCATAGATACAACATGACAGAGTAAAAGGACTTACCGAGGTAAAGAGCTCGCTGCCCTTGTCAAAGATTGTATTGGTGTTGCGGCAAAAGGTGAGAAACTACCATTGAGGAGCGCTAAGATTGCTGAGACTTTGGCTTACTCGGTATAGTACCTCCGAGCCCAGACTAACTCCATGTGTCCCCGCAGCGTTATCGATCACATACTCGGGAACGTGGAGCGAGACCGACAACAAATGTTCCCGTGTGGGAACCTACTTCTTTGGGGCCAGAGCGGTCTGTTGGGAAACTTGGACTTCAGGTTGAGGCGGGGGAAGTGAGACCTCGGTAGGTACTCTGACCTCGGGGTTTAGATTGGCAGGTAGGCTCAGGCCATGAGTGTCCGAGGCTAGAGGAGTCGCCTCGGATTTCTTCGAGACTTTGGAGGAGCTCCCCCCTCTATGCGACGCCTGTGGGCATTTACAATGCTTAGCTCCAGAGTGGCAGTTGAGCACATTGTCTAAGTTAGATTCCATGTCACCTGCACATGCACAATTTACACATTAGTGATCGAGCCTAAACTACAAAAAGAAGCAAGGCTAAAGTCAAAAGAAACCTAACTGGTACTCTCCCCCGAGCTTGTGCTCGGCAACCAAGAAATCCCCCTATTTTCAGAGGATGTTGGGGGAGTCCCTTCTCTATATGTAGGAGACAGTCTCGAAAGGTCTCTATAGACGTTGGTCCCGTACTGAACGACGACCCCATCCCAAACCTCATTTAAACTATACATGTTTGGTACTGACCTAACCGGCTATCAAACCTACGTACTCTCTCATCTACCCTGGCCAAGCATGAAAGTTATTCCTAGAATCCTCAAAAAGGACAAGTACATAGGGTTTGTGTTTATAAAGAGAGGGAGACCACATGGCAAAGCTAAGTATTACTTTACCTCCACCACCTGAGCTCGAGGCCTTGTCTTGGGCTTCATTTCCCGAGCCAGGACAATCATGATGGTGAGCCATAGAAGGACGGGCCTGTGAGCTCGAGGACCTCCGTCTCGGGGGAAGTCCCTCAGTGGGAAGTGGCACGTGCTCCCACTTGAAGTACTTGCGGTAGGCAGCATCATCAGTTGACTGGTCTTGCTCCAAGAGGCCACAAGCTCGGAGCCTTTCTTCATGAAGAAAGTAGGATAAGGAGCGACGACCACAGGGCAGTTGGAGTAGAGCTGCCTTATGTCCCACCATCAACTCTGAGGGGGTGGCACGGTGGTAATTGGCTAAAGAAAATGTTACATATTATTATTCCGAGCCTAGTCATTAAATGAAAAGGAAAAGGATAAGTATGAGTACTTACAAATGCGTTGGGATGAATAGAATTTGGAAGGAGCGAGGGCATCTGTCCAGAAGAATGCAAGCTTGAAGTTTGGGGGATGATTTGGAATATCCTCAAATATTTTCTTCTTCTTCGGATAACTCGATAAATAATAGAATCCATCCCTTCCCCAAGCTCAGGAGGGGTTACTTTTAAGACAAAAGAGATACAGAATCTCTTGGGGTGAGGGTCTTTCCCACTTCAGTTCGTGGTACAGGGACTTGAGGGTAGAGAGAACCCTATATGAGCTGGTCTGGAGTTGGAATGGGGCGAGCCCAAAAAAATCCAGAAAATCCCTAAAAAAAGGATTTCAAGGGAGTGGGGCCCCTGCCTTCATATGCTCGCAACTCCAGGCCGCGAGCTTAATATTTCTGTCAGGGTTACCATCACCCGGGGCAAAACAGCTCCGCTCATTCGGAGTCCCAGGTCGACACATCAACGTGCTGGAGAGCTTCAAGCCGTGGCAAGCTAGTAACTTAGAGATTTGGCCTGTTGAGGTCACTGAGCTCCAATAATGCTCAGCCTCGAAAAAACTCTATTGCAACATCGGGATAGATGCAGCTCGAGAAGTAGAAGGGCGGTTTGAAGGGTCCTCCATCAGCGAGAAGGAAAGTGCACTAGGATCGTAAGCAATGGTGACTTTGAGTTTGGGATTGAGCGGGATAGGTATGATCTCAGGGTCTGGGTCTGGATAAATCGCGACCCGAAATATTTTCCTTTTTCTTTCCTCGACCTCGTCAATTTGTCGTCAGAAACGGTCTCAGATGTCCTATTGTTCGCATCTCTCGTGGTGTTCGCGTATCAACTGCTGGTTCCTAGTGAAGGGAGACTTCGGGCTGGGAGTTGATGGAGAGTAAGGAATTGCGAGCACTGACCCCCACTGATTCTTAGAGTTCTGTGACATCTAGCAAGAAAGAAAAGGGTGAGGGCCAGGCATACAAGAAATCACAGAGTACAGTGTTAGTGATTCGAGCTCGAAAGCATGAGATCACGGAGTAAACTTAATCAAGACTGAGGTCTCAAAAGGATAGATTGAGTTCGAAGTGGAACCCCGAACTATTGTAAAGTTCAGGCTTCGAGCGTGTACTTGACGCGATAGTGGAAAAGTTTGGATTCATTTTAAGAATCCTGAATTTTCAGGGATAAAGTTGATGGTTACCCAAAAAGGTGATAATTTTGGTATTTGTACAATTAAAAACCCTCATTGAGAACCCCCATTTCTTGGCTTACACGATACACTACCCTTAATCTGAAAAAAAAAAACCTATGTTTGCATTTTTTACACTAAATCTGGGTTTTAGAACTGTGTTGTCAAAAACTTTGAATTGAAATTTTGTGTAGTATCAGATAAACAATGTGGCTAAGACTACTAACTACAGCATACATTCATACGGAAATGAAAAACATAAAAATGCATGAAGAAATAAAAGTACGAGAGTTAAGAACAGAAACTTACACACTAAAGATTGTTGATATAGTAAAATCAATGACTGAAGGAGCAGTTGCAAGAAAGATTTCACAGAGTCAAAAGTGCTGGAGTCAATTTGTTTTCTCGGTTTGGAGAACATGCAAAGAGGAAAAGAGAGTTTTTGGCTCTGATTTTTTCTTTTTTCTCTGAAAACTGGAACGTAAAATGAAGATGATGAAGGAGAAGAGAGAATATATGTAACCCGTGGGATGTCAAGGGTCGAGAATATCTAGGCCTTTTGTTTGATTTTGAGTGTGATATGACGGATGGGGAAAAAATGTGATGTTGGCAGCAAAAAGCTGAAACGTGAAAGGATGTGGGTATGTTGAAAAAGTACTCGATAACTCTGATTGAACAATCAGTGGCTGACGCGTGACCACACTCGAGTGTGGTAGGTGGCTCAATTTTCGAAAGTGGCAGTTCAAAGGTTTCCCTCTCATGGGATTCGAACTGATACTTTTGAAGGGGCAAAATGTTACACCCAAATTTCGAGAATAGAAGTTTTTGATCTCGAAAGTTACGCTCAAAATAAGCGAAATCGTCATAGTCAACTTTAATGAAAATATCAAAGACAGTCTCGTTAAGCAGTGAATGCGACAACATCAGAATTGGTGAGCTCAGAAACTATATGGTCTTGAAGGAGTAACGAGGTTATAAGTCAGGCTCGAAGTCACAGTGACAGTGGTTCAACACTTGTATAAATTTCCTGATTCATTTCCTGCCATTAGACAAGACAGTTCGAGCTCGGGCATTGTGAGCTCGAATAAGATGATCTCGACAACGTTGCTTGTTGGGAACCAAGGTGAGCTGAGATGTCGAGCTTGTGATGAGTGAATGGCCTTGAAGGCGTGTGAGTCTGGTGTTCAAGCTCGTAAGATGTGTGTGAACATGTTTATTGTTATAGAATCCCTATGTTTAAGGGATCAGATGTAATCTGTTATTAAATCCAAAATATCATGGGATTTATACGCGTACATAATAACCATACGCATTTATTTGCATTGATCTAATTGATTTGTATTATAACTCCCTGAAATCTGTAGGGAGATATTCAGTAAACCACTCTATAAATAGAGTGGAACAATTCATCTGTAAGGGGAGAGGGATTTGTATTGGGAAGACTCTGTAAAATTGCTTCCAGAAAGCTTGGAGAGAATTCCATAAAGTGAATAACACAGACTCATGGACTAGGCAGATTTTAACTGCTGAACCACGTAAAAATCATGTCTATATTGTTTGTTTCCTCTGGTATTTTTTGTTTAATTGCTCTTCATTTCTACGTTGACGAAAAATGGCATCAACAACGTGTGAGTGGATTGCTTGAAAGAACACATAAATGAACATACATCATTAATCATGCATATCATAATTCATGTAATTAAACACATAATGTCATACAATTTACCATAATAACCTTAGTAGTAAAAGCAGATATTACAACTATCCCCTCCTAAAAAGAAATTTTGTCCTCGAAATTTACCTGAATAATTTTGGGTATTGTTCCCTCGTATCGGTTTCCAACTCCCACGTTGCGTCTTTGGTAGAGACATTTTTCCAAAGAACCTTGACTAACCCGATCATCTTATTCCTTAATGATTTCTCCTTCTTATCTAGAATCTTTACTGGGTTCTCTTCATATGATACGTCTGGTTGCATATCCAACACCTCATAACTAGGAATGTGAGATGGATCTGAAACCTACTTGCGTAACATGGACACATGAAAAACATTGTGCACTCCTGGCAAAGCTGGAGGCATGGCTAACCTATAAGCCATTTCCTCAATTCTCTCTAAAATCTCAAATGGTCCAACAAATCAAGAACTTAACTTTCCATTCTTGCCAAATCTCTTAATTCCTTTCATAGAAATACATGATGTCCTACTTGGAACTCAACGTGCTTATGTTTAGGATCAACATAACTCTTTTGCCGATCCTGCGAGACAATTATGCACGCTCTTATTTTGGCAATAGCTTCATTCACTTCTCATATGGTCTCCAGGCCTAAATACTTACTTTCTCCTGTCTCATCCCAATGAATTGGCGACCTACATTTTCTTCCGTAGAGCATCTCATATGGTGCTACTCCAATAATCGCCTGATAACTATTATTGTACTAGAACTCTATTAGTGGAAGGTACCTACTCCATGATCCACCGAAATATAACATGCATGCCTTAAGCATGTCTTCCATAATCTGTATTTCCCTTTCTGTCTGCCCATCTTTCTGGGGATGGAATGTTGTATTGAATTTCAACTTAGTACCCATCACTTTCTGTAATCCTTCCCAGAACTTACATGTGAATTTTGGGTCTCTGTCAAAAAAAATTGACTTTGGTACACCATGAAGTCTCAAAATCTATTGCACATAAATCTCTGTGTACTATTCTACTGTAAATATTGTTCTGGAAGGTACAAAGTGTGTCAATTTCATGAACCTATCAACGATCACCCAAACCGAATCATGTTGCTTTATGGTCTTAGGTAACCCCACCACCAAGTCCATAGCAATTTCTTCCCACTTCCATTCTGGAATGTTTAACAGTTGTAACAAACCGGACGGTCTTTGGTGCTCTGCTTTAACTTGCTGGCACGTGAGGCACCTTGTGACATATTCAGCTACGTCCTTCATCCTAGGCCACCAATATAACATCTTCAAATCTTGGCACATCTTCGTAGTCCCTGGGTGTAAATAATAAAGAGTAGTATGCGCCTCATCAAGAATCTCCTTCTTAATTTCTAAATCATCTGGCACACATATCCGTTCCTTATATCTCACTATTCCACACCTACTGAAAGTAAAATCTTTGATACTTCCATCTTGGATTCCTTGTTTATACTTTTGTATTTGCATATCTATATCCTGTCCTTCTGTAATTCTGTCTAACAAAGTTGAATGTAGAGTCAAGTTTGTTAAACCCTCTACGATAAACTCTATACCTTCTCATTCCACTTCCTCCACCAACTTGGCAAGTATATTTCTTATAGCCATTACCTGCCCTTGGCTCCTACGACTTAGGGCATCTTCTACCACATTTGCCTTCCCCAGATGATACAATATTTCACAGTTGTAGTACTTAACTAATTCTAACCACCATCATTTCCTCATGTTTAACTCTTTCTGAGTAAAGAATTATTTCAGGCTCTTATGATCTCTATAAATTTCACATTTCTCCCCATAAAGATAGTGTCTCCATATCTTCAGTGCGAACACTACTGCTGCCAACTCCAAGTCGTGTGTCGGGTAGCGTTATTTATATTCTTTCAACTAACCAGATGCATATGTTATCACCTTCTCTGCTTGCATCAACACGCACCCTAGTCCCTGCTTCGATGCATCGCAATATACCACAAATTTCTCATTATCTGTGGGTAGACTTAATACAGGTGCCATGATAAGTATATTTTTCAACTCTTGAAAACTCTGCTCGCAACCCTTAGTCCATACAAATTTGATACCCTTTCTGATCAGTTCTTTCAAGGGCGTAGCAATCTTAGAAAACCCTTCTATGAATTTTCGGTAATACCCTGCAAACCCAAGAAAACTTCTCACCTTTGAAGCATTCTTTGGTTGTGTTCAATCTTTTACGGCTTCAATCTTTACTGGATCCACCTTAATGCCATCCTTACTAACAATATGTCCTAAGAATGCCACTTGAGTTAGCCAAAATTCACACTTTTTGAATTTTGCGTATAGTTGATGCTCCCTCAACCTGTGCAGTGTCAATCTTAGATGTTCCTCATGTTCCTCTTCAGTTTGCAAATAGATTAGAATGTCATCTATAAATGCTATCACGAACTTATCATAGTAGTCCATGAAGACTCTGTTCATGAGGTCCATAAATACCGCAGGGGCATTGGTAAATCAAAAAGACATCACCAAAAATTCATAATGGTCGTACCTAGTACAGAATACTGTCTTTGGTATGTCCCCTTCCTTTACCCTTAACTGGTGGTATCCCGACCTCAGATCTATCTTTGAGATTATCGCTTTTCCTTGGAGTTGATCAAAAGTTCGTCTATCCTTGGCAAAGGGTATTTATTCTTGATGGTGACTTTGTTAAGTTCCCTATAATCAATGCACATCTACATTGACCTGTCCTTCTTCTTTACAAATAACACTAGTGCTCCCCATGGTGAGTAACTAGGCCTAATTAAACCCAAGTTAAGTAGTTCGTGTAGCTGAACCTTTAATTCCTTCAATTCAGTGAGCGCCATTCTATAAGGTGCTTTCGAGATTGGCGTTGTCTCCGGTGCTAGCTCAATTGTGAACTCAATTTCTCGTTGTGGTGGAAATCCTGGTAAGTCTTCTGGAAATACATCCAAGTAGTCACATACTATCCTTGTGTCTTCCGGCCTCTACATCTTCGTTCCTGCTATATTAACTACGCTCGCCAAAAATCTCATGAATCCATGTTGTAGCATCTTCCTAGCTTCTAACGCTAAAATGATTGGAATTCGTAGTCCTGTTGCTGTCCCCATGAACGCAAAAGGCTCATCTCCGTCAGGCTTAAACACCACCATTTTCTTCTTATAATCGATGGTAGCGTTGTACTTTGTCAGCCAATCCATCCCAATGATTACGTCAAAGTCATTCATATCTAGCTCAATCAAGTCTACACATAGCTCCCTACCATCTACCCTCAAAGGCAAGGCTCTAAACCACTTCCTAGATGTTACCACCTCCTTGGTTGGTAACATGGTCCCAAACCCCTTAGCATGCATCTCATGAGGTCTATTAATTCTATCCACTATTCTCTTAGCAACAAATGAATGAGTGGCTCCAAAAACAATTAAAACATGACAACCGATTCTAGCGATAAAAATCTTACCTGAGACCACGGAAGTGCTTGCTTTTGCCTGAGGCTTGGTGAGACCAAACACACGTGCTAGAACAAGATTATCGTCCTTCTTATGCTGCTCTTTAACCCCTTCTTGAGTCTTCTATGGGCAGTTCCTCTTGATGTGTCATTCCTTACCACAACCATAACACGTGTTTGCCCAGCATTCGCCTTGGTGGCGCTTCTTACATTTATCACACTCTGGGTACCGTACCCATTCCTTGTTACCGTTGCGATTATTTCCCTTATTATCTCTAGCTCTCTTATCTTGTCTTGACTGCCCTGCCTGGTCACTTCCTTTCCTTTTTTGATCATTAGAGTCTTGACCTTGGGAGGCATTCTTTCTCGCCTCTCTTTTAGTAGCACCTTCCTTCCAGATTCTGTCTTCCATTCTTTCAGCAGTTTGGGCCCTTTCCAGAACCTGAGCATATGTATTGTTACCCCTACTGATACAATCTCCACGTCTCTAGCTATCATAGGCATTAAGCCTCGAACAAACCAGTCTACTCTAGTTGCATTGGTTGGCACTAAATCTGTTGTGAACTTGGCAAGCCTGACAAACTTTAGTGCATACTATGTCACTGTCATATTCCCTTGAGTCAAGGTGGCAAACTCATACTCCTTTTATGCCCATATTGCAGCATTGTAATACTTGTCATTAAAATCTTGCGCAAATTCTGCCCACGTCATTGTAGTAACGTCTCTTGCCTGGGAGATAACTTCCCACCAGATTCTTGCATCATCCCTCAGCATGTGAGTTGCATAGGCTACCCTGTCATTTCCTTCAACTCGCATGAAGTCCAGAATTGACCACATCATGCTCATCCATTACTCTACCTTCCATAGATCAACACTGTAATGCCCCAAAATCCCTAATGAGGTTTAATGGTTTGATTAGTAGGTCGGAAGGGCCATAATTGATTTATTATGCCATTAAATGATTATGTGCATGTTTATATGAATTATATTATTATATGATGTTAAATGCATGCATGTGGGTCCACATTTCATTATAGGGGCATTTTGGTAATTTGGCCCGTTGAGGGCATAATTGTGTATTTTCATGCATGTTGGTGAACTATTGATGAGGCCACATTATAATGTAGATTTTTTCGAGCTTTTCGACATGAGATGATCTTTTAATGCAGGTTAGCGGTTTGGTCATAACGGGGTTGATTTCGGGGCTCAAGGTGAGTCTCGGGGTAATTTGAGGATTAGAACATTACCGGGAATTAAAGGGTAATGGGATATGATTTATTAGTATTTGAGAATATTGGGAATAACGGGAATTGGAGGGTGTTAATTATGATTAACGAGATAGGCGGGAGAGGACGGTTTTGCCCTTGGTGGTTGTTAAGGGTTTTAGTTAAGCCTAGGGGCAATATTGTCTTTTTACCTAAGGGATATATGTGAACTAAGATGGCTATAGAAACTTAACCAAAACAGAGTATGTTTTCTTTTTCTCCCAAGCACCATTTCTTCTCCTTTTCTCTTTGGATTTTTTAGCTCCCTTTGAGGAATCAAGCTAGGGAAGTGAGTCTTGAGGGCTTAGGGTTGTGTTCCACCATTGAAGAGGGTTCTATATTGAGCTTGAGGTAAGTTTTTAACCATTAAAACTCTGGTTTTGCTCTGTTTTCCTTTTGGTTTTCAGTTGGATTTTTATAGTTGATAGTTGAGAATTGATGGGAGTTTTTGGCAAGGGTTGCTTGGGTTATGATGCCTAGGAATTGCTTGTTGGGTATTTCGGTTTGTTTGGGAGTTTGAATGAGGTTTGGAAGCATTTTTTTAAGGTTGTAAATGGAGAAGTCAAAGGAGGGAAAAACCAGGGCTGACCAGCCTGGTCCTAGTGCTACAGCGCCCAAAGGAGGGCACTACAGTGCTAGCCAGGGCCATTCAACCATGCTTGTAGCGCTGGGCCGCTAGGGGGGCAGCGCTGTAGCGCTTCCCTATTCTTCCTGATTTCTATTTTGAGCACTTTTGAGGGTTTTTGGCTCGGGGTTTCAATCCCTAAGGCTCGGGATCGAATCTACTCACCGTTTGGGGTACAATTCGAGGTCCCGGGAGAGAGGTTTAGGTCAAGAACCTTTCATTGCTCATTTTCATTGATGGGAGTTATATTGGTTATGACTAGGTGACCGCTAAGGAATCAAAGGAATCGATCGTTCTCAATGGTCGTTCTTGTATTATTTCTCACTCGAACTAGAGGTAAGAAAACTGCATCCAGTATGTGATGCATGTGATGCATGAAAAATATGTGATTAAGGCATGACATGAATATTGAATATGAGATTGATCAGAGCTTGAGTCTCTATAATTGTGCATGACATAATTATGCTAGTGATTGTTAAGTAAGCATATTGAATGCCCTGCATTTGGATATTTGACATATGATATATGCCTGGTTGCATTGCTTACTTGTGTGTGGCACTGACCCATGAGTCAGAAATCAGCACGAGCCGTATGGTATTGGCTTAAGAGTCAAGAACGACACTGATGTGTTCAACACAAGCCGAAAAGATTAGATCTGATAAACATAAGCATTGAATGACTCATCATGAGCATTAATGCTTGACCGACCTCAAGTTTGATGAAAACTAAAAGCGTTTGTCTAGCCTAATGGCTAGTTACTTAGAGTCAGGGCCAGAAGGCCCAGGTGACTGCATCGTCACATGGCTAAGGGTGCGGAGCCCAAACTAGTGACTTAGTAATCAGTCACTCATCTGGTTTAAGTTAGTGACTTACTCATCAGTCACTCATCTGATTAGGGCAACACGCCCCAACATGATTATCAGAATCTCAATATTATCTTATTAGGGCTACAAGCCCCAGCATGATTATTAGAATCTTAAAGTGATATTCACTCATTTGTTTAGGGCTATAAGCTCTGTATGATTATCATGATCATCATTTGATATTATATACATGCAGTAATGAGTTTTCTTGCTGAGCCTTGGCTCACAAGTGCTATGTGTGTAACGCCCCGATTTCCCGAGACGTCACTTATGAAAGTCCATTTAAATCAATAAATAAAATAACTATTTAAACTACTATTTTATTGAAATAAACAAGGCTTGAGATCTCACTATTTCTTCAAAATAAAACATTTTCAAGTCTTAAAACTTAATCTAACATAAAAAAAAACATAGTCCAAAAGTGATAAAATTTCATAAGTGTTTAAAACATTAAAACGTTGTGAACCCTCCACTAACATGTAACATCCACGCCTCGAGCCCGCTTCACTCACTGCGTTGCTTTGCCTTTACCTGCACACAGAGTACACGTGAGCTAACGACCAGTAAGAAGAGCTATGTAGGACATAACCCCCCTAACTAGATAATACAACATAGCTTAATCAAAACCTTAAGCAATAACAATTCATATAATACTGATACAATGCATGTTATACTCACACGCATAACAAACAAAGTCTCATACTACACATTATGCTCACATATGATAATCAACCGTACATTCATGTTGATCAGACATGAAATGTAATATGCCATGCCTCGTGTTATTCTCACACTTGGCATCCAACGGGGCATTCACTTACCACAAGTTGTACTCACCAATGATAAGCTCTTAGTGTACCTACAAGTGTTATGCTCACACAAGCAACGAAAACCCTAGCACTATTCTCATGCTAACAATACTAATTGTATACAGTAATCAACCACAATACATAACATAAATAAATACAAACCAAGAAACAAGGTTGTATGCTTAAACATACACCATGTGCGTAGATGTCCCATCTTCTTACCTCAATTGCAAAAATATTCCTTTGTTCTACCTCGAACCCCTCGCTGAGTGTCCTTGTTGAGAACTAGATCCTAAACACCCAACAATACAATGACACACTCAAAACACAATTATGAACCACATCAAGGTTTCACCACAAAATTACAACCTATAATATTAATCATCACATTTCTTATCATCTTTATGCACAAAACAAATAGATCATAATCAAATAAATGACCACAATTTACTAAATCAGATTCTAAGTTTATTTTTACGCCTATAAAGTCAGATTAAACTAATTATTTCCTTATAATTATTTATTTTCAATAATTATCATTTTAATTACACATAATTCCCAAAATAATTGGATACTCAATACAATTACCCAAACCAAAACCTAACATGCTTATTAACCATTTATACAGATTATGAAACATGATTAAACAACTTAAAAACTTGTAGAAATTATTGTAATTATTTATGCATAAATTACCCATTTTTTTAGATGCATAAAATACCAAATAATTAACCAAAAATAACAAATCAACCTAACATAGTTCTAATTCAGTACCAGACACTAAGATACCATTTTAACTTCATAAGAATAGTGCCCAAACAGTAAACAATATTTAGCAACACCAAGTTATTTTCTATAATTTATCTATGCAGATAACCCATTTTAATTCAAATAATTAAAGATAAATAATAAAACAGTAAATAATTATCCCAAATTTCACAGAATAGCTTCTAACCCTTAAACATACTTACAATAATTATTCTGAGCCATTTATATTAGCGTAGGTATTTTCTATAATTATTTAAGAAATAAACAAATAAATTCATGAAAATTATAAAAAAAAACATTTAAATCTTCAATCTAAATATACAGAACAATTTGGTATCAATCACAAATCATATAAAAATTATCTCAGAATTGTCTGAACTGTTTAAGTATTTTTCATAATTATTTCCTAATAAAATTTAAATAATTCATAATAAATCAAGGATTTATCAAAAAATACCAAACTTCACCAAACACTCTAAATTATCATGTAGAATCTAAAACAAGAAAAAAAATTAAAAAAAAACCTCTGGAAATGCTCAGATCGGGTTCGCCGGAGTTGTCTTCTTCTCCAGCGACGACGACTCTAGGGCTGAGTTTTGTTGCGTTCCAACCCTTATCTTGCTTGGAAAATGATCCCCTTGTGTCCAAAACTTTCAAACAATAAACCCCAGCCCAAAAAGATGTTTGTAACCCCTTGTTCCGAAGTCTTCTTCTCCAAGTCCGGTGTACCGCCAAAAATGGAGCAAAAAATGCACTTTGCGTTCTAAGCTTTTAAACTCTGATTCTTTACGTCCAAATTAATCCTTGGAGTCCCCTAAGCTTGTACACACGCCTCCATACACCCAGAATTCATCTAAACACTCTCAAATCCAAAATCATCCAAAAACCTTAACTTTAATGGTGAAAAATGGTGGATTTCGAAAACAACACTTCTAGGTCCTTTTATCACATCAAAAACCTTCCTTAGATCATAAATAATGTATCTAAAATGATCAAAACAACCCAGATTTTCCCTAAGCATGCCAAACCCGAAATTATGCTTTCTCTCTCTAGGTTTTGTGAGAGAAACGGATCTTTCTCTCTCTTAGCTTGCTTCCCACGATTTCTCTCACTTAGAACTCTCTTAATCGTGATGTAACAATAAATAAATGAGTAAATTATTACTTGTTGATATTTGAACGATTCTTCCTCTAATTCCCACAAAACTAGAGATTTTTCATTTATTTTAAAAATTGGTATCAGAGTCTTGACCCAGCCGGAAGTGTGGCCGACAGGGACGTCGGGCCCGTAAGGGGGGGTGATTGTGACAGTCAGAATCCCATGATCTGTAAGGGGAAAGATCGGGTAAAGCTGTGCAATTCCACACCGCCTGGGGAAGGTCAAGTGTGATGATTCTAAGACTGTGTAGGTATGTGACTACACAGTTGAAGAGGGCTTAAATGGATTGATGGGTACTACCTATATCAACAAGATGCATCTTCTTTTCGATAGCCCATCACTTGAGAACTCCAAAGTTAAGCGTGCTTGACCTAGAGCAATCTGGAGATGGGTGACCTCCTGGGAAGTTTTCCCAGGAAGCGTGCGAGTGAAGACAAAACACGTTGGAAAGACTCGTGTTGGTTTGTAGGGCCAGTCTTCATTCCAGGAAGTAGTCATAGTGACGTGGGGCGTTACAATGTGGTGCGGGTAAAGGGAAAGAAAAGCTCACCCATCCTTGAGTGGAGAGCTTATGTGGCATTGTGTACATATGCGGCCACTTGACCACCACGCCCAAGGTGTTTCTCAGAGGAACTAGGGGTTAACCTTATTTTTGCTACTTAGGTCAGCGGGTTGTAACTTTTACACTGTAATGACCATTTTGAATTGTAAATAACTTGTAAACGCTTTTATGGGCCCATGTACAGTTTTATGTTTTAAATAAAATATATCATTTCCTTTTGATTGAGTTTTTCACCATAGCCTATTAATAACACCTAGATGCACGTTTATAACCAAATGAATCGATTAGCGAGTTAAGTACGGTTCAAAGCTCACAATAACTATCTTGGAGTAACCAGGGCATTACAAGCACCCCCTCAAACACTGGAGGATGTTGCTTCCGAAACTTTTCATACAATGGTTCCAAATGATTACCAGCTTCAGGAATCGTTACAATCGGTGCTATAGACTGTTGAATGTCTCTGATCAATGGTGTTGGCTGAGCTTTTTGCTGTCTCAGCTGTCTCAGCTCCCTTAACTCCTCGGCCTGTTTCCTCATGTCTTCTTGCATGGCCATAAACTTTGCCTCCAACCTTTGGTAGGCGATATAAGGATCTTCCTTGCGCCTATTTCCTCCATCAGCTAGTGGAGGGTTGTCACTGCGGTTATCTCGCGTACTAGGTCTCACAACACGTTGGCCGTGAAGGTTGTGATTCACCTTAGCATTCCTTCGTATTGATCTTCTAGAAGCCATGGTTTCAGTTCGTTCCTGAAATAAATAGTTTATCTTAGTGTAACTCTTTCAAATCAAGAACCAAAACATACTTTTAAATCCATCAACAACTAATCTCCATTTATTCATAAAGCCCAAAATATTCGAAAAACATCCATCATTCTAAAAAGTTCATAACCCAAAAAGTAAGAATCAACTAAAACCGACCCATTTACAATGAAACGTCTACAACCACATCCTATGCACAGGAAAAGAACTTTTGAGCTTATCTAACAGCTCTACTGAAATCCCTTTATCAGATGGTCCGTTGGACATTGCAAACCCTTGTTGTCTTAGGAAGGCCTTAAGCGTACACTTGTAGTTAGCACTTTCCCGAGCTCTATCTTGTACGTGCTTCCACACCGCCTAAAGTTCTTCCAACATTCTGCTAGAGGAAATCATGTCTTTGAATACTTTGTACTTCTTCTTGCAACTTAGTAGTCCTCCCTCCTAGACCACATCTTAAATGCGCTTATTGACCGTCACACAATGGTCCACTAAGTGCTCGATACTCCATTATGCAAAATGATGCATCATTATCCTTCTTGCTAGCTTCCTTCGTTGAGTCTTGTTCAAATGACCCTTAGGGACTCTAAGCACACAAACTATACTAATGACTCTATACATGCAAATAAGGCACTAAAACACGTAAGGCAAATAGTCACATAACCAAAAAAAACTTAAATAAAGCTTACAGTGCAATAAGTCGAGATTGTCTTCAGCGGCGAGAGTACATGTCATGATAGTCTACAGAAACAAAACATTTGCTCTGATACCAGCTGTAACGCCTCAATTTCTTGAAGTGTTAACTTGACAATTACCATAATTAAAGTTTAAAATAAAAAATACTCTTTTATTTATAAAAGTAGTTCATAAACACCACTTAAACGAGACAAAAAAATGAAACTTCGAAGTTTTGTAGTTTTCATAAATAAAGTAAAATAAACAACTTAAAATCCAATTCATAAAACCAAAACAACTTTCTAAAATAAATACTTAATAAATTTCCAATGTAGGCCCGATCCCCTATGATCATTAAATCCTTGACATGTACGCCCTCCACCAAAGCTCTCCAACTTATTGTGTTGTAACCACTTCTTTGCCTTTACCTGTAGCACAAAGTACCCATGAGCCAAAGCCCAACAAGAAGAGATGTGTAGGACACAACCCCATAACTTTAATCAGGAATTTAAATCAATAACTGTAACAATAATATAACATAAATCATAACTCATAACTCATGAAAAGACGTAGTCCAAGTTGAGTTGGACAAGTATCATATAACGTAAGCATGCAATTTTAACATATCATAAGTAGGAATTTTTGTAGCGTAAACATGCATTTTATATGTAAGCATGCCAAACAGTTATCGCATACACATACACAACACATAACCATAATTTCATATAAGTTCATTAAACATAAACATTCACTAGCACAAATCATGCATTAACATAAACATATCACATAAAATAGTTTCTACCATAAAATATGTCAAGCGCACACCATGCATGCAAGTGCCCACTCTTATTACCTGAATTCCAGCAATTAAGTTGATAAACAACCCAAGTGTGATTCTGTTTAATCGTCTCTAGCCAAACCTAAACAAAACTGATCAAAATCGATTAATACCAAGATTAGTTCGTGATTTTGACTCCAAAGTAATAACATCTAAACTTGTCTTAGGTTCTAGGACTGTAGATTTTTTCACAAGCTTTCCAACCATATAAAGAATGTCCAAATCTGACATCAGGGTTAAAAGTTATGGTCAAAATACGAAACCCAAAAATTATAACAGAAAAATGTATTTGTGTCGCGGCGCCCTCCCATAGAGTCGCGGCTCTACCAAAGACAGAGAGTAAATTTCAGCCTAAAATAAACGCATTTGAACCGCAACGCTCATCACTTGAGCCACAGCGTTATGGTACCATCCTTATGGTACCAAGGATGTGTTAGTAATCAACAAACCAACATCATGACATACAATAATTGGTTTTTCTTTTGTGATACCGATTAGGCAGGCTTCATGGATGATAAATTCCATTAATAAGCATTCATGATGGTAGGAGGAGCTATTTTGTGATTAAGTGTCAAATCAAATGAACACCTACAACTTCCTCTCTCATACATAGAGGTATATTGGTAAGATGAGTTATTTTGTGGTTAGGTGTTGTATAGACACTTACAACATCCTCATTCGTAAAGGTAGAGTGAGTGGTGTGTTATGAGGACATTGATTATATAGTGTAACTGCGATATTTTGTTTTGGTAGTGGAGTCCTCTATTAGCATTATGGCACACACTTATAGATTACATGTCAACGACTATACTGACAAGACTTACCTAAACGTATGTACTAAGAAGACATTTCTTAATTGGATTGTTCGGTACTCGAGATGTATTTTGTTAGTGGGAGTTACTTTTTGTCTAATGATGGACATGTTAATTATTATTATTTGTTGTTGAATACATGCATATTTTGGATCACTCTTTGATATTGTAAGAGCACACTTATTGATGCGAACTAGTGGTTTAGTCTCGATGTTATGTTTCAAATGGATCTAGATTAGTAGTTATCCCTATGCTTTGTAAATCTCTAATGTCTCGTTATGTATTATATTTGTATCCTATTGATACAATATGGTGCATACTTGGTTTTATAGACATTAGTGTTTCTTAAGATTCTTGTGTATATACACTATTGTTTAGTGAACACTTGTTGGTGTAATTATGTAGTCTAAGTGGGAGAATGTTAGAATATTTTATATGGACTGACATAATTAATTGTAGCTCACGCAGTGTCGTTATTAGCATATAAGGATAACCGTGTATTTATATGCATGATATAATGCCTATCATTTAAATAAGACCATAATGGGATGGACGATTTTGCTAACCATACTAGAGGCACATGGTTGCCCCTATTGATTATTAGTTGGCCCGTTAAACTATATAGTCCACCACACATAATATAACACAATCCACCACACATTGTTACAGGCCCAGTCCATTGTAGGACAAAGACCCATCAACCCATTCAACTCCCCTTGTGGTTGAACTATATATGTGGCTAAGTGTGTTGGAAGTGAATGCATATGGGTAGTAGTGGTAATATGAGATTAGGGTAGCTGCCATTGGTCCTCTCACACATGTTTCTTCATATTAAAGGTATGTTCTCATTGATATGCTTCAAGTTCTATGAGTTGTTTTGGTTGATTGTTTGCACTTAACGTGCATTATTTTTATTTAGCTACCTATTTTTTTTCGGCAAAACTACCCAACATGTTTTTACAAAAAAACTACTAATTTTAAATGTTTAGACATAAAAAAAAATTAAACAAAAAGAAAACAAATCTATAAAAACCTGTCTTCATTTTAATTTTTTTCATATTTTTTTCCTCCCTAATATACAATGTTTGATTATATTTATACAAAAGTAGAGATTATTCTAGAATAAATATAGGACGATGAGATGTCAAGGCAGCCTTCAAAGGAATGTGGAAAACATGCACTACTCTTCAATATAATACACTTTATCTTTCCCTCTCTTCTTAGCAAATTGATTTTGATGCGATGATCTATGCTAACAATGGAAGGAGAAGCTTCATCCTCTTCTTCTTCTTCTCCATCCCCTACTCCCACCAACGTGAATCCCAAGTATGATGTCTTCATCAACTTTAGAAGTGAGGACACACGTGATGGTTTCACACCTCATCTCTATGAAGCTCTTCGCGACAAAAAAGTTCACACCTACTTTGACAAGGTCACTCTTGACAGAGGAGACGAGATCTCACCTGCGCTTATTAAAGCAATCTAGCAATCCAAGATCTCTTTGATCATTTTTTCATAAAATTATGCCAACTCCTCATGGTGTTTGGACGAGATTTTGAGAATTATGGAATGAAGGAGATTCATGAGCAGAAAGTTGTCCCCGTTTTCTACCGTGTTGATCCTTCGTCTGTGAGGAAACAATAGAGGAGCTATGAAGCTGCCTTTGTTAAGCTTGAACAATGATTTAAAGATGAGAAGATGGAGAAAGTGTAGTCACGGAGGAATGCTTTGCCGAAACTGCCGATTTGTCTGGTTGGAGTACTCACTAGATCAGGCAATCTTTAATTTTATCTTCTTAAGTATCCAAATTAATGATAATTGATTAGTCACTCCATTTTGGGGTAACATAGTATAAATGTATACAATATCACCTTTTGGGAAGTTGAAGCTTCAATGGTAGTCAAACTGAAAAGTGATCTAGATTATTTGAATCACTTCCTTGGAAAATTTTACTAATATATGAAAGTAATTAAATCAACTTGTTCAATAAAATAGCAACACGAATATAAATATAATACAAATTTTGGGATGGGGTAAAGAAAATTTGGAATGGAAATAGATATAGGATGAGGCATAATAGATGTTGAGAATTAATTAGAGCATCTCCATTGGTATGCTAAATTAGTAATGCATTGCTAAAATATAGCTTGCTCTATAAAATATTTGCTCCAATAAGAATGCTAAATACACTCTCTTAAATCAATGAATAACACGTGGATTCTACTAATGATTTGAAAAAACTATAAAAATATATAAAAAATTTAATAATATCCATATGTCATGCATGGATGAAGGAAATTGTAAAAGAGATTGCAATAGAGAGTTTACTTAGTACTCCTCTTTGCTTCAATAGTGTGCCAAAAGTTGTGCCAAATTTGGCACATACTAAAAGTTATGTCAAATTTGGCACACAATATAGCATGATGCATATTTTGCATCAACATAAGAGCATCTCTAATGGAGTGCCAAATTGGTGATGCATTACTAAAATATAGCTCACATTACAAAAAAGTTTCTCCACTAGTGTGCCAAAGTTGTGCCAAATTTGGCACATGCTAAAAGTTGAGTCAAATTTGGCACACAATATAGCACGATGCATATTTTGCATAACCATAAATACTATACTTTTTTATTTACTTTTATGCCATTTTTATTATTTTATTATTATCTATATTTATCATTGTTACACCCAAATTTTGAGAATAAATAAATAGCCTCGAAATGTAGGCTCGAAAAGGTTGAGCTCGAGACCTACAAGTGTTAGCAGTACACTTATATGAGTTGTCAAATGGTTCTAGGTCTGTTATTAGCACTCGGGCATGGGTCGCAGTGTTTGAGCCTGAGCTACAGGCTCAAAAACATCAATCTTCTCTGAGTAATGAGTTCGACCGAATTAGTGGATGAGGAGGCAGCGACTGGAATGATGAGCTCGAAGCTTGGCTAGTCTCGAAAGTGTGTCAGCACAACGATCGAGCTCAATCACGCGTTTGTCACACGAAAAGGCTGTTAGGAAATCCTTATTTCGTAGGAATTCGTTATTATAGTGTATTAAATCCCTTTTATCATGGGTTATTACTTAATTAGTTCATTTTATTAATATTATTAATGCGGATACTTGAATTTGAATGCTTGATTGTAACTTCCTTGATTTGAGGGAAGATATTCTCACGACCAGGTCTATAAATAGCCTGGTCTAATTCATTTGTACTGACACAAAAATTGTACTGGAGAAAACTATGCCAAATTGCTTTCATTCAAAGCTTTGAGAGAGGAGTGATAATAACAATGAATTGTGGACTAGGCAGATTTTAACTGCTGAACCACGTAAAAAACTTCTGAATTCTTTTATTTTATTTTTTGGTAATTCAGATCTGTATATTGCTCATAAACAAACATTTTACACCTATCTCAGCACCATATTAGGCCTGATATTCTCTATTACAGCTGGTCAAACCAATCTTGATCTATTTGTTGTATTTTGTTCGGCATATAACTCCTAACTCTATTTTTTACATTGTTTTGAATCCTTTCTACAACTATGCTCACTTTATACACTTTATGATTCCACAGTGCCTCATTTCTACACCACCAGAGTTGATAAACCATAGTAGCTACTGTCGTTGAAAAAACTTTCTTTCTGAACCTTGTCAACCTTGCTTTAGTTATCCATCTCAGAAATTTCGGTACTGTTCTTGCTGCTGTATGCCATCCCAGCCAATCTCTGATTAGTTCCAGCACTTGACAACTCAGATGGCAATCAAAAAATAAGTGTTCTCTGTTTTCCTTCTTTGTTCCACACAGCAGGCAATTGTCATCTGCCACAATATGGAATCTGAAGAGCCTTTCTTTCGTTTGCAGTCTGTCAAGTACCACAAGCCATAAAATGAACCTGTGTTTTGGTAATGCCATCCTATTCCAAACTTCCCTGTACCATGTTACTGATTGTTTAGCAGTAACCAAAGCTTGATACCCTTCATTCATCCTGTATTCTCCATTTGATAACAGTTTCATCATTTGCATGTCCTTTAGATTCTCCTTGACTTTGACTAGTTGCTTCCAATACCAACTACTTGTGATTGGTGCTTTATAAGTCCACCAGTTGGTGTCCTTGATATATACAGCATGAATCCACTTAACCCATAATGAGTCTTTCTTTACTGCCACTGCCCATACATATTTCCCCATTGCTGCTATATTCCATTTCTTTATCTTCCTAAACCCCAATCCTCCTTCCTTTTTGGTTGCACTCATTTCTTCCCATGATACTACCCCTGCTCTTCTAAACTCAGCCTCTCCTTTCCATAGAAAATTCCTACAGATTGAATCTATTTTATGTATTACTTTTTGAGGTAAAATCAGTACCTGAGCCCAGTATGAATGGATGGACAGCAGAACTGAATTTACAAAAGTTGCTCTGCCTGCATAGGATATATTCTTGGTACTCCATATTTTGATCCTTTGAACCATTTTTTCCACTAAGATATCGCAATCAGCTGCTGAAATTCTAGTTGGGCATATGGGTATCCCTAGATAGCTGAATGGCACTTTGCTTCTAGAAAATCCTGATGCTGATATGATCCTGTTCACCTCTGATTCAACCATATTGCTGCAGTACAACCCTGTTTTGGCTTCATTCGGGTACAAACCAGAAGTAAGTGAAAACAGTTTAAGTCCCTGAAGCATAGTATATATTGACTTGAAATCTCCATGACAAAATAACATTACATCTTCTGCAAAACAGAGATGATTAAGCTTGAGTTTATCACATCTGTCATAGTATTTGAAGCAAGATTCTAGATAGGGGTGATTCTAGATAAGTATTCCATCCCAATTACAAACAATAGGGGTGATAAAGGGTCTCCCTGCCTCAGCCCTCTTTTTGCATTAAAAAATCCATGTAGAACCCCATTAAACATTAGGCTATATCTTGGAGTCCTAATACAATTCATAATCAGCCCAATAAATCGATCTGGGAAATTGAAAGCTTTTAACATCTCTTCCAAGAATTCCCATTCAAACATATCATAGGCTTTCCGCAAATCCAGTTTTATCATACATTTTGGTTTTGAATTTTTCCAACCAAAATGCCTAATCAAATCTTGGCATATCATTATATTATGGGTTATGGATCTACCTTGTACAAAACCACTTTGATTTGGTGCAATAATATCTGGTAGAACATGCCTAAGTCTCTTGCATATCATCTTAGTTGCCACTTTGTAGATCATATTACAGCAGGCTATGGGCCGAAAGTTTATCACAGATTGTGGACACTTGCCTTTAGGTATCAAGGTAATTGTTGTTGAATTAATTTCTTTCAACAGCTATCCTGAATGTAGGAATGATCTCACAGCCTCACATACCTCATTTCCAACCACCTTCCAATTATCCTGGAAGAAGAAGCTACTGAATCCATCTGGGCCTGGAGCCTTATTACCTAGAATCTCAAACATTGCAGCCTTTACTTCCTCATTAGTATACTCTGAAAGAAGAATCTTGCAGTGATCATCCGTTATTCTTGGCCCACTTTTAACTATGTTAGTCTGTACTGGCTTCCTGTCCTCAGCTTTACTTCCTAACAGCTTTTGATAATATTGCATAAATGCTGTGACTACTGCCTGTGGGTTGTCCACCCACTTTCCTTCCATATCTTGGATTGCATATATTCTATTCTCAGCCCTTCTCATCTTGATACTCTTATGAAAAAGTCTGGTGTTGTCGTCCCCCTCTTTCAGCCATTGAATTCTTTTATTTTTTCCACATTCTTGTTTAGTGCTCTTAATAATTAAGTTGACAAAAAAATGTCATCAACAGTTTGGTGCTTTCATTGAGAGCATTAAGAAAATCGTGGTATTGTTTAATTAAAACCTCCCGCACATCATCAATGGCCACTGTGAATAACCCAGGAACGGGTGGGAGACCATTACCCCAAATCCTCGAGGAGCGTACTCCTAAGACTAGGGGTGAGCATCTAAACTGGCAAACCGCGGTGACCGACCACACCACACTACACCGCAAACCGCGGTGTCAAAAGTGGAATGGTTCGGTATGGTTTGTATCTTAGCTAAACCACGCGGTGCAGTGCGCGGTTTGGCGGTGTAAAATTTTGGTTTGCACCACACCGCACTGTATACTTACAAATATGTTAAAAAAAATTAAACTTTACATATATACCATTTTTTAGTAGCCCAATCTAAAACTAGGACCCCACTTAAATTAGGGTAAACCTTATTCTCTAACACATCATACACGACAACAACCCCTTCCTCTCTTATCACATTTGCGCCTCCTCCCTATCACCTCTCTATCTCACATATATTTTTTAACACACTTACACCGTGGAAAACTACCCAACACCACACCGCAAAAAATGGTTTGGTTTGGTCAGTTTGGTGCAACGAAATCACACCGCACGATGTGTTCTAGCTACTACACCGCACTTGTGGCGTGGTGTATTAAAAAGTGTTCAAACCGCCCAAACCACACCGTGCACACCCCTACCTAAGACTGAGAACCACCCACGGAGGCTTGGAAAGCAGCCTATGGTAGATCAGAGCCTCGATGAAGGGAGTGCAGCGTCGGCCTCTAGGTAGGAACCTGTTCAGACCCCTAGACCCGACGAGGATTTGTATTATAATCCTAAAAGATACATACCAATCGTGGAATTGGAGAATCACAAATTGCATGAACAGCTGGTTGAGGCTACATGGCAAAATGAGGAATTGGCTAGGCAAGCCGCTGAGGTACAAGCACCACCCTGAAGGACCAGAGGATGACCCCAAGGGAGTACGAATTCCAGAATGGTCGAGCAAAGGGCCCAGCAAGCTCAACCGAAGCCCAGAACAAATACCGGCGACGGTCGACCTAGGGGAAACACTCAGAACACTGCTAGGGACAATCCTACAGGAAATGTATTTGTTGGAACTGGGAATAACCAAGCTCCTTCGGTAGCTCTGAATGATAACCCTGAACCTGTCAGGAACAACAAGGAGCCTGTGTGAGCCAATTCTGGACCTTCCATACCCAATAATGGAAGTCCACCGCCATCACTGATAAGTCATATGCCCTCTCTGATAGGACATCCCTCTACAGCTCGAGAGGCACCCTAGCTAGCTCCCAATGGAAACCGGACAGGGGATTAGGCACCCCAGAGACCTTCTCGGAGCGCTTGAAGTGGGAGCTGAGACAGAAACCATAGGGCTCGACTTTGGAACCTTGAGCAATCATCCTCGCTTGGTTCCTAGAGGTCCTCGAAACCTTGAGCAACCATCTTTGCTCGGTTCCTAGAGGTCCTTGGAACCTTGAGCAATCGTCTTTGCTCGATTCCTAGAGGTCCTCGTAACCTTGAGTAATAATCCTTTCTTGGTTCTTAAAGGTCCCCAGAACCTTAAGCAATCGTCTTATCTTGGTTCCTAGAGATCCTCGAAACCTTCAACAATCGCCCTTGCTTGGTTCTAAGATGTCCTCGTGAACCTTTGATAATCATCCTTGCTAGGTTCCTAGAGGTCCTTAGAGCCTTAAACAATTGTCCTTGCTTGGTTCCTAGAGTTCCTCGGAACCTTGAGCAATCGTCTTTGCTCGGTTGCTATAGGTCCTCGGAACCTTGAGCAATCATCCTTGCTTTGTTCCAAGAGATCATTGAAACCTTCAGCAATCGTCCTTGCTTGTTTCTTAGAGGTCCTCCGAACCTAGAGCATTCCTCTTGCTTCATTCCTATAGGTCCTCGAAACCTTGAGCAATCGTCCTTTCTTGGTTTGGTTCCTAGAGGCCCTCAGAACCTGGAGCATTTTTCTTGCTTGTTTCATAGAGGTCCTCTAAACTTTGAACAATCATCCTTGCTTGGTTCCTAGAATTCCTCGGAACCTGGGCATTCCTCTTGCTTGGTTCCTAAAGGTCATCGGAACCTTGAGCAATCGTCCTTGCTAGGTTGCTAGAGGTCCTCAGAACCTTAAGCCATCTTCCTTGCTTGGTTCCTAGAGATCCTTGGAACCTTGAGCAACCATCTTTACTCGGTTCCTAGAGGTCCATAGAACCTTGAGCAATTGTCCTTGCTTGGTTCCTAGTGGACCTCGAAACCTTGAGCAATTGTCTTTGCTCAGTTACTAAAGTTCATCGGAACCTTGTGCAATCATCCTTGCTCGGTTCTTATAGATCTTTGGAACCTTAAGAAATCATCCTTGCTTGGTTCCTAGAAGTCCTTGGAACCTTGAGCAATCATCTTGCTTGGTTCATGGAACTCCTTAGAACCTAGGGCATTTCATCTATCTCGGATCCTCAAGTCACTTGGATCTTCAAGCATAAAATTTGGCTCACGTCTTTAAGCGTCTTAGATATCCTCGCTTAGATCTTGGAACTTCTCGTCTAAGCTTGGGAATGGGGTGCCTTGGGAAAACTCGCCCAAATAGCCTGCGAGCAGCTCAGATCTTCTTGCTGTAACTATTTTCCATTCTCAAGTCTGAGGCATTTCAGATGGCCTCAAGAAGACTTGTGAGGCTATGCGCACCAGAATCATTATTACAAGATCGACGAAGTCAAGTAATGATATGTCCAAGGCCTAAATGTTTGGTCCTCGTGAAAGAGAGTTCACACAATAAGTCAGCCTTATGCTTACATGAAGACTAGCTTGGGGGGCAATTATTATACCCATTTTTGGAGTATCACTACCCATCAGCCCAGACCAGGCCTAGTCATTTGTAACTTCGTATAATTATTGGGAAAAACCCAATAACTTAAGTCCACACTCAAATGTAACCTTAACTCTTAAATATAAATAAGAGGAGTAGGGACCAAAATGAGGGAGGAGAAAAAGGGGCGGCTACATTTCACAGAGAAATCTCTCCATCTTCAATGGAGCCAAATAACTAAAATCTAAATACAAATGTAATATATGGCTTGCAAGATAAATGACAGTGACTAAGTGGATGTATGTCATCTTTTAGGGGTTGAACCACTATAAAACTCTCTATATATCCATTATTTTTGGGCACTATAAACATCTCATATACTTTATTTATCTCTAACAATTATTCTCAATAT
Source organism: Humulus lupulus (assembly GCF_963169125.1). Lineage (NCBI taxonomy): Eukaryota > Viridiplantae > Streptophyta > Magnoliopsida > Rosales > Cannabaceae > Humulus > Humulus lupulus. Next base: position 235,712,423 of record NC_084797.1, read on the forward strand.
TATTCTTTAGGTGTTAGATGAGTTAACAAAAAAAACTAGTCAACAAATAATATTTGATACAAGACTAGATATTTAATATTATATTAATATAAATTCAAATGTTATAAAATAACATCATTATAATGAAGGCAAATACCATTTTGTCCCTATGTTGTGCAAAAGTTACCGATCAGACCATCTGTTTTGTTAAATGACAATTAGGATCTTGCGTTTTGCAAAATTGAACAAAATAATATCCTGATCCCAATTTTGGTCAAATATTTTTTAAATATGACCAAAATTTCCTCATCTTTTATTAAAAAATTAATATTTATTAATTTTAATTAATTTTAAAAATAAAAAATTAAACTAAAATTAAAAAAATATAATATTTTAATGTGAAAAAATAAAAATAAAAAATTTAAACAAAAATAAAATAAAATCTTAAATAAATCTTAACTAAAACTTAACTGCAACAAAAATGAATTAAAATAAAAAAAAATGAAATGTGTACTAAAATTTTTCAAAACCCTCTTCTTCTTCTGTTCAAATTGGGTTGCCTAGGTGTTGGACGAAGTTGAGACAGAGATTGGGGTGACTAGGGGCATTGGATCTAACAAGGATGGGACAAAGGCTGAGCAACTGGGGGCATTGGAATTAATGGGGCTAAGACAAAGGTTGGGGCGCCGATATGAGTAACGGGGCAAATGGGGATGCCAAGGACTATAGAGGTTCGACAACACTTAGATCTGACGGGAAGGCAATGGAGGGAGTCAAATATTTCTGTCGTAGAGATGGGCAATACGGGATGGCGACTAGGTGGACTTCTTCTCCGAACTGGGCATGCGAACTTCCTCTCAGATCTAGGCGTACAAGTTCGTCTCTGGGTAGTGATCTTAGGCAAGGGCTAGATCTGGGCATTGTCACATCGTCTCTGAGTAGTGGACGTGTGTCTCCGGGAGTGGTCTGAGTTGTTTAATTTCTTCTTTTCTTTTTGTTTGCAAATCTGGTTATCGAGCAAAGAGGAAGAAACAAAATGTTTTTATTATTCAAGAGTTTATTGATTTAGGTTTGATAAAGATATTAAAGATTGAGATTGTTGATTTTTAATAATTTGGCTTTAGTTTTATTGTTTTTGAAGATTTTTATTGATGATTGTTATACCCAAAAATTGGAGATCAATGACGTGGCAATAAATGTGACAAGTGGCAGTGCATGGTCAGTAAAAGACACATTAATAGTCAATTAATACATTGACTCCTCAGAGCTGTGATAAAGGGACCCGGTAGACTGACGAAGAATTTGGACTGCCTGAAAGATGTCATAACCAAGCCAAGTGCACCTTGGTCCGAGGAGGCTAAGGAGAATTCATTCTAGGAGAGCTAAGGGGAGTGCATCCTAGGAGAGCTAAGGAGGGTGCATCGAGGAGAACTCAAGAAAGTGGTCCTAGGAGACCCCAAGGAGGATGTGGTCCTAGGAGACCCCGAGAGAGTAATCCTAGGAGACCCCAAGGATGAGGTCCGAGGAGGAGAACCCAAGAGACCTTGGTCCTAGGAGACCCCAAGGAAGTGGTCCTAAGAGACCCCAAGGATTTGGTCCGAGGAGAAACATGGCATGCTAGAGGAGAGTGTCATGTTAGAGGAGAGAAGTGCATGTCCTACCACCATGCACGTCCGACCCACAAAAACATGTCCTACCACCATGCATGTCCTACCACCATGCACGTCCAGGAGGTGGATCAACTAGCTAGGGAGACTAAGTCAAGATTCCCAGATACAACTTCAACAAGATATGCGGGAATCTCTCATTCTTCCCACAAATTGGGGGTTTGTTACATTTTGAATTTTGAATGTTTCTTTGTAATTTAAATGTAATAAATATAATAAAATATCCCGGTTCTAGGGGATACCGTATGTATGACCCTAAGCCTATAAATAGAGAGCTTATGGGATTAGAGAGGGGTCTTCTGCTTCTTCTTTCTAGAGAGAGAAAATTGGGTCTGAGTATTCTAGAGAGAGAAAGTGCTGGCATTTGAGAGAATTCTTGTATTTTTTGCAATCTGTACTGAAGAAACTCAGTTGGCTCAGTCCATCTGATCTTGAATACAGATCTATAAATCACAACTTCAAGTGGATTAGGCTATTACCGACAATCGGGGCTGAACCATTATAAAAATCTCTTGTGTTATTTACTTTTTGTTCATAAACTGTCTGTTGTCGTTTACATTCTCTTGAAGGCTTGTCGTTATTGACGTTCTCACATCGTTGGCTAAAAATACAATCAACAATGATATTTGAGTAAGATTCAAAGTTTTAGTTTTTATTTATTATAACTATTTTAAAGTTGTATTTAATTAAAATATAAAGTTTTTAATTATTTTTTATTTAAAAATAATTTTATTTTATTTTATTGTAAATATATTTTTATTATTTAATTAATTCATTAATTAATAAAACCTAAGGGTGTTTTGATCATATTCAAAAAAAGGTTGGCCAAAATTAGGTCTAGTGTACTATTTTAATCCATTTTGCAAAATGCATGGTCTGAATTATCATTTAACAAAACAGAGGGCTTGATCGATAACTTTTAGACAACACATAGTCCAAAATGGTATTCACTCTTATAATAATATATAATACAAGACTATTTAATAATTAGATTAATATAAATTCAAATATTATAAAATATTATTATTATAATAATAATAAATAATATATAATATATAATATATAATCCTAATTTTCATAAAATTTGGGTAGAATAAATATTTAGTAAGAATATTAATATAAATTCTAATGTTATAATATATCATTATTATAATAATATATAATACGTAATAATGATTTTTATTAAAAAAATTATCATTTACATTTTAAATAAATACATGTTACTTTTTTTTAATACTTAATCTAACTTATATAAATATATATATTCATATTCATTAACAAATATTATAAATACATTATATATAAGTGTTGTGTGTGTAAAAATAGTATAACTGTGTAACTACATAAGAAATTAGAATAACATGTCTTTTTTATCAAGAATTAACAAAATTCTTCTTCAATCTATGCAATGTAATTTGAATAATATCATGAATATTTTATATCTTGAATATGGTAGTTGGTCGGGTTACTGACTATTCTAGCTAACAGAAAGTAATTGATCATATATTTAATTTAATTGCAATATGGTAGTGTTTTATAATTTTGCTTGTTAATGATTTTGGTCTAGTAATTTTTTTATTTGTAATATTTATATTTATACTAGGTAGAAGCAACATGCACGTTTACTTAATTTTAAAGTTGTAAATATACTAATTCAAAACTATATTTATTTTTATTATATTTTTTAATTATCATATAAATTTTAAATAAATAATAATATCATAAAAATAAATAAAAGATGTTTAATATAATGTATGACATAAATGTATTAAAAAAATTATGACAAAATATGGTCTATAATTTTAATAAAAATTCGTTCACTTTTAAAATATATATATATAATAAAATGAATTATAGTTCTATAGTATATATAAATATTTATATCAATAATCTCTACATATATGATATATAAATACAACATTGACATAGATATATATTTACATGGCTGCATGATGACATATGTATATAAATTACAATAATAAAAATAAAATAATAATAGAAAAAGTCATAGTGTAGAGTAGTATACATGTATCAACTATTTTGATTAATTAATTAATTTTTGTTTAAGTTTATGTTTGTTCTAGTTTTTGAATTTGACAGTGACAACAAAAGATTATATATTATATGTTTAATATAATATTAATATTATACGTAAATTTTAAAGTTAAGTTTGTTGCTAGTTGATAGTTGATAGTAGATTATATTATATTATATTATATGTTTAATATGATATTATTCTAATACATGAAATTTAAATTTAAGTTTAATTAAATTTTATTAAAGTTATAAAACACATGGTTTTATTATTTTTAAATAATTATCATTGTAAAATATCTAAAAAATATCATATTTTAATTTGTTTAATTATTTATTTATTTAATTTTACTTAAGTTAAAGTCAATATCTAAAAAATATCATATTTTAATTTGTTTAATTATTTATTTATTAAATTTTATTTAAGTTTAAGTCATGTTTACAATCTACCATTAAATATAAGAATATTCTGTTAAATATAAGAATATTTCGTTAAAGCTAACAGAAAAAGAAAAAAAAAACTGTTAAAACCAAGAATTTTCATTATCTACACATTTTTTAGATAGACTAGATAGAAGCAACATGCAATGCACGTTTGCTTAGTTTTAAAGTTGTAAATATTGTCTATAATTTTAATAAAAACTGATTCACTGTTTTAATATATATATATATATAATAGAATGAATTATAGTTATATAGTATATATAAATATTTATATCAATAACATTTACATATATGACATCTAAACATAACGTTGACATATATATATTTACATGATTACATGACATATATATAAAATACACTAATATTTAAAAAGAAATTAATAACATAAATAAAATAATAATAGAAAAAATCATAGTGTAGACAGTAGTATACATGCATAAACTACTTTTAGTTTCTAATGTATCTCACAATGTCCTTTGGTGAATTTGATGAATAAAAAGAATTTCAATCACTTAATAAAAAACAAACTATCACACAAATTTATAAAATAAAAAAATAATATATGTATGCGTTTATTATTTTTTAATAAATATGATTTAATTATTTAAATTATCATAAAATATCTTTAAAATATATGATTTTAATTATTATTTTTTTTAAAGTTTATGTTTGTTCTAGTTTTTTAATTTGGAAAGTACAACAAAATATTATATGTTTAATATAATATTAAGTTTAAGTTTAATTAAATTTTATTTAAGTCATAAAATATATGATTTTATTATTTTTAAATAATTATTATTGTAAAATATATTAAAAGTGTCATATTTTAATTTGTTTAATTATTTATTTATTTAAGTTTAAGTCATATTTACAATTTACAGTTAAATATAATAATATTATGTTAAATATAAAAATATTTCGTTGGAATTAGCGGAAAAAAAATAAAAAACTATTAAAATAAAAAAAATTTGTTATCTACACATTTTTTATATAAAAGAGATATATAATTTATATTTATTAAACGTACATAAATAAAACTTTATTTTACTGTACCTTATTGATGATGATTTTTTCCTTCTCACCGTCCAAGCCTTTCACTCGTAGTCTCATTTGATGGTAAGAAATTTAGAATAGTATTGATATTTTCCCTCCAAAATATGAACAGAATTAATAAAAAAATTTCTTTCAAACGTGCTGGATATGACTGCAACTAGTGTTTGTTTTTAGCAATTTTGTTTGGTGTGATCTATGTGTTGGAAAAATAGTATGTAACACTATTTTAAAGTGATATGTCGAGATGTCACTTGTTATTAGTGAAATGTCTTTGGAAATTTGTGTTCTTTACCATGAATACATAATATTCAAGTATTAATACACTCAAAATGTTCATAGGTGAATGTGAAATTACTACCTAAAATAGGCAAAATAATAAAGAAAATAACGGGATTTGGGTTAGTCTCACATGGAAATTTGAATTGATAAACAATGAAGCTCTCTCTTGCACGTGAGCAAAAATGCATACGTTCTGTGTTACCTAGAATTTATTTTTTCTTAAAAATTCAACCAGAATATTCTAAAACATACTAGAAACAATCTAGAAGATCTCATCTTGCAATACACGAAAATTGCATTAAATTGATTTTGGGCAGTTACCAAAAATTGATTTTTGGGTAGTTATCTAATTTTGTTTACTTGATTCTCAAGTACTTGGTCCTTCTCGAAGGCTATAAATAGAGGGTTTCATCTCACTCTTTCACATACATTTGAAAGTCACTCTTCTTATAATCGAAATTCTCTCTCTCACTCTTCACTACTACAAAAACTCATTTTTAGGGTACTCACCTAGATGCGAGTCCTAAAAGCCATGTGTGTACTAAAAGTTTGAAATTTTTTTTTTAACAAACACCTCCTGGACTTTTTAGGACACTCATTGTGAGTCCTTAAAGAATTTTTTTAGGACACACGGTGCAAGCCCTATAAACTTATGTGTGTCCTAAAAGTTTGAATTTTAAAAAATCGCAAATTCCCTCCAATCCCTAAAATCACTCAATATTATAAAAAAAACACAAAAATCACTCAAATCTCTCTCTCTCTCTAGCTCGTCTCTGCCATGGCCAAACGGCCACCTTGCCATCATCGTCGAACGCCACACGCCGCCTGTAACGCCCCGTTAATTAGGGTCAGTCACCAAGTGTGTTTAAAACCGGTGCTGGACTTGCTAAACAAGTCATTTGGACTAAGCGTGTAACGCCCTGGTTACCCTATAACAGTTACGGTGAATGGTGGACTGAAAATTTGACCCGCTACCCGAGTCCTTTGGTTAAAAACGTGTTCTAGGTATTATTAACAAGCTAAGGTGGAAAATCAATAAAAAGGAAAGGATATATTTTATTGATTACTGATAAATGAGTTTTAGACTCATTTATCTATGGGTTTTTTTAGGAAAAATATTAGGTGTTTGTTTTGTTTTGTTCTATTTTACGTTTGTTTTTGTATGTTTTTCAGGTGTCGAAGGACTTAGGTGTGGAAACATGGTGGAAACATAGACAAAATGACAAAAAGTGGTGGAAAATGTGTTTCGGAGTACTTCCTGCGACCGCAGGAAGTGTGTCTTGCGACCGCAACTTCAGAGGAGTTTTGCATTTCTAGAGCATTCCTGCGACCGCAGGAATAGTGTCCTGCGACCGCAGGATGTGTCTGAAAAAGAGAAAATCGCAGATTTTTAATTAAGGGTGTTTTAGTCATTTCATGTTTAACAAAATACTAATTAGGTTTAAATGACGATAAATGAGAGGGAAGGAGGCACTTTTTGATATCTGGACTGAGAGAGGAGGCTAAGGAGGCTTTGGATTGATCATCTAGAGTTCTTTTCTTTTCTTTTCTTTTTAGTTTTAGTTTATGTTAATTTCATGTTTATGGATTTCTTAATTATAAACATGAACTAAATTTCTGTTTAGGTTTTCTAATTGACTCTCTTGAAACTCTATTATGATTTAATGCAGTTATCTATTTCTTCTCCATCTGAAATCTATTCAGTTTGTGTTTATTGTTTATGTAATTGATTGATCACCTTTTACATATGATTTATGAATTTGAATCAAAATCTGAAAAGTGAGATTTGAATATGCTAAAATTGAATAGACATAGATTTCAATTTAGAACGAGAGTATCAAATTGGTTTATGTGATTTATGGTTGTATTCATTGCTTCCTATTGTTTGAATTGACCATAGAAATATAGGGAATTCACATTAGGTCGAGTTTTCTATTTCTTCATTCGAATAGTTAACACTTTTGTATGCCTATCGTTTCAGTGAGAAGAATTTCAGTAACAATTAAATTAAAGAATAATAGAGTGGATAGTAGAGAAGATTAGGATTCCTAATTATTTTACAGTGATTTTAATATTGTGTATTTGTTATTATTTGATTTCTGCAGTTTTTATTTATTTCTATTTTCTTGTTTTAAAAATTCACAAATCTAGGTTTCATTAGTCAAATAGAAACTAAAAATTAATTATTTGGTAATTGATAAATCAGTCTCCGTGGGAACGATGTCGGTCTTATCGGAATAAACTACAAAAGCGATTACGTATACTTGCGTAGATATAAAATTCGCAACAATTACATAAAACTGTTCATGGGCCCACAAGAACATTTACAAGTTATTTACAACTTAAAAAGGTCATTATGTTGGGGTTTTATGCCCTAATTAAAACCCAAATTCTTTGTAATCTCATTTTATTATCAATAAAAGAATAGAAATCATTTTTTGACTTGGTTAATCACTTTGCTCACATGTTTTATTTTCATGATTATTTGTTTAATATAAACTTTTATTAAATCCCGAGCATATAGCTAATCTTATTTATAGTGACGTAATCACAGTGGAATATAAATATGATTATATGTTCAAAATAAGTTAGTCCTAAGATTAGTCAGTGCACTGGATTTACATTGACTTGCCAATCTACGATATGATCTACTTACACATTACAGTGTTATGTTCTTTCCAGAACATTAGCAAAGTAGATAAGATCGGATGTATTTGTTACATTGGACATGACCGATATTGACAGTTGATAAGATAAGTAAACATACAGTTATTATCTATTCTAGTCATATCATATAGTTGACCATAGGTCAATTCAATCTCAATTCTGAGTGGTTAGTATTCTAACTGATTGTATTATTTGAGTTCTTTGACTTGTTCGTTACCAGCTTACCCTACGGACTAGCCCATACTTACATCTTGGGAACTCGGTAGTATAATTGAGTGGGAGTGTTAATCATAGATATGAACATCTATAGCTTCTGATGAAGAAGTGAAATGATGGCTTCCTTTTAGTTTGGTTCAAGGTGTTAAATGATAGATATCTCATTTCAGTAATTAAATTAGTTTACTGAAATATCATTTACAAGGAACTAAGTGTTTTAAGGATAAAATACAATGAGGGGTAAAACGGTATTTTAGTCCTATCTCATTGTAGACCGTCTATAGAGGATTGAGTGAAAATTAGTTGTAACAATGGATAATTAATAGCGTATCTATATTTGTTATAGAGCGTTCTATGAATTCAAGAGTGCAATTCCAAGTCTATAGTGGAGTCACGATGAATTAATAAGTTAGTAAATTTATTTGTTAGATTTATGATAACTTATTGGAGCTTGATTTCATAGGCCCATGGTCCCCCATTGTACCTTGGATAAAATCATCTAGATAGTCTCAATTAATTGATTTAATCATCAATTAGAATTATCAAAGTTGACCAAGTCAATTTTGGATAGTTTCACAGAGTTGTGTAATTTTGAGAAGAAAAGAGAAATTATGGCAGATTTATTAATTAAGATAAATTGGTATCTAAATTAATAAATAAATTTAAATCAAGGTTCAAATTATAAATAATTAATTTGATAAAGGATTTAAATAATTAAATAAATAGAAAATAATACAGGCCTTGATTTTAAGTCCATTGGGCTTATAATCAAATGGGAAATTTCACGGGCCTATAGCCCATGATAATTTCGACCTAGGGCTTCAAAATGGCTATTATTTTATTGATTTTTTAATTAAATTAAATGGCCTAATTGAGTCTATAAAAGGAGTGCTTAGAGAGAAGTCAAAAAAAGAAGTTTGATAAGTCACAAGTCAAATTTTCTGATAGTTTTAGATTCTCTCTAAACACAAGTCCTTTTCTAAGCCTCTTTGTTATTTTCTCTTCTTCTCTCTATATCTATCTCATGTGTTGAGAATTGCCCACACTAGTCTAGGTGGTTCTAAGGATACATTGGAAGATTGTGAAGAAAATAGAAGATCGGTTCAGTTTCTTGATAATACTCTGCGACAGAGAGGATACAAGAGTTAGAGAAACTGAAGGAATGACTCTTTAATTCCGCTGCGTATACTGTAAGTATTCTATTCTTTGTTTCACTTGAATTCAATTTTAGAAACATGTTTTAGGCTATCTCTTATTAATTTGTTTAATATTAGATATACATGAAAATAAATAAAGATCCTGTATAAGCTTTTTTCCAACACATTACTGTTTCAAAATTTCAAACTCGCCGACCTAAGCGGCAAAAATAAGCGCCAACTTCAGACCAGCAGCTACACTGATTTTCCCTCCTTGCAATTCCCCTTGAAACCAACCTTCCAAACCAATCCCAAACCTTACCAAAACATCCAATTCAACCCCTAAACCTCATCTACATCACTCCCTCACCAAAACCCAATCAAACATACACAAAAACTCCCATTGATTCCAGCTATCCACATCAAAATCTATAGGCTGAAAACTAAAGGAAAAACAGAGTATAACTTAAAACTCAAAGACAATTTCTTACCTCCAGCTGATTTTGAATCCTCCTTAGTAGATAAACTAAGTCTATAACCTCCAAACTTTGATTTCCTAGCTTGATACTTCAATTTGGGACCAAAATCCTCAAAGGGAGATAGGGAGAAGATGATGTACGGGAAGGAGAGGCTTTGCTCTGTTTTTGTTCTATATGCTTCTACAGCCAACTTAAAACATATATAACCCAAGCCAAATGACCTTAATGCCCCTAGGTCATTTAAAGCTTCTAAAGTCTCCCCAAGGGTAAAATCGCCATCTTTCATCTATTTCATTAATCATAATTAACGCTCTCCAACTCCCGCTATTCTCAATAATCCTAAACACCAATAATTCATATCCCGTTACCCTTTTATTCCCGGCAACGCTCTAATCATTAAAACATCCCGAGACTCACCCCGAGCCTCAAACTTAATCCCGTTATGACTAAACCGCTACTTAATATCCAAAGATCGTCTCATGACAAATATCTCAAACAGATCCACATTATAATGTGGCCTCAATAATATATCATCGACATGCATACAAATATACAATTACGCCATCAACGGGCCAAATTACCAACATACCCCTGTCATGAAATGTGGACCCACATGCATGCATTTAACTTCATATCATAATATAATTCACATAAACATGCATATATTTGATTAATGGCATAATTAAACAAGTATGGCCCTCCCGGCCTACTAATCACGCCATTAAACCATATCGGAGAATTCGGGGCATTACAACTATCCCCTCCTTACAGAAATTTCGTCCTTGAAATTTACCTGAACAGCTCGGGATACTGACTCTGCATATCTGACTCCAGCTCCCAGGTCGCTCCCTCGACCTTACTGTTCCTCCACAATACCTTAACCAAAGGTATCGTCTTATTCCTGAGGTAACCAAAGGTATCGTCTTATTCCTGAGGACCTTGTCTTTTCTGTCGAGTATCTGAACCGGCTGCTCCTCAAATGAGAGATCTGGCTCAAGCTCCAGATCTTCATAACTCATAATATGGCTCACATCAGATACATACCTCCGAAGAGCTGAAACATGAAATACATTATGCACGGTTGAAAACACCGAAGGCAAAGCCAATCTGTAAGCCACTTGACCAATCCTGTAACGCCCCAACTCCTGGGACCGTTACGGTGTGCCTTGTAAATAGTGCTAAACTCGCTAATCGAGACATTTGGCCAAAATCGTGATCTAAGTATGATTAGCGGTTTAGGGATTAAACATTTTGGTTAAGATATAACGTTTCACTAGAACGTTTAACATATACATTGGGATCCCGAAAATACAATTAAGAGTTTATTACAGAAAATATTTACAACAGGCCGTTCTAAGCGGCAAAACAGGGTTCAACCCTAGTTCCACTTCAAACCTCGACCGTGGCGGTCGAGCAGCCGCATATGTACACGTCATCACCTAAGCCCTCCAACTCAAGGATGGTTTAGCTTCCTCTTGCCTTTACCTGCACCCGTGAGCCGAAGCCCAGCAAGAAAACATAACACTTTCCATAAACATTATCAAATGATTATCATTATAATCACATTGAATATAAAGCTTTCAAACCAATGGGTGCACATCACATGATTCTAGAGGGAGAGTGGTTGTTAAGTAAGCCACCAGCCTCCAAGCTCTCTTTTGTAGCGGGAGAGTGGCTGCTAGGTAAGCCAATAGCCTCCAAGCTCTGTTTTCTAGCAAGAGAGTGGCTGATAGGTAAGCCACTAGCCTTCAAGCTCTGTTTTCTAGCAAGAGAGTGGCTGATAGGTAAGCCACTAGCCTTCAAGCTCTGTTTATTCATCGACCCTCAGGGTCGGTCAGGCATTAATGCTCCTTGAGTCATTCAATGCTAGTAATCGATTAGATCTAATCTCTGTTGGCTTGCGTGATTCACGCTAAGGCCGTTCTGACAAGTAAGTCAGCGCTTCCTGACCTGTGTCCAATAACACTGCCGAGCCTGACAAATAAGTCACAGCCTCACAGCTGATACTAACACTTTTGTCGATTCTGTATTCAGTCCATACACAAGTAAGCAATGCTATCAATATGTATCATATGCCAATTATCCAAGAATAGGGCATTCAGCATGCTTACTAAACATTTTCTAGCACAGTCATGATCATGCATAAACTCAGAGACTCAAGCTCTGACCAATCTCATATTCATCGTTCATGGCATGCCCTATCACATGTTTCACGTGCATTACATGCATCACACTTAATTATCTAGCATGCCTCAACAACATTCATATGCAAATGGCAAGGTTTGCCAAGCATTCATTATGCTAACAATGTTTACATTTAAACATCCAACATGCATCATTCATAGCCATGCATGTCATACTCAATAGCCAATCAACATGCATCATAATAGCCATGCATGTCATGCTCAATAATCAATCAACATGCATCCATAATAGCCATGCATGTCACATATACATAGGGTGCAGTTTTCTTACCTCAGATTCGAGCTAGTACCAATATAAGAACGATCCTTGAGAACGATCAACCTTTAAGTCCTTAGCGGTCACCTAATCATAACCATATATGGAACACCATTAATAACATGATAATCAAAGGTTCCACACCAATATCTAGCCCCCAAGAGATCAATCCAAACTAATCCAAGTAGTAGGGACACTCCCGAGGCCCATAACTAAGTTCCCGGGGTCAAAACGAGCAAACGGGGCGAAAACAGGGCAAGGGCTGCGGCCCTAGCACCTTAGGCCGCGGCCCCCAGGGTTCTCTGAGGCAAGGGCCGCGGCGCCCTCCATCTAGGGCCGCGGCGCCCAGCAAGGCTCACTTCCTGACACCTGCTTCTTCGAACAAGGGTCGCGGCGCACAAGAACAGGGCCGCGGCCCCCAACCCTGGGCCATTCCCAAACGCGTTTTAAACACTCAAAATCCTCCAAAAACATACCCAAACATTCCCCAATCATCAAATCAAGTTCCCAAGCTTCCCAATACTCCAAAACCTTCAAAACCCAAAGCTCAAACCAACCAAAAACTCAACAATTAACAAAGTCCAATTCTAAGCTTCAAAACTTTAAAAACTTAAAACTTCAAACTTAGATTACCTTCGATTTGGTTGTTTCTCGTCAAATCCTTCGGTTAAGAAGCTTCTAATCTTTCCTAGGATCGCTATGCCTCGACCCTCGCTTGATTCCGACTCCTAGAACTCAAGATTTCCTCAAAAAGGCTCAAACGGTAAAACAGACTGTTTTGAGAGAGAACGAGAAGTTTCTAACGTATGTTCTTATCTGTCAAGCTACTTCAAGCTTAAGTAACCTTAAATAAAACCTAGTGCTCGGGGTCCTGAAAACACCCCCGGGGACACTATAGTCAAAACTTCCAGAATTTCACCCTGATCTCAAATATTCCCAATCTATCACCAAATAACATTTCTATTACCCCAAAATTGACCTCGTTATGATAAAACCGCTAACTCATTATATATGACCGTCTCATGCCACATAGCTCGAATATATCTCCACAATAATGAGATCTCATTCACATATTACAATATGCACCCAATTTACAAATATGCCCTCAACATGCCAAATTACCAAAATGCCCTTATCATTTTAAATACTCCCATACGCATGCATTTATCATCATATAATAATATAATTCACATTAACATGCATATATTCATTTTATAACATATTAAATCAATTATGGCCCTCCCGGCCTCCTAATCAAGGTCCTAAACCTTATTAGGAAATTTGGGGCATTACAAATCCTCTCCAGAATCTCAAATGGACCTACAAATCTAGGACTCAGCTTGCCTTTCTTCCCAAACATTCTCACCCCTTTCCAAGGCGAGACTCTAAAAAAGACATAGTCTCCCACTTGGAACTCCACGTTCCTACGCTTAGGATCTGTATAGCTCTTCTGTCTACTCTGAGAAGTAAGCATCCGAGCTCTAATCTTTTCAATGGCCTCACTGGGCCTCTGAACTGCTTCAGGACCTAAGTATCTCCTTTCACCTGTCTCATCCCAATGAATGGGAGATCGGCATTTCCTACCATACAACATCTTATAAGGTGCAACCCCAATGGTAGATTGGTAACTATTGTTGTAGGAGAACTCTATCAAAGACAGATACTTATTCCAAGATCCACCAAAGTCCAGCACACATGCCCGCAGCATGTCTTCTAATATCTGGATCGTCCTCTCAGATTGCCCATTTGTCTGAGGATGATAAGTTGTGCTGAACTTCAGCTGTGTTCCCATGGCCTTCTGCAAACTTCCCCAGAACTTGGAAGTAAAAGTAGGGTCTCGATCTGACACGATCGACCTAGGTGCTCCATGGAGGCGCACGATCTCTCTCACATAGAGATCTGCATACTGGTCAACTGTATAAGTAGTCCTCACTAGCAGAAAGTGAGCTGACTTGGTGTAGCGATCCACTATCACCCAAATAGAATCATGCTGACCAACAGTTCTAGGTAAGCCCACCACGAAATCGATCGTGATGTCTTCCCACTTCCACTTTGGAATATCCAGAGGCTGCAATAACCCTGTCGGCCTCTGATGCTCAGCCTTGACCTGTTGACAAGTCAAGCACTTAGCCACATACTCTACTACATCTCTCTTCATCCATGGCCACCAATACAACGATCTCATATCCTGATACATCTTCGTGGTGCCTGGATGCAAAGAGTAAGGTGTAGTACGAGATTCATCCAGAATCTCTCGCCTCAAAGCAGTGTCCAACGGAACACATATCTGCCCCTTGTATCTCAACAAGCCTAACTCAGACACTGTATAATCTCTGGATGCTCCAGCCAGGACATCCTCTCTGATCTTGATCAGCTGTGGATCACTTAGCTGACCTTCCTTGATCCTCTCCAACAGCGTAGACTGTAGCGTAGTGTTAGCCAACTGCCCCACCAGCAACTCTATACCAGCTCTGGTCATATCATCTGCTAATTCTCTGGCTATCAGCCTCATACCATGAATCTGTCCCGGACCCTTCCGGCTTAAAGCATCAGTTACCACGTTGGCTTTTCCTGGATGATACATGATCTCACAATCATAATCTTTTACTAACTCCAGCCAACGCCTTTGCCTCATATTTAAGTCTTTCTAGGTGAAGAAGTACTTCAGGCTCTTGTGGTCTGTATAAATCTCACACTTCTCTCCATAGAGATAGTGCATCCAAATCTTTAAAGCAAAAACCACAGCCGCCAACTCTAAATCATGAGTAGGATATCTCTTTTCATACTCCTTCAACTGACGAGAAGCATAAGCAATTACCTTTTCTGATTGCATCAAAACACAGCCCAAACCCTGATGAGAAGCATCACAGTAAATCACAAACTTCTCCTGATCTGTCGGAAGACTCAGAATTGGATTTGTAATCAATCTCTGCTTCAGTTCTTGGAAGTTGTTCTCACACTTATCTGACCACACAAATCTCTGGCTCTTGTGTGTCAGCTCAGTCAATGCAATAGCAATCTTTGGGAACCCTTCCACGAAACGCCTATAATAACCTGCCAATCCAAGGAAACTTCTAACCTCATAAGAATTCTTTGGCCTTGGCCAATCTCTGACCGCTTCAATCTTTGATGGATCTACCTTAATCCCATCCTTACTGACAATGTGTCCAAGAAAGGATACCTAAGACAACCAGAACTCACACTTCTTGAACTTTGCAAACAGTCTGTGTTCCCTCAGTCTCTGTAGAACCAACCTCAAATGTTGCTCATGCTCTGACTCAGTCTGAGAATACACCAGAATATCATCGATGAAGACGATCACAAATTGGTCCAGATAATCCTTGAACACTCTGTTCATCATATCCATAAAAGCAGCAGGGGCATTAGTCAATCCAAATGACATAACTAGGAACTCATAATGCCCATACCTGGTACGAAAAGCAGTCTTCGGTATATCTCCTTCCTTGACTCTCAACTGATGATAGCCAAAATGAAGGTCGATCTTAGAGAATACCTTCTTACCTTGCAACTGATCAAACATATCATCTATCCTTGGCAAAGGATACTTATTCTTAATTGTCAACTTATTCAGCTCCCTGTAATCAATACATATTCTCAGAGAACCATCCTTCTTCTTTACAAACAGAACTGGCGCACCCCAAGGTGAAAAACTAGGTCTGATAAAACCCAAATCTAACAGCTCTTGCAACTGTACTTTTAATTCTATTAATTCAACTGGGGCCATTCTGTAAGGCGCTCTAGACACTGGCTCCGTCCCTGGTGCCAGTTCTATAACAAACTCAATTTCTCTGTGTAGCGGCAACCCTGGGAAATCCTCTGGAAACACATCCAGAAACTCACATACAAGTCTGGTATCCTCTGGTCTCACTGGCATGACCTGAGTGGTATCAACCACACTGGCTAAGAATCTAATGCAACCTCTTTGCAATAAATCCCTAGCCCTCAATACAGAAATCATAGGAATGCAAGGTCCATGCACAGTACCAACAAACACAAAAGGATCCTCACCTTCAGGTTCAAAGGTGACCATCTTCCTTTTGCAATCAATGGTTGCCCCATACTTTGCCAACCAATCCATACCCAATATCATATCGAAGTCAGTCATAACTAACTCTATTGAATCCACTGATAACTCTCTGCCCTCTACTGTCACTGGCAAAGATCTGACCCATCTCTTGGATACCACTAACTCTCCAGTGGGTAACAAAGTACCAAACCCCACAGCATAAAAATCACAGGGTCTACACAGTCTATCAATAACACTACTAGCAACAAAAGAATGTGTAGCACCAGAATCAATCAAGACATTATAAGGGGTTCCAGTACTAAGAAGCTGACCTGTAAAAACTGAGGGAGAAGCCTCAGCTTCTGCTTGTGTCAATGCGAACACTTGAGCTGTCCGCCTTTCTGGGTTCTTCTTTTCTTGCCTTAGGGCA
Organism: Humulus lupulus; assembly: GCF_963169125.1. Taxonomy (NCBI): domain Eukaryota; kingdom Viridiplantae; phylum Streptophyta; class Magnoliopsida; order Rosales; family Cannabaceae; genus Humulus; species Humulus lupulus. The sequence goes on from NC_084797.1 coordinate 235,729,294, forward strand.
ATCCTTTTTAAGATGACCTACTGCTCCACATGAGAAGCAGGCCTTTGCCCTACACTCTCCCAAGTGATGCCTCTTGCATCTTGGGCACTCAGGATAAGACTTCCAGGCTTCACCACCACCTGGACGACCCATTGAAATACCACGAGGCCGCCTATCAGGACCTGGAACTGGGAAGGTGTCAGGAACCTTCCTCTTCTGATCATTGGGGCCAACACCCCTACCTGAATCCATGAATGGAGGACCTGTCCTCCTAAAATCCTTTCTGGCTGCACTATCACGCCAGATCCTGTTCTCTGCACTCTCAGCTGTGAGTGCCTTCTCAACCACCTGTGCATAGGTAGTAACCCCTGCCACAGTGGTGATACGAACATCACGGGCTAATCTGGGCTGTAGCCCTTGAAGGAATCTCTCTCTCCTGGTCCCATCAGTGGGCACCAGCTCCATGGCAAACTTTGCCAAATGATCAAATTTCAAGGCATACTCAATGACTGATAAACCTCCCTGAAGTAGCCTGATGAATTCCCCAGCTTTAGCTGCCCTGATAGCATCATTATATTATTTCTCATTAAACAGAGTTTGAAACTCTTCCCAACTCAGGGCATTAACATTCTTGGTCTGGGTAATCACCTCCCACCAAATCCGGGCATCCTCCCGAAACATATAAATGGCACAGGCCACACTTTGCATTACCAGTTACCCTCATGAAATCAAGGATAGTGGTAATCATACTCATCCATTATTCAGCCTTGGCAGGATCTGCACTGCCCTCAAATAGGGAAATTTGATTTTTTATGCTTAATGAGATATACTAAATCAAAAAAATGCTAGGCACTTAAATCATTTCAAAAAAATGCAAAATCTTTTGACAATACCCAAAATACCCCTCTCATAATTTTTCCATCAACTTCCTCTTTCCTCTTCCCTCTCTCTCCCTCAACACATTCCTCTCAACTCTCTCTCTAGAAAAAAATTCATGGGTAAGGTAAAATATAAGAGAACTCAATGTAATAGCAAGTATTCCTTACTTAGGACACTAAAATACTGCATTTCGAACAGATTTGGGCATGATTTTTGAGTTTTTTTTGCGATTTTTTTCAGATCTGAAACTTTGAAATTTGCAGAAAATCGACGTGGTTCGATGGTGGTCGATGTCAGCTTGATGGGGCCTTCAAAATCAAGATTTTCATGAAAAAATCGATGTTGCTCGATGGTGGTTCGATGGAGGTTCGATGGTGTTCGATGCGATTCTTGCAAGATACGTAATTTTTCACTCGGGTGTCTGTTTGGGGTGATTTTTTTTTATTTTGGGTATTTTTTCAAGATCTACACATTTGAGATGTGTATATACACATTTGGGAAATGTAAATCTTGAAAAAAATGACAAATGAGAAACATACCTCATGTTCAAGATATGTTTTCAAGTTCTAAACTTTGAAAATGTGTATGTGAATATCTAAAACGTGTAGATCTTAAAAAAAATACCCAAAATAAAAAAAAATCATCCCAAACGGACACCCGAGTGAAAAATTATGTCTTTTACAAGAATTGCATCGAACCACCATCGAGCAACCATCGAACCACCATCGAGAAATCTCGATTTTTTTATGAAAATATTGATTTTGAAGGCCCCATCGAGCTGGTATCGAGCACCATCGAGCAACAATCAAGTAAAGTCAATTTTCTACATATTTCAGAGTTTCAAATCTGAAAAATAACTAAAAAAATCATGCCCAACTCGATGGTTGCTCGATGGTATTCGATGCTACCTCGGTGGGGCCTCCAAAATCAATATTTTCATGAAAAAATCGACGTTGCTCGATGGTGGTTCGATGGTTGCTCGATGGTGGTTCGATGCAATTCTTGTAAGAGACATAATTTTTCACTCGGGTGTCCGTTTGGGATGATTTTTTTTTATTTTGGGTATTTGTTTGAGATCTACACATTTTAGATATTCACATACACATTTTCAAAGTTTAGAACTTGAAAACATACCAAAACATATCTTGAACATGAGGTATGTTTTTCATTTGTCATTTTTTTCAAGATTTTACATTTCCCAAATATGTATATACACATCTCAAACGTGTAAATCTTGAAAAAAAATACCCAAAATCAAAAAAAAAAATCACCCCAAACGGACACCCGAGTGAAAAATTACGTATCTTGCAAGAATCGCATCGAACCACCATCGAGCAACATCCATTTTTTCATGAAAATCTTGATTTTGAAGGCCCCATCGAGCTGGCATCGAGCACCATCGAACCACGTCAATTTTTTGCAAATTTCAAAGTTTCAGATCTGAAAAAAATCGCAAGAAAAACTCAAAAATCATGCCCAGATCTGTTCAAAATGCAATATTTTAGTGTCCTAAGTAAGGAATACTTGCTATTACATTGAGTTCTCTTATATTTTACCTTACCCATGAATTTGTTTCTAGAGAGAGAGTTGAGAGGAATGGGTTGAGGGAGAGAGAGGGAAGAAAGAAGAGGAAGTTGATGGAAAAATTATGAGAGGGGTATTTTGGGTATTGTAAAAAAATTTGGCATTTTTTTGAAATGATTAGAAATGCTAGCATTTTTTTGATTTAGTATATCTTATTAAGCATAAAAACTCAAATTTCCCCTCAAATACTAAAGGTTGTTGCTTCCTGAACCTTTCATAAAGAGGCTCCCATTTATTTCCTACCTCAGGCAGCTGCTTTGCTGCTGGCATCAACACAGGAGGTGCCTCTGATACACTAGCCACTACAGGCACTTGCTGCTATCTTAGGAGATGAAGATCCTCTCCCTGTTTCAACACTGTTGCCTGCAAATCATTAAACAGCTGCTGCCAATTGGCAGTAGCTGGCTGTGTAATCTGAGACTGGTCATTCTCTTGACCCTGACTGTTATTATTATTCTGGCCCTAATCACTTTGGCCAGCAGAAGTATCTGTCTGCCCTGGATTCATTCTTATCTGACACCTTGCTGAAATAATGGTCAATACGGCCAGTTAGGTAGTAATAACTAAACCTCTTGTCGCCTTACGGTCCAAGAACAAGCAGACAATTATCATATTCCACAGTCATTCAGTTATACAAGCAGATACATGTTTATAGCATTTAGCACTCAGCATGTATCACATAATAATTCATAATCAACCATACTTATAAGTATGTTCCAGCAATCCCAGTACTAATTAGCACAAATTTGCTGAGGATATAATATTTCAGGGCACAGGTTTAACATAGTGTCTCATGCATACAGGTAAAGCACATATACCATATTTAAGCAGTTATACAAATAACTACATAAATAGTTACCAAACCATAATTCAAGCTTGACTTCAGTGATGTGTGTACATGCCCAGCCAGTTTATAGGAACCTTAACCTTGGTACGCTCTGATACCAAGTTGTTGTTGGGTTTTATGCCCTTATAAAACCATGTCGGACATGTAGCACGATTTCATATTATCAATAAAAGTAGTAGAAATCATTTAGTTTGACAACCGTGTTGCTTTCTTGTTTTATTACATGATTATTGAAATAATACAAACATTTATAAAATCCCGAACATATGGATAGTTACAATTATAGTGACTAGGTCACAGTGGACTATAGTTGTAATTATATGTTCAAAAGAACAAGTCCTAAGATTAGATCAGTGCATTGGATTTTCATTGATTAGGCAATCTACGATATGATCTACTTACACATGCAGGGTGTGATGTCTTGTCCAAGGCATCGACCAAGTAGATAAGATCGGATGTATTTAGTTACATCAGACTAGGACCGATATTGATTATTGATTGATAAATAAGTATCGTTGTTATCAAATCTAATCAATGTCACAACATTGACCATATGTTAAGTCGATCTTAATTCTGAGTGATAATATTCTGCTAATTATATTATTTAAATCTTTTGACTTGTTCGTTACCAGCTTACCCTACGGTCTAGCCCATACTTACATCTTGGAGATTTATTAGTGTAATTGAGTGGGAGTATTATTCATAGATACGAAATCTATAACTTCTGTATGAGAAGTGAAAAGATGATTTCCTTAATTGCTTTGTTCAAAAGGTTAAATGATTGAGATCTCATTTCTGTGATTAAGTTCACGGAAATATTATTTATAAGGAACTTAGTGGGAGTTAAGGATAAAATACTGATGAGGGGTAAAACGGTAATTTGCACCCAGCTCGTTAGTAAGTCATCGATAGAGGATTGACTGATTGTAATTGTTATAGCAATGGATAATGTATTTATGGTTTTGAAAATACGTTCTATGAATTCAAGAGTTCAATTCCGAGTCTATAGTGGAGTCACGAGGAATTAATAAGGTAGTGAAATTATTCGTAAATAAATTCACGGTAACTTGTTGGAGCTTGATTTCATGGATCCATGGTCCCCGCATCACCTTTGAGTAAATCATCTAGAATGTCTCAATTAATTGATTTAATTATCAATTAGGATTTTAAAAGTTGACTAGGTCAATTTTGGAAAATTTACAGAGATATGAGATTTAGAGAATAAAAGAGAATCTTTGGGTAAATTTATTAATATTGATAAATTGGTATCAATATAAATAAATAATATTAAATCAAGTTTCAAATTATAATTATTTAATTTGAATAAGGATTTAATTAATTAATTAAAAAAATAAAAGGTTTTGAATTTAGGCCTAGTTGGGATTTAAATTCAAAACAAAGAGATTGGGCCCAAGTCCATTTATGGCAGCCCAAAGCTTTTATTTTTGTTTATTATTTTTAATTAATTTAAATTTAAATAAATCTCATTAAGTTGCCTATATAAGGAATATGATATCTAGGGTTTTCATAAGGAAGTGAGTTTCAGTTGATTGGTAAGTGAAAACCTAGACAGTCTAACCTTTCTTGGTCACTCTATCTTCTTCTTCTCTTCAAGATCTCTATCTCATGTGTTAAGAACCAGCCCACACTAGTTCTAGGTTGATTAAAGGCTTGGTGAGGAAGACTGTGTTGCTGATCTTGTTCAATCTCTTGATAATACTCTTCTACAGAAAGGAATCAAGGGTTAGAGAGATTGAAGGATGGAGTTGTTCCAGTTCCGCTGCGTAATGTAAGTTTTTACTTTACTCTGTATTTGTATCAATTTCATAGGAGCATGTTCTAGGAATTTGCATGTTTGTTTGATAATATGTAAATTGCATGAAAATAAATAAAGATCCTGCAATGAGTTTTTCCAACAGTTGTAACACCCTGGTTACCCCAGAACAGTTACGGTGAACGGTGAACCGAAAATTTGACCCACTACCCGAGTCATTTGGTTAAAAACGTGTTCTAAGTATTATTAACAGGCTAAGGTGGAAAATCAATAAAAAGGAAAGGATATATTTTGTTGATTACATAAAACTGTTCATGGGCCCACAAGAAAATTTACAAGTTATTTGCAACTTAAAAAGGTCATTATTGTTTCAAAATTTCAAACCCGCCGACCTAAGCGGCAAAAATAGGGTAAACCCCCTAGTTCCTCTGAGAACTCCTTGGTCGTGGTGGTCAAGCGGCCGCATATGTACACATCACCACCTAAGCTCTCCACTCAAGGCTGGGTGAGCTTTTCTTTCCCTTTACCTGCACCACATAGCACCCATGAGCCAAGGCCTAGCAAGAAAACACAATAAAGCATGATATAATATCAAAAATGATCGTAATAATCATTTAGGACCATCAGTCCAAACAAATAGGTGACAATCGCAAAAGTCACTAAATTGGGTCCAGCTCTCTTTAGCCTTGTGACGATAGGGTCGCCGGGGCTTTATAGATAAGTGAACTTTTCTTAGTTCGAATAGGATAGGTGCATGGTGACTAATCACCAACATAACCTTCCTCATGACCTTAGAGTCAAAACCTTGGAACAGCGTTCCCTAGCCATATGACAAGCAGTCACCGGGGCCTTAAGCCCTAGCTCTAGTAACTAGTCTTAGACTAGACAAGTGCTTATAAGTTCATCAACCTTAGGGTCGGTCCAGCGTTAATGCCTTAGAACCATTCAACGCTGATATCGATTAGATCTAATCTTCATTTGGCTCGGCGTTCATGACGCTATGCCATTTCTGACTCTTTAGGTCAGTGTCCCTGACTAGTCAGTACATATACAAGTATACAACATTCGCTAGCATTTAATAGGCAATCCATGTCCACATTTATCAATCAACATGCCTCAATACAATCACGCATGTCACATATACACAGGTTGCAGTTTTCTTACCTCAAGTTCGAGTGAGAAATAATATAAGAACGACCCTTGAGAACGATCAACCTTTAGATTCCTTAGTGGTTACCTAATCATAACCAATTAGAAACCATCAATAAAGTAAATCAATGAATGGTTCACAATCTAAACCACACTCCCGGGATCAATCCCTCACTCTCGGGACTCTCAAACTACTCAAAAGGGGTAAAGGAACCAACCCACGAGCCTTAAAAACCATCCTGAGCCGTAAAAATAGCTTTCCCTGAAACTGACATAGCGCCTAGGCGCTGCCAACCAGCACTGGGTGACTCTCTGCCCTGCATAGCGCTGGGGTGCTAGGACTGGCACTGGGGCGCCAACTTCAGACCAGTAGCTACACTGATTTTCCCTCCTTGCGATTCCCCTTGAAACCAACCTTCCAAATTTATCCCAAACCTTACCAAAACATCCAATTCAACCCCTAAACCTCATCTACATCATCCCCTCACCAAAACCCAATCAAACATACACAGAAACTCCCATTGATTCCTACTATCCACATCAAAATCTATAGGCTGAAAACTAAAGGAAAAATAGAGTATAACTTAAAACTCAAAGACAATTTCTTACCTCCAGCTGATTTTGAATCTTCCTTGGTAGATGGACTAAGTCTATAACCTCCAAGCTTTGATTTCCTAGCTTGATACTTCAATTTGGGACCAAAATCCTCAAAGGGAGATAGGGAGAAGATGATGTACGGGAAGGAGAAGCTTTGCTCTGTTTTTTTTCTATATGCTTCTACAGTCAACTTAAAACATATATAACCCAAGCCAAATGACCTTAATGCCCCTAGGTCATTTAAAGCTTCTAAAGTCTCCCCAAGGGTAAAATCGCCATCTTTCATCTATTTCAAGTTGGGTTTAACCCTAAATCCCTTTAGCATCTCGGTCGTGGTGATCGAGCGGATTGCATATGTACATGTCACTGCTATCGTCCTCCAACTCATGGCTGGTTGAGATTCTCTTTACCTTTACATACACCACAAAGCACATGTGAGCCAAAAGACTCAGCAAGAAAACATATTAAACAGTTCACAAAGTAATATAACTATCAAACAGTTATAACTGAAACTGGCATATTCATTATACAAATTGGCAACCACGGGGTCACGCAAGCGCATGTCGCACTTCCTTTCAATTTGTTGGCATCCGAGCCAGTCAAGTGCATGTTGCACTCCCAGGGTGGCCCAGCCATGGTGGCCTGCACTCCACGTGCACAATGCCAATCCTAGCTTATAAACTGAGTCCTTTAAGTCCTTGACTTATAAGTCAAGCCTCACATGCCTCCGACTTGTAAGTCGAAGCTTTAGGACCCTCTACTCAAGAGACGAGTCCTTCGAGCCCAATATGCTCTCGACTAATAAGTCGATCCCCATTTAACATCCTAATAACCCTCTGGTTTATAAACCGAGCTTCCCAGTCACAACAGACAACCACATATCTCATATAGCATACATATCAACAATAGCAATGCATTATAATACATTTAAATAGCAGTCATAGGTATAATCATAATTAAGCGCACTCCAGTGTACCAAATCAGACATTCTCAAACATAATTATAATCATGTTCATTAACAGAGCCAAAGCCTTAATCATATCCATTTTCAGCATTGACTAAGCTCTAATCACACATTCACATAATGGGTGCAGTTTTCTTACCTTCAATTCGAATGCAAGTTACTAGCGAAGTCCTTTGAGTACGATCCCCGATTCGAACCCTTAGTGTAGACCTAGTCACAACCACAATAAGGACTTCCATCAACAACAGGAGAATAAAAGCTTCCAAACCAAATACTAGCCTCCGGGTCGTCGAATTCCACTTAACAAGGAAGTAGAACCGACCCCGAGCCCAAGAGGTTAAGTTCCCGACCTAAAAAAACTCATTAGGGCCAAAAATCCCCTTAAGGGCCGCGGCCCTAAAGACCCATGCCACAGCCCGCCTTTAAGTCAGAGGCTCGACCTCCCTGGCAAAACAACGCGCACCGTGATGCACCCCTGAGGCGCTTGGCTCCCTCTTGCATCATAGGGTCGCGACCCAGCCCTTCGAACCCAGAATTTCTAGGTTTTTCACTAGGCCAAACTCAACTAAAAACCATCCAATTCCATCCCAATCTTCCAACTCAATTCCCATAATTAACATACTTCCTTCCAACAACCAAACCTAACTAAAACACTGAATTAAAAACCCATCAACAACCCAAAATTCTCTCCCCAACTATCAAACATGCAAAACTTTAAACTTCAATCAAAAACCACAGAGACTTCATACTTGAACTTTAATTAAAGACCTTACCTCTGCTATGTTGATCCTCTTGAGCTAATCCTCTAGTTCCCCAAGCTTAGTGCCTTAATTCCTAGGCTTGATCACCAATTTTTCCCCAAAAATCCTCAAGCTTCATGAAAATAGAGAAAAACGAGGGAGAGGGAGAGAGAGAGAGAGAGAGAGAGAGAGAGTAAGCTACTGTGACTTTTTCCTTTAGTTTCCTTAACCTTCTCAGAAATTCCCAGCTCACCAAACTCTATACTTAGATAGAAAATGACTAATTTACCCCTTGCCCTTAGCTTATTCTTCATATGCTCTCAAGGGCAATTTTGTCCTTTGTCTTATATCCCGCTATTAACAACTTATATCCTATAATTCCCGTTACTTCCAATATTCTCACATGATTACCAATAATTTTCAATTACCTACTAATTCCCGGTAATGTACTAAATTACTAAAATACCCCCATGCTTACCCAGAGCCGGGTATAAAACCCCTTTGTGACTTTTCCGCTAACTTGCTCATCGGGATCGCCTCGCGTCGAGTAACCCAAATATATCCACATAATAATGTGGTCTCAATCACGCAAACACATATCAAGCATAATTATATTATAATATAATTCACATAATAACTCAATTATTGCCTCCTAGCCCCCTAATCCAAGCACTAAGCCACATTAGGAAATTTGGGATGTTACACCGTCCCACGAGATGCGTCGCCACCCGAAACCTCCAACCCTCGGAGCTCAGCCCCTCACGCGCAACCTAAGGCCATCAAAGTGCTTGTTGAAGTTTATGCGATTTTGGGTTTTCCCAAACTTTCCGACCACTTTCCAGCCACCACGAGATGAACCGCCACCACCACCATATTCCTTGCATCTTGGGCTTCAAAACCCACTAAAAAATTAGACCCAATGGCCACCGTGGAGTGGTGGTGCCGCCACTTACTCCGGCCATTCTTTTAGGGATTGCATCAATTCTTTTAGGGCTTGCAACACGAGTCCTAAAATATCTCAGTTTTTAAGGCTCTTAAATAGAGGACTCGCACCCCGCGAGTCCTAAAAATCATTTTTTGTAGTAATGCTTTCTTGGTTTCTGGTTGAAGATCCTCTGAGTTCATACCATTTGGTGTCGAAACTCTCTTAGTTCTTAGTTAGATCTTGGTGGTGTTCTTAGGCATTGGTCAGTTTGTTGGAAGTAGAAGCAAGGTGTTGTTATATTATTTATAATATAATGTAATATTATATTATATTATAATATAATGTTTTAGATTAAATAAATGTGACAAAGAGTGTCACATATTGTAACATATAATAGAGAGTTACAATATTTAGATATATGAGATATATCCAAATAATATAACATATTTGATGTTACAAATTTGTAACTTCTAAATATTACCCTTTATTGTGTAAATTTGGTGTTACACAATATTGAGATGAATTTCATAAAGCCATATGTGAAATGGCTGTTAGAGATATGATTTTAACCCCAATAATGTGTTTTGGGAGTTACAAAATCATTTGGGAGGGTTTGGAACCATTTGGAAAAACAGGACATTTTTAAGTGCTGAAAATGGTCAGTGGTCGCGACCACTGAATGTTGGTGGCCGCGGCCTGTGGGACAGAAAGTAGTGGCTGCGGCCACAGGCCAAAAACTGACCAATTTTTCAGTTTTTTCAATCTTCGTTGAACGGCTCAAAAAAACCCAAATAACTCCCAAATCTCATTTTTAATTTCATATTAATCCAATTAAACATTGGTAACAGCCATGGGGGTTGGTGGAATTTGAAATTCAAAGGGTGTCTCTAAACCCTATAAATAGGAGCCTATAGCTCACTTGAAAGACACAACATTTCTATCCATTAGAGCACTTGGCTAGAAACACCTTAAGGCTTGATAATTCTAGAAAGCATTTCCAATATCTGTGAGAGATCCCTTAGTGCTTGAGTTAGGGGAAATAAGTTTTTGGACAAATGTTTCAAACCTTATTCAAGATGGTGATCCCCAACACTCTTCACTTTGGTTGTGTGAGTGAGAGTTTATTGTTTTTGTTCTTGTTCTTATTTTCTTCTATTGCTTTTCTTCTTTTTCTTCTTGTTCTATTTAATTGTACTTTTGTTTAAGAGTTGTAATCATTTTATTTCCTTTGTTCAAACACTTCTAGTTTATTTGTATATTTTGTAATAGAGTTATACTTTCTATTTCTATCATCTTACATCTCATTCTCCTTTTATTTGTATTTTCAGTTATAGAGTTGTAACACTCCTTTTAATCAATCATTATTTATTTGTAATATATTGCATAGAGCTGTATTTTTCTTACCATTTCCATTAAGGCAATCTATTTTTTCCTAACAGGTGCTAACGCCGTTACCAATCCTCTAGCACACGGTGAAGATGTGTAATTGTTTTAAGAAGATAATGTGACACACTAGACTTGGTTTAACATAAAAGCAATATTTCTAATATATATATATGCTTTGTTTTATTTTGATTATTTCAATTATTTGTATAATTGTATCCTCTATTCATCTCCACTTCTCACAATATATGTTTATTGCTATTTATTTATTTTTAATAAACAATATCACATGCATATTTTTTATCACCATGCGTATAAAAATATCATATAGTAACTAGTTACTAATTTTTTAAGTTTTCAATGGTAACCAATTTCTACTAAAAAGATATATTAACTGGTTACGACTGAAAGATACGAAACAATAACTAGTTATTAGTTTTTAAATTTTTTATGATTTCTTTAAATCTAAAATACAATACTCATTAACTAGTTACCAATATTCTTAATATTTATTTAGTAACCGGTTACCATTTTCATTAAATATGGGAAAGCATAACACAATAAAAGGTTACTAGTTTTAATTTTCAATTTTTGAAGGCATATCACAATAAAAAGTTACTAATCTAGTACAAACACTTTTACCATGCTTACTATACAACAGCCATGGACATTCTTATCCTACTAATTTTCATGCTATTTTTCTTAAAACTAATGTAAGCGAAAATGATTGAGAAATTCAAACAGTTACGTCAAAATATTGGAAAATATAACAATAGGACTCAACTTTTGTACAGAGATTAAATTCTTCATGGTGGAGGGAGGACTGCTTCATTATTTTTTTTACCCCATTATTGAATGGCTCCAAAACTATTGTTCTCTACCCAATCAAACAGTTAAATTTTGGTATTATATTTTTCCTTTTTAAAAAATATAACTTCAATTTTATTGGAAAATATATATATTTTATAATTCTTTTGAATTCAATTCAGATCTAAAATACAACTAGTAGTTATCATTTTTGTTAATTTTGTAACTAGTTACCACTGTCTTTAAATTTGGAAGAATATAACATAACCGATTACCAGTTTTATTTTTCAATTTTCGTAGAAATAACTGGTTATTAGTCAATGAACTTCTTATCCTACCATTTTTTTACCTTATATTTCTATTAGCCATAATAATCAGAAATCCAAACAGTTACGTCCTAAATTATTTTAGAAAATATAACAATATGACTCAAAAGTCCAAAAAAAAAAAAAATAAAGTCTTTACCGGAGGTCAACTTCATTATAAATTAATTTACGTCTCAATCAACACAGTTGTACTTTTGTTTTATATATATAAAGATACCGATTTAATTTTATTATATGTAAATATTAATCATATTGTATATGATGCAGTTTTTCTCAACCATGGTATGAAGACTTTTTATTTAAATGAAATTTATATGGGATGATGAATTTTTTTCCAATTTCTACAATCTGGTTTCACAGTTCATCTTAGCAAATTGCTTTTGATGTGATGATCTTTGTGTAGAAGAGTCTAACAATGGAAGTAGTAGCTTCCTCCTCTTTTTCATCACAATTCACCACTTTCACCAGAGTGAAGACGAAGTATGATGTTTTCATCAGTTTTAGAGGTGAGGACACTCGCAATGCTTTCACAACCCATCTTTTCGAGGCTCTGCGCATCAGAAAAGTTTACACCTACTTAGACGAGGTCACTCTCAAGAGAGGAGACGAAATCTCACCTGCGCTGCTTCAAGCAATTGAGCAATCCAAGATTTCTGTCATCGTTTTCTCGGAAAATTACGCCGACTCCTCATGGTGTTTGGACGAGCTTGTGAAAATTATGGAATGCAAGGAGATTCTTGGGCAGCAAGTGGTTCCCATTTTTTACCATGTTAATCCTTCGTGTGTGAGGAAACAAAAGGGGACTTATGAGCTTGAACAGCAATTTAAAGATAAGATGGAGTTGCAGATTCATGGGCAGGCATGGAGGAATGCTTTGACGAAAGCTGCCGATTTGTCTGGTTGGAGTACTCACCAGATCAGGTAATCTTCAATTTTATCTTCTTATTACTTGTGCATCCAAAATTAGGGAAATTAGGGCCGATTGATTACTCACATTCGGTTAGGGTTCATTTTGGGGGAATATTAGTATAGCTGTATACAATATTACATTTTGGAAGTTGAAGCTTTAATGAGCTATAGATTAAGATTGTTGATATTTGATACTTTAAGATGGTTAACAACACATGAGATGACATCATATGATTCATTAGCGATATCTAATAATACTTATTAAATTGAGTTGTTAAAGGGCATCATTGGTGTCCAACACTACAAGGAGGTGAAATATAGCTACAATCCAATATCGGGTCTCACTTATTTGAATTTAATAAATTTTGCATGAATTAGAATAAAATAATCATACAAATTAGCATAATTATTTATATGTAGGAAAATAAATACAATAATTTCATATATACACTTGGTAGAAAAATTCATGCTAAATAAGACAATAAAATCATTTATTGATTTGATGAATTAATAAAATAATTGCACAAACTTAATTGTAAAATATAAATGTAATTACATTCTTAAAAAAAAAAGCACAATTATTTAATATTGCATTAATAAAAGAAAATAATCATATAATAAATACACAAGTAATTGCACATTTTAATTAATTTCCAAATATATAATATACCAAAAATATATGTTTAAATTAAATTGGCAAAAAATTAAAAATGATATTTATTGTCTAAATAAGTATTAAAATCAAGAAAATAATAAAATTCAAAAAATATATTAAAAAAAATGTAATTTTCAGATTTTTTATGAATTTTTCTTCAATTTTTTTTTATTTTTTTTTTTTAAAATATGCCATGTCGTTTTCTTCTTACTGTGTTGACAAGTCGTTTTTCTTCATAAACCCAAGAAACGACATGTCGTTTCTGTTGTCTTCTTCAGCCATCCGGGTCGTTTTGACCCAGTTTCTTGCAAACAGATCACGCGACTCGATTTCATAACCCGGTCGGAAAAAAGCATTCCGACGGCCAAAAACTCGTTTCAAAGCCTAGATTACATAGAAATTAATAGATAAAGAGATCCATAACATTAGTTTGATTAAATAACAATGAAAAAACTGATTGTAATATCAAAAATAAAAATTTTCCATTATTAAGTTCGTGAATGTGTGAAAACTGTTGTTGGTTTCTTAAAACACGATTTTGATGCATAGATCATTAGAAATGATAATCTTAAGAATTTCTAATGGTACTTAAAATGAAAATTAGTTTTGAAACAAATATCCAAAATTTTGAGGCATTAAAACTCTCGGCCAAAACTATATTATTTACAAACCATACTTTATAAGTTTTTTATGCACAAAATGTTAGGAATAAAGAAAGCACATAAACCCAACAACAAAAGCAGTAAAACACAACCAAAATACATAAAAAAAATTTGATGTATATGGCTATAATAAACATACATATACATATACACTGCGAAAACAAAAAAATCAAAATCATATACATATATAAAGACATGTACATATAAATCATAAAAATATATATGTATATATGCATACAAAAATAACAAGGTGGAGATTAATGTGGTTCTTGATACCAAATGTTAAATTAAAATCAAATATAGGTATATTAACAATTCTATACATGTAGGCGAAATTTATATATAGATTGAACATATACGAATAGAGGATCGAATATTGTATACCTCCAGTCATTGCAATTGATAATCTCGATCTAGCTTTAGATCTACAAAAGAAAAAGAATTAGAACGAGTACACAGACTTCCAAGCTCTCACTAACTCTTTTAGATGGAGTTACTGATAGTCAGAATGAACAGTGAGCTTGAGGACCGGTACTCTATATTTATAGAGTGAGACCTACCATCAGAGTCTCTGCTACAGATTGAGATATTCTCTCAATTAATTGGGATATGCAAAATCGGGTAACAAATAATGTTGACTATTAATTAAAATATTTTATCAATAAATAAAATATTGAATTTGATATATTAAATCAATTATTTGTAACAAATTGATTTATATACCATATAAATAAATATTCTAACACTTGCTACTTTTGCATCCAAAATTAGAGAATTTAGGGTTGATTGATTAGTCACATTAGTTAGGGTTCATTTTGGGGGAATATTAGTATAGTTGTATACAATATTACATTTTGGGAATAGATTAATAGTGTTGATATTTAACACTTTAAGATGATCAGCAACACATGAGATGACATCATATGATTGATTAGTGATATCTAATAATATTTATTAAATTCAGAGAATTGTTAAATGGCACCATTGGTGTCCAACACCACAAAGAAGTGACATATCGTTGTTGGTGCAATCCAATATCGGGTCTTATTTATTTGAATTTAATAAGTATTATGGGGTATCGCTAACCAATCATGTGGTGTCACCTCATATAATGTTGTGCACCTTAATGTGTTAAATAGCAAAACTCTTAAATTCAAATGTGTGGGGCTGATATTATATTGCACCAATAGCTCACCTCTGATGTTGAGCACAGTAGTGCCCGTTAGCAATTCTCATAACAAATAACTAGGGATCCTTTGGCCTTTCTCTTCCTAGTCCAATTCTAACACTGTTCATATGTGTTAGGTCTGAATCCCAATTAACCAAAACAATTGTTGAAGATATTATCAACAAACTGAGGTCTGTGTCTTCTTCAAGTGCTTATTATTTGAAGGAACTAGCCGGAATACACAAACGCATGGAGCAAGTTGAATCAATGCTACGCCTTGACTCGTCCTGTGATCGAGTGGTTGTGGTAGGGCTTTGGGGAATGGGGGGTATAGGCAAGACAACCCTTGCTCGGGCTGTGTTTGACAAAATTTCTCATCACTTTGAAGGTTGTTGCTTTCTTTCAAATGTCAGAGAAGAATGGGACCATGGAAGAAAAAAGAATGATTTACAAAAAAAGCTTTTCTTGGAGTTATTGGATGAAGAAAGTCATAAAAATAGGAAAATGCTATCCATTTTTGACAGAGATAGACTCCTTTATAAGAAGGTTCTCATAGTTCTTGACGATGCTGATGATTCGGAGCAATTGGAATTTTTGACTCGAGATGGTGAATGGTTTGGGTTGGGAAGTAGAATCATCATAACAACAAGAGATGTTAAGTTGCTTAAGAATCGAGCTGATGAGATATACAAAGTTGAGGAACTGAGTTTTGATGAAGCTTTCCAACATTTTGAAAAGAATGCTTTAAGAAAAAAAATTCCAATAGCCGAGTTTAAAGAGGTATCAATAAGGGCGGTAAAGTATGCACAAGGCATTCCACTAGCTCTTCAAGTATTGATGGGTTCCCTATTTAGTTATAATAGCACAAGAGAATGGAGAAGTTTACTGGATGACTTAAAAGATTCCCCCAATGAAAAAATTCATGATGTGCTGAAGATAAGTTACGATGGTCTCACTAGAAAAGAAAAAGATGTGTTTCTTGACATTTCATGCTTTTTCAAAGGAAAGAAAAGAAGTTACGTGGAAGGAATACTTAAAGGTTGTGATTCCTTTGTTGGCATGAGAATAGATAATCTGGTTGATAAGTCTCTCATAACTATTGAGAAGCGCAGAAATTCGCTTTGGATGCATGATTTGGTACAAGAAATGGGCTGGGAAATTGTTTTCCAACAATCCATTAATGAGCCTGGAAAGCGTAGTAGATTGTGGAATCCTCAAGATGTCTACAGTGTCTTCAAAACTAATAAGGTAAAAAAAAACGTGAGTTTTATTAGAAATAATACAGTAGAAAAGAACTAAACATATATATTAATATATTTAATTGAATAACATAAATGCAAAAATATAATAGAAATAATGAATTTAAGTCGAGGCACACGAAACAAGTTTTTCTTAAAGTGGATTTGCCCATGTACCTAAACGGTGCTAGAGAAAATGTTTGTTTTGAGTTCGCTTAAACAGACGCAGTAGTACTTTTGTCCTGCTTGATAGCTGTTATATTCTGTGAAATTGTTGCTCACAAATCATCTAGCACCGTTCAGGCAGATGGTTTGTGTGCCTCAACTTTGATTTATTATTTCTATAATATTTTTTGCATTTATGTACTTCAAATAAATATATTAATATATATATTTCGTTCTCCTGTGTTATTATATTATTTCTAACAAGTTCTTCATTTGAAATGTAATTTTGATGTATTTATACACCTGCTCATTATTTCGTTCTTCTTTACTTTAGGTCTCAGTTGAGGTTGAAGGAATATCCTTGGACATCTCTATGATTAAAGCATTAAACTTGAGCCCCGATGTGTTCCTGGAGGCAAAGAATCTTAGATTGCTCAAAATTTATAGTGATAACAGAATCAACAATGACAGATTATGTTTCCCTCATGGTCTTCAATCTCTTCCGGATGCACTTAGGCTTCTTTACTGGGAACATTATCCACTCAAAACTTTGCCATCAAGTTTCGATCGTGAGAAGCTTGTTGAACTTAGAATGCCAAACAGTCAGGTGGAACAACTTTGGGATGGAGTTCAGGTACATATATATTTTAATAAACAAAAAATTACTACTTTGATCCTCTACATTTTTTTTTGAGCATATCACCAAAGTTGATTTTTGTTTTTTTTATTTATTAACAAAACTTGAAATTTAAAATAAATAAATTTAAAAACTAAAACAAATTAAAAACTTTATTTGTTATTTAGTTTTTTTATTTATCTAATTTTAGGTTTGATTAATTATAATTATAAGTTGTCTACAAAATATTACTAAAATATATTAATGCACAAAAAATGAAAAATATATTTTTACTGTGTATTTTTGTTTTCTTTGTTATTTTTTTTTTTAAAAATTCACTTTTTAGAAGAATAGTAAGATTTTTTTTTCACTTTTTTGAAAATAAAAGTTAAACTTGGTGATGACCTTAATTAAAATGAGGGATAAAAGTGGCAAATTACATTTATTATATAATGTTATAAATTTATATATACTAGATACAAACAATGTGAAATGGACATTTGCATAATTTTATTTATAAAATTTATTAATTATTTTTATTCAATTTGTATCATTGTCATATAAATTTCAAATAAATAAACATTGTTATATATAAAAGAATGACATAAACATATTAAAAAAATAATAATTTTTTTAATAAAAATTAAGATTATGTATTATATATTATATATTATTGTTATAATGATATTTTATAATATTTAAATTTATATTAATATAAGTATTAAATATTTAGCATTAAATATTATTATAATAATAATATTTTATAACATTTGAATTCATATTAATATAATTAGTAAAAAATCAGAATTATATATTATTATCATAATAATATTTTATAACACTTAAATTTATATTAATATAATTATTAAATTTCTAGTTTTGTATTATATATTATTATAATAAAGATATTTTATAACATTTGAATTTAAATTTATACTAATATAATTATTAAATATGTAGTCTTATATTAAATATTACTATAATAATGATATTTTATAATATTTGAATTCATATTAATGTAATTAATAAATATATACTTTTAATTATTTTTAAAGATATATTCCATTAAATATTTATAATATTTCGTTAAAGTTAATAAAAAAATCGTTAAAATCAAGAATTTCTGTTATCTAAACTATATATATATTTCAAGGAATATATATAAGGGTTTATATCTTTTTGGACCATGTGTTTTGTCTCATTACCTGTTTGGAACCTGTGTTTTGACAAATTACTTTTTTGACCATATGTTTTGTAAAATTGTTAAAATAGAACCCTAAACTCAATTTTGATGAAGAGAAAATTGAATATAACAACACAGTTTTTAGGCAGAATGATTTTATTTTTGTTCTGAATTGTTAGTTTGGTAAATTATTTGTAATTTTAGTTGAGAAAACATTGACCAAAATCGGGTTTAGGGTTCTATTTTAATCATTTTACAAAACATAGGGTTCAAAAAGTAATTTATCAAAACATAGGGTCCAAACAGGTAATGAAAAAAATACAGGGTCCAAAAAGGTATAAACCCTATATATAAATACCTTTATCTTTTTATCACAAACCAGTATCTTTGTGCTTGTCTTGGAATCAACTTATTAATGTCCTAGTATTTAATTAAGGGTTTATACCATTTTGGAACCTGTATTTTTTCTGATTACCTATTTGGATCCTATGTTTTAACAAATTCATTTTTGGATCTTATATTTTGTAAAATGGTTCAAATAGACCCCTAAACTCAATTTTGATGAAGAAAAAATTAAATATAACAACACAGTTTTTAAGCAGAATGATTTTATTTTTGTTCTGAATTGTTAGTTTGGTGAATTATTTGTGATTTCAGTTGAAAAAACTTTGACCAAAATCAGATTTAGGGTTCTATTTGAACTATTTTACAAAACATAGAATACAAAAAGTAATTTGTCAAAACACAAGGTCCAAATAAGTAATGGGACAAAACACATGGTCCAAAAAGTATAAATCCATTTAATTAATACCTTGTATGCATGTGGTATAAATAACTTTAAAATTATACTTTTCAACTAATTTTGGTAAAAATAAATATATTCTAAATTCTTTTTTAATTTTTTAAATTATTTAAAACATATTTATAAAACATTATTTAAAAATTATTTATCAATGAGAATGTACAATTTTAAACTGATTCACCATATACAAAATATTAAAGGTGCTTCTTTTTCTTTTCTCTCCTTACCTATTTTCTAGTTACACTCCTCATAAAACTAAAAAATAAAAATAAAAAATCATCTAATTTTCATTATAATTAAAAAAATTGATACTTCTCCATATAAAAAAAACAAAATTTTAAGTTTCAAACACAAAATATGAGCAGATAATATTAAAAAAAAACAAAAAAATCTCACCTCATATTTTTTTAGTAAATTACAATATGTTTGACTTTCATGATTGTAATAAAATATAGAATAATGATATATCAATTAAAATTATGCACTAAATATTTACACCAACTGACGCGATATTGTTTTTTAAAATAGTAAGTCCCACTTGAAATAATTTTTTATGATTAAATTGACCTCAATGGTAAGTAATTAAATAATTTATTAATTAAAATCATATACTAATAAATTTTAAAGTAAAAACTAAATAAAAATACATAAATTTAATTGATTTTAATATGTATTTTAAATTCTCTTTCCCATGTCCTTGTGTTGTGCTTGTTTTTAGCACACACAAAAGAGTTTATATCTTTTTAAATCATGTGATTTGTTCCATCACTTGTTTGGACTATGTGTTTTGAAAAATTATTTTTTGGACTCGGTATTTTATAAAATTGTTCAAAAAGACCATGATCCAATTTTGATGAAGAAAAAATTGAATATGACTACATAGTTATTAGGAAAAATGATTGTGCTTTCATTTGGAATTGTTAGTTCGGTGAATTATTTGTGATTTTAGTTTAAAAAACTTTGACCAAAATCGAGTTTAGGAGTCTATTTGAACGAGTTTTTACAATACACATGGTCCAAATAAAAGTAATTTATCAAAACACAGTGTCCAAACAGATAATAAAAAAAAATATAGGGTCCAAAAAAGTATAAACCCCACACAAAATAATAAATAAGAATATTTTGTTTGGTCTTCCGAGCAAGATCAAGGAAGTTAGGTGCAAGCCATAGCCTTGACAAAACTCAATGATCCAAAAGTAGGCAGAGAAATCAAGTAAATCGGTTATCCAAAAAAATCATATAGAGAAGAGGAATGAATGGAAAAATATTTATTAAAAAAGTTTTTCGAAAATAGCCATTTTGTTATATAATCCATATCTTTTTTTTTGCATTTTTATTTGTTTTCGATGTAAAATTGATGTTTTTTTAATGCAAAATCGATGATTTTTCAATTATTTTGCGATGTAATCATGAAAACTTGATTTTTGGCCAAACCGATGCTTTTTCGATGCAATTTCGATACTCACACTGAAATTTGACGAAAACTTTAGAGGTTCATATTTTTCACTTAAATGTCCGTTTTAAATGAATTATTTTTTAATGTCTACATATAATTGAGCTATTTCTATTTTGATACATCTAATTGAGCTATGCTCTACCTAAAATGATACTTTTTTGTTTTTGTTTTTAATGTCTACATATAATTGAGCTATTTCTATTTTGATATACAGCATTTACCGAACTTGGAGGTTATCGATCTGAGTCACTCCAAGAACCTGACCTGTATTCCAGACTTGTCTCAATCTTCTAATCTTGAAATGATAAATCTGGAGCATTGCATAAATTTGCTCCCTGTTACATCACATTTCCAAAATCTTGAAAAGCTTACTTATTTGTATATGAATTATTGTGCAAAGCAAACAAGTCCTCCCAACTTAAGGCCGGGTCTCGCACAACTTGAACTTAGGGGCTGTCAGAATCTTAAAAACATTCCAGAAATAAAGGGAAATATGGTTGAAATAGATTTAAGTGAGACTCCAATAGAAGAATTGCCTTCATCTATTGGTTCCTTGGACCAACTCATGTATTTGACTCTTGTGAACTGTAAAGGCCTTAAGAGTCTTCCTTCAAGCATTTCCCAGTCGCAATGCTTGGCTGGACTTAATCTTTCTGGCTGCTCATCTTTTGAAAATTTACCAGATCTTCCAACGAGTCTCTGCGACTTAAATTTGAGTGGAACAGCAATACACCAACTGCCCACGTCAATTGAAACTCTTGCTTATCTCGATAGGATTTATTTAAGGGATTGCAAAAGGCTGAAAAGTCTGCCTACCTGTATTTACAAGTTAAAGCAACTATTACTTCTTGATATAAGTGGTTGCTCTAAAATTGACAACTTCCCCGACATTTTAGAGCCTATGGAGCAATTAGCTTTCCTTTATTTATCTGGAACAGCTATTAAAGAGCTACCTTCTTCATTAGTTCAAAATCTACCTAATCTTAGAGAATTGGACTTGGGAATGTGTGAAAGCTTGAGATCCTTGCCTGAGCTACTAATAAACATAACTCTAAATGCACAAGGTTGCACATCATTAGAAACTCTATCTTTTTCGAGGAGGAAATACACAGAGCCTAATGACCAATCCATACTTAAAGATGCAACAAATAATTTCCTCTTACTTTTGAATTGTCTAAAGCTGGACCATAACACACGCAGCATCATAATAGCTGTTGGGCAGTTCAGAATTATTTGCATTGCAGTTCGAATATGGTTAGATGACGGCAACTGGGGGGTATGACTATATTTTACTAGTGTGATATGATAAATATAATTGGTTAATCATATCATATGGACAATCCTCAAACTTGTCTATCATTCCCAACGTTGTCCCTGCATTTGACTTTGAGGGATAACTCTGGAAATGGTGAACAAGTTTGAAGATTTTTCATTCAGTTAAATTTTAATCCTAATAAGTTAGAGAGTAAATTTTCATGACAAATGTGTACTTTGCAGGAGTATTATAGGCGCCATGTTTGTATTTGCTATCCTGGCAACGAAATTCTAGAGTGGTTCAACTATATTGCAGGTTCTTCAGAGGTTGTCCCACTACCTTCGAATTGGTACAATTCCAATTTCTTGGGCTTTGCTCTATGCTTTGTAGTTGAATTTGAGGAGTACAACTATTATCTTGAAGGTTTAAGATTTCTAATTGAGTTTCAAGGGACGACTAAGTCAGGTGAATGTCACAAATCCAGTCGTATTTTGGAGATGGCTACTTCTACATATGCTAAGACATCAAGTAAAACAAGAGCTGAAATTCTTGATTCAGACCACGTATTCATGTTGTACGAGTACAGAAGCTTTCTTGCTTGTCGAGAAATAGAAGAAGAAGATGATAACATTACTGGAGTCTCATTTTTAATCTGTCCAGTAGGTGAAGATGACACAACACCTATTCACTCATGTAGAATGAAATCATATGGTATCCGCTTGTTGTATGTTGAAGAAGCTCAGCAATTTGGTCTCTTAACTAAACCTGATAATGATCAGAAATTAAAACTAGAAGAAGTAGAAGAAGAAGAAGATGTTGATGACATCTTTGGCAACTTTAGTTCCAATGGTTGTGAACCGGGTGAAAATACAAAAGAAGATGATGATGAATCAAACATAATTGATTTAAATGACTCTGCTGTAGATTATGTTGAAAAAGAACGAGAAGGTCCTCCTCTTAGCTTAAACTGGCCTGAACCAAGTAGATGCCATGAAACTCTTAACAATGTCTCTGCTGATGCAACAGAACGCGAACAAGAACCAACTGGAAGTGAAATACAACCCTACTCTGCTGCAGAAAATCACGAAGAAAATGTCAAACCAAGCCAGAGTGGGACTATGGACTTTATTGAAGCTGACAATGAGGATCTAAATTCATTTTCAAATGGTTGCTTACTGTTTCTCTCCCATATTAAAGGTAAAATTAATATTCACAATCTCATATCACTTTTTTCTTTTTCCATTTTATTTTAAGTATATGTATATGTACACACAATCTCATGTGAATGCAGCTATTTGCCTGGGGATTTTGGGGAATAAATCTGGTCCCGAGTTTAATCAAGAATCATCATCTTCATCTGGATCAGTCCAGGAGCAACTTCAGGCTCTGAGAAGTACAATACAAAATCTTCAATCAGAGAACGCTAAGTTGCGAGATGAGAACCATCAGCTTTCACAGCAGGTTAGTACAGTGTAAGTGCCATTGATTCTTGAAGTAAAATCCTTGCCCTTATATTACTTTGATAAAACTCAAGTTTAAACTTTAGCTCAATCAACACCTTATGCGTGTGAGGCCAATAGGTGTGACACTAATTGTGGATATAACATATCAAATTTGAGTTGAGCTGAGACCATGTAGTGACTTCTAGCAACTGTGTTCACCCAATACCAAGATAAGCCATGTTTTTTTTCACTTCATTTGGATATATATATATATATATATATATATATATAAATACCATAGAATTCTCCTACAAGGTCTTCACTTTAAGCCCTACTGCTGGGGCTCTCAGTGTTCTAGAACCGTGAACAGTTTTCGGCGCGATTTTTTTTATGACCGTGTATATTGTAGTTATTTAGAGCATCCTGCAAATTTTCAGAAAATTCTGAACAAGTTTACAGTACCGAAAATTAAGTTCAAACATATTGTTGTATATGTGACTAATTTTTTTATGCGCGTGGAAAGCAACATATTTGAACATAGTTTTCGGTACTGTAAACTATTCAGAATTTTCTGAAATTGCAGGATGCTCTAAATAGCTACAATATACACGATCATAAAAAAAATCGCGCCGAAAACTGTTCACGGGTCGAGAACACTGAAAGCCCCACCGGTAGGGTTTAAAGTGAAGCCCCTATAAAAAAATTGTCCTATAAATATATATATATATATAGAGGGTAGTTCTCAAGGGAGAGCACCACTTTTGCTCCTACGTTGATTTTTAATCAAATGGCTGACATTTGTTTGCTTATAATACACTTGAGTGCATTTGATTTTTGTCATTTGTAACAACCCAGTTGCATCAATTAAATGGTTTTATTTTTAAAATTATATGATATATCAAATGTGATGTGTTTATTTAAGGGGTTTTTTTTAGTATAAGGTTGTTACTCTGAGATTTCCTCCACCATTTTGCCGGCATACTTCCACGGATCTCATTTTAGTTCCATTTATTATTATATATAACTTGAAAAGGGTTTCACAGGAATGGCTCACAAATAAAAATTTATTTTTATATGAAAATAGTATTATATTATTATCATTAAACTTATTACTTTCATGAAGCAATTGGTTAATCCTAAGGTTCTCCTACATCCAAGGCAGCAATAACTCGGCCAAAAAAGAACTCAAAAGTCTCTCCTCTCTCTCTTGAACAAAGCTTTTGAAATCAACCCCAAACCAGGGACTAAACAACTATATATAAGTCTCAAGATTACGACTAAAACTAAAGGAAAAAATACAAGTCAAGGTAATAAAAAAATATATATTAACGACTACTTAGTTTGCAGCCCCAAGAGGTTGTAACGAACTCCCATCACCAAAGCTTAAGACCAACAAGATGATACTCATTCTCTTGTTCAAGAAAAAAAACTAATAGATCAGATATGTAATTTATGAAAAAAGAAAAACAAATTAATATTAAAACAAATACTAACCTACTTCACACCCCATTCTACGCTTATGCATTCTATCCATACAACCAATCAAAATGTAAAAAAATTGTCCTCACGAGTAAGAGCAAAATTACTGCTCTCACCTAATAAAATTCCTATATATATATTTATATGGATGCTACTATTCCTCCAAGTAAAAGAACTGAAAAGACATGTAAAGAAATGAGAGTGAATTTTTAGGCAACTAAAAGTAGTCATTTACACTTTCAACAAAAAAGAAAAAAGAAAACAAAACTAGTCATTTATAAACTGATTTTAATAAGAAGTTATATTTGTAAATATTTTTTATTTGCAAACTGATTGTTTAAGCAAACCATAAACGATTCTGAAGATCATTCAAGTAACTTTAAATTTGTAAGGAATTTGGTGAATCAAATATGAAGGCTACAACTCAGCAAAGCAGTTGTGATGTGGAGCTGTTTGATTAGACAATCATTGTGGAGGCAGGTTTTGTAAACATATAGGCATCAAGTATTATTTCATTCGTGATGTTATGGCTCAAACGAAGGTGATAGTTGAAAAGGTTCGTACGGATGAAAATGATGCTGATATGTTTACAAAACCTGTCACTTCAAGCAAGTTTTTTTTATTGTAACGCTCTGCTAATTAGGATCCATTACCAAGTGTGTTTAAAACCAGTGCTGGACTTGCTAAAGAAGTCATTTGGACTAAACATGTGATTAAGCCACTAAATGTTTAGGTATTAAAACTTTTGATCAACTCATAAGCATTTTCAGTAAGTTAAAAAAAAACATGTTCTTTACATGGGATCCCAAAAACGTCAGTTTAAAAGTTAATTACACTACTCAGGTTACATATTAAGCCGACCTAGGCGGCAAAAGCTGGGTTTAACCCTAGTTCCCCTGAGCATCTCGGCTGTGGTGATCGAGCGGACTGCATATGTACATACCACTGCTAATGCCCTCCGACTCATGGCTGGTTGAGCTTCTCTTTACCTTTACCTGCACCACAAAGCACCTGTGAGCTAGAAAACTCAGCAAGAAAATGTAATCAACAGTTCACAGAATAAAACAACTATCAAATAGTAATAACTGAAACTGGTGCGTTCATAAAACCAAACTGGAGACCATAGAGTCACACAAGTGCATGTTGCACTTTCTTTCAAGTTGTTGGCATCCGAGCCAGTCAAGTGCATGTCGCACTCCTAGGGTGGCCCAGCCATGGTGGCCTGCACTCCACGTGCATTATACCATTCTTAGCTTATAAACTAAGTTCTTAAAGCCCTTGACTTATAAGTCAAGCCACCATGTGCCTCCAACTTATAAGTTGAAGCCTTGGGACTCTCGACTTATAAGGCAAGTCTCCCAAAGTCCAATATACCCTCAACTATTAAGTTGATCCTCACTTAACATCCTAATAAATCTCTGGTTTATAAACCAAGCTTCACAGTCACAACAGACAATCACAGTTTCATACAGCATACTTAACAACAATTACAATGCATTATAATACATTCAAACGACAATGATAGGCATAATCGTAATTATGCGCATTACAGTCTACCTAATCAATTATTCGCAAACATAATTATAATCATGTTCATTAACAAAGTCAAAGCTTTATTCATCTATATATTCACCACATTGACTAAGCTCTAATCATGCATTCACATAACAGGTGTAGTTTTCTTACCTTCGGTCTGTATGCAAGTTACTAGCGACGCCCCTTTGAGTACGATCCCCGATTCAAGCCCTTAGCGTAAACCTAGTCACAATCGTAATAAGGAGGTTCCATCAACAACAGGTAAATAAAAGCTTCCAGACCAAATCTTAGCCTCCGGGACGTTGAATTCCACTTAACAAGGAAGTAGAATCGATCCCGAGCCCAAATGGTTAAGTCCCCCAACCCATAAATCCCATTAAGGCAAAAATTCCCCTTAAGGGTCGCGACCCCAAAAACCCGAGCTGCGGCCCGCATCTAATTCCAGAGGCTCGACCTCCCTGGAAACCAACGTGCGCCGCAGCACGCCCCTGAGGCGCCACGGCCCGCCCCTACCTCCGAGCCCTGCTGGCTTGAATTTTCCTTCGCAGGCCGCAACTCACCAGAAAAGAGTCGTGGCTCAGCCCCACGAACCCAGAATTTTTTGGGTTTTTCTTCAACCGAACCCAACTAAAACTCATCCAATTTCATCCCACTCCTCCAATTAAATTCCCACAATCTATATACTCATTCTCACCAATCAAACCCAGCTAATTATCATAATAAAACTCATCAAAATTCCCAAACCAAACCTCCCAACTATCAAGCATGCATGAACACCATAGCTCTAAATAATTCAACATAACTAACCATAACAACTTTCAGTTCAAAACTCTTACCTCAGTTGAGTTGAACCACTTGAGCTAAACCTCTGATTTCCCCAAGCCTGACACTATTCCTAGGCTTTAATCTTCAATTTCCCAAAAAAAACCTCAAGCTTCCATGGTGCATAAAGAAAACGTGGGAGAGAGAAAGGGAGAGTTGCTACTGTGTCTTCCTTTAATTTCCTTAGCCTTCCCAAACATTCCCAGCCCATCATACACTATACTTAGACCAAAAATGACTATTTTTCCCCTTGCCCTTAGCTTATTCATCAAGTGTTCACAAGGGCAATTTTGTCATTTGCCTCAAATCCCGCTATCCACAATTTACATCCTATAATTTCCGCTACTTCCAATATTCTCACACGGTTACCAATAAATTTCTTATTACCCACTAATTCCCGGTAATGTACTAAATCACTAAAATACCCCTAAGCTTACCCCGAGCCGAGTTTAAAACCCCGTTGTGACTTTTCCGCTAACTTGCTCATCGAGATCGCCTCTCGTTGAGTAACCCAAATATATCTACATAATAATGTAGTCTCAATCACACAAACATATATTTAATATCCCTAACATGCAAACATAATTATATTATAATATAATTCACATAATAACTCAATTATTCCCTCCCAGCCCCTTAATCCAGGCACTAAGCCACATTAAGAAATTTGGGATGTTACAACTATCCTTGTTATATTATTTTATAATATAATGTAATATTATATTATTTTATAATATAATGTTTTAGATTAAATAAATGTGACATAGAGTGTCACATATTGTAACATATAATAGAGAGTTACATTATTTGGATATATGTGAAATATCCAAACATGTAACATATTTGGTGTTACAAATTCATCACAAATTTGTAACTCCTAAATATCACCCATTATTGTGTAGATTTGTTGTTACACAATATTGAGATGAATTTCTTAAAGCCATATGAGAAATGGCTTATAGAGATTTGATTTTAACTCCCATATTGTGTATGGAAGTTACAAAATCAAGTGGGAATAAATTGGAACGTTTTGGAAAAGAACTTAAAAAATTGGTTGCTGAAAATGACCAAGGGCCGCGGCGCTTGAAACAAGCGCCGCGGCCCTAGTGGCTGACAACTTCATACGATTTCGGTTTTTATCCAATTTTGAACGATTCCAACAGCCAAGTAACTCCCAAATCTCTATTTTAATTCCATAAAACACCCAATTAATCATTGGTAACAGCCATGGGGGTTGGTGGAATTTGAAATTCAAAGGGTGTCTCTAAACTCTATAAATAGGAGCCTAATGCTCACTTGTAAGACACACCATTTCTATCCACTAGAGCACTTTGGTAGAAACATCTTGAGGCTTGATTATTCCAGAAAGCATTTCCTATAATCTGTGAGAGATCCCTTAGTGCTTGAGTTAGGGGGAAATAAGCTTTTGGACAAAGGTTTCAAACCTTGTTCAAGTTGGTGATCCCCAACACTCTTCACTTTGGTTGTGTGAGTGAGAGTTTATTGTTTTGGTTCTTGTTCTTATTTTCTTCTATTGCTCTTTCTTCTTTTCTTCTTATTCTATTTACTTGTACTTTTGTTTAAAAGTTGTAATTCTTTTATTTCCTTTGTTCAAACACTTCTAGTTTACTTGTATCTTTTTGTTATAGAGTTGTACTTTCTATTTCTATCATCTTACATCTCCTTCTCCTTTTATTTGTATTTTCAGTTATAGAGTTGTAACACTTTATTTAATCAATCCTTGTCTATTGTAATATTTTGCATAGAGTTGTAATATTTTCTTACCATTTCCATTGAGGCAATACATATTTACCTAACAATCCCCTCCTTATAGGAATTTCGTCCTCGAAATTTTACCTGAACAGCTCGGGATACTGATCCCGCATAGTTGACTCCAACTCTCAGGTCGCCTCCTCGACCTTGCCGTTCCTCCATAATACCTTCACTAAAGGTATAACTTTATTCCTCAGAACCTTGTCCTTCTTGTCTAATATCTGGACTGGCTGCTCCTCGAAGGACAAATCCGTCTGCAGCTCTAGGTCTTCATAACTCAGCACATGAGTCTCATTAGAAACATACTTCCGTAGCATCGAAATATGAAACACGTTGTGCACGGCCGACAACGCCGGAGGTAATGACAATCTATAGGCCACCTGACTGATCCTTTCCAGAATCTCAAATGGTCCTACGAATCTAGGGCTCAGCTTGCCCTTCTTGCCAAATCTTCTCACCCCTTTGAACAGTGAGACTCTAAGGAAGACATAGTCTCCCACCTGGAACTCCACGTTCCTACGCTTCGGATTTGCATAACTTCTCTGTCTACTCTGCGATGCGAGCATCCAAGCTCTGATCTTTTCTATAGCTTCATTGGTCCTCTGAACTGCCTCAGGACCCAAGTATCTGCACTCACCCAACCCATCCCAATGAATAGGTGATATGCACTTCCTACCATACAACATCTCATAAGGAGCCACTCCTATGGTTGCCTGATAGCTGTTGTTGTAGGAAAACTCTATTAGAGGTAAATACTTACTCCAAGATCCCTCAAAATCCAGTACACATGCTCTCAGCATGTCCTCCAGTATCTGGATAGTCCTCTCAGACTGACCATCGGTCTGAGGATGATAGGTTGTACTAAACTTTAATTGTGTGCCCATTGCCTTCTGCAAACTTCCCCGGAACTTGGAAGTAAAAGTGGGATCTCGATCTGACACGATCGACCTCGGAGCTCCATGAAGACGTACTATCTCTTTGACATAGAGATATGCATACTGGTCAACGGTATAGGTTGTCCTCACTGGCAGAAAGTGAGCTGATTTAGTATTTCTGTCTACTATCACCCATACTGAATCATGCTGACCCACTGTCTTAGGCAATCCCACCACAAAGTCCATTGCGATATCTTCCCATTTCCATTTTGGAACATCTAAGGGTTGTGATAATCCTGCAGGCCTCTGATGTTCAGCTTTGATCTGCTGACACGTCAAACACTTAGCTACATATTTAGTTACATCACTCTTCATCCCCGGCCACCAGTACAAAGTTCTTAAGTCCTGATACATCTTCGTGGTGCCAGGATGCAAGGAATACGGAGTGGTATGAGATTCATCCAGAATCTCTCGCCTAATAACAGCATCCATCGGAACACAAATTCGACCCTTATATCTCAGCAGGCCCATGTCTGATATAGAATAGTCCTTAGCTGCTCCAGCTAGAACATCCTCTCTAATCTTCACCAACTGTGGCACTTGTAACTGACTCTCCTTTATCCTTTCTAGGAGAGTAGATTGCAGGGTAATGTTGGCTAACTGGCCCACTACTAACTCAATCCCTGCTCTGGTCATATCCTCTGCTAACTCCTTGGATATCTGTCTCACGCTATACAACTGCCCTGGCCCTCTCCGACTTAGGGCATCAGCCACCACATTGGCTTTCCCTGGATGATAAAGAATATCACAATCATAGTCTTTCACCAATTCTAACCAACTCCTCTGTCTCATATTCAAATCCTTATGTGTAAAGAAGTACTTAAGGCTCTTGTGGTCTGTATATATCTCACACTTCACTCCGTAGAGGGAATGCATCCATGCCTTCAATGGAAAAACCATAGCTACCAACTCCAAATCATGGGTTGGATATCTCTGCTCATAATCCTTTAACTGTCGTGATGCATAGGCAATCACCTTCTCTGCCTTCATAAGAACACAGCCTAGCCCCTGCCTCAAGGCATCACAATAAACCATAAACTTCTCCTGACCAGTCGGAAGACTCAAGACTGGGGCGGTAATCAAACGCCGCTTCAACTCCTGGAAGCTGTTCTCACATTTATCTGACCACACAAACTTTTGGTTCTTACTTGTTAATTCTGTCAATGGGGATGATATTCTTGAGAATCCTTCCACAAATTTTCTGTAATAGCCTGCCAACCCAAGGAAGCTTCTAATCTCGGAGGCATTCCTTGGCCTTGGACAGTTCTTAACAGCTTAAATCTTAGCTGGGTCTACCTTGATCCCATCTCTACTAACGATATGACCTAAGAATGTCACCTGTGGTAACCAGAACTCACACTTCTTAAACTTCGCAAATAGCTTATGTTCTCTCAGTCTCTGCAAGACTAACCTGAGGTGTTGTTCATGCTCCTCCTCTGACTGTGAATAAATCAAGATATCATCAATGAAGACGATCACAAACTGGTCTAGATAGTCCTTGAACACTATGTTCATTAGGTCCATAAAAGTTGTCGGGGCGTTAGTCAAACCAAATGACATAAGGAGAAACTCATAGTGCCCATATCTAGTACGGAAAGCTGTCTTGGGTATGTCTTCGTCCTTAGTTCTCAACTGGTGATAACCAGACCGAAGATCTATCTTTGAGAATACCATTTTACCTTGCAGTTGGTCAAATAAGTCATCTATCCTTGGTAAAGGATATTTGTTCTTGATGGTCAACTTATTCAGTTCTCTATAGTCTATACACATCCTTAGCGAATCATCATTCTTCTTCACAAATAACACCCCATGGTGAGAAACTGGGTCTAATAAAACTCAGATTCAATAACTCCTGTAACTGTACCTTAAGCTCCCTCAACTCTGCTGGGGCCATTCTGTAAGGTGCCCTAGACACTGGCTCTGTTCCTGGTGCCAACTCAATAACAAAATCAATCTCTCTGCGCAATAGCAACCCTGGTAAATCCTCTAGGAACACATCCAGGAATTCACAGACCAACCTAGTCTCTGATGGTCCCACTGGCATGACCTGTGTGGTATCCACCACATTGGCTAGGAATCTTATGCAGCCTTTCTGTAATAAGTCTCTAGACCTTAATATTGAAATCATAGGCATTCGGGGTCCATGCACAGTGCCAAAAAATGCAAAAGGTTCCTCACCCTCAGGTTCAAAAGTTATCATCTTCTTCTTACAATCAATGGTTGCTCCATATCTAGTTCACCAGTCAATTCCCAAAATCATATCAAAATCGGTCATGGCTAACTCTATCGAATCAATTGATAGTTCCCTACCATCTACCATCACTGGTAAAGACCTAACCCACCTCCTGGAAACCACCAACTCCCCAGTGGGTAATAATGCTCCAAATCCCACATCATAAAACTCACAGGGCCTACACAAACTATCAACAATCCTACTAGATACATAAGATTGTGCAGCACCAGAATCAATCAACACAGAATAAGATATGCCAGCACTAGAAAGCTGACCTGTGACCACTGAAGGCCTAGCCTCAGCCTCACCTTGTGTCAATGCAAATACTCGAGCTGGATTCGAGTTATCTGGCTTCTTAGGTTCTTCTTTCTTCAGTCTTGGGCAATTCTTCTTAAGATGCTCCACAAGCCCACATACAAAACAGGCCTTCGCCCGACACTCACCCAGATGACGTCTCCTGCATCTGGTACATTCCGGATATGTCTTCCAGTTCTCATTGCCGCCCTGGCGGCCAATCTGTGCACCCTGTGGCCTCCTATCAGGTCTAGGAGCTAAACTGGTATCTGGGGTCTTCTTTTTCTGATCGCTGGGGCCTCCGCCCCTACTTACTCCTGAGAAGGGAGGTCCCGTCCTCCTCATATCTCTCCTGGCTGCGTTATCACGCCGGATCTTATTATCAACACCCTCTACAGTAAGGGCTCTCTCCACTACCTGAGCGTATGTCGTCACTCCAGGTACAGTGGTAATTCTAACATCTCGGGCTATCATAGGCTGCAGCCCCTGAAGGAATCTTTCCTTCCTTGTCCCATCAGTGGGCACCAAGTCTGGAGCGAACTTGGCTAACCTGTCGAATTTCAGGGCATACTCGGCCACCGACATATTCCCTTGCAAAAGTTTACTGAACTCCTCAGCCTTTGCGGCTTTAACAGCCTCATTGTAATAATTTTCATTGAAGAGGGTTTTAAACTCTTCCCATCCCATTGTGGTTACGTTCCTAGTTTGGGATACCACCTCCCACCAGATCCGGGCATCTTCCCGAAACATATACGTGGCACAGGCCACCCTTTCATTGCCTATAACTCTCATGAAGTCCAAAATAGAAGTAATCATGGCCATCCACTCTTCTGCCTTAAGTGGATTAGCTCCACCCTCAAAAACTGGATAATGCTGCTTCCTGAACCGCTCATATACCAACTCCCAACGGTTCCCCAACTCTATTTGCTGTTGTACGGCCGGTACTGGAACAACAGATGGGGTCCCTGATGTAGCGTTCCCAGCCAGAACCTGTTGTTGCCTCAATTGTAGTATCTCTTCATTATGTCTTTGCAGTTGAGCCTGCAAGTCTGCAAGCACCTGATGCCAGTTCTCAGGGGCTGCCGGAGGGTTTTGAACCTGATCATTACTTTCGGCCTGGTTCCCAGCATTGACTGGCTCATTAGATTTCCCTGGAAGCATACTTCCAAGTCTATCTGCAATCAATGACTCAGCTTATCAGGCAGTAATAACAGTATCTCACATCAACCCACGGTTCAAAACTGATTGAATAAGCATCCACATGCATTGACAATGCTAATAAGCATCCATATAGTTCTCATACAATAATCATGCTAATAAGCAGAGAAATTCATGATATCACTTAAGCAAGATACTAATAAGCATATTCTTGGCATGCATAACCACTTAGCAATGCTAATAAACATTTTCCTTAGCATGTAACGACGCTGATAAGCGTCCTCTATCATGGGTAACATACAGCAGCGCTAATAAGCGTTTCTAACATTCATCAGGTTCAATGACGCTAATAAGAAATCCTATAGCATTTACTAACACCTATCATGCTAATAAACACGTTCTCAACCTACATACAGTAGTCAAGGGCCAGACCCTATCAGAATAACTCATGCTTCTTATTTAAACTAGCATGTAAAGCACACATAATTCAGTTAAGCAAACATACACATAACTATATTAATAGTTACCTAACCCTGAGTCGAGCTTGTCTTTAGCAGTGAATGTACATGCCCAGTCCAAAATCAGGAACCCTTAAACCTTGGCTGCTCTGATACCAAGTTGTAACGCCCTGCTAATTAGAGTCCATTACCAAGTGTGTTTAAAACCAGTGTTGGACTTGCTAAACAAGTCATTTGGACTAAACATGTGATTAAGCCACTAAAGGTTTAGGTATTAAAACTTTTGATCAACTCATAAGCATTTTCATTAAGTTAAAAAAAAACATGTTCTTTACATGGGATCCCAAAAACATCAGTTTAAAAGTTAATTACACTACTCAGGTTACATATTAAGCCGACCTAGGCGGCAAAAGCTGGGTTTAACCCTAGTTCCCCTGAGCACCACAAAGCACCTGTGAGCCAGAAGGCTCAGCAAGAAAACATAATCAACAATTCACAGAATAAAACAACTATCAAACAGTAATAATTGAAACTGGTGCGTTCATAAAACCAAACTGGAGACCATAGAGTCACACAAGTGCATGTTGCACTTTCTTTCAAGTTGTTGGCATCCGAGCCAGTCAAGTGCATGTCGCACTCCCAGTGTGGCCCAGTCATGGTGGCCTACACTCCACGTGCATTATGTCAATCTTAGCTTATAAACTAAGTTCTTAAAGCCCTTGACTTATAAGTCAAGCCACCACATGCCTCCAACTTATAAGTTGAAGCCTTGAGACTCTCGACTTATAAGGCGAGTCTCCCAGAGTCCAATATACTCTCAACTATTAAGTTGATCCTCACTTAACATCCTAATAAATCTCTGGTTTATAAACCAAGCTTCACGGTCACAGTAGACAATCACATGTTTCATACATCATACTTAACAACAATTACAATGCATTATAATACATTCAAACGACAATGATAGGCATAATCATAATTATGCGCATTACAGTGTACCTAATCAATTATTCGCAAACATAATTATAATCATGTTCATTAACAAAGTCAAAGCTTTATTCATCTATATATTCACCACATTGACTAAGCTCTAATCATGCATTCACATAACAGGTGCATTTTTCTTACCTTCGGTCTGTATGCAAGTTACTAGCGACGTCCCTTTGAGTACGATCCCCGATTCAAGCCCTTAGCGTAAACTTAGTCACAATCGTAATAAGGAGGTTCCATCAACAACAGATAAATAAAAGCTTCCAGACCAAATCTTAGCCTCCGGGACATCGAATTCCACTTAACAAGGAAGTAGAATCGATCCCGAGCCCAAATGGTTAAGTCCCCTAACCCAAAAATCCCATTAAGGCCAAAATTCCCCTTAAGGGCCGCGACCCCAAAAACCCAAGCTGCGGCCCGCCCCTACCGAGCTCTGCTGGCTCGAATTTTCCTTCGCAGGTCGCGGCTCAGCCCCACGAACCCAGAATTTTCTGGGTTTTTCTTCAACCGAACCCAACTAAAACCCATCCAAGTTCATCCCACTCCTCCAATTCAATTCCCACAATCTATATACTCATTCTCACCAATCAAACCCAGCTAATTATCATAATAAAACTCATCAAAATTCCTAAACCCAACCTCCCAACTATCAAGCATGCATGAACACCATAGCTCTAAATAATTCAGCATAACTAACCATAACAAATTTCAATTCAGAACTCTTACCTCAGCTGAGTTGAACCACTTGAGCTAAACCTCTGATTTCCCCAAGCCTAACACCTTGATTCCTGTAATGCCCCAAAATCCCTAATGCGGTTTAATGGCTGGATTAGTAGGCCGGGAGGGCCATAACTGTTTAATTATGCCATTAAATGATAATATGCATGTTTATGTGAATTATATTATAATATGATGTTATATGCATGCATGTGGGTCCACATTTGACTATTATGATATTTTGGTAATTTGGCCTGTTGAGGGCATATTTGTATATTTGGGTGCATATTGTGATTCGTGAATGAGATCCCATTATTATGGAGATATATTCGAGCTATTCGGAATGAGACGGTCTTATATTATGGATTAGCAGTTTTGTCATAACGGGGGTCTTTTATTGGGATATTGAGTTATGAGAATGTTATTTGATGAAAAATTGGGAGTTATTGAGATTAGGAGGAAATTCTGGAAGTTTTGACTATAATGTCCCCGGGGGGTGTTTTTGAGACCCTGAGAACTAGGTTTTATTTGAGGTTACTTAAGCTTGAAGTAGCTTGTCAGATAGTATGTACGTTAGAAAAACCTCTCGTTCTTTCCTGTTAGTTCGTTTTACCGTTCGAAGCGTATTCGAAGAAATCTCGAATTCTAGGAGTCGGAATCAAGTGAGGATCGAGGCATAGTGATCCTAGGAAAGATTAGAAGCTTCTTGATCGAAGGATTTGACAAGAAACAACCCAATCAAAGGTAATCTAAGTTTAAAGTTTTGAGCTTTTAGAGTTTCTAAGCTTAGAATTGAATTTTGTGAATCTTTGAGTTTTTGGTTCATTTGAGCCTTGGGATTTGATTGTTTTGGGTCATTGGGAAGCTTGGGAACTTAGATTTGATGATTTGTAAATGTTTAGGCATGTTTTTGGGAGGTTTGGGATGAAGGGAATCGTGTTTGGGCAGGTTCTAGGTTGGGGGTCGCGACCCTGTTCTTGGGGTGCCGCGGCCCTAGCTCGAAGAAGCAGGTGGTTGAGTCTGTGCCTGCTGGGCACCGTGGCCCTATGTATAGGGTGCCGCGGCCCTTGCTTCAGGAATGGCTGGGGGTCGCAGCCCTTGGGCAGATTTGAGCTTGTTTGTGTGTTTTGACCCCGGGAACATAGTTTTAGGCGTTGGGATTATTCCTACTACTTGGATTAGTTTTGATTGATGTCCCGGAGGCTAGATATTGGTTTGGAAACCTATGTTGATCATTTTTATTGATGATGTCCCGTATTTGGTTATGACTAGGTGACCGCTAAAGGACTAAAAGTTGATCGTTCTCAAGGGTCGTTCTTTTATTCATTCTAGCTCGAATCTGAGGTAAGAAAACTGCACCCCATATGTGACATGCATGGTTATTCATGAGGCATGTTGAATGTTTAAATGTGGACATGGATTGATTATTGAATGCTTAGCAAATCTTGTTCACTTGTGCATGGTACTGACTAATTAGTCAGATTTGGCAAAGGTGTCAGTATCAACTGTGAAGCTGTGACTTATTAGTCAAGTTCGGCAGTGGTACTAGGCACTGGTAACATAGTGCTGACTTATAAGTCAGGAAGGCCTTAGCGTGTTCAACGCAAGCCAATAAAGATTAGATCTAATCGACATCTACATTAAATGACTCAAAAGAGCGTTAATGCCGGACCGACCTTAAGTTCAATGAAAACTAAAAGCGCTGGTGTGACTTACCCATCAGTCACTCATCTGTTAAGTTAGAGACTTACCCATCAGTCTCTCATTTATTTAAGCTAATGACTTACCCAGCAGTCACTCATCTGTTTAAGCTAGTGACTTACCCAGCAGTCACTCATCTGTTTAAATTAGTGACTTGCTTGTCAGTCACTCATTATGGTTTACTAGAACCTCAAGTGATATTCACTCATCTGTTTAAGAGCTATAAGCTCTGTGTGATTATAATGATAATGTTTATATGCAATAATGTGTTTTCTTGTTGGGCCTTGGCTCATGGGTGCTATGTGGTGCAGGTAAAGGGAAAGAAAAGCTCACCCAGCCTTGAGTGGAGAGCTTAGGTGGTGATGTGTACATATGCGGCCGCTTGACCACCACGGCCAAGGAGTTCTTAGAGGAACTAGGGGGTTTACCCTATTTTTCCGCTTAGGTCGGCGGGTTTGTAAATTTGAAACAGTAATGACTAGTTTGAGTTGTGAATAACTTGTAAAAGATTTTATGGGCCCATGAACAGTTTTATGTATTTAATAAAATATGTCCTTTCCTTTTGATTGGTTTTTTCACCTTAGCCTGTTAATAACACTTAGATGCACGTTTTTAACCAAAGGACTCGGGTAGCGGGTCAAATTTCCGGTTCACCGTTCACCGTAACTGTTCTGGGGTAACCAGGGCGTTACAATTCCTAGGCTTTAATCTTCAACTTCCCAAAAAAAAACCTCAAGCTTCCATGGTGCATAAAGAAAACGTGGGAGAGAGAAAGGGAGAGTTTTTGCTGTGTTTTCCTTTAATTTCCTTAGCCTTCCCAAACATTCCCAGCCCATCATACACTATACTTAGACCAAAAATGACTATTTTGCCCCTTGCCCTTAGCTTATTCATCAAGTGTTCACAAGGGAAATTTCGTCATTTGCCTCAAATCCCGCTATCCACAATTTACATCCTATAATTCCCACTACTTCCAATATTCTCACACAATTACCAATAAATTTCTCATTACCCACTAATTCCCTGTAATGTGCTAAATCACTAAAATACCCCTAAGCTTACCCCGAGCTGGGTATTAAAACCCCGTTGTGACTTTTCCGCTAACTTGCTCATCGGGATCGCCTCTCGTCGAGTAACCCAAATATATCCACATAATAATGTGGTCTCAATCACAAAAACACATATTTAATATCCTTAACATGCAAACATAATTATATTATAATATAATTAACATAATAACTCAATTATTGCCTCCCAGCCCCCTAATCCAGGCACTAAGCTACATTAGGAAATTTGGGATGTTACATTTATGCTTGGACTTGATTAAAGTTCAGGCTGCAAGCTTCTAAGGTTGGACCGTGAATGCTGGCTTCTAAATCCATTATGTTGTGCTGCCTTAATCTTTAAATCAAGGTGGAATTTTGTAAGGAATTTGGTGATTCAAATATGAAGGCTACAACTTAGCAAAGCAGCTGTGATGTAGAGCTGTTTGATTGGAGAATCATTGTGGAGACAGGCGGTTTCATGCTGGAATCATTTTTTGGCAAAATGATTGGTCGGGCTGTAACGTTTTGTACGACATAGTAGTGGTAAGGACAAAACAGTATGTTAGAATATTTTATTCCACCTTTCTACATGAGGCACAAAAAGGGGAAGAATCTTTCGAGGCTTAACAGAATAGAAAGAGAGGA
Source organism: Humulus lupulus (assembly GCF_963169125.1). Taxonomy (NCBI): domain Eukaryota; kingdom Viridiplantae; phylum Streptophyta; class Magnoliopsida; order Rosales; family Cannabaceae; genus Humulus; species Humulus lupulus. Next base: position 235,768,586 of record NC_084797.1, read on the forward strand.
GAAAAATAGAGAGTATTTTTCTGTATTGAGAGAGTGAGATAAAGAAAAGAAAAAAGCAAAACTCCATTGTTGTAAGCTTGATTTCTTGTATGACAGTTGCAGAAATGTCCAAAAATCTCTAATATGGTTTAATGCCTAGATTAGGGGTCGGGAGGGTCATCATTGATTTATTAAGCCATTATGTGATTAAATTCATGATTATATGATTATATGATGATAATTGCATGCATGTGGGTCCACTTTTCATTGTAAGGGTATTTTGGTAATTTGGCCCGTTGATAGCATATTTGTATATTTTCATGCATGTTGGTGAGGTATGGATGAGGCCACATTATTATGTGGATATGTTCGGGCTATTCGACATGAGACGATCTTAGAATGCAAGTTAGCGGTTTGGTCATAACGGGGTCAAATACCGGACTCGGGGCGAGCCTAGGGGTAATTTGGTAATTTACTACATTACTGGGATCGAGTAATGGGGGAAATTATTTGGTAATTATTTGAGGATATTGAGAGTATTGGGAATTGGTGGACGTTAATTATAATTAACGGGATAGACGAGAAATGACAATTTTGCCCTTGGGGGCTGTTAAGAAGTTAAGTTAGGCTTAGGGGCATTTTGGTCTTTTGACCTTAGGATATATTTAAGTTAGAAAGATGTAGAAGCTTTAGGAGCAAAACAGAGCAGCTGGTTCTTTCTCTCTTCCGATCATCTTTCTCCTATTTTCTTCCTTTGGATTTTTGAAGCTCAATTTGAGGATTCAAGCTAGGAGATCAAGGTTTGGAGCTTAGGACCTTAGTTCAACCATTGAAGGGGGTTCATTTCGAAACTGAGGTAAGGTTTTCAGCCATGTTTTTCTGGTCTTGCTCTGTTTTTAAGTTAGTTTTGAGCTTGAAGTTTTGATTATAGAAGTGGCTATTTGAGGTGGTTTTAAGAGGTTCAAAGCTTGGGTTTTTATGAGGTTGAGGTATTGATGAGGCTTTTGGGTTAAATTATAAGTTTGGATGGTGTTTAGGTTGGTTTTGAAGCTTTGTATTCAGGGGAAAATGCAGGGGAGAAAACCAAAAAAAATTTGGTATGTCAACTGGCGCCCTAGCGCTTGGCAGAGGAGAGCTTAGGGTGTTGTCTTACTTGGGGCAGCGCTGAGCGGCCCAACTCTAGGTATGTTTCAGCAATACCCATTTTTAGGGCTTGGGAGGACTTTGGGGGCTCGGGGGATGGTTCCACCACCCCGTTGGGTGGATTGGAAGTCCCGAGAGCACGGGAGCGGGGTTTTAGACCATGAACCTTTTATCATTTATTTTATTATTTGGTTATGACTAGGTGACCGCTAAGGGAATTGAGGACCGATCATTCTCAATGGTCGTTCTTAAATTATTTTACGCTCGAGCCTGAGGTAAGAAAATTGCACCTAGTATGTGAAATGCATGGTTATTGATGAGGCATGTTGAGTGCTCTATTTGTAAATATGGATTGCATATTAAATGCTTATCTGTGAATGGTATTGACTTATTAGTTAGAAACGGCAATAGTGTGAGTATAGATTGTGAAGTTATGACTTAATAGTCAAGTTCGACAATAGTACTAAGCACTGGTCGTATGATATTGGCTTATGAGTCAAGAACGGTATTAGCGTGTTTAACGCAAGCTGAAAAGATTAGATCTAATTGACATAAGCATTATCAACATAAGCATGAAATGCTTGACCGACCTTAAGTTCGATGAAAACAAAAGCGCTTGTCTAGTCTAAAGGCTAGTTACTTAGAGCCAGAGCCAAAAGGCTAAGGTGACTAATACGTCACATGGCTTAGGGAGCAGATTCCCATAAATGGACTTATTAGCCCTCTATTTAACGAGCAAAACCCTAGAGATGGACTTACTAGTCATCTATACAAGGAACAAATCCTTAGAAGTTGACTTATTAGTCACCTGCACAGTGTGTGACTCAATAGTCACTTATCTGATTAAGGCTACAAGCCCAAGCATGATTATCAGAATCATTATTGATATTCACTTATCTGATTGGGCTGCAAGCCCCAGAATGATTACCATAATAACTTATTGGTATTGTATACATGTAGTAATAAGTTTTCTTGCTAAGCATTGGCTCACGGGTGCTATGTGGTGCAGGTAAAGGGAAAGAAAATCTCACCCAGTCTTAAGTGTAGAGCTTAGGTGGCGATGTGTACATATGCGGCCGCTTGACCACCACGGCCAAGGTGTTTCTCAGAGGAACTAGGGGTTAACCCTATTTTTGCCGCTTAGGTTGGCAGGTTGTAATTTTTACACTGTAATGACCATTTTGGATTGTAAATAACTTTGTAAACACTTTTATGGGTCCATGTACAGTTTTATGTTTTAAATAAAATATATCCATTCCTTTTTACTGAAATTTTTACCCTGGCCTATTAATGACACCTAGATGCATGTTTATAACCTAATGACTCTTTTAGCGAGTTAAGCACTGTTTAAAGTTCATAGTAACAGTTTTTGAGTAATTAGGGTGTTACAGCTGTTGTCAAAACTCTCTTGTATTTGAATTATCTAGTTTATAGTGGATTTAGCATGGCAAAGCCAGCAAGCTGGACGTAGGGGACACATTGTCCCTGAACCAGGATAATCTTCTGTGTCTATTTTACTATTTTATTGCTCTGTTGTTTTTGTTCATATTGCTGCCTTTTGTACTTTGTTTTCTGCTGCTATTTGCTTGTTTGTGTGTGTACCGAAGCTACCATTTGTGCATAACAAAATTTGTACTGAGTCACCCTCAAAATCATTAAATGAGTTAATTTTACTAATATTAAACTTTTATATTGTTATTTTAACAAATTATAACTAAATTATATATATAGGACAATTCTTTTATAGGGGTTTCACTTTAAGCCCTACCGGTGGGACTCTCAGTGTTTCTCGATCCGTGAACAGTTTTTGGTGCGATTTTTTTTATGACCGTGTATATTGTAACTATTGTAGCTATATATATATATATATATATGTATGTTTAGAACTTTAACTCAACTCCACTTGGTTCTATAGTATTGAACATGATTAATGGCATACTAAAGGCATGAGATTCAAGGACTTAAACTAGATGGGAAGACTTGTTTATTCATCAAAAACTCACCAAGGGTTATTTTTTAAACTTGGTGCTAGTCTGTTTCCAAATTGACTGAATGGCAAAAAGGGTGGGAACATACAAAAGAGACAGATTGAGAATTTTTCTAATTTCAAAAAGAAAGATTAAATTAGAGACAACATGTGTACTCTACTTATGCGGCCATGAGATTAATTCCACTAAAATGGACAGAAAAGAAAATGAATGGTTGGTTGGTTTATACCCCACAAGTATAGTTATTATCATTATTATTATATTTCAAGTGTGCAACTAAACTAAGAATTTTCTTTAAATGAAATTTATGGGTTGGTGAATTGTCTCATTTGATCATTTTCACGGTTAAATTGGTTTACCACGGTCCTGAACAAATCAATATTATAAATTTGGAAACATGCTCTAGTCTCCTCTGCAACTACTCTCTCTTAGCAATCGATCGGTCTAGCAATGGAATTAGTAGCTTCTTCCTCTTCTTCTAAACCATTCCGCACTCCCACCAAAGTAAAGACCAAGTATGATGTTTTCATCAGCTTTAGAGGTGAGGATACTCGCTATGGTTTCACAGCCCATCTTTATGATGCTCTGCTCAACAAAAAAGTTGAGGCATACTTAGACGAGGTCACTCTCAGGAGAGGAGACCAAATCTCACCTGCGCTTCTTCAAGCAATTCGGCAATCCAAGATCTCTGTGATCGTTTTCTCGGAAAATTATGCTGACTCCCCATGGTGTTTGGACGAGCTCGTGAGAATTATGGAATGCAAGGAGATTCATGGGCAGAAAGTGGTTCCCGTTTTTTACCATGTTGATCCTTCGTGTGTGAGGAATCAAAAGGGGACTTACGAAGCTGCCTTTGTTGAGCTTGAACAGCGATTTAAAGATAAGATGGAGAAGGTGCAGGAATGGAGGACTGCTTTGACTAAAGCTGCCAATTTGTCTGGCTGGAATACTCACCAGATCAGGTAATCTTCAAATCAGGGCTAGTTGTCTGAATTTTTTATTTATAAAGTCTTTTAGATTGTTTCAGTCAAATGAAAATCAATAAAATACGAAATTAATGCATGTGAATGTGTTGCTAGCTAGCTATTTGCGTGGCTGAATTAAGTGTTAGGATTACAAAATTACACTTACAGTAACACAGTATTCAATAGTAGTATTTAACCCAATTTCCCATAATTTAATCGTGTTACTAAAAGTGAATAAATGATAAATCCTAAAACATGTTTCTATAAAATCTTTGCTAAATTAATTTTAAAAAATGAACATAATAGCGGAAGCACTAATCTAAAGTCATTGATGGAGATTGCAAGAAGAATAATGGAGATTGAATCAAGGCAATTGATCTTCCAAAAAAATCACTTTCTTTCTCTGTGTATTTCTCTATGATGGGGAAGAAGAGAATAAGAAAGAATACGTTTCTTGGGGACCACTACCTATTTAAATAATAAACTGATTATTAAATCAATTTTTGATATTTATAATTTGGCTCCTCATCAAATTATAAATACAACTTATGATATCTACACATTATTTCCATGACATTGTAATACCTATGATACTTATTACATAATTGGTCACTTTATTTTTGTATCAAACTTTATAATAGCATCATACATTAATACATATGTGCCCATAATAGGATTTTTAATCCAACAATCTCCCACTTGGGCAACATATGTTTCCTTATAAATGTATAACTTTATGAGCTGAAAATTTGCTATCATATAAAGATATTCTTTAACAATCTTGTCCATCAGCCATATCCATATAGGATCAAAGCGGTCATTGTCATATTAATCATGACTAAACCCATCAATGGTCACATATACAAATACAGTCAAATGACATAGATCAATCATGGATGTGTAGCATGGAAATTACATGCCATGTGAACCAAACATACCTATTTCCAACTGGTCCTACTTAAACTTTAGTGAGGTCAGAATCAAACATGACAAAACAAAGTGAATAAACTGAATACTTCATTCTGATCAAAAAATAACTAAATACATAAATGTCTGAAGCAAATATAAAGCAAATAAAATACAAACTCCCACTAAATCATGATATCCTCAAACAATACAACACCCATATGAGCAGTATGCTCATGAAAGACCTTGGGTGGCAATCCCTTTGTGAGCGGATCCGCTATCATGGAGTTTGTCCCAATGTGCTCTATGGATATCTGTCCACTCTGTACTCTCTCTTTCACAACTAGGAACTTTATGTCAATATGCTTTGACTTTGATGAGCTCCTATTGTTGTTGGAATACAACACTGCTGAATTATTGTCACAAAATAACTTGAGTGGTCTTTCTACATTCTCCAAAATGCGCAGCCCAGTGACAAAGTTACGTAGCCATATTCCATGATTTGATGCCTCATAGCATGCTACAAATTCTGCTGCCATTGTGGAAGAAGCTACAAGTGTTTGTTTGACACTTTTCCAGGATATAGCTCCTCCAGCTAACAGATAAATATAACCTGATGTAGACTTTCTGCTGTCTTGGCACCCAGCGAAATCAGAATCAGAATACCCTACAACCTCCAAACGATCTAATTTCCTATATGTGAGCATATAATGTTTTGTTCTCTGGAGATATCTCATAACCCTCTTGGCTGCTATCCAATGGTCCATACCAGGATTGCTTAAATATCTACCTAACATGCCAACAATATACGCTATATCTGGACGCGTACATACTTGAGCATACATTAGACTCCCAACAGCTGATGCATACGGAATCTTTTGCATTTCTTGAATTTCAAGGTTACTTTTAGGGCATTGACTAAGACTGAATTTGTCTCCTTTAGCAACAGGGGTATCACCTGGTCTACAATCTTGCATGCTAAATCTTTTAAGCACTTTATCGATATAGCCTTTTTGTGATAATCCAAGAATACCCCGAGAACGGTCTCGATGTATCTGAATTCCTAATACAAAAGAAGCATCCCCAAGATCTTTCATCTCAAAATGCTTAGATAGAAATCTCTTGGTTTCATGCAATAAGCCTATATCCTTAGTGGCAAGCAATATGTAATCGACATATAGAACCAAGAATATATATTTACTCCCACTGAACTTATGATATACACAATCATCAACAACATTCATCTCAAAACCGAATGAGATAATTACTTGATGAAACTTGTGATACCATTGGCGAGAAGCTTGCTTGAGTCCATAGATAGATTTTGTCAATTTGCAAACCATGTTCTTTGGGTCTCTAGACACAAAGTTTTCTGGTTGCACCATATAAATTGTCTCATCAATGTCACCATTGAGAAATGCTGTCTTAACATCCATCTGATGTAACTCAAGATCGAGATGAGCAACAAGTGCCATAATTGTCCTAAAAGAGTCTTTCGATGAAACTGGAGAGAAAGTCTCTGTAAAATCGATACCTTCTTTTTTAGTATAGCCTTTTGCTACAAGACGTGCTTTATACCTCTCTACATTACCACTTGCATCCCTCTTGGTTTTAAATATCTATTTACAACCAATTGGTTTTGCACCTTCTGGTAATGGGACAAGTTCCCAAACTTTATTGTCTTGCATGGACTTGTACTCCTCATTCATGGCATCCATCCACTTTTGAGAGTTAGAACTTTTTATGGCCTGATGAAAGTTGATTAGGTCATCTTTCACCAATCCATTGTCATCCTCATGTTCTTGGAGAAATACAATATAATCATCTGAAATAGAACTTCTCCTTTCTCTCACGGACCTCCTTAATGGCACCAGTTCTTGAGGTTGTTGAGTTTGTTCTTCTAGAGCAATTACCTCATTTTTATTTGGGGTTTGTTGAGGTTCCATATTCACTTTCTGATCAATGATAGGTGTAGGAACTTGAATATTGTCAAAAGTGATAGCAGAAATTGGGTTTGAATCCAATTCCTCTTCAAAAGAAATATCTCTAATCTTATTTCTCCCCCCAAACTCAACATCCTCGAAAAATGTTGCAGTACCCGTCTCAAAAATATTTTTAAGTGTGGGATCATAAAACTTATAGCCCCTAGATCGCTCAGAATAACCAATAAAGTAGCTGCTCACTGTTTTGGAGTCCAATTTCTTTTCATGTGGCCTATAAGGCCTTGCCTCAGCTGGACATCCCCAAATGTGAAAGTGCTTTAAACTAGGCTTTCGGCCTGTCCAAAGCTCATAAGGTGTTTTTGCAACTGCTTTAGTTGATACTCTGTTCAGAATGTAAGCTGCTATCTTTAATGCTTCTCCCCAGAGAGACTCAGGTAAGGTAGAATGAACAATCATGCTCCTTACCATATCCTTAAGAGTCCTATTGCGTCTTTCAGCTACACCATTCATGCTAGGTGATCCTGGCATGGTGTACTGTGGGACAATACCGCATTCCTCTAGGAATTGTGCAAACGGTCATGGACGTTGTTCGCCTGAGCCATCATATCTATCATAGTACTCACCACCACGATCGGATCTGACGTTTTTAATCCTTTTGTTGAGTTGATTCTCAACTTCAACTTTATAAGCTTTGAACACATCCAGAGACTGTGACTTTTCATGAATGAGATATAGGTACCCATAACGTGAGTAATCGTCTATGAATGATATGAAATATTGTTGACCATTCCATGATGCTGTAGGGAATGACCCACAAATATCTGTATGAATCAATTCTAAGACATTTGTAGATCTATTGGCACCTAATCTCTTAGTTTTGGTATGTTTTCCCTTGATACAATTGACACAAACATCAAAGTTTGTGAAGTCAAGAGACTCTAAAATGTCATCAGCCACAAGACGCTCAACTCTACCTTTTGAGATATGACCTAAGCGCTTATGCCATAATGAGGCTGAATTTTCCTTATTTAATTTGCATTTAGTACCACGTGATTCCACATGCAAAGTTTCATTATAGGATGCAATTGTTTATAGCAAATAAAGGTTGTCATAAGCATTCAAGTAACTAGTTCCAACAACATTTGAATTTAAAGACAAACTAAATTGATTGTTTCCAAAAGAACAACAATATCCAAATTTGTCCAATAATGAAACAGAAACTAAATTCCGTCTAAAAGATGGTACAATAAAAATGTCTTTTAAATCCAAGTAAAAATCAGTTCCTAATAACAACCTAAAATGCCCAATAGCTTCAACTTCTACCGATTGTCCATCGCCCACAAAGATGTGTCTTTCACCATCACTTGGCTTTCGGTAGCTCAGGCAACCCTACATAGAAACACTTATGTGAGTAGTAGCACCAGAATCTATCCACCAAGTGTTTCTAGGTACTAAAGATAAATTAACCTCAGAACAGACCAAAGTAAGAAACATACCTTTCTTTGCACGCCATGCGTGATATTTTGTACATTCCTTCTTCACATGTCCAGTCTTGCCACAAAAGAAACAACCAGTTGGCTCCTTATGTTGTTTCTTTTGCACTAGACCCTTAGCAGCTTCATTCTCATGCTTTCTTTTCTTGCCCTTATCCTTAGAGGCACTGGCCAAGTGAGCACTTTCAATTTTATCTTGCTTCAACCTTTCTTCCTCTTGCACACAATGAGAAATGAGCTCGTTTAGAGTCTATTTCTCCCTTTGACAGTTATAACTGACTTTGAACTGATTAAAATATGCAGGAAGAGATACCAAAACCATAAGAACAAGCAAATCCTCAGAAAGCTCGATCTTAAGTGCCTTAAGTTTTGAAGCAATTTGGTACATTTCCATAATGTACTCCCTAACATTTCCTCGAGCCTTATACTTCATGGACATCAAGGAAGCCAGAAGTGAAGTCATTTCAGCCTTATCATTTCTAGCGAAACGTTTTTCAATTGCATTGAGGAAATCCTTGGCCTTAGTGATCTCTTCAGATTCAGTGCCCCTAAAGGCTTCTGGAATACATTGTTGCATGATCATTAGACTCATGTGATTAGAACGGTCCCACCTCTCAAAATCCAATTTTTTGTCAGGAGTACTTTCTGCAGTGAGAGGTGAAGGTTGTTCTTGCCTTAATGCATAATCTAATTCCATGCAACCAAGATTTACAAGTAATTTCCCTTTCCAATCCTTGAAATTTGTCCCATTAAGCATGGGAATAGAGTTAATGTTGGCAGTTATTGTGGCAGGGTTAGATAAACTAGTTGAACATAATATACAAAATAACAAAACAAGCCCACATAAGAATCCATATAAAACAAACAAATTCAAATAATGGTTAATGGTTAATGGTTAATCTCATCTCAAGATACCAAACACAACATTAATATCAAGTCTTTAGACAGTAATATTAATTGTAAGCGGTACTCTTGTTGTAGCAATCAAATATTAACAATAAATCATGTTAAACAATATGTCAATATTTGGATAAACATAATACTTACATAAAAACCTTATAATTGTTACATATTTATCACTACAAATATGCATGAAACTCTGCCAAATATTAACTTACCTTTAGGTCAACTAATAAATGCATGAATTACATACACATAACTATCTAGATATTTTAATTAAATTAATCTACACAAAAGAGATCACTTTGGTGATATTTTTTTTAAATTAATTAATTTAAAATATAGATATTTTTTATAAAATCCAAAACCAAAACCAAATATAAGTTTAATTGTTACTGTATTATTATTTTATTATATATATATAATACAATGGTGATATGGCTATAATCTCATAAAAAGCCAAAACATTCAAATTTGTCAACAATCATCATCTATACAAATATGCACTGTAGCCATATATGCACCGAAGCCTCTATATATGCACTGAAGTCATAATCGCAAAACAAAACAAATCCTGACTACATATCGTATATGCGTAAAACAATAACAAAAAACCGAATGAATCATTTCCTTTATGCATATGATGATTGTCGGCATAGAACAAAATATACTATGCGATCATAATAAAAAAATATATTATTGATGATATATGTTAAATTTCTTCATTTTCGGAAAGCAAAAAAACATACATAATGAAATATCAAAATCCCAATTTTAGAAAAAAAACGCCAAATTATTTTCAACAAAATCAAACAATCTTTAATTAATCTAGCAAAGATGGCTCTGATACCACTTGTTAGGATTACAAAATTACACTTACAGTAACACAGTATTCAACAATAGTATTTAACCCAATTTCCCATAACTTATTCGTGTTACTAAAAGTGAATAAATGATAAACCCTAAAACATGTTTCTATAAAACATTTGCTAAATTAATTAAAAAAAATGAACATAATAGCGGAAGCACTAACTTGAAGCCATTGATGGAGATTGCAAGAAGAATAATGGAGATTGAATCAAGGCAATTGATCTTCCAAGAAAATCACTTTCTTTCTCTGTGTATTTCTCTATGATGGGGAAGAAGAGAATAAGAAAGAATACGTTTCTTGGGGACCACTATCTATTTAAATAATAAACTGATTATTAAATCAATTTTGGATATTTATAATTTGGCTCCTCATCAAATTATAAATACAACTTATGGTATCTACACATTATTTCCATGACATTTTAATACCTATGATACTTATAACATAATTAGTCACTTTATTTTTGTATCAAACTTTATAATAGCATCATACATTAATACATATGTGCCCATAATAGGATTTTTATATTAAGATGAGTGAATGCAAGAGAAAACATATATCCGAGACATTGTTTTTTATTAAAACAAAAGTAACTAAAAAAATTGAGTATTAATAATAATTTATTGAATATCACATAAAATATAAGTATAATTAGCTGGTCTTTGGCCTTGTCTCATCCTTGTCTATTGCTAATTTTGTTCTTATGTGTTAGGTCTGAATCCAAATTGATCAAAACATTAGTTGAAGACATTATCAATAAATTGAAGTCTATGTTTTCTTCAAGTGGTTTTTTGGAGGAGCTAGCTGGAATAAATAGACGCACGGAGCAAGTTGAATCCATGTTGTGCCTTGACTCATCTAGTGATCGGGTGGTAGTGGTTGGCCTTTGGGGAATGGGGGGTATAGGCAAGACAACCCTTGCTCGAGCTGTGTTTCAGAAGATTTCTCATCATTTTGAAGGTTGTTGCTTTCTTTCAAATGTTAGAGAAGAATGGGACAATGGACGAAAAAAATATGAGTTACAAAATAAGCTTTTCTCAGAATTATTGGATGAAGACAGTAAAATTACAAAAATGCTATCTATTTTTGACAGAAATAGACTCCTTTCCAAGAAGGTTCTCATAGTTCTTGATGATGCCAATGATCCAGAGCAATTGGAATTTTTGACTGGAGATGGTGAATGGTTTGGGTTGGGTAGTCGAATCATCATAACAACAAGAGATGTTCAATTGCTGAAGAATCGAGCTGATGAAATATACAAAGTTGAGGGATTCAGTTTTTATGAAGCTTTCCAACATTTTCAAAAGAATGCTTTAAGAAGAAACATTCCAATAGCTGAGTTTACAGAACTATCAATCAGGGCAGTAAAGTATGCAGATGGCATTCCACTAGCTCTTCAAGTACTGATGGGTACCCTATTTAGTAATAAAAGCAAAGAGAAATGGAAAAGTGTACTAGATGACTTAAAAGATTCCCCCAATGAAAAAATTCATAATGTGCTGAAGATAAGTTACGATGGTCTAACTGAAAAAGAAAAAGATGTCTTTCTTGATATTGCATGCTTTTTCAAAGGAAATGATAGAAGTTATGTAGAAGGAATATTAAGAGGTTATGATTCCGTTATTGGCATGAGAATAGATAATCTGATTGATAAGTCCCTCATAACTATTGAGAAAGACAGCAATTTGCTTTCGATGCATGATTTGGTACAAGAAATGTGTTGGCAAATTGTTTTCCATCAATCCATTAAAGAGCCTGGAAAGCGTAGTAGATTGTGGACTCCTCAAGATGTTTATCATGTCTTCAAAAATAATAAAGTACAAAAAATTGAGCAAGCTTTTCATTTGAAATGCAATTTTGATGTGTATATGCTCATTAGTTTGTTCTTCTTTAATTTAGGTCTCAGCTATGGTTGAAGGAATATTCTTGGATGTCTCTAAGATTAAAAGATTAAATTTGAGCCCTGCTGTGTTTTTGGAGGCATACAATCTCAGATTACTCAAAATTTATAGTTCTAATGGAATCAACAATAACAAATTATGTTTCCCTGAAGGTCTTCATTCTCTTCCTGATGCACTAAGGCTTTTGTACTGGGAGGAGTATCCATTCAAAACTTTGCCATTAAGTTTTGATCCTGAGAAGCTTGTTAAACTTGCTATGCCAAACAGCCATGTTGAGCAACTTTGGGATGGAGTCCAGGTACATAAAGTGTTTTTAATATATAATGTTATATATTCTAATATGTACATATAATTATGCTATTTCTCTGTTGATGCAGCCTTTACCGAACTTGAAGGTTATTGATCTCAGTTACTCTAAGAACCTGACCTGTATTCCAGATCTGTCTCAAGCTCCTAACCTTGAAATGATATATCTCGATTATTGCATAAATTTGCTCCCTGTTACATCACAATTTCAAAATCTTGAAAAGCTCATTGAGTTGAATATGAATTATTGTTCAAAGCAAAGAAGTCCTCCCAACTTAAGGTCTGTTGAAACTCTTGAACTTAGGGGATGGCAGAATCTTACAAATATTCCAGAATTAAAGGAAAATATGGCTCACTTAGACTTAAGTGAGACTGCAATAGAAGAATTGCCTTCATCTATTAGTTCCTTGGACGAACTCTTTGAATTAAAACTTCAGAACTGTAAAGGCCTTAGGAGTCTTCCTGCAAGCATTTGCCAGTCGCAATACTTGACTGAACTTAATCTATCTGGCTGCTCATCTCTTGAAAATTTACCAGATCTTCCAAGGACTCTATGCTATTTAGATGTGAGTGGAACATTGATAGACCAACTGCCCACATCAATTGAATCTCTTCCTTATCTCATGAACATTTATTTAAGGGATTGCAAAAGGCTTCAAAGTCTGCCAACATGCATTTACAAGTTAAAGGAACTTAGAAGGCTTAATCTATATGGTTGCTCGAAATTTGATAACTTCCCGGACATTTTAGTGCCTATGAAGCATCTATATTACCTTAATTTATATGGAACTGCAATTAAGGAGCTACCTTCATCAGTTAAAAATCTACCAAATCTTGGGGAGTTAGACTTAGGAATGTGTGAAAATCTCCAGTTTCTCCCACGTTGTGTCTATACTAAATTCCTGGATCTTTGTGGCTATTCACAACTTATAAAGTGGCCTATCCCCACAGATGGATTCAGCTCTTTGTCTAGCCTTTCTTTGTACAATTGCAATGCATTAGAATTTCCAGATTGGCTCGGCTGCTTATCCTCCCTGGAAAATTTATATCTGAGTGGGAAATTTGTTGATGAAATACCTGCTAGCATCAAACAACTTTCAAAGTTGAAGCATCTAGGCATAAGCTATTGGAAGAGCCTTAGATCGTTGCCCGAGCTTCCATTTTGTCTAAATATTCTAAATGCACGAGGTTGCACATCATTAGAGACTCTATCACTTTCGAGGATCGAACTTACAAAACCTAATGTCCGACCCCAGCTTGAAAGAGATCAGCTCCTCTTATTTTTTAATTGCCTAAAGTTGGACCAGAACACACGCAACATCATTATAGCTGATGGGCAGCTTAGAATAATTTACATGGCAAGCCGAATATAGTCAACTCAAACCTGTGTATGTTTCTTTTTCCTAGTGTTAGATTAATGGGTTAATCATATGCAAACTCCTTGAACTCGTCTGCTATTCCCAACATTGTCCCTGCATTTAGCCATCTCTCTTTTAGAGTTGCTGAAATGGTGGACTACTTGGGGGGATAACTTTGGAAATAGTGAACAAGTTTGAAGGTTTTTCATTCATTTAATCCTAAATTAATACTAAAATTTTCACGAATCCAACAATCATGATTTTTGTGTATCATGCAGGACTATGATCGCTATGCTTGTATTTGCTATCCTGGCAACGAAATTCCAGAGTGGTTCAACTATATTGCAGATTCTTCAGAGATTGTCCAACTTCCTTTGAATTGGAAAAAATCCAACTTCTTGGGTTGCTGTATGCTTTGTAGCTGAATTTGAAGAGTACAATCATTCTCGTGGAGGTTTAAGAATTCTATTTGAGTTTCAAGCGAAGACCAAGTCAGGTGAATGTCACAAATCCAGATGTATTTTAGAGATAGGTCCTTATAATTATGAGAAGACGACAAGTAGAATAAAAAATGACATTGTTAATTCAGATCATGTATTCATGTTGTATGAGTACAAAAGCTTTCTTGCTTGTCAAGAAATAAAAGAAGCTCATAACGTGAATGGAGTCTCATTTTCAATATGTCCAATAGGTGGAGATGCTGTAACACCTATTCATTCGTGTAGAGTGAAAACATGTGGTATCCGCTTGCTGTATGTTGAAGAAGCTCAGGAATTTGGTCTCCTAATTAAACCTGATTATGGCCGGACTTCAAAAGTAGCAGAAGAAGATGATGATAGTTCTACTTCTATAGACTTGTCTAAATTATCTGACTCCACTGTAGAAGAAGAAGATGTTGATGGGTTCTTTGGCGATTTTAGTTCCAATGATTGTGAAAATAAAATTAGAGATTCTCATGAACCGAGTGAAATTACAAAAGATGATGAATCAAACGTAAGTGATTTAGACGACTCTGCTTTGAAAAAGGAAGATTGTGATACACCAAGTACAATTGCAGCTGATATAGATTATTTTGAAGAAGGAGAAGGTTCTCTTAGCTTAAACTGGTTCGAACCAATAAGTAGATGCCATGCAACTCTTAACAGTGCCTCTACTGATGTAAAAGAGAACAAGCAAGAACCAACTGAAAGTGAAATAACACCCAACTCTGCTGCAAAAGAACACGAAGAAGATGTGAAACCAAGCGAAAGTGGGTCTATGGACTCTATTGAAGCTAACAATGAGGATCGAAATTCATTTTCAAATGGTTGCTTTCTATTTCTCTCCCATATTAAAGGTAAGATTATTACTCACAATCTCACATCACTTTTTTCTTTCTTCGATTTTGTTTTTTTATTAAAAAAAATGAAATATGGATGCAGGTATTTGCAAGTGGTTTTTCGGGAATAAATCTGGTAATGAGCTTAATCAAGAAACACCATCTTCATCTGGATCAGTACATGAGCGACTTCAGGCTCTAGAGGTTACAATACAACATCTTCAGTCAGAGAACACTAAGTTGCGAGATCAGAACCATCAGCTTTCACAGCAGTATTTGCAGATGCCAGCAACTATACCTAAATCGCCACTACTTGAATCATCATCTCCATTTTCAATGCAGTTACCTGACCAGAACATACAAATCTGGCAGTATTACCCGCAAATGGCACCAGCAGATCAGAATATATTGTACTATCCACAAACTGTGATGACGATTCTGCCTCCTAGATTTCCTGCACATCCATTTGTTCAGAACCAGCATATGTCTCAGCATCCGCAAATGATGATGTCAAGGCCACTTCTTGGATTTTCTTCTGGAATTCCCACGAACCAGGCTAATCATCAACGCCCTTCATCATCATCTCAACAATAGTGGAAGGTAATATAAACATGGTTGATATTGATATCTATTTTTTGGTTCTATTATTCCTGGAAGTGTTTCTGCTCTTCTTTTATTAATTTTGAGTTTATATGATCGATTTGTTTGGTCTTCAGCCAAGCCATCCTAGTGGGAACTTGTTAGCTTGAATTTTAATATAGTTACTTTTAAATTAACTTTTTATGATAATTTTCATTTAAGTGAATCAAATGGCTTTTTGATTGCACTCAGAGTATGAAGATAATATTCTTAGATACCTACAGAAATTGCTATACTTTTCTGTTCTTCAAACATATATATATGTATGTATGAAGAGATAATACAAATTGTAAATTTGATAGTGTGTAGTGTACTATGCATTTATATTATGTTTACAAATAACCATTGGAACATTGCACTGACCTCAGGTAAAATCCTTTGTTTGGAAAATTTGTAAGTTCTGACTGCCCTGCTACCTGCTGCTGTTTGTTTCAATAGAGAGAGGTGGAGAGGTGAGTCGTTTGTGACTTGTTTAGTAGATGTTTGAATCAATTTTCATGTTCTGTTTGCTTAGTAAAGAGGTCTGGAGGTGTTACGAGGGATGTCCAATGTTTTTATGAGAGTGGAGTAGCAATTGTTTTTCCATAGATTTCAAATTGTATGCAACTCTGGCTTTAAAAGTGTACTTTTGAGCTTGACTTTATCTGCTTTGCAATGCCTGTTAAAAGTGTTTAGGTGAACCAGTTAAATTTGGCTCATATAAAGAACTTTTACTTGTACTATTTAGATGCAAAAGTTAAAGCTTTGTGAAGCAGATCGACAGATTCTCTCACTGTATTTAAAAACAAGAGCACTAATTTTAGTAGGAAATTATTCTTGTTACATTTTATAATTACTTAGGTAGAAGCAGTACTAATGCAAGATACTAGCCGACTTACATATAAATATATAGATTTTTTTTTTGTATTCCTTACTGATGGATTCTGAGATGGATGTCACTGCTACTAGCGTATGCTCCTTTTCCAGTTGACAAATCATATTGAAAGGCTGAAACTATACATCATACAAACACAAATAAATTCAATGCAAGATAGTACAAAATTAAAAGAAAGTGATATTTTACAAAATTTATCTTCACAAAGTATTCCAGTTAGTGAATACTAATTATTTGTGTCATGTTTTGACTTCTTGAATGACCAATATTTTTTATTGTTTGTTAATTTATATATTTGTTTGGATAAATTTCTTTAGGATATTTGATAGTAATCAAATTTCGAACGTAAGTCTCTACAAGAGTTCTAGTTAACAGTAATAATTTTAAATTATGACTTCAGCAAATTGTTTGGAGAATATTATATTAGACAACACTCAACATTGTTAGGTTGGTTGTAGGGCCGGTCCTGAGTCGCAGAAGGCATTATGCAAAATATGTTATTTTTTAAAAGATTATATATAAAGTGATATTTTTCAAATTTTTGGGATCTTTGTGTATGTAAAATAATGGTATTCTTAAAAAAAGTTGGACCTCATTATATAGGGACCCTAGGCACAGGGCCAGGCCTGCTTGGTTGGTGTCTACTTTAGTTAGGAATGTTATTTTGTAAATAACTCTTAAAAATAAATACTTTTACAAAAACATATTTGAAAAAATAACTAATTTTCCCATCATGGATATAAGTTGCCTAAATTTTCAGAAAGAAAAAGAAAATTACAAAAAGAAAGATTAAGCATCTTTCACTATGGTATATCAATCAACAATAAGTGATCTTCTTTCTTTGAGAGATAAAGTGATCTTCTCTCAAGTTTATTAATAGGTCTCACTTTTGGCAGTAACTTCATATGTGATATTTGTGTTCATTATGAAATTTCAGGGTTTTGTTTGATTATGAAATTTATGAACTTTTGTTCGAGTTTGTGTTTGTTTCTGAAATGGCTAGTAATAGAGATGATTCCCTTTAATCCATTAGCGAGAGGTTAGATGGAAAGAATAGTCCACCATACATAATATAACACAATCCACCACACATTGTTACAGGTGAGTCCATTGTAGGACAAAGACCCATCAATCTATTCAACTCCCCCCTTGTGGTTGAACTATATATGTGGCTAAGTGTGTTGGAAGTGAATGCATATGGGTAGTAGTGGTAATATGAGATTAGGGTAGCTGCCATTGGTCATCTCATACATGTTTTGTAGATTTTGGAAGAGCTCCAAAAGCATCTTCATATTAAAGGTATGTTCTCATTGATATGCTTAAAGTTCTATGAGTTGTTTTGGTTGATTGTTTGCACTTAACGTGCATTATTTTCAATAATACTACCTAATCTTTTTTTCAGCAAAATTACCCAACATGTTTTTACAAAAAAATTACCAATTTTAAATGTTTAGACATAAAAAAACTTTTAACAAAAAGAAAACAAATCTATAAAAACCTGTCTTCATTTTAATTTTTTTCATATTTTTTTCATATTTTTTTCCTCCCTAATTCATTACAAATACAATGTTTGATTGTATTTATACAAAGGTAGAGATTATTCTAGAATAAATATAGGACGATGAGCTGTCAAGGCAGCCTTCAAAGGAACGTGGAAAACGTGCACTACTCTTCAATATAATACACTTTATCTTTCCCTCTCTTCTTAGGAAATTGATTTTGATGCGATGATTTATGCTAACAATGGAAGGAGAAGCTTCATCCTCTTCTTCTTCTTCTTCTTCTTCTTCATCCCCTACTCCCACCAACGTGAATCCCAAGTATGATGTCTTCATCAACTTTAGAAGCGAGGACACTCGTGATGGTTTCACACTCATCTCTATGAAGCTCTTCGCGACAAAAAAGTTCACACCTACTTTGACAAGGTCACTCTTGACAGAGGAGACGAGATCTCACCTGCGCTTATTAAAGCAATCCAGCAATCCAAGATCTCTTTGATCGTTTTTTCAGAAAATTATGTCAACTCCTCATGGTGTTTGGACAAGATTTTGAGAAGTATGGAATGCAAGGAGATTCATGAGCAGAAAGTTGTCCCCGTTTTCTACCGTGTTGATTCTTCGTGTGTGAGGAGACAATAGAAGAGCTATGAAGCTGCCTTTGTTAAGCTTGAACAATGATTTAAAGATGAGAAGATGGAGAAAGTGCAGTCACAGAGGAATGCTTTGCCGAAACTGCCGATTTGTCTGGTTGGAGTACTCACTAGATCAGGTAATCTTTAATTTTATCTTCTTATGTATCCAAATTAATGATAATTGATTAGTCGCTCCATTTTGGGGTAACATAGTATAAATGTATACAATATCACCTTTTGGGAAGTTGAAGCTTCAATGGTAGTCAAATTGAGAAGTGATCTAGATTATTTGAATCACTTCCTTGGAAAGTTTTACTAATATATGAAAGTAATTAAATCAACTTGTTCAATAAAACAGCAACACGAATATAAATATAATACAAATTTTGGGATGGGGTAAAGAAAATTTGGAATGGAAATAGATACAGGATGAGGCATAATAGTTGTTGAGAATTAATTAGAGCATCTCCAATGGTATATCAAATTAGTAATGTATTGCTAAAATATAGTTTATTCTATAAAATATTTGCTTCAATAAGAATGCTAAATACACTCTATGTTACTGTAATGTCCAAAATCCCTAATAAGGTTTAGGACCTTGATTAGGAGGTCGGGAGGGCCATAACTAATTTATTATGTCATTAAATGATTATATGCATGCTTATGTGAACTATATTATAATATGATGATAAATGCATGCATATGGGTCCATTTTTAATTATAAGGGCATTTTGGTAATTTGGCCCGTTGAGGGCGTAATTGTGTATTTTCATGTTTGTGGGTGAATTATGAATAATACCACATTATATGTGGATTTGTTCGGGCCATTCGACATGAGACAATCATGGAATGCAAGTTTTCGATATGGTCATAACGGGGTTAGTTTCGAGGCTCGGGGTGAGTCTCGGGGTAATTTTGTGATTAGAACATTGCCGGGAATTAAAGGGTAATGGGATATGATTTATTTGCATTTGAGAATATTGAGAATAATGAGAATTGGAGGGTGTTAATTATGATTAACAAAATAGGCGGGAAATGACGATTTTACCCTTGGTGGCCTTAAGGGGATTTGAAATGACCTAAGGTGTTGATGCCGTTTTTCGTCAACAGTGAAAGAAGAGCACGTAAACAATAATCAGTAATGGCCAATAAAAATATGATAACACAAACACGATTTTTTACGTGGTTCAGCAGTTAAATATGCCTAGTCCACGAGTCTTTGTTATTAAACTTAAGATGATCTCTGAAAATTCTTCAAGGATGAATTCTTCAGAGTTTTCTCTCAAGATCACAAAAATTCAGTATTTTACAATGGTGCATGTCCTCTCTATTTATAGAGAAGATTTCATAATACTATCCCACATATTTCGGGTAGTTACTCTATATATGCAAATAAATTAAATGGCATTAAATGCCTGCAATCCGATATAAAAGGAAACGTCCCCTAAAGATCAGGGGGCGTATAACTGATCAAATAATATCCCTTGATTGTAGGGGATTTACAGTAATGAATGTAGACCGCGTCTCTTACAGATGACTCATTAGGATATTCAAAGTTATTATCCTATATCACCAAGGCCCTATTCTCTCAGGTTTCTTATTGACTTTCGAGCTATAACATCTCCCGAGGCCACATGACTTCGAGCTCATACGCGCGTCAGGCTCGGAGCCCCTGATCCGAGGTCGTCCCCGAGAACAGATGCACCTCGTGGTCTACCTTTCGAGCTCGTGAGGATTTCGAGGCTACCATCTTCGAAGTCGTCTCTGCTTCGCAGGCTCGATGTTTAGATTCCGAACATATTCCAGACTTTACAAGTTCATTCATTATGAATCCAGCTTTCGAGGTCACGATTCTCATGGCTCGAAATCTGGGTATAACAAAAACAATTGTTGAAGATATCATCAACAGACTGAGGTCTGTGTCTTCTTCAAGTGCTTATTTGAAGGAACTAGTCGGAATACACAAACGCATGGAGCAAGTTGAATCAATGCTACGCCTTGACTCGTCCTGTGATCGAGTGGTTGTGGTAGGGCTTTGGGGAATGGGGGGTATAGGCAAGACAACCCTTGCTCGGGCTGTGTTTGACAAGATTTCTCATCACTTTGAAGGTTGTTGCTTTCTTTCGAATGTCAAAGAAGAATGGGACCATGGAAGAAAAAAGAATGATTTACAAAAAAAGCTTTTCTTGGAGTTATTGGATGAAGAAAGTAATAAAAATAGGAAAATGCTATCCATTTTTTACAGAGATAGACTCCTTTATAAGAAAGTTCTCATAGTTCTTGACGATGCTGATGATTCAGAGCAATTGGAATTTTTGACTCGAGATGGTGAATGGTTTGGGTTGGGAAGTAGAATCATCATAACAACAAGAGATGTTAAGTTGCTTAAGAATTGAGCCGATGAGATATACAAAGTTGAGGAACTGAGTTTTGATGAAGCTTTCCAACATTTTCAAAAGAATGCTTTAAGAAAAAAAATTCCAATAGCCGAGTTTAAAGAGGTATCAATAAGGGCGGTAAAGTATGCACAAGGCATTCCACTAGCTCTTCAAGTATTGATGGGTTCCCTATTTAGTTATAATAGCACAAGGGAATGGAGAAGTTTACTGGATGACTTAAAAGATTCCCCCAATGAAAAAATACATGGTGTGCTGAAGATAAGTTACGATGGTCTAACTAGAAAAGAAAAAGATGTGTTTCTTGACATTTCATGCTTTTTCAAAGGAAAGAAAAGAAGTTACGTGGAAGGAATACTTAAAGGTTGTGATTCCTTTGTTGGCATGAGGATAGATAATCTGGTTGATAAGTCTCTCATAACTATTGAGAATCGCAGAAATTCGCTTTGGATGCATGATTTGGTACAAGAAATGGGCTGGGAAATTGTTTTCCAACAATCCATTAATGAGCCTGGAAAGCGTAGTAGATTGTGGAATCCTCAAGATGTCTATAGTGTCTTCAAAGCTAATAAGGTAAAAAAAAACTTGCGAGTTTTATTAAAAATAATATAGTGGAAAAGAATGAAATATATATTAATATATTTAATTGAATAACATAAATGCAAAAATATAATAAAAATAATAAATTAAAGTCGAGGCACACGAAACAAGTTTTTCTTAAATCAGATTTCCCCTCTACTTGAACGGTGCTAGAGAAAATATTTGTTTCGAGTTCGCTTAAGTAGACGCAATGATATTTTCGTCCTGCTTGATAGCTGTTGTTTTCGGGGAAATTGTTGCTCATAAATCATCTAACACTATTCAGGTAGATAATTTGTGTGCCTCAACTTTAGTTTATTATTTTTATTATATTTTTTGCATTTATGGACTTCAAATAAATATATTAATATATATATTTCGTTCTTCTACATTATTATATTATTTCTAACAAGTTCATTTGAAATGTAATTTTGATGTATATACCTGCTCATTATTTCGTTCTTTACTTTAGGTCTCTCAGTTAACGTTGAAGGAATATCCTTGGACATCTCTATGATTAAAGCATTAAACTTGAGCCCCGACGTGTTCCTGGAGGCAAAGAATCTTAGATTGCTCAACAATGACAGATTATGTTTCTCTCAAGGTCTTCGATCTCTTCCGGATGCACTTAGGCTTCTTTGCTGGGAACACTATCCACTCAAAACTTTGCCATCAAGTTTCGATCGTGAGAAGCTTGTTGAACTTAGAATGCCAAACAGTCAGGTGGAACAACTTTGGGATGGAATTCAGGTACATCTATATTTTAATAAACAAAAACTAACTACTTCGATCCTCTACATTTTTTTTTTAAGCATATCACCAAAGTTGATTTTTGTTTTTATTTTTTAAAAAAAAATTATATTATATCACAAAATACATTTATATATTTAGTTTTTTCATTATAAATATTCTATCAAGTTTATTAACAAAACTTGAAATTTAAAATAAATAAATTTCAAAACTAAAACAAATTAAAAACTATATTTGTTATTTAGTTTTTTTTATTTATCTAATTTTAGGTATCATTAATTATATATATATAAGTTGTCTAGAGAATATTACAAATATATATTAATGTAAAAAAAATGAAAAATATAATTTTTAAATTTTGGTTTTAATTTATTTTAAATTTTAGATTTTTTTTATCAATTTTATAAATTATACTATAAAATAATAATATGCTAATATATTTTAACTGTGTATTTTTGTTTTCTTTGTTATTTTTTTTTTAAAAAAAATCACTTTTTAGAAGAATAGTAAGATTTCTTTTTCACTTTTTTGAAAATAAAAGTTAAACTTGGTAATAACCTTAATTAAAATGAGGGATGAAAGTGGCAAATTGCAAATCGAAGCAATTGGATGTCCGACTCGGGCCTATATGACATGACCGATCAATAGAAATACTCTAACACTCCGCCTTTGTCATATATTCCATACATCACACTGGATAGATATCATATTCATGGAATACGATTCACTTTCAAGATGTCTTGGTGGTGAAATGGTAGACACGCGAGACTCAAAATCTCATTTATTATATAAGGTTATATATTTATATATATTAGATACAAATAATGTAAAATACATATTTGCTTAGTTTTATTTTTATAATTTATTAATTATTTTTATTCAATTTTTATTATTGTCGTATAAATTTCAAATAAATAAATAATATTATATATAAAATAATGACATAAACATATTAAAAGAAAAATGATAATTTTTTTTAATAAAAATTAAAATTATGTATAATATATTATATATTATTGTTATAATGATATTTTATAATATTTAAATTTATATTAATATAAGTATTAAATATTTAATATTATATATTATTATTATTACAATAATATTTTATAACATTTAAATTCATATTAATATAATTAGTAAAAAATTAGGATTATATATTATTATCATTGTTGACGCGGTTCTTCGCCAACAGGTAATTAAAAGAAGAAGAAAGAGGGATTAGTGCTAAAGGTGAACCAAAACAGATATATGATCTTAGAGGATGAAAGAGGTGACTCAAGACACGGTTTTTAAGTGGTTCAAAGGTTAAAATCCTTCTACTCCACTAGTCAATATTATTGATCTATACTGAGTATTTGATTACAGAGTATTTCTTACAAGAGATTATTTTTCCAACCCCTATCAACTCCCAGGGTCTCCATATTTATAGGAGAAGGCACCTGGAAGTTGGTAGGAAGGTCATCCCATGACCTTCTTACTTGTCGTATCAATTCTGTGACATTTATGATTAATTCCTAAACCTGACACATAAGTGTGGTCAAATCAATAGGTAAGGAGGTATTGGGCCGCATGGCCCAACCCAGTCGTGGGTGTCTGAACACGCACGTTCCTGCTGCGAGTCCGAGAAGTCAGGGGGATATCAGACACGTGATGCCTGATATATGCACGTTTACCTTGCGTGTGTTGACTTCACAAAGGGTCACAGCCTCCATATCAAGCTCGTACCACGAGCTTCATACTTAGCTCGGTCTTCGACCTTCGGAGTCCCTACCCTGGCCTCGGGCAGTGAAGGCGAGCTCTTGGGGCTTCCTCGAGCTAAGAAGGCACGACATTACGCAGAAGCTCCAGCCCTGGGGATGATCATGAGGTAATCATGGTTAGGCCGCAGCTTGGCTTGCTAATCAGCCCGTGTGAAAATCATGGCGTACATCTGCCCCCCAAGTTCTTGCTCGTGGTATACTACGTCGTATATAAGACCACAGTAGGGGCTTTTAGACTTCCCCATGAACTCTTTGTATTCCACTTTTTACGCAGGCGCCTGATACGTGGAACATCGTGGGTGGTGACGGTACGTCTTACGAGAACCGCATTTAATGGCCTAACCTATGCCCAGCCGTCGTTTCGCATTTCGAGTGGAGGGTCTCAGATCCCTCATCAGGGCCATCCAACGGCCCTCTACACGTGATTCTTTACGCATATAAAAAGGGGTGGCCACCCTACGCATGGGCCACCCTTTCATTCGAAATTTTTCAAACTTCAAACCTCTCTTCTTTTTCTCTCTTTATTTCAGCAGAACAAACCCTCTACTCGGTTACTGCTACTTTCAGCGTTCAAGAAGCTTAAGCACACGAATTTCTTCAAAGCTTTGGAAGCCAATACACCGACGAAGCTTTTACCAAGGCGACACCTCCATCCACCTCCCAGCCACACACTGTAAGTTTCCTGACCATGTGCGTTTTGAAAATATATGCCACTGTAGCATAGGTAAAAATTTTACTGTAGCCGCATGCAAGGGTTTACTGGGTTTTGTGGATACGGAGGGTGAAAGCCCTTTTAGGTTAGGGTATTTTTGCTGTAGGAAATCATTTTAGAGTATGGGTTTCAGGATGCTTTCTCTGGGGAAAATTTTCTGGGTAGGAGTTTTGGGAATTTTGGGTGCAAAACCGGGTAGCTTAGGGAACACGCCTCACAGGCGGTTTTGCAATTTTCTGCCTACTGAAACTTTCCCCCCAAGGAAAATTCTATCCTGACCCTCCTGACACACGAATCCCGAGTAATCGGGGATCTGTTGGGAGCACAGGCGCGTGTTCATCGAACCGCGTGGTCCCACTCTCCACGGGCTGGGCTTACCTCAGCTCGTGCAAATAATAATTGCTTTTTCCTCATGCTTGGGTCGCCTTTTCTGAAATGTTTTCTTTTGTTCGTTAGGCGACCAGATGGCTCCAAAGAGGAATCTCCCACAGAAGAACGTCAGCAGCTCAGCCTCCCAGCAGGACAGAGGAAAGGCGGCGATGCCTAGCTCTCCGATCCCCCGCTTCGGGCCGACAGTGGAGAAAGAGGTCGAGGTGGCCCCCGATGCATTCTTTGAGGCGGAGAGGATCGTCTCAAAGATCACCGACCAGGTGAAGATTAACAAAATCTTCCTTTCCCACAACATCGCCCTGGGGAAAGCATCCGTAGTGGCCCGACCTGCTTCAGATGGCGAGCGGAGCTGTGCGCCGCTCGACGAGTCGTTCGCGGCCTGGAGCGGTGAATATTTTAAGGCAGGGGCCTTCCTTCCACTGGATCAGTATTTTGCTGATTTCCTCAACTACGTGGGGTTGGCCCCGTTTCAGCTCCCCCCAACTCCTACCGCCTGCTGGCAGGGTTGAGGTATTTGTTCTGGAAGCACGAGTGGGAGGTCCCCACTCCTGCAGACATTTTATATTTCTTTTGCCTCAGAGCCAGCCCGGACCAGCGGGGGCGAGGTGACGGGTTTTATTATCTAACCCGGTTTCCCAATACGGCGGCGGTCATCGAGTTGCCCAGCCACCCTAATGACTTTAAGTACCAGTTCTTTATGTCAACTGGGTTCCGGAATTGCGAGCACCACTACTTCAATCGTCCTCGTAAGTTTTCTCTGACCTTAGCTCGTACTTTAAGTGTCATTTTAGCTCCTCCCGTACCCCGTACTGACTCAGACTAATCTTGCAGCCATCTTCACGAGGACAGAGAAATTTGTGACCCTCGGGGCCCAATATGAAACGCTGGCGGCTTGCCCCCTAGTGAGAAAGATTATCGCGTGCTCATGACGGACGAGACGATGGTGGCCTGCAAGCTGATTTTTCCAAATCAGACCCTGAACCTAAAGAGGCCCCGGGGGCTGCCCCAGCTCGTGACACCATACCTATCAATGTGGAGGAGGTCGCGGGAGATGAAGGTGAGGAGGACGAGGGCGACGAAGTTCCGCTCGTGAGGAACAGGAAGAGGACCTTGGAAGTCGCCCAGAGGATGGGCGAGGAGAGGACCCAATCCGGAGCAGCCGCGGGTCCTTCTGGCCAAGGTAACCCTTATATGTTTAGGAATCTAGATAGGGCCACTACAAACCCCCGGTTGGCTAGGTTCAATCCTAGGCAGCTCGTCCATCGTCATCGAAGCGATCCGGACCTGAACACCATCCTGCTCCATTGTGTCGACCGGCTCGTGCTGGACCACCAAGAGAGCCGACCTAGGGGTACCGTAGTAGTAGATAACACCCTAGCCTTTAGGTCGATCCTATTCGAGGAGTATGGGACCAACCTCCGTACATGGCCATCACTCTGGAGGGGTATCTTAGCTCCGGGGCTTAGGCAGTATGTAGGAGAATCTAGCCTTGAGTCAGACCCGGACCCAGAACTTGCGCCAGTTCGGGAAGTAATCGTCTTAGGTTCTTCCAGCTCGGGGGGTAGGGCTCCCTCAGTATTCGCATACTTTTTACCTTTAACCCTTTGTCTTTGTCTCTGTATGGTTGCTAACTTGTACTAACCATGTTTTTGTTTTGACAGAAGAGATGTCTCAGCCCGAGGAGAGCTTGCGAGGCGCAGTCTTTGGGGGGAACCCCTCAGCCGGCCCAAGACTGAAAAGGCTCCGGGCGTCCAAGAGCGCTGCTGGGGTCTCCACCAAGTCTCCGGCAAAGGAGAAGGAGAAAACTCCGGCAGCCCAAGTCGCGGGAGCGATTCTTCCTGCTGCAGGAGTAGGCCAAATGCCTCCACCACCTCCGCGAGCTCCAGCCGCCACCCAGGACGTAGGAACGGAGCTCGGGACTCCGGCCGTGGTGGCCTCCGATGTACGCATCCCAGTTAATCCCCAGGACCTGGAGAAGATCCCAGAGGCCTTCCGGGGAACGGTGTATGAGTCGGCGAACTACGCCGTCAGCCATACAAGTTCACCGAGAAGGAACTCCGGGCCATTGAGACAATGAGCCCGGTTGGCGTAATGGAGTCTTCAATGGGCATGACCCTAACAGTAAGCTGCCCTGCTTTTTTTTTAAGCTTTTACCATTACACTTTGCCCTATTTTTCCTCTAAGGCAATTTATCTTTCATTTCTCGCAGGGCATCGTCGCTCTTCACCGGAGCATCGTCAGGGCCAAAACTCTGCTCGAGGATATGAGGACCGAGTACCAGGCCTCTCTTCAGGAGGCTAAGGCGACTAAAGATGCCTTGGCAACCTCGAAGGCCGAGTTGGAGAAGACCCGCTCGAAGGTCCAAGAGCTCGAGACCTCCCTTGCCACCTCGCGGACAGACCTCAAGGCCGCGAAGACTGAGATCCAGGCCGCCCAAGCTGCCCTGGAGGCCGAACGGACCACTTCGGAGCAGTCCATGGAAGATCTGTTCTATCACTGTTGGGTCTACAATCCGGAGGCTGACTTTTCCTTCATGTCGCCGAGTCTCTGGGCGCGCTTGCTGGTGAAGTTCCAAGCTCGCCTTGACAAAGAGGCGTCGCCTTCAGAGACTGGGAATGCTCTGGCACGGCGGAGCAGGGTGAGACAGCGACCTCCCAGGGGCCATCTAACGGAGCTTAGGGCGTTTTTTCTCTTTTTCCCTTGAATATTTTTAAGTATTTTTTGATGTAACCTTTGCATGAGGTGTTTTCACCTCGAGACAATTTGCTTCGACGCTTTTAATTTACGCTTTTTCATGCCTTTTCGCGCTTTGGTTACAATAATTTTTTTTTGAGAGACTTAGTTCGCGTTAACTTTTATCCATATCTCGAGCTCTTTAGGAAGAACAACGAATAGATTTAAATTAACTTGTAAGTTCTTTGACCCGGTTAAAACCAGGAACTTAATTTGAAAACTTAGTTCGTGTTAACTTTTATCCATATCTCGAGCTCTTTAAGAAGAGCAACGAATAGATTTAAATTAACTTCTAAGTTTTATGACCCGGTTAAAACCAGGAACTTAATTTGAAAACTTAGTTCGTGTTAACTTTTATCCATATCTCGAGCTCTTTAAGAAGAGCAACGAATAGATTTAAATTAACTTCTAAGTTTTATGACCCGGTTAAAACCAGGAACTTAATTTTGAAAACTTAGTTTGTGTTAACTTTTATCCATATCTCGAGCTCTTTAAGAAGAACAACGATCAATAGACTTAAATTAACTTCTAAGTTTTATGACCCGGTTAAAACCAGGATAGGACTTAGTTATCGTTAACCCTTATCAATATCTCGCGTTTTTAAGAAAACAACGGTCAATCGATACGAATCAACATCTAAGTCGTTAAGGAGACCTGGTTATATCCAGGTACCATATGCCCCCCAAGTAACTGGGAAAGGGTCCTTCGCGATTACTTTAAGATTACACTTGCAAATATGCGCAAAAAGCTGATTTTTATTAATACATAAAAAGTGGCCTTCCAGGCCTTACAAGTGGATCATTGATAATATCTCTTTAAGTGGATAGCGTTCCAAGTCCGCGGGACCACCCCTCCATCAAGTCGAGCTAACTTATAAGTTCCCTCCTTGATGACCTGGTATGGTCCTTCCCAGTTCGGTCCCAAAACTCCATCTTTGGGATCTTTTCCGGCGAGGAAAACTCTCCTCAAGACCAAGTCGCCCATGCTAAAGGCGCGTTTTTTGACCTTGGTGTTGAAGTAGCGAGTGATTTTCTGCTGATAATGGGCGAGCTGGAGTTGCGAGTCCTCTCGCCTTTCCTCAACCAGATCGAGGGAATGGCACAGGAGCTCATGGTTTCGATCCTGGTCGTGAGACTGGACTCTATGCGAAAGAACCTTTATCTCCACGGGGAGGACTGCCTCACTCCCAAAGGTTAGGGAAAAGGGAGTATGACCCGTAGGAGTCCAATGCGAGGTCCGGTATGCCCATAGGACCTGGGGGAGCTGTTATGGCCAGACCCCCTTCGCTTCATCTAATCTTTTCTTGAGGCTCACCTTTAGGGTCTTGTTGACAGCTTCGACCTGGCCATTAGCCTGAGGATAGGCCACGGAGGAGAAAATTTTTACAATCCCGTGTCTTTCGCAGAACTCGGTGAACAGGTCGCTGTCGAACTGAGTGCCGTTATCAGAGACGATCTTCTTGGGCAGGCCGAAGCGACAGATGATGCTTTTAACCACGAAGTTAAGCACCTTTTTGGACGTTATCGTTGCCAACGGCTCTGCCTCAGCCCACTTAGTAAAGTAGTCGATGGCTACCACGGCGTAACGGACCCCGCCTTTTCCAGTGGGGAGGGCACCAACCAAGTCTATCCCCCAAACGGAAAACGGCCATGGGGACGAGATCATCTTCAGCTCGACTGGAGGAGCTCGGGCAACTGCAGCGAATCGCTGGCACTTGTCGCACTTCTTCACGTACGAGATCGAGTCTTTGGACAGAGTTGGCCAGTAATACCCTTGCTTGAGAACCTTTAAGGCCAAGCTCTGCCCCCCGGTGTGGTCTCCGCAGAATCCTTCGTGAACTTCCTGCAGGATGGCCTTCGCTTCACTTGGAAGAACGCACCGGAGGAGAGGTAGGGAATGCCCACGTCGGTACAACACCCCATCGACTATCGTATATCTAGGAGCTTGATACAGAATTCGCCGTGCATCGTTACGTCCTTCAAGCAGCTTGCCCTCGATGAGATATTCTAGAATGGGGGTCATCCAGGTCGGCCTGGCGTCGACCATCTCGACCTCAGCCCGGTCTCCTTCTATACTTGGTTTTTCCAAGAATTCTATTGGCACCAACCCCAAGGTCTCCGTCTCTCCCGAGGTGGCGAGCTTGGCAAGAGCATCTGCATTAGCGTTCTGTTCCTGAGGTATCTGTTCGATCGATCCTCGCTCAAATCCGGACAGCTCAGCTTTTACCTTTGCCAGATAAGCGGCCATCTTGGGTCCCCGCGCCTGATATTCGCCCAGAACCTGGTTTACCACGAGCTGGGAGTCACTGAAGCACTGGACGGAGCTCGCCTTTAACTCCTTGGCTATCCTCAGCCCGGCCAACAAAGCTTCGTACTCTGCCTCGTTGTTGGAGGCCTTGAATCTGAACCTTAGCGCCGAGTGGAATCTATGTCCCTCGGGGGATATCAGAATGATTCCGGCCCCGGAGCCGTTCTCGTTGGATGAACCATCCACAAAGATCCTCCACAACGATTGGGGCAAGGTGACCTGGGGTGAGCCCTCTGCTGGATTCTCCTGGAATCCCGTGCATTCTGCCACAAAATCGGCGAGGGCCTGACTTTTTATAGCAGTTCGTGGAGTGTAGACAATCTCGAACTGACTGAGTTCGACCGCCTATTTTAACAAACATCTCGATGCTTCAGGTTTTTGCAAAACCTGCCTTAGAGGCTGATCGGTCATGACGTGTACTAAGTGAGATTAGAAGTACGGTCTGAGCTTTCGCGAGGCCGTGATTAGGCAGAACGCTAATTTTTCCATCAGCGGGTATCGTGATTCTGCCCCGAGAAGTCTCTTGCTGATGTAGTAGACTGACTTCTGAACTTGGTCCTCTTCTCGTACTAGTACGACACTAGCTGCATCCTCAGTGACAGCCAGGTAGAGAAAAAGAGGCTCTCCTGCCTTGGGTTTGGATAGCACTGGTGGTTCAGCCAGATGTGCCTTCAGGTCGAGGAATGCGCTTTCGCATTCTACTGTCCATTCAAACTTCTTGTTTCCTCGGAGCAGGTTGTAGAAGGGCAAACACTTATCGGTTGACTTAGAAATAAACCGGTTGAGCGCTGCCACTCTTCCTGTTAAGCCTTGGACATCTTTCTGCGACCTGGGCAAAGGAAGCTCGAGCAGTGACCTGATCTTACCGGGGTTTGCCTCGATTCCTCGGGTATTGACTATGAACCCCAGGAATTTCCCTGACGACTCCAAAAGTGCATTTATGGGGATTGAGCCTCATGCCATATTTAAGTAGTATTTTAAAACATTCTTCCAGGTCGAAAACATGGTTATCGGCAGTCTTTGACTTGACCAACATGTCATCAACGTACACTTCCATGTTCTTTCCGATCTGGTCCGCGAACATTCTATTTACTAGTCTTTGGTAGGTAGCTCCGGCGTTCTTCAGACCGAGCGACATGACCTTATAGTAATAGACATTAGTTGGGGTCATGAAGCTAGTGTGTTCCTGGTTCGCCGGATTCATCGCGATCTGATTGTAGCCTAAGTACGCGTCCATAAAGGACATGAGCTCGTGCCCCGCCGTGGCATCCACCAGCTGGTCAATCCTTGGCAATGGAAAACAATCCTTAGGGCAGGCTTTATTCAGATCGGAGAAGTCGATGCAAGTTCGCCATTTCCCGTTGGGCTTTGGAACTAGCACGGGGTTGGCGACCCAAATTGGAAACTTGGCTTCACGGATAAAGCCACATTTTTTGAGCTGGGCTACTTCTTCTTCTAGGGCTTCAGCCCGGGTTGTTCCTAAACGTCTTTGCTTCTGAGACTTGGCAGGAATGCTTTTATCCAGATGAAGTGTGTGCATGATGACACTCGGGATAATCCCACCATGTCCTCGTGGGACCAGGCAAATACGTCTAAGTTAGCCCGCAGAAACGTAGTCAGCTCCGCCTTCCTCTTGCCGCAGAGGTTTTTCCCGAGCCTGACCGTCCGTGATGGATTCTGTGGATCAAGGTTCACTTCCTCGAGCTCCTCAATAGCCTGGAGCTCGGATCTGTCTTCGCCTATTCGGGGGTCAATATCCTCGCTCAAAGCGACATCTCCACCTTTGGCGCTTTGAGGTTTTTCAATCTTAGGGTCCACTGAGGGCTCCTGGGATTCCTCTTCACTCAGAATGGCCATAGCCAGCTGCCCGGGTTTAGATTTTCCCTTCATGGAAATGCTGTAGCATTCCCTGGTAGCGAGCTGATCGCCCTGGATAGTGCAGATTCCTGTTGAAGTAGGGAACTTCATGGCGAGGTGTCGAATGGAAGTGATAGCCTCGAAAGCTATGAGTGTAGGTCGGCCCAAAATGGCGTTGTAAGCAGCGGGGCAGTCTATGACCACGAACTCGAGTAGTTTGGATACTGTCCGAGATTCTTCTCCTAGGGTGATCACCAACTCGATCGTCCCTACCGCTGCTGATCCTTCTCCCGAGAAACCATACAGCATCATGGAGGTTGCCTTTAGATCGGCGACAGTCAAACCCATCTTCTCTAAGGTGGATCGGAAAAGGAGGTTCACCGAACTTCCGTTGTCTATTAGTACCCTCCTCACTCTCCGGTTGGCGAGCTGGACCGCTACAACCAAGGGGTCATTGTGAGGGAACTGGACACAGCCTGCATCTTCCTCCGTAAAAATGATTGGTTGCCTCTCCAATCGCTACTGCTTTGACTGACGCTGCTCCGGGACGAACTCCACTCCGTTATGAGCCTTTAGTTCATTCACGTATCTCTTATGGGCGCCTCTCCTTATGCCAGCCATGTGCGGACCTCCAGAGATGGTGGATATCTCTCCTCTGACCACGGGAGGAGGGACATCCTGATCTACCCGGGACCCGGGCTGACTGGCCGGGGCTTTTGGAGCAGGTCGACTCGCCGGAACCCTGTTCCGCGAGTATTGAGCCAAGGGGCCGGCTCGGATGAGAGTCTCGATCTCATCTTTTAGATGCCTACAATCGTCGGTATTGTGGCCCACATCGTCATGAAAACGGCAAAATTTGGAAGTGTCTCTCTTTCCCTTGTGGTGCTTCAATGGCTCCGGCCTCTTCCAGGGGACTCGAGTAGAGTTGGCCAAGAAGATACTCTCTCTGGACTGGGTGAGCTCGGTATACGTCGTGAAAACGGGCTTAAACTTATCTACGGACTTATTCTTCTTTTGGCCGTGCTGACTGTTTTCGCCATTGCCCTTTCTTTTGCCTCCACTGGGCTAGTTGCTCTGTGCGACGTTTGGGGTCGCTGCCACGACCTCCGTCCCTACTCCCGCGGGCTGATCGGGAACCTGGCTGGTTCCCGCAGCTGAGGCTTCTGCTTCCTCCAAGTTTATCCATTCTTGGGCCCTGTTAAGGAATTCGTTGACCGAGCTGACTCCCTTCCTCTGTATATCCTTCCATAGGTCTCCTCCGACAAGGATTCTGGTTCTCATGGCCATGAGCTTGGAGCTATCATCCGCGTCTCTAGCCCGAGCAGCGACGTTCGCGAATCTGCTCAGGTAGGCCTTCAGAGTCTCACCGGGCTGCTGTCTCACGTTAGCCAGGGAGTCGGCCTGAACACGGGCGGCCTGGGAGGCTCGGAATGCCCTTTTGAAGTCGGCTGAGAAGGTCTTCCAGGAACTGATTGACTGTCTTTTACTTTGCTTGAACCACTGCCTGGCAGGTCCGGTCAGTGTGGAAGGGAAGATCACGCATCTCAGCTCGGGGCCAATGTTATGGGCCATCATTAGGGTGTTGAACATCCCTAAATGGTCCGACGGGTCTCCGTCCCCGTTGAACTTTGACAAGTGAGGCATACGGAAACCAGATGGGTATGCCGTCGCTGCTATGTTGGGGGCGAAGAGTTCCATCTCGTCTCCCGAATCATATTCATCTTTTTCTTTTTCTGATAGGAGCTTCCTCATCAGCTCCTCCATCTGAGTCAGGCGCTCGAGGGTTTGGTCCTGATGTCCATGGTTATTCCGGGACTGTTCAACAGCTCCAGATCCATTGTACACATTTGGTGGGTTATTGCCTCTCCTATCTTGAGATAGGTTATTTGGGACATTCCCTCTGTTGCGTACTTCGGACAGGGCCCCCCCTGAGCGAGCCTGGCCACCATCTCTAGCTCGGTCCTCTCTATGAGAGTTGAGGCGATCTCGAAGGTCGCCTCCCTGGGTGGTTTGGTGACTTTGTGCCGAACTTAACCGCTGACGCAGGTCTCCCCCAGAGAGATCACTCCGGCGACTGCCGGTCCAGTGGCTCCTGCTGGATAGGCCTGGAGTCCACCTTTGGTGGTGACGACCTGAGCTTTCCCCTGGCGCACTGCTACGCCGGGAAGGTCCAGCTGATGGCAGGTTTCTCCTACTACTCCCATAGGCTGGGATGTCCCGGACGAGCCGAGGAGGAGACGGATATCTGATCGGAGATGGAGGATGCCTGACTGGGGAGGCGATCCTAGTTCCGTCTGGACGGATCAAGTTTGGTGGGGGCCTTTCGGCCCTGCCAACTTGCTGGTCCTGCGCCGAGTGATCTGGACGAGGCACAGGACGGTCGTCGGGGACGGGTTGACGTCGCGAGCCCTCCCCGGATCTCCTTCGGGAATTTCCTCGAGCTCCCCTGGGCGTTCTCGAGGATGGTTGGGAGCTAGGAGTCGACGTCCTAACCGAATGGCTGTATTGCTGTTGTCCGGTCCTAGGCATTTCCTCGAAGTTTGCCTCTCGATGGTGTGATGAAGGGGTGGAGTTGGCTGCCGGAAGTCTATCCGAACGGCTACGCCTGGACCGGTTACCCCGGCGAGACTTAGGAGCCTCGCCTTGCCTCTCTCCGACGTTAACGTCGGTTGTGAGAGGGGGTAATCGGGCCAGGATATCCTGGATTTGCTGGCTAGCTGTTGCTAACTGGCTCCTCAGTTGAGCGTTCTCCATCTCCACCGCAGTATAATAACATGGGTTCGGATTAGGTGGCCGAGGCGCCGAACTACCGGTATCATCTTGGCCCACCGGTTGCTTTCCTGGCCGCTGCTGGACTTCAGGAACTTGTTCATCAGGGATGGTAGTATGATGAGCCTCCTGCCCATCGTGTTGTTCTGTCTCGTTACCATGCCTGGACCGCGTAGTCACCATAGTTGGATGTTTGCAGCAGCACTAGTCGAACTTGCTCTCAATGAAAGCATCAAACTGTTGACGCGGTTCTTCGCCAACAGGTAATTAAAAGAAGAAGAGAGAGGGATTAGTGCTAAAGGTGAACCAAAACAGATATATGATCTTAGAGGATGAAAGAGGTGACTCAAGACACGGTTTTTAAGTGGTTCAAAGGTTAAAATCATTCTACTCCACTAGTCAATATTATTGATCTATACTGAGTATTTGATTACAGAGTATTTCTTACAAGAGATTATTTTTCCAACCCCTATCAACTCCCAGGGTCTCCATATTTATAGGAGAAGGCACCTGGAAGTTGGTAGGAAGGTCATCCTGTGACCTTCTTACTTGTCGTATCAATTCTGTGACATTCATGATTAATTCCTAAACCTGACACATAAGTGTGGTCAAATCAATAGGTAAGGAGGTATTGGGCCGCACGGCCCAACCCAGTCGTGGGTGTCTGAACACGCACGTTCCTGCTGCGTGTCCGAGAAGTCAGGAGGATATCAGACACGTGATGCCTGATATATGCACGTTTACCTTGCGTGTGTTGACTTCACAAAGGGTCACAGCCTCCATATCAAGCTCGTACCACGAGCTTCATACTTAGCTCGGTCTTCGACCTTCGGAGTCCCTGCCCCGGCCTCGGGCAGTGAAGGTGAGCTCTTGGGGCTTCCTCGAGCTAAGAAGGCACGACATTACGACAGAAGCTCCAGCCTTGGGGATGATCATGAGGTAATCATGGTTAGGCCGCAGCTTGGCTTGCTAATCAGCCCGTGTAAAAATCAGGGCGTACAATCATAATAATATTTTATAACACTTAATTTATATTAATATATATTAAATATCTAGTTTTGTATTGTATATTATTATAATAATGATATTTTATAATATTTGAATTTATATTAATATAATTAATAAATATATATATCTTTAATTAATTTTAAATATATATTCCATTAAATATTTCGTTAAAAGTAAAAATATATCTGTTAAAATAAAAAATTTCTATTATCTACACACTTTTTATATAAATAGATGTATATATATATATTTCAAGAATATATATAAATACATTTATCTTTTTATCACAACCAATATCTTTTCGTTTGTTTTGAAATCAACTTAATATCCTAATATTTAATTTAAAACCTTGTATGCATGTTGTATAAATAACTTTAAATTTATATTTTTCAACTAATTTTGGTAAAAGTAAATATATATTCTAAATTATTTTTTAATTTTTTAAATTATTTAAAATATATTTATCAATGAGAATGTACAATTTTAAACTGCACATACAAAATATTAAAGGGTGCTTCTATAGTCACGCCTTTTTTTTTCTCTCCTTAGCTATTTTCTAGTTACACTCCTCATAAAATTTAAAAATTTAAAAAAAAATCATACTCTTTTATAAAGAAATTGAAAAAAAATATTTACAATAATAATAATAAAAAAAATTAATACTTCTCCATATAAAAAAAAAAAAACAAAGTTTAAGTTTCATTCCCCTAAACACAAAATAAGAGCAAATAATATTAAAATTAAAAAAATAAGCCTACCCTCATTTTTTTTAGTAGGTTACAATATGTTTGACTTTTATGATTGTAATAAAATATAAAATAATGATATGTGCACTAAAATTATGCACTAAAATATTACACCAACTGACGCACTGTTTTTTAAAATAGTAGGTCCCACCTTAAATAAATTTGATTAGTTTAATGAAATTATTATATCAGTTGGTGTAATATTTTAGTGTATAATTTTGGTGCACATATCATTACTCTAAAATATATATCTTCTATATAAAAAGTGTGTAGATAACGGAAATTCTTAATTTTAATGGTTTTTTTATTTTTTCGTTAACTTTAACAGAATATTCTTATATTTAATGGTAGATTGTAAACATGACTTAAACTTAAATAAAATTAAATAAATAAATAATTAAACAAATTAAAATAGGATATTTTTGAGATGTTTTACAATAATAATTATTTAAAAAAACTTAAATAAAATAAAATAATTAAAAATTATATTTTTGAGATATTTTACAATGATAATTATTTAAATATAATAAAAATATATATTTTATAATTTAAATAAAATTTAATTAAACTTAAACTTAATATTATATTAAACATATAATATATAATCTTTTCTTGTCAATGCCAAAATCAAAAATTAGTTAAAACATAAAGTTAAACAAAAAAAATAATTAAAATAGGATATTTTTAAGATATTTTATGATAATTTAAATAATTAAATCATATTTATTTAAAAATAATAAATACATACATATCATTTTTTATCTTGTAAATTTGTGTCATAGTTTATTTTTTATCAAGTGATTGAAACTCTTTTTTCTTCATCAAATTCACCAAATGACATTGTGAGATACATTAGAAACTAAAGATAGTTGATGCATGTATATTACTGTCTACACTATGATTTTTTCTATTATTATTTTATTTCTATTATTAATTTCTTTTTAAATATTATTGTGTTTTATATATATGTCATGTAGCCATATAAATATATATATATATATATCTATGTTAATGTTGTGTTTAGATATCATATATGTAAATAATATCACATTAAACATATAATATAATCTACTGTGAATTAACAACAAATTTTTTTTTTTTAAATCTAGCAAGAAACTTAAATTTAAAATCCACGTATAATATTTAATATTACATTAAATATATAATATATTGTTATCACTCCCAAATTCAAAAACTATAACAAACATAAACTTGAACAAAATAAATAAATTATTTAATTAAAATATGATATTTATTTCAAAATTTATATGACATTAATATAAATTTAATAAAAATAATTAATAAATTCTATAAATAAAACTAAGCAAACGTGCATATTGCACGTTGCTTGTATCTAGTATATATATATATGTGGAAATTATTAATAATAATATTTATATATTTATTAAGACATACAATTTATATATTATGAATATATATCCAATTTGTTTTCCAAAATAACTTAATTATTAATATTATATGATGATAATAATATCTTCGAATTTTGTCCACTTAGGTTATTTAGGAGTTGATTAATTTAAATATATAAGTTTAAAATTTTGGGTATAAATTTTTAGTTATTAATATTTTGTACTATAAATTTTGTGTAAATTCTAAGACCATATTAATATTAAACTCAAAATCCAAAACCCTACTATTATTATAAATATTTAAACACTGCTATTATTAATAAAATTGGACGTTACTTATTAAAGATAAAATTGCAATGCATATATGTCATATATGTTTTTAAATATACTATTTAACTATGATAAAATATGATATATATACTAAATCATATATGTTTAAATATGTATGTAATAATAAAAAAATTAATATTTTAATACTAACCTGGTAGCACTCAAAGTGTTGAAGGTGAATAGAAATGAGTGTAATCCTGAAAGTAAAATTATAATAATAATAAAGTTAAATTTTTAATATAATTATATTTTTTATATAATAATATGTTAATCTACCAAACTATGTTATTTATATATGGAAATTAATAACAATAATATTTATATATTTATTAAGATATACAATTTATATATTAGGAATATTATTATTAATATATATCCAAAATAACATAATTATTAATATTATATGATGATAAGAATATATTCCAAATTTTGTATACTTAGATAATTTAATTTTAATTAATTTAAATATATATAAATACAAAATTTGTTTAACTAAGTTATAAATTTTGACTATAAATTTTTAGTTATTAATCTTTTATAGTATAAATTTTGGATAGATTTTAACATCATTGGTAATAAAAATTACACTTTATTGAACCAAACCCAAACTAATTAACTCAAGCCCAATAATTAAAGCATATTGAGCCAAACCCAAACTAATTAACTGAAGCTCAATAATCAAACCCTACCTACCAAACCCTAGTATAAATATATATCATTTAACAGATGAGAGGGGAGGGAGACGGCTAGGTTTAGAAATGAAATGGGGTGGGGGTAAATGATATATATTTATACTAGGGTTTGGTAGGTAGGGTTTCATTATTGGGCTTCAGTTAATTAGTTTGGGTTTGGCTAATAGGCTTTAATTATTGGACCGTATGTTTTGTTCCATCACCTGTTTTGACTATGTATTTTGAAAAATTATTTTTTAGACCATGTGTTTTATAAAATTGTTTAAAAAGACCATAGCCCAATTTTAATGAAAAAAAATAGAATATGACAGTTATTAGGCAAGAATGATTGTGTGTTCATTCTGAATTGTTAGTTCGGTGAATTATTTGTGATTTTAGTTTAAAATTTGTTGACCAAAATCGAGTTTAGATTTATTTGAACCACTTTTTACAAAACACATGGTCCAAATAAAAGTAATTTATCAAAACACAAGATTCAAACAGATAATTAGAAAAAATACAAGCTCCAAAAAAGTATAAACCTCACACAAAATAATAAATAAGAATATTTTGTTTGGTCTTTCGAGTAAGATCAAGGAAGTTAGGTGCAAGCCATAGCCTTGACAAAACTCAGTGGATCCAAGTACAGCTGTAAATGTGGGTCGGTCCGGCTCACATTTTCGTGCCTCCAGATAATTCGGGCCAGGGCGGGCCGACCCATATTTGAAAGACTAAGCCCAGCACGGTCCATGGGCCCGGCCCATGTTGTGCTCGTGGCGTGTCAGGCTCAAGTCGGGCCGGCCCACTTTCCTTATTTGGACCCAAATTTTGGCCCACTTTTAGGCCCATTTTATTATTGCCAAAAAATGTGAGGATGGATAATTGAACCATCCACATCTTCTTTAAGAATCAATAGACTTACTACCAATCCAAATACATTTCTTTGTGTAAATTATAGTTTTAGATATTTTTATATACTTTTTAACAATACTTTAGCCAAAATTATATCAAAGAAAATTATCAGAATTTGAATACCTACTAATAAATGCTAAAACATTTAACTCATAAATCTTAAAATAAATTAATATAATTATAAAAATATAAACATTGAGAAAAATAATAGACTTTTATTATCATTTTAATTTATAGATAATTGATAAATAAAAATTTATTATCATTATTAATGTCAAAATATCAGATTTTTTATCGTGTCGTGCTTTCGTGTCGTGCCTTTGGGCTTGTTGTGCCTGATCCAAGCCCATATTTTTTCGTGTCGTGCTTGTGCCTCCCGAGCTCATGTCGATTTCGTGCCGTGTAGAAAGTCTGGCCCATATTTACAGCTCTAGATCCAAGTAGGTAGAGAAATCAAGCAAATCTGAGCTCCAAAAAATTATATAGAGAAGAGGAAGAGGAAGGAATGGAAAAATATTTATTAAAAAAAATAAAAAAAGTTTTCGAAAATAGCCATTTTGTTATATAATTCCACATCTTTGCCCACTTTTGTTTGGCATTATTACTTTTTTTTAATGGTAAACTACCAACATATCCTTTTCTTGTTAAATGATTTTTGTCTCATCTTGTTTCTCCTTATTGATTCAAACTCTTGTAGATTTTTCTACATTCTTTTTCAAAATTTTCAATTTCATATTCTATTCACTCTCTTAATCTTTCTTTTTTTTCTTCAAATAAATGATTAATTAATTTAATTATAATTTCATATATGAATTACTGTTTTTCTTTATTTGATATGATTATTTTTTAAATCAAATTTATAATGAAAATCTTGCTATACCAATTGATTATAATACTTTTAAATTATTAAATATAGAAAATTTATTGATTTAATTATGCTTTACAATTTAATATAAATATTGTTTTAGGGTGAAATAATATAAATGTAAGATATTTCTAAAACATTCGTAAATATTAAATTAACTCTAAATTATAAACTCATGTTTACTCTGTCAAACTAATTTAAACATAAATATAAACCACTTGCTTACAATTTAAAAAAGAAACATATATGTAAACTACTTATAATTTTAATTTAAAATCAACATAATTAAAACATAAGTATTGCTTTGCTTGAAAAAAAAAAAAGTATTGTTTTTTTTATGCCTATTTTCAGCTTAGTGTGTCAGAATAAAAAAATATATATAAAAACTCATACATATATGTCACTCTTACAAAAATTACTTGTTTACGTTTCAAATTTAAACATAAGTATAATTTCTGTATGCATATTAGTTAAGTGTTGGTTATTTATAAAAAATGTAAATGTAAGTGTAAATGAATTATTTACAATTTCAAACTAACATCTAACATAAACATACTTTACTGTTTGAAATTTAATAATATAAGTATAAGCTATTCAGTCATAATTTCAAATTTTTGACAAAAATATAATTCACTCTACTTGATAATTATTTAATATTTAAATTACTTTTTTTTTCTT
The DNA here is from genome assembly GCF_963169125.1 of Humulus lupulus. Classification (NCBI taxonomy): domain Eukaryota; kingdom Viridiplantae; phylum Streptophyta; class Magnoliopsida; order Rosales; family Cannabaceae; genus Humulus; species Humulus lupulus. Next base: position 235,810,137 of record NC_084797.1, read on the forward strand.
TTAACGTAAAGCAGTAAAGCAATATTATTTTATATTTTTTTGTGAGCATTATTTTACCTAAAAAGAAATATATATTTGAAATTAGGGTTGAAGATATGAGTTAAACTTTTTGGCATGACATGAAATTGGCATGTGCTCAAGAGGCACGAGTACAACATAACATGTAAAAATATTCACCTAGACCAAACACGACACGATGTTGTGGATTGACACGGTATGACATGAAAAATATGGGCTTAAGCATGACACAATACGCCAAGCTTGAATGCACAAGGGAAATTTCAGTTTGTATGCTTGATAAATGTTATAATTACAAAAAAATGTTAGGCATATTAAAGATTTCAAAATAATGTTACTTTTTAGCACTTTATCCAAAATATGGGTCATGTCAAGCTGGCTCGACCCACATCTACACTTTTATTTGAAACCTTACTTCAATAAAAATTAATAAGTGGAAACTACACTCTATATCACTATTTTTTCATTTAATTATTTTTATGAGAATTTTAATTTGTTATTGTTTTAATAGCTTTCTTTTTTAATTTTCAAATATATAGCTATTAGATTTCCATATAAATATATAAGTTAACAAATAAGTGATTGGTTTTGTATAATTGAATTGTAAAATTTGAAACTTAATTATTTAAAATGTCATATATTATATATGATTTTTTTAAAATTTTAATTTAAGAAAGTAACTTGATAAAACTATATTTTTATACGTTAGTTTTTAAAAAACCATATTTTAAAAAAAGTTCACAATTAATAATGTAACTTTAATATATAATATTTTTAGTATGACAGGGTCATTCTAGTGTAAAATCATTTAAGGAAAAAAAAGTATAAATCTAACTTTTCAAAAAAAGTGTAGTTATATGTTGTTTTTTATGTTGGGAATTGGTAGTTATATGTATTAAAATGGTATTATGTATTGGGAAATTTCAATTTGTATGATTGATAATTTTTATAATTACAAAAAAATGTTATGCATATTAAAATTTTTAAAATAATGCTATTTTTGGCATTTTACCTAAAATGTCATTTCCACTTCCTCCTCACTTCTCATTTCTCTCTTCTCTCTTCTCTCTTCTTCCCTCTCTCTCTCTCTCTCTTATTTCACTCTCTCTCACCTCACAACACCACCACCACACTAAATATTATATTTCGAACAGATTTGGACATGATTTTTGGGTTATTTTTGCGATTTTTTTTCAGATCTGAAACTCTGAAATCTGCAGAAAATCGACATTGCTCGATGGTGGTTTGATGGTGCTCGATGTCAGCTCGATGAGACCTTCAAAATCATGATTTTTTATGAAAAAATGGCTTTGCTCGATGGTGGTTCGATAGTGCTCGATGCCAGCTCGATGAGACCTTCAAAATCATGATTTTTTATGAAAAAATGACTTTACTCGATAGTGGTTCGATGGTAGCTCGATAGTGGCTTGATGGTGCTCGATGCAATTCTTGCAAGAGACATAATTTTTCACTCGGGTGTCCGTTTGGGTTTTTTTTTTTTTTTGGTATTTTTTCAAGATCTACACGTTTGATATGTTTATATGCACATTTGTGAAGTGTAACACTTGTAAAAAATACAAAAGTGCAAACATACCTCATGTGTTAAGACATCTTTTGGTATATTTTTAAGTTTTAAACTTCCCAAATGTGCATATGAGTATGTTAAACGTGTAGATCTTAAAAAAATACCTAAAATAAAAAAAAATCACCCCAAACGGACACCCGAGTGAAAAATTATATTTCTTCCTGAAGGGCGTCGCGGCATGCCTCCATTTCCAAACGCCCCAATGTTCTAAGGGGTCGCGACTTAGCAAGAACAGCGCTGCGGCCCGACCCCTCGAGCCCAGAAAAACTCACCATTTTTACCACAAAAACTAATCCAATTAACCCCAAAATCAAACCAACAATCCAAACCATTAATCACAGAAGCTCTACCATGTTTTCAGTAACAAAACCTAACAAAGAACTAGCTCAACACCTCATCAAATCTCAAGAATGATCATTCACCCAACACACATGCAAAACTAACATTTCAGCAGAAAACCAGCTGCAATTCAACACAACTCAATCATATTAGAAAGCTTACCTTAGGCAAAAGTGAATCCCTAAATAAGTTTTCTAAGCTCCAAGCCTCTAGCTCCCAAAATCCCAGCTAAAATTCCTTAGTCTTTGATTAGATTCACCAAGGTTTTCCCAAGCTTCCAAAGGATGAAACTCCAAGAGAGAGAGAGACAAAAGGGTGGGTCAGTTCCTTTTTTTTTCTAAAGGCTTCTTTTGGTTTTGTTTTATTTAACTCAAGTTCCTAAGGTTACCTCAAGACTCGGGGTACCAAAAACGTCCCCAAGGGCAAAATGGTAAATTTCTCCAATATTCCCTCCTAACATTCTAACCTAAAATATATTTCCAAATATTTATTTCCATAACCCGATAACCCCATAAAAATGTCTAATACCCGAATTACCCCTCGACTCGCCCCGAGTCGGATTTTCGACCCCGTTGTGACTTTCTAGCTAACCGCTCCCTAGGACTGTCTCGGATCGTGCGACACAGATTGTAATATCCAACATTTTCATTATACATTTTTTTTATTATAAATCAGAGTTTTAATACATAAAATGTACAAGTTTACAAATTTAAGAAATAGTAATGGAAAAATAGTGTTTAAAATATGATTTTATGTTTTTAATGAGATTAAAGAGAGAGAAACTTGAGTAGTCAAGTATTGGACTCAAATGTCATATAATTTTAATTGAGGATTTTTATAAAATTAAGAAAGTTTTGCTAAAGGGCTTATTTGAAAAGAATTTTAGTATTTTGGGTCCAAGTGTAATTTTTAAAAATAAAAATAAATAAAAAATAAAAAGAAAAGAAAAGGCTTCAGCCTTTCTTATTACCCGAGCCCCTCTCTCTCTCTCCTCAGAAACTCTCTCTCTCTCTCTCTCACTCTCTCTCTCTGCGTGTTACTGTTGCCGACGACGCAGGAGTACTTTCCGGCCACCACTTTTAGCCACGCACCGGATCGTTGGATTCAGAGGCCTCCGAACTATCGACCCACGCGGGAATCTAGAGCTCACTCGCCGATTAAACGCCTCAACTACTCGATTTAAGTTCGGTCACCCCGCGACTTCAAAGTTGCGATTCGGCCACCTCGGGCATCCGTTTGCCGATCCGTCACCACCATCGTGCTCCTCGTGTTGTGGGCTTCAAAACCCAATAACTTATTCCTACATCTACCATAGTTGGGTGGTGGGCCCACCACGAGCCACCGTGATCCACTGTAGACCGACGGTCGAAACTTAGTGTTCGAGGTTCCGAAGTACGTTTTGAGTTTCAAAAAATCATCGTTTGACTTGTTGTGGAACCCGATCATTTTGGTATAATTTCTTTAACCTATATATTGTGATTTAATTGTGATTGATTAGAGTAATTGTTATTATGTGTATTTATAGTATATAATTATATATTATTGATATATGGAATATTTTCTGTAATTTACTGGCTGTCTGGGATTATATGTATTTTTATACAGGTTTTGATTTTGGGATGTCCACTTTATAGACGTTGTGCTGTCTAATTTTCTAGAAAATATTAGATATTAAATAAAGTATAAAAATACATATTTAATTAATTTTATATTAATATAGAAATTATTATGATTAATTAATTTTAATTATTATTGTTATTGTTTTGTTAAGTAAATCAAGAATACAGATTCATATATATATATATATATAAAGTATGATTTATAGTAAACCTATTATCTAACCATTATTATTGTATATTAATATTTTTATTAATATTTGAATATTAAAATAATATCAAATATTAGTTTCTTACAGTTATTGATATTTGTAAGACCAGTGAATTTTGGAGAAAATATATTTATTATATCACTGGAATTGATATTATGACTAATTAATAATAATATAAATATTTATATTTATATTATTATCATTATATTGATTATTACAACTTTATGTTAAAAATATGATTTCTTTTATAAAATTACTATTTGAATATATACATTCATATACGTATTGCTATTGAAGTATTTTGTTATTAATATCGAAATAAGTTTAATTATAGACGATAATTATTATTTTTGTTGGGATTATTATTATTATTATCATAAGAGTACATTATCTTATGAGCAAGGTTTAAAGCATTGTTTTATATGAAGAGTTATTTGCATTACGTTGATAATAATTATTATTATTTATATAGTTTCTGGTATTGTTAATATACACTATCAATAGTGTATATTTACGATTTTGATAGAATTTAATAAATGATGTGCCTTGAATATGATTTGTATGGATTTGATTGATTGACTCTTGCTGAGCAATTTTAAAATAAGCTAAGGACCTAAGGTAAGTAAATCTCATCTTTTTGTGCTTAAGTGTAAGATGCATGACTACATTGATTGTGTACATCTAATGAGTTAAGTATGGTATGATGATGATGCATATGATAAGTATGTGAAGAATGGTTATATGAAAACCATAAGGGTGTTGTGTGATATGTAATTGATGAATTCCGTGATATGTGAAAGATGTCTTACTTGGTTAAGAATGATATGAATTATGTGCAAGTATGTGTTCTTATGTTGATGGATATGTGAATTACTTTATGTTCATGAATTGTTATATGTTATGATATATGAAGGGTTTAAGTTTTTAGGCTGGAAACCTTAGACCTGAGCCATAGCTCTACGTTAAGGTATAACAACGCCACTAACCCAAAGCTTCATGTATTATGACTAAAGATGTTTTGAGTTATATGAGATGTGATACAATGCCTTGATTGAATACCATCAAACATGAATCATGAACATGAACATTGACATTTCAGCATCAGCATGTATGCATGGCATGTACAGTTATATGATACATTATTATGTGATATAAGACCATGCATATAAATATGAGGAAAATTGTGAAATGCATTGAAATGTCTTATGTGAAGTGAACATTTTAATGACACAAGGCTTAAGCAAAGTGATAATAAGATGTTTAAAAAGGGTGCCACTGTTTTGATGAAGCAATCAAGTAAGTTCAGTAAAGAAGACGGAAGTCTATAAGACTTATAGTGGCTGCCTACTAGTGTGGGCTAGGTCAGAGTTGACCATTCAGATATGTTTGCCATGTTTCCGTCTTTCTCCTCCATATGTGTAATAAGTATGGCAGCTATGACAACGATGAAATAAGTGTTATGATGAGCCTAGCTGAGATGATGACTAGCCGGAGGAGAACTCATGGGATTCTATATGATATGTGTAACAAGCCCTGCATGCATTGGCTGAATCAAACAGTGTGCACAAGTGATATTGGGCCCATAAAAATGTGAAACTAAAAGAAATAGCATAAAAGTAAAGTTTGAAAGTGCTTGAGCAATAAATGAAATGCATAAGGATATAAGTCAGCATATTAGTATATGTGCACTACAAACTCACGACATTCATGTGTATGTGTATGCATGAGATTTGCTTACTGAGCGTTAGCTCATTATGTTATTTTCCAACATTTTTCCAGGTGTGGCTTTAGCTGTTGAGCAACTTGTGGAGCACAGACTCAGTAGCAATGCAATAATGGTTTAGAGTTTTCATATGGCTGCCTTAAATTTAAAGTATTCATACGTGTAATAATTTCTACTAATAAGTTTATATAAAAGTTTTAAATTTTTCTGTATTTCTTCGTATCTTTTTTTTAATTCTTTTGGTCAAGTGTCTTACATACTCGTAAACCCTAGAATTACGAGTATGTGGCAGACGTACCCTACCTTAGGGACGTTACACAGATATATCACAAGTATATCACAATTATCACATTTATGCCCTCAATGAGCTGAAATTGCATACATGCCCCTAATAACCAAACGGGGCCCACATGCATATTTAATTCACTTAAACATGCATCACTTATCACATATTCACACAAATTCACATATTATAAAAATAATTCACTTATTGCCTTCCAAGCATGCTAATCAAGGCCCTAAGCCTTATTAGCAAATTTGGGTCATTACAACTATCCCCTCCTTACAGAAATTTCGTCCTTGAAATTACCTGAACAACTCGGGATACCGCTCCCGCATCTCTGTTTCCAGTTCCCACGTCGCCTCCTCAACCTTGTTGTTCCTCCACAGCACTTTCACCAAGGCGATGGTCTTGCTCCGCAAAACTTTATCTTTCCGATCAAGAATCTGAACCGGCTTCTCCTCATAAGAAAAATCTTGATCTAGCTCCAAATTCTCATAACTCAGAACATGCATCGAATCAGACACATACTTCTGAAGCATGGACACGTGAAACACATCATGAACCCCTAATAAGGCTGGAGGCATCACCAACCTGTAAGCTACCTCTCCAACTTGTTCCAGAATCTCAAAGGGGCAAACAAATCTAGGGCTCAGCTTGCCTCGAACACCAAATCGTTTCACTCCCTTCAAAGGTGAAACCCTGAGGAACACATGGTCACTAACCTGAAATTCCACGCTCCTGCGTTGCAGGTCCGAGTAACTCTTCTGGCGACTCTGGGAGGCGACCATTCGAGCTCTAATCTTCTCAACTGCCTTATTGGTCCTCTGAACCATCTCAGGACCTATGTACCTCCTCTCACCGATCTCATCCCAATGGATAGGTGATCTGCACTTTCTCCCATAAAACATCTTATACGGAGCCACTTCGATAGTTGCCTGATAACTGTTGTTGTACGAGAACTCAATCAAAGGAAAATACCTACTCCAAGATCCCCCAAAATCCAGTACACAGACTCGTAACATGTCCTCCAGTACCTAAATAGTCCTCTCAGTCTGACCATCTGTCTGAAGATGATAAGCGGTACTAAACCGTAACTGTGTGGCCATAGCCTTCTGCAGACTCTCCCAGAACTTGGAGGTGAAGGTGGGGTCCTTGTCGGATACTATCGACGATGGAGTCCCATGTAGTCGAACAATTTCCTTCACATATAACTCAACATACTGTTCCACAGTATAAGTCGTTCTGACCGGTAAAAAGTGAGCGGACTTGGTGTACCTGTCCACAATCACCCACACCGAGTCATGTTGTCCCATGGTCTTTGGCAAACCAACCACGAAGTCCATGGCGATATCTTCCCACTTCCACTCCGAAATCCCTAGAGGCTGCTGATAACTCTACAAAATAGAGTTATTTTACCACTTTTTATGTGCTAATTGTTGCTTAATTCTTAAGTTTTTAATTAATTTATTAAGTTTTTAAGTAATTTTGCATTTATTAGGCTTATTGTAATTTTTTAGATTTTTATATGTTTTTATAGATATTTTATTGTTTTATGTTGTAATTTAATTAGTTGAAATTAGTGTTATTAGTTGAATGCTAAAAATATGATTTTATTGAAATTAAATGTTATGTAAATTAAATTTTAATTAATATTTTCATGGAAGTTATATGATATATTTTATTAGTGAAAATATTTAATTTTAATTTAGTTTATGATTTATTTTGTAGGGAGTATGTTGTTTGATTAGTGTTAGAAAAAATTTAAAGCTGAAAAAAGAAAGGTAAAATGTGGCATTTTCAAGAAAGAAACAAAGTAAAGTGGCATAAGCCTCATCAGCCCACAGCCCCAGCCTCCTGGGCCCGCCTGCTACAGTACCTGTCTGCCCAGCCAGGCACAAGGCCCAATTGCCTCCCAACTCCACCAGCACCCATCCATTTCAGCTTGGTTTCTCAAACTTCCCAGCACATAACACCTCAACCGAACCGAAGCACTCTTTCCAGCAGTGCCATTCTCCAAGCCAGCTGTCAACGCCTGAAGACCTTAGCTTGGCCCAATCACCCACGGCCCAGCACTCCATTCAGCCATGCCTGGCTGCCCATTGCCTCCAACCAAATAGCTCTTCCTAAGCGCATGACTCCACACTATCAGCCAGTGCATTGCCAAACATATTTTGTTATATGTTGGGCCAAACAGCCACCAATATGGCCAAAAATCACATGTTTCTTCCTAATATTTTTTTTCCTTTCACTCAAATATCAATTCACTCTTCTCTATTTTTCTTACCTAAATAAACATTCCTAATTTAATTTTTTACCATAACTTTTCACTAATCTTTTACCCAACCAAACATTTCATCTTTCTAATACTCTTACACTTATTCTATTTATCCTACCACTTCCCAACACAATTAAATTAATCAATTTATTTATTTTAATTTGATTAATTTAATATCCATATTTTGCCTATAAATAGAGTCTTGTAAGACCATTTAGGGAGCTTTTCTTCATCTTTTCAACTTCTTCCACACTTCATATTTTTCTCTCTTCTTTTTACTATTTTCTCTACCATTTTCATCTTTTGAAGAGCATGTCAAGTGTGTTATTTTGTAATTTTTATTTCAATCTAGTTATGAGCTTCTAATCTTTTTCAAAGATTATTAAGATGATGATGAAGCAAAATGTAACTAGATAGTATCTTGTGTATGTTGATTTCTCATTTGTACAACATTGTTTAAGGATTTTTCTATCAAAGATATGCATTTTTCATCTAGTGTTGATTGTCAAAGCATATTACACTTAGTTCTTCATTATGCAAAAATATAATATTCTTTGATTAAATGTTTTTCATTAAATTGTTCACATCCTAATTCTTAGAGCATAAGTATCATATTTTGCCTAAACATAATATCTTTGATTTTTTGTAGTTTCATTAGGTTGTAACACAACTAATGCTTAGAAATTATATCTTATATAAGTGAAGAAAAATCCTACCTTTTTTAAAGTAACTTGTGCTTGAATAGAAAATGTATTTTGAAAAAAATATAGTGTGATTTATTTCAACTATATCTAAACTTATGAATCAATATACTTATAAATACTATTGAACTTGCATTTTGTGGATTCTAATATCTTTTTTTTTTTTTTGACACAAATGGATTCTAATATCTTAATAATCTTATTTTACATGTCTCATTTGAAAACCATTTTTCTATTTAATCTTAAATATTTTTATTACTTGTATTTTATTTTTCTAAAACAAAATCTCATCAAATATTTGGAGCTAGGTTAAAATATTCTTGCTTTGTTTGAAATAGTTTCTTTTGATGTTGGCCAACTCCCATGAGTTCGACCTTGTACTTACATGAACATTATACTTCGAAACGATTCGTGCACTTGCGAGTTTAAATATTAAAACACCCTCTTTTGGGATTCAACAGCTGCAGCAACCTTGCTGGCCTCTGATGTTCAGCCTTTACCTGCTGACAAGTTAGGCATTTGGCCACATAATCCACCACATCCCTCTTCATGCCCGACCACCAATACAAAGCTCTCAGATCCTAGTACATCTTCGTCGTACCCGGATGTAAGGAATAGGGAGTGGTATGCAGTTCATCTAAGATCTATCGCCGGATATCTGAATCTATCGGAACACAGATCCGACCCTTGTACTTCAGTAATCCCATCTTCGAGATAGAGAAGTCCTTAGCCGCTCCAACTAAGACATTCTCCCTGTAACCCTTCAACTGGGAATCATTCCCATGTGCCTCCTTGATCCTCTCAAGGAGCGTAGACTGAAGAGTGATGTTGGCTAACCGACCAACCACCAACTCTATACCCGCTCTAGTCATCTCCTCCGCTAGCTTATTGGATATCTGTCTCGAACTGAACAACTGTCCTGAGCCTTTCCGACTCAATGCATCAGCCACTACATTAGCCTTCCCAGGATGGTATAGGATGTCACAATCATAATTCTTAACCAACTCTAGCCACCGTCTCTGGCGCATATTCAGATCCTTCTGAGTAAAGAAGTACTTCAAACTCTTATGATCGGTGTATATCTCGTACTTCTCACCATATAGATAATGCCTCCAAATCTTAGGTGTGAATACCACCGCTGCCAGTTCCAAGTCATGCGTGGGATATCTCTATTCATACTCCTTTAACTGTCTCGATGCGTAAGCTATCACCTTCCCAGCTTGCATTAGCACACACCATAAACCCTGTCTGGAAGCATCACAATAAACCACAAACTTCTCATTGTCTGTCGAAAAACTCAACACTGGCGCGGTGATCAATTGCCACTTTAACTCTTTGAAGTTGTTATCACATCTGTCTGTCCAAACATACTTTGTCTTCTTCTTTGTCAATTCTGTCAATGGCGTAGCTATCCTGGAGAACCCCTCAACAAACCGCCGATAATACCCTGCCAATCCCAGAAAACTCCTCACTTCAGGAACACTGCTCGTTCTAGGCCAGTCTCTCACTGTCTCAATCTTACTTGGGTCAACCAGAATCCCCTCCTTACTGAAAATATGGCCCAGAAATGTAACTTGCGGTAACCAGAATTCGCACTTGCTGAACTTAGCATATAATTTATGCTCCCTTAACCACTGCAGTACCAAACGTAAATGCTGCTCATGCTCTGTCTCTGTTGAGAGTACACTAGAATGTCGTCGATGAACACAATCACAAACTTGTCTAAATATTCCTTGAAAACCTTATTCATCATGTCCATAAAAGTTGTTGGGGCATTGGTTAATCCAAATGACATAACCAGGAATTCATAGTGTCCATACCTCGTCCGGAAAGCAGTCTTTGGTATGTCCTCTTCTTTAATCCTTAACTGATGGTAACCCGACCGGAGATCTATCTTAGAAAACACTGTCTTTCCCTGCAGCTAGTCAAACAAATCATCAATCTTAGGCAGTAAATACTTATTCTTAATGGTCAACTTGTTCAGTTCCCTGTAGTCAATACACATCCTAAGTGATCCATCATTCTTCTTTACAAACAACACTGGAGCACCCCATGGCGAGAAACTCGGTCTGATGAACCCCAAATCCAGTAACTCCTGCAACTGAATTTTCAACTCCTTCAACTCTGCCAGAGCCATTCTGTAAGGTGTCCTAGATACTGGCTCTGCCCCTAGTACCAACTCTATAACAAAATCAATCTCCCACTGTGGCGGCAGCCTTGGCAGATCTGCTGAAAATAAATCTGGAAACTCACATACCAATCTGGTCTTCCCTGGTCCAACCGACACAACCCTAGAGGTATCCACAACATTCGCTAGGAATCCTATGCAACCTCCTTACATTAGGTCTCTAGCCTTCAGTGCTGAAATTATATGTACCCGCAGTCCACTAGCTGTTCCCACAAATACAAAGGGTACCTCCCCTTCCGGTTCAAAGGTCATCATCCTGCGCTTGCAGTCAATCGTTGCCCCATACTTTGATAGCCAATCCATCCCTAGGATCACGTCGAAGTCATCCATTGCAAGCTCAATCAAATCAGCAAACAATTCCCTACCATCTACCTCTACTGGTAAAGCTCTAATCCACCTCCTATAGACTACCAGTTCCCCAGTCGGCAACAAAGTCTGAAAACCCCTAGCATACAAAACACTAGGTCTACACAGCTGATCTATCACTCTAGCAGACACAAACGAATGAGTAGCTCCCGAATCAAACAATGTAGTATAAGAAGAACTAGCACTAGAAATCTGACCTGTCACAACTGAGGGGCTAGCCTCCGCCTCAATCTGAGTCAAAGTAAACACCCTGGCATGAGCGAGGCTGTCGCCCTGCTTTGGCTCCTCCTTCCTGACTTGTGGGCAGTCTTTCTTCAGATGATTGGCACTTCCATAGACAAAGCAGGCCCTAATCCTGCACTCACCCTGATGTCGTTGTCTGCACCGAGGACACACTGGAAAACTCCTCCAGTTGTCATTTCTGCCCTGACGGCCACTAGAACCACCCAGTGCCCTCCTATCTGAACTGGGAGGAACAAAGGAATCTGGAGCCTTCCTCTTCTGCTCGCTGGAGCCACTACCCCGACTGGATCCAATAAAAGGAGGCACCGTCCTCCTGGAATCGCACCTAACAACGTTCTCTCTCCAAATCTAGTCCTCAGCCCCCTCAGCGGTAAGGGCCTTGTCTACAACCTAAGCATAGGTAGTAGTCTTTGGGTCTAAAGTGATCTTCACATCACAGGCGATCATAACGTTCAATCCCCGTACAAATCTGTCTCTTCTTGCCGCATCTGTTGGCACTAATTCTGGCACAAACTTCACCAATCAGTCAAATTTCAGAGCATACTCCGTCACAGTCAACCGGTTCTGAGTCAGGTTGATGAACTCATCAACCTTCACAGCTCGGACTGCAACACTGTAATACTTCTCATTGAAAATGTTCCTGAACTCTTCCCAGGTCATAGATGTCACATTTATCCTCTGAACTACTACATCCCACCAGATGCGGGCATCCTCTCTGAACATGTAGCTTGCACAAGCTACCCTCTCGTTCCCCTCAACCCTCATAAAATTGAGAATAGAGGAAATCATGTTCATCCACTGATCTGCTCGCAGTGGGTCTGGTCCACCTTCAAAGGTGGGAGGATGCTGCTTTCTAAATCTCTCATATAAAGGTTCCCACCTGTTCTCCACAACAGGTTGAATCGGCACTGGCACCATAATTTGCTGAACTGGCAACCTAGGGACCTGTGGAGGGGCCTGTTGCCTCAACTATCGAAGTTCTTCCTCTGCTCGTTGCAGTCTTGCTTCCACTTCGGCAAACATCTGTTGCCAATTCTGTGGGGCAGGTGGAGGGTCCTGACCCTGGTTGTCATCCTCAGCCCTACTGTTGTGAGTCTAGATGATTGTCGAGGCATCTAAACAAATATGCCTGCAATCAACGACGCCGCTCATCAGGCATGATAACAACATCCAAAACCACCTCCTAATCACATCAGTCAACCACAAACAACCATTCACATAACATACCAATAGCATTTAACACTCAACGGGCCATGCCCTAGCATCATGCATATATGTTAACTCATTCATCACGCTCTATATGAAATAAACAGGCAAACATGGCATTTAAGCACATATTCAAATATATAAGTCAATTATTACCAACCAACAGAGTCGAGCTTGTCATTAACAACGAGCGTGCATGTTCGGTCATTCTCCAGAAACATGAACATTGGCTCGCTCTGATACCAAGTTGTAACGCCCTACTGCCTTAGAGTCGTTACTAAGTGAGTTTTAAACGTGCATTTAAACTCGCTAATCGAGGTTTTAAGACAAAAGTGTATTAAAACCATAATCAGAGTCATAAACTTTGAAAATAATCATTTACTGAAAAATACAAAGTGTTTAACCTTTGGGATCCCAAAATACTGTTTGGAAATATTTACAACTAAAAAATTTAATCAAAGTCGGCTAAACGACAAAATTCAAGTTTAGTACAACCATCTCCCGAAAAAAATGCCCTTGGCCATGGCAGCTAGGCAAGCCAAACATGTACGCGCCGCTTCACGCTCTCCGTACTCATGGTTGGTCGACTTTCCCCTGCCCTTACCTGCACCATAGAGCACCCGTGAGCCGAAGTCCAGCAAGAAAACCCTCACAAGCAGATAACATATGTATATTACACACTTAACATATAAACAAGCCACCATCAGGCTAAACACATACGGCCATGCCGTCCCAGGCGCTTACCAGGCCCTGGGTTCGCGGTCCACACCGTGAGGATATCCCAGGTATCCTTTAGGGTCTCGCCCTGGCAACTCGCACTCTGTGTGCTAAACGCTGCTCTCGGCCCTTGCCGTTCTCGGCCTTCGCCGTTCCCGGCCCTCGCCGTTCCCAGCCCTCGCCGTTCCCGGTTCTTGCCGTTCATTCATTTATATGTACACATAATATAGCTAAACAGATACTTAAACACATATAAACTCAATTAAAGGGCTACGCCCTGCAACACAGTCATATAGGGCCGAGCCCTACAGCACAATCATATAGGGTCGTGCCCTGCAACTCAAGCTCTATGGGAACAGTAGTTTTCTTACCTGTATCCCAAGCTTTCCAAGCACCGATGTCCCGAGCACAGTCCTCTAGTCCGAGCCTCGCAGAAACCCTAGTCACAACGCACCAACAATATCCATCCATCAAGTTCTAATCCATTAAATAACTGTGGGTCATAATTCTAGTCTCCAGAACATTGAATTCTATCAATTCGGGTGATAAGATCCATCCCGAGCCTTAACTATTGAATTCCCGAGCCTAAAACCTCTTTGAAACCCAAAAATGCACTAAGCGTCGCGTCCCTAGGAACTCATGTCGTGGCCCTTAGCTCAACCCAAGGCCCTGCCTCAAATCAGCCTACACGCGTCGCGACCCTTCCTGAAGGGCGTCGCGGCGCGCCTCCATTTCCAAACGCCTCAATGTTCTAAGGGGTTGCGGCTTAGCAAGAACAACGCCGCGGCCCGACCCCTCGAGCCCAGAAAAATTCACCATTTTTACCACAAAAACTAATCCAATTAACCCCAAAATCAAACCAACAATCCAAACCATTAATCACAGAAAGCTCTACCATGTTTTCAGTAACAAAACCTAACAAAGAACTAGCTCAAAACCTCATCAAATCTCAAGAATGATCATTCACCCAACACACATGCAAAACTCTAACATTTCAGCAGAAAACCAGCTGCAATTCAACACAACTCAATCATATTGGAAAGCTTACCTTAGGTAAAAGTGAATCCCTAAATCAATTCTCTAAGCTCCAAGCCTCTAGCTCCCAAAATCCCACATGAAATTCCTTAGTCTTTGATTAGATTCACCAAGGTTTCCCCAAGCTTCCAAAGGATGAAACTCCAAGAGAGAGAGAGGCAGAAGGGAGGGTCGGTTCCTTTTTTTTCTAAAGGCTTCTTTTGGTTTTGTTTTATTTAACTCAAGTTCCTAAGGTTACCTCAAGGCTCGGGGTACCAAAAACGTCCCCGAGGGAAAAATGGTAAATTTTTCCAATATTCCCTCCTAAGCATTCTAACCTCAAATATATCTCCAAATATTTATTTCCATAACCCAATAACCCCATAAAAATGTCTAATACCCGAATTACCCCTCAACTCGCCCATAGTCAGATTTTCGACCCCGTTGTGACTTTCTAGCTAACAGCTCCCTAAGACTGTATCGGATCGTGCAACACAGATATATCACAAGTATATCACAATTATCACATTTATGCCCTTAACGGGCTAAAATGGCAAGCATGCCCCTAATAACCAAACAGGACCTACATGCATATTTAATTCACCTAAACATGCATCACTAATCACATATTCACACAAATTCACATATTATAATAATAATTCACTTATTGCCCTCCAGGCACGTTAATCAAGGCCCTAAACCTTATTAGCAAATTTGGGTCATTACAAGAGCCTAGGGTGCTCTCTGACTTGGGGCAGCGCCCCAACACTGCCCATGAGTGCCCCAATGCTAGGTCTGTTTCAGCAAGACCCATTTTTAGGGCTTGGGAGGACTTTGGGGGCTCGGGGGATGGTTCCACCACCCTGTTGGGTGGATTGGAAGTCCCGAGAGCAGGGTTTTAGACCATGACCCTTTTATCATTTATTTTATTAATGAGATTTCATATTTGGTTATGACTAGGTGACCGCTAAGGGAATTGATGACCGATCGTTCTCAAGGGTCGTTCTTAAATTATTTTATGCTCGAGCTTGAGGTAAGAAAACTGCACCTAGTATGTGAAATGTATGGTTATTGATGATGCATGTTGAGTGCTCTATTTGTAAATATGGATTGCATATTAAATGCCTAGTAGTTTTGCTTATTTGTGAATGGTACTGACTTATTAGTCAGAAACGACAATAGTGTCAGTATTGATTGTGAAGCTGTGACTTAATAGTCAAGTTCGGCAGTAGTACTGAGCACTGGTCGTATGGTATTTTCTTATGAGTCAAGAACAGTATTAGCATGTTTAACGCAAGCCAAAAAGATTAGATCTAATCGACATAAGCATTATCAACATAAGCATGAAATGCTTGACCGACCTTAAGTTTGATGAAAACAAAAGCGCTTGTCTAGTCTAAAGGCTAGTTACTTAGAGCCAGAGCCAAAAGGCTAGGGTGACTGATACGTCACATGGCTTAGGGAGCGGATCCCCATAAATGGACTTATTAGCCCTCTATTTAAGGAGCAAAACCCTAGAAATGGATTTATTAGTCATCTATACAAGGAACAAATCCTTAGAGGTTGACTTATTAGTCACCTATATAATCTGTGGCTCAATAGTCACTTATCTGATTAGGGCTACAAGCCCCAACATGATTACCAGAATCATTATTGATATTCACTTATCTGATTGGGCTGCAAGCCCCAGAATGATTACCATAATTATTTATTGATATTGTATACATGCAGTAATAAGTTTTCTTGTTGAATATTGGCTCACGGGTGCTATATGGTACAGGTAAAGGGAAAGAAAAGCTCACTCATCCTTGAGTGGAGAGCTTAGGTGGCGATGTGTACATATGCGGCCGCTTGACCACCACGGCCACCGGTTGTAATTTTTACACTGTAATGACCATTTTGGATTGTAAATAACTTTGTAAGCACTTTTACGGGCCCATGTACAGTTTTATGTTTTAAATAAAATATATCAATTCATTTTGACCGAAATTTTTACTCTGACCTATTAATGGCACCTAGATGCACATTTATAACCTAATGACTTGTTTAGTAAGTTAAGCACTCTTTAAAGTTCACTGTAACGGTCTTGGAGTATCCAGGGCGTTACAACTGTTGTCAAAACTCTCTTGTATTTGAATTATCTGGTTTACAGTGGAGTTAGTATGGCAAAGCCAGCAAGCTGGACGTAGGGGACACATTGTCCCTGAACCAGGATAATCTTCTATGTCTCTTTTACTGTTTTATTGGTCTGTTGTTTTTGTTCTTACTGCTGCCTTTTGTACTTTGTTTTCTGCTGTTATTTGCTTGCTTGTGTGTGTACCGAGGCTACCAATTGTGCATAACAAAATTTATACCGAGTCACCTTCAATCATTAAATGAGTTAATTTTGCTAATATTAAACTTTTATATTGTTATTTTAACAAATTATAACTAAATTATATATATATATATGTTTAGAACTTTCACTCAGCTCCACTTGGTTCTATAGTATTGAACATGATTAATGGCATACTAAAGGCATGAGATTCAAGGACTTAAACTAGATGGGAATATAGCTGTAAATGTGGGCCGGCCCGGCCCGGCCCATTTTTGAAAGAGTAGGCCCAGCACGGCCCATGGGCCCAGCCCATGTCGTGCTGTGTCGAGCCCAATTCGGGCCGGCCCACTTTCCTTATTCGGACCCACTTTCTATATTCGGGTCCACTTTTAGGCCCACTTTTTTTTTGCTAAAAAATGTGAGGATGGAGAATTGAACCCTCCACCTCCTCTTTAACCATCAATGGACTTATTACCAGACCAAATACATTTCGTTGTTTAAATTATAATTTTAGATATTTTTATATACTTTTTAACAATATTTTACACAAAATTATATTAAAGATAATTATTAGAATTTTAATACCTACTAATAAATGCTAAAAATTTAACTAACAAATCTTAAAATAAATTAAGATAATTATAAAAATATAAACATTGAGAAAAATAAGACATATATTATCATTTTTAATTTATTAATTATTGACAAATAAAAATTTATTATGATTATTAATGTCAAAATATCGGGTTTTTTATCGTGTCGTGCTTTCGGGCTACTTTGTTCGTGCTTTCGTGTCGTGCCTTCGGGCTTGTCGTGCCGTACCGTGCTAAGCCTGTGTCGTGCCATGCTTGACCCAAGCCCATATTTTTTCGTGCCGTGCCTGGCTCAAGTCCATATTTTTTCATGCCGTGTCGTGCTCGTGCCTCCCGGGCTCGTGCCGGTTTCGTGCCGTGCTCAAAAGCCCGGCTCGTATTTACAGCTCTAGATGGGAAGACTTGTTTATTCGTCTAAAACTCACCAAGGGTTATTTTTTAAACTTGGTGCTAGTCTGTTTCCAAATTGACTGAATGGCAAAAAGGGTGGGAACATACAAAAGAGACAGATTGAGAATTTTTCTACTTTCAAAAAGAAAGATTAAATTAGAGACAACATGTGTACTCTACTAATGCGGCCATGAGATTAATTCTACTAAAATGGACAGAAAAGAAAATGAATGGTTGGATTAAGAGCATATCCAACGAAGATCTCAAAATTATATATTAATTTTTTAATTAAAAGTAGCCAATCACTTTTTTTTCTTATTTTAAAACAACGAAGCAACGTTGCCCAATAGTAATAACTTTGCTTCACAAAAAATTCATAAGGACCCAGTTGTCCGTAAGCTCGGTGGAAGACAACTCTCACTGTATGCTCTAATAATTATTATTTATATATTATTTATCATTATTATCATATATTAAGCGTGCAACTAAGAATTTTATTTAAATGAAATTTATGGGTTGGTGAATTGTCTCATTTGATCATTCCCACGGTTAAATTGGTCTACCACGGTCCCGAACAAATCAATATTATAAATTTAAAAACATGCTCTAGTCTCCTCTGCAACTACTCTCTCTTAGCAATCGATCGGTCTAGCAATGGAAGTAGTAGCTTCTTCCTCTTCTTCTAAACCATTCCGCACTCCCACCAAAGTGAAGACCAAGTATGATGTTTTCATCAGCTTTAGAGGTGAGGATACTCGCTATGGTTTCACAGGCCATCTTTATGATGCTCTGCGCAACAAAAAAGTTGAGGCATACTTAGACGAGGTCACTCTCAGGAGAGGAGACCAAATCTCACCTGCGCTTCTTCAAGCAATTCGGCAATCCAAGATCTCGGTGATCGTTTTCTCGGAAAATTATGCTGACTCCCCATGGTGTTTGGACGAGCTCGTGAGAATTATGGAATGCAAGGAGATTCATGGGCAGAAAGTGGTTCCCGTTTTTTACCATGTTGATCCTTCGTGTGTGAGGAATCAAAAGGGGACTTACGAAGCTGCCTTTGTTGAGCTTGAACAGCGATTTAAAGATAAGATGGAGAAGGTGCAGGCATGGAGGACTGCTTTGACTAAAGCTGCCAATTTGTCTGGCTGGAATACTCATCAGATCAGGTAATCTTCAAATCAGGGCTAGTTGTCTGAATTTTTTATTTTATAAAGTCTTTTAGATTGTTTCAGTCAAATGGAAATCAATAAAATACGAAATTAATGCATATGAATGTGTTGCTAGCTAGCTATTTCCGTGGTTGAATTAAGATGAGTGAATGCAAGAGAAAGCATATATCCGAGACATTGTTTTTTATTAAAACAAAAGTAAGTAAAAAAAAATGGAGTATTAATAATAATTTATTGAATATCACATAAAATATAAGTATAATTAGTTGGTCTTTGGCCTTGTCTCATCCTTGTCTATTGCTAATTTTGTTCTTATGTGTTAGGTCTGAATCCATATTGATCAAAACATTAGTTGAAGACATTATCAATAAATTGAAGTCTATGTTTTCTTCAAGTGGTTTTTTGGAAGAGCTAGCTGGAATAAATAGACGCACGGAGCAAGTTGAATCCATGTTGTGCCTTGACTCATCTAGTGATCGGGTCGTAGTGGTTGGCCTTTGGGGAATGGGGGGTATAGGCAAGACAACCCTTGCTCGAGCTGTGTTTCAGAAGATTTCTCATCATTTTGAAGGTTGTTGCTTTCTTTCAAATGTTAGAGAAGAATGGGACAATGGACGAAAAAAATATGAGTTACAAAATAAGCTTTTCTCAGAATTATTGGATGAAGAAAGTAAAATTACAAAAATGCTATCCATTTTTGACAGAAATAGACTCCTTTCCAAGAAGGTTCTCATAGTTCTTGATGATGCCAATGATCCAGAGCAATTAGAATTTTTTACTGGAGATGGTGAATGGTTTGGGCTGGGTAGTCGAATCATCATAACAACAAGAGATGTTCAATTGCTGAAGAATCGAGCTGATGAAATATACAAAGTTGAGGGATTCAGTTTTAATGAAGCTTTCCAACATTTTCAAAAGAATGCTTTAAGAAGAAACATTCCAATAGCTGAGTTTACAGAACTATCAATCAGGGCAGTAAAGTATGCAGATGGCATTCCACTAGCTCTTCAAGTACTGATGGGTACCCTATTTAGTAATAAAAGCAAAGAGAAATGGAAAAGTGTGCTAGATGACTTAAAATATTCCCCCAATGAAAAAATTCATAATGTGCTGAAGATAAGTTACGATGGTCTAACTGAAAAAGAAAAAGATGTCTTTCTTGATATTGCATGCTTTTTCAAAGGAAATGATAGAAGTTATGTAGAAGGAATATTAAAAGGTTATGATTCCGTTGTTGGCATGAGAATAGATAATCTGATTGATAAGTCTCTCATAACTATTGAGAAAGACAGCAATTTGCTTTCGATGCATGATTTGGTACAAGAAATGTGTTGGCAAATTGTTTTCCATCAATCCATTAAAGAGCCTGGAAAGCGTAGTAGATTGTGGACTCCTCAAGATGTTTATCATGTCTTCAAAAATAATAAAGTACAAAAAATTGAGCAAGCTTTTCATTTGAAATGCAATTTTGATGTGTATATGCTCATTAGTTTGTTCTTCTTTAATTTAGGTCTCAGCTATGGTTGAAGGAATATTCTTGGATGTCTCTAAGATTAAAAGATTAAATTTGAGCCCTGCTGTGTTTTTGGAGGCAAACAATCTCAGATTACTCAAAATTCATAGTTCTAATGGAATCAACAATAACAAATTATGTTTCCCTGAAGGTCTTCATTCTCTTCCTGATGCACTAAGGCTTTTGTACTGGGAGGAGTATCCATTCAAAACTTTGCCATTAAGTTTTGATCCTGAGAAGCTTGTTAAACTTGTTATGCCAAACAGCCATGTTGAGCAACTTTGGGATGGAGTCCAGGTACATAAAGTGTTTTTAATATATAATGTTATATATTCTAATATGTACATAAAATTATGCTATTTCTCTGTTGATACAGCCTTTACCGAACTTGAAGGTTATTGATCTCAGATACTCTAAGAGCCTGACCTGTATTCCAGATCTGTCTCAAGCTCCTAACCTTGAAATGATATATCTCGATTATTGCATAAATTTGCTCCCTGTTACATCACAATTTCAAAATCTTGAAAAGCTCATTGAGTTGGATATGAATTATTGTGCAAAGCAAAGAAGTCCTCCCAACTTAAGGTCTGTTGAAACTCTTGAACTTAGGGGATGGCAGAATCTTACAAATATTCCAGAATTAAAGGAAAATATGGCTCACTTAGACTTAAGTGAGACTGCAATAGAAGAATTGCCTTCATCTATTAGTTCCTTGGACGAACTCTTTGAATTAAAACTTGAGAACTGTAAAGGCCTTAGGAGTCTTCCTGCAAGCATTTGCCAGTCGCAATACTTGACTGAACTTAATCTATCTGGCTGCTCATCTCTTGAAAATTTACCAGATCTTCCAAGGACTCTATGCTATTTAGATGTGAGTGGAACATCGATAGACCAACTGCCCACATCAATTGAATCTCTTCCTTATCTCTTGAACATTTATTTAAGGGATTGCAAAAGGCTTCAAAGTCTGCCAACATGCATTTACAAGTTAAAGGAACTTAGAAGGCTTAATCTATATGGTTGCTCGAAATTTGATAACTTCCCGGACATTTTAGTGCCTATGAAGAAGCTATATTACCTTAATTTATATGGAACTGCAATTAAGGAGCTACCTTCATCAGTTAAAAATCTACCAAATCTTGGGGAGTTAAACTTAGGAATGTGTGAAAATCTCCAGTTTCTCCCACATTGTGTCTGTACTAAATTCCTGGATCTTTGTGGTTATTCACAGCTTATAAAGTGGCCTATCCCCACAGATGGATTCAGCTCTTTGTCTAGCCTTTCTTTGTACAATTGCAAAGCATTAGAATTTCCAGATTGGCTCGGCTGCTTATCCTCCCTGGAAAATTTATATCTGAGTGGGAAATTTGTTAATGAGATACCTGCTAGCATCAAACAACTTTCTAAGTTGAAGCATCTAGGCATAAGCTATTGGAAGAACCTTAGATCGTTGCCTGAGCTTCCATTTTGTCTAAACATTCTAAATGCACGAGGTTGCACATCATTAGAGACTCTATCACTTTCGAGGATCGAACTTACAAAACCTAATGTCCAACCTCAGCTTGAAAGAGATCAGCTCCTCTTATTTTTTAATTGCCTAAAGTTGGACCAGAACACATGCAACACCATTATAGCTGATGGGCAGCTTAGAATAATTTACATGGCAAGCCGAATATTGTCAACTCAAACCTGTGTATGTCTCTTTTTCCTAGTGTTACATTAATGGGTTGATCATATGCAAACTCCTTGAACTCGTCTGTTATTCCCAACATTATCCCTGCATTTAGCCATCTCTCTTTTAGAGTTGCTGAAATGGTGGACTACTTGGGGGGATAACTTTGGAAATGGTGAACAAGTTTGAAGATTTTTCATTCATTTAATCCTAAATTAATACTAAACTTTTCACGAATCCAACAATCATGATTTTTGTGTATCATGCAGCACTATGATCGCTATGCTTGTATTTGCTATCCTGGCAACGAAATTCCAGAGTGGTTCAACTATATTGCAGATTCTTCAGAGATTGTCCAACTTCCTTTGAATTGGCAAAAATCCAACTTCTTGGGTTTTGCTGTATGCTTTGTAGCTGAATTTGACGAGTACAATCATTCTCATGGAGGTTTAAGAATTCTATTTGAGTTTCAAGCGAAGACCAAGTCAGGTGAATGTCACAAATCCAGATCTATTTTGGAGATAGGTCGTTATAATTATGAGAAGGCGGCAAGTAGAATAAAAAATGACATTGTTAATTCAGATCATGTATTCATGTTGTACGAGTACAAAAGCTTTCTTGCTTGTCAAGAAATAGAAGAAGCTCATAACATGAATGGAGTTTCATTTTCAATATGTCCAATAGGTGAAGATGATGTAACACCTATTCATTCGTGTAGAGTGAAAACATGTGGTATCCGCTTGCTGTATGTTGAAGAAGCTCAGGAATTTGGTCTCCTAACTAAACCTGATTATGGCCGGACTTCAAAAGTAGCAGAAGAAGATGATGATAGTTCTACTTCTATAGACTTGTCTAAATTATCTGATTCCACTGTAGAAGAAGAAGATGTTGATGGGTTCTTTGGCGATTTTAGATCCAAGGATTGTGAAAATAAAATCAGAGATTCTCATGAACCGAGTGAAATTACAAAAGATGATGAATCAAACATAAGTGATTTAGACGACTCTGCTTTGAAAAAGGAAGATTGTGATACACCAAGTACAATTACAGCTGCTATAGATTATGTTGAAGAAGGAGAGGGTTCTCTTAGCTTAAACTGGTTCGAACCAATAAGTAGATGCCATGCAACTCTTAACAGTGCCTCTACTGATGTAAAAGAGAACGAGCAAGAACCAACTGAAAGTGAAATAACACCCAACTCTGCTGCAGAAGAACATGAAGAAGATGTGAAACCAAGCAAAAGTGGGTCTATGGACTCTATTGAAGCTAACAATGAGGATCGAAATTCATTTTCAAATGGTTGCTTACTATTTCTCTCCCATATTAAAGGTAAGATTATTACTCACTATCTCACATCACTTTTTTCTTTTTTCGATTTTGTTTTTTTATTAAAAAAATTGAAATATGGATGCAGGTATTTGCAAGTGGTTTTTCGGGAATAAATCTGGTAATGAGCTTAATCAAGAAACATCATCTTCATCTGGATCAGTACATGAGCGACTTCAGGCTCTAGAGGTTACAATACAACATCTTCAGTCAGAGAACACTAAGTTGCGAGATCAGAACCATCAGCTTTCACAGCAGTATTTGCAGATGCCAGCAGCTATACCTAAATCACCACTACTTGAATCATCATCTCCATTTTCAATGCAGTTACCTGACCAGAACATACAAATCTTGCAGTATTACCCGCAAATGGCACCAGCAGATCAGAATATATTGTACTATCCACAAACTGTGATGACGATTCTGCCTCCTAGATTTCCTGCACATCCATTTGTTCAGAACCAGCATATGTCTCAGCATCCGCAAATGATGATGTCAAGGCCACTTCTTGGATTTTCTTCTGGAATTCCCACGAACCAGGCTAATCATCAACGCCCTTCATCATCATCTCAACAATAGTGGAAGGTAATATAAACATGGTTGATATTGATATCTATTTTTTGGTTCTATTATTCCTGGAAGTGTTTCTGCTCTTCTTTTATTAATTTTGAGTTTATATGATCGATTTGTTTGGTCGTCAGCCAAGCCATCCTAGTGGGAACTTGTTAGCTTGAATTTTGATATAGTTACTTTTAAATTAACTTTTTATGATAATTTTCATTTAAGTGAATCAAATGGCTTTTTGATTGCACTCAGAGTATGAAGATAATATTCTTAGATACCTACAGAAATTGCTATACTTTTCTGTTCTTCAAACATATATATATGTATGTATGAAGAGATAATACAAATTGTAAATTTGATAGTGTGTTGTGTACTATGCATTTATATTATGTTTACAAATAACCATTGGAACATTGCACTGACCTCAGGTAAAATCCTTTGTTTGGAAAATTTGTAAGTTCTGACTGCCCTGCTACCTGCTGCTGTTTGTTTCAATAGAGAGAGGTGGAGAGGTGAGTCGTTTGTGACTTGTTTAGTAGATGTTTAAATCAATTTTCATGTTCTGTTTGCTTAGTAAAGAGGTCTGGAGGTGTTACGAGGGATGTCCAATGTTTTTATGAGTGTGGATTAGCAATTGTTGTTCCATAGATTTCAAATTGTATGAAACTTGGGCTTTAAAAGTGTACTTTTGAGCTTGACTTTATCTGCTTTGTAATGCCTGTTAAAAGTGTTTGGGTGAACCAGTTAAATTTGGCTCATATAAAGAACTTTTACTTGTACTATTCAGATGCAAAAGTTAAAGCTTTGTGAAGCAGATTGACAGATTCTCTCACTGTATTTAAAAACAAGCAGGAAGAGAACCAAAACAAGAGCACTAATTTTAGTAGGAAATTATTCTTGTTACATTTTATAATTACTTAGGTAGAAGCAGTACTAATGCAAGATACTAGCCGACTTACATATAAATATATAGATTTTTTAATGCTTTTTTTTTTTGTTTTTTTTGTATTCCTTACTGATGGATTCTGAGATGGATGTCACTGCTACTAGCGTATGCTTCTTTCCCAGTTGACAAATCATATTGAATGGCTGAAACTATACATCATACAAACACAAATAAATTCAATGCAAGATAGTACAAAATTAAAAGAAAGAAAGTGATATTTTACAAAATTTATCTTCACAAATTATTCCAGTTAGTGAATACTGATTATTTGTGTCATGTTTTGACTTCTTGAATGACCAATATTTTTTCTTGTTTGTTAATTTATATATTTGTTTGGATAATTTTTTTTAGGATATTTGATAGTAATCAAATTTCGAACGTAATTCTCTACAAGAGTTCTAGTTAAAAGTAATAATTCTAAATTATGACTTCAGCAAATTGTTTGAAGAACAATATATTAGACAACACTCAACATGTTAGGTTTGGTTGTAGGGCCGGTCTTGGGCCGTAGAGGGTATTATACAAAATATGTTATTTTAAAAAAATAATATGTAAAATGATATTTTTCAAATTTTTTGGGATCTTTGTAAAATAATGGTATTTTAAAAAAAAATTGGACCTCATTATATGGGGACCCTAGGCACAGGCCTAGCTCGTCTGGGCCAGGGCCAGGCCTGCTTGGTTGGTGTCGACTTTAGTCATGAATGTTATTTTGTAAATAATTCTTAAACATAAATATTTTTACAAAAACATATTTGAAAAAATAACTAATTTTCACATCATGGATATAAGTTGCCTAAATTTTCAAAAAGAAAAAGAAAGATTAAGCATCTTTCACTATGGTATATTAATCAACAATAAGTGATCTTCTTTCTATGAGAGATAAAGTGATCTTCTCTCAAGTTTATTATTAATAGGTCTCACTTTTGGCAGTAATTTGATATGTGATATTTGTGTTCGTTATGAAATTTTAGGGTTTTGTCCGATTATGAAATTTGGGAACTTTTGTTCGAGTTTGCATTTAGAAGTTTGTGTTTGTTTTTTAAATGGCTAGTAATAGAGATGATTTCCTTTAATCCATTAGTGTGAGGTTAGATGGAAAGAATTATTCTTATTGGAACTATGTAATGAAATATTTTTTGAAAGTGAAAAAGATGTGGAGTTATGTCTTTGAAACTTTGGTTAAACCTACAAATGACAAAACCGATTATGCAACTTTGCTAGAAAATATTGGGAAGTGGATAATTCAAAAACTATCACTTGGATAAACAACTCTGTAGAACACTCATTAGGTACCTGTTATCCCCATTTCCTGCGTGGCCCCGGAACGACCGTCCAGGGCATTCAAAATGTGGGCCCGGCCCAAGGCCTCTTGGCACGGGAGTGTCCAAGGGGGGCACGGGCCTAGTGCAATTCTGGGCCAGAGGGGGGGGGGGGGGTGGGGGCCGGTATGGTTATCCGGGACAGTCATCCGGGAGACATGCAGGCAGCACGGACCCCCCGGCGGTATACGTGGCTGGTCCCGGAACCTGGTAACGGTCCGGGCCTATGGTAAATGAAGAGGGACAAAGGTAAACGAACGCGGATCACGTCGTCCCCGGTTGGTGGCAAAAGCGTCCAGGACCCTGAAGCCGCCCCACTCCGCATGGATGTTGTCCCTACTTTTCACCTGCGGAAAATGCCACCTCGGGATTGCACGACGTTGTTTCAGATCTGCACCGCCAAGTACTCTGACTGGTCTTGTCCCCTGAATCTGCCTTGTAACTCGAAGTGTCCAGACCAAAAGCACCGTTTTGTCGGGCGAAACATGGTTCTTGGGCCACCTTATTGGGCCTTAATTGGTCTGGAATTTATGTATGTTTTATCTTTTATATTGGGCTTCCACCAGAGAGGCCAAGAATATCCATATCTCTGATGGGCCCAGGTCATACCCGACCCAGACCTAGTGTTCCCATGAGCCTATAAATACGGGCAGTAGAACACTGGAAAATTGATCTCTCTTCGACTCATATACAGTTACTCTGTCAAAATATAGAGAGAAACTCCATTGTAAAAGACTTTCCAAGCTCTAATACAACTGACTCGTGGACTAAGGCTAGTTAACGCCCCAACCACATAAAAACCCTGTGTTAATCCTTTAAATTCCATATCATTAGTCTTAGCTAATACTCATTAGTATAGTTTCCGAAAATCTCGTTAAACAGTTTGGTGCTTTCATTGAGAGCTGAAGAAAGCTAGTGCTGACGTTAAGCCTTTACTACAATGGTGAACACACGACACACCACGTTCGACCCTAGCAATCCCGAACATGGCAACGGGGACCCACGACCTTCGCAGCATCCCCCTCAGGATCCGCCCGAGAACGCGCCTCCTCAAACATCTCACCATGAGGAGTCACAAGACTACGAAGGTGGGACGGAGTACGAAGAAGAGAATGAGGAGTATTACGAAGAGAAAAATGAGGGGGAGTACCACGACGAGGCTGCAGATCCCGAGGTCCTCGAAGAAGAGCCCAACCAGCAGGATCTGGAAGTGACTATACTAAGGCAGCAAGTCCTGGACCAGGAGGCCAGGATCGCTGAGTAGGCGGAGGTGCATCGATGAATGCACGAGTCCCTCTAAGCCCTACAGGCATTCATAGCTGCGCAGGGTCCGACAGCCAATCCCGCGACTGGCCCACTACCAGGAGCGCAACAGCCCGCTCCACAAGCGCGAGCCGGGGTCCCCGAAGGAGCAAGCCCGGCCCCTCCCCCAGAGACGTTTCCTGAGCCAGCTCCAGGAAACCCGGACGAGGAGAAAAAGAAGGCCGGTGGAAAGACCCGAGAAAAGACCACCCCCGTCGCAAAGGCCGGGACCCGTTCCCGGCCGCTCCTTAGGAAAGAAAGAGTATGCCCCGTTCCAGGACGAGGCCACCCGATCGATCCACAGGGAACGCGGCTGCGAAACGCATAGCCCCAGCACGCCCCAGGGCGAGACGGGCGGGAAAGATCTTTGCACCCGAGTGCCTTGGTTAACAAGAACCATCGGGAGCAACCTCGCAGCGAGGAACGTCATGCCCTCAGTTTAGGGGATGATACATCTCGGATAAACTTACGCGACGGACTGAACGCTCGGAAAGAGCGGGCCCGCAAGGAAAAGATCCTCCCTCGAGGTGGCGACCTCAGAAACAACATCAACGACAGGAGGAACGAAAGAATCCCCCTAGAAGATGGCACAGCCAGGCAGCTCATGGAGCAGCTGGCCACTTTGAAAAAGGTCACTGATCGTTTGGTCCGCAAGCAAGAAGGCGCGGACACTGACTCCGATGAAGATGATAAAGAGCCCTGCGCAAGGCACATCCTGGACGCCGTACTCCCCAAGGGGTTCAAGATGCCAAGCCTCACCACCTATACTGGAAACACTGACCCCAAGGACCATCTGTCCCGATACAACCGGCTCATGACAGTGGCCCATGTCAGTGACGACGGCAAGTGCCTCTGCTTCTCGATCACTTTGGGCGGTCCCGTCGAAGAGTGGTGGAAGAGACTCAAGCCGGGGTCCATCCAATCCTGGTCCGGGCTGCAGTCAGCATTTCACAAGCAGTTCGAGGCCGCCATGAGGATGGATATGCAGATCAACGCCCTCGCAAATATCAAGCAACTCCCCACGGAGACACTGAGGGCCTACATCCAGCGCTTCACTGAAGAAGCCTCCAAGACGAAAGTGGACGACGTACAACGCCTGGTGGCGCTGCAGTCCGGAATTCGGGCCAGGTCCCCCCTGTGGGATGACATGCAGCGTAGTAAGGCCGCTACCCTGGAAGAATTCATCAGGAGGGCCCAAGGATTCATCAACTGGGAGGAAGCTCAGATCCAGGCTTTCGGGTGGCCTCCGGCTCCGCAGCCCGTCCCCCAGGCGTTCCCGGGATATGGGGGACAGTTCCCGGCACAATCCTATACCGCGCCCCCCATCGCCCCGGGACCGGCCGTCGCGCCTGGGGTCAGCTACACTCCTACGGCGTATGGCCCTGCCACTTCAGGGTATGCCCCGGCCCAATCCACCCACTTCTCCGGTTATGGCGTCGCGCCGGCAGGACACAACATCGCCCCCGTCGGGGCCCAGCAGTCACAGGCAAGA
Organism: Humulus lupulus; assembly: GCF_963169125.1. NCBI lineage: Eukaryota > Viridiplantae > Streptophyta > Magnoliopsida > Rosales > Cannabaceae > Humulus > Humulus lupulus. The sequence continues at coordinate 235,839,229 of NC_084797.1, forward strand.
GCGACTGAGGCGAGCGTGAACCCCTCCCGGGGGAAGCGATCTGGCAAAGGCCAGAACCGGCCCGAGCCGGTCAAGAAGGGAAAGAGGGGCTACGAGCCCCAATATTCAGAATACACCAATTTGGTGGACACCAGAGAGAACATCTACCTGGCCACAGAAAGGGCGGTTCACTACCGGCAGCCTAGCCCCATATTCAAAGGGGGAAGGAATCCGAGGAACACCAGCAAAAGGTACGCTTACCATAAGGATGTGGGCCACACCACCGAAGAATTCTGGCAGCTCAAGGATGAGATCGAAAATCTCATCAAGCTGGGGCACCTCCACCAGTGGGTTAGGATGTCCGTGGGAGTCCCGGGCCTGTCAGCAAGCCCAGGACAACCCACGGTCCCGGGAACGCCCCGGGCATACCCCCCTTAGGGAGGGTATGCACAGGGACCCACGGTGCAGGCCCCTCAGAGGGCCCCCGTCGCACAAGTTCCCGGCCCCGGAATGCCTTACCCCTCCGGGGCGGCACCCCCTCGAGTTGACGGGCATGTGGCCACCATCTCGGGCGGACCTCACCTGGGAGGACCGTCCAGGAACGACCAAAAACGCTACCTAAGCGAGCTAGACCACGATCAGGAGGTGTGTGCCCTCGTCCAGGCCCCGGCTCAACGCCCTAAATTGATGAACCTCCCCATTACCTTCATGGAGGACGACGCCCACAGTGTCCATTTTCCGCACCACAACCTGCTGGTCATAGACACTCAAATCGCCAACAAGTTGGTGTTCCGCGTGTTGGTGGATGACGGGAGCTTCGTCAACCTATTGTTCAAGCTCGCTTTCACCGCCATTGGCTTGACTGAAGCGGATCTGGCATCGTGCCCGACCCAGATTTACGGCTTCAACGGAGATGCACTTCTCCCCATGGGAAAGATCCAGCTGCCCGTCACGCTGGGGAATGAATTGCAACACTCTTTCAAGTTCTGCACCTTTGTAGTGGTGGACTGCCCCACCGCTTACAACGTCATCTTTGGCCGACCCGCATTGGTCGAGTTCGGAGCCATCACCTCCATCCGTCATCTTTGCATGAAGTTCCCATGCGACAACGGAGGGGTAGGAACTGTCCGGGGAGACCAGAAGAGCGCCCGGAAGTGCTACCACGTGTCGGCCCGGCCCATATGCATGATCCGGGAAGAACCCGTTGAAGACTTCGGCGAACCAATCCCCCCCCCCCCCCCCCACCTGCTGAGAGGATGGTTCGGGAAGAGGATGACCTGGACCCGCGGATAGGGGACGACCGCGTCCTAGAACCAATGGACGAGATAGAAAAGGTGTGCATCAGCGACACCGATCTGACCCGGATCATCCAAGTTGGAAAAAGTCTGACGGCAGACGTTCGGGCCGCCATCATCGCCCAAGTTAAGGGAAACCAGGATATTCTAGCCTGGTCTCACTCAGACATGACTGGGATCGACCGCAATATCATTTGCCACGTGTTAAGTATTGACCCAAATGCGACCCCGGTCCGCCAGAAACGCAGGCCTTTGGGGACGGAGAGGGCCGAGGCCCTTAAGCTGGAGGTTGAGAAACTGTTTTCCATCAACTTCATACGCGAGGCTGTGTACCCCGTGTGGCTGGCCAATCCCGTCTTGGTGCTGAAACCGAACGGGACGTGGAGAACGTGCATCGACTTCACGGACCTCAACAAAGCCTGTCCAAAGGACTGTTTCCCGTTGCCCCGGATCGACCAAATGGTGGATGCTACGTCCGGGTACGAGATCTTGAGCTTCATGGACGCTTACTCCGGCTACAATCAGATCTCTATGCACGTGGCAGATCAGGAACACACCAGCTTCCAAACCGACAAGGGAATTTACTGCTACATAGTCATGCCCTTCGGACTGAAGAATGCCGGAGCAACTTACCAAAGGCTCGTCAATTGAATGTTCCGGGCTCAGTTAGGGCGAAACATGGAGGTATACATCGATGACATGCTGGTCAAGTCCAAGACGTCCCGGAACCATTCGGATGACCTGGCGGAGGCCTTCGCAGTCATCCGGAAGTACGGGATGAAGCTGAATCCCAAAAAGTGCACTTTTGGTGTGGCCTCCGGAAAGTTCCTGGGCTTCATAGTGAGTTTCCGGGGAATAGAAGCCAATCCAGATAAGATCAAGGCACTGATTGATATGGCTTCTCCCCGGAAGCATACGGACGTACAAAGCCTGACGGGGCGAATAACCGCCTTGAGCCGCTTCATTTCCAAAGCCACGAACAAGTGCATCCCGTTCTTCAATGTCCTTCGAGGCCAGCGTTTCGAATGGTCAGCCGAATGCGAGGAGGCCTTTCGTAAGCTGAAAGAACACTTGGCCCAAGCCCCAATCCTGGCGAAACCGATAGAAGGGGAGCCTCTGTATCTATATCTGGCCGTGACCGAGCACGCGATCAGCGACGCGTTGGTACGAGAGGAAGAAAGGGCACAACTCCCAGTATACTACGTAAGCAAGCGATTGCTGGACGCTGAGTCTCGGTACCCATTGATCGAAAAGCTGACATTCTGCCTGCTGATGGCATCCCGAAAGCTTTGACCTTATTTTCAGGCCCACGCCATAAAGGTCATGACCAACCATCTTCTGCGGCAAGTGTTACAGAAGCCCGAGTCATCGGGAAGACTCCTGAAGTAGGCCATGGAGCTAAGCCAATTTGATATATCCTACGTCCCTAGGGTGTCTATCAAGGGGCAAGCCCTAGCCAATTTCATCGTTGAGTGTTCCAGGGTATCTCAGGAAGACAGTGTTCCCGAGGCCCCCGCGGCACCCATATGGAAGGTCTCCGTGGACGGAGCCTCGAATGAGAACGGGGCCGGGATCATTTTAGTATCACCACAGGGACACCAGTTACAAAATGCTCTCTATTTCCAGTTCAAGGCGTCGAATAACGAAGCGAAGCATGAAGTTATCCTAGCCGGGCTGCGTTTGGCCCGGGAGGTAGGGGCATCGAACCTGGAAATCTACAGTGATTCCCAGCTAGTTGTCAGACAAATCTCGGGGGAATATCAAACTAAAGGAGAGAGAATGGCGGCCTATGTGACCCAGACGAGAGAAATGCTACAGGCATTCACCAAGCACTCCATCCGGTGATAAAAATATAAAGAGGACCGAGCCCAAGGTCGGTCCCACCCCGGACGAACGATGTACGGGGGTATAAAAATAAAGAGGACCGAGCCCAAGGCCAGTCCCACCCCGGATGAGCGATGTCCGGGGGTATAAAATAAAGAGGACCGAGCTCAAGGCCGGTCCCGCCCCAGACGGGCGATGTCCGAGGATAAAAATATAGAGAGGACCGAGCCTAAGGCCGGTCCCACCCCGGACGAGCGATGTCCGAGGGTAGAAATATAAAGAGGACCGAGCCCAAGGCTCGTCCCGCTCCGGACGAGTGATGTCTGGGAGATAGAAGCATCCAGTTTGCCCCAGGGCAAAGCCATGGCCTAAAGCTGATAAAAGGAGAACAAGGTTCCAAGTTAAACTTAGCCCCGTTGGCCCTGGCCTTGGGAGCCAGGATTAAAAACTGGGCAGTTAAATCTGAAAACTCGGCAAGTTAAGTCAGCGGGTCTAGCCCAGGCCGTTGGAACTGGGACCAAACCCTCAGAATCAGTTAGGCGCAGCAATAAGGTGAAATTTCCACTGGAGATAGCGAAAAGAAACTTATATAAAAACCAGAGAAAACGGCAGTGTTTTGAACTTAGTTACAAGTCAAAATTACAAAGAAGATATAGAAAATAAATATATATAAGGCCGGGATTCGGGCCTAGACTTCATTCGCCCGGAGCTCCGCGTCCTCTTTCTCCTTGGCCTCGAACTCGGCCTGCTTTGACTCTGGATCAGGGAAGACAAGGAGGTTCATATTCTTGTCCTTGCACCAGGCCATGTAAATGGCCTCATCGAAGGTGACCTCCTGCATGCCCTTGGCCTCCTCCTTTTCGCGGCGGGATGTTTCGAGCGCCGCCTTCTCCTTAAGGAGAGAGTCGCCTAGTTCGCAGACCCGGACCTTCAAGGCCTGGATCTCCTCCTTATCCAGGACGGACTGAGTCGCGGCTGCCTCCAAGAGTGTTGCCCGCTCATCGGCCTCCTTTGACTTCCGGGACAACGCCTCTTCCAGTCTGGCTTTGGTGCGGTCGAACTCCTCGCGCTCCGTTTGGGCGCGGGCGATCTCTCGGCCAAGGGCCTCCTTGGCAGCCTCCCTCTGATTCACGGCCGCCTCCAGCTCCAACTTGGCCGTCTCCATCTTCATGGCTAGCTCGGCCACCAAATCGGCACTCCGATGGGACAACAGACCAACTTGGAGCAAAGAAAAGTTAGGAAAAATCCTCATCAACAAATAAGAGGGAGGAAGTAAGAGAAAAGAAAAGTTACCGCCGTGGCCTGGTGGCGGAGCGCCTGAGAAATGAACAATACGTCCGGGTTGGCTATCGTGGCATACCTCTTGAGCTGGAGGTTGGACATGGTGTTCCCCACCTGGTCTAGCAAGTCAGCCGCCAGGGGGGTCGTGTCCTGTCTGAGTTTAGGGCAGAAGCCTGTTTCGGCGGCTGGCCGGTCCACGATCGGCTGAGGAGCGCTGAACGCGGCCGTACGCTCCGCGAATTCCACCTGATGGCGGATCATCAGGGCCCTGTAAGTTTCGTCCCTCCAGCCCCGACCGTTTTCCCAGGTCCGGTTGATCAGCCGGGACTGCTCATCCCGCAAAGCGGACTCCCCCTCCTCAAGAAGAGTCGGACGTATAGGGAGAACGGGCAGTGCAGGGACCTCCTTCGCGGCGAGCCGACTCTCACCGTACGACTCGTCGGCCGAAACACCCCGCCTCGTCTGGGGCCTCTTCCCGGTGTCGGCTTCTTCGGCACCAACGTCCAGGCCCCTTTTTCCGGAGCTTCGGTTGGCCGCTGCACCCGCCTCCAAGTTGATTACCGGGTGTTGGGCGGGGGCGGAGACTACAGCCTGCTCCACCGCTTGAACAGGGACCGCAGCAAAGGCTCCCCCACCGGGACGAAGCTCCGTCTCGGACACCTCCTTGTTGAGGCTGGGCTCCAGGCCCGTCGCCTCGTTTGCCTTCCTGGTCGCTTTCCTGGCCGCCCTGTCCTTGAGGCGCTGCCTCATTTCGCTGGCGGGAGTAGACATGCCGGAGTCTCCAGCAAAAACATAATAAAGGGAATTAGTACGGCAAACCAAAAGAAACTACTTCAAGACTAATAATGGCCCAGGAAGAATCCTCATCTATGCCCCGGGCGCGACTCAACTCCTCTAAAGCGAAGGAATGGATCTGATCCCCCATATCGTCCGGGTTCAAGAAATTCCCGTACTGAAGGAACCTGGATAGGAACATGAGGGCCTCCGAGCCTATGGGGACGGGAGACGAGGGTCTTGTCTCCCCGTCAGCCCCGAACGCAGGGCCTCAGAGTACTAGCCTATCCCTAGCTAAGTCCTCGACGTGGGGAGCATAAGTTAAGATTAGAGGAGAGTTACCTCGCCCCGATACGCTAGCCCCGGGAGTCCCCGTGTTCGGTAAGGCGTCCTCGAAGAGCTCCTCCGAGGCGGCCGCCTCCGCCTGGGCCTGGTCCTTTCTTCGCCTAGCCGCGTCGGCCCGCGCCTTCTTCTCCACCTCCGCGATGTAATCCAGGGCAAGTTGTTCCCGGATGACAGCGTTCTTTTCGCAGACAATGCCCCGGAGGTTCGGGATGAGGATTGTTTGGGTGGGCGCGAGCATCCCGACCAGTCGGAGATTGTCATCCGTAACGTAGCCACCTACATCCAGATCCTCCGCGCTCAGCCCGGAGTAAAACCTCCTCCTTTCCATAATGAACTTGGTGAGGGGAGTTTGAGCGAAAGGCCTTGCCACCGGAAGACACTATGAGAAACGACGGAGAAGAGTGAAACCAGGAAAAAGGAAGAGGACCAGGAAGGTACTTACCCACTCGCTGGAAGTCCAGCAACAGTGTGGGGTTCTTCTCCACGAGGAACCCGGACATCATGAACCAGTAGTGACGGACGTCCGGGGGGTGCTTCCAGGAGATGGTAGGGGCGGGGTAGCTACTCCACGGTTTTAGTCTGTAGAAGCCATCCAGGGTTTTGTCCTTGACCTTGACCTGCAGCTCCAGCTTGTAGAAATACAAGACCTCCGCAGGAGTGGGCTCTGCGATCTCCTTCGCGATACAAAACACCCGCCATCCTGCGAGTAGCCGGTACGCTTGCGGTAAGAGCTGGAACGGCGCGATCCCCGCGAACGTCAGGAAATGCACAAAGTACTCGTGAAGTGGGAGCATGGCTCCCGCGCTGATGTGGCCAGCGCTCCAGGCCCCGAACCCCTCTACGGACGTGTGCGCCCGTTCCTTGATCCTGGCCATGCGGTTATAGAAGAGTCCGGGAGTGGATTCTATGCCCAGACGTTGTTCCAGGAGGTACATCATTCGGTAGTTTCAGAAAAGGTTGGGCGCCACGTCCATTTCCCACCGGTTACCCTTGGGTGTCCAGGACTCAGCTATGACGACATGAGCCCTGTTGACTTCTTCCTCGGAGTGGAGTGTGACACCCGTTGTCATAGTTGATCTGGGAACACAGAAAGATAGCCAAGCAGTCAGTACCTAAACCCAAGAAAGTTGGTCAAGGTATGGGGGGGTCTCCTAAAGACTACTTGGAGTCCCTGCAGATCGGGTCCGGGATCACCTAGGAACCTCGAGACCCCAATCGGGAACGGAAGAACTAAGGCCCCGCCATCTGTCCGGGAAGCCTCCGGATACGGAGCTTCCCGAACCAGGCGGCCTTCCTAACAACTCCTAAATGTATTCATATTCTAGCACCCTAAAAAAAAAGCGAATTAAAAGAACGACCCAAGCCCATATATTCATCAAGAAGGTCAGAAGGACTTACGGTGAGTTGTTGGCCTGAGAGGATGGGGGTTGTCCGACGATAAGGACGGCATGACTTCGTGTAGAGTCCAAGAACTTTACTTAGCTAAGATAGATAGTAGTATTATAGTATTTATAATATTATCTTTGTAACTGTGGATTTTTGGTTCAGACCGGGAATTATTTGGACACTCATAGTAGTACTTATAGATTTTCTAAGTTTAACCTATAGTTTAAGAATATTAAGTTTAACCTAAGGTTTGATTAATATGACTGATATTAAGGATAATATTTATTATACTATAAGATTTAGATAAGAACCAATAGGATTTTAAGCACATGTTATGAATGGGAGATTAAGGATTAAGTATTTTGAGGATTTAATTTAATAAGGGGAAAAGTTTGAATGCTATAAGGTCAGTCAGCAGCTTTGAATACGTTGAGGGCTTAGTCAAGGCTGTTTACTCCATTCAAACTTAGCTAAAAATGTGTAATTTCGTGTTTAAATAATCAGCGTGTGCCGATATATCGCAGCACGTAGATACGGAAAACACGAGACGATGCACGACAGCCTCGGGCATACTGGCCCAGGCGATATATCGCCTACAGGGGGCGATATATATCGCCTCCTTCAGTATATTTTGAAACATTTTGAAATCGTTTTCCTTTCAGCCATTCAACCTCTTGATAATTCCAGCATCTTTTTGAACGAGTCTTCAGCCTCTGCTGAACGATTATTCAAATTATTTTCACCTAAAAAGCTATTATTTTTATTCAAGTAAAATTAAGATCCTTTCATTCCTAAACTCTATAAATAGGACCTAGTACCCAGCCATTATTCATCTTTTGCTCTAAGTTCAGAGGCTGCAAGTGCTAAGTGAGTGTGAGAGTGTAAACACCTAGGTTGGGGAATTATAAGCTTGATCATCATAAGCTTATCAAACACTTTGGGAAGTAAGGTTCTATAGTATTTCAGTTTGAGGTGTAGATTGGTCTTACAAGACTTCAAGGGAATCTAAGTTCTTGAGCCAAAAAGGTTTTGGAGTGTTCCAAAAGTCTCAACTCTGTCCTCACATCCCGGTAACTTTGGTAAGGAAAATAGGATAGAATCTATATGTTATATGCTTATGTTATCTTATGTTTTATGCTATGAAATATGTTATAAAATATGTTATGAAATATGTATGTTTGTAGGCTTGGGCATATGACCCATTTGACTAACAAGCCCCAAATAGATTATGGGCATATGACCTACTTAGCTAGTAGGACCCCACTAATCTAACGGGCATATGACTTGATTAGTCTATGAGACCCCAAGTAATAATGGCCATTATAGTATGTGTATGATAAAGTGTTATGTTATGTCTTTATGTTTTTTTTTATGAAATTTATGTATATGAAGTATGTGTTAGATTCTCCTTGCTGGGCATTAGGCTCATTCATTTTTGTTTATATGTGCAGGAAAATAGCTATTAGTGGCGGTAAGGTTCGTAGATGCTTGGAGATTGTGTATCGATGGTGAATGGATTCAAGGAGTCGAGAGTTCGATTTCGAGGATGTAGTCTTTTATTTATGGGTTTATATGTAATTTTTCCGCACTTGCTATATAACTCCTTTATTTTAAATTATGTTTTGTTTTTAAGACAATGGGATCCCATATCCTTCTTGATTTTTTGTAAGTAACTCTTATTTTTACAAGTTTCCTAATAAAATTATGGTATTTTCGCAATGTAAGCTTTATTAAGGATTTGTATGTATAGTTTCGTTAATGGTCCAAAAGTCTAGAGTAGTTGGGTCATTACACTTCATTTTTGAAGTGGTGAAGCCGGTTCAACAGCTCGTCGATAGGGCACTCCCCGGGCGTGCTCTCAGGCGGATGGACTGATGCTAGGGGTGTTGGAAATAGGCGACGACGTAGAGCTAGCAGACGATAGTGGATGTCGTCGGCAATATCGGGCATGCGACACTCGGGCAACGCTCAGGCGAAACTGATCAATTCTTGAGATGGCTAGAGAGTGTAAAGGTGTTAAGTGAGCGTCTGCGAAGTATTTATAAAGGCCCCAAGTCATGGCCCCTGATCCAACGGACAGGTGTCTCCCCATCGGACGGTCCAGAATCGTGGAAAGGCATTTATGAGCCCTCTCAAGCCGATCCTCGCCATCCCAAATCTAACGGCCCAAGAGGGGCAGATGCCAAAAGTCGCCCCATCCTACGGTCCACCTCAGCCCAAAGGTGTTAATGATGGACCCCCATGTGGATGGGACGCTTCGTGACCTGTGCTGACACACTAGCCTAGGCCTAGCGACCCTTGAGATGGCTAGGCGACCCTTCAAGATCCGTGCAGCAATCACCCGGTGACACATGTACCCTTGCCACGAAGCGGGACTAAGGTAAACGTACCTGGACACTGGTAAACGGTCTGGGCCCAGCATACGGCCAGCATCACCGCCCTCAGTCACGGATCCACGATCCCAAGCAGGAACTGGGGAGACAACCGTGCGAGCGTTTGGGAGCAATGTAAGCCTCCTCCTGGCGGGCCTAGGCGAAGGCTTGAGGGGTAAATGTTATCCCCATTTCCTGCGTGGCCCCGGAACGACCGTCCAGGGCATTCAAAATGTGGGCCCGGCCCAAGGCCTCTTGGCACGGGAGTGTCCAAGGGGGGCACGGGCCTAGTGCAATTCTGGGCCAGACGGGGGGGGGGGGGGGGGGGCCCGATATGGTTATTCGGGACAGTCATCTGGGAGACATGCAAGCAGCACGGACCCCTCGGCGGTATATGTGGCTGGTTTCAGAACCTGGTAACGGTCTGGGCCTATGGTAAATGAAGAGGGACAAAGGTAAACGAACCCGAATCACGTCGTCCCCGGTTGGTGGAAAAAGCGTCCAGGACCCTGAAGCCGCCCCACTCCGCATGGATGTTGTCCCTACTTTTCACTTGTGGAAAAGGCCACCTCGGGATTGCATGCCGTTGTTTCAGATCTGCACCGCCAAGTACTCTGACTGGTCTTGTCCCCTGAATCTGCCTCGTAACTCGAAGTGTCCAGACCAAAAGCATCGTTTTGTCGGGCGAAACATAGTTCTTGGGCCACCTTATTAGGCCTTAATTGGTCTGGAATTTATGTATGTTTTATCTTTTATATTGGGCTTCCACCAGAGAGGCCAAGAATATCCATATCTCTGATGGGCCCGGGTCATACCCGGCCCAGACCTAGTGTTCCCATGAGCCTATAAATACGGGCAGTAGAACACTGGAAAGAGGATCTCTCTTCGACTCATATACAGTTACTCTGTCAAAATATAGAGAGAAACTCCATTGTAAAAGACTTTCCAAGCTCTAATACAACTGACTCGTGGACTAAGGCTAGTTAACGCCCCAACCACGTAAAAACCCTGTGTTAATCCTTTAAATTCCATATCATTAGTCTTAGCTAATACTCATTAGTATAGTTTCCGAAAATCTCAGTAAACAGTACCCAACTAGCCAAGTATGAAACGTTGAAGGAAGTTTGGGGCCATCTTGCAAGGCTGTATACTCGGTCTAACTTTGCAAAACAATATCAGCTGGAATCAAATATTAGAGCTCTTGAACAGAAAGATATGAGTATTCAAGAGTTCTGTTCAATTATGACAGATCTCTGTGATTAATTGGCCTTTACCGAATCTATAGAGCTACGAGCTTTTGAACCATATATTGCTCATATGGAGGAACAACGATTGGTTCAGTTTTAAAGGCACTTCGTGATGACTTTGAGGGACTCTGTGGCTCTATTTTTCATCGTACTTCACTTTCTTCAGTTGATTTAGTAGTTAGTGAATTGTTGGCAAATAAAATTTGTCTTAAGTCTCAAATAGGAAAATGCATCCTCCCACTACCCAGTCTTTCTATTTTGGCAGTTCCTCCTAGACCTTTTACTCACCATGAGAATAAGCCTCCCACAAAGATTGGGGTTGATGAATGCAGCTTTTGCAAATAAAAAGGTCACTAGAAGGCTCAATGTCCTAAACTAGTGAATCTTGCACCACAACAACAGATACATAAGTTCAGACCTCCTCAATTTTGTAATGAATCGCCTTATTATGGTAGGCAACCACTCACAATTTTGACCATACTGTCCTTCGCAATTTAATGTCACTGCTACTATACCTCCATTAGACTCATATGATTTTGAGGTCTCATCTTCAAATCCTGCTCTTGTTGCTCTCTCAGAATAGTTTCAGAAGTTTCTTACCATGCAGCCGCATGCCATGTCTGCCTATTCTTCAGTAGGTCAGTCCCCTACTAGCACTGTAATTCACATATTATTAAACAATCATGCAAATTCCTAGAACATTACGAGATCTTGTTTATTTTCATGTAATTCATATATTATTAAACAATCATGAAAATTCCTAGAACATTACAGGATCTTGTTTATTTTCATGTAATTCACATATTATTAAAAAATCATGCAAATTCCTAGAACATGCTCCTATTAAATTGACATAAACACATAGTAAAGTTACTAGAAACTTACATTATGTAGCGAAACTAGAACAACTCCTTCCTTCAGGTTCTCTAATCCTTGAATTCTGATAGTAGCAGAGTATAATCAACAACCTGAACTTGATCAGCAACACAGTCTTCCTCAACAAGCATTTGATCAACCTATAACTAGTGTGAGTTGGTTCACAACACATAAGATCAAGAAAATAGAGAAGAGACTATGTGAAAGGCTATGAATGGATGCTCTAGGGAATTGTTTCTTTTGAATTAAACTTACTCCATCCAATTCTATTCAAAATCCTAAAGTTAAGTATCCTTTTATAGACTCCACTTAGGCATTATTTAAATAAATAATTAATTAAAATAATAGGGAAAAACCCCTATAATGGCCAAAATCATCTATGGGCTTTGGGCCTTGGATTTTTGCAATTTAAATTCAAGCCCATTGGACTTAAATATTTAAATCTGTATTCAAATTAAATATTTATAATTTGAATATTAATTTAAATTTATTTATTAACTTAACACAAATTTGTCATAATTAATAAATTTGCCTAATATTCCTTTTTATTCCCCAACTCACATATCTCTGTAAAAATTTCTAAAATTGACCTAATCAACTTTAAAAATCTTAATTAATAATTAGGTCAATTGATTGAGACATTCTAGATGATTTATTTCAATATAAAATACAAAAAAATTAATTAAAATCATAAACATTCAATCTATTTGATTAATCAAATTTCACAACTCATAAAAACTATAGCACATATGGTTGTTTATAGATAAAAATTACCATCAATGCCCTACAAGATTTTCTTAAAATCACATTCTTTCTCATTGTAGAAAAATTTGATCAATTCAGCTTTTCCATAAAATATATGGCTACCTAGGATTCACATCAATGGAGAGAGAGAGAGAGTCAATTTCAATTAATGAATATTACTGGTTTCTCAACCAAAGACCAGAAGTGAACATGAATAGAACCAAATAGATAAAGGTCTTAATCACTTTTACTTTTACCTCGTTATTCAACAAATGTAAAGCCAAAAAATTAGATCATTCAAACCTACTCAAGATTATTAAATATCATAATCAATGATCTTTTAATTCATTTTCTTAATATTATAAGGCTAGTGACTTTTGTTTTGGAGATTCAATATCATGAATAGTTGGAACATAATTTTATAATATTGGAATTCATGCTTTCCTAATAGACCGAATATTGGTTCCCTTAAATACTAATTCTAGGACTGAAGTTATTTAGCTTAAATCTATAATATGATTATAGATTAATTATTCACTGGTAAATTAATGGTACTTAAGGAACAAGATGCAATTAGAAAGGTAAAATGATAATTCTTGACCAGGTTTAATTAGCGAACCAATAAATGGAGGACATATCTACATATATTGTGTAACGTCCCAGATTTTTAAGACTCGTTAACGTGGAAATATAAACGTTTTCATTTAACAAAATGTCTCAAAACCCATATAAAAAAAAAACTTTTTAAAGTCGTATGGCCATACTTAATATTTAATACAAACATGGTTTATGAAAAGTAAACTGAGCCTTGTTTATGAAAATAAAACAGCATTTCCAAAACAAACAGCATCCCAAAAGGTCGATCCACATGTATATCCACAAAGTAGACTCCAGCGCTCACGGCTCAGTTTTGCCCTTGTTCTTACCTACAATAGGAAACAACTAGGCAAGCGAAAACGCTTAGTAAGTTCAACTTTAAAAACAACAGCATGTAGAGAAGACAGGTGGTCACTGACCAAGTCACTGACCACTGATAACAATAGCTCGACAAAATTAGGGTTCCAGATCCATCCAGACCCTAAGCAATCAATTTCAAGAACGCAAAAGCGTCCTGGCAAACTTATGGTCATGCCCGATAACCAATGACAACCTATTTCATATAAACAGATAAATCCCTGCACTCAGAAAATCCCAAAGCAAACAGATATAATATATCACAATATAATTTGAGACCAACGCTCGACAATTTCCAACAATTTGGGCGTACCACACCCTCCAACATTTTCGCTAATCAATAAGGGAGAACCGAGTCTCAACACTAAGATCTAGCCAATAAATATCCCTATCAAGGGTAACTATCGAGTTACCTAGGGCATCGCTACTTATCTAAAAGTAAATCCATCACAAGGGTAACCATCAAGTTACCTAGGGCATCGCTACTTATCCAAAAGTAAATCTCTCACAAGGGTAACCATCAGGTTACCTAGGGCATTGCTACTATTCAAGAGTGTAATCGAAGTTACACGGGTTAACAAAGACTTCTATGTTAATCAGTGGTGTTGGCGAGCAGTTGCCCCTAGGATATTCAACCTCACTCAAACTTGGCAACCCCTAGTATCTCTAGGCACTCTCACTGAATGACCAATATTAACAACTATTATCCGGGAATAACTTATCAAAGCACTTGCTCGGGTTCTAACCGTTCAATGATTAAGTAAGCATGAGGGCCCCTAGGTCCCATTCATTTTGGCGCCCTTAGGTTTAAACCAGCAATCCTCACCTCTTGGCCACTCGTTGCGGTAGTGAATCGGACATAATAAAATCAAACAAGCAGTGTGACGGGGATCAGCCATCTAGGATATGACGGATGTCTACCGTTCATATTTTCTGAATCAATACCTACTAGAATAATGTCTCTTTGTAAACTTTCTACGACAGTGTATACATGTGCATTTGTCTCTATACTAACATACATTACACTAGTCGTTTCATGTTGTAGCCACACAATAGAAGTTGACTTACTTAGAGTCCTTAGCTTTTAGCAAGATTTCACCCTCCAATGTACCGTCCAAGTATGCTTAGCCAATACTATGATTATCCATATAGTATACTCAGATTAATTATGGCACTCATAATTAATTATTATTATTTTGGGCAGTTTGGTCATTTTCAAAATCATTTGTAAGGATTAAAGATCTTTATTTGGTTTTAAACCCATTTAAGAAATTCGTATGCAAAAATTTGAGACTAAACCCTAAGTCTCGAGGAGACCTATTATATGGTATCGATACCTAGGCTCGGGTATCGCAATAGTATTTCCCATAATCCGCTAAAATTCTTATTCTTTAAAAGTTCCGCTATTAACCCGTGCTTTCAACAAGTCGGTTTAAATTATATAAAGATTTTTAGCCGGTATTATATCCAGAAAATACTAATTAAATTCCTCACTTATTTTTCAAGAAAATAATCTCTTAAATTTTCCTTTTATTTTTCTTAAGGTTTTAATCTCTAAAAATCGTTTTAAGAAAATAGCCTAATCTTAACTTAATTAGGAAAACCGTTAATAATTTCTTATCTAGACTAGTTAATTTTCCGAAGTCAATTAATCAAGTTTACTTACTAGAACAATAATTCACTTAATTATTTTATCAAAATATAGGGTTTTAAACCCTCTTTTAATTTATTGACTTATTAATAAATTAAATCTTTTATTTTTAGAAAGAATAAAAAAATTCTTTAATAAAAATAATTCTCACTAATCTCAAAGTGGTATTTTAGGTCAAGATCTTTTTAAGACTTACCAAGTCTTTATTTTGTAATATGCTCAAAATGTGCTTTTATCTTAAGTTCCAAAATCTCATTTTTGCACTAAGTGTGAAAACATCATTTTTCACATTTTTAACTACATATTTTGTTAGGTCATAACTTGAAATTTACTTACCCAATTGTTACAAAAATTTCTCAATTCCAACTTTGGTATGTAATTTAGGTCTTTGTAAAATCTTAGGTCAAAATGAGCATTTTTGATTGGTGAAAACATTTTTCAAACATTGAGGTAAAAATGATCTTATTTTCAAGTCCTTATTTTTTTCCAAACTTTGGCACGTAATAACTCTCAAACCATTTAGTATTTTGTTACTATATTTTACAATGGCATACTAGGGGGTATGACTATATATATTTTCCTAGTGTGATATGATAAATATAATTGGTTAATCATATCATATTGACAATCCTCAAACTTGTCTATTATTCCCAACGTTGTCCCTGCATTTGACTTTGAGGGATAACTCTGGAAATGGTGAACAAGTTTGAAGATTTTTCATTCATTTAATCCTAATAAATTAGTGAGTAAATTTTCATGATAAATGTGTACTTTGCAGGAGCATTATATGTTAAAAGTCATTACCGTATCCAAAATGTTCTAGAGTTCTAGAATGTTCTAGAATATACTAGGAAGAATATAGAACATTCTAGAAAGTTCTTGCAAAAACTTAGAACTAATTAGACAATGTATAGAGAGTTCTAGAATCATTTAGAAAAAGGTAGAAAGTAGTTAAATAAATTATAAAGTTAGAAAATTCTAGAAAGATTTGGATGTTTCCTTTGTAGCCTATAAATACAAATGTAATGTGGTCCAAGTTTGTAGAAAAGTGTGTTTAAAAGAGTGTTCCAAAAATGTGAGTCTAAGTGAGTACTATATAAGTGTGTCTAAAAAGAGTGTGAGAGAAGTTATTAAGTGAGTGCTCCAAAACAAAGTGTGTAAGTGTTTAGAGTGTGTTGTGATAAAATATTGTATTCAAGTCTTGGTGTAATTACTTTTGTAATAATAAAGTAATTATGTTTTCACATGTTGTGGTGTTCAACAATTGGTATGAGAGCTAAGGTTATGAGATCCTTTGAAATTCTGAGTATGCTCTGTGGTTGCAGCTTTGACTGAACTTCCACATCAGAAAAGATTTCTTGAGATTGTCATTGAGAGAGCTTTCTTAGATTCGTTTGTTAAGTTTCTTTGAGAGATCGTGTGTGGTTTAGTACCACAAAGTTTGTTGTCAAAATTAAGCTTGCTTGGAAAAGAAATAATTTTTGCCAAGCCACGATGGGTGACCTTCAAGTGATCAGTGGAATTAAGAAACTTAATTGTCAAAATTACAACACGTGGTCGTTGCATATGGAGGCATATCTCCAAGGTCAAGACTTGTGGGAGATTGTTAAAGGCAATGAGGTCACACAACCAGAGGAGGCAGCTGCTCTAAAGAAATGGAAGATTAAAGCTGGAAAAGAATTGTTTGCTATTCGGACCACAGTCGGAGATGAAATGTTGGAGCACATCAGGGAATGGAAGACATCAAAGGAAGCATGGGATACTTTCGCATCATTATTCACAAAGAAGAATGATGTGAGATTGCAACTTCTAGAGAACGAGCTTCTCTCTATCACACAACGCGACATGACGATCAACCAATACTTTACCAAGATAAAATCTCTTTATCGTGAAATCTTTGCATTAGACTCCGACCAAGTTCTAGTAGAGGTTCTAGAAGACATGATGACAAAGATGGTCATCATGGAAGCTCCCAAACAGGGGGAGCTCAAAAGAAAGACAACTGGGGTGGCCAATTTAAGAGTAACAATAGATATGATGGTAAATGCTACAAGAAGGAAATTCGATGTATCTTTGTGGGATACGATAGCCAAAGGAAAGGGTGGAAGTGTTGTGATCCTAATACTGGAGAATGCTATACGTCAAGGAATGTGGTATTTGATGAAGCCTTATCATGGTGGTCACCACAAAAGGAAGAGTTGCCAAATTCTAAAGAAATAGAAGACAATTTGCAAAAGAAGATGGGGGAGCAAATTGTTGAACTATATTTGACTCCAGAAATGGATGAAGAAAAATAAAGTGAGCAAGACAACGAAGAGGCAACACAAGTCTCTGGCAAACAGGAGTGCATCAAAGAGCAGCAGACGATGCAAGTGATATTCAACCTGAAAAAGTAAGCCCACAACATCGGAGATCGCGAATCCTAAGTATGCCAATGTTGTTGTAGTCGAAGAAGAAAAGTTCAGAGAACCAGATACATATGAAGAAGCGTTCTAGAATATCAAGTGGATAGAATCTATGAAAGAAGAGATAAGTGCACTAGAGAAGAATCAAACTTGGGAGCTGGTGCCAAAGCCAAAGGAAGTAAAACCCATTTCCTGCAAATGGGTATACAAGGTAAAAACTCGTCCTGATGGATCGATTGAGAGACATAAAGCCCAGTTAGTAGCTCGTGGATTCTCTCAAAAATATGGCTAGACTATGATGAGACGTTCAGCCTAGTTGCCAAGATAACAACAGTACGAGTCATGGCTGGCGCTTGCAGCATGTAAAGACTAGAGACTATGACAGATGGATGTGAAGAACACCTTTCTACATGGAGAGCTAGATCAAGAAATATACATGGTCCAACCAAGAGGATTTGAGGATAAAGTTCATCTTGAGTATGTTTGTAAATTGAAAAAGGCGCCCTATGGATTGAAGCAGGCTCCAAGAGCATGGTATGGCAAGATTGTTGAGTTCTTAGTGGAGAATGGATATGTCATGGCACATGCAGATTCAAGCTTATTTGTTAAAGTAAAGGAAGCAAAGATCACAGTTGTTTTGGTATATGTTGATGACCTCATCATCACTGGCGATGATGAAGCATAACTTTTCCAAACAAAGGAGAACCTGTCAGTTCGCTTTCAAATGAAGGAACTTGGAGAATTGAAACACTTCCTTGGATTAGAAGTTGACCGAACTAAGAAAGGTTTATTTCTCTGTCAACAAAAGTACGTAAGAGATTTATTGCAAAGGTTTGGAATGCTCAAGTGCAAGCCCATCTCAACACTTATGGAAGCTAATGCCAAGTTATGCGCGCATGAAGGGAAGGACTTGCGAGATGGAGCAATGTACCGACAGCTTGTTGGTAGTCTAATTTACCTAACATGGACTCAACCAAATATCTCGTATGCAGTTGGTGTAGTAAGTCGGTATATGCAACACCCAAAGAAACCTCATTTGGAAGCAGCGCGATGAATGTTGAGATATGTCAAAGATACCATTAACTATGGCCTCTTATATAAGAAAGGTGACGAGGTTAAGATAGTTGGATACTGTGATGCTGATTATGTTGGAGATCATGATACCCATCGATCAACTACTGGGTATGTATTCAAGCTTGGATCTGGAGCTATATCTTGGTGTAGCAAAAGGCAACCAACAGTGTCTTTGTCAACCATTGAAGCAGAATATAGAGCAACAACACTGGTAGCTGAGGAAAATACGTGGTTAATGCAACTAATGAAGGATCTACACCAATCTACAGACAATGCAATGCCGATTTATTGTGATAATCAGTCTGCTATTCGCTTAGCAGAAAATCCAGTATTTCATGCAAGGACAAATCACATGGAAGTGCATTATCATTTTCTGAGAGAAAAAGTTCTTCAAGAAGAAATAGAGATGTGACAAATAACCACAGGTGATCAAGTTGCTGACATATTCACGAAAGGACTAAGCACAATCAAGTTTTCGAAATTCAAAACTCAACTAAATCTCGTCAAACGAGAAGAAGCTTAGAAATTCAGTAATGAGGGGGAGTGTTAAAAGTCATTACCATATCCATAATGCTCTAGAGTTCTAGAATGTTCTAGAATATACTAGGAAAAACATAGAACATTCTAGAAAGTTCGTGAAGAAACTTAGAACTAATTAGACAATATATAAAGAGTTCTAGAATCATTTAGAAAAATGTAGAAAGTAGTTAAATAAATTATAAAGTTAGAACTTCTAGAAAGATTTGGATGTTTCCTTTGTAGCCTATAAATACAAATGTAATGTGTGTCCAAGTTTGTAGAAAAGTGTGTTTAAAAGAGTGTTCCAAAAGTGTGAGTCTAAGTGAGTACTATATAAGTGTGTCTAAAAAGAGTGTGAGAGAAGTTATTAAGTGAGTGCTCCAAAACAAAGTGTGTAAGTGTTTAGAGTGTGTTGTGATAAAATATTGTATTCAAGTCTTGGTGTAATTACTTTTGTAATAATAAAGTAATTACATTTTCACGTGTTGTGGTATTCAACATTATAGGCCCCATGTTTGTATTTGCTATCCTGGCAACGAAATTCTAAAGTGGTTCAACTATATTGCAGGTTCTTCAGAGGTTGTCCCACTACCTTTGAATTGGTACAATTCTAATTTCTTGGGCTTTGCTCTATGCTTTGTAGTTGAATTTATGGATTACAATTATTTTCTTGAAGGTTTAAGATTTCTAATTGAGTTTCATGGGAGACTAAGTCAGGTGAATGTCACAAATCCAGTCGTATTTTGGAGATAGGTACTTCTGCATAGGCTAAGACAGCAAGTAAAACAAGAACTGAAGTTCTTAAATCAGACCATGTATTCATGTTGTACGAGTACAGAAGCTTTCTTACTTGTCGAGAAATAGAAGAAGAAGATGATAACATTACTGGAGTCTCATTTTAAATCCGCCCAGTTAGTGAAGATGACACAACACCTATTCAGTAATGTAGAATGAAATCATATGGTATCCGCTTGTTGTATGTTGAAGAAGCTCAGCAATTTGGTCTCTTAACTAAACCTGATTATGATAAGAAATTAAAAGTAGAAGAAGTAGAAGAAGAAGAAGATGTTGATGAAATCTTTGGCGACTTTAGTTCCAGTGGTTGTGAACCGAGTGAAAATACAAAAGAAGATGATGATAATGAATCAAACATAATTGATTTAAATGACTCTGCTGTAGATTATGTTGAAAAAGAATGAGAAGGTCCTCCTCTTAGCTTAAACTGGTCTGAACCAACTAGATGCCATGAAACTCTTAACAATGTCTCTGTTGATGCAACAGAACACGAACAAGAACCAACTGGAAGTGAAATACAACCCTACTATGTTGCAGAAGATCGTGAAGAAGATGTCAAACCAAGCCAAAGTGGGACTATGGACTCTACTAAAGCTGACAATGAGGTTCTAAATTCATTTTCAAATGGTTGCTTACTGTTTCTCTCCCATATTAAAGGTGAAATTAATATTCACAATCTCATTTCACTTTTTTCCTTTTCCATTGTATTTTAAATATATGCATATGTACACACATGTGAATGCAGCTATTTTCCTGGGAAATTGGGGGAATAAATCTGGTAATGAGCTTATTCTAGAATCATCATCTTCATCTGGATCAGTCCAAGAGCAACTTCAGGCTCTAAAAATTACAATACAAAATCTTCAATCAAAGAACACTAAGTTGCGAGATGAGAACCATCAGCTTTCACAACAGTATTTGCATATTGATAACTCTATATTTTAAAGTTATTAATTGAGCTTTTGAACTTAAAAATTTAAGTGAAATAGAGTGTTTGTGTTATTATTGTGTGGTTTTAGTCATTTTGTCTTTTAATTTTGTTGTGTATTTTGTTTTAATTAATGTTAACTCTTGTGGAAAATAATGGGATTATGTTCTAAAAATGTGGTATCTATTTTGAAGGCAAAAAGAAAGGGTGCTTGGAAAGTTTAGTGAAACATGTGCAAGGAAATCATCTTGGAGCTGAAATTCTGGCACTTTGTTGTAGCATTAGTCAACTTTGCTGCAGCAAAGTGTGTGTAGCCAGTAACATTGATGGACCCAAAATGAGTATGTTTTAAATATTTAGAAATCGCAAGCGCACGAATCATTCATATAGAATAGGGATCGTGTAAGCAAGGATGTCGAACCCAAAGGAGTTGTCTAAAATCGAAAAGAAAACTATTTTAAACCAAAATTAATAAATTATAACCTAACTCCAAAGATTGATGATGTAGAGTCCAAGAACTTTACTTAGCTAGTTAGATAGTAGTAGTAATAGTAATAGTAGGTTTATTACTGTGGATTTTGGTTCAAGCTGGGACTTAGTTGGACACTCGTAGCAACACTTGTAGATTTTATAAGTTTAACCTATAGTTTAAGAATATTAATTATAACCTAAGGTTTGATTAATATGACTGATTATGAAGATGATAATTATTATATTATAAGGTTTAGATAGACCCAATAAGATATTAACACTTGTCATGTGTATGTTTAATGAGAAATTAAGTATTTTTGAGGAATAAGTTTATTAAGAGTAATATTTGAAAATTCTAGAGTCTGCCAGCAGCTTTGAAATCGTTAAAGGACTTAGTCAATGTTGTTTACTCAATTCAAATTAGGCTGAAAAAGTGTAATTACGTGTATAATATTTCAGCATATGCCGATATATCGCATCTCTAGGGGGCGATATATCACCACACGGGGATACAAAAAACACGTAACTTCGCACGACAACTTCGACGAGCCTCGGGAATATCAGCCCAGGCGATATATTGGATGCAGAGCATGATTTTTGAATAATTTTGAAACCGAGTCCATTTTAATCCTTAACCTCTTGATAAGTCCAGAATCTTTTTGACCGAGTCTTCAGCCTCTGTTGAACGATTATTCAAATGTTTTTCAATTAAAAAGCCATTATTTTATTCAAGCTAAATGAAGATTTTTTTTGTTCTTGAACTCTATAAATAGGACCTAGTACCCAGCCATTTATTCATTCATCAAGCTGAGTTCAGAGTCTACAAGCTGCTAGGTTTACTTTGGAGTGCTAAACACTTGGGTTGGGGTTATAAGCTTTATCATCTTAAGCTTATCAAACACTTGGGACGTAAGGTTTATAGTGTATTTCGGTTTCGAGGTGTAGTTCGGGTATAGAAATTTCAAAGGTATCTCTATTCTTAGTTCATTTATGTATTGTTTCATTAAGTTCTAATAGTTTTTCTCCACTCAAATCCTAACTCAGTATTCTTTATTCTTGGTTAGGCATCTAAGTTCTTTGAACTTGAGGTTCTTGTTGGTAAGTATCTTCTCGATGGTTTAGTTCATTCTTTTCATCTCTTTTCTTTTAGAATACTCACCTCTCTATTAATGGTTTTTAGGAGTGTTCCAAAATCCCGACCTTGTTCTCATCATCCCGGCATTTTTGGTAAGGAAAATATAATAGTTCTTATGTGATATGTGCTATGTTTATATAAAAGTGTTATGATTATGATATAGTATGACTTTATGTGTTATGATATATGTATGTGTGGGGCTTATAGTTGTTATATAGCAAACCCTATCAATTTTATGTTTTGGGGCTTATAGTTGCTATATAGCAAACCCCAACACTTTTATGTTTTTGAGGCTTATAGTTGCTTAACGAGCAAACCTCATTGTAGTCTGAGGCTTATAGTTGCTTAGTTAGCAAACCCCAATAGTCACCATGTACATGGGTTAGAATTATGATATGTGTTATAGTATTTGATATATGTTCATAGTTTATGTGTATGGTTATGTTTCATGCTTGTAGTATATTTTCCTTCCTGGGCATTAGGCTCATTCCTTTATGTTTTATATGTGTAGGAAAATAGTTTTGGCGGTGGGAAGGTTCTTGGCAGCTTGGGAATGTGTATTGAGGGAGAATGGATTCGGTGGACTGCGCGAACGATTCGAGGATGAAGTTGTTTAAGTCTTTTAATTATGATTTATATGTATTTTTCCGCACTTAATTTTGTAACCAATTTATTTAAGTTATGTTCTATTTTATTTTCAAACAATGGGATCCCATATCCTAACTGAATTTTATGTTAACCTTTGTTTTACAGTTTTAATAAAGTTATGACTATTTTGTATGTAAGTTTTCTTAAGATTAGTATCTATGAGTAGTAGTTATTAATGATCCAAAGTCTAGAATAGTTGGGGCATTAGAGATGAGGTTTTTGTATAATGAAAATAAATAAAAGATAATAATAAAGATATTAAAGACAATATATATAACTGAATTAATAATAGAAATCAAGATGGTAAAAGAAGATTATTAAGGTATTAGAATCCACAAAATATAAGTTCAATAATATTTATAAGTACATTGATTCCCAAGTTTTAGTGATAGTTAAAATAAATCAAACTATCACTTTCCAAATAGATTTATAATTTTAAGCACAAACTACTTCTAAAAATATAGGATTTTTCTTCAATTTCAAAAAGTATAATTTCAAAGTATATAATGTGAATCAACCTAATGAAAAAAAAAAAATCAAATAACATTATTTATAAGGCAAAACATAATATTTTTGTTCTAAGTATTTTTTTTTTTTTTTTTGGTAACTCAGCAGTGTATTTCATTACTTCAAATCCAATTTACAAACAAATGGCACCCATTAAGGTCCAGTCATACTTCTGTTAACTATACAGAGGCTATATTCTATTTATAAAAACAGTATACCATTCAATATCTTTGGCAGATACTTTCTTTGGCCATACACTTTGTATTCTAGTCTTACAAGCTATTTTGGTCTTCTGTACAATACTTGTTGGGTTATCAAGTGATGATAACCAAATACTTTCATTCCTTGCCCTCCATAAGTGGTACACTAGTGCAGCCATGATTGCTGAAAGGACCATTTTCCTGAATCTTGTTGCCTTCAATCTGCCTATTGCCCTCACAAGACCAGATAGTTGGCTCCCAGTTATGCTCCAGCAGACCCATTGTTTAATCTATTGAAGGCACTCCCTAGAGTATGGGCAATTAAAGAATAGATGTGAGGTTGTTTCATCTGCTAGTTTGCAAAACTGACAGTGAGCTTCCGAAATAATATTGAATTTGTGTAATCTAGCTTTAGTCTTCAATCTGTCTTGTATAGCTAACCATAATATGAAGCTATGCTTAGGGGTATTCAGTCTCCCCCAAACCTCCTTGTTCCAGTTAACCCTCTCCTGAATTGGGTTAAGAAGATTGTAACCCTCTGCTATCTTATACTTCCTGTTATTTGAACCTGTATCAACCTGCTGTTTAATCTGGTCTTTCAGGGCTATAACCTTCCTCCAATACCAGCTGCTATTGGCTGGAGCAATGTAATCCCACCATTCTCTACCTTTTATGTACACGCTATGCACCCACCGAACCCACAAGTTGTCTTCTTTGGCTGCCACTGCCCACACGTATTTAAACATAGCAGCCTTGTTCCATTCAGATATTTTTTTGAAACCGATACCTCCTGCTACTTTAGGCTTACATAAGTTATCCCAAGCTATTTGCCCTGCTCCAACCATCACTTGTTTACCTGTCCACAAAT
Source organism: Humulus lupulus (assembly GCF_963169125.1). NCBI lineage: Eukaryota > Viridiplantae > Streptophyta > Magnoliopsida > Rosales > Cannabaceae > Humulus > Humulus lupulus. The sequence goes on from NC_084797.1 coordinate 235,863,507, forward strand.
ATGCTCGGCAAATTGCTTCGAGCTCTTTAATCACCTTCCTAGGCAGTAGCATGATTTGACTCCAGTAGGACTGAATTGAGAGAAGAACAGAGTTGATCAAGACTGCCCTCCCTGCAAAGGAAATATTCCTTGTGCTCCAAGACCTGATTCTAGCAGTCATTTTATCCACTAGCACACTACATTCTCTTGCACTAATGTGTTTAGGACAGATGGGTACACCTAAGTAATTGAATGGTACCTCACTCTTCCTAAAGCCAGATACTTCCAGTATGCGCTGCACCTCCTTTGATCTCATCCCACTGGTAAATATGGCAGATTTCGAAGCATTAGGCTGAAGTCCTGATGTTTGCGAAAATAATTTGAGGCCCTGTAGTAGGTAACATATACTCTTATAATCTCCATTGCAAAACAGAAGTACATCATCAGCAAACATTAGATGATTTAACTTCAGCTCCTTACATCTGCTATGATAAGCAAAGTCAGATTTCTGTCCCACTTTTTGCATTATTCTTGTGAGGTATTCCATTCCCAACACAAAAATGAGAGGTGACATCGGATCCCCTTGTCGCAGCCCTCGTTTAGTCTCAAAGTATCCATGCAGCGACCCATTAATCATAAGTGAAAATCGAGGTGATCTTATACATGTCATGACCAACTGAACAAAGGATTCAGGGAAATTAAAACCAAATAACACTTCTTCAATAAAACTCCATTCGATGGTATCATAAGCCTTTTGTAAGTCCAGTTTAATTAAGCAACTGGCTTTTGAGGATTTTCTCCCATATTTATAGACTAGGTCTTGGCAAATCATAATGTTGTGTGCTATAAACCGTCCATGAACAAACCCTCCTTGATTTTGCGCCACAAGACTAGGAATCAATGTTTTGAGCCTCGAGCAAATCAACTTCGTAGCTGCTTTATAAATGACGTTACAGCATGCTATTGGTCTGTAATCCTTTACTGTATTCGGGCATTTTGTTTTAGGAACCAGAGTAATCATTGTGGAATTGATCTCTTTAAGCAGCTGCCCAGTTTTTAAGAGTGAACAAATAGCTTCAGCAACTTCATCTCCAATTAGAGCCCAGTTTTCTTGGTAAAAATAACTTCCATAGCCATCCGGTCCTGGTGCTTTATTTTTAGGTATTGCAAATATCACTTCCTTCACCTCTTCTTTTGAGTAGTCTGCCAAAAGCATTTCTGATTGGGACTCTGTGACTATAGGACCGTGAGCCATCACACCAGGCAGTACTGTCTTCCTATGTAGCATTTTACTACCCAAAAGCTCTTGATAGAAGCTTAAAAAAGCTTCAATAACTTGTATGGGTTCATCTACCCGAGTCCCTCTTGCATCAATAATAGATAGTATCCTGTTTTGTCTTCTTCTTTCCCTGATACTAAGATGAAATAAAGCTGAATTCTCATCTCCATGTCTAGCCCAACTCAGTTTCGACTTCTGCTGTAGAAAGGAGACATAATCCTTGTGAACCTTTGTATATTTATTCCTAGCCTCCAGCTCTTCATCATGCAAATCAAATCTCAAAGGGTCACACTTAAGCCTTTCTTGACAGTCCATAAGATGCTCTCTAGCATCTTATGGATGCTCTCTAGCCTTTTTTGTTCTAAGTATTGGATGTGTATAATTTAATGACACATTTTACACAAAGAATATTATGTTTTTGCACTAATGAAGAACAAAGTGTAAATGTGTTCTAACAATCACAAATACAAGATATTTAAGATGAAAGAAAATATTTGAAGAAGAAAATCCATAACTTTATTGTATAAAATGGGAAATCAACACACAACATAAATACTATCTAGTTACATATTGTTTCATCATCACCTTAATAATCTTAAAAAGATTAGAAACTCATAACTAGAATATAAATTACAAACCAAAAAATTACAAACATAAATAGGAAAATTTGGAGGAGAAATCCCCAATTTTTTCCTCTAAAATCTCATAGAAAAATGACCAAAAAGAATAAAAAGATGAAGAGAATGGAGTGGTCTTGAAAGTATAGAATTTGTGTAGTGTCCCCCATCTCAAAATAAGCACTCCCAAATCCTTTATTTATAGTCAAAATGAGAGTATTAAAATAATCAATTTAAATTAATTAAATTGATTAAATTAATTAAACTAATAATAATATGGAAAATAGGGGTAAATTATAGGGTGTAATGATGATTTTGGGGTAAAATGTGTAGAAAAGTTTGGGTAAAAAATGACATTTTTAGACACAAGGACAAAAAGACATTGTTGGGCTTAAGAAAATTGGAGTCATGGCAGCTTGGTGGCTGGTGTGTTGGGCTGGAGGCAAGCCAGGCGTTGGTGGGCCGAAGGGTGCAGGTGGGCCCAGGCGAGTGGGACTGGTTGGGAGCTACTGGGATTGGAGGCGTGGGCCTGTTGGGCTTGGAGAGCTGGCGGCTGGCAGCATGAGCCTTGGGGAGTTGCAGCTGGAGGCGTTGGGGTGTTGGGGTGTTGAAGGCTGGAATAGAGGCTTCTTCGGCTGGGCCTGCTGGGAAGAAGGCTGAAGGAAGGTTGGCGTTGGGTTGGGGCCTATTTTCAGTTTTACCACATTTTTTTTCTTACTTTTCAAGAGCCCAAAAATACAACATATTTCCTATAAAAAAACATAAATTAAATTAAAACTAAATATTTTCAAAAATCAAATATATAACATAAGTTCCATAAAAATATTAATTAAAACTTAATTTATATTTAACATTTAAGTTTAATAATACAACATTTTTTTACCTCAAATTAAACAACAATAATTCAAATAATTCACTACAATATTTTACAACAAAATAATTATAAAAACACCAAAAAATATATAAAATCAAAATAAACCCAATAAATTCAAAATTACTTTAAAACTTAATAAATCAATTAAAAACTCAAGAATTAAGCAATAATTAGCACATAAAAAGTGGTAAAATAACTCTATTTTGTAGAGTTATCAAACATAAAGTTTGCACACTTGGCAAGTGATTAAATGAGGTGGAGAGATTTGAATAGTAGGAGGATGAGGAGGAAAGGAGCTGTCAAATTCTGAAGAAAAAAAAGTGGTCCCCACGTGTAGAGAGAGAAAGAGTGGGTTTATACCCTTTTTGAGCCCAAAAAGGAAATGATCTTTCTAAGAAAAAAAAACCCCAGCCGCTTATCACCATTGAAGGAGTTTTTTTGCACTTTTGGGAGCTGAAAAATCAAGAAAAGAAGAGGAAAACCTAGGAGAAGGAAGCTAGAAGAAGAAGAAGAGTTAGAAGACAAAGAATAGAATATTTCAATCATTTTGGCTTGTCTTTCTAAACTCTCTTTTCCTATAATTTTATTTTTCTCATCTTGAACTCTTGAGATAATAATGAATATATATTATGGTGATTTGGGTATTTTGATTATGAGCTAATTTGTTGTGTTAGGGGTATTGATGAATCCTAATTTGTAATCAACCCCAAAGTGTTGAATGTTTTATGCAATTTTTCTCTTGTTCATTTGAGCTATATTTATTGTGAACATCTTGCTTGAGAATAATTAACTTAGGTGAGGAACAAGCTAGTTTTAATTCCGGAAGGGTTAGAATTAGTGGAAATGCTTGATTGATGCATGTTGATAAATTTGTTATTGATTAGTGGATAACTTAGGGATATTTTATTCACCTTGCAAACTTGAAGGATTGATGCTTGAAATTATGTTCTTGAAATTAAATTTAGCATAGAAGTATGTGAATTTAATTGATGGAACTTTAACATGAGCATTTGGAAAAATGACATGTGCATTAAATTGGAAATCCTAGTTAGTTACAAGAGAACTTTGCTATGAACTTTGTTGCAACATCAAGGGAAAAACTACAAATTAGGGGGATTTGATATGCCTAACTTTTATCATAATATTGATCACAATTTTTCACTTTCTAGCTTTAGTGTTAAAGACCTATTTTAATTCTCTTGTCTAGTTTTTTTTAGTTCAATTAATAAAATCATCAAAAAAATTAATTGTACCCCAAATTGTTTGGTGTTGATTTTTACAATATTTGTTTGGCAATCCTTGAGGAGACAATAAAAATTACTTTCATTATATTATTTGTTTGACGACTGTGTACACTTGCACACACTTAGGAAAATTCGCAACACATATGCCAACAACTATGCCTCAATCACCACTACATGAATCGTCTTATCCATCTCCAATGTAGTTATCTGGCCAGAACATACAGATCTTGCAGTACTACCCGCAAATGGCGCTAGCAGATCAGCAAGGTTATCCAAATTAACAAATATTGCAGTATCCACAAATGTTGATGTCAATTCTACCTCCTACATTTCCTGCACATCCATCTGATCAGAACCAACATACGTCTCAGCACTCGCAAATGATGATGTTGAGGCCAATTTTAGCGCACCAGGCTGATCACCAACCCCCTTCGTCATCATCTCAACAATATTTTGATCGTGGATTATAGTGGAAGGTAAATAAGAACATGGATTGATATTGATATCTACTTGTTTGTTGGTTCGGTTATTCCTTTTAAGTGTTTCTGCTATTCTTTTTGTTAGTTTTGAAATCTAGGTGATCGATCTATTTGCTCTGCAGGCCAAGCGTTGCCTATTCAGAACTTGTTATTTGAATTTCGATATATTTACTTTTTAGGATAAAAAAAGTATATTTATGAATATTATAAAAATTGCAAACTTGATATAGTTTACTATGCATGTAACCTGCTGTTTGTCCCATTATTAGAGAGGAAGGGGTGAGCTCTTTTTGTGAAGTAGATGTAGTTTGAATTAAAATTCAATTTTCATGTTTTGTTTACTTGTAAAGAAGTCTGGATATGTTATAAGGGATGTCCTTGGGTTTTTGAGTGTGGAGAGCAAAAGTTGCTCCATTGATTTCGAATTGTTTGTAGCTTTGGTTTGGCAGATCTGATATATTAGGAATGGTTTTGTATGCATTAATTAATAAAACTCGAGAGCATATTCGTCATATTAAAAAATTGTTAGAACAAAATTGGGCTCAAGGTAATATTTTGATTTGTTTTGAACAGAGGGTCTGATTTGTCATTTAACAAAATACATGGGTCAATCAAGTATTCAAGCAAAACATAGAAGCCAAATTGATATTTCCCCATAAATAAAATGATTTTAATAAGAAGTTATATTTGTAAAATATTTTTTATTTGCAAAATGATAGTTTAAGCGAACCATAAACGACTCTGAAGGTCATTCAAGTAACTTTAAATTTATACCGAGTCACCCTCAAAATCATTAAACGAGTTAATTTTGCTAATATTAAACTTTAGGGTACGTCTAGGGTGCACCCCTAAAAATGGGCATACTGGTGCACCCTCTCCTGTTTTTTAATAACGGGATGATTTTCAGCAAATTATTTTTATGACCATGTATATTATAATAATTTAGAGCATCCTGTAAATTTTCGGGAAATTCTGAATAGTTTACAGTGTCGAAAATAATGTTCAAATAGTCTGTTGCACATGTGAATGGTTTTTCTTATGCGAGTGAAAGATAACATGTTTAAACCATATTTTCGATATTATAAATTATTCAGAATTTCCTGAAAATTTACTGGATGCTCTAAATAACTACAATGTACACGATCATTTCCAGTACCGAAAACAAGAAAGGGGTGCACTGGTGCTCCTAAAAACATGGAGTGCACACTAGAATTTTCCTAAACATTAATATTGTTATTTTAACAAATTATAACTAAATTATATATATTAAGGTACAATGTTAAGAACTATAACCCAGCACCACTTGGTTCTATAGTATTGAGATGCAAGGACCTAAACTAGATGGGAAGACTTGTTTATTCATAAAAAATTCACTAAGGGCTATTTTTTAAACTTGGTGCTACTTTGCTTCCAATTTGACTGAACGGCAAAAGGGGTGGGGACATACAAATGAGACAGATTGATAATTTTTCTACTTTTAAAAAGAAGATTAAATTTGAGACAACATGTGTACTGTACTTATGTGCCCATGATATTAATTCTACTAAAATGGACAGAAATGAAAATGAATGGTTGGTTTATACCCCCACACAAGTATAGTTATTATTATATTTTAAGAGTGCAACTAAGAATTTATTTAAATGAAATTTATGGGTTGGTGAATTGTCTTATGAGTAATGATATGTGCATCAAAATTATGCACCAAAATATTACACCAACTGATCTGATAGTTTTATTAAACCAATCAAATTTATTTCAAGCAGGATTTACTATTTTTTAAAACAGTGTCACGTCAGTTGGTGTAATTTTATGAATTTTTTATTTTTGTTTTACTTATAAAGTCTTTTAGATTGGTTTAGTTAAATGTAAGAGGAATCAATATTATACGAAATTAATGCATATGCATGTGTTGCTAGCTAGCTATTTCAATGGTTAAATTAAGATGAGCGAGTGCAAGAGAAAACATATATACGAGACATTATTTTTTACTAAAATAAAATTAACTAAAAAAATTGAGTATTAATAATATTTTATTGAATATCATAAAATATAGGCTAAATACTATTTTGGACCCTCTGTTTTGCAAAAGTTACCGACCAGGCCCTTTGTTTTATTAAATGACAATTCAGATTATGTGTTTTACAAAATAGTACCTTATACCCAATTTTGGTCAAAAAAATTCAAATATAATATTTCATTCTCAGCTCCTCGACCACTTTCATTGCTTCTGTGAACCCATCGCATTACTAACGACCCGAGAATTGTTCTTATAATTGAAATTTTTTTTATCCAAAATTAGGTATTAGGTACTATTTTGTCCATTTTGCAAAACGCAAGGTCCAAATTGTCATTTAACAAAACACATGGGCTCATCGGTAACTTTTGCAAAACACAGGGTCCAAAATAGTATTTACCCTAAAATATAAGTATAATTAGCTGGTCTCTGGCCTTGTCTCATCCTTGTCGATTGCTAATTTTGTTCATATGTGTTAGGTCTGAATCCAAATTGATCGAAACATTAGTTGAAGACATTATCAATAAATTGAAGTCTATGTGTTTCTTCAAGTGCTTTTTTTTGGAGGAGCTAGCTGGAATAAATAGAGGCATGGAGCAAGTTGAATCAATGTTGTGCCTTGACTCATCTAGTGATAGGGTAGTAGTAGTTGGCCTTTGGGGAATGGGGGTATAGGCAAGAGAACTCTTGCTCGGGCTGTGTTTGAGAAGATCTCTCAACAGTTTGAAGGTTGTTGCTTTCTTTCAATTGTTAGAGAAGAATGGGACAATGGACGAAAAAAATATGAGTTACAGACAATGGACGAAAGCCCCACGTGGCATAAGGAATATCCAATTTATCATAAGAAATAAACAATATGCTTCACAAATAATAAATACATTAATTACAGTCATATAAATCATAAATATGTTTCACAATTTACAAGTATGTTTATTTCAAACACATGAAACATTTACACGACCCAGCAGAACAACTTTGTCAAACAGCCTAACCGAGCGAGGTGCACATTCCAGCAACAAACCTACGGTCCATGATGGGGGAGTGGGGATCGCACCCTCAAATTGACCCCACCTTCACGACCCACGTTACACACGATTTCCGAATATAGATCGTACCGATCATCCACAGATAAATCAATGCTAATAAACATAGAAAACAACCTGCTCTATGTGCATATACCATTTTTCTTACGTTGAGTTTTGTGCTAAAGACAAAGGGAACTCAAGTGCGATCCTTTTCCCGAGCCCCGCGAAAATCCTAGTCATAACATAAGTGGTACACTTATTAGGGACTAAGTTCAAATCATGAATTCTGAAACTAAAACCTAGCTCTCAGGACCTCCAATTCCATTCAACCGAGTAATGGAATCGCCCCCAAGCCCCCTGAGCCTAACGCCCAAAACCCTGAAAATGCATTAGCGCTGCGATGTCCTCCTAAAGGGTCACAACACTACAGATGTCAAAGAGCAACCCCTGAAAATGAAAGTGATTTAGCGTTGCGACGCCACAAAGGTCAGAGGCCAAACCCTACCCTCGAGGAAACCCATCCGCACCGCAACGTTCCCCACAGAAGGCACAGTGCCACCGTGAAAAACCCAGAAAATGTGATTTTCCCCTGCGATTTCAAACCTTAAACCTAACCAAATGACCCCAATTCAAGCAGGCAGCTAACAACATCAAAACAACATAAACACTCCCAATTGCATCTTTAAAATTACAACTGAAACACTTAGGATCAAAGTTCAATAACTTCATAAAGAGCATATGGAAACTAAAGGAAAAAATCCAAACTAACCTCAACACCTTGCTACAAATCTAAATCCTAGGGAATGATTGTGTTGCCCAACACATGCTAACCGCAACAACAAGCTCCAATTCTCCTTATGGCCACCACAATTCACATGCTTCAATCCTATTCTTGTGTGTTCTTAGTAAGTGATGAAGAAACTAGAAGGGAGAGAGAGAGAAAGAAAGAGAGAGGTTGAACGTGAGTGAAGTGCTCAACACTTGGTTCCTATTAGCTTAGTCTAATTGTCAAAAAGACCATTTTCCCCCTACATCCAATAAACCTCTTAATTAACCTCAAGGGCATTTTGGTCATTTGCCTAAATTCCACTAAACCTCAAATTATACCTCTAATCTCTAAATTAGTCAACTAATCCATCAAATACAATTATTTCACCAATTTATTTTCTTTACCAAAAATTCCCAAAATATATGAAATTACCAAAATACCCCTTAGCTCCCTTAAACTGGATATTTATCCCCGATGTGACTTTTCCGCTAAAATTGCTCGAAAGAATCCACTCCTATCGACTATCACAAATATATCCACATAACAATGTGGTCTCAAGCATATAGCACACAAAATACAAATATACCATCAACAGATCAAAATTACGAAAATACATCTCTTTAATAAAAGTGGATCTTTAAACACATTTAATACACATAATCATGCAGACTCAATTATATAATAATATTCACATAGTTACCCCACGTGACCTCCGGACACACTAATTCAAGTACTTAATCTCATTAGGAGTTTTGGGACACTACAATTACCATGTGATTGCATCTAAGCCAAGAATTTAACAGAGGGTCATCGGCTGAAGGTTGAAGAAGGGTGCCATTAATGAAGGGGACTTTGTTCTCGACTCCAATTGAGATTCAAAAATCTCTTTGTCAACCCTGAATGTTCTGTGAGTGGAGGAGAGGTGAGGATGAGACCTGGGTGGTCACCAAAGCCCAAGAAATAAGGGCTTGTTGCATCTTCGTGAACAAGATGATCTTGAGAATCTTGTTTGGAAGATTGATTTGGTGCCGAAATAGGAGCACCGTGTTTGAAAAAGCTTGACAGAGGTTGATTTCCATTCCCGATTGAGCTGAGTGGAGGGTTATGTATTGAGCTTGACAGAGGCGGACCGTTTATGGCTGAGGTGGGTGAAGGATTGCCGATAGAGCTGGTCAATAGTGGTGCGCCATGGTCGTTGATAACTTCATTTTAGGGTCATTTTAGAAGGTGTTTTTGTTGTAATCTTGAGTTTTTATGTGTGTTTTGTGCAAGATTATGCTTTTGTTTGTCTTTGTTGTAAGTTGGTGTGATGAATCACGAGAAAAAGGCAAAAAGAAGCGAAAATGGTGGAAAAATGAGGCTCTTAGCAGTTATTGGACTAAAAATGATACTAAGGATGCTTAAAGGACGATTTTTGATGAAGAGATGAGCTGAAAGATCTAATCTGAGAAAAAATTAAATTAAAGTCGTGACTTGGACTTATGAGTCGCGACTCAAGGGGAAGTCAGAGGCACATATGCTTGCTGGAAGGAATTAATGTCGCGACTTGGGCTTACAAGTCGCGACTCAAGAGGGAAACAGAGGCTCAGCTAAGGGGAAACTCAGACACGGGCCGCGACTTGAGATTCTTGAGTCGCGGCGCCTGAAGCCATTATACGAAAGAGAAGGGCCCCAAAACAGACACGGGCCGCGACCCAGAGAAGGCCAAGTCGCGGCCCGCACATGGAAAAAAATAGATTCTATTAATTTTTTACTATAAATTTGTGTTTAGGGTTTAATTAAGTCATTAGGTCAGTTTTTAATTACATTTTTAGAGACTAATTTTGTTTCTTAGGCTAGTAATTCTGCAGTTTTATATTTTTCTTTCTTCTTTAAATTTATGAATCTTATGTTCTTTAATTATTATTTTAGTGATTCATTCATGTCTAATATGAACTAAACAATTTTTATTTAGGGTTTAATGTAGTCACTTGGATTTCTATCTAATTGAATTACGATGTTCTATTGATTTTTCTTCTCTATTCTAATCTATATAATGTGTGTTTAATGCTAGTAAATACTTGATCAATATTTGCTTGATTTAATGATTTTGATTCAAAATTTGAAAGGTGATAATTGAATATGCTATCATTATATAGACATAGGTTGCAGGTTGGACGAAAGTACCTGTATGGCTTGTCTGGTAATTAGGTTTTTGTTGACCACGATTTTGGCCAACTGCGAGTAGACGCAAAAACGACAATAAACCATGAATAGAAAATAAATAACACAAGTAATTTTATAGTGGTTCAGCCCCAATTTGTTGGTAATAGCCTAATCCACTTGGAGTTGTGATACATGTAGCCTACACTTAAGATTAGATGAACCTGAGCCAACTAAGTTTCTTAAGTATAAGTAGAAAAATACAAGGTTTCTCTCTAAAGAATACAAGCTTTTTCTCTCTAAGCTCTCTTAGAAAATGCTCCAAGATTGTCCCAAGTCACAGTCCTAAAGTCTCAAAATTAGAGAGTCTATGTAACGCCCTATTCTCTAGGGACCGTTACAGTGTGCCTTGTAAACAGTGCTAAACTCGCTAATCGAGTCATTTGGCCAAAATCGTGTAACTAAGTATGATTAGCGGTTTAGGGATTAAATTTTTTGGATAAGATATAATGTTTCATTAGAACGTTTAACATATATATGTTGGGATCCCAAAATTATAATTTCAGAGTCTACTACAAGAAAATATTTACAACAGGCCGTTCTATGCGGCAAAACAGGGTTTAACCCTAGTTCCTCTTCAAACCTCGGTCGTGGTGGACGAGCAACTGCATATGCGCACATCATCACCTAAGCTCTCCAACTCAAGGATGGTCCAACTTTCTTTTGCCTTTACCTGCACCACATAGCACCCGTGAGCCGAAGCCCGTCAAGAAAACTTAATATGCTCATGAACAGTTATAACATGTCATCGAAATATAAGGCACACGCCTAGCAGATATAGCCCTAGCCAAGCAGGCAAGAAAACCACGTAGCAATGGGTATCCAGGTTAAAGAATCCTACCCTCCTGAATGGACGACTATCAAGTCAGTCTCAATCAGATAAGTGATTTAACACTTATGGTTCCGGTAACCATATCGGGCTGATAGCCCTGGATAAAAGATAGATGACTGATAAGTCTATCCCGGTCAGATGACTGATAAGTCCATCTCGATCAGATGACTGATAAGTCCATCCCGATTAGATGACTAATAAGTCCATCTCGGAGGTCCCATACCCTCCTAGCCATGTGACAAACAGTCACCGGGGCCATATGCCCTGGCTTTGAATAACTAGTCTTAGACTAGGCAATCGCTTATAATTTTCATCGACCTTCAGGTCGGTCCAGCATTAATACCCCATATGAGTCATCCAACGCTGATATCGATTAGATCTAATCTTCATTTGGCTCGGCGTTCATGACGCTATGCCATTTCTGACTTTTAGGTCAGTAAAACACGACCAGTGTCTAACCCATTGTGAACTTGACTAGTAAATCACAGCTTCACAGATGGATCTAACACCATTGCCGATTCTGACTAATAATTCAGTGCCACACACAAGTAAGCCATGCCACCAAACATATATCACATATCTAATATCCATAAACAAGGCATTCAGCATGCTTACTTAACAAGTACTAGTACAATTAGGACCATGCACGAACACAGAGGCTCAAGCTTTGAACAATATCATACTCAGTATATAAAGCATGCCCTATTCACATGTTTCTCGTGCATCATATTTAACAATCCAACATGCACCAAGAATAGCCATGCATGTCACATATACACAGGGTGCAGTTTTCTTACCTCAGGTTCGAGCAAGAACTAGTAAAAGAACGACCCTTGAGAACGATCAATCCTTTGATCCTTCAGCGGTCACCTAGTCATAACCAAATATGGAATCCCATCAATAAAATAAATCATAAAAAGGTTTACAATCTAAAACCTCACTTCCGGGATCCATCCCACACTCTCGGGACTCTCAATCTACCCAAATAGGGTCAAGGAACCAACCCCCGAGCCTTAAAAGTCCTCCCGAGCCCTAAAATATGCTTGCTGGAAAATACACTAGCACTGGGGCACTGCCTAATGGCGCTGGGGCGCTGCCCCAAAGTCAGAGAGCCCCAGAATCAGCCCTGCCTAGCGCTGGGGCGCCATCAGCAGACCAGAAACTTCTCTGGTCTTCTCCCCTGCGATTTCCCTTGAAAAACAAACCTCCAAACCAATCCCAAACATCATCAAAACATAAAACTCAACCCCCAAACCCCATCTACACCAGACCCTCATCAAAACCCAAGTAACTAAACTCAAGAACTTCCATTATTCTCAACTAACACATCAAAATTCTCAACTGAAAACTTAATAGAAAAACAGGGTATATAAGATTTTCATGACTTAATTTCCTTACCTCAAGCTTGATCTAAACCCCCTTCAATGATTGAACCAAAGTCCTAAGCCCCCACCTTTACTCTCCTAGCTTGATACCTCAAGTTGGCTCTCAAAAATTGAAAGGAAGATGAAGGAGAAATGGTGTACGGGAAGGAGAGAAGCAATGAAGATGAGGATGCTCTGTTTTCTCTAACATTTTCTACAGCTTTCTAACCACAAAGGGCTGATATATATCTTAGGGGTGAAAAGACCATTTTGCCCCTAGGTCAAATAAAGGCTTCTAAAGACTCCCGAGGGTAAAATCGTCCTTTTCCGCCTATCTCGTTAATTATAATTAACACCCTCCATTTCCCATTATTCTCAATATTATCAAACACCAATAATTCACATCCCGTTACCCTTTAATTCCCAGCAACGTTCTAATCACCCAAATTACCCCGAGACTCACTCCGAGCCCCGAACTTAATCCCGTTATGACTAGACCGAGAACTTGCATTCCATGATCGTCTCATGCCGAATGGCTCGAACCAACCCACATATAATGTGGTATTATTTATAATTCACCCACATGCATGAAAATACACAATCACGCCCTCAACGGGCCAAATTACCAAAATGCCCTTATAATTAAAAATGAACCCATATGCATGCATTTACCATCATATAATAAAATAATTCACATAAACATGCATATAATCATTAAATATCATAATAATAATAATAATAATAATAATAAATCAATTATGGCCCTCCCGGCCTCCTAATCAAGGTCATAAACCTTATTAGGAAATTTGGGGCATTACAGTCTAAAAGTCTTCAAAAAGATTAGATCCCTTAAAATGGTGTCACGAGCCCTTTATTTATAGGCTCATGGATCGTACATGAAAAATATACCGTTTTGACGGGGTCTTTGATTGTTTCAACCAATTTTAATTAATAAATAATAAACAAATTCAAATCACAACAATATAGCTATAACTTTGAGATATCTGAGAAATTCGCGCGGTAGTTACAAACGTTTTAGGTTGAAGTTGTTACTGAGATTCTTTAAAGAAGTCACTGAACAGTTAACTCCAGAGATTCTGATACATCCGGTCGACTACTCCTTCAATTTGACATAGCTAGTCGGATGAAACCTATTTCTGAGAAGACTGGTCGGATGAACTACATGTCTGGTCGGGTGAGTCCCTCTCCGAGATGACCGGTCGGCCAATCCGTGCGTCTGGTCGGGTGAAACTTCTCCCTGACCAAACAAAAATATTCTTTGATGTAGTTGGTCAGCTATATCACATTACTGAAGTGACTGGTCGGCCAAAACACATTACTGAAGTGACTGGTCGGCCAAAACACATTACTGGTTGGCCAAAACAAATTACTAGTCGGTTAAGACACATTACTGGTCGGCCAAGACACATTACTGGTCGGTCAAAACCTTACCTGATCAGGCAAATCACTTTCTGACCAGGTAAATCTATTTCCTGACCAGTTATATCACAACTCCGCAATTCAACTTCCAACATTTGCACTTCTTTAGTCAACACATTTATTGACTATTAATGTGTCATTTACTGACCATGAATTGCCATCTGTCCCATTTGATTGCCACGTCATCGAACAAAATTTTGGGGATAACATTTGCCCCTCACGTTTATTATATGATTTTCTCATATGATAAACTTTTCTTCTAACTCCTTGCAAAGATCCACAGTGAATTTAATAATTATTGTGTCTTAAAATTTCAAAAATGACCTTTGGCACTCTCTCGCCTTTTTCAAATAAAGGTACAATTAAATTTTTCAGACCACTAAAAGGGCAGTTACTAATTTCCCAGAAAGTAGGATAATATGATACACGAAAATGAGGAGTTGAGGACTCCCTCCTTTCCTATAAGTAAGCCCATTCTTGCCCCACTCTCTTATACCAGAACAAGCACCATATAAAAAAAAAAAAAAAAAAAACTCCTCCTTGTCGTGGCCAACTTCTTCATCAAGGCTTCATGTCTCTCCAAGCAATTTCAAAGGCAGCTCTCAAGAAACCCAAAGCTCTTCCACCCATTTGAGTAAATTCTATCTTCTTGATCTTTACTTTCAAGCATTTTAAGCTTTAAAATTCTACACAAAAACTTGTTAGAACTTGTATATGCCGAAACCCCCTTTTGGAATACACTCTTGGAATTTTTGTGATGAATCTTTGTAAAATATAGATTTTATGGCTGATTTTGTGTAGTTTAGGCTTTGGGTTAGTCAATTATTCCTTCAATTTCATGAAATTTTGAAGAAAAAATGATTTCCCATTCAACATTGTATTTTTGGGTTCATGGGTTTAAGATGAGCATTTGATATTTTCTTGAGACTTGTTGAACCCTTGAAATTCCACTTTTTGATCTTATTTGTATTAGGAAAACTTATACAAGATCTTTATTTATTTTCATGTATATCTAATATTAAACAAATTAATACGAGATAACCTAAAACATGTTTCTAAAATTGAATTCAAAGAGAAATAATGAATAGAATACTTACAGTATACACAGCGGAATGAAACAGTCCTTCCTTCAGTTTCCCTAACTCTTGTATCCTCTCTGTCGCAGAGTATTATCAAGAAACTGAACCGATCTTCTATTTTCTTCACAATCTTCCAATGTATCCTTAGAACCACCTAGACTAGTGTGGGCAATTCTCAACACATGA
Source organism: Humulus lupulus (assembly GCF_963169125.1). Lineage (NCBI taxonomy): Eukaryota > Viridiplantae > Streptophyta > Magnoliopsida > Rosales > Cannabaceae > Humulus > Humulus lupulus. The sequence continues at coordinate 235,878,890 of NC_084797.1, forward strand.
GATAGATATAGAGAGAAGAAGAGAAAATAACAAAGAGACTTAGAAAATGACTTGTGTTTAGAGAGAATCTAAAACTATAAGAAAACCAGTGATCAAACTTATGTTTTGACTTCTCTCTAAGAACTCCTTTTATAGACTCAATTAGGCCATTTAATTTAATTAAAAAATCAATAAAATAATAGCCATTTTGAAGCCCTCGGTCTAAATTATCATGGGCTTTAGGCCCGTGAAATTTCCCATTTGATTATAAGCCCATTAGACTTAAAATCAAGGCCTGTATTATGTTCTATTGATTTAATTAATTAAATAATTATTTAAATCCTTTATCAAATTAATTATTTATAATTTGAACCTTGATTTAAACTTATTTATTAATTTAGATACCAATTTATCTTAATTAATAAATCTGCCATAATTTCTCTTTTCTTCTCAAAATTACACAACTCTGTGAAACTATCCAAAATTGACCTGGTCAACTTTGATAATTCTAATTGATGATTAAATCAATTAATTGAGACTATCCAAATGATTTTATCCAAGGTACAATAGGGACCATGGGCCTATGAAATCAAGATCCAATAAGTTATCATAAATCTAACAAATAAATTTACTAACTTATTAATTCCTCGTGACTCTACTATAAACTTGGAATTGCACTCTTGAATTCATAGAATGCTCTATAACAAATATAGATATATTATTAATTATCCATTGTTACAACCATAATTGTCACTCAATCCTCTATAGACGGTCTACAATGAGATAGGACTAACATACATTTTTACCCCTCATTGTATTTTATCCTTAAAACACTTAATTCCTTGTAAATGATATTTTAGTAAACTAATTTAATTACTGAAACGAGATCTCTATCATTTAATACCTTGAACCAAACTAAAAGGAAACCATCGTTTCACTTCTTCATCAGAAGCTATAGATGTTCATATCTATGATTAACACTCCCACTCAATTATACTACCGAGTTCCCAAGATATAAGTATGGGCTAGTCCGTAGGGTAAGCTGGTAACGAACAAGTCAAAGAACTCAAATAATACAATCAGTTGGAATACTAACCACTCAGAATTGAGATTGAATTGACCTATGGTCAACTATATGATATGACTAGAATAGATAATAACAGTATGTTTACTTATCTTATCAACTGTCAATATCAGTCATGTCCGATGTAACAAATACATCTGATCTTATCTACTTTGCTAATGTTCTGGAAAGAACATAACACTGTAATGTGTAAATAGATCATATCGTAGATTGGCAAGTCAGTGTAAATCCTGTGCACTGACTAATCTTAGGACTAACTTATTTTGAACGTATAATCATATTTATATTCCACTGTGATTACGTCACTATAAATAAGATTAGCTATATGCTCGGGATTTAATAGAAGTTTATATTAAACAAATAATCATGAAAATAAAACATGTGAGCAAAGTGATTGACCAAGTCAAAAAATGATTTCTATTCTTTTATTGATAATAAAATGAGATTAAAAAGAATTTGGGTTTTAATTAGGGCATAAAACCCCAACAGTTTGCACACCCCAAGATTAGGAAAATATGTTCATGCTCGTTGTTATGCCCCATACCTCTTGGTCGGTCGGAATCCACTTAGTTCATAGTCGTTAGGACACCTTTAGCTCCTTGGAACCCAAATATCTTCTTGGCAGCACTCCGTAACCGCTTGGACACGCACCCAGCTGCTCGGACGCTCGCCTAGCCACTCAGACACACACCCAGCTTCTCGGACGCTCGCCTAGCTGCTCGGACACACACCCATCTGCTCAGACACGCTCCTTAGCCGCTTGGACACTCATCCTAGCCACTCGGTCACGCACCAATCTGCTCGGACACATGCACCTAAGCTGCTCGAACACACTACTACCGCTCAGACACGCCCCCTATCCGCTCGGTTTTGCATGATTTTAAGCTCTCGGGCTTGTACAAAAACTTTAAGGTTCATGCATTTGGGCACCAAAAATTTCTCATTATTATTGTTGCTCTCATACATTTTTATCTGGGCAGTAAAAAATATTGTAGCGATTCTTCATCCAAATCTCCTAGCAACCGTACTCCCGAGGATTGCCTTCGTCGTCTCAAGAAAATCCTTCCTCGGTCGTCTCTATACTTCCTTCACGAGGAGCAGTTTCTCAACAATCAGTGTCAAGATTCGCCAATGAGAGTAAAAAAATCCAATCGACTTCCCCAAGACCAAGATCCTCAAGTAGCTCGAAGCGACACAAAAGGTAGTGGAACACGATCCAATAGCTAGAGAACATTTGGCAAAAGTAGCTCAAACTGAAGCTTCTTCAAGGCCTCCTCACCAGGTCCAGAAAGTTGGTAAACCCAGGAAAAAGGCTACCTAGACTTTTACAACTGAGATTCAACAATCAGCTACACTTAAGTTGAGGAAAGAAGAAGATCGTGTGCCTTCCAGGTTTGTAGCTAAACCTTCTAAGCTAAACTCCAAAATGTTTGATAAGCATATTCAAACTTTGGGTCTTGAAGGAGTTAATGTGATATGTTCGCGGCCTCACTAGAGAGCTAATAATCCTGGTGGAGCTTATTGCGCCTGGTCTAGATACCATGTTTATGCAGGAGCTACTATCCCTCTGCATTCTTTCTTTCGGTCAGTAGTTGATTACTTCAATGTCTCTCCCTTCTAGATAGCTCCAAATGGAATTCAAGCATTGTCTGCTCTATACATTCTCTACCACTTCCAGGGCTGAAACCCACCTACTCCTCATGAGGTACACTATTTGTTTGATCTTAGGACTAACCCCAACCACAAGAATACATGTTTTTTCCACCTCTTTCATAGGCAAAAAAGGGTGAAGTACCTTCATGGCATTGCCCATAAATCGAATCCTAGAAAGTATTATACGAAATACTTTCTTACTCTAGACATCAAAGCCAACAACTTGGCTTTTACACATGCAAGCCCTTTTGATCAACCTCTCCCAACCAAGGAAATGCATTCCCGGACAGAGGATCTCACTAACATGCCCATTGAAGAGAAGGATGTTCAGCAGTTGGTCACCTTGGAGAATCTTCAATTGGTGGGGTTGTTACCAAACAATCAAAACATCATAGAAGGCAGTACTACTGAAGAAGCAAACACAACCGACCAGTCAAATGCTGATACCGAAGTAATGATTGACCAGTTTCTTCCTGAACCATCTCCCCAGTCACGCCGACTAGGTGATCTTATTATTAGGGAACGAGTTTCTCTGGATCCTTGTAGACATGCCTTTCCTACCAGGCCTAGGAAAAGAAAAAATATTGAACTCTTTAAAGAAGACAGTGCATCGGCTAAAGATGAAGACGACATTCTCGATGAAATTCTGAACTCAGGCTTTTCTACTAATAGTAACCATAGTTTTTCTTGTTATAGATAGATTTTTTTAGAATGATTGTGTGAAATCTATAAAGTCATGTGGTCATAGTAAAATTTCATTTACTTATATCTATCTCTCATTTCCACTGACCAGTTTTGCGCTTCAATTCTTTGCAAATCCAGACATGTTTAAGCAATTCAACACTTCCTCTGCCCAAAAGAGGAAACCCGGTGAATGTAGTAGCTCAAACCCTCTGAACAAGGTTGCGAAGATTGTACCAACCAGCCAGGGGAGATCATCTGACCAGCCTATCGCTATCCCACGATTGGCTCCTCCATCTATTCCTCCTTCAACTAGCTTAAAAACTACCCGACCAGCTGACTTAAGTGAGCCCCTTTGCATTGCTGGTGAATATGGAAAAGAGTTATTAGACCACACTCTTCATCATGCAACAACAACTCAAATCTTTGAGACTTTACCCCAGCATAGTGTTGAAGTTGTCCTGCAGAGAGGCCTTGCTCAAATAATGAGTGTAAGCATATTATCATCAAGAGCTCACAATTTCTTATTAATTGTTCTTATTCTAAATAGTTTTCAATTATTTATTTCAGGACTTATCACTATCAGTCATGCTCAACACCGAGCAGTAGACTATAAAGAGCTAATTAAAGTCGTGAATGATCAATTGGTGGAATCTCATGCGAAGATTGAAAACCTAACCAAGTCTGAGAAAGATCTTCAAGAGAAGACGGAGCATGCAGAGAAAACGATTGCTGACGGGGATAGAATCTTGAAGGATTTAACTGATGAGAACCACAAGCACATCCGAACCATCAAGACATTAACCGACCATCAGGAGAAAAATATTCAAGAGATTGAAGAGCTGAAACAGAACAAGGAAGCTGATCTGGCTCATTATGAAAAAATCTGCTTCAGCAGCTTCTATCAGATTTGGAAGTTAAACTAGCCTCTCAACCTCGAATTTCTCTCTGAAGAAGCAAAGGTTGAAGAACTCGCCAAATGCGAAACCAAGGTCACTGAGGAGGCAACTCTTCCAGCTGGCATTGTGCTTGTCTTTCCTGCTCTATCATTCCGACCAGAGGAGGTCCTGGATGTTGACGACGGTGTTGACTAGCTAGAGACTAGTTTGCCCAACCAGTAGACACTCTTAGCCGACCAGAGAGCATCCTATCCAACCACAGAGTTTCTACTCGACCAGTGATGCATGCTCAGCCGCCAGGGAAGTTGTATCTGTTCTCCCGACCAGGGAAACTTTGCACCTGACCAGCAAAACGTTGTACCTGGCTAGTAGTTTGCTCTTTTCTTTTTCTTATACTTTTGTGAAGACAATTGCTGCTTAGCAGCCTTGATATTTTTCTCATACGGCCAAGTTGTTGGCATTTATACTTTACTTTTCGCATGAGTACTTAGTTTTCTAACTTAAAAATTCTAGACATTTCATAAGTCCCTACTAAGTATACTTTATCACACTCTTATTGCTCTAACATTTTATGGGCATAATGTTTATTTTCACATGAATATTTTCTTCTAACGTGAATTTTTGAAAAATTCCAAGTTACTTAAGCTTTGTCAAACAAATTAGTTTAATGGTCTTTTTTGACTTCGAAAATTTACAAGTCAGCCTAAAAAAAATATCTTAACTCGTGCTCTTATTGCCTGTGTTAAATTATATACCAGTATACCCCATGTGCCCCCCAAGTGATTAAGGGTTGAAAGATCCTTGGTCACTTGCTACTTGACTGAATCTGTTCGAGCAGTTAATTACTCGCGAAACACATAGGATATATGGGAAATATTCAAGTAGTTGAACACTGCTTGATTTTACCGACCAGTTGAGCACTATTCGAATAATTAACACACATACATATTTGTAGCAAGAATTGACCATGCTATGCATAGTCTCTTGTATTACTCGCAAATTAAAAAAGGACAAAACATGTCTAATAACGAGTCTTAAACAACAAAAATTATTCAAAAATAAATGACTGGTCAGCAAATAACCAGCTCATAAACCAAACTTAAATAAAAAGTTAAACAACTCGAAATGAAGCTACCACTCTGAAAGTGGTATTTAGTGATAATATATCCATAGACACTCGCCATTCTAGTGGTTCCTGATCAAGCTCCGTTCACCCAATCTTATCCTAGCACTCCAGCCCATGTCGAAGTGTCTGAGCATACCTCTCCCTTGCTTTGTTACTATCCCCAGCCAAGTGTGGACCTCCACATATAGTGTCTAAGGTAAAGTCCACAGGCGTGAGTTGCAAGGGTGGAGATCGCTGTTGTTTGAACCCAAGATTGTTGTTGCCTCCTTCTCCTTGGGGTTTCTCTGCCCGGTACTTTTTCAGCTTGCCCAACTGGAGAAGAAATTATATCTCGTCCTTGAGGTGATTGCATTCATTCATGTCGTGACCATAATCTCCATGGAAATGACAAAACTTATTCATGTCTCTCTTACTCGTCTCTTTCCTGATGGGTGGAGGTCTTTTGTAGGGAACCTGATAACTCTACAAATTAGAGTTATTTTACCATATTTTATATGCTAATTGTTGCTTAATTCTTGAGTTTTTAAATAACTTATTAAATTTTTATGTAATTTTTAATTTATTAGTCTTATTGTAGTTTTCTAGATTTTTATATGTTTTTATAGTTATTTTATTGTGTTATGTTGTAATTGAATTAGTTAAAATTAGTATTGTTAGTTTGAATGTTAAAAATTTGATTTTATTGAAAAGAGAATGTTATGTAAATTAAATTTTAATTAATGTTTTCATGGGAGTTTTATGGTATATTTTATTAATGAAAATATTTAATTTTAATTTAGTTTATAATTTATTTTGTAGGAGAATTATTTCATTTGTGGCATTTTTGAGGAAGAAACAAAGAAATTATGGCATTTTTGTAACATATTCAGCCCAGGCCCGTGCCTCCTGCCCATGCTCCAGCCGGCCCACCATGGCCCACGCCTGCCTACTGTACGGCCCAAAGTCCCCATGCCTCTTGGTGCATTCCTCCTTCAGCATATATACACTAATGCCCAAGCCTCTCCTTCAATCGCCCAGCCACGCCAGCTGTCCTTCTCAGCATTCGGCTTCTATAATACCCAGCAGCCTCAATTCAATTCATCATCCTCTCCACGTTACAACCCCAGCCAAGCCTTCAATTCAGTTTGGGCCAGCCTTCAGCCCAAAACGTGGGCTTTCTCTTCTGCACCAGGCCCGGCCCGCCTGGCCATTTCCTCAGCTGCAGCACGTTGGCCCAGCCTTGCCCCAGCCCGTCCGTACGGCCCAGCAGCTCCACGCCTGGCACAAACAGCCCAGCCGCCTGCCCTCAAACACCCCTTGAGCCCATAAATGTGCTCATTGTCCCCTTGTCTAAAATGCCACCTTTTTACCCATTTTCTACACACTTTTTACCCCAAAATCATCATCACTCCTACAATTTACCCCTATTTACCATATTATTATTAATTTAATCAATTTACTTAATTTAAATTGATTATTTTAATAATCTCATTTTGGCTATAAATAAGGGTTTTGAAGACCATTTTGGGGTGCTTAATGTTTTGGTTACCATCTTTTTCTCTCATTTTCTATCTACCATTCTCTCTTCCATTTGGGTTTTTCAAGAGCATTTTGCAAGTATGTATGTCATTTATTTTGTAATTTCTACTCTAGTTATGTGCTTCTAATCTTTTTCATAAGATTATTAAGATCATGATGAAGCAACTTGTAACTAGGTAATATTTATGTTGTATGTTGATTTCCCTTGTAATGCAACAAAGTCTATGGATTTTTCTTCTTCTTATATTTCTTTCATCTTAAATATCATGTATTTTAGATTGTTAGAACATATTTACACTTTGTTCTTCATTAGTGCATAAACATAATATTCTTTGTGTAAGATGTGTCATTAAATTGTACACATCCATGCTTAGAACAAAAATATTATGTTTTGCCTTATAAATAATGTTCATTGATTTATTTGTTATTTCATTAGATTGATTTACACTAAATGCTTTGAAATTATAATTTTGAAAAGTGAAGAAAAATCCTACCTTTTTATAAGAAATTTGTGTTTAAAATTATAAATCTTTTTGGAAAATGATAGTTTAAATTATTTTAACTATCACTAAAACTTGGGAATCAATATACTAATAAATATTATTAAACTTACATTTTGTGGATTCTAGTATCTTAATAATCTTTTCTTTTAACACTTATTGTCAACTCATTATTGCTTTATTTTTATTCTCTTAAATGGCTTTATTTTCAATCTTTTATTTTATGTTCATAATATTAAAATTCATCAATCTTTGGAGCTAGGTTAGAATTTATTACTTTTGATTTAAAATAGTTTTCTATTTTATTTTAGACAACTCCTTTGGGTTCGACCTCGTGCTTACACGAAAACTATTCTATAAATACGATTCGTGCGCTTGCGAGTATAAATATTTAAACATACCCGTTTTGGGTCCATCAGAACCTTCTCATGACTAGCGAGATATATTTCCGCCGGGCTGGCCGAGAGAGTGTTGTAATTAGTGAACTGAGGTTCATACTTGGTTGGCTTTTCGTTTGAACTCGACTTAGCCTTCTTTTCTTCATGGTGGTCAGACCCATTATTCCCACGTTTCTTTCCACCATTTTGACCGTTTCCACCATTCTTAGGAGGGTCAGCTGATCTGCCCGGATTGTTTATGCCCTTCTCCACTTTCTCGATTACATCATCCAATTTCATATACTTGTCCACTCAGTCAAGAAATTGTTGAAGTGTTGAAATTGGATTTCTACGTATACTATCCCACAAAGGGCTCTAGTAAGTGATTCCAGAGGATATGGCAACCATCTTCCCCTTGTCTCCTACAGCAGTTGCTCTGTTGGCCTATCTCATGATTCTCTGTATATAATTCTTTAGAGATTCATCATTTCCTTGTTTGATATCTGCCAAGTGATTGGCATAAACTGGTAGAGTTTGGGCAGCACTGAATTGTCTACAAAACTCCTTCCTGAATGCTTCCCATGAGGTAATGGAATTCGACTTAAACTTCCAATACCATTCCTGGGCAGTATCAGACAACGTAGTCGGGAAGACTCTACACCGATAATCATCACTTACCCTGAGCAGTTCCATCTGGTCCTCAAATTTCCCAACATGTATGATGGGATATGCTTTTTCTATATACACTGGTAGCACTGGTGCTTTATATTTTGACGGTGGCTGGGCTGCTCTGATTCGGGCACAAAATGGACTGCCACTCCTGTGGTCTACTGCATCTATCCCGGAAGGTTGTTTAGATAAACCCTGCACTGTAGCTGTTAGCGTGTCAAGTTGGGCTTGGATGGCTGGTGCAACTGACGAGGCTCCAAAATTTTGACCTCCCGGTCGGGCATTTCCATCTGGTGCAGTGTTGTCAAGTATTTCTACTTGATCGGTAAGGCTGGTCAGATCTTGCCCTTCGACCAAGATGGTCTTCCTCTTGTTGGTGATAACATCCCTTAGATCCTTCGGGGAAGCATGTTCTCCTAGCCGATCGAACATCGTACTCTTCAATTTTAGAGGGCTTACTACACGGGACCTGCTCTCTCCTACTACGCTGCTGGCCAGGATGCAGTGGCGGCTTCTCGGCACGGCCCGGGCGGTCCTTTCCTCCTTCTTGTTGGTCGTTGCCTTCTTTTTCTTTTGACTAGTCAGTTTTATGACTATCAGCCTCATCCCGACCATACCCATCTTTATACTGTGAAGTTTTCTTGTCTCGAGGAGTTCCAGTCTGGTTATGCCCGGGCGGAGTCTTCTTACTACCCGACCGGCAACTTCCTGATCTAGAAGTTTCTGACTGGTGGCTTCTGGAAAGGGTTCTAGAATTCTCCCTTTGCGTCGATGCAGTCCCAGAGCGGACCCCATCATCTGCCCCGCCAGTGTGATTGCTTCTACTTCTGTCTGGCCCTCAAGCATTGGCTCTGCCAGCAAGGGACTTCTGACCAGCGTTATTATTTCTTGCTCCCTGGGCGGCTGCTCGTGCCACGATTTGGGCATTGTCGTAGGACAATTGAGTAGCTGCTTCTAAAGCAAGTGCTGCCTCGCAATGTCGTCGGTTGGCCTCCTCCTTCCGTCGCCTGATCTCTTCACTTCTAGCATCCATTTCCCATCTCTGTTGCTCGAATGTAGCTTTATGCCTAGCCATTTCCTCAGCAAAAGACTCCTGCTAAGCATTGAATTGCATCATCTCTTCTTGGAAAGCCCCCATGGCTTCTTGGAGTTGTATGACCTCTGGAGTTGTCTCCTCGAGAAAGACCCTGGGCTCAGTGTCAAGGTTCTCAAGTGTAGGACCTTCTGGTCTAACAGTTTCTTTTACAGTTGATTTACCGGGCTTCCTGGGCGCCATATTGGTAGGATAGTAGTGTGTTTATTCTATTCAAGCTCTCAATGAAGGCACCAAAACTGTTGACCAAGATTTTGGCCAACTGCGAGTAGACGCAAAAACAACAATAAACCTTGAATAGAAAATAAATAACACAAGTAATTTTATAGTGGTTCAGCCCCAATTTGTTGGTAATAGCATAATCCACTTGGAGTTGTGATATATGTAGCCTACACTTAAGATCAAATGAACCTGAGCCAACTGAGTTTCTTAAGTGTAAGTAGAAAAATACATAGTTTTTCTCTAGAGAATACAAGCTTTTTCTCTCTAAGCTCTCTTAGAAAATGCTCCAAGATTGTCCCAAGTCACAGTCTCAAAGTCTCAAAATTAGAGAGTCTAAAAGTCTCCAAAAAGATCAGATCCCCTAAAATGATGCCATGAGCCCTTTATTTATAGGCTCATGGATCGTACATGACAAATATACTGTTTTGACGGGGTCTTTGGTTGTTTCAACCAACTTTAATGAATAAATAATAAGCAAATTCAAATTACAACAATATAACTATTACTTCGAGATATCTGAGAGATTCACGCGGTAGTTACAAACGTTTCGGGTTAAAGTTGTTACTGAGATTTTGTAAAGAAGACACTGGGCAGTTAACTCCTGAGATTCTGACACATCCAGTCGGCTACTCCTTTAATTTGACATAGCTGGTCGGATGAAGCCCATTTTTGAGATGACTGGTCGGATGAACTACGTGTCCGGTCGGGTGAGTCCCTCTCCGAGATGTTCGGTCGGCCAATCCGTGCGTCTGGTCGAGTGAGACTTCTCCTTGACTAGACAAAAATATTCTCCGATGTAGCTGGTCGGCTATATCACATTACTGAAGTGACTGGTCGGCCAAAACACATTACGGGTCGACCAAGACACATTACTGGTCAGCCAAGACACATTACTGGTCGGTCAAGACACATTACTGGTCAATCAAAACCCTTACCTGGTCGGGCAAATCACTTCCTGACCAAGTAAATCTATTTCTTGACCAGTTATATCACAACTCCGTAGGTCAACTTCCAACATTTGCACTTCTTTAGTCAACACATTTATTGACTATTAATGTGTCATTTACTGACCATGCATTGCCACTTGTCTCATCCGATTGCCATGTCATCGAACAAAATTTTGGGGATAACAATTTCCATGCTTAATGCCTTCTATATGTTTAAGTTTATCACAGAGATGTAGAAAACTTGCATATAGGCTGAGAGCTTATATCTTGAAAAAGAATAGGAATAGATTTATATTAACCTATTAGAATAAAAAGAAAGAAATCTAGAATTGATTAATACAATTAATAGAATGAAAAGTTGATGAAATTAACACCCTAGATCTTTTTCATAGTGATTTAAATATTTTGTTTAGTTGTTTTTGTTTAAAGTTATTTTCAAATCTAAAATAAAATTTAAAAATCAAATTCTTAGTTGTCAAATAGAAATTTAAAGAACAATTAGTAGTACTTGAAAGATAGTCTTCGAGGGAACGATACTTTACTTATCATATATTACTTGAATCGATTGCATGCACTTGCGTATATACATATTTTCACGATCTGCCGTTGGAGCTGGATAGATTTTGAGCGGAAGGTTTTGTACTTGTACAAGGCATTTTCTTCAATGGTGCATTGCCTCTAAAACCATATTAGAAGTAGAAGAATCTAATTTTGTTTTATTGAGAAAAATGATTTTATGTACATCAAAGTTTAATACAACACACTATTACAAGGGTAATATTGGAAAAAAACAAGACAGACTTAATAAAAATCTAAACCATTTGTAACAGAAAAATGATAACTATGTTAATGCTTAGACACTAATTCTAAGACTAATAATGTTAGCCATATTAATTCAGAAATAGTTACGTCCTAAATTATTTTAGAGGTTAACTTCATTATCATTGAATGGGTCCAAAATTAGTGCTTAAACAAAAAATTTCCACTAGTTCCGTCTCAATCAAAAGAATGGTACTTTTGTTTTTTTTATATATATACATAGATACCGAATTGATTTTATTATATGTAAAACATTTTTATTTATGAAAATTTTTAAACATAAATAAAAAAAAAACTAACTGCATTAATTGTACTGTATATGATGCAGTTTTTCTCAATCGTGCAATGAAGAATTTTATGGCATGTGTTGAAATTTTCTTCCAATCTATACAATCTGGTTTCACAGCCCATTTTAGAAAATTGCTTTTGAAGTGATGATCTTTGTGAAGATCAATAATCGACGAGTCTAACAATGGAAGTAGTAGCTTCCTCTTCTTCTTCTTCTCCATTCCCCACTCCCACCAGAGTGAAAACATCAAAGTATGATGTTTTCATCAGTTTTAGAGGCGAGGATACTCGCAATGCTTTCACAGCCCATCTTTTTGAGGCTCTGCGCATCAGAAAAGTTTACACCTACTTAGACGAGGTCACTCTCAAGAGAGGAGACGAAATCTCACCTGCGCTACTTCAAGCAATTCAGCAATCCAAGATTTCTGTCATCGTTTTCTCGGAAAATTACGCCGACTCCTCATGGTGTTTGGACGAGCTTGTGAAAATTATGGAATGCAAGGAGATTCTTGGGCAGCAAGTGGTTCCCATTTTTTACCATGTTGATCCTTCGTGTGTGAGGAAACAAAAGGGGACTTATGAGCTTGAACAGCAATTTAAAGATAAGATGGAGAAGTTGCAGATTCATGGGCAGGCATGGAGGAATGCTTTGACGAAAGCTGCCGATTTGTCTGGTTGGAGTACTCACCAGATCAGGTAATCTTCAATTTTATCTTCTTATGTATCCAAAGTTAGGGCTAATTGATTAGTCACATTAGGTATTAGGCTAGGGTTTATTTTTGGGGAATATTAGTATAGCTGTATGCAATAATATTACATTTTGGGAAGTTGAAGTGAAGCTTTAACCAGCTATATATATAGATTAAACCATTACAGGCATAGAAAAAAAATGGTATTTAAACTGAAATGCTCTAGATTTGAAATCACTTCCGTAAAATGTTTTACTTATATGTAGAAGGTCAGTAATCAAATCAACTTAAATGGAACAACAAAACGAATATAATATGGGAGAAATGAAAATTGAAATGGAAGTATTAGTGTTTTTATTTATTTATTGAGATAGGAGGAAGTATTAGTGTTAATAACATACTTTGAATGACAATATTTTGAACTTAAAAAGTTGGGGTTTTTAGTTTGTCTTGTTTTGTTATATATTGTTTGTCTTTTATTAAAAACAAAAAAATAAATACCCAAAGTATCATTCATCTATTACATAGACTAACTTCATTACAATGCTCAAACCACAAACGAAACAAAGGCCAATAATATCTGCAACATACAAGACAAAACTATAGTCGTTACAGAATGCCAACTATCCACAATAGATTTTAGGTATATAAAATTAGCAAGGGTTATTATCTGCCTCAAGGCTTAAGCTCTGAAGAAAGCCATAGAGGGGCGTACGGGCTAAAAAAATGTGAGGACGTTTCTAAAACCAATATCCCCTTCTGTTTTTCAGTCTTCTTCTCTGCCGAAAGGAAAGACAAAGGAGGGAGTCCTCGGATGGGGAAACCCACGATTGAGAGGTCAGATCACACCATCCTCATTGATCCAACTCGGATTGGTATGCACAAAAAGAAAGACCCAACCACATGAGTTTCAGTTTGAGAGCCACCCCAATAAAACACCTCACCTACTCTTTAACAATCAATAAGTTAACCACCAATTTAAATATATATTCCTTTGTTTAAGTTATAGTTGAGATATTTTTATTTATTTTTCAACAATACTTTACACAAAATTACATTAAAAAATAATTAAAATTTAAATATCTATTAATAAATGCACAAAATTTTAATTCATAAATCTTAAAACAAAGGATGAGCATATTCATTCAGTGCTGCTTGGTATTCGGAACTTCTGGATGAGCATATTCATTTTGCCTTACAAAATTACAGCTGCTATTGATAAATGTTGTCGCGATTTCCTTTGGGGTTCTAGAGGGAACAAGAGTAAGTTTCATCTCCCGTCTTGGGAGAAGGTGTGTCTTCCGAAAAATTTGGGTGGAATTGGCTTTCGTGAAGGCAAGAAGTGGAATGTTGCTGTGTTGGCTAAGTACATTTGGGCCTCTTCTAGTAAGCAAGATTGTCTTTGGGTTAAATGGATTAATTCCATCTATCTTAAAAATCATACTATATGGAGTGTCCCTTGTAAGCAAGATATGAGTTGGTACTTCAAGAAGCTGCTCAAAGTTAGACAGTCTACTGACATTCATTCATTGCAGCTTGCTGAAAAGGGAGGGAAATTTAGAGTTAAGAAGTTTTATTTGTCCATGATTTCTGTTCAAAGAGTTATATATGCAGAGACGGTTTGGAACAAACTCATTATGGCCAAGCATAGATTTATCTATTGGCAGATTTTTAACTCTCAGTTGCTAACCAGAGATCACTTGAGCCGATTCATCTCCATCATTTCCTCCCTTTGCCCAGTTTGTGACCTGGCTTTAGAATCACATAGTTACCTCTTCTTGGACTGCCTCTTTGCCCGAAGGCTGTTTGGGGAAATTAGCAGCTGGCTTGGGATCTTTAAGTGGCCGTCTTCTCAGGTGGAGCTCCAGGAATGGTGCCTTTCTGCTACAAGAGACTTGAAGCACCAGATTCTCAATGCTGTTTATGCAGCTGCTTTGTACTTCATTTGGAAAAACAGAAACAATTGCATTTTTGAATTAGCTTGTTATAACATCAGTAGTGTTAGCTCTGAAATTAGGAAAGTTGTTAAATGTAGAATATTGGGTTTGGGTCTTCTTAGAGTTAGCAAAATGGACAGTTATTTGATCAATATTGTAGAGGGCTGGTAGCTGTTGCTCTTTGAGTTCAGTGGCTGTTTCGTTAGCTGCTGTGCTCTTTGCTTCAGCAGCTTTTCTCTGTACTGTTTTGTATCTGTTGGTTTTGAATAAAGATTTCTTCTTTTGTTCAAAAAAAAAAAAAAAAAATCTTAAAACAAATTAATATAGTTTTAATTTTATATTTTATAATGATTTTTATTATAAAATTATAAATATTGAGAAAAATAATAGACTTTTATTATCATTTTAATTTATATATAATTGACGAATACAAATTTATTATCATTATTAATATCAAAATATCTGTTTTTTTATTATGTCATGTTTTCGAGCTAATCTATTCGTGCTTTCATGTCGTGCCGTGTTCAAGCTCATGTCGTGTTGTGCTTATTTGCAACTTTGTGTTGTGCCTGACCCAAGCCTATATTTTTTTATGTTGTGCTAAAAAGCTCGACCCGTATATACAACTCTACTTGTAGATGTGAGACAGTGTAGGGTTTTTAAAAAAAAAAATTGTTAATCGCCCAACCCAAATAAACCGCCCAAACTAAACCGAAAAACCAACAAAAATGCACCTGAATAACCCAACAAAATTTCAAATTGCTCAATTATTATATTGGGCGGGTTGAGAATCATACCAACCCGCCCAATATAACATGAATAAACCAATTAAGAGTTTTGTTTTAGTATTTTTCATTTATACATACATATATTATTACATAAATTATATGTAATATTAAGTAATATTTAAACTTTTAACATTGAATTTAGAATAATGTTTCTAAGTTTGAAAGATGTATAGTATACTTTTAGTTTATTGAATCTAATTATTTGAACACCTAAAAAATACTTAAGATTGGTTTGGACGGGTTAAACATTGGCTGGGAACATACTTTACAAATACATAATTCACTCATTCCTTGATTGGAAGTAGATTAATTATTTCTCTCAGTATTGATACTGTACTTGAATATAGACTGCTAAATTTATGTTGCGATCAAAATTTATATCTGTAAACGAGTTACATAAATGATTATTAGAGTATCAGGAACACTGACTAATTAGTATGTAATTAGAAAGGTTAAGGAACATTCGATTGGACTCTAATTATGAATAATAAGTAGAGGCTAACTCATGCAATGACTGGATAACTCTGAGTTATAGCTTCTAATAATATAAGATGATATTTCTGAGAGTGCAACTATGAATTTTTAGTAGACAAATTCATGGTTAATAAATTAATTTATTAAGCCAAGAGTTAGCAAGATAATTTCTTTATTAGAGCTTAGAACTGAGTTCATTTGTCTCTAGCTTGATAACACAAAGTATTTAGTGAATAAAAGAATTAATGAAGTATTATTTCAAATATTATTATTTGAAAAATAATCAAGTTATAAATAAAATTAGGGAATAAAATATATATATATTTTTATTAAAATTAATTTTAGAGAAAATTAATTAATTATATATATGTTATTTATAAAGTATGAATAAAATGATATTAAAATGGAGAAATAAAATGACAAAAATCATGGACTTATGGGCCACATGATGGGCGACCACACACTAGAATGGAGAGAGCTAGGGTGAAAAGGATTCTATAAATAGATCCTTAAGAGAGAGTGCTAGGGTTAATGCAGTTTTCTAGATTTAGAACCTTAGAAAATTTTATCTTTTTCCCTATAGCTCACGCCAGCCCCAAGTGTATAGTATAGCTATGCGAGTTTGATTTTTACATCTCACAATAGCATATACTCTCATGTGTTGAGATACCAAAGTGTATTAAAAATTCACCATTAAAAAATGAGATCACTCATCCTCTTTATTTTGTGCAAGTCCTAGTTTGGAAGACAAGTAGTAAGTGGGCTATCTCTGAGATGATACACGTAGGAAAGTTTGATATTCGTGTAGTGCATTATTGAGGTAAGTATTCATTTCTTATTCTTTGTATTTTTAATAGATCTATGTGAACAAGATGATCACTTGGTCTCTTGGCAAGAAGTCTGTAAATCTCGTAGCCATGGTGGTTTGGGTATTGGGAATCTTGAGAAGAGGAACAAGACTTTTCTTATGAAATGGTTATGGTGGTTTCCTTTAGAAGATAAGGCTTTATGGCATAGGGTGGTGAAGAGTAGGTATGGGGTAGATGGTGGCCATTGGGACACGGGTGGAGGGGGGAGAATGTCGGCTCGTGGTCCTTGGAGAGATATCTCGACTTTGTATGAGGAGTATAGGAGGATGGTCTCTCTCAAGGTGGGGAGGGGGATAGGATTCATTTTTGGGAGGATGTTTGGCTTGGTGATGTTTCCTTGAAGTTTAAATTCCCTGGTTTATTTTTGGTGTCCATGGCCAAGAATTGTGTGATTAAAGACCTAGCAGTCTTGGAAGGTGAAGGGAGTTTGGGGGGCCTAGGATGGAATTTGCGTTTCAGGAGGAATTTGTTTGATAGGGAGATGTCTAGCTTCGCTCAGCTGTTGTTCCTGCTTCAGGTTGTGGCTTTCCTGTCAATTTTGGAGGACAGGAGGCATTGGGTTCCAGACAATAGTGGAGTGTTTAATTGTAAGTCCGCCTTTCATAGTTTGAGCTGTGCTCATTTAGGCCTTGAGTTGAATTGGGCTAAGAATTTATGGAAGAGTGTCGCCCCCTACAAAGTTAAATTGTTTGAATGGTTGTTATTCTTGGATAAGTTGAATGTTCACGTTAACTTGCAAAGGCGAAGACATTTTCACTATCTGTCGCCAAATTGGTGTGTATGTTGTAAGAATGAAGGGGAGTCAGTTCGCCATTTGTTTCTGGAGTGTTTGTTTAATAGGGAGGTGTGGTTTAAAGTGCTGCCCGAGTTTGGGGTCTCTTGGTGTATGCCTTTCTCTTGTTCTCAACTGTTCCTGTGCCATTTAGAGGGAGGACGGAGGGTGGCTCGTTTGTGGCAGAGTAATGTGTTGGTGACTTTTTGGGCAATTTGGCTGGAGATGAATAGTAGGATTTTTGAAGACGTTCTTGTACAGTGGAAAGTTTTTGGGATAAGATCAAGTTCTGAGTTGCCACTTGGGTATATAGATCAAGAGGTTTTGAGGGAGTTTCTTTCTTGGATCTTTGTAGGGAGTGAAGTTTGTGGTTGTAATAGATTTTGGAGAGTGCGAGTCAATGGGTGTTTTATTTTTTTGTAACCACGGTATTCCTCCGCCATAAGTGAGGGCTCTCAATGTTATTGAGAGAAGGTCAATCTTTGACCCCTCTCTCTTTTTCAAAAAAAAAAAATGAAATGTGCACAAGATGATCCTATTTTAGTTATGGTTACTAGAGTGAGATTTATCTCATGCAAAACAAAGTTTATTTTGCAAAATTTTATGATATATGAGATATAATTTAGAAATACTTAATCATCAATACTAACAATAATGATTACAATTAAAGAAGTAATTCACAATAGAATAACACAATTACAAAGGTAGGTTTTAGAGAGATACAACCTTGAATTGAGAAATTGAATCTTCAAATTTGGGGAACATTTAAAGGCTTATACACAAAAAATATCGCTGTCCAAAATCTCTATTCCAAGTCTTCTTTTAGTTGCTTGAAGCTTCACCAATATGGAATAAGTGACATTTAACAAGTCTTGAAACTCACACAAGTCAAGATTCAATTTCTCAATTCAAGCAATGCTTGATGAGTTTCTTGGAGAAAATAAATATTCTTTGAGAGCTAAAAAAAGAGAGAGCTTAGAGAGAGAATTGAAAAGTGTGATCAAGTCTTTACAATTCTAAAAACATTTATTTATAGTGTAGGCACAAGACGATGCGTCGCCACCCTTCAGGCGATGCACTGCCTGCAGGGTTTTGTCTCGTACTTTGCTTTAGGTGATGCAACGCGATATAAGCAAGTCTAATTTCTTAAAAGTGACCTTAAACACTTCCAAATGCTGAATAATATACAAACCTCCTGTAAGTCTATAGCAAACCTCCTGTAAGTTTTTAAGAAATTCTAAATAATTTACAGTGCTGAAAACAGAATTCAAACTGTTTGTTGCACGCATGATTGTTTTTTTTATACAAACTCTGTTTTCGGCACGGTAAATTATTATGAATTTCTCGAAAACTTGTTGGAGGTTCGTTATAACTACAATAAATGCCATCATAAAAAAAAATTGGGATCAAGACGACCCCTCATGTCCATATAAAGATTGTGTCGTACCAGTAGGGTAAAAGGGACTACCCTATTTCAAACCCTCCCTGAATTATAATATAAATCATAATTTATTGAATATATGTATATATAAAAGAGTATAATTAGCAGGCCGTTGGCTCAAGTCTTGTCTCAATCTTGGTCTATTGCTAACTTTGTTCATGTGTTGAATCTGAATCCAAGTTGATATAAACAGTAGTATAAGATAAATTAAACTATTACAAGCAAATATATAAATAAAAAGAAATTTGGTATTCAAACTGAAATGCTCTAGATTATATTTGAAATCACTTCCTTGGAAAACCTAGTTATGTATGGAACATTAGTCATTAAATCGACCTAAAATAGAACAACAAAACGTATATAATACAAATTTTGGAACGGGAAAATAAACAATTTGAATGGAATTAAATAGGATGAGGTATATTTAGTGTTAATATATAAAAAGTGTGTAGATGACAATTTTTTGGTTTTAAAGGTTTTTTTATTTGTTTTCCATTAACTTTAACGGATTATTTTTATATTTATAAGAATATTTTTATATTTAAAAATAAATGGTAAATGGTAAACATAACTTAAACTTAGATAAAATTAAATAGATAAATAATTAAACAAATTAAAATAACATATTTTTTAGATATTTTACAATGATAATTAATTAAAAATAATAAAACCATACATTTTATAACTTAAATAAAATTTAATTAAACTTAAATTTCATGTATTAGAATAATATCATATTAAATATATAATATAATAAAATTTACTATCAACTACCAACAAACTTAAATTTAAAATCCACGTATAATATTAATATTAATATTAATATTCTATTAAATATATAATATATAATCTTTTGTTGTCATTGCCAATTTAAAAACTAGAATAAACATAAATTTAAACAAAAATTAATTAATTAAAATAAGATATTTTGAAGATATTTTATAATAATTTAAATAATTAAATCACATTTATTTAAAAATAATAAAGGCACATATAATTTTTTTTTTATAATTTTGTGTGGTAGTTTGTTTTTTATCAAGTGATTGAAGCTCTTTTTTTTCATCAAATTCACCAAAGTACATTGCGAGATACATTGGAAACTAAAAATAGTTGATGCATGTATACTAATGTGTACAATATGATTTTTTCTATTATTAATTTTTTTTAAATATTAATATATATACAGATACATATTTATAGACAATTTTTATTAAAATTATAGATCAAACATGCAATGCACGTTGCTTCTACCTAGTAGTGTTAATAACTAACTATGAATGACTATTTTACACAACATTATGATTTTTTTTTGTTCTTTGTTTTAGTCTTTGGAATTATTTTAGTTAAATTAAAGAATAATCAATAATATAGGAACCTAATGCATATGTATGTGTTCTAGCGTGGTTGGGTTAAGATGAGCCAGCGCAAGAGAAAGTAAAATCAGCTATTATAATATAAAATAAAAGTATAATTGGCCGGCCTTTGGCCTTGTCTCATCCTTGTCTATTACAAACTGTGTTCGTAAATGTTAGGTCTGAATCCAAGTTGATCGAAGCAATAGTTGAAGATATTATCAAGAAATTGAAATCTATGTCTTCTTCAAGTGCTTGGTTGGAGCTAGCTGGAATACAAAGACGCATGAAGCAAGTTGAATCAATGTTGTGCCTAAACTCATCCAGTGATCGGGTGATAGTGGTGGGCCTTTGGGGGATGGGGGGTATAGGCAAGACAACCCTTGCTCGGGCTGTGTTTGACAAGATTTCTCATCAGTTTGAAGGTTGTTGCTTTCTTTCAAATGTTAGAGAAGAATGGGACCATGGACGAAAAAAGTATGATTTACAGAAAAAGCTTTTCTTGGAGTTATTGGATGAAGAAAGTAAAAGTATGAAAATGCTATCCTTTTTTGACAGAGATAGACTCCTTTATAAGAAGGTTCTCATAGTTCTTGACGATGCTAATGATTCAGAGCAATTGGACTTTTTGACTCGAGATGGGGAATGGTTTGGGTTGGGGAGTAGAATCATCATAACAACAAGAGATATGCAGTTTCTTAAGAATCGAGTTGATGAGATATACAAAGTTGAGGGATTAAGTTTTGATGAAGCTTTCCAACATTTCCAAAAGAATGCTTTAAGAAGAAAAATTCCAATAGCTGAGTTTACAGAGCTTTCAATAAGGGCAGTAAAGTATGCAGAAGGTATTCCACTAGTTCTTCAAGTATTGATGGGTTCCCTATTTAGTTATAATAGTAAAGGGGAATGGAGAAGTTTACTGGATGACTTAAAATATCCGGCCAATGAAAAAATTCATGATGTGCTAAAGATAAGTTACGATGGTCTAACTAGAAAAGAAAAAGATGTCTTTCTTGACATTGCATGCTTTTTCAAAGGAAAGGAAAGAAGTTACGCGGAAGGAATACTTAAAGGTTGTGATTCCTTTGTTGGCATGAGAATAGATAATCTGGTTGATAAGTCTCTCATAACTATCGAGAAACGCAGAAATTCGCTTTGGATGCATGATTTGGTACAAGAAATGTGCTGGGAAATTGTTTTCCAACAATCCATTAACAAGCCTGGAAAGCGTAGTAGATTATGGAATCCTGATGATGTTTATCATGTCTTCAAAAATAATAAAGTAAACAAAATAAAAATTTGAGCAAGTTTTTTATTTGAAATGCTATTTTGATGTCTATATCCTTATTAGTTTGTTTTTCTTTACTTTAGGTCTCTGCTATGGTTGAAGGAATATTCTTGGATGTCTCTAAGATTAAAGGATTAAACTTGAGCCCTGCAGTGTTCCTGGAGGCAAACAATCTGAGATTGCTCAAAATTCATAATTCTAAAAGAACCAACGATAGCAAATTATGTTTCCCTCAAGGTCTTCAATCTCTTCCAGATGCACTTAGGCTTCTTTACTGGAGAGAGTATCCATTCAAAACTTTGCCATTAAGTTTTGATCCTGAGAAGCTTGTTCGACTTAGAATGCCACACAGCCAGGTTGAGCAACTTTGGGATGGAATCCAGGTACATAAGTGTTTTAATATATAATGTTGTATTTTCTGATGTTTACCTTTGATTCAGCTATTTCTCTTTTGATACAGCATTTGCCGAACTTGAAGCTTATCGATCTCAAATACTCAGAGAACCTGACCTGTATTCCAAATCTGTCTCAAGCTCCTAATCTTGAAGTGCTGGATCTCGACTATTGCATAAATTTGCTCCCTCTTGCAGCACATTTCAAAAATCTTGGAAAGCTTACTTGTTTGTATATGAATCATTGTGCAAAGCAAAGAAGTCTTCCCAACATAAGATCTCTTGAAACTCTTGAACTTAGGGGCTGCCAGAATCTTAAAAATATTCCAGAATTAAAGGGAAATATGACTAACTTAGATTTAAGTAACACTCCAATAGAAGAATTGTCTTCATCTATTGGTTCCTTGGACCAACTCCAATCATTGAAACTTGAGAAGTGTACAAACCTTAAGAGTCTTCCTGCAAGCATTTGTCACTGGCAATACTTGACTGAAATTAATCTATATGGCTGCTCGTCTCTCGAACATTTACCAGATCTTCCAAGGACTCTAAGGTCGTTAGATGTGAGTGGAGCAGCAATAGATCAACTGCCCACATCAATTGAATCTCTTCCTTATCTCATCTTCTTTCTTTTAAGGGATTGCAAAAGGCTTCAAAGTCTGCCAACATGCATGTACAAGTTAAAGAAACTTGGTTGGCTTAATCTGCGTGGTTGCTCTAAAATTGAGAACTTCCCAGACATTTTAGAGCCTATGGAGAAATTATTTTACCTTAATTTATCTGGAACAGGTATTATAGAGTTACCTTCTTCCTCAGTTAAAAACCTACCTAATCTTAGTTTCTTGAACTTGGAAATGTGTGAAAATCTCAAGTTTCTCCCGTTGCCTGAGCTTCCATTCTGTCTAAACAATCTAAATGCACAAGGTTGCACATCATTGGAGACTCTATCACTTTCAAGGATCGAAGTCACAAAACCTTATGGCCGTTCCGGATTCAGTAATAATAAGTTCATCTCTTTTTTGAATTGCCTAAAGTTGGACCAGAACGCACTCAACATCATAATAGCTGATGCGCAGATTATAATTATTTACATGGCAAGTCGAATATTGTCAACTGAAATCTGCGTATGTCTCCTTTTCCTAGTTCTAAATTAAATTGTTATTCATATGGACAATCCTCAAACTTGTCTATTATTCCTAAAGTTGTCCCTGCATTTGAGCACGTCTCTTCTACATTTGCTGAAATGGCGGACTACTTTGAGGGATAACTTTGGAAATGGTGATGAAGTTTGAAGATCTTTCATTCATATAATCTCAACTTAATGAGTAAATTCTCACAGATCCAATGATTTCTGTGTATCGTGCAGCACTATCATCTCTATGCTTGTATTTGCTATCCCGGCAACAAAATTCCGAAGTGGTTCAACTATATTGCAGATTCTTCAGAGGCTGTCCAAGTTCCTTCGAATTGGCACAATTCCAACTTCTTGGGTTTTGCTGTATGCTTTGTAGCTGAATTTGAGGAGCTCAATGAATCTTATGGAAGTTTACAATTTCTATTTGAGTTTCAAGTGATGACCAAGTCAGGTGAATGTCACAAATCCAGACGTATTTTGGAGATACGTTCCTATGAATACTATGAGACAGCAAGTAATATAGGAACTCAAATTCTTAATTCAGATCATGTATTCATGTTGTACGAGTACAAAAGTTTTCTTGCTTGTCAAGAAATAGAAGAAGCTGATAACATGACAGGATTCTCATTTTCAATCCATCCAATCGGTGGGGATGATGTAACTGCTTGTAGAGTGAAGACATGTGGTATCCGCATGTTGTATCTCGAAGAAGCTCAGGAATTTGGTCTCCTGACTAAACCTGATTATGATTGGAAATCAAGAGTGGAAGAAGAAGAAGATGATTATGATGATGATGATGATAATGATCATCATCATAATAATTCTACAGAAGAACATCATGTTTATGAATTCTTTTGCAACTTTGGTTCCAATGATTGTGAAAATAAAATCAGAGACTGCTGTGAACCGAGTGAAAAAAGAAAAGTAGGTGATGATGAATCAAAAATAAGTGATGTAGATGACTCTGCTTTGAAAAAGAAAGATTGTGATACACCAAGTACAAGTATTGCTGCTATAGATTATGTTGAAGGAGGAGAAGCTCTTCTTAGCTTAAACTGGTCTAAACAAAAAAAATGTCATGGAACTCTTAACAGTGTCTTTACTGATGCAAAAGAGCACGAGCAAGAACCAAATAGAAGTGAAATAGCACCCAATTCTGCTGCAAAAGATCACGAAGAAGATTCAAAACCAAGCCAAAGAGGGACTATGGACTTTATTGAAGCTGACAATGAGGATCTAAATTCATTTGCAAATGGCTGCTTACTGTTTCTCTCCCATATTAAGGGTAAATTATTATCCTTAATCTCATCACTTTTTCTTTTTCCAATTTTTTTTAATTGAAATATGGATGCAGCTATTTGCAAAGGAATTTTTGGGAATAAAGCTGGTAATGAGCTTAACCAAGAATCATCATTTTCGTCTGGATCAGTCCAAGAGCGTCTTCAGGCTCTGGAGGTAACAATACAAAATCTTCAATCAGAGAATGCTAAGTTGCGAGATCAGAGTCATCAGCTTTCACAGCAGTATTTACAGATGCCAGCAACTATGCCTAGATCACCACTGCTTGAATTATCTTCTCCATTTCCAATGCAGTTACCTGGCCAGAACATGCAGATCTTGCAGTACTACCCGCAAATGGTGCCAGCAGATCACCAAGGTTATACTAATGAGCAAATATTGCACTGTCCACAAATGGCGATGTCGAATATGCCTCCTACATTTCCTTCACATCCATCTTATCAGAACCAGCATGTGTCTCAACACTGGCACATGATGATGTCCAGGCCCCTTGGATTTCCTGCAAACCAGGCTGATCATCTACGCCCTTCATCATCATCTCAACAATATTTTGACCCTGATTTTCGTGGATTATAGTAGAAGGTAAATATGAACATGGATTCATATTGATATCTACTTTTTGGTTCTATTATTCCTTAGAAGTGTTTCTGGTCTTCTTTTTGTTAATTTTGAATTCAGGTGATCGATCTGTTTACTCTACAGCCAAGCCTTGCCTACTGGGAACTTGTTAGTTTGAATTTTTATATATTTACTTTTTAGGGTAAAAAAATGTATTTATGAGTATTGTGAAAATTGCTAACTTGATAGTGTTTACTATGCGTGTATATATTGTTTTAAAAAAACCATTGGACGTGCTTTTTGTCTCACTAGAGAGGAATGGAGAGGTGAGCTCTTTGTGCAATAGATGTTTGAATGAAAAGTTAATTTTCATGTTTTGTTTGCTTGTAAAGAGGTCTGGATGCTTCATGATGGATGTCCTTGGGTTTTGATGAGTGTGGAGAGCAAAAGTTGTTCCATTGATTTTGAATTGTTTGTAGCTTTGGCTTGGCAAATCTGATATGCTATGAATGGTTTTGTATGTAGGCATGATATATTTGGATATTTTAAAACAATCACATTACTTTTTTTTTTTTTTTTCTGTTAGTTGATAAATGAAATTAGTCTCTAAATATGAGTCCATTTGGCATGGCTTTTAGAAGTGTGCTTTTGGTTCCATACGCTTTATAATGTAATGCCTGTTAAAAGTGTTTGGATGAACCAGTTAATAATATTGTAATTGTTTGATTTTCACAAGGACTGGCTCCAAATTACTGAATAGAGTCTCCACCTTAGTTCGGTTGGACACAATGATGGTTTTGGTGAAAAGAGAAACGTATGTTATTTTCAATCATTGAAGATGATGACCTTTCATTATATATTACTGTTTGGTTGTGTATCATATTATTGGTTGATCACTTATCCCAGTTTTTAAGTGAAAACACAAACTTTTCAGATCCTCATTGTCAGCTACAATTTGCAAATGAATTTAGATCCTCGTTGTCAGCTACCCTTATAAAATAAAAATAAAAAATCATGACAGATGAGTAAAAAATCTCCTACTAGTAGAATTTCCCCAAGGAAAGACAAATTTGCAAAATAATTCTTTTCTAGAATATATATTTTTTGGTGTACAAAAGTAAAAAGCCATGGAGATATCAATTTTATCATTAAACAATTGCAGTTACAAAGACAACTAGTAAGCATCTTTCCTAATGAGAAGAACATTTTCTACCTAAACACATGGCCACATGCAGACTTATATGGTGCAAGTGTCATTGATTCTTGAAGTAAATTTCTTGGCCTTTTCCATACTTTCATAAAACTCAAGCTAAGCCTTAGCTTAATCAGCCCCTTATGAGTGTGAGGCTAATAGCTGTGACAATGATTGTAGATAGAAGATCAAACTAGAGCTGAGATGAGTCCAGGTAGTCACAAGTTTCCAGCAACTGTGCTCACCCAATTCCAATGTAAACCATGGTTTTTTTCACTTCATGTGGAGATACTCTTCCTCCAAGTAGAAGAACTGAAAAGTCATGGTTTTTTCACTTCATGTGGAGTACTTTCCCTTGCCATACTTGTCCTCTCAAATCTTGCTTCAAATGTCCAAACTGGTAAGCTGCTGCTACTCTTTTTTACGCAATACATAACTATATATAAAAATATTTATGTATGCAACTGTATAAAAGTAGGATAATTTTTTAGAGATGTTTCCTTCATTATCAACTTTTTCAGCTTATGTGTGATTGTTTCCATGGAAAGCCTTTACTTTTTCCAGGGAAAAAAGAGTTAGAAATTTAGTATTTAATCAAAACTACAAAAGCTATTTTTTTTTGTAGCAAACTGAAAAGGCAAATTTCAAATAAAAAATAAGCATTGGAAATAACTAGCTTCATTTTAGATTATATAAAAGTTCACAACAAAGACTAGGTAGGTCCTTAAAGTTTTTATTTTCTCACTGCTCCAAAGCCTCAATGGGCAATGAGACACATAGCACCCGCCTTCCTCTGTCCATCACAAAAAATGTCATTTATTTTCTTATTTGGTGTATTTCAAATACCTCCTGATCCATTTCATTATGGTAGACTTTTCTAATTTGATCTATAAACATTGCACCTTCTTCAAATTTTAGCTGCCTGGTCTTTAAATGTCTTTTCAGTTCTTCTACTTGGAGGAAGAGTAGCAGCCATATCTCCTCATGAAGTAAAAAATCCATAGCTTTTTTTGGGGTGGGTGAGCACAGTTACTGGAAACTTGTCGCTACCTGGTTCGGCTGCTAATCTAATCGTGTGTGAGCAGGCTCTTCAATCTCCATCTATCAAGTATACACTCTCTTTCCGGCGAAGTCATTGTGTGCTAAAGGTCTTGATAATCTTGAGAACGAGCTGAATGTATGAATCTTAAAGTTAGCAACTCTTTATGTTATCATTTTCCAACATTTTGTATTGAACTGACTGATTTTAGACCAATTCAGGAGCTTGAGAAAAGTGATGCACTGGCAGAGGAGGCAAAAAGAAAGCCTAAGGCCAAGTAAAGAAGATGGCCACACCTGTTTCTAAAGTTTCCAGACAAGCACCGTAAGCCCCACGCAAGAATACCAAGAAAGCCAACAATGCTGAAGATGTTGACCGAATCATCGAAACATTTAATTCCGCAATGGATTTCAGCAAGCTGGATTAGTTAGTTACAAGCATGAAAAAATCTTCGAAAAGTGTTGTTGGACATTCATCAGTCCTTGTGCATTTTTAGACAAACCTCCGGAGAAAGGGAAACCATTGGCAGAGCAGCCCCAAAGAAGGCTGCTACTTCTAAAAAGGTATGCCTTGTTCTCATGTTCTCAAACCAAAACAAGGAAAAGAAAAGGATAATACTCATGTTGTCTCTGCGAAACTAATGATGGTATTGGATTTCTGAGCAGGTGGTAGTCAGTGATGATGATGATGATGAATTACTTGAGTTGAAAGATTGACTTGATTGACTTACTGCCTACAATCTTGACTCATCTCCTGATAAACCAGCAGGTGCATGTTCTTGAACTTTTGCTTAGTATTTGCATATTTTAATGTGCCAAGTTTTTGGCTTAACTTAGTGTTTGTTGTCTTGGCCATGGATACAGAAGTGCCACAGACTGCTCTAGCCACGAAGAAAGCACCTACCAAAAGGGCTACTGCAAAGAAGAAAACTCTTCCAGATGCTGATCTTGATGATGATGATGACAACAGCAACTTTGAAATGGAAGCTAGTGCAGGTTCCTCTGGTGGTAAGAAGGGAGGAAAGAAAGGAGCTGCAGCAAAAACAAAGGCAGCCAAGGCTCCTACAGCAGCAGCAACAACGAGGAGAGGAGGTGTAGCAGCCAGCAAACAGGCTCAGTTGCTTGGGCAGAAGTTTTTGACAGATATGCTGAAGCCTGCTGCTGAGTGTTCAGGGATTTCGCCAGAGAAGAAAGGGAGGAAAATGAGGGAATTCCCATTTAACAAGAAGAGTGGTTCTTTGTTGGAAAGGACTATTGGTAAAGAAGACGATGAGGATGAAGAAGCATCTAATGAGAGTGGATAGAAGCCAACTTCCTTTTCTACTTCTGTGGCTACTGATGAAGCATCTGAAGTCCCAACAACAAAAGCTAGACCGCTGAGTGTTCCATTATTCTTTCCCTTCTGGCAGACTCAATTTGGGGAGTCTTCTTCCTTCTCATCTCAGCTTCCAAAACAGAACTATCTTCAATGTAAGTTCCTTCTTCCAAAGCGATTTCCTCGTCCTTTTTTATGAAACAAAACCCACCCTTCAATACACGCATAAGAGAATTGACATCATATTGACAGTGACACCAACTAGCATGGCAAGGAGTCCCAATAGAAATTTTCCCAAGGAAATTTTGCTTTGCATGGCAATGACCAAGTTCATGTGTGGATTTGCCAATAGGAGGTGCATGCAGCCAAGCCGATGTTTGCACTTGAGTCCAAGGCCAGTAAGAAAGGATGTCATTAGTAAATAATGCACTTTTGACAGAGCAGACATTATGCAGATTCTGCAAAGCACATCCTTTGCGCCTTGAGACTTCCATGAAAGAAATTGACCGACATACTTGAACATTTCATCTTTCTTAAGATAGATACCAATAAACCATAACATACATTCTTTCTCTGCTTCTTGTTGTCTATCTTGAGAAAGATGAAATACACTCTGGTGGTGTTTCTACATGCTCTGAACTATATTTAACCCTCTAATACAGGAAAAACTAGCCAGTACAAGATGTAATAGATGAGATTGGTGATAACAAAATAAAAACAAAAAACACATACATACATACAGTATCGATCCTTTATTTTATAGAAAGCATATAACTGATGATGCTGCTCTTAACTAAGTTCTCATGGCTTCAACTGAATTTTAATGAAGGCATAGCTTTTTCATTACCATCTTATTTTTCAGATTCAACATTGTAGTGTTCAAACTATTATATAATACTTTTAATATTTTAAAAACTAATAATCAACAAGATAACACTCAAATTGTAGTCTTCCACCTAAAACAATAGTGTAGTGTGAGTTGGGAGTTATTTTATGTATCTATAAAATACTTTTAATATTTTGTAAACTTTTTATTTATATTATACTAGTGTAGTAAATACATATTTTATAATGGAATTCCATAGTTATATTACTAATCACTTGTCTATCTTAGTTTTTTATCATTTGATAGTATGCGTATATGTGTAGAAAAACTAAGAATTAATCACACTTCTACAACTATGAATATTATTTTGAATGGTAATTATTTACATGTATCAACTATTAATATCATAATTTATAACATTGTTTTTTGGTCCATATACTTGAATGTTTTTTACTACCGTATTGATTGGGTCCAAAATTACTTAGGAGAGTTTGGTACGTGGAGTTCAAAATAATAAGATTAAATAAAATATTAAAAAGAAGGTTATAATTGTCTAGAAATTTAGAATTGTGTTTAGTTGTACATGAGAATGTTAAGTTAGATTCGTATCAATTTACATTATTTAATTAAGCATATGAATCTTATATATTACTTTAAAAAAATGATTAAAAATTAATTATATGTATAATTCACTGTATTATAACTGAAGAGAATATTTAGAACCCACATTTTTTAAATGATTTAAGATTAGCATCTGATGGAGTAATCTCGTACCAAACCAAAAAAAAAACAGACAGAATCAATCGATCGATCTAACAATGGAAGTAGGAGCTTCGTCATCGTCTTCTCCTACCAGACGCAAGATCGAGTATGATGTTTTCATCAGTTTTAGAGGCGAGGATACTCGCTACGCTTTCACAGCCCATCTTTTTGAGGCTCTGCGCATCAGAAAAGTGCACACCTACTTAGACGAGGTCACTCTCAAGAGAGGAGACGAAATCTCACCTGCGCTACTTCAAGCAATTCAGCAATCCAAGATTTCTGTCATCGTTTTCTCGGAAAATTACGCCGACTCCTCGTGGTGTTTGGACGAGCTTGTGAAAATTATGGAGTGCAAGGAGATTCATGGGCAGCAAGTGGTTCCCATTTTTTACCACGTTGATCCTTCGTGTGTGAGGAATCAAAAGGGGCCTTATGAGCTTGAAGAGCGATTTAAAGATAAGAAGATGGAGAAGTTGGAGATTCATGGGCAGGCATGGAGGAATGCTTTGACCAAAGCTGCCAATTTGTCTGGTTGGAGTACTCAGCAGATCAGGTATTCAATTATATGTTCTTATTTATCCAAAATTAGGGCTAATTAATTAATCAATCACTTTATGATAGGGTTCATATTGGAAAGTTGAAACTTATGATCAAACTGAAATGCTTATAGAAGATTAATAATGCATATCCATGAAGGTGTTGCTAGCTAGCTATTTTTGTGGTTAAATTAAGATTGGTAAAAGCAAGAGAAAATATTAGAGTTTTGAGTATGAAATTACAGTATAAATAATAATTTATTAAATATATATTACAATAATAATAATTAGCTGGCCTTTGCATTGTCTCATCCTTGTCTATGTCTAACATTGTTCATATGTGTTAGGTCTGAATCCCAATGGATGAAAACAATTGTTGAAGATATTATCAAGAGATTGAGGTCAATGTCTTCTTCAAGTGCTTCTTTGAAGGAGCTAGCTGGAATACAAAGACGCATGAACCAAGTTGAATCAATGTTGTGCCTAAACTCATCCAGTGATCGGGTGATAGTAGTAGGCCTTTGGGGGATGGGGGGTATAGGCAAGACAACCCTTGCTCGGGCTGTGTTTGACAAGATTTCTCATCACTTTGAAGGTTGTTGCTTTCTTTCAAATGTCAGAGAAAAATGGGACAATGGACGAAATAAGTATGATCTACAGAATCAGCTTTTCTGGGAATTATTGGATGAAGAAACTAATAATACGAAAATGATGTCCTCTTTTGACAAAAATAGACTCCACTCCAAGAAGGTTCTCATAGTTCTTGATGATGCCAATGATCCAGAGCAATTAGAATTTTTGGCTGGAGATGGTAAATGGTTTGAGTTGGGGAGTAGAATCATCATAACAACAAGAGATGTGCAATTGCTTAAGAATCGAGTTGATCATGAGATATACAAAGTTGAGGAATTAAGTTTTGATGAAGCTTTCCAACATTTTCAAAAGATTGCTTCAACAAGAAACATTCCAATAGGAGAGTTTACAGAACTATCAAGAAGGGCAGTAGAGTATGCAGGAGGCATTCCACTAGTTCTTCAAGTATTGATGGGTTCCCTATTTAGTGATAATAACAAAGGGAGATGGGAAAGTGTACTGGATGACTTAAAATATTCTCCCAATGAAAAAATTCATAATGGGCTGAAGATTAGTTACGATGTCTAACTAGTAAAGAAAAAGATGTCTTTCTTGATATTGCATGCTTTTTCAAAGGAGATGAGAGAAGTGATGCAGAAAGAATACTAAAAGGTAGTGATTCCTTTGTTGGCATGAGAATAAATAATTTGGTTGGGAAGTCTATCATAACTATTGACAAAGACAACCATTCGCTTTTAATGCATGATTTGGTGCAAGAAATGTGTTGGAAAATTGTTAACCAACAATCCATTAACAAGCCTGGAAAGCGTAGTAGATTGTGGAAACATCAAGATGATTATCGTGTCCTCAAAAATAATAAAGTAAAAATAAAAAAATTGCACAAGTTTTCCATTTGAAATGCAACTTTGATATCTATATGCTCATTAGTTCGTTCTTCTTGACTTTAGGTATCGGCTCAAGTTGAAGGAATATTCTTGGTCATCTCTAAGATTAAAACATTCAACTTCAGCTCTGATGTATTCCAGAAGGCAGACAATCTCAGATTGCTCAAAATTCATAGTTCTGACAGAATCAACAATGCTAAATTATGTTTCGGTCAAGGTCTTCAATCTCTTCCTGATGCACTTAGGCTTCTTTATTGGGAAGAATGTCCACTCAAAACTTTGCCATTAACTTTTGATCCTGAAAAGCTTGTTGAACTTAGAATGCCAAAGAGTCAAGTTGAGCAACTTTGGAATGGGATTCAGGTACTATTTCTTTATGTGTTTTAATAAAGAAAATTAATATTTTGACGCTCTTAGTCTAAGCGCATTAATAAATATATTTAATAACTATCTAATACTTTAAATATTCAAAATTTATGATGTGTCTATTTTTAGTCAAAGCTATTTTTAAACAATTCTCACAAAATACATTAATATATATATTTATAAACCTTCTTAAGGCAAATTAACAAACTTAAAAGAAAATAAATAAAATTCAAAACTAAAACAAATTCAAAACTATATTTGTTATATTTTATTTAATTTAAGTTTCATTAATTATAAGGTTATTGGCGGCAAAACTACCAAGCTTTTTATAAGTGTAGCATATAATTATCCAAAAAAAATTTCGAAGAAAGTGTATAAGCTCACTAAAACACTCATGTGTTATTACCCACTGACACTTCAAAAACTTGGGTAGTTTCACCGTCAACATTCATATTTTTATCTATGTATATTCATTTTACAAGAATATAGTTTGAATATTATAAATGGGAGTTGTATTTACACACACAAATATCTGAATACACTTCAAATTAAGTATACCTCATTCCATAAAAAAAGTACATTTATCTATTATTAAATATTTCATATGTTAGACCTTGAATTCTATACCATTTAAAAAAAAAAATTATGCTCATCAATTATTAAAAAATAGAATTGAATGTTTTTAACTAACAAATTGAATAATTCTTGATAAAAACTAATAATTATATAGGAAAATAGAGATATAAATAATCTTAAAAATAAATTTATAACAAGTTAAGAATTATCAAAGATGAATAATTCTTGATAAAAATAAAAAATAAAAAAATTGGCTATTTAGGACTTTTGTCCCCAAATTATGACATATACATTATTGTGCTTCTTGACTTTTTCGAGTAGTTAAAGATTACTCTGAATTATTCACAGTTTTGTAAGGTGTTATTTCTGTTAAGTTTTATTCTATGTGGTTAACGGATAGTTGATATGACTATTTGGTCCCTGAATTGTCATTAACACGTCAGCGTCATTTGTATAATTTTCATTGTCACATCAGCGCTATGTGTATAATTTTAAATTAAAATAATATATATTTTGTATGAAAAATTATAATTAAAATTAATTCAAAAATACAAAAAAAAAACTTTTATTATTTTTAAAAGATTAATTTTTTTAATGAATTCTTAAAAGATTAATTAAATAAATATTTTAAATATTAAAAAAATAAAATCGAAACTCATCTAAAAATTTTTGTTTTAAATTATTTATTTTTAATAATGATGAAATTAATAAATTTTAATATGATAGTCACATACGATAAAACTTAATAGAAGTAAAAGTACCACTTTACAAAAAGTAATTTTTAAGGACTTTGAAAAGTCGGTAGTTCAAGACAAAAATCATAAATCAATTGGTTATTCATATATGGACAATCCTTAAACTTGTCTATAAGTCCCAAAGTTGTCCCTGGCCAGCATTTGGTTGTGTCTCTTCTACAGTTGCTGAAATTGTGGACTTATTTTTCATTCACCAAATCCTAATAAATTAATGAGTAAATTTTTATGGATCCAACAATCATGATTTCTGTGTATCGTGCAGTTCTATGATAGCTGTGTTTGTATTTGCTATCCGGACAACGAAATTCCAGAGTGGGTCAACTATATTACAGCTTGTTCAGAGGTTGTCCCACTTCCTTCGAATTGGAACAATTCGAACTTCTTGGGTTTTGCTCTATGCTTTGTTGCACAATTTGACCAGTACAATCTCTTTAATCAAGGTTTAAGATTTCTTATTGAGTTTCAAATGAAGACCAAGTCAGGTAAATGTCACAAATGCAGTTTTTTTGAGAAGATAGTTCCTGATTGTGATGATGATGACGAAAGATTTCTTGCTTGTCACACACCTTTTGAGCTTAATTTAGATCATGTATTCATGTTGTATGAGTCTGAAATCTTTTTTGCTTATCAAGAAATAGAAGAAGCTGATCATATTACTGAAGTCTCATTTTCAATCTGTCCAGTAGGTGTAGATAAAGTAACACCCATTCACTTGTGTAGAGTGAAAACATGTGGCTTCCGTTTGTTGTATCTTGAAGAAGTTAGGGAATTTAGTCTCCTGACTGATTCTGATGATGATAATGAATTATGACTCCCTGAAGAAGAAGATCATGTTGAATATAAATGTAAAAGAAGAATAATAATAATAAGATGATGATGATAATTCTACAGATTTGTCTGAATTATCTAACTCCCCTGCAGAAGAAGGTCCTCCTCTTAGCTTAAACTGGTCTGAGCCAAGTTGATGCCTTGTAACAGTGTCTCTTCTGATGCAAACGAACACGACCAAGAACCAACTGGAAGTGAAATACAACCCTCCTATGCTGCAAAAGATCTTGTAGAAGATGTCAAACCAAGCCAAAGTGGACTATGGACTCTACTGAAACTAACAATGAGGGATCTAACTTCTTTTTCAAATAGTTGCTTATTGTTTCACTCCCATATTAAAGGTAAAATTATTATTCACAATCTTATATCACTTTTTTCTTTTTCCATTTTTGATTTTAATGAAATATGGATGCTGTACAAAATCCTCGATATAATAACATGAAGTTGCGATCAATTTGATTGGTCTGCAACCAAGCCATGCCAACTGGGAACTTGTTTGTTTGAATTTTGATGTAGTTACTTTTAAGTTTACTTTTTATGATAATTATCATTTTAGGGAGTCAAAATGGATTTTTGATTGCACTTAAAATCTGAAGATAATATTCCCAGGTATCTAAATAGCAGTTGCTATAGTTTTCTTCTTTTCTTCAAATATTGTGTTCCTCAAGTTTGTAGAGTTAGGCGAGGCTATGCATTTGATTGCGTCTACTATGCATTTACATTTTTTTTAAGAATAACTAACTGCTAAAGTTTGGAGAGCAATTGTAGTTCCATTGATTTCAATTTGTGGCTTTTAAAGTGTGCTTTAGACTTTATCTGCTCTGTAATGTCTGTTAAAAGTGTTTGAGTGAACCACTTAAATTGGCTCACATGTTGCTTTGGAATCCGATTGCCTACAAGTTATTCAAGCCGTCAATAATAAGAGACTTGATAACTCTTGTTTTGGCTCAATTATTAGGGATATCATTGTAATGAGTGACCATTTTGTTGTCATCTCTTTTAGATTTTGTGCTAGGCTGGCTAATAGTGTTGCTCGGGCATCCTTATTGTATAAACTATTTTATTGAGGCTGATGCCTTTATGCAATGATATCTCCTTGGTACTCTTTTTCCCTCTTGAGATTTTTCCACTGGGTTTGCTCTTGAGGGTTTTAATGAGGCCAAGTTTTTCTTCAACAAAAAAAATATTCTAGATACTATCAAGATGTAAAACTCAAAGCTTTGTTTGTGATACAGATTCTCTCACTGGAGATCTAAAAAAAAACAAGCAGGATGAGGACCAAAACAAGAGCACTAATTTATAGTAGGATATTATTCCTGTCACATTTATAATTCCTTTACTCTACTTGTGTAGAAGTAGTAGTAATGGAGTGTGTGCTTTTTTTTATTATGGATTTTGAGGTGGATGTCACTGCTACCTAGCATATGCTCCCTTCCCAGTTGACAAATAATATATTAAAAGAATGTCTTTTGTCCATTTGCTTATATCAAATACTGATGCAAAATTTTCCATTTCATATTCCACCTTCTATATCCTCTCTAGATTTATTAACATGGATTATTTTACCAAGATGATATTTTACAAATTATTCCAGTTATTGTATACTTATTATTTATGTCATGTATTGACTTCTTAAATAGCCGATATTTTATCTTGTTTGTTAATTTATATTTTTGTTTGGATAAGATTTTTTTAGGACAGTTTAGGATGGATAGTTGTATTTGTTGTCAACTTTTGTCATGAATACTATTTTGTAAATAACTCTTAAACATGAATATTTTAACAAAACACATTTGAAAAAATAACCAGTTTTCACTCCATGGATATGAGTTGTGTAAATTTCCAAAAAGAAAAAGAAAATTACAATATTTGATAAGACTGTTCTATTTTATCATTAAACAATTACAGTTACAAAGATAACTAGGGAAAGATGTTATTCCCTGTGGTATATCAGCCAACTATACTTAGTTCATACATTTCTACATACAAATACACTTGTAAAGGACTTAGTATGGTGTAAGTGCCATTGATTCCTGGAGTAAAATCCTTGGCCTTCTATTGCTACAATAAATCACAAGCTCAAATCTTAGCTCAATCAACCCTTTTTGAGTGTGAGGCCAATAGCTGTGACAATGATTGTGGATGGAAGACCAAACTTGAGATGAGTCCAGAAAGAGTGTGTGTACTTGAAAGATTGAGCTCGACGAGCTTGCTCACACACGATTAGATTTGCTGCGAACCAGGTGGCGACAAGTTTCCAGCATCTGTGCTCACCCATCCAAAGATGAGCCATGATTTTTTCACTTCACGTGGAGATATGTGGCTGCTGCCATGGTTGCTACTCTTCCTCCAAGTAGAAGAACTGAAAATACATTTATAGATCAGGCAACTAAAATTTGAAGAAGGTGCAATGTTTATGGATTAAATTAGAGAAGCAGACAGGTACTGTGGTTATGGGGCCATAATGAAATGGATCAGGAGGTTCATTTGATTAAATTAATCCCAAGAAAAATATTTGTGCAAGTGTCTATACTTGAAATACACCAAATAAGAAACTGAATGGCATTTTTTGTAATAAAAAAAAGAATAAATAATAGTTTTGCCCATCGAACTATGACCACTAAATTATGCCCCTTAAATGATTTACGATGTTAAAAATTCTCTCTGAACTGTGCACGTTACTAAAATATACGACTTCTGTTAGATTTCGTCCTATGTCGCTAACAGATTGATGATTTAACATTTTTTCTGTTGATGTGGCATGCCATGTATAGAACAATTATCAATTTTGTCCCCCAAACTTTGACCACTACCAAATTATATCTCTTTTGTAAAAAAAAATCTAAAAAATAATAATTAAATCATTAATAAATACAAATTTTAATTATCAACAAATAACTATTTTTTTTACTTTTTTTTTACAATATGAATTAAAACTATTTTAGAATGTACATTTAAAATAAATACTAAAATAAAAATAAAAACTTTTAATTAAAGTGGTGGACAAAAGACTTAAATAAATAAATAAAATTTTAAATTTAAGAGGAGGACAAAGGGGAAAAATTTTTGTTTTAGGATTTATTTTTTAATTTTTATATTAAAATATATTTATTATACAAGAAAAAGTAAAAAAAAAAATTTGCTATTAATTAGATTTTTAATTTTTGAGTATTTAAATTTTATTTAATTCACTTGAAACTTTTAGTACTGCATATTTTTTTAATCTTTTAAAATGATTTTTTTTAGTTTTTAAGAATTTAATTATCATTTTTTTTAAAAATTAAATTAGTTTTAATAAAAATGACATAATTTGGTAGTGGTCAAAGTTCGGATGGCAAAATTTCTAATTATTCTACATATGGTACTGTCACATCAAGAGACAAAATACTATATCATCAATTCGTTCGCCACCTAGGACGAAATCTAACATAAGTCTCATATTTCAATAACGTGCATAGTTCGGAAGGAATTTTTAATATCGCGAATCATTCAGAAGGCACGATCATAGTTCGAGGGTCAAAAATGATATTTATTCATAAAAAAAGGAAGATGGATGCTATGTGTCACATTAAATAATTAACACAAGCCCATTGAGGCTTTGCAGCAGTGGGAACATAACAACTTTTAAGGACCTATCCCTAGTCCTTGTTATGAATTTTAATATAATCTAAAATGAAGCTAGTTATTTCCAATGCTTATATATTTTTTTTTAACTTTGCATAATTAGCTTTTACAGTTTTGACTAACTACTCAATTTCTAACTCTTTTTTAACTGGAAAAAGTAAAGGCTTTCCATCGAAAAAAATGGAAAGCAAAAACAAACACATAAGATGAGGAAGCAAGATTTGAGAGGATAAGTATGGCACGAGAAAGTACCACCATGCCTAAAGCATGATTAATCTCAGTATAAGGCTTTATCAGGTTCCAAAGAGTTACAAGTATTCCAGTTCTTTAAATCCTTCAGCAGTGATGAACATTCCACAAAAGAGTAGCAAGAGATAGTAGGAAACCTAATTAGTTCAAAAATATATAAATATTTTTACTTTGGTCAATAGGACACAATGATATAAAGATTATGGTACTGCTGATTTCACCTTTTCAAGGCAAGGCCCGGCATCGTTGAAATCAATGGAAACAAGGAAGAGATTCTGTAATCACAGTCCAATCCATGTTCAAATCCATCAGTAGTGACAAGGTAAACACACATCTTCCATGCAAATCTTCTCCATTTCCTTTTTCTTTAATAAACACTTGAAGAATAATTTCTTCTTCTGTCTCATTTGTAAACTGATCTGTTCCATTATTCTTTCCCTTCTTGCAGACTCAATCTCTCTGCTTGAAGCAGTTGAAGTTGAGCAGATATTACCACCTTCTTCTAAATCACCTTGTCTGCCACTTAAATTTGTGGAGTCTCTTCCTTCTCAGCTTCCGAAACAGAACTATCTTCAATGTGAGTTCCTTCTCCAAAGCGATTTCCTCATCTTTTTTTATGAAACAAAACCCACCCTTCAATACATGCATAAGGGAATTGACATCATATTGACAGTGACACCAACTAGCATGGCAAGGAGGAGTCCCAATAGAAATTTTGCTTTCCATGGCAATGACCAAGTTCATGTGTGGATTGCCAATAGGAGTTGCATGCAGCCCAGCCGATGTTTGCACTTGAGTCCAAGGCCAGCAAGAAAGGATGTCATTATTAAATAATGGACTTTTGACAGAGCAGAAGTTATGCAGGTTCTGCAAAGCATATCTGTAAGGACCAATATTTTGTATATGACAAATTTGGTCCAGTCGCGTCTAGAATGGACTTTTGTTATGTCTGGAGTTTATTCGTATTTAGTTAGAGTCCACGTCAGCATGTGTGTAAAGCAAGGCTGTTAGTAAGTTACAGCTGTTAGTTGGTTCGGGATTATACCTAATTGCAGCCAAGGATATATATTGGGTTGGTTAATCAGTTATAACCAACTCTCTTCGTTCGATAGATCGGATTGGATATTTTTGCTTTGTTTTCTTTCTTTTTCTTCCACTGATTTTTGCAGGTGTTGGCAAGAAACTCCATTGAAGATGGTCGAAGCTTTCTGTGCAAGCACTGGAATCAAGCTGTGATTGCTGAAGGAGTTCAGCTGAGTCTTGATGCTATAGATCCGAAGGTTTTCGGATTTGAGATATTGTTGAAGGGAGTTCAACATTGAAGCAAGGGGATCTTGCATTTATAACCAAGGGATTTGGTTGTTTAGGGTAAAAATCTTCACTGTATTTTGACAGAGTTTGTACAGTTTTTACATATTGATTCTTGAACTGGTTTATGTAAAATTACTTCTGAATATAGTGAGAGTTATTACCCTGGTTCGGGGAACCCAAGCACTAGTCGGCTGGAATGAGTTTTCAGTGCAGACGAAGCTTGTAATTTTGTGTGTTCACTCTTTTGATTGTGTTGTTAATGTTCATGTATGTTTCAAGATACAACCTAGATGAATATGGTAAAATTGGAAAGATATGCTAAAACTTAGGTTTTTCAATTGGTATCAGAGCCAGGTTGTTCTAATTGTTTTTCTTTCGATCCTCCTATCTTTTGTGTACTGAAATTGATTTTTGATTTGTCTTCGTGTATTTCGCAATTCTTGTTTTTTCTGGGTTCTCCAGTTGACACTGACCCCCTCTGAGTTCCGACTCTGGGAATATATTGTCTTTTGTTTTTGTTCAATTGTTTGTACATAATGGAGATGTTCAGAGAAGGAGGTTCCACATCTCGACCCCCAATGCTTGAAGGGGCAAATTATCCTTACTGGAAGACAAAAATGTGTGCATTCTTGAGAGTTGTTGATGAACGGGTGTGGATGGCTGTTGAAGATGGATGAAAGTGTCCAACCGTTGTTGAAGATGAGGTTGTTAAGCCTAAACAAATGAGTCTATGGACTTCAGAAGAAATGGAAAGGGCCAATTTTAATTCAAAGGCTATGCATGCTCTCTTTAATGCAGTTTCTATAAATCAACTGAAAGTCATAGCCAACTGTGAAGTTGCCAAAGAAGCTTAGGAGAAACTGATAATAAAAAATGAAGGAACAGATGCTGTAAAGAAGTCCAGACAGAAGGCTTTGGCTAAAGCATTTGAAAATCTGTCTATGGAGGAGGAAGAAACTGTAGCGAAGTTCCATGCCAAATTGTGCGATATCTCAAATGAATCTTATGCACTTGGAAAGACTTACTCAAACGCAAAACTAGTTCGCAAGGTGCTTGAAGTTCTGCCTCGGAAGTTCATGTCAAAGGTTACCTCTATAGAAGAAATGAGAAATGTCGAGGAACTGGATCTTGATGATTTAATTGGGTCATTGCAGAACTATGAAATAAGTCTCACCCGGTGGAAGAAAGGCAAGAATAAAAAAGATCCCGAAAAAGAAAAAGCAGATAATAGTCTTGCATTTGTGCATAAGGAGGAAAAGAAGTTGATCTCATATGCATCTGAGGGTTTCACTGATGAGACTTTCGCGCTGCTGGCCACGAATTATGCTAAATTCTTGAAGAGGAATTACAAGAAAAACTTTCCAGGAGGAAAAGAGAATGGTCCCAGAAGGAACTTTGGTGGAAACAAAAAGCAAACTCAGCAGTTTGGTGACAAGAAAAACAGGGGAATACAGTGCCGAGAATGTGACGGTTTTGGACATATTCAAGCTGAGTGTGCCAACACTCTTAAGAAGAAGAAAGCCTTAGCAGCTACATGGAGTGATAGTGATGAAGAAAAAAGCTCCACCTCAAGTGACAGGTCTGATGAAGAGAAACAGGTGGTGGCTTTTGTGGCAAAGAGTCATCAATCAATGTGTTCAGAGGAAGATGGAAACTCAAGCTCAACAGATGAGGATAGCGATGGGAGACAGCATGCATATGAGGAGATGTTCGCTCAATGGGAGTATATGGCTAAACAAATCAAAGGTCTCACTAGTGCCAAACAACAACTTGAATCTGAGAAGGATGGGTTGGAGGACACTGTTAAAAAGCTCACAAAACAGCTTGATGAGAAGGACAGTGAGATTTACAAACTGACTGCAGATTTAATAAGGGCTAGAGAATCTCTTGAATTTATCCCTCCAGGAACTGCTGCAATTAACCACACCTTGCAATTACAAAAGCCATATGGAGATCGAACATCTATTAGGTACAAAATGCTTTACAAGAAAGGGGAAATTTTGGGAATTAATGATCCCTCTTCGTCCAAGAACAAGGAAGATAAGACTCATGATGACTCAATGCACAATACTTTCAGTCCTGGTTTTCCAGATTCCACTAAACGGATCAGTGTCTCCTCTGGACCCATCAAGTTGAAATTCGAAGGAAGGAAGACTATCCTGGATGGTCAGGTTCAAAAGGAGAGATTTGTTCCCATTTGTCATTTTTGTAACAGAAGAGGACATTTTAGACCCAGATGCTACAAGTTGCAAGCTTATTTGAAAACTATGATCGATCGTCCAAATAGCTTTCAACAATTAAATTGATTTACGGGAAAGTTGTCATCTAGTGAGTGGAAACCAAAATCTGATCTTAACAAGAATGTTGCATTAGTTGCCCACACATCTCTTTCAGCTTTTCACGAAGATCAAAGGTACTTCGACAGTGGATGTTCCCAACATATGACCGGCAACAGAAATGTGCTGGTAAACTATAAAGAAGGAAAGGAGGGAGTTGTGACCTTCGGTGATGGGAACAAGGGTCAGATATTTGGAAAAGGTGATCTGGTGCTAAATGGAGTAGCTCCATTGACTGAGGTGTTGTACGTCAAAGGTCTCAAGGCAAATCTTATTAGCATCAGCCAACTCTGTGACAATGACTACACTGTAAGTTTCTCTAAAACTCATTGTCTTGTTGCAACTAATGGGTGCTCAGTCTTGACAGGGAATAGAACCAACGACAACTGCTATGCGCTAAGCAATCAAGTCTTATGCAACAGATCCTTTCTTGATAAGCCAGACCTGTGGCACTATAGACTGGGGCACTTGAACTTTAGAGACTTGAAGAGAATTGTGAAATTACAAGCTGTTCGAGGGATACCAGAGATGAAAGTCACTAGAGATAGGTTGTGTGGGCCTTGCCAACTGGGAAAACAGACAAAAGCCTCACATCCTCCTGTAAACATGCTTCTCACCTCCCGTGTGCTAGAATTGATTCATGTGGATTTAATGGGACCCATGCAGAATGAAAGTCTCAGTGGCAAACGATTTGTCATGGTTCTTGTTGATGATTACTCTAGGTACACTTGGGTAGATTTCCTCAAAGAAAAGTCAGACACTTTTGGACTCTTTTCAGCCTTAGTTCTCAGACTCCAAAATGAAAAGGAATCTAAAATTAGGAAAGTCTATTGACTTCGAAGTGACCATGGAAATGAGTTTGAAAACACTGTGTTCTCCGATTTCTGCGATCAGTTAGGCATAAAACATGAGTTTTCAGCTCCAAAAACCCCTCAATAGAATGGGGTTGTTGAAAGGAAGAACAGGACCTTACAGGAAATGGCTCGGGTAATGATGCATGCTAAGGACATTTCTAAGCGTTTTTGGGCTGAAGCAATTAATACAGCCTGTTATATCTGCAATCTGGTTCATCTGAGAACTGGCACGACACAGACTGCCTATGAGCTTTAGAAAGGAAGGACTCCTAATGTTAGTCATATGCACATTTTTGGATGTGTGTGTTATGTCCTAAATGATCGAGAACATTTAGGAAAATTTGATCCAAGGAGTGATGAAGGAGTGTTTCTTGGGTATTCGCTTAACAGTCGTGCCTATCGTGTGTTCAACAAAAGAACTCGTTCAGTGGTTGAGTCAATCAATGTTCAATTTGATGACTTGGAAAACTCTGAAGAACCAGTGGCAGATGATGAAGCTCCAGTCTTAACTACACCTGTTCCAGTCACAACTAGACAAAATCAAATGGTTCCTGACACTCCGTCTGGGTCACTCCATACTGAACCAACCGTGTCAGAGGAACAAGACGTTGGTTCTAGCGGCTCACAGTGTGATGAGGAAGCTACCCGTGCTCTGCAAAATGAGTCTCAACATGCAAAGCTTTATAAAAATGGACCCCCTTCCTGGATTCAGAAGGCTCATCCCCCTGATGATATTATAGGTTATCCAAATGCTACCATGGTCACCAGAAGAAAATTACAAAATCTGATTGCCTTCGCCTGTTACTTATCTCAGATTGAGCCAAGAAGTGCCAAGGATGCTCTTTTAGATGAGTTCTAGCTTGTTGCTATGCAAGATGAGATGTTCCAATTCAAACGAAATGATGTGTGGATCTTAGTACCCCTACCTGAAGGAGCTAATGTTGTTGAAACTAAATGGATTTTCAAGAATAAATTAGATGAGTTTGGCACTGTCATAAGGAATAAGGCAAGGTTAGTTGCACAAGGTTACAATCAGGTGGAATGAGTGGACTTTGAAGAAACCTTTGCCCCAGTTGCACGGTTGGAATCTATTCGATTACTTCTTGCAATCACATGCCATCTGAGAATTAAATTACATCAAATGGATGTAAAAAGTGCATTTTTGAATGGTATTCTCCAAGAGGAAGTTTATGTGAAACAACCTCAAGGTTTTGAGGACCCTCAGTTCCCTGACCATGTTTTCCAATTGAAAAAGGCCCTATATGGGTTAAAGCAAGCTCCTTGCGCATGGTATGACAGACTTACTGCCTACCTTCTGTCAAATGGATTCACCTGTGGTAGTGTCGATAATACTCTCTTTATCAGGTATCTAACTGATGGAATATTTGTTGCACAGATATATGTGGATGACATAATTTTTGGGTCAACTTGTGAGAGTGAGGTTACTAGGTTTGTGGAACTTATGCAAAGTGAGTTTGAAATGAGTCTAATAGGAGATCTATCTTATTTTCTAGGAATTCAGATTAAGCAATCAGATCAGGGGATGTTTATTTCTCAGTCTAAGTATACCAAGTCCATGTTAGAAAAATTTGGTTTCACTCAGGTCAAACATGCACGCACTCCTATAGGCACCACCTCTAAACTGAATAAAGATGAATCTGGGGACCCGGTAGATCCAACCCTGTACCGTAGCATGATAGGAAGCTTGTTGTATCTCACAGTCAGTCGTCCTAACATTTCCTTTAGTGTTGGTCTATGTGCCCGTTATCAAACCAATCCTAAACAGTCTCATCTTACTGCTGTCAAACGTATTTTTAAATATCTTGCAGGGACTATCGAATTTGGTTTATGGTATTCATGTGATACAAATATGTCCCTGGTAGGGTATAGTGATTCTGATTGGGCAGGATCTCTAGATGAT
The DNA here is from genome assembly GCF_963169125.1 of Humulus lupulus. Lineage (NCBI taxonomy): Eukaryota > Viridiplantae > Streptophyta > Magnoliopsida > Rosales > Cannabaceae > Humulus > Humulus lupulus. The sequence goes on from NC_084797.1 coordinate 235,923,706, forward strand.
AGGAAAAGTACTTCTGGGGGTTGTTTCTATATAGGGAACAATTTGGTCTCTTGGTTTAGCAAGAAACAACATTCTATTTCCCTCTCCACTGCTGAAGTAGAGTACATTGCAGCTGGCAGCTGTTGTACTCAGCTCATCTGGCTTAATAAGATGCTCACCGATTATGGCTATCCCCAAAATTCATTGACCCTCTTTTGTGATAGCACAAGCGCCATTTACATTTCAAAAAACCCAGTTCAACATTCAAGGACCAAACACATTGACATACGTTATCATTTCATTAGAAACATGGTTGAGTCTAAATTGCTAACAATTTCTCATGTTTCCACTAAGGCCCAGTTAGCAGATTTGTTTACAAAAGTTCTTGATGTTCAAACTTATGCACATCTCCGAACCAGCATTGGTCTCTGCACCATCTGAGAGGTTCGGTGTTTCGTCTGGTCACATTTTTTTTCATGCCTTACCGAATTTTATTTTTCCCTAAGTCTGTGTGAATTACTTGTTTCTTGGTCACTGCTTCTTAATCACACTATTTTTTCCGAGATTTAGATTTGAGCTCTTATTTTCTCCAGCTCAAAAGGCTACCATTATTGGATGCAATGGGAAGAGCTTCCTTTGTACCATCATATGCCCTGAGGAGTTTGCTCCTCCTCTTGGTGTTTGATGAGCAAACTAAAAAGAAAGGAGACGGCTACATCTCTGATGATGAGTGAAAGCCAGTGCTGGGTATTTGGAAAACTCAGAGTGTTTGTTGTCAAAAGAGGATATATCAAATAAAAAATAAGAAAAAAGAAGTTTTTCATGTTGAGTGAGTAGACCACTTAATGATTTCGGTCCTCATGAGGTTTTTTTGCACACACAAATGAAAATAATGGCTCAAATCTCTTGTTAAGAAAAATTTGTGTGTTTAATTAGGCAGTGTTTTTCAGCGTGTATATATCACACACTTTTCCCATTTTTTTTTGGTAATCATGATGTGTTTATTTTGATTCGATATTTTAATCCATGTTGAGCTTATCAGAGTTGTTGTTCATAAATCTCTACTGCCATTCAAGTGTGCACATTTTTTTTTACCATTGGCTGTTGAGATTCTATTCTTATTTCATTTAAAAAAAAAAAAAACACCATATGTCTTGTTTGGTCTTTCATATCTTAGCGTGGTTTTTTTTTTTAATGGGCTTTGGCATTCTTTTTACACGGTCAATTTCTTGTAGGGGTATTCCTAAGTTCATTGTATAAATATAACATCCCTTGAGCTTGTGTGAGTTGTGTTTACAGTGCTCCAATTGCAGAAACCCTAACCGAGTTCGGCATTATGAAGCAAAGAGCCAATCGTCGTCGTTCCCGTCTTCGATCTTCTCCTGTCGCCGATGTGACTGTAACGCCCCAACTCCTGGGACCGCTACGGTGTGCCTTGTAAACAGTATTAAACTCGCTAATCGAGTCATTTGGCCAAAACGTGATCTAAGTATGATTAGCGGTTTAGGGTTTAAACACTTTGGTTATGATGTAACGTTTCACTAGAACGTTTAATATATACATTGGGATCCCAAAAATATAAATTTCAGAGTTTATTACAGAAAATATTTACTACAAGTCGTTCTAAGCAGCAAAACGGGGTTCAACCCTAGTTCCACTTTAAACCTCAGCCGTGGCGGTCGAGCAGCTGCATATGTACACGTCATCACCTAAGCTCTCCAACTCAAGGATGGTCTAGCTTCCTCTTGCCTTTACCTGCACCACATAGCACCCGTGAGCCGAAGCCCAGCAAGAAAACATAACACTTTTCATAAACATTATCAAATGATTATCATTATAATCACACTGAACATAAAGCTTTCAAACCAATGGGTGATCATCACATGATTCTAGCAGGAGAGTGGCTGCTAAGTAAGCCACTAGCCTCCAAGCTCTCTTTTCTAGCGGGAGAGTGGCTGTTAGGTAAGCCACTAGCCTCCAAGCTCTCTTTTCTAGCGGGAGAGTGGCTGTTAGGTAAGCCACTTGCCTCCAAGCTCTTTTTTCATTCATCGACCCTCAGGGTCGGTCAGGCATTAATGCTCCTTGAGTCATTCAATGCTAGTAGCCGATTAGATCTAATCTCTGTTGGCTTGCATGATTCACGCTAAGGCCGTTCTGACAAATAAGTCAGCGCTACCTGACCTGTGTCCAGTATCACTGCCGAACCTGACAAATAAGTCACAGCTTCACAGTTGATACTAACACTTTTGTCGATTCCGACTAAAGAGTCAGCACCATACACAAGTAAGCAATGCTATCAATATGTATCATATGCCAGTTATCCAAGAATAGGGCATTCAGCATGCTTACTAAACAATTTCTAGCATAATCATGATCATGCATAAACTCAGAGACTCAAGCTCTGGCCAATCTCATATTCATCATTCATGGCATGCCCTAATCACATGTTTCTCGTGCATTACATGCATCACACTTAATCATCCAGCATGCCTCAACAACAGTCATATGCAAATGGGCAAGATTGCCAAGCATTCATTATGCTATCAACATTTACATTTAAACATCCAACATGCATCAATAATAACCATGCATGTCATACTCAATAATCAACCAACATGCTTCAATGATAGCCATGCATGTCACATATACACAGGGTGCAGTTTTCTTACCTCAGATTCGAGCTAGTACCAATATAAGAACGATCCTTGAGAACGATCAACCTTTAAGCCCTTAGCGGTCACCTAATCATAACCATATATGGAACACCATTAATAACATGATAATCAAAGGTCCCACACCAATATCTAGCCCCCAAGAGATCAATCCAAACTAATCCAAGTAGTAGGGACACTCCCGAGGCCCATAGCTAAGTTTCCGGGGTCAAAACGAGCAAACGGGGTGGAAACAGGGCAAGGGCTGCGGCCCTAGCACCTTGGGCCGCGGCCCCCAGGGTTCTCTGAGGCTAGGGCTGCGGCCCAGGCCGCGGCGCCCAGCAAGGCCAATTTCCTGACACCTGCTTCTTCGAACTAGGCCTGCGGCGCCCAAGAACAGGGCCGCGGCCCCCAACCCTGGGCCATTCCCAAACGCGTTTTAAACACTCCAAATCTTCCAAAAACATACCCAAACATTCCCCAATCATCAAATCAAAGTTCCCAAGCTTCCCAATACTCCAAAACCCTCAAAACCCAAAGCTCAAACCAACCAAAAACTCAACAATTAACAAAGTCCAATTCTAAGCTTAAAAACTTTAAAAACTTAAAACTTCAAACTTAGATTACCTTCGATTGGGTTGTTTCTCGTCAAATCCTTCAGTTAAGAAGCTTCTAATCTTTCCTAGGATCGCTATGCCTCGACCCTTGCTTGATTCTGACTCCTAGAACTCAAGATTTCCTCAAAAAGGCTCAAACGGTAAAACGGTCTGTTTTGAGAGAGAACGAGAAGTTTCTAACGTACGTTCTTATTTGACAAACTACTTCAAACTTAAGTAACCTCAAATAAAACCTAGTGCTCGGGGTCCCGAAAACACCCCCGGGGACACTATAGTCAAAACTTCCAGAATTCCACCCTGATCTCAAATATTCCCAATCTATCACCAAATAAACATTCCTATTACCCCAAAGTTGACCCCGTTATGATAAAACCGCTAACTCATAATCTAAGATTGTCTCATGCCGCATAGCTCGAATATATCTCCATAATAATGAAACCTCATTCACAAATTACAATACGCACCCAATAGGCCAAATTACCAAAATGCCCTTATAATTATAAATACACCCGTATGCATGCATTTATCATCATATAATAATATAATTCACATTATCATGCATATATTCATTTTATAACATATTAAATCAATTATGGCCCTCCCGGCCTCCTAATCAAGGTCCTAAACCTTATTAGGAAATTTGGGGCATTACAGTGACGGTCTCTCCTTCTCCGGAGGTGGCTGTCTCATCTTCTATGGATGCATCTGTGTCATCTGCAGTCGCCACATCACCCAGTCGAGTTGTGTCTCCTGCTCTTGATCCTAGTGTGGCTATGGCTATTGTTCCGGTTCTCCCTACCGTCGCGGAGTCCTCTCCATCTTCTCCGTCGTCGTCCCTTCCAGAGGTGGTGACTGCGTCTGTTCCTCTCATCAGTCCTTTGGTCGATGTCCTCCATGCCCGTCCGCCTTCTTCTGTTGGTAATTCACCTAAACGTGTTACTCATTCGTCTGTTGTGTCTGCGTCTTCCCCTGTTGCATCCTCTCCATTGCAACCCCAAACACACTGTAATGCCCCAAATTTCCTAATAAGGTTTATGACCTTGATTAGGAGGCCGGGAGAGCCATAATTGCTTTATTGTATTATTTAATGATAATATGCATGTTTAGGTGTATTAAATATGCATGTGAACCCATTTGTGATGAATTGGGTGATTTTCATATTTTGGCCATTTCAGGCACTTTTGGCATATATGCGAAATGGGCGTGGTGCTTTGTTATTATTTGGTTATGCCAGGGTTACCCAGCACAAGACGATCCTAGGAGGTAAGCTAGTGGGAAAGTCACAACGGGATTTAAGCTTGACTTGGAGTAAGTCAAGGGGTATTTAGAGCATTACCGGGTTATTGGGTAATGGGAATTAATATTTGGTGATAAATTGGGAGTTAGTAAGATCAGGGGGAAACTCTGGAGGTTTTGACTATTTTGTCCCCGGGGGTGTTTTCGGGACCCCAAGCATTAGGATAAGGGTTGAGGCTACTTAAGCTTGAAGTAACCTTTTAAAAGAATAAAAAGAACGTTCTGTACGTTCTCTCTCCCTCTAAGTTCCACTTTCGTCTCCCGATCGCATTTTCGAAGGAAACTTGAGTTCTAGGACTCGGATTCAAGCGAGGATCGAGGCATAGCGATCATAGGAAATATTAGAAGCTTATTAGTCGAAGGATTTAGTTGGAAACAACTCAATTGGAGGTAATTCAAGTTTTAAGTTCTAAGTTTTTAAAGTTTTTAAGCTTGAATTGGATTTTGTGTTTTGATGTGTTTTTGGGTGATTTGAGACTTGGGTTTTATGGGTTTTGGATCATGGGGATGTTTGGGAACTTTGATTTTTGAGTTTGGAGATGTTTGGATATGTTTATGAAAGGGTTTTAGATGAAGAAATGGAGGATTTTTGGGCTGGGTTCGAGGTTGAGCCGCGGCTCTGTTCTTGGGCGCTGCGGCTCAAGCTTGAAGAAGTTGCTGATTTGGTGCTGATGGGCTATTTGAGCTGCGGCTCTATGGGGTAGCGCTGAGGCTCTAATTGATGTCAGAGAGGATTTTTGGGCCTGACTTGAGTGGGGTTGCGGCTCTAAGGGTTGGGGCCGCGGCTTAAAAGAGGAAAAGTGACCAAAATGGGTTTTTAGTCATGGGAACTCAAACCTTAGGCCTCGGGATCATTCCTACTACCCGGATTGGTGGCGTTTGATGTCTCGGAGGCTAGGTCTTGGTTCCGGGATTGGTTTTAGAACTTGAACTCATTGGATCACCATTTGTGGTTGTGACTAGGTTATCACTAGAGGCTTGGAATCAGGATCGTGCTTGTTGCTCGTTTGTTGGTAACCCGTGCTTGGACCAAAGGTAAGAAAACTGCACCCTGTGTATATGTATGACATGCATGGCTATTCTTGATGCATGTTGGTTAATTATTAAGTGTGACATGCATGGCTATTCTTGATGCATGTTGGTTAGTTGTTAAGTATGACATGCATGGCTATTCTTGATGCATGTTGGTTGATTATTAAACGTGACATGCATGGCTATTATTGGTGCATGTTGGATTGTTGATTATTATGCATATGATGCATGAGAAACATGTGATTAGGACATGCTTTGTATACTGAGTATGTTTTCGTTCAGAGCTTGAGCCTCTGTGTTGTGCATGGTCCTAATTGTACTAGTACCTGTTAAGTAAGCATGCTGAATGCCTTGTTTATGGATATTGGACATGTGATATATGTTTGGTGGCATGGCTTACCTGTGTATGGCGCTGACTTATTAGTTAGAATCGACAATGGTGTCAGATCCGCCTGTGAAGCTGTGACTTATTAGTTAAGTTCACCATGGGTTGAGCACTGGTCGTGTTTTACCGACCCAAGGGTCAGAGGTGGCAGTGCGTTGTGAACGCCGGGCCAAATAAAGATTAGATCTAATCGAGGTCGGCATTGAATGACTCATATGGGGTATTAATGCTGGACCGACCGGAAGGTCAATGAGAACTATAAGCGATTGCCTGGTCTATGACCAGATGTTTTTGGCCAAGGTACATGACCCCGGTGATTGTTTGTCACATGGCCAGGGGACGCTGTCCATTGCACGACTCTAGGGTCGGGAGGAAGGTTATGTTGGTGACCATTCACCATGCACCTGTCCTAATCAAACATATAAAAGGATCACTTGTCAGTTAAGCCCTGGTGACCCTATCGTCACATGGCTAGAAGGAGCGATGCTCATTATTGTGACTTTTGGCTATTGTCACCTATTCGCTTGGACTGATAGTCCTGAATGGTTATTATTATCGTTGTTGAGACTATGTCACACTTTATTGGTTTTCTTGTTGGGCTTTGGCTCACGGGTGCTACGTGGTGCAGGTAAGGGCAAGAGGAAGCTGGATCATCCTTGAGTTGGAGAGCTTAGGTGATGATGTGTACATATGCAGCTGCTCGTCCACCACGGCCGAGGTTTAAAGTGGAACTAGGGTTGAACCCTGTTTTGCCGCTTAGAACGGCTTATTGTAAATATTTTCTGTAATAAACTCTGAAACTTTATTTTCGGGATCCCAGTGTATATATTAAATGTTCTAGTGAAACGTTACATCTTAACCAAAATGTTTAAACCCTAAACCGCTAATCATACTTAGTTACACATTTTGGCCAAATGACTCGATTAGCGAGTTTAGCACTGTTTACAAGGCACACCGTAACGGTCCCTGGAGTTTGGGGCGTTACACACACCATCCATTCCTCCTCTTAAGTCGCCTGTTAAGCCGTCCTTAACCAAAACCCCCAAGACTCGGTCTCCCTCCAAACTCACACCCCCACCCAAACCCGCACCCCAACCCCAACCCACACCCCGACCCCAACCCCAACCCAATCCCACACCAAAACCCCCACCCAAACCTCAGCCCACACCCACCCCCAAACCCCATGTTCCTGTGCAGTCCAAAGGAAAAGCTAAAATGCTTGAGTCCTCACCTCTCAACAAACCATCGGGTCCAAAACGTAAGCCCAAGGACACTCAGTTTGCCCCCTCTCCTAAAAAGTCCAAGCTTACCTCTAGTTCTAAGGATTCTGTGTTGCTTCTTGATCCATCATCTGTAACGCCCTACTACCTTAGAGCCGTTACTAAGTGAGTTTAAAACAGAAATTGTGCATTTAATTGACTCTAAGTGGTTTCTACAACCAAAAGTGTAAATAAACCAGAGTTTAAGGATGTACTCTTCGAAAATGATTAGTTTCATTGAGAACGTTAAATGTAAAACATCTGGGATCCCAAAATAAGGTTTACAAAATATTTACAACTCAAAAATAGATTTACACTTGATCAGCTATCAAAAGAATGATTTAATATAGCCATATACAAAATGCCCCCAACCAAAGCAGTCGGGCAGGCCGAACATGTACGCGCTGCCCCCACGCTCTCCATACTCATGGCCGGTTGACTGACTCCTTGCTTTTACCTGCCACATGGAGCACCCGTGAGCCAAAGCCCAGCAAGAAAACCCAAATAGTACATAACATATGCAAATCATATAGCTGGCATAATTCACTGATAAATAGGAAAACCATCATAATAAACAAGTACGGCCATGCCGCCCCAGAGGCCTTACCAAAGCCTGGGGTTTCGGTTCTCACCGCGAGGATAACTCATGTATCCCTTGGGTCCCACCCTGACTATAAGCATCCCATGTGCTGAGTGTTACTTTCGGCCCCACGGCCGTACCCGGCCTATGCCGCACTCGGCCCTTGCCGTTCATTTCATTATAATCACACATATAGTACATTCGAAATAATCATTCACACACATCATGATTCATTTAAGGTTAAACATTTGCACATAATACAATCTGGGGCCATGCCCTGCAATCACACAGTGGGGCCATGCCCTATTCTCGGGTGTTACGGTTTTCTTACCTTTAGATTCAGTAGCCTTGATCAATCTGACTCCTTGAGCACGATCTTACCCGAGCCCTAGCGCTTACCTAAGAAAAATCCACAAGTCAAAGTCATCACCAATCCTCAAGTCCAAAACCTAGCCTCGGGACTAATCCCGAGCCCCCGGGAAGTCCTAGATCCCAAAAACAAAGTGGCGGAATCAAGCCCCGAACCCTAGGTCAAAATCCCTTCACAAAAGCCCAAAAATCCCCTCTGTGAACAGTGCAGCGCTACAGCGCTCAAAAGAGGGCGCTGTAGCGCTACAAGCAGAACCACCCTCACCAGAACAGGGGCTAGCGCTACAGCGCCCCCTGACTAGCGCTGTAGCGCTAGTTGCAGCCAGACCTGGCCCAAAATCGCATTTTGCGATTTTTCTCCTACCATTTCAACTCCCATCTTGCCCAAACCTTTTCCAAACACAAAAACACACATAACCACACCTCACACTCACCCCAAGCACCCCATGAACTCAATCCCAAGCTCAAGCAACCCACAACTCAAAATCTAACTCAATGAACCCAAAAACCAGAAAATCACTCAAACAACAAGGATAGGGTCTTAGAAATCATACCGTGGGTGGAATTTCGACCTTGAAATGAACCCTAGACCTCCTTGGCTTGCACCTTCACAACCTTGACCTGTTTTCCCCAAAAACCCCATCCATTTAGCTCAAAAACACAACTCAAAACCAGCAAAACCCTAAAACCGAAAACCTCAAGAACTTACCTCAAATCTCTGATGTGATCTTGCTAATCCCTTGCCAATCCTCAAGCCTAGCTTAGGATCCTTGATGCTCAGCTAACCCTAGCTTCCACTGAGCTTAACCTCAAGAAAAATCAAGGGAAATGGTTGGGAGAGCCACAAACCGAATCTTCAAAGCCAAACCCTTCAGCTTTCCCTCTCTTTTATTTTCTCTTCTTTCTTTCTTTCTTTTCAGCCTATAACTTTTCTCTACTAAATCCACTAAGTGTAAAGACCTCCTTTATTTTATCTCTTGCAAGCCTAATGACCAAAATGCCCTCCCTTACTAATTCTAAACCTTTATGTCCATAAAGGGGCATTTTAGTCATATTACCCAAATTCCCACTAATTCCTCAAGTGTTCCTAATAATTCCCGCTCGCTACCCAATACCCGATTAATCATCAAATATATTCCCAGATTCTCAATTAAACTCCCCAGGCTTAACCCAAGTCGGGTACAGGTTCCCGCTTTGACTTTCCGCTAACCCGCTCATTCTAGGATCGTCTCGAGTCATAGATCACAGGTATCAACATAGTCAGGCCCAACATGGCCAAATTACAAATATGCTCAATCAGGTCTACATGCATACTAATTCACATAGTCATGCATCACAATTAATCAAATAGTCATATAACGTGCATTTAATCATAATCATGCATTAAACTCATAAAAGTCACACACAGAATCCCATTATGCCCTCCAGGCACACTACTCCTTGCCCTTAAGCCTTAATACTGAATTTGGGGTCGTTACATCATCTATTCAATACTTTCTTGATGCTACAAAGGCCTTGCACTATCAGAGATGGTTTGATGTGCGAGACGTGTGGCCTGAATATACTGTTGTTTTAGAATATTTTCCTGAGTTAGTTGAACTTTTACAGTCTAGGCAGTGGGTTAATACCGTGTCTAAATTGGTGTCTCCTCATCCAATTCTCATTAGGGAATTTTATGCTAATTTAGATAAGTCTGTTATCGATGGGAAAAATGAGGATTGTCTTACTGCATTTGTTCGGGGTAGTCGTATCGAATTCGCACCGTCCACTATATCTCCTGCACTAAAGGTTCCAAAAGTTCTTAAACCTGAATATAATAAGTCATACCGTCCAGATCAATCTATCATGGGTCATGTTTTAACTGGCCAGCCTGATTATGTGTGGGGGAATCATGAGATTCCTGTGACTAAATTGATTCCCTTCTATCGGGTTCTTCATCGTGTGGCCCTCTATAATTGGTTTCCCAATTCTCACCTTTCATCTATTACCCTTGAGATTGGGAAATTTTTATATGTTGTGGGTACATGCATGTCTATTGATTTGGCTACTCTCATTTATGATCGCATTGTTGATGTCGCCTCCTCCACTGGTACTCGTAACAAGTTGCCCTTTCCGAGCCCGATTCAGCAGATTATTCAGCCTGCCAAACCACCGCTGACCACTCATGAATTCCAGGTTCCCAATCCTATTGTGTAAAGGATTTCTGGCCACTCTCAACAAGAAGGTCTCCTCTACTGCTCCTTCATCTTCACAGCCGTCTAAGCCCAAAGCTCCTATGTTTAAAGGTCTGTCGGATTCTAGTTGGCAAATCCAGTTGTATACTGAGTTCACGGCATTTACTAAACGTTACAAGAAAGATCAAAAGCGGCAAAAGGCTTTTGAAGCATCGATGTACAAGCTTGTTCATGTGGTCAAGGCTCTGGTAGTTCAGTCTGAATATGGCTCTCAGTTATCGCCATCGATAGATGTTTCTTCTCCACCGTTTCATCGGGATTCCTTCGGTGAATCTTCAGTGCCTCCTACGTCTTCGGTTCCTGTTCAGGGGGAGTCCACTACTCCAGTTTCATCTCCTGTGCCTCCAGTCTCATCTCTAGTGCCTCCTGCTGACACAATGTTAGACTCCTCCGTTGCACCTACGCTTCTTGATGCCTCTCCTAAGGCTCCTGCTTTGACTGCAACTCTCCAGGGGGAGCAATCAGCTGCCGCTATCAATTGATTGTGCTGGAAGATTATGCTCAATGAAGGGGGAGATGACCCTCTATTACTTCTCTTGTCGCTTTGATCATGTGTTACTTTTTGTTATTTTGATCACTTAAAACTCTCTTTACTGCTTTCACATACTCTTTTATATTTTGTTCGTATTTTGGCTGTTTAAGACTCTTTTACTGTTTGACCAGACTATTATTGATTGCATAGTTCATCTTTTGCTTTACATTTTTTTGTCATTGACCATAATTTTTCAAGGGGGAGATTGTAAGGACCAATATTTTGTATATGAAAAATTTGGTCCAGTCGCGTCTGGAATGGACTTTTGTTATGTCTGGAGTTTATTCGTATTTAGTTAGAGTCCACGTCAGCATGTGTGTAAAGCAAGGTTGTTAGTAAGTTATAGTTGTTAGTTGGTTCGAGATTATACCTAATTGCAGCCAAGGATATATATTGGGCTAGTTAATCAGTTATAACCAACTCTCTTCGTTCGATAGATCGGATTGGATATTTTTGCTTTGTTTTCTTTCTTTTTCTTCCACTGATTTTTGCAGGTGTTGGCAAGAAACTCCATTGAAGATGGTCGAAGCTTTCTGTGCAAGCACTGGAATCAAGCTGTGATTGTTGAAGGAGTTCAGCTGAGTCTTGATGCTATAGATCTGAAGGTTTTTGGATTTGAGATATTGTTGAAGGGAATTCAACATTGAAGCAAGGGGATCTTGCATTTATAACCAAGGGATTTGGTTATTTAGGGTAAAAAGCTTCACTGTATTTTGACAGAGTTTGTACAGTTTTTACATATTGATTCTTGAACTGGTTTATGTAAAATTACTTCTGAATATAGTGAGAGTTATTACCCTGGTTCGGGGAACCCAAGCACTAGTCGGCTGGAATGAGTTTTCAGTGCAGACGAAGCTTGTAATTTTGTGTGTTCATTCTTTTGATTGTGTTGTTAATGTTCATGTATGTTTCAAGATACAACCTAGATGAATATGATAAAACTGGAAAGATAGGCTAAAACTTAGGTTTTTCAATATCCTTTGGGCCTCGAGACTTCCATGAAAGCAATTGACCGACATACTTAAACATTTCATCTTTCTAAAGATAATACTCAAATTGTAGTCTTTCGACCTAAAACAATGGTGTGGTGTGAGGTGAGAGCTATTTTATGCATCTATAAAATACTTTTAATTTTTTGTAAACTTTTTTTTATATATATTATTGTTAATTTATTTTATACAACTGTAGCAAATACATGTTTTATAATGGAATTCCGAATCAGCAATGGAATTGCGGAAACCGTAAGAGAGAAGATAAGTGTGATGCTCTTGATACTAAGTTCTTGGGGCTTGTTGAGACCGTAAATAGCAACAAGCTTACATACATGAGTGGAGTTATCTTTATTCAAGAAACCCAGCGACTGCGACATGAAGACATTTTCATTGAGATGGCCTTGAAGAAAGTCGTTAATATCAAGCTGCCGAATATGCCACCCATTTGTTACCACGAGAGAGAGCATGAGGCGGAATGTTGTAGGCTTGATAATAAGACTAAAAGTCTCTGAATAATCAATCCCGGGTCGTTGATGGAAACCCTTGGCAACAAGGTGAGCCTTGTAATGCTCAATTTCGCCGGTAGATTTATATTTAATTTGATATACTCATTTACAGCCAACAACATTCGGAGATTGGTGAGAGTGAACAAGCTCCCAAGTAGCATGATGGACCAAAGCATCATATTCCTTTGTCATTGCGTGACGCCATTGAGGATCTTTTAGAGCTTGAGTAGTGGTTGGATTGGAAAACTTTGGGTTGGACTTGACAATATTATTTCGTAGACGAGTGACTATGGTTCTTGTGGGGGGAGGAGGTGGCGGTGGAGGGGTAGAAGCTGACACAGGAGTGGTTGGTGGAATGGTAGTATGCGGTGTGAGAGGCTCAACAATAGGGTGCACCGTGGGCTGTATAGGAGGAGGAACATGAATAGGAAGAGCCACTGTGCACCATTCTGCAATGTTGAGTGGAGATGTGGGAGTAGACATTGGACTAAAGTTGGAAAAGGGGAAGACATCATCCACAAATTTTATGTGCCTAGAGACATACACCCTTTTAGTTGGTATATGTAAACAATAATAAGCACTTTGTGATGGAGAGTAACCTACAAAGATGCATGGAAGAGATCAATTATCCAACTTATGTTTAGCATATGGTCCCAGCCATGGATAACTCAAACAACCAAAATTTTGCAATTTTGAGTAGTTGGGTGGAGTTTGAAAAAGACGAAGATAAGGAGAGTCATTTTGAAGTGTTTGAGTTGCTAGACGATTAATCAAATATGTGGTTGTAGCAAATGAAAATGGCTAATAATTTAAGGGCATGTTGGCATGAGAAAGAAGGGATAAACAAGTTTTAACAATATGCTTATGTCGACGCTTGGCGAACCCATTATGTTCCCGAGTGTGAGGAGGAGTAGTGAGATGAGAAATGTCATGATTAGCAAAATAAGGCCTAAGTTTCTCATATTCCCCGCCATTATCACTAAACACTTGAACGATTGGTTTCTTAAAATAATTTTTAAAAAGTGCTTGAAAGTGATAAAAGGTTTAGTAAAAATTAAATCAAGAGATGTGTTGTTTTCTTGAAAAACCTTTGAGAATGACAGGAAATTTCTTGATATAGATGGAACATGTAAGACATTAGAGAAAGTGGAAATTTTAGAAGGAGTGGTGAGAGAGAAAGAACAATATTTGCTTTTGGAAGAGATGAGCCATATCCAATCACAATGTCATCTGAGCCATCATATGGTGCATGTACGGAGAGGTTGTTGAGATCATTCGTGACATGGTGGGATGCTCCACTATCTAGGAGCCAGGCATTGGATGAGGTTCCAAGGTGGGCAACTTGCATCATGTGTGCTTAAGGTAAGAAGGAAGGTTGTCGACTAGCCTCAGTATAGACTAGAGTGGAACTTCAATGGTAGGAAAAAGAGTCTTGAATATATTGCATTTGTTGAGAGCATGACCAGCGACTCGACACCATTGGCACTTACCCAAAATTGGACGTTGTGGCTTGACCGAAAAAGACGATCGAGGAGTGGGAAGCAAAGTTGGCGAATTATAGCTTGATTGGTGACCCTTAGAATAATGTGTTTTGAATTGTGTAGCATGCACAACGGCTGGGAATTGAGTAGGAGGGGATGTGGTAGCAGCAACAACCTCCTTGGTGATTAATTTTTCATGAAGTTCCTAAAAGGAAATAGGGGTGTCTCAAGCATTAACGGCGTCAATGACAGATTTGTACACCTCATAATTGAGACCATGGAGTACCTTGTCAATGATGTCATCATGATCCATAGGCTGGTCTATGCACCTTTTGATGGCTTGCCTATACTCATGAATTGATTGAGTAGTATGAGTAATTTTGGAGAGTTGGGTTTTTATTTGTTTGAAGTGACCATGAGATGTACTAGCATATGTGGAGGAAAGAATATATCATGCCTCATTGGCAGTACCAGTTTGAGAGACAAGAGGCACGAGATCTTGAGAAAGAACCCCGATGAGAGCACCAAAAATGAGCTGATCTTGAAGAAACCAAGTTAAGGCTACTGGGTTGGCAACAGAAACACCCGCTGTGACTATCAGAATCCCGTGATCCGTAAGGGGAAAGATCGGGTAAAAGCTGTGCAATCCCACATCGCCTGGGGAAGGTCAAGTGTGATGATTCTAAGACTGTGTAGGTATGGGACTACACAGTTGAAGAAGGCTTAAATGGATTGATGGGTACTACCTATATCAACAAGATGCATCTTCTTGTCGGTAGCCCATCACTTGAGAACTCCAAAGTTAAGCGTGCTTTATCTGGAGTAATCTCAAGATGGGTTACCTCTTGGGAAGTTTTCCCAGGAAGCGTGCAAGTGAGGACAAAGCACGCTGGAAAGACTCGTGTTGGTTTGTAGGGTCAGCCGTCATTCCAGAAAGCAGCCATAGTGACGTGGGGCTTTACAAATGGTATCAGAGCCTTGACCCAGCCGGAAGTGTGGCCGACGGGGACGTAGGACTCCTAAGGGATGGTGATTGTGATAGTCAGAATCCCGTGATCCGTAAGGGGAAAGACCGGGTAAAAGCTGTGCAATGCGACATCACCTGGGGAAGGTCAAGTGTGATGATTCTAAGACTGTGTAGGTATGGGACTACACAGTTGAAGATGACTAAAATAGATTGATGTGTACAACCTATATCAACAAGATGCATCTTCTTTTCGATAGCACATCACTTGAGAACTCCAAAGTTAAGTGTGCTTGACCTGGAGTAATCTCAAGATGGGTGACCTCTTGGGAAGTTTTCCCAGGAAGCGTGCGAGTGAGGACAAAGCACGCTGGAAAGACTCGTGTTGGTTTGTAGGGCTAGTCATCATTCCAGAAAGCAGCCATAGTGACGTGGGGCGTTACACCCACAGTGGTGATGGATTTTGGAGGAGAATGAAAAGTGTCATCGATATATTTCCAAAGATCATAGCTGAGAAGTGTTGCTTGCAACTGAGTTTTCCAGGCTATGTAATTGGTGGGTGTTAATTTGATGGTGTTTTCCAATTGGAGAATAGTGAATGGCCTATTAGGTTCAGTAGCATTTGGAATGGTGGACTGCTCATTTGCCATTGGAAGGATGAAAAATGAGGAGAATATGGGAGAATCTTTTTGGCTCTAATACCATATAAATGTTTTGGAGAAAATATAATTTCTCATTAATATGTTCAGCCTTTAAATAGGCAAATACAAGAATGTTTACAATAGATTTCGGAGAGCAAAACTCTCATAAAATAATGCTAGAGAATAGCAGTAAGACTAGGTAAGCAAGACTAAGTAAATTAAATATATGTACAAAACATATTAACAGAATCCAAGTATTAGAACAACAGGAAAAGATTATTGTAGAACTGATTTTGACTTATGTATATCGTCTATATCTTCAACATACTAATCACTTTTCTAGCTTAGTTTTTTATCATTTGATAGTATGCATATATAAATACATATGAATATTTTAGGTAGGAGCATCGCTTTTGCCTCTATCATATGAGCATTTTTTATTTTTGGCACTTGAAGAAATTATAACCTAATTTTTTTGTATGATGACATACATTATAGTTATAACAGACATCCCGTCAATTTTCATAAAATTTTGAATAATTTACAGTGTCGAAATCAGAGTTCAAATAGTTAGTTGCACGCGTGCCTAATTTTTTTTATTGACGTGGAAAATAGATTATTAGAACTCTAATTACGGTACTGTAAATTATTTGGAATTTACTGAAAATTGGTACATTTTCATACAAAAAAAATTTGGTTATAATTTTACACCGAAATTAGAAAACACCTACGGTATAGGGATGCCCCTACCTAAGAAGTTCCCTATATATATATATATATATATATAGAGAGAGAGAGAGAGAGAGAGAGAGAGAGGAATTCTCATATAGGGGCTTCACTTTAAGCCCTACCAGTGGGGCTCTCAGTGTTCTCGACCCGTGAATAGTTTTCAATGCGATTTTTTTATGACCGTGTATATTGTAGCTATTTAGAACATCCTGCAAATTTTCAAAAAATTCTGAATAGTTTACAGTACCGAAAACTAGGTTCAAACATGTTGATTTCCACATGCATAAAAAAAATTAGTCGCGCGTGCAACAACATGTTTGAACTTAGTTTTTGGTACTGTAAACTATTTGGAATTTTCTGAAAATTTGCAGATACTCTAAAATAGCCCCCAAAAAATGGAAGAATTATAGATGAATGTAAAAAAAGAACTTAATTCGATGAACCGGAAACTTAACATTGCTATTACAAGAATAACAAATCCTTAGGAACACCCTAATAGCCGGAAAATTAAAAAATAGAGTTTCATTTCGCAAAGCAATGAAAGCTATTGAATTAACTGAACAGGCAAGTCCAAAAGGAATTCAAATACAAATTGCAGGGCGTATTGACGGAAAAGAAATTGCACGTGTCGAATGGATCCGCGCATAAAACTGTTCACGGGTCGAGAACACTAAGAGCCCTACCGGTAGGGCTTAAAGTGAAGCCCATATTGTAGAATTATCCTCTCTCTCTCTCTCTCTCTCTATATATATATATATATATAGGACAATTCTTCTACAAGGACTTCACTTTAAGCCCTACCAATGAGGCTCTCAGTGTTTCTCGACCCGTCAACAGTTTTCAGCGTGATTTTTTTTTATGACCATGTATATTGTAGCTATTTAGGAGCATCATGCAAATTTTCAGAAAATTCTGAATAGTTTACAGTACTGAAAACTAGGTTCAAACATGTTGTTTTCCACGCACATAAAAAAAAATTAGTCACGCGTGCAACAACATATTTGAACTTAATTTTCGGTACTGTAAACTATTCGGAATTTTCTGAAAATTTGCAGGATGCTCTAAATAGCTACAATATACACGGTCATAAAAAAATCCAAAAACTGTTGACGGGTCGAGAACACTGAGAGCCCCACCGGTAGGGCTTAAAGTGAAGCCCTATAGGAGAATTCTCATATATATATATATATATATATACTAGTGAATGGCTCGTGCCTAAGGCACGAGCAACCCGTTAACATTGTTACTCTTTCTCTAGTATTTTGCTTCTTGTCAGAAGACTAAAAGTGATTTAAAAATAAATATGTAAATAACTATATTTTTGTTTTGAATTCTTGTAAGTGAAGAAAGTAAATAATAATATAAACAAATAGTTCATAATTAATAAAAATTTTCTCATTGAATTTAAGATTTATTATTATTATTATTATTATGTATTTTGTCACTCTTTTTCTAATTTTATGATACACATACAATAACATACATATCCAGCAAAAGTTAATACACATACATAGTTTTAATAATATAAAAACAATTAAATTAAAAGAAAAAGAAAACAATAACAGATAAATAAAATGAATGATCACACTTGCCTTAAAAAAATAATCATAAAATACTTACCCATTAATATTGTTACTCTTTCTCTATAGCATTTTGCTTATTGTCATAAGACTATTGATTTAAAAATGAATAAGTAAATAAGCATATTTTTGTTTTGAATTCTTGTAGGTGAAGAAAGTAAATAATAATATAAACAAACAGTTCATAATTACTAATTTTTTTCTTTTGGACTTAGAAATTGAATTAACTGTGTTACTTATTGAATTTAAAATTTATTATTATTATTATGTATTTTGTCACTCCTTTCATTCTATGATAATTTTTCTTTGTTTAATAAATTGATATTTTGTGAAAAGATAACTTAATTGTAAACTAATATTTTTCTAAATATTTAATTCAACTATTTACAACTTCACAAATAATTTATTGATATTATTGGCTTATAATATTTCCAAATACCAAAAGTAAAAAATATTACTACCTAAAAAAAATTCATATAAATACATTATTATTTACTTATTAGGATCTATATTGACATTTTTAATTTTCTTAAAGGTTCGGTTATTTGATTTTTTTAACTGTTTATCGTATATATTCTTTTTAGTGCAATATATGAAAGAAAAAAAAAGGCTTGAATTTAAATGAGACTGTTATATTCTATAGCTTGTAAATTATATCCAAATAGAAATATACACATATATTTATCACTCTTAGTTATATATAGACATTATATATCCGAAACTGATTTTTTTTTGGGATCCAAAAATGATATTATTGCCCTTAATACATGTATATAAAAAATATATATACATTATCCGAAATAGATACTTCTTTCTTTCTCTTTTTGTTTTTAACCAAAAAGTAGGAATGTTAATTACAACATGACAAACTTGGAATTAATTGTAAGGGAATATAGGAGAATTTCAAGAGGAAAAAAGGAAAAGGAAAGAGAATATCAAAATTGGGGAACCATTTGAGTCTCTTTTTTTTTTTTTTTGCAATTGATTTACTGTAACTCATTATCTTGTGATAAAGAATACTGCCGCGTGACAATTCTTTTAATGTGTTATTATTATTTTTTTTTTAAGTATGTGCCAAGGACATACTGGTTATCTAAAAGATAATACACCATTTAATAAACTAATTTTATGTTTATTATATTCACGATTTTTAAAGGTATTTATTTATGTTATGGTTCTTATTAAAATAATTGTTCTCACATAGTAATATATGTTAGACATAATAAAAGCATACTTATCTAACTTAATAAAAATAATAAGAATATAATACAAAAAATAGTGGAGACAAACTTTTCATCAATTTCTATCTATATGCAAGAAGACAAAATAAAACTATTCAATCAAAAACATATAAAATGAAGTGAAGTTAGTTTATTAATTTGAAGTGCAATTAATAGACATATAAGGACATATAAGGACAAATAGACATATAAGGACAAAACGATAAAAAAAAGTGGCACAGTTCATTGATTTGAAGCATGATACACAGTAGAAATAGAATGAAAAAACAAAAAATGAGTAGCAGCTTATCCACGCGCATATATATATATACTAGTTAATGGTTCGTGTCATAGGCACGAACAACCCATTAATATTATTATTTTTTTTTACAGCGTTTTGCTTTTATGATTATCATAAGACTAAAATTGATTTAAAAATGAATAAATAAATAAGTATATTTTTATTTTAAATTTTTGTAGGTGAAGAAAGTAAATCATAATATAAACAAATGGTTCATAATTAATATTTTTTTTCTTTTAGACTTAGAAATTGAATTGATCGTGTTACTTATTAAATTTAAATTTTATTATTATTATGTATTTTGTCACTCCTCTCATTCTATGACAATTTTTCTTTGTTTAATAAGTTGATATTTTGTGAAAAGATAAGTTGGTTGTAAACTAATATTTTTCTAAATATTTAATTCAACTATTTACAACTTCACAAATAATTTATTGATATAATTGGCTTATAATATTTCAAAATACCAAAAGTAGAAAATGTTACTACCTAAAAAAATTATATAAATACACTATTATTTACTAATTAGGATTTATATTGACATTTTTAGTTTTCTTAAAGGTTCGGTTATTTAATTTTTTTAACTGTTTATTTTCATGAGGAAAAAATAAAAAGAAAAGAGAATATTAGAATTGGGGAACCATTTGTCATGCACATACTGGTTATCTAAAATATAATACACCAATTAATAAACTAATTTTATGTTTATTATATTCACAGTTTTTAAAGACATCTATTTATGTTCTGGTTGTTGTTAAAATAATTGTATGTTAGATATAATAAAAGTAGATTTACCTAACTTAATAAAAATAATAAGAATATAATAAAAAAAATGGAGAGAAACTTTTCACCAATTTTTATCTATCCGCAAGAAGACAAAATAAAACTATTGAATGAAAAACACATAAAATGAAGTGAAGTCGGTTTATTGATTTGAAGTGCAATTAATAGACATATAGGGACAAAACGACAAAAATAAATGAGCAGAAAGAAAGACAATTCATAAGCTTATTCACATATATAGCAGAAGAAGACAAAAGGAGATAGGGAATATTCTTGTTATATTGAACATCACCCCATATATATGTAGATAGTAGATATATACACTAGATACAAGTGGATATATACACTAGAAACAAGTGGTGTAATATGCATCCTTAGTTTTATTTATAGAATTTATTAATTATTTTTATTAAATTTATATCAATGTCATATAAATTTTGAAATAAATATTTTATTTTAATTAAATAATTTATTTATTTTTGTTTAAGTTTATGTTTGTTATAGTTTTTGAATTTGGGAGTGATTATATATTATATGTTTAATGTAATATTAAATATTATACGTGTATTTTAAATTTAAGTTTCTGGCTAGTTTTAAAAAAAAAAAAACAATTTGTTACTAATTCACATTAGATTATATTATATATTTAATATGATATTATTCTAATAAGTGAGTTTAAATTTAAATAAATTTTATTTAAGTTATAAAATGTATGCTTTTATTATTTTTAAATAATTATCGTTGTAGAATTTCTAAAAAATATTATATTTTAATTTGTTTAATCATTTATTATTTTTAAATAATTATCATTGTAAAATATCTAAAAAATATCATATTTTAATTTGTTTAATTATTTATTATTTTTAAATAATTATCATTGTAAAATATCTAAAAAATATCTTATCTTAAATTTTTTAATTAATTATTTTATTTTATTTAAGTTTAAGAGATGTTTACAAATTACCGTTAAATATAATAATATTATGTTAGATATAAGAATATTCCGTTAAAGTTAACATTAAAAAAATAAAAAACCGTTAAAACTAAGAATTTCCGTTATCTACACACTTTTTATATATAATAGATATAGTGCACTCTTGGTTACTACTCATGGATGGTTACTTTAATATTAACCATTAAATTAAGATCAATGATCCATATTTATAGTTGTTAATTAATATTTCTAAAAATAAATTTTGATTTTTTTAAATTTTTGGAAGGGTTACATGATGAAAAACATGTATTTATTATGAAAATATAATATTGTAAATTTTTTATTTTTCAAATGCATATCAATTTTTAAATATAGCTATTTTCTCTCGTTGGAAACAACATTAATTACGGCAAAAAAATATATCTAAATTTGAAGTTAATGTAGAAAAAAATATTTACCTGTTGCTGACTTGCTATACTAAATCACTATGTTGCCACATCATCATAATTATTAGTATCCATCTATGACTAGTAACCATTGAGAAATCTTCCATATATATATATATAAAGAAACTAATAATTAACCACACTTCTGCACCTATAAATATTATTTAGAATGGTAATTATTTACATGTATCAACTATTAACTATATCATAATTTGTTTTTTGGTTTAAAAAAAAGTTTGAAAGTTTTTCACTGCAGTATTGAGGGGATCCAAAACTAATTAATGTTCATACTAAAGCCAAGTCGAGTCAGATTTCGTCCCCATCAAACAGTTGTGAGTTTTGTTTTACTCGAAAGACTTTGACTCCAGTCCATTCTCCAAAATTTCTGTTTTTTTATTTATGAGCACAGTACTCAATTGCCGAATTATTCATCCAAGATCAGACAAACCAAAAAAAACAGGCATAATCAATCGATCGATCGGTCTAAGTTCTAACCATGGAAGTAGGAGCTTCGTCATCTTCTTCTCCCACCAGACGGAAGACCGAGTATGATGTTTTCATCAGTTTTAGAGGCGAGGATACTCGCTACGCTTTCACAGCCCATCTTTTTGAGGCTCTGCGCATCAGAAAAGTTCACACCTACTTAGACGAGGTCACTCTCAAGAGAGGAGACGAAATCTCACCTGCGCTACTTCAAGCAATTCAGCAATCCAAGATTTCTGTCATCGTTTTCTCGGAAAATTATGCCGACTCCTCGTGGTGTTTGGACGAGCTTGTGAGAATTATGGAGTGCAAGGAGATTCATGGGCAGCAAGTGGTTCCCATTTTTTACCACGTTGATCCTTCGTGTGTGAGGAATCAAAAGGGGCCTTATGAGCTTGAAGAGCGATTTAAAGATAAGAAGATGGAGAAGTTGGAGATTCATGGGCAGGCATGGAGGAATGCTTTGACAAAAGCCGCCAATTTGTCCGGTTGGAGTACTCATCAGATCAGGTAACTTTCAATTATATGTTCTTATATGTATCCAAAATTAGGGTTAATTAATTTGTAGGAAAACTCTTATGTTTTCTGTGATCAAGACTCTAAGAATTTAATCAGCAATGACATAAACAATTGAAATAACTAATATATCAGATTAGTTATAAGGAAATGCTAGTAATCAAAAGTTAAATGCAGAAAAATAAAGGAAGAACACCCAGAATTTTTATAAAGGTTCAAACCAGATCCATCTGGCCTACATCCTGTTTGATCGACTATCATCATCATCATCAATATTTTTGAATACAATTACAGTTGAGAACAAACACTTCAGGACTCCCAAGAACCTTTCTCTCTCTAAGGTTCTAATCTCAAACACTTTCTAACAGTTGTGTTTCTCTCTCAGTCCTCACAATACACAAGCTCAAATTCTCTTTCTCTGTATTCTCTCTTTCTCTCAATACAACTTCTCTCCTCTTTCTTTCACCCTCTTTTTCACGCACCTTCTTAAAATGAAAGACAATAACACACATATATATAGGCTGTCAAGATTAGTTGACAGCTAATACAGTTGGGTTAGTTAGGATTTTTAGGAAAGATCACCACAAATTCCACCTCTTTTCTTCAAATCCTAGCTTCAGCAAAGTTGTCTTTGACTCCAATAGTGGACCATAAAATCCTTGCTTAGTTACTAAGGTTAAGCAAATCCAAACAATGCCTAAATTTGCCTACAGATAACACCTTAGTACCAATGTCAGCAGGATTTTCTTCTGTCTTCACCTTTTCCAGCTCAACTACTTCCTCTTCAATCTTCTCTCTAATCCAAAATAGTCTAATATCGATGTGCTTGGTTTTCTCATGGTAAACCGGATTCTTGCATAGATGAATCGATGATTGACTATCTGAGTACACAGTAGCTTTGCCTTTGAGAAGTAGCTTTGCCTTTGAGAAGTTTCAGCTCCTTTAAGATTCCTTGTAACCATATTGCCTCTTTGAATGCTTCGGTGGTGGCCATGAACTCAGCTTCAGTTGTTGATAGTGACACCACTGACTGTAGTTGGGACTTCCAACATATGCAATCTCCATTTGTTGTGAATACATATGAAGTAGTTGACCTCCTTGTATCCTTACTTGCTGCATAGTCTGCATCTACAAAACTTTCAAGTGTAACTTTCTGATCCATCTGTCTGTATCTCAGTAGTTCCCTTTAGATATCTAAGTAACCACACTTAAGAGCATTCCAATGCTCTAATCCGGGGTTGGACATAAACCTGCTAAGAATGCTTAGAGCATGTGCTATGTCTGGTCTAGTGCTGACCATGATGTACATTAAACATCCTAGAGCCATAGCATAAGGGACTTTTGCCATTTCCTTTGTCTCCTCGATAGTCTTTGGACTTTGATCTTTTGAAAGTACAAATTGTCCTCCTAGAGGTACTGAAACACTCTTTGAATCCTGCATGTTGAATCTCTGAAGTACCCTCTGAATATAACTTGCTTGTTTAAGATTCAGAATCCCATCTTTTCTGTTTCTTGTCACTTCTATCCCAAGTATCTTTTTAACATGCCCGAGCTCTTTCATTTCAAATTCCTCTTTAAGCTTGTCTTTGATTCCCTTTATCACTGTTTTGTATTTGCCCATGATGAGCATATCATCTACATATAGCAATAAATATACTCTTGTTGATTCCTCAAGATGCTTATAGTACAAGCAGTGATCAAAATTTGATCTTGTGAAACCAATTTCCTGGACATAATTGTTGAATCTCTTGTTCCATTGCCGTGGAGATTGTTTAAGGCCATACAAGGATCTTTTCAGTTTGCATACAAGCTTCTTTCCCTCTTGTTCCACCTGAAATCCAGGTGGTTGATGCATGTAGACCTCTTCTTCCAAATAACCATTTAGAAATGCTGTTTTTACATCTAGCTGCTCTACCTCCAGATCTTGTTGAGTAGCCATAGATAACATCAGTCTTATGGTTTTATACTTTACTGCAGGTGAGAACACATCAGTGTAATCAATTTCTTCCACCTGAGTAAAGCCTTTAGCCACTAACCTGACCTTAAATCTCACTGATTCTTCATGTGTTACTCCTTCCTTTACTTTAAAAATCCACTTGCAAGCTATCACCTTCTTGTTATCTGGTTTTTCCACCAATTCCCATGTGTCATTTCTGTTCAGAGAGTCCATCTCTTCTTTTATAGCTTGATTCCACTCCTTCTTGTATTTTCCTGAAGCAGCTTCTTCTATGCTTAATGGTTCTGGTATGTCACCTGTTTGAACTATAGCCAAAGCATAGGCTATCAGGTCTGCCTCAGCATATCTTGCAGGTGGGTGAATTTCTCTTCTCACACGATCCCTTGCTAGCTGATATCCTGTTAAATCTGTGGACTGTTCTGATTGATCTTCAGTATAATCTTCACCTGGTGCGTTGCTTTGCTCATTTTCTGGTTCATATCCTTTCAGTTTTATCTCAAACTCAGTCAAGTCATCATTCTTTTTCAATGCACCTGCACCATAAACATCACAACCTTTCTCGACTTTCAAGTGAGGAAAATCATATTCATCAAACACTACATTTCTTGAAATTATGACCTTAGGTCTACCATTTTGATTCAAACAAATTCTATATCCTTTTGTACCTAAAGGGTATCCAAGAAAAATTCCCTTAATGGATCTAGCATCTAGTTTGTCCTCTGTTTGGTGTGCATATGCTTCACAACCAAAAACTCTCAAGTGTTTAAGACTAGGAGGCTTGCCATACCACATTTCATATGGGGTCTTAAGTTGTATAACACGATTTGGGCTTCTATTTATAAGATAACTAGCAGTTGCTAAAGCCTCTCCCCAATATGACTTCCCTAGACCAGAACTAATAAGCAAACATCTCACTTTATTCAATAAGGTCCTATTCATGCGTTCAGCCACTCCATTCTGTTGTGGGGTTCTAACTACAGTTCTGTGCCTTGTGATTCCATACTCATTACATAGATCATCAAACTCATTATTTATAAATTCTAATCCATTGTCGGTTCTAAGTGTCTTAAGTTTAAGATTTGTTTGATTTTCTACTTGGTTTTTCCAAATTTTATACTTCTCTAGACACTCATCTTTAGTCTTAAGCAAATATGTCCAAACACATCTACTAAAATCATCTATAATGGATAAGAAATAAAACTTACCAGAATGAGTCGGAACTCTACTTGGCCCCCACAAATCCGCATGAACATACTCCAAAACCTTCTTTGTATTGTGTGTAGCAGTTGTGAATTTAATCTTGTGTTGCTTTCCAAATACACATGCTTCACAGAAAGGTAATGCACAAGTCTTCAACTTGTCTATGCTCCCTTGCTTGTGAAGCTCTCTCAGCCCCTGCTCACTAATATGCCCCATTCGTTGGTGCCACAGATGCATCTCAGTTTCCTGAGTCTTAACTACAGATGTTTCAGCAATGGCTACAGTTTCTCCTTCTAGTACATACAGTCCATTGACTCTCTTTCCTTTCATGACCAGTAAAGATCCTTTTGTGATCTTTAGGTTCCCATTCAAAGACTTGTAGCCATATCCTTCTTCTTCAAGAGCTCCCAAGGATATCAAATTCCTTCTCAATTCGGGTATGTGTCTCACATTGTTGAGAACTTTCACCTCTCCATTGAACTGTCGAATTGCCACCTTTCCTAGACCAATTACCCTGCAAGAAACATCATTTCCCATTAGTACTCTACCACCATCAGCTTCTTTATAATCAAAAAATGAATCTAAGTTAGGACACATATGGTAAGTGCATCCTGAATCAAGGATCCACTCTTTGATCTCTGATTTCTCAGATATTGAGAAAAGTTCTCCTCCTGATGAGCAGTCATCTTTGGTTTCTGCCACAGCTGCAGAATCATTATGAGACTTCATTCCTTGCTGGTGTTTGTTTTCATTATGAAATTGATTGTAGATTGGTCTTCTCTGGTCCTGGTTTGATCTGGACCCTTGTTGATTTCTTAACAGATTGCAAAATCTCCTAATATGTCCAGTTTTCCCACAGTGATAACACTGTCTTGAGTCTTTCCCTCTTGACTTCGACCTTGAATGGTGTGATTGATTTCCTCTGGATGAGCCTCTCTTTAGATTTCTTCCTCGAACAAAGTAAGCCTCATCTTTCCTGGTTTCCTTCTCAAGTTGTAACTCGAACTCCTTCGACTTTAAAGCTCCAAGAACATCCTCTAAAGCAATCACATCTCTGCCATACTTTATTGCTGCTTTGACTTCTTGATAGGCAATTGGTAATGATCTGAGCAAGATAATTGCTTGACTTTCTTCATCTACCTTATGTTCAATATTAGCCAAACCAACAATAATCTCATTAAATTTATCAATATTTTCATCTAAAGAGATAGAGGAGTTCATTCTAAAACCATATAATCTTTCAAGAAGATTTATTTTGTTCGAAATGGATGGCTTCAGGTACAATTGTTCCAGCTTGTCCCAAAGACCCTTTGCAGTCTTTTCTGAAGTTAATTTCCTTCTTACTCCATTGGAAAGATACATGATGATCGTGTAATAAGCCATCTCCTCCATTTCAGCGATTTCTTCTGGTTTCTTCTCTGCCAAAAGCTTTTGATCTCCGAGCACTTTAGCCACCTTTTGATGCACTAAGATACCTTTTAAACTCTCTCTCCATAAGGCAAAATCATTGGTGCCATCGAATTTCTCCAGTTCAAACTTTGCCATTGTTGACATACTTTCTTGATTCTGTTCTTGAACAATTCTTTATGCGGAAGCTTTGAATCTTGATCTCTCCTCTTGATCGTGAAACCTGGCTCTGATTTTGTAGGAAAACTCTTATGTTTTCTGTGATCAAGACTCTAAGAATTTAATCAGCAATGACATAAACAATTGAAATAACTAATATATCAGATTAGTTATAAGGAAATGCTAGTAATCAAAAGTTAAATGCAGAAAAATAAAGGAAGAACATCCAGAATTTTTATACAGGTTCGAACCAGATCAATCTGGCCTACATCCTGTTTGATCCACTATCATCATCATCAATATCTCTGAATACAATTACAGTTGAGAACAAGCACTTCAGGACTCCCAAGAACCTTTCTCTCTCTAAGGTTCTAATCTCAAACACTTTCTAACAGTTGTGTTTCTCTCTCAGTCCTCACAATACACAAGCTCAAATTCTCTTTCTCTGTATTCTCTCTTTCTCTCAATACAACTTCTCTCCTCTTTCTTTCACACTCTCTTTTTCATGCTCCTTCTTAAAATGAAAGACAATAACACACATATATATAGGCTGCCAAGATTAGTTGACAGCTAATACAGTTGGGTTAGTTAGGATTTTTAGGAAAGATCTCCACATAATTAATCACATTAGGAAAGGGTTCATTTTGGAGGAATTTACAATATCGCAATGTGGGAAGTTGAAACTTATTGATCAAAAGTTCTAATGCTCTAGATTCGAAATCACTTCCTTGGAAAGTTATACTAAATGTATATAGAAGATTAATAATGCATATCCATGAAGGTGTTGCTAGCTAGCTATTTTTGTGGTTAAACTAAGATTGGTAAAAGCAAGAGAAAATATTAGAGTTTTGAGTATGAAAGTACAGTATAAATAATAATTTATTAAAATAATTATAATTAGCTGGCCTTTGCATTGTCTCATCCTTGTCTATGTCTAACATTGTTCATATGTGTTAGGTCTGAACCCCAATGGATGAAAATAATTGTTGAAGATATTATCAAGAGATTGAGGTCAATGTCTTCTTCAAGTGCTTCTTTGAAGGAGCTAGCTGGAATACAAAGACGCATGAACCAAGTTGAATCAATGTTGTGCCCAAACTCATCCAGTGATCGGGTGATAGTAGTGGGCCTTTGGGGGATGGGGGGTATAGGCAAGACAACCCTTGCTCGGGCTGTGTTTGACAAGATTTCTCATCACTTTGAAGGTTGTTGCTTTCTTTCAAATGTCAGAGAAAAATGGGACAATGGACGAAATAAGTATGATCTACAGAATAAGCTTTTCTGGGAATTATTGGATGAAGAAACTAATAATACAAAAATGATGTCCTCTTTTGACAAAAATAGACTCCACTCCAAGAAGGTTCTCATAGTTCTTGATGATGCTAATGATCCAGAGCAATTAGAATTTTTGGCTGGAGATGGTAAATGGTTTGAGTTGGGGAGTAGAATCATCGTAACAACGAGAGATGTGCAATTGCTTAAGAATCGAGTTGATCATGAGATATACAAAGTTGAGGAATTAAGTTTTGATGAAGCTTTCCAACATTTTCAAAAGATTGCTTCAACAAGAAACATTCCAATAGGAGAGTTTACAGAACTATCAAGAAGGGCAGTAGAGTATGCAGGAGGCATTCCACTAGTTCTTCAAGTATTGATGGGTTCCCTATTTCGTGATAATAACAAAGGGAGATGGGAAAGTGTACTGGATGACTTAAAAGATTCTCCCAATGAAAAAATTCACAATGTGCTAAAGATTAGTTACGATGGTCTACCAAAAAAAGAAAAAGATGTCTTTCTTGATATTGCGTGTTTTTTTAAAGGAGGTGAAAGAAGTAATGTAGAAAGAATACTAAAAGGCAGTGATTCTTTTGTTGGCATGAGAATAGATAATCTGGTTGATAAGTCTCTCATAGCTATTGAGAAACACATGGACTGGGATTCACTTTGGATGCATGATTCGGTACAAGAAATGTGTTGGGAAATTGTTAACCAACAATCCATTAACAAGCCTGGAAAGCGTAGTAGATTGTGGAAACCTGAAGATGTTTATCATGTCTTCAAAAACAATAAAGTAAAAATAAAAAATTGAGCAAGTTTTTCATTTGAAATGCAACTTTTATGTGTATATGCTCATTAGTTTGTTCTTCTTGACTTTTAGGTGTCAGCTGAGGTTGAAGGAATATTCTTGGACATCTCTAAGATTAAAACATTCAATTTGAGTCCCAATGTGTTCCTGGAGGCAAACAATCTCAGATTGCTCAAAATTCATAGTTCTAACAGAATCAACAATACTAAATTATGTTTCCCTCAAGGTCTTCAATCTCTTCCGGACGCACTTAGGCTTCTTTCCTGGGAAGGATGTCCACTCAAAACTTTTCCATTAAGTTTCGATCCTATAAAGCTTGTTCAACTTAGAATGCCAAAGAGTCAAGTTGAGCAACTTTGGGATGGAATCCAGGTACATATGTGTTTTAATAAAGAAAAATTATTATTTTGATCCAGTTAGTTTAAGCACATTACTAAATACTCTTAATAACTGTTTAATACATTAGATAGTCAAAATTATGATATGTGTCAAATTTTAGTCAAAGTTTATTTTTCAAAAATTCTATCAAAAAATACATTAATATATTTAATTTGTTTATATAAATATTCTATATTACTCATTAACAAAACTTAAAATTTAAATAAATAAAATTCAAAACTATATTTGTTTTAATTTTCTTATTTTATTTATTTAATTTTAGGTTTCTTTAATCATACTTTGTTTGCAAAATATTATAAATATAGTAATAAACAAAAAATGAAAAATATAGTTTTTATTTTAAATTTTAACATTTTTGCAAAAAATACATTAAAAATTTGGGAATTAATTTTTGAAAACTATGAATTCAGAGTTTTTAATAAAATAAAAATCTTATAGTCTTAATGAAATCTCAAAATAATATAAATTTTTTGTTTGGATAATTATAATGTAAAAAAATAATAATAAAAAATTCTTTTAAAAGTAAATTAAAAATTATTCTAATTTGATTTCTCAAAATGTATTTTGGGTGTTTGTAGTTTTTTTTTCTCTTTCAAATGTCTGCATGTAGTTCAGCTATTTTATTTTATAATACAGCATCTACCGAACCTGAAGATTATGGATCTCAGTGACTCCAAGAACCTGACCTGTATTCCAGATCTGTCTCAAGCTCCTAATCTTCAACGGATAGTTCTAGATAATTGCATAAATTTGCTCCCTGTTACATCACATTTTCAAAATCTTGAAAAGCTTATTCATTTGTATATGAATTATTGTGTGAAGCAGACAAGTGCTCCCAACTTAAGGCCGTCTATTGAAATTCTTGAACTTAACGGTTGTCAGAATCTTAAAAATATTCCAGAAATAAAGGGAAATATGGCTGAATTAGATTTACGTGAGACTTCTATAGAAGAATTGCCTTCATCTATTGGCTCCTTAGACCAACTCCAAGTAATTAGACTTGAGGACTGCCAAGGCCTTAAGAGTCTTCCAGCAAGCATTTCCCAGTGGCAATACTTGACCCGCCTTTTTCTATCTGGCTGCTCATCTCTTGAAAATTTACCAGATCTTCCAAAGACTATAGATACTTTAAAGTTGTGTGGAACATCAATAGATCAACTGCCCACATCTATTGAATCTCTTCCTTTTCTCAGAAGCATTTATTTAAAAAATTGCAAAAGGCTTCAGAGTCTGCCAACCCACATTTACAAGTTAAAGGGTCTTCACTCTCTTGATCTAAGTGGTTGCTCTAAAATTGACCACTTCCCTGACATTTTAGAGCCTATGGAGAAATTAGTTTACCTTAATTTATCTGGAACAGCAATCAAAGAGCTACCTACATCAGTTAAAAATCTACCTAATCTCGAGATGCTGGGGTTGGGAAGGTGTGAAAATCTCCAGTTTCTGCCGTTGTCTGAGCTTCCATTACGTCTAAATGTTCTAAATGCACAAGGTTGCACATCATTGGAGAGACTATCGCCTTCGAGGATTGAACTCACAAAACTTAATGTTCGTCACTCCTTTTTAATGACTCATATCATCTCATTTTTTAATTGCCTAAAGTTGGACCACAACACACGCAACATCATATTAGCATATGGGCAGCTCAGGATTCTTCAAAACGCAAGCCTAAAATTAAGGGTAAGTATCTTTCTCCTAGTGATAAATTCATTGGTTGTTCATATGGACAATCCTTAAACTTGTCTATTTTTCCCAAAATTGTGGACTTATTTTTCATTCACCTAACGGATCCAACAATCATGATTTCTGTGTCTCGTGCAGGACCCTGATAGATGTGTTTGTATTTGCTATCCAGGCAACGAAATTCCAGTTTGGTTCAACTATATTGCAGATTGTTCTGAGGTTGTCCCACTTCCTTCGAATTGGCTCAATTCCAATTTCTTGGGTTTTGCTCTAAGCTTTGTTGCTGAATTTGAGGAGTACTATTATTCTTCTGAAGGTTTGAGATTCCTAATTCAGTTTCAAGTGACAACCAAGTCAGGTGAATGTCACAAATACAGCATATTTAAGAAGATAGTTCATAGATGTGTTGATGAGAAGGAATGCCTTCTTAGTTCGGATCATGTATTCATGTTGTATGAGTCCGACAGCTTTTATGCTTGTAAAGACATAGAAGAAGCTGATAACATTACTGGAGTCTCATTTTCAATTTGTCCAGTAGGTGTAGATAAAGTAACACCTATTCAGTCGTGTCAAGTGAAAACATGTGGTTTCCGCTTGTTGTATCTCGAAGAAGCTCGGGAATTTGGTCTCCTGGATGATGATGATGATGATGATGATGATAAATGTAAAAGAAGAAGAATAAGATGATGATGATGATGACTCTACAAGAAGAAGGTCATTTTCTTAGCTTAAACTGGTCTGAACCAAGTTGATGCCTTGTAACTCTTAACAGTGTCTCTGCTGCAAAAGATCTGGTACCAACTGGAAGTGAAATACCACCCTCCTCTGCTGCAAAAGATCTTGAAGAAGATATCAAACCAAGCCAAAGTGGGACTATGGACTCTACTGAAACTAACAATGAGGGATCTAAAAGTTTTTTCAAATGGTTGCTTATTGTTTCCCTCCCATATTAATGGTAAAGTTATTATTCACAATCTCATATCACTTTTTCTTTTTCCATTTTTTTAAGGAAATATGGATGCAATACAAAATCCTTAATTTAAGAACATGAAGTTGCGATCAATTTGTTTGGTCTGCAACCAAGCCATGCCAACTTTTGATGTAGTTACTTTTAAGCTTACATTTTGTGATAATTATCATTTTAGGGAGTCAAAATGGATTTCTGATTGCACTTAAAATATGCAGATAATATTCCTAGGTACCTAAATAGAAATTGTTATAGTTTTCTTCTGTTCTTCAAATATTGTGCTCCTCAAGTTTACAGAGTTAGGCGAGGCCAGTTGAAAATTTATGTATGTATTTATAAAGATAATACAAATTGCAAATTTGATTGTGTCTACTATGCATTTACATTTTGTTTAAGAATAACCATTGGAACATTGCTTTTACCTCAGGTGAAATTCTTTGTTTGGATAATTTGTAAGTTCTGGCTGCCCTGCTAATTGCTAAAGTTTGTCTCAATAAAGATGGATGGAGAGGTGAGCTGTTTGAAGAATGAGTCAATTTTTCATGTGTTTGGTTGCTTGTAAACAGTTTTGGTTTGCATTGGTCAGGGGAGAGGGACGTCCTTTTTTTTTAGTGTGGAGAGCAATTGTTGTTCCATTGATTTCAATATGTGGGTTTTAAAGTGAGCTTTTGACTTTATCTGCTTTGTAATGCCTGTTAAAAATGTTTGGGTGAACCACTCAAATTGGCTCATAAAAAACTTAATATTGTAGCTATATCTTGAAGATGTAAAACTTAAAGCTTTGTTTGTGAAGCTGATTCACTCATTGGAGATCTGAAAAGAGAAGCAGAAGAGGACCAAAACAAGAGCACTAATTTTATCTGCTTTTTCATCTTTCTCAAGATAGATACCAATAAACCATAACATATTTTCTTTCTCTGCTTTTTGTTGTCTACTTATTCATTGGTATCTATCTTGAGAAAGATGAAATACACTCTGATAGTGTTTCTACATGCTATGAATTATCGTCAACCCTCTAATACGGGAAAAACGAGCTAGTAGATGTAAGAGATGATGCTGCTCTTAAGTTCTTATGGCTTCAACTGAATTTTAATGAAGGCATAGCTTTTTCATTACCATCTTATTTTTCAGATTAGACATTGTAGTATTCAAACTCTTATATAATACTTTGAATATTTTAAAAACTAATAATCAACAAGATAACACTCAAATTGTAGTCTTCCACCTAAAACAATGGTGTCGTGTGAGTTGAGAGTTATTTTATGTATCTATAAAATACTTTTGATATTTTGGACATACATATTTTATATTGCAATTGCATAGTTATATTACTAATCACTTGTCTAGCTTAGTTTTTTTATCATTTGATAGTATGCATATCTCTACTATATATCTATACAATATATATATATAATTTTTTTTTTAGTGAGTCACCCATTCTTAGTTGTTGCCGATCCTTTTTTGGGACCGTTATATATACAAACAAATGTAGTCGTCTCAAAAAGTGTAATTCTTTTATTTATTATATTGCTTTTTTCTTTTTTGTTCACTATTATACGTTTCATCTTTTTGTTTTGTCCATTATATATATTCTATATAAAAGTGTTATTTTTTTATTTATTATTTTGCTTTCTCCTTATATGTTCACTATTCCACCGTCTCTGTATATTATTAGATATAGTTTCTTCTAAATATGGTTTTACTCTGTCTAGGGAAAATATCAACAAAAAAAAAAACAAAAAACAAAATTAAGTCTTCCTCTTTCCTAATAATAGCCTTCCGCACAAAGTCATTCACTTCCTTTATTTTCTTATAATAATAATATATATAAATGTATTTATCAGGTAGAATATAGTCATTTTTGTTTAGTCCATTATATATACAAAAATTTTATTTTATTTGTTTTTTTTCAGTTAGTAAGTTATTAATAAAGATTTCTTTATGAAGTACGGTGAAATTCACATTCCACCAGCAGTTATATCATGACATTTACAAATTCAACCCCAGAAAATAATATCACCAATAAAATAAGCAACCGAAGAAAACATTAGCGTGAATTATACAATAAAAGAAAAGAAACTATGAATGAAATTGAGAAAGAAGAAATGAGGAGAAAATGGAGAATATACAGTGCATGAAGAAGAATGCAGATTTTAACCGACAAAGAATTACCACACACAAAATCATCAGGCAAGAAAACCCAGTGAATTATTCCTGGCAAATTTACATAATCAACGTAATACATCAATATTAATTCACTGCAATTTTCTATTTTATTTTTTACTGTAAAGTTGTAGCTCAAAGGGAGGTACGTCAACATAGTACCAAAGATGATGATCATACTCCTATGATTTTTGAAATTGGTAAGCCATGCTACCCTTGATATTTATACATGTATGTTGGTTTATAACAATCTATGTAAGTAAATAGAAAATTTAATCTTCTAAGTGAAAGTTCTAGAGAACCTGAACACAGAATACTGAAAAGTAGTATGAATTTCGGTACATTTAAGAATTATTTGTCCTCTCAAAATAATAATAATAATAATAATAGTTCTTTTTTCTACTTGTATATGACTCATACTATTAATTTGTATGTGTGCATAATAACTTTGTATTATATTTTTTTCCAGCACGTATGAGATGCAGAAAGTGTTTAAATTTAACTGATCAGCTAATTTATATTACTGAAGTACCTGATAAGTTAAAACCTCCAACAACATGTAAATATTGTAATGCGAAACTTTTTTCCCATGAATTTCAAAATTTTTGTTGCTCAAATGGAGAAATATGTTTACCAAAAAATGATATCCCTGAACAATTATATGCTTTATATACTTCCACAACACCTGATGCTCTTGAATTTCAAAAATATATTAGAACATATAACAATAATTTTGCTTTCACATCCTTTGGTGCTAAATATGATAAATATTTATGCAAAAATGAAAAGGTATTTATACATTTCGAGTTCAAGGACAAGTTTATCATTACATAAATAATTGTTCCTCATTACATGATAAACCATCTAATTTATATCTCTATTTCTATGACGCAGAACACGAAATTGAAAATCGATTATATAAATCTTCAAAACTTACTGCTAATATTATACAATTATTAATAGACATTTTAAAAGTTAATCCATATTGTTTATTTTTTCGGAATCTGAGAAATATAACAAATTTAGAAAATTACAAGATTTGTATTAATTCTGACCCTCAATTAGATCAGACAATATATAATCGTCCTTCAGTTTCTCAAGTTGCAGCAATCTGGTTAGATCATGAAATTACAGAAGAACATAAAAATCGTGATATAATTGTTTATTCACATTCTGGATTTAGTCATAGAATTCAATATTATTTTGGTTGTTATGATCTCTTGCAATATCCTTTACTATTTCCTTACGGAGACATAGGTTGGTATCAAGGTATATTGAAAACTACTAACTGTCAATCTTCAAAATTTTCATAATCATCAACATTTACTTAATATAGAAAATGTGAATTCTGCAAATGAGCTATTAGAAAAAGAAACTAAAAGTATGTTTGCAGTAATTATATTTTTTACTTTAATTTTCCCTAAGTATTGTTGTCTAATTTTCAACTTACATTTTTCTTCCAGTGGCAAAGAAGAAAAAGAAAAACATAGTGTCATGTCGCCAATATTATTGTTATAAATTACAAATTAGATGTATTAATAAATCTATTTTGTTATATTCTGGTCGTCTTCTTCAACAGCATATTGTTGATATATATGTCAAACTTGAAACACAAAAATTAGATTATATTAGAAATAAACAAGATGAAATTCATGCTGATTTATACCAAGGGATTATTGATAGCGTTACAGCTGGAGAAAATAGAGGATCAAAAATAGGAAAAAGAATTGTTTTACCTGCTACATTTATTGGTAGTCCTAGAGATATGCGTAAAAGATATATGCATGTAATGACTTTAGTACAACAATTTGGGAAACCCGATATTTTTTTAACTGTTACATGTAATCCAAGTTGGTACAAAATTAAGCAGGAATTACAATCATATGAAAATATCCAAAATAGACCTGATTTAATTTCTCGTATATTTAAAGCTAAATTGGAAGAGTTAAAAGACGGGATACTTAAAAAGAAAATATTTGGTAATGTTGTAGGATATGTATATGTTATTGAATTTCAAAAAAGAGGTCTTCCCCAAGCTCATTTTTTAATTATATTGAAACATGATTCAAAGATTATTAGTCGAGAGAGTTTTGATAGATTTGTTACTGCTAAATTACCTGACTCAAATAAACATAGTTATTTACGCTCAGTTGTTGTGAAGCATATGATGCATGGCCTTTGCGGTGATTTGAATCCACAAAATATTTGCATGAAAAATGGTTTATGCAAAAACCATTATCCTAAACCATATTCTTCTAAAACATATATTGGAAATAATGAATATCCCAAATATAGAAGGAGAAACAATAATGAAATAGTAAAGGTAAGAGGTCATTATTTAAATAATCAATGGGTTGTACCTTATAATCCTTATTTACTAGCTAAATTTGACTGTTATATGAATGTCGAGATATGTTCAACTATTAAAGTTGTCAAATATATATATATATATATATATATAAAGGACATGATCAAGTTTCAATTCATATAAGTGTAGAAGAGAGCACAAATAATATAGATGAAATAAAAAAAATTCAATTAGCTAGATGGATATCTCCAGCTGAGGCAACTTGGAGAATTTACAGTTTCTTGTTAAATGAAATTTATCCTCATGTGATTACATTGCAATTACATTTACAAGATAAACAACTTATAACATTTAAGAAATCAGATAATTTAAAAAAATAATCAACAATGATTTCATTTCAAGATCTATGTTAATAGAATATTTTCATATGAATAAAATAAATGAAAAGGCAACCACTCTCTTATATAAACAATTTCCTGAATATTTTGTTTGGAGTAGTATAGACAAAATATGGTTACCGAGAAAGAAAGGTAATGTTATAGGAAGAATTGTTACTGTTAATGCAACTGAAGGAGAAAGATATTATTTACGTCTATTATTAAATCATATTAAAGGTGCAACATCATTTGAAAGTTTAAGAAGCGTAAATGGTGTGTTATTGTCATGTTTTCGGGAGGCTTCTGTGACGTCCCTAAGGTAGGGTACGTCCGCCACATACTCGTAATTCTAGGGTTTACGAGTACGTTAGGCACTTGACTTAGGCACTTGGCCAAAAGAATTAAATAAAATGATACAAAGAAATATAGAAAAATTTAAAACTTTTATATAAACTTATTAGTAGAAATTATTACACGTATGAATACTTTAAATTTAATGTAGCCATATGAAAACTCTAAACCATTATTGCATTACTACTGAGTCCGTGCTCCACAAGTTGCTCAACAGCTAAAGCCACACCTGGAAAAAT
This sequence comes from Humulus lupulus, assembly GCF_963169125.1. Classification (NCBI taxonomy): domain Eukaryota; kingdom Viridiplantae; phylum Streptophyta; class Magnoliopsida; order Rosales; family Cannabaceae; genus Humulus; species Humulus lupulus. The sequence goes on from NC_084797.1 coordinate 235,961,512, forward strand.
GTTGGAAAATAACATAATGAGCTAACGCTCAGCAAGCAAATCTCATGCATACACATACACATGAATGTCGTGAGTTTGTAGTGCACATATACTAATATGCTGACTTATATTCTTATGCATTTCATTTATTGCTCATGCACTTTCAAACTTTACTTTTATGCTCTTTCTTTTTAGTTTCACATTTTTATGGGCCCAATATCACTTGTGCACACTGTTTGATTCGGCCAATGCCTGCAGGGCTTGTTGCACATATCATATAGATTCCCATGGGTTCTCCTTCAGCTAGTAATCATCGCAGCTAGGCTCATCATAACACTCATTTCATCGTTGCCATAGCTGCCATACTTATTACACATATGGAGGAGAAAGACGGAAACATGGCAAACATATCTAAATGGTCAACTCTGACCTAGCCCATACCAGTGGGCAGCCACTATAAGCCTTATAGACCTCCGTCTTCTTTACTGAACTTACTTAATTGCTTCATCGAAACAGTGGCACCCTTTTTAACATCTTATTGTCACTTTGCTTAAGCCTTGTGTCATTAAAATGTTCAACTTTACATAAGACTTTTTCAAGGCATTTCATAACTTTTCTCATATTCATATGCATGGTCTTATATCACATAATAATGTATCACATAACTATACATGTCATGCATACATGTAGATGCTGAAATGTCAATGTTCATGTTCATGATTCATGTTTGATGGTATTCAATCAAGGCATTGTATCACATCTCATATAACTCAAAACATCTTTAGTCATAATACATGAAGCTTTGGGTTGGTGGCGTTGTTATACCTTAATGTAGAGCTATGGCTCAGGTCTAAGGTTTCCAGCCTAAAAACTTAAATGCTTCATATATCATAACACATAACAAAAATCATGAACATAAAAGTAATCCACATATTCATCAACATAAGAACACATACTTGCACATAATTCATATCAATCTTAACCAAGTAAGACATATTTCACATATCACGAAATTCATCAATTACATATCACACAACACCTTTATGATATTCATATAACCATTCTTCACATACTTATCATATGCATCATCATCATACCATACTTAACTCATAAGATGTACACAATCAATGTAGTCGTGCATCTTACACTTAAGCATAAAATGTGAGATTTACTTACCTTAGGTCCTTAGCTTATTTTAAAACTGCTCACCAAGAGTCAATCAATCAAATCCATACAAATCTTATTCAAGGCACATCATATATTAAATTCTATCAAAATCGTAAATATACACTATTGATAGTGTATATTAACAATACTAGAAACTATATAAATAATAATAATAATTATTATTATCAACGTAATGCAAATAACTCTTCATATAAAACCATGTTTTAAACCTTGCTCATAAGATAATGTACTCTTATGATAATAATAATCCCAACAACAATAATAATTATCGTCTATAAATAAACTTATTTCAATATTAATAACAAAATACTTCAATAACAATATATATATGAATGTATATAAGCAAATAGTCATTTTATAAAAGAAATCATATTTTTAACATAAAATTGTAATAATCAATATAATGATAATAATATAAATATAAATATTTATATTATTATTAATTAGTCATGATATCAATTCCAGTGATATAATAAATATACTTTCTCCAAAATTTACTGGTCTTACAAATATCAATAACTGTAAGAAACTAATATTTGATATTATTTTAATATTCAAATATTAACAAAAATATTAATATACAATAATAATGGTTAAATAATAGGTTTACTATGAATCACATTTTTCATATATATATATACATGAAACTGTATTATTGATTTACTTAACAAAACAATAACAATAATAATTAAAATTAATTAATCATAATAATTTCCATATTAATGAAAAATCAATTAAATATGTATTTTTATAATTTATTTAATATTTAATATTTTCTAGAAAATTGGACAGCACAACGGCTATAAAGTGGACAATCCCAAAATCAAAACCTGTATCAAAAATACATATAATCCCAGACAGCCAGTATAATTACAGAAAAATATTCAATATATCAAGAATATATAATTATATACTATAAATATACATAATAACAATTACTCTAATCAATAACAATATAGGTCAAAGAATTTATACCACAATGATCGGGTTCTACAACAAGTCAAACGATGATTTTCTGAGACTCAAAACGTACTTCGAAACCTCGAACACTAAGTTTCGACCATTGGTCTACGGTGGATCGCGGTGGCTCATGGTGGGCCCACCACCCAACTATGGTAGATGTAGGAACAAGTTATTGGGTTTTGAAGCCCACAACATGAGGAACACGATGGTGGTGACGGATCGACAAACGGATGCCCGAGGTGGCCGAATCGCAACTTTGAAGTCGCGGGGTGGCCAAACTTAAATCGACCAGTTGAGGTATTTAATCGGCGAGTGAGCTCTAGATTCCCGCGTGGTCGATAGTTCGAAGACCTCTGAATCCAACGGTCCAGCGCCTGGCTATAAGTGGTGATCGCCGGTGGATGTTCGGTGGTCGGGCAGACGCACGCACGAGAGAGAGAGAGAGAGAGAGAGAGAAGAAAAAAATTCTGAGGAGAGAGAGAGAGAGGCTCGGTTAAAAGGCTGAAGCCTTCTCTTTTTTTAAAAAAAAATTACACTTGGACCCAAAATACTAAAATTCTTTTCAAATAAGCCCTTTAGCAAAACTTTCTTAATTTTATAAAAATCTCCTATTAAAATTATATGACATTTGGATCCAATACTTGACTACTCAAGTTTCTCTCTCTTTAATCTCATTAAAAACATAAAATCATATTTTAAATACTATTTTTCCATTACTATTTCTTAAATTTGTAAACTTGTACATTTTATGTATTGAAACTCTGATTTATAATAAAGAAATGTATTATGAAAATGTTGGATATTACAGCTTCTCTTTTAACAGGATTATTAAAAGGAGATAACTATTTAAGTCTAAGTTTAGAAGAAGCATCATTATATCAATTTCCATATGTTTTGCGTTGTTTATTTGCTATATTAATTGTGCATTGTGAAGCAGACAATCCTAAACTATTATGGGAAAAATTCCACAATACAATGTCCGAAGATTATTTACATTTAAATTTAAATGAAATTAATATTAAAACTAAAGTACTCCAACAGCTAGGATATATATTTGAATCAATGGGAAAAAAATATAAATGATTATCATTTAGTAGATTATATTATTAATTTATCATAAGAATACAAATTTATGAAGGAAATACACGAAGAATTAATGATTTCAGTGACCGATGAAGATATAATAGCTGCTACTAAATTAAATGAACAACAAAAAGATGCATACGATCAAATTTTAAATAAAGTTTTCAGAGATGAATCAACATCTTTCTTCATTGATGGTCATGGAGGAACAGGTAAAACATTCTTGTATCGTGCCATTCTTGCTACTGTCAAATCTAAAAAAATTATAGCTCTAGCAACTACTTCTTCCGAAGTTGATGCATCTATATTACCTGGTGGTGGCACTGCTCATTCACGATTTAAATTTTCATTACAATTAGAAAATAAAAGTACTTGCAATATTACAAAGGAATCAAGTTTGGCTAAACTATTACAAATGACAAAAATTATAATATGGGATGAATCTCCAATGATAAATAAATATGCAGTAGAAGCTTTAGATAATATGCAACGTGATGTAACTGAATGTGATTTACCTTTTGGTGGTAAAGTAATAGTACTTGGTGGAGATTTTTGTCAAGTTCTTCCCGTCATTCCACAAGGAAAAAAAGAGGAAATATTCAATGCAAGTTTAGCAACTTCTTACTTATGGCCATCTTTTATAAAAATACAATTAACTCACAACATGAGAGCTAATAAAGATCCTATATTCTCGCAATTTTTATTACGTATCGGCAATGGAATCGAAGGACATTTACAAAATAATGATGTCTCATTACCATCTAATATGATTATACCATATGAGGATGAAATTTTATCGTTACAAAATTTAATGAAATATGTTTTTCCAAACTTGTCAAATTATCCTAATAGCTTAGATTCAATGGTTAATAGAGCAATCTTAACTCCAAAAAATCAATATGTCGATGAAATAAATAATTTACTAATTGAACAATTTCCTGGTGATTATGTTCACTACTACAGCTTTGACGAGACATTAGATAGAAATGAACAATTTTTTCAAGAAGACTTTTTAAATACTCTTACACCAAATGGTATTCTACCGCATGAATTAATTTTGAAATTAAATTGTCCTATTATTTTACTTCGTAATCTTAATGCTTCAGAAGGATTATGTAATAGAACTCGCTTAATTTGTCGTCACTTTCAACCAATAGATACTACTAATAGATACTACTCTGGAAAAAGAGTCTTCATACCTAGAATTCTATTTATACCGATTGAAAATAAAAAATATCCTTTTCCGTTTAAAAGAAACCAATTTCCAATACGATTAATTTTTGCGATGACAATTAATAAAGCTCAAGGGCAAACATTAGATTTCGTTGGCATATATCTTCCAGAACCATTATTTTCACATGGCCAATTATATGTTGCACTATCAAGAGCTACAAATGCTGAGTGTATCAAAATTCTTATTAAGCCTTTAACATCAACTACAAGCAATAATCAATATAAAAAAAACATTGTCTACAAAGAAGTATTATCTTTTATAAAATCTACCACTTAAATTTGTGTAAATTTATTAAATATGTGAGTTCAATTTTCCTTTTAAAAAAAAATGTGAAAATGTACACCACAGTACAAAATTATTTAAATTAAAATTCCATTTTGTTTAACATTTGGAAGTTTCATTCTGTACTTTTCTTCAAACACAAAATATTATACGTACTAAAAATGAATTTTTGAGAATAGTGTAATTAAATTTACTTATAAGCTATAAAATATTTTATTTAAAATTGCCTCCTAATGTCATATAGCATTATTTTCTTCTTTATTTTATTCTCCATGTGCACTAATTTGTTATTCTATATTTATTGTGCTGAATTAGTTTTAATAAAATAATATACAACATTAACAAACTCATGTGTACATGTAAAACATACATCATAATATATTTATTTTAATTAAAATATTTGTTTTTGTCTTTTATGGTTCTGCTCCACTGCCTCATTACAAGCGGTCCACTGACTTCTCTTATGTATTATATATAGTTTTCTTGATGTATTATATATAGTTTGTGTGAGATAGAGTTCAACTCTTGAAGGAAGAAAAAAAAAAAAAACAATTTAACTCTTCTCTTTTCACAGCCTACCACGAAGATACTTATAATTTTTTGAGTCATCCTTTTTTTTTTAGTGAGTCACCCATTTTTAGTTGTTGCTCGTCATTTTTTTGGGTCCGTTATATATACAAACAAATGTAGGTGTATCTGAAATTGTGATTCTTTTATTTATTATATTACCTTTTTCTTTTTTTTTTGTTCACTATTACACGTTTCATCTTTTTGTTTTGTCCATTATATATATTCTATATAAAACTGTTATTTATTTATTTATTATTTTGCTTTCTCCTTTTATGTTCACTATTCCACCGCCTGCCCCTATATAGTATAGATATAGTTTCTGCCAAATATGGTTTTACTCTGACTAGGGAAAAGATCAACAAAAAAAACAAAAAACAAAATTAAGTCTTCCTCTTTCCTAACAACAACCTTCCGCACAAAGTCATTGACTTCCTTTATTTTCTTATATAATAATAATATAAATAAATGTATTTGTCAAGTAATATACATATAAATGAATTATTCGTATATAAATTGTAATAGCCTTTTTTATATGAATGTCAAAATATGTCTGTGTTGTTTCATCTACAGGGTTTGTTGTTCAGTCTTTGAATTGAATATTGCATATGTTGTCTCTGTTCGTACTACTTAGTCTCCAGTTACATCTACTGTGTGCTGCAAATTAATAAGTACACGTCAACTATTGTCAGTTTAATTGGAATCGTGTTAAATCTTTTTAGCTGTTTGTTTAGTTGATTAGTTAGTGGTTAGGGTTTCTATAAATAGATTAATCTGTTCCTAACAACCTAACCCTCTTTCAGTTAGTTTTTCATTTGTTGAGAAAACAGAATCTTGTTTTTCTCTCTTCGTTTCTTCTTTCTTTCTTGTGTTTTTGCAGGTTCACCATTGTTGAAGGTGAAGCTTGTTGCAGAGCTGTCGGAAGTTCTGATCTGATTCGAAGGGAGTTCGGATCTGGCTAGTAGAGGGATTCAACTAGCGTGTTCAAGGGGATCTTGAGTGTTTTTGAATCGAGGGATTCGGTTCATGAGTTCCGAGGGATTTGGTTCATAAGTTCCAAGGGATTTGGAAACTGTTCTTGAGTGGTTATTCAAGTTTTTAGGGTAATCTGTAACTTTAGTAGTGTTAAGATGTTGATTTCATTTCTGAACTAGTCATTGTAATTAACATTGGATTTATTAGTGAAAGTTACATCTTACCCGATCCAAGCACTAGTCGGCTGGAATTTGTTCCAGTGCAGATGAAGCTTGTAAAATTCTATGTGTGATTTTACTTTGCTTTAATTGTCTCTTTCGTTCTAGTAGATTAGTTTCTTGATTCAAGAAGTTAGGTATAGCACCTTCACAAATGTTTCATTCTCACTCATTCTAAACCATTCATCATGTTTTGTTATTCTCCTTTTTACCAAAAAACCGACTTCCCAAGATTTCTTGGAACTATAAATGTGGCAGTTCTTGCCAAAAAAAAAACAAAAGCCCAACACGTTACTTTCCATGATTTCCTCTGTTAAATGATTCCAATGAACTCTGCTATACTCCTCACCTTTCACTTTCTCAGACCTTCCATTATCTACAACCTTCATAGCTTCATAGCTTCACCGCTTATATCTTTTTATCTTATCAATTAATAAACATAAATTACATATAAGTTATATCCAAATCAATTTAGCTGAACATAACACTGATTTTCTTCATCCTTCTCCACCATTCGACTCTCACTCACAAGTAAGACATTCAGTTTACTTTGTTTCTTATCTTACAATTACTGTTGAAGATATATGGTACTTATTACTCATTCTACAGTTTAATGTTTGACAGGTTGACTATGTTATAATTTATACACAATGAGCACTAAATAAACAATAATCAATATCAAATCATGCTCATGAATTTCCATGATCAAACATTTTATTTAGGGCATTAATATAATAATATATGTACCTCCAATTATCGCCTTGATCTCTAATAATCATGTTGATTACACTTCTTTGATCTACACATATAGAGAAAATGAGAGCTTGGGAGTAATGAACACTACTCTATCATTCTCTCTACACCATAGCCACACTCATTCCACCTTAATCATCAATCAAGAGCACAACCCTTTATATATGGAATTATGGGCCAATTGGGCTTACATGCCCAATGTGAGAGAATTAGTTGTCTTGGCCTAATGGGCTGACCAAAGACGTTTTAGAGCGTGTCCATGGGCCCCGAGCATGTCAGTACGTTATGTCCATCCCATTATGGCCCGATGGTAATATCATGCATTACCGATTATATAGTTATCATTAAATGCTAATACCGACACTGTGTGAGCAACACTTAATTATGTTAGTCCATATAAAATATTCTAACATTCTCCCACTTGGACTACACAATTACACCAATATGTGCTCACTACGCAACGGTATCAATACACAGAAATCTCAAGAAACAATAATGTCTATAAACTAATTATGCACCATATTGTATCGATAGGGCACAAATATAATACATAATGAGACATCTGAGATTCATAAAACATGATGATAACTATTGATCTTGATCCACTCGAACATAGCACCGAGACTAAGCCATTGGCTTGCATCAACAAGTGTGTACACACAACATCAAAGAGTTATCCAAAATATGCATATATTCAACAACCAATAGCAATCCTTAACATGTCGATCATACATGAAAAACAATGACTCCCACTGATCAAATACATCTTTGGCTCCCAACAATCCAAATAAGAAATGACTTCTTAGTACATACGTTCAGGTAACTCGTGTCAGTGTAGTCATTAGCATGTTGTTTGTAAGTGTGAATTATGATACTAATAGAGGACTCCACAACTTTCTCACTACATATGGAACGTCATCATCATTAATGGAGCAATATTACTCCCCAAGTTCCGAGAGATAGATATCATTGTGATATTTATCACATAAGTTCAGTAAGTTCATAATAGAGTCAACTACTCTTAACACTGAAATGGAATATCGCAATTGTAATGTACAATCAATGTCCTCGTAACACGCCACACACTCTACCTTCACATACGAGGATGTTGTCAATGTCCATGCAACACCTAATCACATATAACTTCCCTTACCATTATACTCACTTGTATGAGAGAGGAAGTTGTAGGTGTTCATATGACATTTAATTACAAAATAGCTCCTCCTAGAATCATGAATGCTTATAAGTGGATTTTATCATTCATGCAGCCTTTCCAATCGATATCACTAAAACCAACTACTATATGTCACAATGTTGGTTTGTCGATTGCTAACACATCCTTGGTACCATAAGGATGACAACTCAAGTACCAATCCAGCATGCCTGTAACATATATCACGATAGGAATGTGTATACTTGAGTAAGCCCTAGGCTGCCTTCAATAAGCATATATGTGAGATAATCTCAAACTTGATCTCTCGTCATTACTAATATCATGGACTTTAGGCCGTTCATAACACATCACAGTTTAGACTATTTAAAGATTCTCAATGAAATCGAAACATTAATCACTACAATAGTTAGTCAATGCAAACTATGAGACAATTCAGTCTACCGTTGATCTCATCACGAAGAATCTAAATTTTTAGACCATACAAGGTTTATCAAGAATTCTTCATCTGACAGATATTATCAAATAACGGTTTAATTTGTCTCCAAAATAGATCAAAATCATAAGATATGAGCAATGTACTATATCAAGTGACAATATAAACATATCATTGCTCCCACTGATCTCTCATATAGTGTTGACTAACGATAATGTTTCGAATTGACTATTTTGAGAATTACAGTAATCACTATCTTGATGTCCTGCCTCAAAATGGATTTAATGCATTGAACTCGGGTGTCCTTTAAACAAGAATTTAGTTCTTGCATCCTTATATATTGATTTCCAAATAGTCACCACTTTACAACTCAATAATAGTAATGAACAAATTCATTGTTATAGTGGAGACTAGCTATAGGCTTTAATTCACCTTACTTTAACCATCAAACAACTTATTCTTAAAATGAACCACCATCAAGAAAATCTCCCAATTATTATGGGATTAAGCCTAAACTTTCACGCTTGATCATAGCTTGGAAATCATGAAATAACCATATCAATTCTCCAAATAAGGATTAAGAACTACCAATGACTATCGATTAGAAATTTAGAGGTATATGTAATTAAACTTATCTCGTGTATGGAATCACAGGTTTATCAAATTGTCTCGATCCTTTATCTTTATTTGTCCGCATATGGAGTTTCTTACAATAATCTGGCCAATTGTAGGTCATCAATAATAACAGCGGAAGCAACAAAATGAGGGATAAATCCAATTATTCCCTAAATAAAATTTTAACCCTTGTCTAATGGCAGCTTAAAACTCCAACATAGATAACTTTATATACTTATAAAAAATAATAGCTAGAAGAGCCATACATATTAAACTTGATATTCTCAATAAAACACTTAAATGTTCATCTTCTCTCATATGATTAAAATCCAAGATTGTCAAATGCAATGTCCTATATTGCCTCATAATATTAGAACTGGTGAAATAGCCTTAGATGTAAATTCTTATTCAATCACAACATTCATGAGGCTATTCAAAATAAAACGATATGATCCATTGAGTCTTAGTATCTTGAGTGTTGCTGCGAAAGACTTATCTCACATTGTCTCTTTCGAAAAACAACTAACATGGTTGTGAATATGGAATTATGTTTGTGATTATATTAGTCCATACAAGATTCAAATGTCTCTCCCACTTGGACCAATATAATCAACAAACACCATATTAATCTCCAGCATGCAATAGGCAATCAAATAAATTATGTATGACATCATATCGATATGATATGTATACTACACATAATTTGGCCTAAGAGACATTCAAATATAATAACAACCATCAAACCAAGATGCATGGAGTACAACAATTAAGACTATCTACCAGTCTTGTTGTGTCCTTGTCACTTCGAGAAACAATACACATAAAAAAGTGACTGCATATCATTATGCATGCATGGTTTAATCCCTTAGGTGTTTTCCACTATAAAGCTTTCTAAAACATAAAAGCTTTCAAATTTTGATGAGTCAAAACTTTGAGAAGAATGTGCTCAAGATAATAATGCATGAGAGATCTTAACAAAAGAGTGATAAATACTCGATATCTCTCAAAATTTGTATGCATTATAGATTAATCATTGTGGACAATTGGGTTGTAAAACTATTATCAATAATTATGATAGTCATTAGCGATGAATATGTGTACTGAGATTGAATAAGTCAAAAAACTTATATCCTCTATTCTTTCCATTTCTCATCCAAAATTGTAACTAAGTTATCAAAGTCACTATACTGAAAACTTTGTTCAGACTTAAATCAATCCAAAATTGTTGCCTAAATATAGCTTAGCTATCCTCAATTTTACTAGCAACAACGATATGATATCGAGTACATATGCATTAACCCATTATCTTGAATTCACTATATTTACAGACATTCACAATTAACATTATCATCTCTTCGGAATAGACAATGACAATCATACATCCATTGTAATATTGATCCAAAACTTGTCAACTTACGATCTACGCCTTATCTTGATCCTTAAGCATAAAAGTATTGTAAGAATTGATTCATTAGTTCCACCGAAACTATTTCAAGGCACAAAACCAACGTACTAGTCTCCTGAACTCATCATTGTGTAGCAAACGTAGGAATATCACTTTAGATGCCCAAGAAAAATTCCTAAGTGATTCCACCCTCATAAAATTTGTCAATAGGGATCGATCAACACATATATACCAAACTAAAACCAACTGACACCCATCGCAATACTCCCACTGAGCATGCAGTAACTTGGCATCTTTGAATTCAAATGATTTCAAGATTTATCAATTTCGAGGCCTAGTCCAATTTTCTAATGAGAGATCGATATGACAAGACATATTATAGTCCCATCCGATGACTAAGCGGTAGAGGTTTTAGGATTGCTTAATACTAAAAAAAAATATCTTAGAGCAGTGCCACTATGTGAAAACAAGGATTATGCAATCTGTTCGTTTTCTTAGCTTTCTCAATGATCTATCAACGGAAACGATCATGTCATGTTAGAGTCGTTCAAACAAAACATATGACTCTTACGCAGGTAAGGACAACTACTTTAAATATCATAACCAAATTCAGCTAATCCACTACCGATAGGGTAGAAAAGATTGTGTGGTTCATGACATCTAATGTGTTTCCTTCACCATCTAAGCATCCTACTTTACAGTAAAATCATTGACAGGATGACTAAATTGCATGTATGGATCTTAGTTTTTAATTGTGATTGATACGGGAGAAAAGTATTTAACATGAATCACAATTTTCGACAATTGACATGTGAAAACTTACGACAGGTAAGCACAAGACATTCAATGAAAAAATTTAATCTCATAATTATCTAATAAGGCTGATTGCGCATTTTTGTATTTCTAGCAAATTTTATTACCAAAAAATATTAATTAAATATTGACAATAATTTTTATATTAAATGCACAAACCATGACCAATATCTTATTACACATTTTCCATAGTATATGCCTCGAAAGAATTCATAATAATAACAACAATGAAATTCACAAAAAATTATCAAAATCACGAAAGGCATATACATAACAAAATTATGGAATGATAAACAAATAAAAAATGGCCTTGTATGAGATTAAATTAATTAACGATAAATTTATCACAATTCTCACAATTTTATGAATAACAAAATTGACATGCTTAGACTCACGATAGGTAAGTACATAAGCACTCAATTAATTATTCACTAACATAATTATATTATCAAAAATGTCAATCATCTATCAAATAATTTTTATGGCATGAATATAATTATATCTTCATCCAATGAAATAAATAAAAAAATAAAATTGTGAGAGAAAAAAAAATTAATTCAAATTAATTATGTGATTATGCGTCAATTAACAATTTAAATTGACCAAACCCAAAATATAATCACACAATCAAATGAGAAAAATTAAAAGGAGCAAAATGGTGAAAATTTGGTCCAAAATGGAATCTTCACGCGCCCCCACGCGCCCAAAAAAGTTTAATTTTTTTTTGCTAAAAAATACCCAAAAACGACATGTAGTTTTTCAGCAAACTATATGTAGTTTGTCAGAAAACGACATAAATCATAAAAAACGACAGCACTTCGGAAAATGACAAAAAACCAAAAAACGACACTAAATCAGAAAAACGACGACACGTCGTTTGGAGGTTGTCTTCAACCTCCAGCGGGTCTGTTCGACCCGTTTCGAACCCAAATTCTGACCCCGTTGGATTTTAGCCACCAGAGCTCCGATTTTGATGTCGTTTGAGGGGTTTTTCTCCATTTTTCATGCTCTTTCTATTTCCAGTACCCATTCAAACTTATAAACATCTGAAACCCGTAGATCTAATAGCCATTTTCCGCCATTAACAAGCTTTGAAAAAGCTTGGAGTTTTGGGTGTTTTCAACGTAAACGAAACGGAAAATACAATCTAAAATATTGATAAACTCAATACTCATCCTCCAATCTGATTTTATCTACCAATAATATATAATTTCAATTTTTTTTTTTTATGTGTTGACGGTGAAATCTCGTCAACGAAATTAGGTCGGAAAACTTAAAGGTAAATGCGGAGAAGTTTAGATAAGAACTTAGAATTAACTTATGAAAGGATGAACAATGGAGTGAAAAATGTATATTGCTTAATAGCCTCTGCATACAATGAACTTTCCAACCCCCTTCTCTGTGGAAGTGGGGTTCATTTTATAGTAGGCTCTAATGGCCCTGGGTACATGGTGGTCCAGGGGACTAGATGGTACACGAGTACACTAACAGGAGAGTGGTTCCAGGGGTAGTGGTGTCGGCTCTGGTAAAAGTTCAGAGATCACGGGAGCACCTCACCTTCTGTACTTGGTCATGCCTCCACTACCTGCCTGGTACGGGTGTCAGAGGAGTGGCTGGTGAGGACAACAGATGGTACTTTGTTCGTACCTCCACTACTTATCTGACGTGGGTACTATGTCCGTACTCTAACTCCTTTCAATTCTTCAGTGGACTCCGTACCTCATGAGATCAATGCCATGTGACCCTCATTTGCAAGGCATAGATACGAGGCGGTAATGACCCATGCACTAGTCGTGCCTTGCAAGGCTCCTAGTGGCGAGGTGCCTAGCTATACTTTTCTCCTTGCGGCATGGATCTAGACTAGTGACGCGATGGTGCAACGGCCTCCCGAGAAGATGGTGGCCCACGGGCCTCGCGGGGGCGCGTGCGCATGAGCGCCTTGCTGGGGGTGCACACTTGACGACCTTGCTGGGGGCACGCGCGCATGAGGGCCTCGCTGGGGGCATGTCCCTGATGGCCTCGCTGGGGGTGTGTGCCTGATGGCCTCGCTAGGAGGCTTGTGTTTCTGATGGCCTCGCTGGGGGCGAGTGCCTGATGGCCTCACTGGGGGCGTGTGCCTGATGGCCTCGCTAGGAGGCGTGCGTGCCTGATGGCCTCGCTGGGGGCGTGTGCCTGATGGCCTCGCTAGGAGGCGTGCGCCTGATGGCCTTACTGGGGGTGTGTGCCTGATGGCCTCGCTAGGAGGTGTGCGTGCCTGATGGCCTCACTAGGAGGTGTGCGTGCCTGATGGCCTCACTAGGGGCGTGTGCCTGATGGCCTCACTGGGGGCGTGTGCCTGATGGCCTCGCTAGGAGGCGTGCGTGCCTGATGGCCTCGCTAGGAGGTGTGTGTGCCTGATGGCCTCGCTGGGGGCGTGTGCCTGATGGCTTCGCTGGGGGCGTGTGCCTGATGGCCTCACTGGGGGCGTGTGCCTGATGGCCTCGCTAGGAGGCGTGTGCCTGATGGCCCGAGGACCCAATGAGAGTGTAGGCGTATGGGGGTCTAAGTGCGTTCTTTGGGTCTTTTATAAGCGTGGAATATTGAGCATCCATAGGTGTATGTCCCGGGCGTCTTTGGCAGCATTCACGTGTATGAGTGCATCTTGACCCATGAGCATGTCAGCCTTGCGCGGGCACGTCGGACCTCACTATGTGAGGGCCTTGTGCACCTATCCTCTTGCAGTATTCATTGTGGCCCCTTAGCTTAGCAGGGCCAAACCTTGTGGCTCATAATGTGTTGTTTCTCATGAGATGATCTCCTGTATTCAACAAGGCCAACAGGCTCGAGCCCAATAGCATGAATAAGTGATCCTTATCCCTATGTTCCAACCAGGGACTAAAGAGTTTCTTTTTGGTGGATTTTTGGCATCCACATTATGTAAATCAGATTTGAAAAAAAAAAATTCTAATAAGCCCTAAAATCAAATAACCTGGCTCTGATACCAATTGTTATAATTTATACACAATGAGCATTAAATAAACAATAATCAATATCAAATCATGCTCATGAATTTCCATGATCAAACATTTTATTTAGGGCATTAATATAATAATATACGTACCTCCAATTATCGCATTGATCTCTAATAATCATGTTGATTACACTTCTTTGATCTACACATATAGAGAAAAGGAGAGCTTGGGAGTAATGAACACTACTCTATCATTCTCTCTACACCATAGCCACACTCATTCCACCTTAATCATCAATCAAGAGCACAACCCTTTATATATGAAATTATGGGCCAATTGGGCTTACATGCCCAATGTGAGAGAATTAGTTGTCTTGGCCCAATGGGCTGACCAAAGACGTTTTAGAGCGTGTCCATGGGCCCCGAGCATGTTAGTACGTTATGTCCATCCCATTATGGCCCGATAGTAATATCATGCATTACCGATTATATAGTTATCATTACATGCTAATACCGACACTGTGTGAGCAACACTTAATTATGTTAGTCCATATAAAATATTCTAACAGACTATGGCAAAAGAGTTTAAGTTTATCAAAGAAATTATTCCTGGAGATAAAAGATGGAGAAGCAAACTTATTGTTGTCGAAAAAGGACTACCAAAATTATCTCGTTATGGAACAAAGAAATACCAAACTCTAATCCTATGTGACGAAGAGGTAATAAATTTTATTGTCCATGTTATTCTCAATTTGGGTATTCATTCTCTTTAATTTTATTAAAAAATCTTATTTTTTTACAGGAAACTCATGTGCAAGCAACAATTTATGATGCTACACTCTGATAGTTTCAGAAAAATATTATCTCTCTAATGCAATGATCAAAGAAACCAAAATGCAGTTTAAAATTGTTGAGCATGAATTTGATTGGATTATAAACAGATATACTCTCATAGAAGAAATTCCTGACGTTGATGCAGCACAAGTGCAAATTAATCGATGTTACAATTTTACTGCATTTGCTAATTTTCAGGAGCACATGGACTCCTCAGACTCTATCAGTAAATCTAAATACCCCTTGCTTTTTTCTATCATTCTGCTCTATTGGATATATATAACATATACAATATAGTATGTTTAATTTCTTCTTATCAGATCTTGTTGGTGTTGTAATCTGTGTTCATCCCAAAAAACTTACACAAACAAGAAATGAATTAGTGCAAGAAATACAAGAAGCAATACTGATCAATAAAGAGTATGTAATTTAATTTTGTTTTCCTGATACAAAAATAAGACCATAATAACCCTCTGTTATTGATAACATATTGCCAGGTTGAAGCCGATAATTCTAACTTTTTGGGATCAATTTATCACAAGTGAACGCGCGGCTATTTCGGAATTGCTTGTAACAAAACCAGTTCTCGTAGCATTGCGTGTAAAAGTTGTGTCTTACAATGGTAAACATCAAATTCTTCAGTTTGCATATATTTATGTCTAACTATATTTATTCATATATTTGTTTTATACAAATATTATTTACGTATATGTAATGAATATTTTCTCTTATTATTTGTCTGCCAAAGTAGAATTTAAGATAATAATTTAATACATACTATATAATAATATATATTGGTATAAAATTTTCTACTCCTGTAAAACGTTTTTCCCAGTTAAATACAACAATAAATATTAATATGTTCAACTAAATAATACATACCTGAAGTTGCACTGCTACAATCTTGGTAATTTTCAAATACCTATTACTGTGAATCTACTTTCTAAGCAAAAAAAATTATTTCCTTACTCATTTCATTACTGTTAGGGCTGCGAAGAACATAAATTACCTTGACAATATTGTTTTCACAAAAGCATACTTGCCATACACTATCAACATGCCTCCTCCAAAAGATTTCTCTACTATAGTTGCTATTTGTTAAACAATAGAAAATACTCTCTGTTTTTCTCTGCAATTGGCTCTTTTATTTTGTTATTGTATTGACAAGTGTCCTAGTCTCTCTCTCACGTGTACTATAAATAGTCATTGTACTGTGTACCACTCTTTCACTCAAGGAATATACAATACACATTTTGTTCCTTCTGTCATGGTATCAGGCCTACCAAATGGCATTCGAAGGCAGTACTAGTTCTACCCCACCAATGGAAGATGAAAATACCCAAAACCCCCCTCAAAACCCTACCATCATTAACTCTGAAAACCCTTCTCATGCCGCCGCCACCCCTGCTTTCTCACCCGCCCCTTACTCATCTTCTTCCCCAACCCTTCCCTTTTTTCACCATTCTATTTCTGTCAAACTTGATGATTCTAATTACTTAGTGTGGAGAATGCAGATCCAGAACATCATCATTGCAAATGGTCTTGAAGGATACATTGATGGCACTGTGATATGTCCATCTCAGTTCATCGGCCCCGGCTCCTCTCAACCGAATCCAGAGTTTCAAGCGTGGCATCGATGCAATAGACTCCTCATGAGCTGGTTGTATGCCTCCCTATCTGACTCCTTGCTTGGGTAGATCGTGAGCTTCACCACTGCAGCTAAAATATGGGTCTCTCTTGAACGAACTTACACTACTGCCTCTTTTGCTCGCAGCTCAGATTTTCGCACAACATTACACACTCTACGGAAAGATGGTCTTACTGCTTCGGTATACTTGCAGAAATTGAAATCTCTGTGTAACACTCTGGCTTCTATTGGTGAACCCATCTCCCCTCAAGATCATCTCTCTTACCTCCTAAACGGCCTTGGCCCTGAGTACAACACTTTTGTTACACCTATTTTAGCTCGGCCTATTCCACCAACAATTGAAGAAGTTCATGCTCTGCTCCTCAGTTATGAAGTCCGTCTTGAACGCCAAACAGCCACGGCCTCCCTTAGCTCCCTTCAAGCCAATTTCGCCAAACTCCCCTTTCCCAAACTGAAACCAAAACCGCCTACTTCATCTCCACCACCACGTTATCCCTCCCCCTCTTCCCTTACTACCTCTTCATTCTCACCCCAATATAACTCACCCCGACCCCCATCCCGACCCTCCTCTTCCTGGATTTCTCCTAATTCTCGTTTGCCTTCCCAACCACCTAAATGTCAAATTTGTTTCAAAATGGGTCACACCGCCCTAACGTGTTACCACCGTGCCAACTTCAACTTCCAACCCTCCTCATCCCCGAGACCGTTCAATGCATACTTTACCCAACAAAGACCACAGTCATATGCCCCATCCCCTACCTCATCCCCCGCTCCTCCTCTGCTGCCAACTCCCTCACTCCCAAACACGCTCACTGACTCTGCTTGGTACATGGACTCGGGTGCGTCCCATCATTTCACCCCTGACCTTAACTTACTGGAATCAGCCGCACCATGCACTGGTACCGATCAAATTACTATGGGAAATGGTAAGTCTGCTCCTATTTCTCATGTGGGCTCTGCATATCTACCTTCCTCACTCTCTAAATCCCTTAAACTCTGTCGTCTATACTATTCTCCTACTCTGTCCAAAAATCTTATTAGCGTTTCTCAGCTTTGTCAAGATAATAATGCATATGTTGAATTTCACCCAACTCATTTTCTTGTCAAACACCAGGTCAGTCATCAAATCCTTCTCAAAGGTCTGCTTGATCAAGGGATCTACCATGTCACCTCTTCGCCCAAGTCCTCTACCTCGGCCCCTCCTCATCTTCTCTATTCCACCAAGACGTCTATCGATCTCTGGCATTCTCGGCTGGGTCACCCATCTTCCGATGTTATTTCACATGTTTCCTCTACTTGTAATTTTTCGCTTCCAAGAAGAGATAGTTTATCCTTTTGTACCTCTTGTCAATTAGGCAAATCTCATAGGCTGAGTTTTCCTAACTCTGTATCTCAGGCTTCCAAGCCTTTTGAACTAATACATTCAGATATTTGGGGACCAGCCCCAGTTTCATCAATTACTGGTGTTAAATATTTTCTCTTGTTTATTGATGATTTCACTCGATTTACATGGTTTTACTTGCTTACTACCCGAGATGAAGCTTTTAATACCTTTCTTACTTTTCGAAATTTAATTTCCACACAATTTCATTCAACTATACAAACTGTTCGTACTGATTGGGGAGGTGAATACCGACCCCTTTCTCAATTTTTCACAACTCATGGCATAACACATGAAATCTCTTGTCCCCATACTCCGCAACAAAATGGTCGAGTGGAACGCAAAAATCGTCATATTGTTGAAACCGGGTTAACAATGCTTGCTCATGCTCATTTACCACTCTCCTATTGGCCGTATGCCTTTTCCACAGCCACTTACTTAATCAATCGCCTCCCAACTCGTGTCCTTCGTTACTCCAGCCCATACCAACTTCTTTATCACAAAGTTCCCAATTATTCTCTCCTTCGTGTCTTCGGGTGTCAATGCTTTCCTTTCCTCCGTCCCTATAATCACCACAAACTTGAATTTCGATCTCATCCTTGCACTTTTCTTGGTTACAGTAGAAAACACAAAGGCTACTTGTGTCTCCACCCCACTTCTGGTCGTATCTTTGTCACTCGTCACGTTATTTTCAATGAATCCTGTTTCCCCTTTTCTTCGGTCTCGGCCTCCACTCCTCCTGCCCAACAACCTCATTCCATTGTCGCTTCTCTCCCCTTTTCCATCCCGACAACCACTCATGTTCCCCCCCTTAACCCGTCTCCTACCCCCCCTGCCCCATTGTCCCCTCTTCCACCCCCCACGGCCTCTATTACATCCCCCACACCCTCACCCGCAACTCCTCAGTTTCTTTCTTCCTCTCCTTCCTCTCACAGTCCTTCTACAATCAGCTCCTCGCCTACCTCATCCCCAACAATTCCCCTTGTGGTTGATATGCACGGTCCACATGAACTTCCCATTGCCCCTACTAATTTGCACCCCATGGTTACTAGAGCTAAATCGGGCATTCATAAGCCCCGTTTATTTTTCAGTGTGGCTGTAGGTACCCCGGTTGAACCATCCACTTTTCGTGAAGCTAGTGTCGATCCCCGCTGGAATGACGCTATGAGTACCGAGATTAATGCCTTAAAGTCACAAGGCACTTGGGTTCTTGTTCCTCTGCCTACAGGAGCTCGTATAATTGGTTGCAAATGGGTCTACCGCATCAAACTTTGTGTTGATGGCTCGGTGGAGAGGTATAAAGCCTGTTTGGTGGCCAAGGGGTTTCACCAAACACCTGGCCTAGATTATCACGAAACCTTCAGCCCCGTGATTAAGCCGACCTCTATTCGGCTAGTTCTTTCTCTTGTCGTTTCACTCAATTGGCCTGTACAACAGATCGACATTCAAAATGCCTTCCTTCATGGTGATCTTACTGAAACGGTGTACATGTCGCAGCCCCAAGGCTTTGTAGATTCAGCTTATCCTAATCATGTCTATAAGCTGTCCAAGTCTCTTTATGGATTGAAACAGTCTCCGCGAGCCTGGTTTCTCAAGTTAAGCACGGCTATTCTTGACTGGGGTTTTGTTGCTTCACAGGCCGATGCTTCTCTTTTCATTTACAGGTCCAAAACTACAGTGGTTCTACTTCTCATCTACGTTGATGATATTATACTTACTGGTTCATCTGATTCTGTTATTGCTGAGTTATTGTTTTTTCTAAACACAAAGTTTGCAGTTAAGGACCTCGGGCCTCTCCACTTTTTCCTCGGTATTCAGGTACATCGTTCCACTACTGGCCTTCATTTATCACAGACTAAATATATTCGGGACCTCCTAACAAAAACCCAGCTACTTGATTCCAAACCTGTGGCAACCCCGATGGCTCTGTCCTCTTTGTCTCTGTATGATGGGGAGTTACTCACGGACCCAACACCGTATCGTAGTCTTGTTGGTGCTTTGTAGTATTGCACTATAACCCCCCAGATATATCTTTCATAGTGAACAAGCTTTGTCAGTTTCTACATGCTCCCACAAGTGTCCATTATCAAGCGGCAAAGCGGGTTCTTCGCTATCTCAAAGGTACGACACACCTCAGTACACTCATTCAACCCGATACAACTCATGAACTTCACTGTTTTACTGATGCTGATTGGGCCTCTTGCCCCGATGATCGTCGAAGTACAAGCGCCTACTGTGTTTTCTTGGGTCATAATCTCATCTCGTGGTCATCCGCAAAACAGAAAGTAGTCTCCCGTTCGAGTACCGAGTCGGAATACCGTGCATTAGCCAATGGAGCATCTGAAATATCTTGGCTTCAATCTTTACTTGCCGAACTTGGTTTTCCTCTTCGGGGTCCCCCTATGCTTCACTGTGATAATATGAGCACCCTCCATCTTGCTTCGAATCCCGTTCTCCACGCTCGAACCAAACATGTCGAAATCGACTATCACTTTGTTCGCGAGAGAGTCAAAAGCGGTCATCTTCATCTCTGTTTCACACCATCAGATAACCAAGTTGTTGACTGCCTCACGAAGCCTCTAGTTGCTTCTCGATTTCAAGAGTTCCGCACCAAACTCACAGTTCTTCCCAGCCCCGTGTGTTTGCGGGGGGCTGTTAAACAATAGAAAATACTCTCTGTTTTTCTCTGTAATTGGCTCTTTTATTTTGCTATTGTATTGACAAGTGTCCTAGTCTCTCTCTCACGTGTACTATAAATATTCATTGTACTGTGTACCACTCTTTCACTCAAGGAATATACAATACACATTTTGTTCCTTCTGTCACTATTATACCTGAAGAGGTATTTTCTTTTATTTATACAATACACATTTATTTACTTAACTCTGGTCAACAAGATAATTATGTTTGACTATTAATTTCTTCAGTATAAAACTTTCTGGATTAAAGGAACTATATCAATACCAAATCCACACCAAAAATTTTGTTACATGTCTTGTAACAAATGCCACAGACCTACTGGAGCAGACTTGAAATTTACATGTTTCCGCTGTAGAAAAGAAGCTGAAGGCACACCAAGGTGCATATATTTTGTCTACTTATTACTTAGAAATTTAATACATATTATATATTCCTTATACATGTGATATATGATATATTCTCCACGTAAATGCAAATGTTGTGTCAATGTTGAATTGGATGATGGAACTGGAGTACTAGTAGCAACAATGTTTGGAAAAATTGCTGAAAATTTTATGTCATGTTCTGCAATAGCTCTCATGGAAAAAACATCTCAAGTGGTAATAAATATTTCCACAGTTACAAATTTTTTGAAATAACCTTTACCATTTTGTACTTTACATGCCGGAAAAAATTCATAATATTCTAAGTATCGTTTCTTCAAGGAAGGAAGAATATGCAATTTATATTAAATGTACAAAATATGATAACTCCAATGTACTCCAATATAAATATACTATTAAGAGCCTCTCCAGTGCTATTATTGCTCGCTACGATGCTAATTTTGGGAAAAATACAAAATCCAATATTTTATTTAATTAATATAACTTTTAACTAAAAATAACAAAAGAAAAACAAAGCAACGTTGCTAATAGTGGGCAACGTTGCCAAAAATTAAAGTTGAATATGTATTATTTTGTTGACTTTGGGACCTACTTTAACATAAGCACCCTTTTTGGCCACGCCCATTAATGATGCTCTAATACACTTCTGAAACTGTCAACTACAATGACAGGTGAAGTGACCGGTTCTTCATCTGCTTGTGCACAAAACGTTCCACCTACATCACCAAGTATTAAATGATATTTCAGTTGGTGTTTCCTTTCCTATATGTTATTAAGTTCTCCCAATGTACATAGTTGTCTTTTTTGAAAACAAACTACTGTAATAAGTGTGTTAGTTTCTTTTTGATATTTTACTTGGTGTTTTTTTCTTTCCATTATATTATTATGAAGTTTCTCCCCATGTATTAGTTAGTTTTTTTGTGTTTAAAACAAACATCTTAATGTAATAATAATGTGTTAGTTTTCTTTTTTATTAATTGTCCTTGTTTTAATTTTTCTTTACACCTAATTAGACTTCTTGTGTAACGCCCTACTTCCTTAGAGTCGTTACTAAGTGAGTTTAAAAACGTGCTTTCATCTCGCTAATCGAGGTTTTAGATCAAACAGTGTAATTAAGCTATAAACAGAGGAAAAACCTTAGAAATAGTAATTTCCATAGAAAAATCATAAAATGTTTACACTTGGGATCCCAAAATACAGTCTAGAAATGTTTACAACACACTAATTAAACCAAGTCGACTAGACGACAAAATCAGAGTTTATTTACAACCTTCCATCTGCTGCGTTCCACTAAATTTCAGTCTCAAGATTATCTTTCTTACTAACAACCCAACACTTAAGTACCTTATGCTATGCATAACTGTCAACTTAACATTCCAAGTATATCAACCATGTTCCATTCTTTCACCTCCTGCGAGATTCGACCCATCCTCGCGTCAATCTGAGCCTGGGCGTGCCCAACCTGTGGTGCACCCCCACGGTTCCATACACTCATCATAGATCAGGTCCTTTATGCCATCCCTCTATACTTAACCATAACACACACATATTTCTGCATCACCAGATACCAATCAACTTTTGCCTTGTCTTCTGAATTCTGATTTGACACCATTCATTCCGTCTAACCCCAAGTTTTACTGTTCTTCTCATCTCTGATGTAATTGTCTGCGGAGATACTTATGTGATAGATGACGTGCTTGCCAGTTTTGTTATGATTTCTGTTCTTCAGACGTTCTTCATTAGCTTCTTTGTGACTTCAGATCAAATCTTCTTATACTTGTCCTTTCTTCCTATAGCTCTACTCTGAGTACTTCCAACGAAACCCAAACTGACACTTCGTAGAACCTTACCTGTGACCCTGCTTCCTTGGTACTAACGTCTTCAGTATAATAGTCATTCGCTCACCATTTCCGTCTAGGAGTGGTCCACATATACTGCTTGTGAACTAGAAGGGGACTTGCCCATACCGTTCTAATATTCTCTACTTAAAAACTTACCTGTGCTACTGTAGCTTGAACCATTCTAGAATCTTTATTACCAACTCCTCACACCTTACTCAGTACAAAATAAAAACTCCTGAAATGTCTCTTTCCTTGATTTCCAACTGGTAATAACCAGGTCGTAGATCAACTCCTAGAGACATTGTCCCATCTTGTACCCAATATCAAACTTTTCATTCTTAACCTTTGATGCCAACAATTCTCACCATATAATGCTCTGACTAATCCAAGGTCAAATTTCTTTAATTACTTCAGGTAATTCTTTCCGTAAGCTAGTGCCGTCTTCCACCACATTCCCGATACCAAATCTACCTGTAGCCCAACTTTGTAATAACCCCAATCTTTCCTTATATACCTATACAAGTTTCCCACTGGTTAGCTCAGTTTCCATTCAGTCTAATTAAAATACTCGAAATGATATCCCTTATAATCCATGGTTGTCTCTTAACAGATCCACTTTCACTCTGCCTCTTGCTGAGGCTTCCTTAAGACGAACTCTATTGTTCTCACTGTGAACTTCTTAATTACTTGTACCCCAATTCATCTGCCAGAAGTTCCCTATTCCTCCTCAATAAATTCTCTTATCCTCAGCTTCACACACAGCACCCTTGAGGCAAACTCTCTATATATAACTCCCTCTCAGAACATTCTTAACACTAAGTTCCTCCAGCTCGTTACATGACTAAAACATAAAACATCTAGTTAAATACTCATCTTCGAGGAATCGGCCTCGAACTTCGAGTGTAACGAGGCATTCTAGTCTTTTGTTCCCTCACTATGGAAAATCCATCCTAACATATTGAATTATTTCATTTATGAGTCGTGCCCTCACCCGACATCCTCTCAGGTGGCATCCTCTCCCTCAGGTGCATACCAAATAACTTCCCTGGTTCCTGTCACCATCTTGATAACTACCTTTTCAGTCATGCTCCTTTCCAATCACAAATCAGGTGCCCTAGCACTGTCTGGGGTCCTTCTACCTCAAAAACTGAGAATTTGTCCTTACTGAATTCTACCAATAGAAGCACAGTCTTCCACATCCCTTGCCCCGTAGCACTCATGCTCTTCACCTCGTTCCACGGATCTCAAATAACATGGCTCTCTCCGCTACTCAAATACCACCGAAGATCTAATACACTGGAGTGGTCCTGTCACCCTGAACCATTCCAGAATTTAATCCTTACATGGGTCATTATTTCCAACCACCACCACTTGCATAAATTTCCCAAGTAAGGTACCCAACTCCTAACACTCTCTAACACAGGTTGTCATTGTCTTATCATTTCAAATCAAGCTCATAGATTTATTAATCTCCTCGTCCTTATAACTTCTTTTATCGAATCCCCATTTAAGTTCTTTCTAACCCATCACACCAATATCTTAATCTGAACGCCACTTTCAAGTATCCTTCTGTCACAAGTACTTAGCACAATCCTTTAGTTATGACCTTTCACCTCCATATAACCAAGAATGAAGTTAGCTTTGTCCATTCACTAAACAATTCCTAGGCAACCCAAACTTTCCTCACCAACCAGAGGTTAACGCCTCTTAAGCCTTCCAGTTACTATTCTTTATTTGTCTGTATCCTTATACTGTACCAATACCATCTACTCATATGCTAGCGGACATCTCCGGACTTTCAAGGTAGATGGAAATTTCCAACCCCAACTATAATCCACAACTCTCCTGCATTACGATGCCAGGTCTACTTAACCATCCCGGATGAAAACCATCTGAGTTCATTCGCCACCGCTGACTAAACTTCTCTACCTTGAGGTTCACACTCTGAAACAAACCACATCCAGGTCCAAAAATCACAATATCCATACACACATAAAGCATATTAAACCAAATCCACAATACCATACATTTAACTACCCAATTATACCACAACTAAGTATACTCATGTTTCATTATGCCTCCTACAGGTCAATAAACAGATATTACATATGGATTCAATTTTAGACAATTAACCACACACACTCAATATGCAAACCATTATCCCAATATTCATCCACATGCAATAACAATGCTATTCAGCACACTTCAATCTCATCATGCAATAGTCAAGGGCCAGGCCCTATCAGTATCTCATGCATATGTTAATTCATTCATCATGCTCTATATATAAGATAAGTAGGCAAACAGGGCATTCAAATACATATTTAGACATATTAACCAATCTTACCAACCAACCCTGAGTTAAGCCTGTCACTGACTGCGTGTGTACATGTTCGGTCAATCTCCAGAACCAATAACCTTGGCTCGCTCTGATACCAAGTTGTAACGCCCTACTTCCTTAGAGCCGTTACTAAGTGAGTTTAAAAATGTGCTTTCATCTCGCTAATCGAGGTTGTAGATCAAACAGTGTAATTAAGCTATAAACAGAGGGAAAACCTTAGAAATAGTAATTTCCATAGAAAAATCATAAAAGGTTTACACTTGGGATCCCAAAATATAGTTTAGAAATGTTTACAACACATTAATTAAACCAAGTCAACTAGACGACAAAATCAGAGTTTATTTACAAGCATCTCCCAAAATCCTCTGGCCGTGGCAGCCAGGCTAGCCAAACATGTACACGCCGCCCCACACCTGCTATACTCATGGTTGGTTGATCTTCTCTTTACCCTTACCTGCACCACAGAGCATCTGTGAGCCGAAGCCCAGCAAGAGAACCCACAAACAGATAACATATGCAACACATATATCACGCATATAAATAGGCCACCAATTGGCTAAACACATACGGCCTAGCCGTCCCAGGCGTTTACCAAGCCCTGGACTTGCGGACCACCCCGTGAGGATATCCCAGGTATCCTTCTAGGGACTCGCCCTGGCAACTCGCACTCCACGTGCTTAACGCTGCTCCCGGCCCCTTGCCGTTCTCGGCCTTGCACTCAACATGCCCAATGCCGTTCCCGGCCCTTCGCTGTTCTTGGTCTACACCGTTCCCGGCTCAAGCCGACCATTCACATCATAATACACATAGTATAACAAGCAGGTATAGAATTCTAGCATAATCAGATAAAGGGCTACGCCCCGCAGTTCTAACATATTGGGCTCTGCCCTGCATATCAATCCATTCAAACACACTGGGCTCGGCCCTGCATATCAGTCCATTCAAACACATTGGGCTCAGCCCTGCACATAAGCTCTATGGGAACAAGGGTTCTCTTACCTGAGTTCTGAGCTTTCTGAGCACCGATGCCCCGAGCACAGTCCTCCAACGTGAGCCTCGCCGAAACCCTAGTCACAACACATTAACAATGTCCATCCATCAAATTCTAATCCAAAAAATAACTTAGAGCCATAACCCTAACCTCCGGGTCCTTGAATTCTATCAATCCGGGTGATATAATCCATCCCGAGCTTTACCCCTTGAGTTCCCAAGCCTAAAATACCCTTAAAACTCAAACTGGCACAAAGGGTCGCGGCCCCACCCACAAAGAGCCGCGGCTAGCCTCGAAACAGAGGCTAGCACCTCACTGACCCCCACACGGGCCGCGGCGCGCATGAGCTTCTCGGCCTCCCATGGCCACGCGCGCACATGGGTCGCGGCGCACCCCTCCTAGGGCCGCGGCTCTCACCTCCGAACCCAGATTTTCCACCATTTTTTTCCACACCTTTCCTCAAGCTAATTCACCCAAAACTCACCTATCAAACCCAGATATTTAACACATACATACCAGCTCAATATCAACACTAAAACCCCATCACAATCTGCTCCAAAACCCAACTAAAATACTCAAGAACATATCAAACTTAACTAGCATGCATATTATAGCAAACCAGCAACAATTCTCAACATAATCCCAATAATTAAAACTTACCTTGCTGAATTCAATCCCTATAGTTGATCCTTAATCCTCAAGCTTTAAGCTCCTAGGTTTCCTCAGCCCAATCCCTTGCCTAAGCTAGCTTGCACCAAAATCCCCTTGATATGCCTTAGAGAATGAAGGAGAGAAAGATGTAAATGGTGAGATGCTATCCTTAGTTCAGAAGGAGATGTATAGAGGTCGATTTCCCAAAGCTCCTAAGTAAATCCTCCTTTTTGTTTTATTCAACTTAAGTCTATATGGTTACCTCAAGGCTCGGGGTACCAAAACGTCCCCGAGGGCAAAATGGTAAATTTTCCCCAATATTCCCGCCTAGACATTCTATCCTCAAATATATCTCCAAATATATATTTTCATGTCCCGATAATCCCATAACACACCTAGTACCCAAATTACCCCTCGACTCACCCTGAGTCGGAATCTCAACCCTGTTGCGACTCTCTGGCTAACCGCTCCCCAGGACTGTCTCGGATCGTGCTGCACAGACATTTCACATATATATATAACATATATCACATTCATGCCCCTAATATCCAGAGGGGGCCCACGTGCACATTTAACTCACTAAACATGCATCACTATCATATATCCACATTAATTTACCCATTAACACATTAAAGCATATTAAATTATTTATTGCCCTCCAGGCACACTAATCAAGGCCCTAAGCCCGATTAGCAAATTCAGGTCGTTACATCTTGAGACTAACTATTTATTTATTTGTAATGTAGTTATTATTATTTTCTTAATGGGAGAATGAGCTTTTTTATTTCTTTCAAATTAATAAATTATTTGTGAAGTTATAAATAATTTAATTAAATATTTACAAAATATTAGTTTACAATTAAGTTATCTTTTCACAAACTATCAATTTATTAAACAAAGAAAAATTGCTATAAAATCAGCACAAAAATACAAAATAATAATAACAACTTAAATTCAATAAGTAATACAATCAATTTAATTTTGAAGTTCGAAAAAAATAAATTATTAACTGTGAACTATTTATTTATATTATTATTCAATTTCTTCACATGCAAGAATCCAAAACAAAAATATATTATTTTTATAAAGAGTAAAACACAAGAAAAAAAGTACTCACTAGTATATATATATATAAATAGATCATCTAAGTCATTCTTCTTTTTTGTTTTTTTCTTATTTTGTTTTTTCCTTTGTGTTTTACCTTTACTTATTTTTTTTGTTTTGTCTTTTTCACTTTTTAAAAACTAATTAAATTTACCACAAAAAAGTACATATCTATATCTTTTTAATTTACTTTATGCTTGCTTAAAGGATTTTATTTTTCATATATATAATCATAAATATTTTTTATACTATGTTTTATATATATATATGTCAAATTAAAATATATGAATATTGAAACACATAAAATATAATCAATGATTTGTTTAAACAGAATCAAAATATATCGTTTAATCAACTTTTAATTTTTAATAATTTATAATTATTAATTAATTGAAAATATATTACATTTTGTGAAATATTATTTAAATCCATTTGAAAAAGTGAATTTATTACTATTTTTTATATAAAAATTGAATATAAACTAGGTATATCAATAAAATCAAATAATTTTTTGTTTTTTTTTTCTTATTTTGTTTTTTACTTTGATTCTTACATTTACTGAGTTTTGTTATTTTTTTGTTTTGTCTTTTTCACTTTTTTAAAAGTTATATAAATTTTCTTCTACTAATTAAATTTACCCTTTTTAATTTACTTTATACTTACTTAAGGATTTTATTTTTCATATTTGTATATAATCATAAATATTTTTTATACTATATTTTATATATATTGTTATCCAAAAAGCAGGCGTGGATGACGTGGCAAACATTTTTAACACGTGGCAGATACCTGGCAGAGGTTCTGTTCGACTATCGACCAGGGAGATTCCCCTGACATAACATTTGGATTTTATATACGACCAGATTGGTCGTATACTCCATATATTTTGAGATGATCTTGTGCAATTGTAATCATATCCGAGATTATCTCCCATGATTCCTGATTATGCGATTAATTAGGAAAGAATATCTGTAACAAATTCATGTAATCCTCCTTGAGCTTATAAATAGTGAGAAATAACTCAAGGGGGGACTTTTGGCTGATTTTGTTTTATGCTTTAGAAGAGAATTTGAGCTATTACCTTTCAATTGTATTACTTATCCCTCTAAGGCTTGTGAAACACGAAGAACCCTAGTTCTTTGATCACTCATTTGAGAATCAAGATCAATAATAGCTTAAGTGGACATAGGTCATTACCAATTCGTGGGGTCGAACCACTATAATTTGTTGTGTCGTTTACTTTTCTTTCCATTAGATCTATTTCAA
This sequence comes from Humulus lupulus, assembly GCF_963169125.1. Lineage (NCBI taxonomy): Eukaryota > Viridiplantae > Streptophyta > Magnoliopsida > Rosales > Cannabaceae > Humulus > Humulus lupulus. Next base: position 235,991,284 of record NC_084797.1, read on the forward strand.
TACTTTCTGTCACATCAAGCATTTGACTCTGTGTCAGTTGACCAAAACAAGGGTCAACATTCTGGTGCTTTCATTGAGAGCTTGAGACGAAGCAGTTGAAGTACTAATGGAAAAGATAAACAGGAAGACTGGGCAGGCTGCTGACGCTGCACCATCTCAACCCCCTCCTCCGAACATGGCTGAAAATGAGCCACACTTGGAGTTTGATGAGGAGGAACTGGACTCCGAAACGCTGAGAAATACTCTGGGAGTATTGCAAGAGGAATTGGCCAATTTGAGGGCCAATTAAGAAAGTGCTGCAGAGACCATGGTGCGACAGCAGCAAGAAATAGAGTGCCAGCGCCAAAAGCTGAGTGAAAGACAGGCGGAGATGGACCGTCGTCAGAGGAATGCCATGGCAGCCCTCGAAGCAGCCCTCCAATTGGCTAGGAATCAGGCTGCACCTGCCTCGCAGCCTGATCAACCCTCAAATGGGCCACCTCAAAGGGGTTCCAATCCTAGCCCTCTGATCCAGCCAACAAGCCCTCAAAGGCCAGAGCAGCCACCAATGCCTCAGGATGATGTCCCACCTAGGGACCCTGAGCCACAGCCTCCATCCCAGGCTGGTCGAGGCAATCCCCCACATCCAAGGCAGAATAGGGTTGGGCAGCAGCCCCGCAGCCCTAGACGCACGAGGGGAGAAGAGTCGCACCCACCGAGCAGGGGGCAGCGTCCTTCTGGCAACAGAAGGAACTCGGAGACAGGTTCTGTGGTCAGGGGCCCCCCACGACATGATAATGCACGGGGACCTACCGACCAGCGCAGGCCTCCCCCTAACGCTCGGGAAGTTCCAGCCCAAGGAGGCAACCGAGGAGACGGTCGGTCCCACCATAGCCAATCGAGGTTCAGAGATGGCCATGGCTACAATGAGGCTGAATCAGGCAGAGGGAATGCTGGTTGAAGGAACGAGGAGAGAGGTGGAGGCAGAAGCCCACCACCAAGAGAAGACTTGTAACACCCTGGATAGCCAAGACCGTTACACTGTGTACTTATAAAGGTGCAAGACTTGCTAATCAAGTCATTATTTTCAAAACGTGTCACTAAACATGTAAGAGCTAAGGTTAAAAAGGTTTCGGTCTCAAAAGACTCATTTCATATATCTAAACTGTAGTAAACATGGGATCCCATATGAAAACAAAGTTAGAATAAGTTTACAGACTCCCAAAAGTACATGAATATCCACTAGCCATACTAAGGCAAAACAGACAGTCTTTAGGTTCCATGTCCTTGCTTAGGTCTCAACCGTGGCGGCCGAGCACCTGGCTATGTACATTCTGCTCGCTGAGCTCTCCAATCAGGGCTGATCTAACTTGCCCATGCCTTTACTTGCACCACGTAGCACCCGTGAGCCAAGGCCCAGCAAGAAAACATCATAAACAACTCAAACAATAATAACAGACAAATAGTTCAATACGCATGTATTCCCATCAGATAATCCTCAACAGATTTTCAGCATGTACAATCCAATTCAAGATACATTCTATCACATATAATACTCATATCACATAATATTCAGGATCGGCGACTTAGGCCGCACCCTCTGTTTAACCCACTGACTCCGGCCCGCTTAAACCGAGCTCAGTGCATAATAAGCTGTCCTCGGCTACCAGTGGCCGAGCCGCGCCTTGTGCGCTAGTGAAACCATTGGCACCCTTAGGCCGTCGGTTCACTAAATGGCTTGCATGGCATAATACCATCTTGTCAAGCATTTACAGTAGGGAGCCCTTAGTCCCATCACTTATATTTAACCAGGTGCAGTTTTCTTACCTTTAGTCAGTGCAGTTATTGAATTACGAGCAACGCCTCTCAAGCACGATCCGTTCCCGAGCCTAAGCCTTTATCACCTAGTCACAACCAAAGTATAGGGTTCCATTAATACTCCAATATAGGTTTCCAGTTACAAAACTAACCCCCAGGATTCCAAATTCCACCAAGCACGGTGGTGAAACCAAACCCGAGCACACTAGACCACCTTCCCATGCCTAAAACCCTCAAAAAATCATGTGTGCAACCAAGGGCTGCGGCCCTTCCCTAAAATAGAACCACACCCACGCTGAACCGCACATGCGTCGCGACCCTTGCCTTGGGCGCCGCGGCGCTCTCCCTTGGCCGAGCCTCCTTGGCTCCTTTGCATGCTAGGGCCGCAGCGCTCTAGAACAGAGCCGCGGCCCTCCCTTGTGAACCCAGAATTTACACCATTTCTAAGCCTAAAACCTCACCTTAAACCATCCCAAAGCTCCCCAACTCCTAACCAAATAATCCCAACTCCTTTAGCATGATCTAAACAACATAATTCCACAGAAAACACAGCCTAGCACACTCTAATCTTCTCTTTTCAATCTCTTAAACCCAAAAGCTATAAACACTCAAACCAGCCATTCAAACCCAATTTAAAACCTCTAAACTAAGAGTTGAAACTTACCTTTGCTGTTGAATCACTTCACCAAGCCATAGCCAAGCTAAGTTCCCAAGTTTCCTTCTTAATTCTGCCTTAAAACACCAAAACCATATTTGTTTCACACTTAACCAAAACCCATCTAGAACTCAGAATTCAACCACAGAAAAGAAGACCAGATGCTTACCTTAATCCCTATTTTAGTTCTTGATTCACTCCTGAGCTAAACCTCAAAATCCTCACCACCAATCCCAGAAATTCCAGCTTGTTCCCCTGTTTTCTGTGTTCTTTTTCCTTCCCTTTGTTTTCCTTAGGCGTGAGGGAGAGCTGAGGTAAAGGCTCTTAGTCGGTTTGTGTTTTTCTTCTAAAAGCTTCCTTATGTCTAACTTACCTGTTAAGTTAATCCCGAGGCTCGGGGTGCCAGAACTGTCCCCGAGGCCAAAATGGTAAAATCCCCCACTCCCGCCTAGACATCCTAACCTCAAATATATCTCCATATATTTATTTTCATGACCCGATAGTCCAAATCGCTACCCGCTATCTAAAAGTACCCCGACTTATCCAAAGTCATATCTTAAGCCCCGTTGTGACTTTTCCCGCTATCTGACCCTAGAATCGTCTTGACTCGTACTCAGCGAACCTGTCCACATAATAATGTGGTTCTCACATATATCATATATTTATCTCATATCATATTACCACATAATACCATCAATTATCATATAAACATTACTAAACATATAATTACCCATTTAATCACAATTATTCTATTAATGCCCTCCTGGCACACTAATCAAGGCCCTTAAGCCTTATTAGCGATTTTGGGTCATTACAAGACCAACAAGCAAGATATAATGCTGGGGGGCAGCCCAAACAAAACAACGTCTTTAGCCGGCTCGGAGCCAGCGAGCAGCGGTGAAGGGATGACGATCTAAGGGATGTACTCAACGACCATCGAGAACGGCACGACGAGTACATTCCCCCGGCACCAGAAGCCCCGGCGATTCCTGAGGCCGTTCAGGCCCAAATAGATGCCCTGAACCAAGCAGTGCAACAGCTGGTCGGGGGAAGAAAGTCTCACATCGAGTACAACAGGAGAAGGGGCACTCCTTTCGTCTAGAGGATTGTTGTGGCAGAGACTCCCAGTAAGTTCAAAATGCCCACACTTCCAAACTTTGACGGGTATGGTGACCCGATATCTCATGTCAACAAATTTGAGATACAAATGGACATTCAGAAGGTGTCTGAAGACGCTCGGTGCAGGATCTTTCCTGCAACACTTTCTGATGTTGCACAGGAGTGGTTCTTTAAGTTCCCTCCTGCAAGTATTGTACTCCGATATAAATATACTATTAATACACTTCTGAAACTATCAACTACAATGACAGGTGAAGTGACCGGTTCTTCATCTGCTTGTGCACAAAATGTTCAACCTACATCACCAAGTATTAAATGATATTTCAGTTGGTGTTTCCTTTCCTATATGTTATTAAGTTCTCCCAATATAGATAGTTGTCTTTTTTGAAAACAAACTACTGTAACAAGTGTGTTAGTTTCTTTTTGATATTTTACTTGGTGTTTTTTTCTTTCCATTATATTATTATGAAGTTTTTCCCCATGTATATAGTTAGTTTTTTTGTGTTTAAAACAAACATCTTAATGTAATAAATGTGTTAGTTTTCTTTTTTATTAATTGTCCTTGTTTTAATTTTTCTTTACACCTGATTAGACTTCTTGAGACTAATTATTTATTTATTTGTAATCTAGTTATTTTTTTTTTAATGGGAGAATGAGCTTTTTTATTTCTTTTAAATTAATAAATTATTTGTGAAGTTATAAATAATTTAATTAAATATTTATAAAATATTAGTTTACAATTAAGTTATCTTTTCACAAACTATCAATTTATTAAACAAAGAAAAATTGCTATAAAATCAGCACAAAAATACAAAATAATAATAACAACTTAACTTCAATAAGTAACACAATCAATTTAATTTTGAAGTCTGAAAAAAATAAATTATTAACTGTGAACTATTTATTTATATTATTATTCAATTTCTTCACATACAAGAATCCAAAACAAAAATATATTATTTTTATAAAGAGTAAAACACAAGAAAAAAAGTAACATTGTTACCAGGTTGCTCGTACCAAAGGCACAAACCACTCACTAGTATATATATATATATAAATAGATCATCTAAGTCATTCTTCTTTTTTGTTTTTTTTCTTATTTTATTTTTTCCTTTGTATTTTACCTTTATTGATTTTTTTTATTATTTTTTTGTTTTGTCTTTTTCACTTTTTTAAAAACTAATTAAATTTACCACAAAAAAGTATATATCTATATCTGTTTAATTTACTTTATACTTGCTTAAAGGATTTTATTTTTCATATATATAATCATAAATATTTTTTATACTATGTTTTATATATATATGTCAAATTAAAATATATGAATATTGAAACACATAAAATATAGTCAATGCTTTGTTTAAACAGAATCAAAATATATCGTTTAATCAACTTTTAATTTTTAATAATTTATAATTATTAATTAATTGTAAATATATTACATTTTGTGAAATATTATTTAAATTCTTTTATTTTCAAATGGTAAGTGAATTTATTACTATTTTTTTTATATAAAAATTGAATATAAACTAGGTATATCAATAAAATCAAATAATTTTTTGTTTTTTTTCTTATTTTGTTTTTTTACTTTGATTCTTACATTTAATGATTTTTGTTATTTGTTTGTTTTGTCTTTTTCACTTTTTTAAAAGTTATATAAATTTTCTTCTACTAATTAAATTTACCCTTTTTAATTGACTTTATACTTACTTAAGGATTTTATTTTTCATATTTGTATATAATCATAAATATTTTTTATACTATATTTTATATATATATATAAGTCAAATTAAAATATATGAATATTGAAACACATAAAATATAATCTATGCTTTGTTTAAACTGAATCAAAATGTATTGTTTAATCAACTTTCAATTTTCAATAATTTATAATTATTAATTAATTGAAAATATATTACATTTTGTGAAATATTATTTAAATCCTTTTATTTTCAATGGTAAGTAAATTTATTACTATTTTTTATATAAAAAATGAATATAAAGTAGGTGTATCAATAAAATCAAATAATTTTCTAAAGTATGAAAGAAAATCTAATTATTTATTTATATGAACATAATATTATAATTTTGTTTTACATATTTTAAACACAGTTGTTACTAATTTATTGTTCAACAATAAATGTGCGATTAAATATTTGTGAAATATTTTTCACAAAATATTTGTTGCCATTTGATTATTATTATTATTATTATTATTATTATTATTATCATCATCATTATTTATCTTCAATTTATTTTTATTTCATTTAATATAAACCTTTTTTTTCTAGATGAAAAAGCACTGGGCCATACATCATGTTATTATAATTATAATTATTTTTTTTTTCTAAATTACTTCATCAATTTGTATAAATATTTTTATTTTTGTTTGAGTTTCACTTTTAAAAAAATTGGCCTGTAAATTTTAATTACCTTATCATTCATAATAAAATAGAGTCGTAATTATATTTTTAAGAAAAAATATATTACTTTATATAAATTACATGTTGGGTTATTTTGTAAAGATTTCAAAATTAAAAAGTATGTAGGAACTAATTCAATAGACACATATCACAAAATGTAATTTATATAAAATAATAAATAGATCATTAATATTTATACAGATTAAATAGACCCTTAATTTTAATGAAATTACATAATTTGGGTTCAACTTTTCAACGAAAAAGATTACTGTACGTACAAAGAATATATTAAAACACTAAAACATCATGAACTAATTTATATATAGCACTACAAATCAATTATTGAATTTAGAAAATAAACTTTGAGTCAACCCATGAATCATACAATCTCTTTAACCCAACATGAACTCATTTAATAAACATATAACCCAACTTGTTTTGGTATTATTTTTTCTATTTGCTATTGTTGTACTTCACATTTATTATTTTTTAAGGAAAGAGGCATTATATTAATTTATTAAAAAAATAGGTATTCACTAAAACAAGTTCTTTAGATAGTTTAACTTTTTTTTTTATTTAGGTTTCTTGTTTCCTATTTTTGTATTAAATTTATTTAATGAAATATTGTATATTTTAAGTGCTTTTATTTTCTAAACTTATTTTATTATTATTTATTTAAATTTGTAAAATATATATTTAAATATAAACTTGTGCATCCTAAAACTCGGCACGAGTCTTTTATTTAGCTCATGTACAGCTGGCGAGTAAAGGACTGTAATAGATGATCCATAAGTCCATATTTTCTCCGTCAAGGGCGGCACGGTTCCCCAAGTCAATAACACGAGCTGGGGAATACAAAGCAATAAGTACGAGCTTGTAATGATTATAAGGCATAGCATCCGTGATACGAGCTCACAGTGCATTCAACTCGGGGTACGCTAGAGACCTGACGTATCCTTGGATCCCTAGAAACCCGGATATGTTATATAGACGTGCATGGTCAGACATGGCATATCCGCGGATCCCTGAAAACTTGGACACGTAATATAATCGTGCATGGTCAGGCATGGCATGTCCGAGTATCCCTGAGGATCCAAGGTCAGTTTTACTTAATGATCAGACCATGGCTTAGGATAAATTGTAATATTTATAATTAGTGTGGTACAGGTAACACTAGGGTTAAGTCACGTGATGACCCCAAGGCCTGTCCAAGGATTTTCTCTATAAATACTAAGATCTTGGATAAGGAAAAGAGAGATAATTTTCTGTAATGCAAAAACTCTGTCAAAATTGAGAGAGAAAAATAGTAATAATATAGCCTCGTGGACTAAGTGGATTTTAACCATTGAACCACGTAAAAAGACGAGTGTTCTTGAGAATCAGTTTCTTAATACGGTTCATCATTAAGCACTAATTCATCTCAGATATATTCTTAATTCACTGTTGACGAAGAACCGTGTTAACAGTTTGGTGCTTTCATTGAGAGGAAAAAGATTAATGCTTTTATAAAGATCCAAATCAAAGTTCATCATGGTGGTCACTTGCTCGAGGCACGACAATGATATGGAACAGCCTGGTGGCAGGAGGTCCACCATACCGCTATCTCCGATGAGCATGTCCCGGAAGTTCAACAACGATTGGGAAAACAACCAATGGGTCATGGCGATACCGGAAGTTCGGCATCACTGCCTCTAAATCCAAACCCCGATTACTTGACCGTCGTAGAGATGGAGAACATGAAGTTAAGAAGCCATCTGGCCAAGGCAAACAAGCAAATCGATGAGGTTTTAGCTCGGTTACCCCCTCTTGCAACCGATGTTAATGTCGGGAAAAGGCAAAGTGGGTCTCGTAAGACCCACAGGAATGACCGGTCCAAACCAAATCGGTCAGGTAGAGTTGCCACCCCAAGTTCTGTGCCCACAACAAGAAATCGTCCAAATGCCCAACCTGGTGGTCCTCCCAGGGATCGTCGGCAAGACAACCGATCGGTTAGAACCTCGACCCCAAGTTCAATACCATCGTCACATGTGCCTGAGAATATTCACGGCAATTTGCAAGGAAGGGCTAGAGAAAACCCGTAGAGGCAACATATTCCAACTAACCCCTATGCGTCATGATCAGATCGCCAAACGCAAAGAGTTAGAAGTGGGGGGGCAGAACGATCGCGGGCTAATTTAATCCACCCTAATGGGACGAGAATTGCCTCGCCAGTCAGACATCCCTCGTCACCTATAAGACATCCAACGCCACCCCGTTCTGCACATAATGTTCCTGCCTATGGGGACATCAGGAGAAATCCTCCTCCAACTGCCACTGCCCATGTCCCCCAGACGCGCGGCAATGTCCCAGATCCTCAGCCTCAATCACGAGCACTGAGCTTTGCTAACGGGAGTTACTGGACTGAGAGCCATCGAAGTGGTAGGTCCGGTACAGATTTGAGAAATCATCTGAGTTCGGCTCAGAGCCCTCGAGTCGATCCACAGACCGATCTGCGAGATCGCCTAAACTCACAGAGGAGAAATTCGGCCCATAATGGAGTCAGTTACACTCATCAAGAGGGAGATCATTTTGAAGTACGCGATAACGAGAATGTCCCACCAAACCAAGCTCGAGCTTGGAGGGACAATAACCCGCCGAACGCGTACGACAAGATGGGAGCTGTTGAACAACCCCATAACAACCAAGGAACCAAGGACCAAACCCTCAAAAGGTTGGTCCAGATGGATGAACTGGTGAAAAGACTCCTATCAGAAAAGGAGAAGGACGAGTACGATTCAGGGGATGAGCTCGAGTTATTCGCCCCGAGCATAGCGGCGACAGCATACCCGCCAGGTTTTAGGATGCCCCATTTATCAAAATTTGACGGAGATGGGGATCCGTCTGACCACTTAGGGATATTCAACACCCTAATGATGATCCACAACATTGGACCCAAACTAAGGTGCCTAATATTCCCCTTCACTCTGATCGGGCCGACTAGACAATGGTTCAAACAATACAAAAAACACTCTATCAGCTCGTGGAAGAGTTTCTCTGCTGATTTCAAGAGAGCTTTCTGGGCTTCTCAGGCGGCTCGTATCAAGGAGGACTCCCTCACAAATGTAAAGCAGCAGCCCAGAGAACCTCTGAAAGCATATCTGAGTAGGTTTGCCAACATTTTCGCACGAGCTAGAGACGCTGATGAAAGTTCTAAGCTCATGGCGATGAGAACGTGAATCCTTGTTGGGGGCGACCTATGGCAAGAACTTCAAAGAAGGGAGTCAACATTGTGGATGAGTTCCTGAACCGGGCTCAAAAGTGGATTAACCTGGAAGAGGCACGAGCTTCAGTTGCTGGAACCAGTCAAGTCCTTGTTCAATTCGTTGGAGCAGCAACAAATGTGGTCGGTGCTACAACTCAGGCCGTTGCTCAGAATAACCAAGGGGGTAATAAGAGAAAAGGAAATGGCAAGGGCGATCAGAGTGGATTAAAGAAAAAAAAAATCATGGAGAGGTTTAAACCAGTCTATGCTACTTACACTGACCTCACTAATACTAGAGAGCACATCTTCTTGGCGAATTTTGGTCGCCTTCCATGGAAAAAACCCGAGCCGCTAAAGAATCAAAGGGCGAAGATAAATCCCTAAAAATTATGCCGGTTCCACAATGACATCGCTCATAACACTGATGACTACAGACAACTGAAAGATGAGATTGAGACTCTCATCAGGGCAGGACCTTTGGCCCAGTACGCCCGGAATCGAGTAACCCCCAGGCAGCCCGCTGTACAAAACATTCCATCGGCCCCGGAGGCTCCAATAAGCCAAAATGGAGCTCAGATGAACCAAGAAAACCCTCCTCTGATAACGGGATGAGATATAATCACCATTTCTGGAGGTCCTCATCTTGCAGGCACGAGCAGGAGTGCCTAGAAGAGGTATATCAACGAGCTAAAATCCCACAATAGAGTGGAATTTGTTCTGGAGCTACAATCATCAAAGCATCAGCGATTGGAGAAGCAACCAATCACTTTTACGGAGGAAGACGCCAGTCATGTCCAATTCCTGCATAACGACCCTTTGGTTGTAACGATTCAGCTCGCCAACCGGAGAGTTAGGAGGATACTAGTAGATAACGGAAGTTCTGTGAATCTACTTTTTAGGTCCACCTTAGAAAAAATGGGGTTGTCTGTAACAGACCTGAAGGCAACTTCCCTGATTCTATATGGATTCTCTGGTGAGGGGTCAGCGGCCATCGGGACAGTCGAGTTAGTGGTAGCACTGGGTGAAGGACCACGAACTGTCTCTAAACTCCTGGAGTTTTTAGTCATCGATTGTCCAGCGGCCTATAATGCGATCTTGGGCTGACCTGCGTTGATGGCATTTGAGGCCATAACCTCTATCCGCCACCTAGCAATCAAATTCCCCTCCTCTGCGGGAATATGCACTGTCAAAGGCGATCAGTTCGCTGCCAGGGAATGCTATAGAATTTCCATGAAGGGAAAATCACAACCCGGGCAGTAAACAATGGCCATACATGACGGAGGCGAGGAGTCCCAGGAAATAGAAACTGCTTCTGGAACGAAAGAACCTTAGGAAGCCAAGGATAAAGGCATCGCCCCAAGTGATGATATTGATCCGCGAATGGGCGAGGATAGATCAGAGCTCCAAGCTATTGAAGAGCTCGAGGAGGTAAACATCGATCCCAAAGACACTTCGAGAGTCGTTAAGATTGGGAAAAATCTTGACGATGAGAGGAACACGAAGCTGATAAATTTTTTATAAGGGAATCTAGACGTTTTCGCCTGGTCCCATGAAGACATGGTGAGAATAAGCTCGAGCATGATCATGCACACCCTAAACTTGGATAAAAGCATACCTGCGAAATCCCAAAAATAGAGACGTTTGGGAACAACTCGAGCTGAGGCTTTGGAAGAAGAAGTAGCTCGGCTATTGAAGTGCCGTGAAGCAAAATATCTGATCTGGGTCGCGAATCCTGTCCTGGTCCCGAAGCCAAATGAAAAGTGGTGGACCTGCATCGATTTCTCTGACCTGAACAAAGCTTGTCCTAAGGATTGCTTTCCATTGCCGAGAATTGATCAGTTGGTAGATGTCATTGCGGGACACAAACTCATGTCCTTCATGGATGTGTATTCTGGATATAACCAGATCATGATGAATCTTGCAGACCAGGAGCACACTAGCTATATGACTCCAACAATGTATACTGTTATAAAGTTATGCCCTTCGGACTAAAGAACGCCAGGGCTAGTTACCAACGGTTAGTTAACAAAATGTTCGTTGGCCAAATCAGAAAAAACATGGAAGTGTATGTCGACGATATGCTAGCCAAATCCAAGACTGCTGACAACCATGTATCTGACCTAAATGAATGTTTTGAGATCCTGAGGAAATATAACATGAGGCTGAATCCCCATAAATGTACCTTCGGAGTGGCGTCGGGAAAGTTTCTGGGATTCATAGTCAATACAAGGGGGATAGTGGTAAATCCAGATAAAATCAGGTCACTATTGGAAATGCCTTCGCCCAGCTCGCGTAAAGAAGTCTAGAGCCTGACTGGAAGAGTGGCAGCCCTTAATCAATTCATTTCAAAATCCACTGACAAATGCTTTCCATTCTATAACTTGATCCGAGGGAATAAGAAATTTGAATGAAGTGAGGAGTGCGAACAGACATTTCTCGATCTAAAAATGCATTTGGTCGGGCCCCCAGTATTGGCTAAGCCAATGGTAGGAGAGCCTCTATTTCTTTATTTGGTTGTGACAAAAAATGCAGCCAGCGCCGTGTTGGTTCGGGAAGAAGACCGAGTTCAAAAGCTAGTATATCATATAAGCAAAAGACTTCTTGGAGCTGAAAGACGATACCCCCTGATGGAAAAGATGGCGTTCTGCCTGATATTAGCCTCCAGGAAGCTTAAGCCGTATTTCCAGTCCCATACAATCCACGTCATGACTGACCAACCTTTAAGGCAAGTATTGCAAAAACCTGAAGCGTCGGGACGTTTCTTAAAATGGGCGATCGAACTCAGCCAGTTTGAAATAATGTACGTACCATGGACCTCCATTAAAAGCTAGGCCCTTGCTGACTTCATGGCTGAGTGCACCGAATTCCAAGTAGAGTCTTTAAAAGAACCAGCATAGCAGTTGTGGAGAATCTTCGTGGATGGCGCCTCTAATGAGAACGGATCCGGAGCTAGGATCATCTTGATCTCTCCGGAGGGGAACCGATTCCATTCGGCACTACGATTCAGATTTGAAGCGTCAAACAACGAAGCCGAGTACGAGGCTTTGCTAGCTGGGCTTAGAGTGGCAAAGGAATTGAAGGCAAGGGCCATCCAGTGTTATAGCGATTCCCAGCTCGTGGTCAATCAAGTGTTAGGGGAATACCAAGCGTGGGGTTCCATGTAGAGTCCAAGAACTTTACTTAGCTAAGTTAGATAGTAGTATGATAGTAATAATAGTATTATCTTTATGATTGTGGATTTTTGGTTCAGACCGAGATTTATTTGGACACTCATAGTAGTACTTGTAGATTTTCTAAGTTTAACCTATAGTTTAAGAATATTAATTTTAACCTAAGGTTTGATTAATATGACTGATATTGAGGATAATATTTATTATACTATAAGGTTTAGATAAGAACCAATTAGATAATAGCACATGTTATGTATGGGTTTATTAATGATTAAGTATTTTGAGGATTAAATTTATTAAGGTTAAAATTTGAATACTCTAAGGTCAGTCAGCAGCTTTGACAATGTTAGAGGGCTTAGTCAAGGCTGTTTACTCAATTTAAATTAAGCTAAAAATGTGTAATTTCGTGTTTAAATAATCAGCGTATGCCAATATATCGCAGCTATAGGGGGCGATATATCGCAGCACGAAGATACGAAAAACACGAAACGTTGCACGATTGCCTCGGGCATACTGGCCCAGGTGATATATCGCCTACAGGGGGCAATATATCGCCCCTCTCAGCATATTTTGAAAGTTTTCAAAAACGTTCTCCATTCAAACCTTCAACCTCTTGATAAGTCCAGCATCTTTTTGAATGAGTCTTCAGCCTTTACTGAACGATAATTCAATTTATTTTCACTTAAAAAGCCATTATTTTTATTCAAGTTAAATGAAGATCTCTTCATTCCTAAACTCTATAAATAGGACCTAGTACCCAGCCATTTATTCATCTATTACTCTAAGTTCAGAGGCTGCAAATTGCTAGGTTATTGTGAGAGTGTAAACACTTGGGTTGGGGATCATAAGCTTGATCACTACAAGCTTACCAAACACTTGGGAAGTAAGGTTCTATACACATTTCGGTGTAAGGTTTAGATTGATCATATAAGTCTTCAAGGTATTTCCAAACTCTAGTCCATTTCTGTATTATGTTCTTTAAAAAATTCTCATAGTCTTCTACTCATTCTAACCTTATTCTTATTCTTGGTTAGGAAATCCAAGTTCTTAAGCACAAGGTTTTTGGTAATTATATTTTGATAGTATAGTTCCTTCTTCACTTTCATCCATTTTCTTCAATATACTCACCTTATTATAAATGGTTTTTAGGAGTGTTCCAAGGTCCCAAATCAGTTCCCATATCCCGGTTATTTTGGTAAGGAAAATAGGATAGGATTTATGTGTTATATGCTTTTATATGTTAGCTTATGATTTTATGTTATGTAATATGTTATGTTAAGTATGATTGTAGACTTGGGCATATGACCTATATGACTAACAAGCCCCAAATAGATTATGGGCATATGACTTGCTTAGCTAGCAAGACCCCACTAATCTAATGGGCATATGACTTGCTTAGTTTATGGGACCCCAAGTAATAATGGCCATTATAGTATGTATATGACATAAGTGTTATGGTATGTTTTTATGTTGCATTATGAATTTTTATGTATATGGCTATATGTTAGATTTTCCTTGTTGGGCATTAGGCTCATTCCTTTTATGTTTATATGTGCAGGAAAATAGCTATAGTGGCGGGAAAGGTTCGTGGATGCTTGGGGAATGTGTATTGAGGCGGAATGGATTCAAGGAGTCGAGAGTTTCGATTCGAGGATGTAGTTTTTGTTCTTATGGTTTTTATATGTATTTTTCCGCATTTTATTATGTAATCTCTTTTTAAATTATCATTATGTCATGTTTTGGTTTTAAAACAATGGGATCCCATATCCTAACTTAAACTTTATGTAAGTTTGACCTTTGTTTTTTCAAAGTTTTAATAAAGTTATGATCTTATCACTTGTAAGTGTTATTAAGAATTAGTGTTTATGTATAGTTTTCGTTAATGGTCCAAAAGTCTAGAGTAGTTGGGTCATTACATTCCAAGATGACGACTTACCTAGCCAAGGTGGAGAAAGAGCTATCAGAGTTTGAGTATGGCACTGTCGAACATATCCCTCGTGAGAAGAACGCTAACACGGACGCTTTGGCGAGGCTCGCCACCTCCAAGGAAGCTGAGACATTGAACGTAGTACCAGTGGAATTCTTGGAAAGCCCAAGCATGGCAGGAAACGCGATGGAGGTCAAGATGATTGACATTGGGCCGACCTGGATGACCCCCATAGTGGAGTATCTTATGACAGGAAAGCTACCTGAAGAGAGAAAGGACGCGAGAACGATACTCTATCAAGCCCCAAGGTATGTAGTTGTGGATGGAACGTTGTACTGACGTGGCCATTCCTTACCCCTTCTACGGTGTGTTTTGTCGGAGGAGGCCAAAACCATTATGTAGGAGGTACATGAAGGGTTCTGCGGGGATCATGCTGGGGGGAAAAACCTCACCTTAAAAATATTGAGGCAGGGTTATTTTTGGCCCACTTTAACAAAGGATTCCATCTCTCATGCTCAGAAATGCGATAAATGCCAACGCTTCGCCACAGTCGCGCGAGCTGCTCTGATCGAGCTAACGATGATTTCATCCCCATGGTCATTTGCAATATGGGGGATTGATTTAATAGGAGCCCTACCTATGGTAAATGGAGGAGTTCATTATGCGGTGGTGGCCATTGATTATTTCACGAAGTGGGTAGAGGCTGAGCCTCTAGCAACCATCACCTCAAAAAAAGTTATCGACTTTGTGGTCAAGAGTATTGTGTGCCGGTTTGGGCTACCCAAGAAGATTGTATTAGACAATGGAACTCAATTCGACAGTGATCTCTTCACCAAGTTTTGTGAAAAGCACGGTATAATTAAAAGTTTCTCTTCAGTGGCATACCCACAGGCCAATGGACAAGTCGAGGCTGTGAAACCCTTAAAGCAAGTCTTAAGAAAAAGTTAGATGAGGCCCAAGGAGTTTGGCCTGAGCAGCTCCCGTAGGTACTTTGGGCATACTGAACTTCACACAGGATCTCTACAGGGCACACCCCTTTCTCCCTGACTTTCAGAAGTGAGGCCGTCCTTCCCGTCGAAGCAAAAATAACCACGTACAGGCTACAGACATTCAGCCAGGAGCGGAATGATGAGTGCTTAATGCTTCGATGAACCTAATCGATGAGAAACGTGAGGATTCACAACTATAGCTCGTGCATTACCAGCAAAGAATCACTCGTTATTTTAATTCTTAGGTCAGAAGGCGTAGTTTCGGTTTGGGCGACCTGGTCCTCCGAAGGGTCTTTCTGGCGAACAAGGACCCTAAAGACAGTGCTTTAGGCCCGAACTGGGAAGGACCCTATCAGATCGTGGAAGTCATGCATGAAGGAACTTTCAAATTAGCTTGACCTAGTGGAGAAACAGTCCCACGGACCTGGAATGCCATGCACCTAAAGAAGTATTATCAATGATGATGCCATCCTATGTGAGGCTTTGTCCTATCTCACCTAAATGAAGGGATCTTCATGTATTTCTTGTTTTTTTTTATATAGTTTAAGCTTTGTCCTTTCTCAAGTGTATTTATATATAAGTTCAGGTAAAAGCAATTATATAAGCAACTGAAAAAGTTCACATTCTGGTTACTTGAGGGGCATAGGACCCGAGATAGATCAAGACATGTTCGCCAATGGAGTATGAGTTTGAAACATTTAAAATCCTGGATATAACCAGGTACAAAACCCTGGATACAACCAGGTTCTGAACTTAGAAGCTAGCAAAATTGATTAACCAATGTTTTTTTTAAACAAACACGAGATGTCAATAAATCTAGCGCGAACTAAGTTTAAAACATTTAAAATCCTGGATATAACCAAGTACAAAACCCTGGATACAAGCAGGTCTTAAACTTAGAAGTTAGCAAAATTTGAAAATTCGATGGCTTCCATAAAAGCTCGAGATATCAATAAACCTAATGAGAACTAAGTTTGAAATATTTCAAACCCTGGATATAACCGAGTCCAAGGCCTGATACTTAACAGGTATGATATAAATCAACACATTAATTTGGGATATAACCAAATTCAAAATATTTATCTCGATCTAAAAATCGATTCCTAAGATTTTGAGTGTGCAAGTCTAAAAAAGCATAAACATGAGAGACAATCAAGGAAAAGGCAAATATATTAAAAGTTAGATATGTGAATTAAAAACAAATTGTCTTGAGGAAAAATAACCTCAAACTAGGCCAAAAGGCGAATGTTTACAAACAAACAAAAAATAGTAAACTCAACCAGTATAAGGACAAGGAGTATGACTATTAAGTAAGAAAGAATGATTTCGCGAGGTGAGAAAAGAAAAAAGACTTATGAGGGCGATTGAAGTATCGATGCTCGCAGTTGCGGAACCCATTCGACATAAAGAATTGGTCCTTGAAGTCATTGGGGTGGCTGGGGAGCTCGATCACCGGGGCTGAATTTGGGAACCGGGTGAGGTAGTAGAATCCATCACCTCGGCCTTTTTTCTCCGGGTTAGCCTTGAGGCAGAAAAAATAGAGGATGTCCGCCGGAGTGGGGACCTCCCACTGGTGTTCTAAAAAGAGGTATTTCAGCCCCTCCAGAAGCCGGTATGAGTTGTGTAGAGTCCAAGAACTTTACTTAGCTAATTATTTAGTAGTATTATAGTATGTATAGTATTATCTTTGTAACTGTGGATTTTTGATTCAGACCGGGAATTATTTGGACACTCATAGTAGTACTTATAGATTTTCTAAGTTTAACCTATAGTTTAAGAATATTAAGTATAACCTAAGGTTTGATTATATGACTGATATTAAGGATAATATTTGTTATATTATAAGGTTTAGATATCAACCAATAGGATTTTAAGCACATGTTATGAATGGGTGATTAAGGATTAAGTATTTTTGAGGATTAAATTAAATAAGGGTAAAGTTTGAATGTTATAAGGTCAGTCAGCAGCTTTGAATACGTTGAGGGCTTAGTCAAGGCTGTTTACTCCATTCAAACTTAGCTAAAAATGTGTAATTTCGTGTTTAATTAATCAGCGTGTGCCGATATATCGCAGCTATAGGGGGCGATATATCATAGCACGTAGATACGGAAAACACGAGACGATGCATGGTCGCCTCGGGCATACTGGCCCAGGCGATATATCGCCTCCTCCAGCATGTTTTCAAACATTTTTGAATTCTTTTCCTTTCAGCCATTCAAACTCCTTCCTAAGTCCAGCATCTTTTGAACGAGTCTTCAGCCTCTGCTGAACGATTATTCAAATTATTTTCACCTAAAAAGCCATTATTTTTATTCAAGTAAAATCAAGATACTTTCATTCCCAAACTCTATAAATAGGACCTAGTACCCAGCCATTATTCACCTTTTGCTCTAAGTTCAGAAGCTGCTAGTGTTAAGTGAGTGTGAGAGTGTAAACACCTGGTTTGGGAAAATCATAAGCTTAAACATCATAAGCTTATCAAACACTTTGGGAAGTGAGGTTCTATAGTATTTCGGTTGTGGTGTAGATTGGTCTTTCAAGTCTTTGAGGTAAACCAAAACTCTAGCTCATTGTTTTATGTTATTTTCTTTCTCATAGCCTTCTATTCAGTTTCCTAACCTCATTCTTATTTTGGTTAGGAAATCTAAGTTCTTGAGCACCTAAGTTTCGGTAAGCATGTTTCTCAAATGGTTTAGTCTTCCCATTCCTTTTCATCTCTTTTCCTTCTTTAGACTCACTCTTGTTCATTATGGTTATTAGGAGTGTTCCAAAGTCCCAACGCTGTCCACATATCTTGGTAACTTTTGTAAGGAAAATAGGCTAGAATCAATATGTTATATGTTATATGCTTATGTTATCTTATGTTTTATGTTATTAAATGTGCTATGATATGTATGCATGTATGTTTGTAGGCTTGGGAATATGACCCATATGACTAACAAGACCCCAAATGGGTTATGGGCATATGACCTACTTAGCTAGTAGGACCCCACTAATCCCATGGGCATATGCTTGTTTAGTCTATGGGACCCCAAGTAATAATGGCCATTATAATAAGTGTATGTTATACGTACTATGTTAAGTCTTTATGTTTCTTATGAAATTATGTTTATGACTATGTGTTAGATTTTCCTTGCTGGGCATTAGGCTCATTCCTTTTTGTTTTATGTGCAGGAAAATAGCTTTAAGAGGCGGTAAGATTCGTGGACGCTTAGAGGATGTGTATCGATGGTGAATGGAGTCAAGGAGCCGAGCGTTATTCAATTCTAGGATGTAGTTTCTGTTTTATGTCTTTTACATGTATTTTCCGCACTATTTATGTAATGTCTTTTTATCTTAAATCATGTTTTGTTTTTAAAGACAATGGGATCCCGTATCCTTTTTGGTATTTATGTAAGTAACTTTTATTTCTTCAAGTTACCTAATAAAATTATGGTATTTTTGCAAATGTAAGTCTTAGTAAGAATTTGTATGTATAGTTTCGTTAATGGTCCAAAAGTCTAGATTAGTGGGTCATTACAAGTTGGGGGGGAGCTGAAACAGCGCCAACTTCACATAGTTAAGGAAGTCAACGAAGTATTGATCAAGGGGAAGGAAGGCCCCTGCCTTTATGTGCTATTCACTCTAGGCCGCAAAGTCATCCTAGAGTGGCGCATAACTCTGTTCCCCTTCGAACGGAGGGCGGACAATAAGGACACCGGACCCAACCTCTATGTTGTGGCTCAACATTATTTTATTGACCCTTCCTTAGGTCGTGATCTTGGAGACAATTGTCTCTGCCTCAAAGAACGCATTAGGATCAACACGATCTCTGTAACGCCCTACTACCTTAGAGCCGTTACTAAGTAAGTTTAAAATGTGCAATTAACTCGCTAAACGAGGTTTTTAGAACAAAAGTGTGATTAAACAAAAATCAAGGTTGTAATCTTTAAAAGTACCCTATTTCATTGAAAATTCCGAGAGTTTAACATTTGGGATCCCAAAATAAAGGTTATAAAATATTTACAACTCAAAATAGGTTTACATATGACTAATTATAAAAAACGTAGTTTAAAACAGCCATTTCTCAAAATTCCCCCAACCAAAGCAGTCGGGCAGGCCAAACATGTACGCGTCGCTCCACGCTCTCCGTACTCATGGCTGGTTGACTTTTGCCTTGCCCTTACCTGCAACACAGAGCACCTGTGAGCCGAAGCCCAGCAAGAAAACTCACACAGCACATAACATATGCATATTATATAACCAACATATCAGGCAATCCACAGATAAAACAGATAGTCCATCAGACCAAGCAAGTACGGCCATGCCGTCCCAGAAGCGCTACTAAAGCCTGGGATCTCGGTTCTCACCGTAAGGATATCCCATGTATCCATTGGGGTCTCACCCTAACTATAAGCACTCCATGTGCTAAGTGTTATTCCCGACCCCACTGCTGTTCTCGGCCCTTTGCCGTTCCCGGCTCCTTTGCCGTTCATTCTACTATATCCACATATAGCATTCTCAAACAACATTCAAACATATAATAATTCAATCAAGGCTACACCCTAACAACAATACAATCTAGGGTCGTGCCCTGCAACAACACTATGGGCCCATGCCCTGCTCTACGGGTGTTACAGTTCTCTTACCTATATCCCGAGCTTCACAATGCACCAAAGCCACGAGCACAGTCCTCTATCCCGAGCCTCTCCGAAAACCTAGTCACAACACATATAAAACATCCTTTAACACTAACCAATCCAAAACCACCTCCCGAGACCAATCCCATACTCTCGGGACCTCCAATTTCCCAAAACAACACAACGGAAACATCCCTCGAGCCCCCGGATCAAATGCCCAAAAATGCAAAATTACCCTGGCCTGAAAATAGCCTAGCGCCACGGCGCTACCCTTGAGGGCCGCGGCGCCCAGCAAGTCAGAGAGTACCCCCAGCCTTGATGCAGCCTCGCGCCGCAGCGCCAAAGAACAGGGCCGCGGCGCCCCTTCGCGAACCCAGAAATCTGGGTTTTCCCCGAGCCAAAACACTCCCAACTCAACCCCAATGCATACCTAAACCCCAGAATCAATTTAAAACCCCAAATAAACCATTTAACAACCTATAAACATCAACAACAAGCTCAATTACACAATTACACCCAAAATCCACACTTGAGTTTTAGATTTCAGAAACTTAAACCATGGCTTCTAAAACTTAGACAATAGCTTGAAAAGTATAACCCATGCTTCTAAAATCTCAAACCACATCAGATACGAAATTCAAACATGTTTAAAACCCTTACCTCAATCAATACTTCAGCTTGAATTCTCTTCAATCTCAGCTTCAAGCCACTTCCCCCTTTGATTATCCAAACTGAATTCCATGCAAACCAGACATAATTTTCTTTAAATTCCCACACTTAATCTCTAAAATCACACTTACACTCAAACCAAAAACAGAGCATAACTCTTACCTCTGAACAATCTTAGCCTTATCTTGATTTTGGTTGCCTCAAACCTCTTGATTCTCCTCCTAAGTTTCAAATTCAGCTTTCTTCTTCTTCTCTTCTAGCTTTTTCCTCAAATTTCAGCATAAACCCAATTGTGACCAAGTGTAAAACGTGAATCCCGTTTTCCCCCTGCTAAAGGTTATCTAAAATTCTACCTAATGACCATTTTACCCCTCCATAAAAATCCTTTCCTAACTAAACCTCAAGGGCATCTTGTCATTTCACCTTTCCTACAACTTTACCACTTTCTCATCTAAAATTGTTACTCTTGACAGTTACCAATGGTTACTCAAGTTACTCTATTACCATTAACCATTAATTCCCAAACTCATCTTTGCAAAATTCCCCAAAATACCCCTAGGCTCCTCCCGAGCCGGGTATTAAATCCTGTTGTGACTTTATACTAATTAGCTCCCTAGGACCGTCTCGACACGTGCATCACAATAATATCACCACTCACACGTGGTATAAATCGTATAATTCAATTATCACATTTATGCCCTCAACGGGCTAGAATTACCAATTTACCCCTAACAAACAAACGGGGCCCACATGCATATTTATTCCACCTAAACATGCATTCTAATCACATATTCATTTAAATTCATATATTATCATATTAATTCACTTATTGCCCTCCAGGCACGCTAACCCAGGTCCTAAACCTTATTAGCAAATTGGAGTGTTACAATTATCCCCTCCTTACAAGAATTTTGTCCTCGAAATTACTTGAACAACTCGGGATGCCGCTCCCGCATATCAGACTTAAGCTCCCACGTCGCCTCTTCAACCTTGCTGTTTCTCCACAGCGCTTTAACCAAGGCGATGGTCTTGCTCCGCAAGACTTTATCCTTCCTGTCAAGGATCTGAACAGGCTTCTCTTCGTATGATAAACCCTGATCCAGCACCAAATTCTCATAGCTCAACACATGAGTAGTATCTGACACATATTTCCGGAGCATGGATACATGAAACACATCATGAACCCCTGATAGAGCTGGAGGCATCGCTAACTTATAAGCTACCTCTCCAACCTGTTCCAGAACCTCAAAGGGGCCAACAAACCTGGGACTCATCTTGCCCCGAACACCGAATCGTTTCACTCCTCTCGGGGGTGAAACCTTGAGGAATACATGATCGCCAACCTGAAACTCTACACTCCTGCGTCTCAGATCTGAGTAACTCTTCTGGCGACTCTGGGAGGCGAGCATACGAGCTCTAATTCTTTCAATTGCCTCATTGGTCCTCTGTACCATCTCAGGACCTAAATATCTCCTCTCACTGGTCTCATCCCAGTGTA
The DNA here is from genome assembly GCF_963169125.1 of Humulus lupulus. Classification (NCBI taxonomy): domain Eukaryota; kingdom Viridiplantae; phylum Streptophyta; class Magnoliopsida; order Rosales; family Cannabaceae; genus Humulus; species Humulus lupulus. Next base: position 236,013,391 of record NC_084797.1, read on the forward strand.
TCGGTGATCTGCACTTTCTCCCATACAACATCTCATACGGAGCCACTCCGATAGTCGCCTGATAGCTATTATTGTACAAGAACTCAATCAATGGAAGATACTCACTCCAGGATCCCCCAAAGTCCAACACACAGGCTCGTAACATATCCTCCAATATCTAAATCGTCCTTTCAGACTGCCCATCTGTCTGAGGATGATAAGCGGTACTGAACCGTAGCTGTGTGCCCATTGCCTTCTGCAGGCTCTCCCAAAACTTGGAGGTGAATGTGGGGTCTCTGTCAGATACTATCGACCTCGGAGCCCCATGAAGTCGAACAATTTCCTTCACATATAGCTCAGCATACTGTTCCACAGTATAAGTTGTTCTCACAGGTAAAAAGTGGGCAGACTTAGTATACTTGTCCATAATCACCCACACCGAATCATGCTGACCCACGGTCTTTGGCAATCCAACCACAAAGTCCATGGTAATATCATCCCATTTCCACTCGGGAATCCCTAGAGGTTGCAATAACCCTGCTGGCCTCTGATGTTCAGTTTTAATCTGTTGACAAGTTAAACACCTAGCCACATAATCCACCACATCCTTCTTCATGCCGGACCACCAGTACAAAACTTTCAAGTCTTGGTACATCTTCGTAGTACCTGGGTGTAAAGAGTAAAGAGTGGTATGAGATTCATCCAGAATCTCCCGCCGAATATCTGGATCTGTCGGAACACAAATTCGTCCCTTGTACTTCAATAAGCCCATCTCTGAGATAGAGAAGTCCTTAATCGTTCCAGCTACGACATTCCCTCTACGTTCAACTAATTGGGAATCCCTTCCCTGTGCTTCCTTAATCCTTTCAAGGAGAGTTGACTGAAGAGTAATGTTGGCTAACCTACCAACCACTATGTAATGCCCCAAATTTCCTAATAAGGTTTAGGACCTTGATTAGGAGGCCGGGAGGGCCATAATTGCTTTATTATGCTATTTAATGATAATATGCATGTTTAGGTGTATTAAATATGCATGTGAACCCATTTGTGATTAATTGGGTGATTTTCATATTTTGGCCATTTCGGGCATTTTTGGCATATATGTGAAATGGGCGTGGTGCCTTGTTATTATCTGGTTATGCCAGGGTTACCCAGCACAAGACGATCCTAGGAGGTAAGCTAGTGGGAAAGTCACAACGGGATTTAAGCTTGACTTGGAGTAAGTCAAGGGGTATTTAGAGCATTACCGGGTTATTGGGTAATGGGAATTAATATTTGGTGATAAATTGGGAGTTAGTAAGACCAAGGGGAAATTCTGGAAGTTTTGACTATAATGTCCCCGGGGGTGTTTTCGGGACCCCGAGCATTAGGTTTTATTGGAAGCTACTTAAGCTTGAAGTAACCTTTTAAGAAAATAAAAAGAACGTTATGTACGCTCTCTCTCCCTAAATTTCCCTTTTCGGTTTCGATTGCGTTTTCGAAGGTATCTTGAGTTCTAGGACTTGGATTCAAGCGAGGATCGAGGCATAGCAATCCTAAGGAGAATTAGAAGCTTATTAGCCGGAGGATTTAGTTGGAAACAACTCAATCGGAGGTAATTCAAGTTTAAGTTTTAAGTTTATAAAAGTTTTTAAGCTTGAATTGGACTTTGTGAATCGTTGAGTTTTTAGTTTGTTTGAACCTCGGGTTTTGGTGGTTTTGGATCATTGGGGAGTTTGGGAACTTTGATTTAATGATTTGGGAATGTTTAGACATGTTTTTGGGAAGTTTTAAAAGGTTAAAACGAAGGGAAAATGGCTGCCCCGAAGTTGGGTCGCGGCCCTGTTCTTGGGCGCCGCGGCCCTTGCTCGAAGAAGCAGGTGCCAGGATTTGGCCTTGCTGGGCGCCGCGGCCCTTGAGGGAGGGCGCCGCGGCCCTAGCCTCAGAGAACCCTGGGGGCCGCGGCCCAAGGTGCTAGGGCCGCAGCCCTTGCCCTGTTTTCACCCCGTTTGCTCGTTTTGACCCCGGAAACATGGTTTTAGGCCTCGGGATCATTCCTACTACCCGGATTAGTGAGGATTGATGTCTTGGAGGCTAAGTTTTAGTTCAAGGGTTGGTTTTAGAACTTGAACTCATTGGGTTACCATTTGTGGTTGTGACTAGGTTAACACTAAAGGCTTGGAATCAGGATCGTTCTTGTGGCTCCTTTGTTGGTAACCTGTGCTTGGACCCAAGGTAAAAAAATTGCACCCCATATGTGACATGCATGGCTATGATTGATGCATGTTGGATGTTTAAATGTAAACATTGATAGCATGATGAATGCTTGGCAATCTTGCCCATTTGCATATGATTATTATTGAGGCATGCTGGATGATTAAGTGTGATGCATGTGATGCACGAGAAACATGTGATTAGGGCATGCCATGAATGATGAATATGAGATTGGTCAGAGCTTGAGTCTCTGTGTTTGTGCACGATTATGATTATGCTAGCAACTGTTTAGTAAGCATGCTGAATGCCCTACTCTTGGATAATTGACATATGATACACATTGGTAGCATTTCTTACTCATGCATGGCTCTGACTAATTAGTCAGAATTGGCAAAGGTGCTAGTACCACTGTGAAGCCGTGACTCACTAGTCAGGTTCGGCAGTGGTGCTGGGCACTGGTCACGCACTGACTAATTAGTCAGGTTTGGCAAAGGTGTTAGTATCAACTGTGAAGCCGGACTCACTAGTCAAGTTCGGCAGTGGTACTGGGCACTGGTCACATTGTGCTAACTCACTAGTCATGACAACCCTAGTGTGTAGTGCAAGCTTTTTCGATTGGACCTAATCGACCCTCTGCATTGAATGACTCAAAGAGCATTAATGCAGGACCGACCTCAAGTTCGATGAATATAAACAAGCATTTATCTAGCCAAGGGCTAGCCATGTAGAGCCATTGCGGGAAATGGGCACCGGGCCCCTAGTGACTTGGTTGTTAGTCACTCAGTATGGTTTACTAGAACCTCAAGTGATATTCACTCGTCTGATCAGGGCTATGAGCTCTGTATGATCATTTTGATCATCATATGCATGGCTTGGGCACTGAGGCCCCTAGTGACTTGCTTGTTGGTCACTCAGCATGGTTTATCGGAACCTCTAGTGTTACGACACTCATCTTATTAGGATTGACTTGATAGTCTTCCAATCAGAAGGCCAGGACTTCTTGTCCTGGATACCCCAGCATCTGTTTGAATTCATTTGCATGTTGAATAGAGCTATGATTGCTAGGCATGCCAGATATGATTTGATATTATGATATGACTGTTTATGAGCATATGAGTTTTCTTGCTGGGCTTCGACTCACGGGTGCTTTGTGGTGCAGGTAAAGGCAAAAGAAAGCTGGACCATACTTGAGTTGGAGAGCTTAGGTGATGACGTGTACATATGCAGCTGCTCGACCAATACTTGGGCGAGGTTTGAAAGTGGAACTAGGGCTGAACCCTGTTTTGCCGCTTAGAACGGCCTGTTGTAAACACTTTCTTGTAATGAACTCTGAAATTATATTTTTGGGATCCCAATGTATATATTAAACGTTCTAGTGAGACGTTATATCTTAACCAAAGTTTTAACCCCTAAACCGCTAATCACACTTAGTTACACGTTTATGGCCAAATGACTCGATTAGCGAGTTTAGCACTGTTTGCAATGTGCACTGTAGCGGTCCCTGGAGTTGGGGCGTTACACACTAACTCTATACCTGCTCTGGTCATCTCCTCAGCTAGTCCGTCTGATACTTGCCTCGAACTAAACAACTGTCCTGGGCCCTTCCGGCTCAATGCATCAGCCACTACATTAGCCTTCCCAGGATGGTATAGGATGTCACAATCGTAATCCTTTACCAACTCCAACCATCGTCTTTGACGCATGTTCAAATCTTTCTGAGTAAAGAAATACTTTAGACTCTTATGATCAGTGTATATCTCGCACCTTTCACCATACAGGTAATGTCTCCAAACCTTAAGTGTGAATACCACTGCAGCCAATTCCAGATCATGCGTGGGATATCTCTGCTCATACTCTTTTAATTACCTCGATGCATAAGCTATTACCTTCCCAGCTTGCATCAACACACAACCCAAACCCTGTCTGGAAGCGTCACAGTAAACCACGAACTTCTCATTGTCTGTTGGCAGGCTCAACACTGGTGCAGTAATCAATCGCCGCTTCAATTCCTTGAAGCTATTCTCACACCGATCCGTCCACACATACTTGGTCTTCTTCCTTGTCAACTCTGTCAATGGAGTAGCAATTCGGGAGAACCCCTCTACAAATCGCCGGTAGTACCCCGCCAATCCGAGAAAACTTCTGACCTCAGGAACACTGCTCGGTCTAGGCCAATCTCTCACTGCCTCTATCTTACTTGGGTCAACCAGTATCCCCTCCTTACTAACAATATGGCCCATAAATGTAACTTGCGGTAACCAGAACTCGCACTTGCTAAACTTAGCATATAACTTATGCTCTCTCAGTCGCTGCAACACCAGGCGTAGATAATGCTCATGCTCTGTCTCTGACTGGGAGTATACTAGTATATCATCGATAAATACTATCACGAACTTATCCAGGTAGTCCTTGAAAATTCTATTCATCATATCCATGAAAGCTGTTGGGGCATTGGTTAATCCAAAGGACATAACCAGAAATTCATAGCGCCCATACCTTATCCGAAAAGCAGTCTTTGGTATATCCTCCTCTTTAATCCTCAACTGATGATAGCCTGACCGAAGATCAATCTTCAAAAGCACCGCACTCCCCTGCAACTGGTCAAATAAATCATCGATCCTAGGCAGTGGATACTTATTCTTAATGGTCAACTTGTTCAATTCTCTGTAGTCTATACACATTCTAAGCGATCCATCCTTCTTCTTAACAAATAGCACTGGAGCACCCCATGGCGAAAAACTCGGTCTAATGAACCCCAAATCCAATAGCTCCTGTAACTGAATCTTCAACTCTTTTAACTCTGTTGGAGCCATTCTATAGGGTGCCCTGGACACTGCTCTGCTCCCGGTGCCAACTCTATGATGAACTCGATCTCCTGCTGCGGCAGCAATCCTGGCAAATCTGCTGGAAATAGGTCTGGGAACTCACAGACCAATCTGTTTCATTTGGTCCCACTGTCACCACCTTAGAGGTATCTACAACACTTGCTAGGAATCCTATGCAACCTTCCTGCATCAGGTCTCTAGCCTTCAGTGCTGAGATCATAGGCACTCGCGGTCCATTCACCGTCCCCACAAACACAAAAGGTACTTCGCCTTCTGGTTCAAAAGTCACCATACGCCGCTTGCAATCAATCGTTGCTCCATACCTCATTAACCAATCCATCCCTAATATCATATCAAAATCATCCATGTCTAATTCAACCAGATCAACAAACAATTCCCTACCATCTATCTCTACTGGTAATGCTCTAACCCATCTCCTAGAGACTACCAGTTCTCCTGTTGGTAACAAAGTCTGAAAACCCCTAGTATACACAATACTAGGTCTACAAAGCTGGTCTATCACCCTAGCAGATACAAATGAGTGGGTAGCCCCTGAATCAATCAATGCAGTATACAAAGAACCAGCGCTAGAGATTTGACTTGTCACAATTGAGGGACTAGCCTCCGCCTCAGTCTGAGTCAAAGCGAATACTCTGGCAGGAGCGAGACTGTCTCCCTGCTTTGGCTCCTCTTTCTTGGCTTGTGGGCAGTCTTTCTTCAAATGGTTGGCACTCCCACAAATAAAACATGCCCTAATCCGGCACTCACCCTGATGTTGTCGTCTGCACCGAGGACACACTGGAAAACTCCTCCAGTTGTCACCTCCGCCCTGACGGCCACCAATAGAACCTCGTACCCTCCTATCAGAACTAGGGGGAACGCGTGAATCTGGAACCCTTCTTTTCTTATCACTGGGGCCACTACCCCGACTAGACCCAACAAAAGGAGGCACCGTCCTCCTGACATCGCGCCTAACAGCGCTGTCTTTCCATATCTGATCCTCAGCCCTTTCTGCAGTAAGGGCCTTATCCACTGCTTGAGCATAAGTAGTAGTCTTTGAACTCAAGGTAATATTCACATCACGGGCGATCATCACATTCAACCCCCGTATGAATCTATCTCTCCTGGCCGCATCCGTCGGCACTAGGTCTGGCGCAAACTTCAGAAGGTGACGTCATAAAACACGAGCAGGGACTTAGGGGGCAAATGTGCATTCTAAAACTTAGCACGAGTCTTTTCATTAGCTTGTGTACAGCTGGCGAGTAAAGGACTATAATAAATGATCCATTAGTCCATATTTTCTCCGTCAAGGGCAGCACAGTTCCCCAGGTCAATAACTCGAGCTGGGTGATGGACCCAAAACAGGTATGTTTTAAATATTTATAAATCGCAAGCGCACGAATCGTTCATATAGAATAGTGATCGTGTAAGCAAGGATGTCGAACCCAAAGGAGTTGTCTAAAATTGAAAAGAAAATTATTTTAAATCAAAATTAATAAATTCTAACCTAGCTCCAAAGATTGATGGGATTTTTGTATAATAAAAATAAAATAAAAGACAATAGTATTGGAATTAAAGACAATATATATAAATAAATAAAAGACAATATATATAAATATAAATTAATAATAGAAATGAAAATGGTAAAATAAGATTATTAAGGATTAAAATCCACAAAATATAAGTTCAATAATATTTATAAGTACATTGATTCCCAAGTTTTAGTGATAGTTAAAATAAATCAAACTATCATTTTCTAAATAGATTTATAATTTTAAGCACAAATTATTTCTAAAAATATAGGATTTTTCTTCACTTTTCAAAATTATAATTTCAAAGCATTTAGTGTAAATCAATCTAATGAAATAACAAATAAATCAATGAACATTATTTATAAGGCAAAACATAATATTTTTGTTCTAAGCATGGATGTGTACAATTTAATGACACATCTTACACAAAGAATATTATGATTTTGCACTAATGAATAACAAAGTGTAAATATGTGCTAACAATCCAAAATACATGATATTTAAGATGAAAGAAGATATTTGAAGAAGAAAATTCCATAAACTTTGTTGCACAAAATGGGAAATCAACATACAAAATAAACACTATCTAGTTACATATTGTTTCATCATCACCTTAATAATCTTAAAAAGATTAGAAACACATAACTAGAATAACAAATACAAATTAAAAATTACAAACATAAATAGGAAAATTTGGAGGATGAACCCCCAAATTGTTCCTCTAAAAATACATAGAAAAAAATAAAAAGAAGAAGAAGATGAAGAATAGAGAGGTTTTGAAATGTGTAGAGTTTTTGGTATGGTCACCTCCCTCTCAATTGGACACCCTAAATGGTCTTCAAAACTCCCTATTTATAGCCAAAAATAAGGTATTAAAATAATCAATTCAAATGAATTAAATTGATTAAATTAATTTAATTAATTATAATATGGCAAATAGGGATAAATTATAGGGTGTAATAATTATGTTTTGGGGTAAAAAGTGTAGAAAGTGAGGTAAAAAATGTGGTATTTTTGGCAAAGGGAACAAGGGTACAAAAGTGAGCCTTTGTTGGGCTCAAGGAAAAAATGGCATGCAAATGGGTGGCTATTGTGGCTGCTGCATGGCTGGTTGGTCTGGCGTGGGCCTGGGCTCTTTTGGGCTTGGAGCAGCTGAAGGGAAGAGTCATGTGTTGGTGCTGGCCGAATGGGTGAAGGAGTGGGGCAGCTTGTGACTTGGCTGTTGACTGAAGGAGTTGGAGCGTGGAGGAGGAGCTGCTGAGCATGGCATGATGGCTGGAGCATCAAATGGCTTCGTGGGCCTGGACTTGGGCCTTGGCTGAAAGTGTTTCAAAAATGCCATTTTCTACTTTTTTTTTTCAGCTTTTTATCATTTTTTCCACACATACAAATACAATATAATCCCTACAAAATAAACATAAAATAAATCATAATAAAATATTTTCAACTATAACATAAATCAATTTAATTCTTTGAAAATATTAATTATAACTTAATTTATATTTTACATTTAAGTTCAATAATATAACATTTTTTTACCACAAATTAAACTACAATATATTACAACAAAATAACTATAAAAACACACAAAAATATATAAAATCAAAAGAAGACTAATAAATTCAAAATTACTTAAAAACTTAATAAATTAATTAAAAACTCAAGAATTAAGCAACAATTAGCACATAAAAAGTGGTAAAATAACTCTATTTTGTAGAGTTATCACTGGGGAATACAAAGCAATAAGTACGAGCTTGTAATGATTATAAGGCATAGCATCCATGACATGAGCTCACAGTGCATTCAGCTCGAGGTACGCTAGAGACCTGACGTATCCTTGGATCCCTAGAAACCCGGATACGTTATATAGACGTGCATGGTCAGACATGGCATGTTCGCCGATCCCTGAAAACCCGGACACGTAATATAATCATGCATGGTCAGGCATGGCATGTCCAAGTATCCCTGAGGATCCAAGGTCAGTTTTACTTAATGATCAGACCATGCCTTAGGATAAATTGTAATATTTATAATTAGTGTTGTACAGGTAACACTGGGGGTTAAGTCACGTGATGACCCCAAGGCTTGTCCAAGAATTTTCTCTATAAATACTAAGATCTTAGATAGGGAAAAGAGAGATAATTTTCTGTAATGTAAAAACTCTGTCAAAATTGAGAGAGAAAAACAATAATAATATAGCCTCGTGGACTAGGTGGATTTTAACCACTGAACCACTTAAAAAGACGAGTGTTCTTGAGAATCAATTTCTTAATACGGTTCATCATTAAGCACTAATTCATCCCAGATATATTCTTAATTCACTGTTAACGAAGAGCCGTGTCAACAAAACTATAATTTAAAGTTTTAATATTTTTTTATTAAATTTATCTATTAAAAAATAAATTGTTTTTTAAACTAACAAGTTTTCTTGCCGTCGACATTCGTTAGTGGTCATTCTTCTTTTGTCGTTTTCATTTTGTATTGTGATTTTTCCTTTGTTATTTTCTTCTTTCACACCAATTTACTATATATAATACTACTTTATATATATATCTACTACTATATAATAAAGATGAATAGTCAAACATTCAGCCTATTTTTTCTGCTACCTTCATATCTTTGAACCATTAGTTGTATATATATTTTAAGAAATCTCAATCATTCACCATGGATAAATTAAAGTTCTAATGCCTATATCATAAAAACAAATTATTTTGAAAAGTGTGTATCATTATCTTGTTTATTTTTCATCTTTCTTTGATTTTTCTTCTTGAGCTTTATGCGTTTTTCATTTGATCATTTTCTATCGAATGATATTTTAATATTTAGAATAAAATAAAATGAAATGCTAAGTGTCAAAGAAGTTGATTTCCTTGGATAATCTTTCATAGAAATGTGTACAAATATGGATGAACTTAATGTATTACTTCCATTCTTCCTTCATTTTATCTTCCTTTGTTTTGTCTTTAGTGTATTTTACTTTTAACTAGCTTGTAAATTGAAAAAACTGATATTTACCATTTAGTTTTTGATGTTATTATATTCATATATTATTGAGCTTATTTTATCATTTTAATAATAAAACTTACCGGATATGTGCTTGGTACTCTTTTCAAATTTTTTTTATATAATTTAGTAAATAAAATTTGTTCATATTATGTCATATATTAAAACAAAATTTCCACTTTATTCTTTTGTACCTTATTTAAATACTTACTAACATATTTTGTATTTTTAATAATTTATCAAAATATATAATTTTATAAAAAATATCTGTTAAATTTAATTTTGATTAAAATTAATTTTTCTAAATGTATTATTTTTAATTAACGGGAGTATGTGCCTTAGGCACATACCTACAAACTAGTATATATCTCTTCTATATAATAAGTGTGATAACATAAGTTCTTAGTTTTAACGGTTTTTTATTTTTTTTAATGTTAACTTTAACGGAGTATTCTTATATTTAATAGAATATTCTTATATTTAATGGTAGTTTGTAAACATTTATGCTTAAATAAAATAAATAATTAAAAAAATTAAAGTAGGATATTTTTGAGATATTTTACAATGATAATTATTTAAAAATAATAAATAATTAAACAAATTAAAATATTATATTTTTCAGATATTTTACAATAATAATTATTTTAAAATAATAAATAATTAAACAAATTAAAATGTGATATTTTAAAGATAATTTACAATAATAATTAATTAAAAATAATAAAATCATACGTTTTATAACTTAAACAAAATTTAATTAAACTTAAACAAAATTTAATTAAACTTAAACTCACTTATTAGAATAATATCATATTAAACATATAATATAATCTACTGTGAATTAGCAATATTTTTTTAAAAAAAACTAGCAAGAAACTTAAATTTAAAATCTACGTATAATATTTAATATTACATTAAACAAATAATATATAATCTCTTATTGTCACTCTCAAATTCAAAAATTAGAACAAACATAAATTTAAACAAAAATAAATAAATTATTTAATTAAAATAGGATATTTATTTAAAAATTTATATCACATTAATATAAATTTAATAAACAACAATTAATAAATAAAACTAATCAAATACGCATATTACATGCTTGTATCTAGTGTCTATATATATATATATATGTATATATAGAAAAACTAAGAATTAATTATTTAGAATGGTAATTATTTACACGTATCAACTATTAACTATATCATAATTTATAAGGAGAATTCTGGCGTCCCTCACTCACAGGACTGAGTCCTTCATGTGGGGCCCATATTTTTGCCAAGTGTCAAATTTATATTGGTATTAAAATGTTGACTTTTTAGTATTTTGACTTGGTATAACCAGTTGTATTTTTTTAGCTGGCAACAGTTTAAATAAGTGAGGGTAGAAGCGTAATTTTAGGTCTAATAAATTGTACAGTTGAGGGTTTTATAGTAAATTTATGTAAGAGTTGAGACTTATTTACGATTGTGGACACGTAACTATTTGACTGCTGCTAAGTAACTATTATAATTGACTTAGACAAATGTATAATAAAATAACGTAACAAAAACTGAAGTTGTTTTATTTTTTTTATGCGGTATAAGAAATGAATATAATGTGGTGGCAAGTTTTTAATATTAATAATAATTTTTTTTTAAATGTATTGATTAATATTATATGTAACAATATTTAACAAACTACTAATTTGGTGGCTTTTGCCTATGGACATGGAGGGTGTACAAGTTCATATATGCATTGCTCAAATTGTCCATGTTTTTGGTCCACTTCATTTGCATCAGTTTTGTCTTCTTCATGAACTTTTCCTAAGCCATTTCCATGGAAGCCAGCTACGAGGTAAGAAAAGAGATGTCAAAGGTTGAAGCATTGTACATGGTCTCTAATGCACTCTGGTCGGTAGCCAACCTGAAGTTCTCTTCTATGAGATAGTTGATGTACTCCATTTGCTCAAGCCGTAGTTCAGCAAAGTGTGGGCAGCCAAACACATGTTTCTTTCCAGAGGGTGTGTACTCCATCATAAATATAAAATGAAGACCAAGTGAAGACAGTGGTTGATTATGTGATGGGGGTGAGGAGAACCATGAAATTTATGTATATATTTATATAAATGACAAATAAGATCATCAAGTAAAACTAGAAATGTGGTAACTTGTGCGAAGACGTAGTTGATATTCAAATATTATTAATCAACCACTTAGTACACCATTTTATGTAGAAAGATATGTGTTACGTTATTACAGGAAGATCATAATTTATGTTTATGGGCTAATTTGTTACGTACGACTTGCGATTTGTTTTTTTCGCAAGCTACTTTTATTACGTGGCATCTCAGACGCTGAAACACGTAACTCCTTATACAACGTTGTCCATGATGACTTTCCTTTGGCATGAAAAATGGAGTAAATTAATCATTATGAATCTTGTCCGCAGACAATGTATCAGCCCACCTACATGTGTTCTAAGAAAATAATTTATATAACAAAAGTAAAACATTCTACTGTAATCCCAAGTAGTGAGTGTGCTTTCCATTATTTTGTTTTTTAATTTTCAAGTTGTCGTGTCAAATAAATTGATCAAGTGACAGTGACTAGAGTAGGGCCTTCGGTATGGTCTCCACATGTTTGTCCACGTAATTAATAAAGAGTGAGCAACAGGTAGCCATTTACTAAGGAGTATGAAGGGGTATACCTGTATTTTAATACATTGTCAATATCAGCTTCAATCTTACCGTTCACCAATAATTCAACAACTCACATTAGATTAAGGACTAAAACCTTTAAATACAACTGAGCCACTTTAGATTAAGGACTAAAACCTTTAAATACATCTGAAGACTTTAGAAAGGCCCAATTTATAATTATCCATATACTATTTTTTTTTTTTTTAAAGTAGGTCCATGTTCTTGAAAGTTTTTCACTACAGTATTGAGTGGGTCCAAAACTAATGCTCGTCAAGTCAAGTCAGTTTTGTTTTACTCGAAAGACTGACACCTTTCTCCAAAAAAAATTATTTGAGCACAGTAATATACCAGAATTATTCATCCAAGATCAAACAAACCAAAGAAGCAGAGACAATCAATCGATCGGTCTAACCATGGAAGTAGGAGCTTCATCATCTTCTTCTCCCACCAGACGGAAGATCGAGTATGATGTTTTCAACCGTTTTAGAGGCGAGGATACTCGCTATGCTTTCACGGCCCATCTTTTTGAGGCTCTGCGCATCAGAAAAGTTCACACCTACTTAGACGAGGTCACTCTCAAGAGAGGAGACCAAATCTCACCTTCGCTACTTCAAGCAATTGAGCAATCCAAGATTTCTGTGATCGTTTTCTCGGAAAATTATGCCGACTCCTAGTGGTGTTTGGACGAGCTTGTGAGAATTATGGAGTGCAAGGAGATTCATGGGCAGCAAGTGGTTCCCATTTTTTACCATGTTGATCCTTCGTGTGTGAGGAATCAAAAGGGGGCTTATGAGCTAGAAGAGCGATTTAAAGATAAGAAGATGGAGAAGTTGAAGATTCATGGGCAGGCATGGAGGAATGCTTTGACGAAAGCTGCCGATTTGTCTGGTTGGAGTACTCAGCAAATCAGGTAACATTCAATTATATAAATTGTCTTATATGTATGTATCCAAAATTATGATTCACATTAGGATAGGGTTCATTTTGGAGGAACATACAATATCACATTTTGGGAAGTTGAAGCTTATAGATCAAACTGAAATGCACTAGATTTGAAATCAATTCCTTGGAAAGCTATACTAACATATCGATGATTAATAATGCATATCCATGAAGGTGTTGCTAGCTAGCTATTTTTGTGGTTAAATTAAGATGGGTAATAGCAAGAGAAAATATTAGGGATTTGAGTGTTTAAGTACAGTATAAGTAATAATTTATTAAATATATATTAAAATAATAATTAGCTGGCCTTTGCATTGTCTCATCCTTGTCTATGTCTAACAGTGTTCATGTGTGTTAGGTCTGAATCTCAATGGATAAAAACAATTGTTAAAGATATTATCAACAGATTGAGGTGTATGTCTTCTTCAAGTGCTTATTTGGAGGAATTAGCTGGAATAGATAGACGCATGGAGCAAGTTGAATCAATGCTGTGCCTTACTCATCCAGTGATCGGGTGGTAGTAGTTGGCCTTTGGGGAATGGGGGGTATAGGCAAGACAACTCTTGCTGAAGCTGTGTTTAAGAAAAGTTCTCATCAGTTTGAAGGTTGTTGCTTTCTTTCAAATGTTAGAGAAGAATGGGACCATGGACGAAAAAAGTATGATTTACGGAATAAGTTTTTCTGGAAATTATTGGATGAAGAAACTAATAACATGAAAATTCCATTCTCTTTTGACGAAAATAGACTCTGCTCCAAGAAGGTTCTCATAGTTCTTGATGATGCTAATGATCCAGAGCAATTGGAATTTTTGGCTGGAGATGGTAAATGGTTTGGGTTGGGGAGTAAAATCATCATAACAACAAGAGATATGCAATTGCTTAAGAATCGAGCTGATGAGATATACAAAGTTGAGGGATGGAGTTTTGATGAAGCTTTCCAACATTTTCAAAAGAATGCTTTAAGAAGAAACATTCCAATAGATGAGTTTACAGAGCTATCAAAAAGGGCGGTAGATTATGCAGATGGAGTTCCACTAGTTCTTCAAGTATTGATGGGTATCCTATTTAGTGATAATAACAAAGGGAAATGGGAAAGTATACTGGATGACTTAAAAGATTCCCCCAATGAAAAAATTCATGATGTTTTGAAGGTAAGTTACGATGGTCTAACTAGAAAAGAAAAGGATGTCTCTCTTGATATTGCATGTTTTTTCAAAGGAGATGGAAGAAGTAATGTAGAAAGTATACTAAAAGGCAGTGATTCCTTTGTTGGCATGAGAATAGATAATCTGGTTGATAAGTCTCTCATAACTATTGAGAAACACATAGGCCGGGATTCACTTTGGATGCATGATTTGGTACAAGAAATGTGTTGGGAAATTGTTAGCCAACAATCCATTAACAAGCCTGGAAAGCGTAGTAGATTGTGGAAACCTGAAGATGTTTATCATGTCCTCAAAAACAATAAGGTAAAACTAAAAATTTGAGCAAGTTTCTCATTTGAAATGCAACTTTTATGTCTGTTATCTATATGCTCATTAGTTCCTTCTTCTTTACTTTAGGTGTCAGCTCCGGTTGAAGGAATATTCTTGGACATCTCTAAGATTAAAACATTCAACTTGAGCCCCAATGTGTTCCTGGAGGCAAACAATCTCAGATTGCTCAAAATCCATAGTTCTAACAGGATCAACAATACGAAATTATGTTTCCCTCAAGGTCTTCAATGTCTTCGTAAAGCACTTAGGTTTCTTTACTGGGAAGGATGTCCACTCAAAACATTGCCATTAAGTTTCGATCCTATAAAGCTTGTTCAACTTAGAATGCAAGAGAGTCAGGTTGAGCGACTTCGGGATGGAATCCAGGTACATATGTCTTTTAATAAAATGAAAATTACTATTTTGACCCTGTTAGTTTAAGCACATTACTAAATATATTAAATAATTGTGTGTGTTTTGTCCTATTATCTGTTCGGACCTTGGGTTTTGACAAATTTATTTTGGGACCTAGTATTTTGTAAAATGGTTCAAATAGATCTATAAACCCAATTTTGATGAAGAAAAAATTGAATATAACAACACAGTTGTAGGCAAAATGATTTTATTTTTTTATTTAAATTGTTAGTTTGGTAAATTATTTGTAATTTTAGCTCAGAAAACTTTGACCAAAATTGAGTTTATGGTTCTATTTGAACCATTTTACAAAACACAAGGTCTAAAAAGTCATTTGTCAAAACACAGGATCTAAACAGGTAATTTGACAAAACACAATGTCTAAAAAAGTATAAACCCCTACTTTAAATATTCAAAATTTGTGATATGTGACTAATTTTAGTTAAATTATATTTTTAAATCTATCATAAATACATTTTAGGTTTCTTTGATTATATTTGTAATTTGTTTGCAAAAATGTTATAAATATATTAATGAACAAAAAATGAAAAATATAGTTTTTTAATTTAAATTTTAACTTTTTTGAAAAACAAGGTTAAACTTAGTAAAGAGCTTAAACCGACACCAAAGTGATAAAAAAATTACTGAATAATGTTAGTTTTTTTAAGGCCTTTATTATTTTATTTTTCACAAACTAGTAATTTCATGTTTATTTTCAAATCAACTTAGTACCTTATTATTTAATTTATACTATTTTAAATATATTGTATGTGTGTTACGAAATTAATAGTGTGTGCAAGTGTACACAGTTGTCAAACAAGTAATAAAGTAATAAGTTAAGTATCGTCTCCCAGTCACCTCCCAACCCCGATTCCCAAACCCACGACCCTTGTCGTGACCAGTCGACTCGCCACCATGAACCCTGTTCACCTCCTAGCCATCTCCCAACCCCAACACCCCGATCCACCGACCCACGACACCCATAACCCCTACCCACCTACCCACGACTCGTCCACCACCACCCGACTCGCCTCCCATATCCCCGACCCACAAGCCCACGACCTCCCAGCAATCTCTGCCTCCCACGACCCACAACCCCGATTCCTAAACCCACCAACCCACAACCCACATCTCCACCTCCACCCAGCCACGACCCACATCCCCACGAACCCACACCCCATCTCACCGCCACAGACCCACCATCACAACCACCCGATCTCACCACCTCCCTCCAAGCTCCAGCCCATTCCAACCCTCACTCCATCTAAGCTCTCACTTGCCCATTCACGATCAAGGTTTGGCAGCTCCTTGGATTGTTCTTCGTTGGGGTCTTAAGAAAATTTTGCAACAACAAAGTGCATTCAAAAGGGTATCCTGCTCCTCCAAGGTACCATATTACTCTTGTTTCCTCACTTTGGGCATTACAATTCACTGTGGCTGTTGGAATTTTTGTATTGAGCATTATGCCTAGAAGCAAGCAAGTAGCAAATCGAAAGAAAAAGTTAGTGGCAAATGAACAACTTGTTGTTGAAAAGTTTATATCCCCGAGGGCTGCCGAAAAATTCAGAAAACTTGTCGAGCATGATATTTGGTTTGAGAGAGCATTCCCCACTATTGGAAATCCGGATTATGTGACTACTGTGATTAACGATCGAGGATGACTTAATTTTTGTACAACATTTCGCAAGACTGTCGTTCCTTGGGTCAAAGAATTCTATGCCAACCTTGTGTCACAGAAATTGAGACAAGTCACGGTCCAGGGCAAGTAAGTTAGTTATCTACCTCAGGACATCAATGCTGTTTTGGGTTGCCTAATATCGATGCGGCTGTGTATGGAGACATTGCCCCTAACCAAAGTGATGTTGAACTTGTCAATATGTTGACAGAAGTTACTTTGGCGGGCACACAATGAAATGTTTCACCAAAATTTGGAGCTCCTACTATTCCCCGCACTTACTTAACGACTCCTGCTCGTGTATGGAATCATTTTATCAAAACCAACATGTTGCCCACCATTCATGACACCTTGGTCAGCAAAGATCGTGTCGTCCTACTTTTCAGCATTTTGACCGGTCTATCAATTAATGTGGGGGAGCTCATTTCAGAAGAGATCGTCACCTTGGGTGTTATTAAGAACGAGGGACCATTATTTTTTCCCACATTGATCACTGTCTTGTGTCGCAATGCGGGTGTGCCCCTAGCTCCAGATGATGAACAATGTCACTCTCCCGATTACATTGATGCACATACAATTTGGAAGGTTACCAAAGTTGTTTCCATTCAGAGAGAGCAGGTCTCGACCTCTGCCCCACCGCCATCGTCTGCCCATGACTCTGCTATGCCTCCGAACCCCACTGTTGCTGAGTTTTATGCCACTCAACAGAGTATGCTTAGTATGATGCATCATATGGAGGCCCAGTAGCACACCTATTGGGGATATGTGCGCCAGTGTGACAATGTATTGCGTCACTCTTTCCGGCCCACCGAACTTTTCCCAACGTTTCTTGAGGCCATCATGGAGCGGTGGCGTGCACCTGCCTATTCCGACGAGGAGGAGGATGGCGAGTAGAGGGAGTTTATTTATTTTCCAGCATAATTTTCATTCCATGTTATGTTCTGTTTATGTTATCTGATTTTTTTTTTCTGTTGTTCTTGTGCACTGAGGACAGTGCTCTCCCTTAAGTTGGGGGGGGGGGGGGGTATTGTTTATAACTATTTGTGTTGTTTTAATTTTCTTTATGTTTCTTAGGTTTTAGGTATTGTTAGGCGTGTTTTGTTTGAAGTCTTAAGTCTAGTTATAATGGAATCAATTCTTGTAATGGTTGTGTTTAAGTGTGGAATGGCTCGATGATAAAATGTCAGAAAACAAAATTGCATCATTTGTTAACTCTTGTAGATGAGTGAGTCTTTAGTACTTAAAGTTTTTATGCTAATTCAACCATAGTGAAAATGTGTCACAATTAAGTGTGCATAGTCTGACCATGAAATCGCTCACTCTAGATTAACCTAAGTATTCGTGAAGGTTTAAGTTTTTAGAATTGGCTTGATAATTCATTTGAGGCGAAATCCTTAATTTCCTTGATGAGGACAGAGTCAGAAATCTTCTTCTCAAAGGTAGGGAAATCAGTCCATATGATGCATCATACTAAGCATACTCTGCTGAGTGGCATAAAGCTCAGCGACAGTGGGGTTCGGAGGCATAGCAGAGTCATGGGCAGACGATGGCGGTGGGGCCGAGGTCGAGGTCTGCTCTCTCTGAATGGAAACAACTTTGGTAACCTTTCAAATTGTATGTGCATCAATGTAATCAGGAGAGTGACGTTATTCATCATCCGGAGCTAGGGGCACACCCGCGTTGCGGCGCAAGGCAGTGATCAATGTGGGAAAAAATAATGGTCCCTTGTTCTTGATAACACCAAAGGCGACGATCTCTTCTGAAGTGAGCTCCCCCGCATTAATTGATAGGCCAGTCAAAATGCTGAAAAGTAGGACGACACGATCTTTGCTGACCGTGATGTCATGAGTGGTGGGCAACATGTTGGTTTTGATAAAATGATTTCATACACGACCAGGAGTCGTTAAGGAAGTGTGGGGAATAGTATGAGCTCCAAATTTCGGTGAAACATTCCATTGTGTGCCCGCCAAAGTAACTTCTGTCAACATATTGGCAAGCTCCGCATCACTTTGGTTAGGGGCAACGTCTCCATACTTAGCCACATCGATATTAGGCTACCCAAAAACAACATTGATATCCTGAGGTGCATAACTAACTTGCTTACCCCGGACTGTGACTTGTCTCAATTTCTGTGACACAAAGTTGGTATAGAATTCTTTGACCCAAGGAACAATAGCCTCGCGAGGTGCTGTAAAAAAATTGAGCCACCCTCGATTGTTAATCACAGTGGTCACATAATCCGAATTTCCAATGGTGGGGAATGCTCTCTCAAACCAAATATCACACCTGACAAGTTTTTTGAATTTTTCGACAGTCCTAGGAGATATAAACTTTTCAACAACAGGTTGTTCATTTGCCACTGACTTTCGATTTGCTACTTGCTTGCTTCTAGGCATAATGCTCAATACAAAAATTCCAACAGCCACAATGAATTGTAATGCCCAAAGTGAGGAAACAAAAGTAATATGGTACCTTGGAGGAGCAGGATACCCTTTTGAATGCACTTTGTTGTTGCAAAAATTTCTTGAGACCCCAACAAAGAACAATCCAAGGAGCTGCCAAATTTTGATCGTGAATGGGCAAGTGAGAGCCAAGATGGAGTGAGAGTTGGAATGGGTTGGACCTTGGAAGGAGGTGTTGTGATGGTGGGTTTGTGGTGGTGAGATGGGGTGTGGGAGGTGGAGATGTGGGTTGGTGGGTTTGGGAATCGGAGCTGTGGGTCGTGGGAGGCAGAGATGGGTTGGAGGTCAGGGCTATGGGAGGCGAGTCGGGTGGAGGTGGATCGAGGTGTTGGGGTTGGGAAATGGCTGGGAGGTGGACGGGGTTCGTGGTGGCTGGTCACGGCAGGGGTTGCGGGTTTGGGAATCGTGGCTGGGAGGTGGGGGTGGCAGCTAGGGTCGGGCTGGTTCGCTTGGGAGGCGGAGATGTGGGTTCATGGTGACGAGGGGTGGCGTGGCTGGTGAGATGGGGGTCGTTGTGAAATTAATAGTGTGTGCAAGTGTACACAGTCGTCAAACAAGTAATAAAGTGATAAGTTAAGTATCGTGTCCACAGGGATTGGAAATTGATTCTCAAAACTAATTACTCACAAATTGGTTTCAATGAAAATAAAACAATGAGATAAAACTAAATTAATGAAAAGTTAACAAAACTAACAAACAAAAACTAAGAGAAGAAACAAGCTAGAATTATTAAATTGTCCTAAAAAGGCAATTATGGTAACAATGTTGTAGAGGTATGCTATAGCAACCAGGCAGAGTTGACTAGGAATTTAAATGTCATAATTCTTTTTCCAAAGTGTTTATGGTTTGGTTCTTTAATTAATTAACATATTTATATGCCCAATTAATTTCAAGAATACAAATATAAGTACAATTCCTCTAAGTCAGGCAAGGTGATAATATATCCTTATACAATCACAAATCTAAATCTAAGAAATTAAGAACTTGCATCATTCAAGTTTGTGTCCATTAACATTAACCTTTCAAGAATTAATATTAATTCATCAATCCACAATTGGTGATCAAACAAAAGTAAGCATTTGACAATATACACACTTGAATGAACAAAACTCATCCACCAAAACATTTATGCAATAAAGTACCAAATCACAATTTCAAGTAAAGTAAATATTACTAGCCAAAAAGAAATTAACTCATAAATAGATGTGCAAAAATACGAAACTCTAAATTAGAGAAAGATAAAAAGAAAAACCCATGTGGAGTTTGTCACAAGACTTTAAGCTTTTCTCCCAAAATCGTCTTCTTCTTTATCTTGATTTTTGCCAAATCTCTAAATAAAATTACTAAAGAAAATACCAAAACCTAAAACTAACATTCAAATAAAATATTTTTCTTTTTCTTTTTCTTCATTTTTCTGGGTGTTTTTCTCTCTACAATGGCAGCTCTCTCTAAAAAATAGTTGCTGCTCCAAGGTTGAAGAAGATAAAGTTCTCTCTCTAAGGCTCCAAAAATGGGTATAAACCCTTTTCTTTTTCTTCTACACGGGGACCACTCTTCTTTTCATAAATTTTCAGCTCATTTCCACCCCATCCTTCCACTATTCAAGTCTTTCCACCTTATTTAATCACGTGCCAAGTGTGCAAACTTTATGTTGCTAGCTGCACTCACTCTGTTGCAGCAAAGTTGACTGATGCTACAACAAAGTACCAGAATTTCAGCTCCAAGATGTTTTCCTTGCACATGTTTCACTAAGCTTTCCAAGCACCCTTTCTTCTTGCCTTTAAAATAGATACCACATTTTTAGAGTATAATCTCATTATTTTCTACAAGAGTTATCATTAATTAAAACAAAATACACAAACAAAACTTAAAAGACAAAATGACTAAAACCACACAATAATAATACAAACACTCTATTTCACTTAAATTTTTATATTCAAAAACTCAATTGATAACTCTAAAATATAGAGTTATCAATGTGCTAATTAAATAATTTTAAAATTTTACTTCTCAACTATTTTTGGTAAAAAAATGATAAATATATTCTCAATTCTTTCATTTTTTTTTTAGATTTAAAACATATTAAAAAATATATATTAGAATAAATATTTTATCAAATTTGGTGGAAATTTATAATTTTAAATTGATTTACCATGTATAAAATATTTAGTTTGTTCCCGGGACAAACATTAATGTGATATATTCTCTATTTATTATACCACAAATTTACAATTTTCAAGCTTACAATTTTTAAAAAGAAAAGAAGTATGACTCAGGGACTTAAAAATGAATAATATATATATTATTATAGGATTAGATTTTCTATTAAAACAAAACGGAGACTTTAACATTACTAAAAACTATGTTAATACCTAGCGAAATAAAAGTATCAATCAGGAGTTCTAATATCAGCGGAGGAAACAATAATATTTATAGTTTATAATTGATAAGGAAATAGACCATTCCCTTATCAAAACAATAGTAAAACATTGATGCCGAAATAATATTATCTATAAAACTTCTTAGATAATATTTATAAAATGACTAGTATTATACCCATTCAATTGCATATCCTCTAATTTAGAAATAGTATATCTAAATTTGACTTCTTTTCTTTTTAAAAAGTATTCAGCAATTTCTTGGATTATTAAATTATATCCGTCCATATATTAAAAATTTATCAAAATTACTTGTGCTATTATATAATAAAACCAAACTTAATGGTAAAAAATAATGTATGACTATTTAATAATAGAAATAGATGGATGTGATAAGGAATGAGGAGCAGTATTAAAGAAAAAGCCTAGTAAATATTCTAATAAAGATACTGAAGAAATATCAAGATATGCTTTAGGACAGTATAAAGAAAAAAAAATTAGTATTGATGCTGAAATAATGACAATCGAATATTCCTTAGATGCATTCAATCTTTATTTTATTAATAAAAAAGAATTTACTATTATAACAGATTGCCAAGCAATAGTAAACTTTTATGAAAAAATGTGGCAAAATAATAAGAAACTAATGACTAATAGATGGACAAAATTCCTTAATAATTTTATTATTAAATGATATAATCCTACTATTGAGCATATTAAAAGAAAATATAATTATTATGCTGATATATTATCTCGATTAATTTACAATACAGATGGACCGACAACCATTTCGTCCAAGAATATATAGGCTTGGAATACATCTCAGAGCTCAAATGGCAAACAAACAAGCAATAGACCAAATAATATATAGTCAGCCAATGGAAAAATGTGAGACAATATCCTTTGGAGAATTAGTATTACATTGTTACGGTAATAGTGAAACCAAATATATCCCTCACAAAGCCATTAGTAAAGAGCAACAATGTTTATTAAATAATCTTCATCACGCCTATCTATTTAATAATCCTAGATATTTCCAGGCAGTATTAAAATGCCTAATAGAATACTTCCAAAGTAAGAAATTTTTTTATTACTATTTAGTATTTCGAGGGAAAAAACCAGGATTATATACGTCATGGCATTCAGTAGCCGAAACAGTAGATAAATTTAATAATGCCCTTTGGAAAGGCCAAGTAAATTATGAATAAGCTACTATAGCTACTATTATGTATTGGAGTCTCAATTATTATGATGAGACAAAAGATAAGGGGAAATAAAAAGTAACTGAATTAAATTGGCCCAATTGTATTTATTATAATAAAATAATAATAGAAAAAGACTTAGTAAACTAAAAATTAAAAGAAAATGAAGCCTGCTGGGACCAAATTACCAGTCTTAAGCTTCAAGTGGATGCCTTTCGACATCAGCGTCAGCAACAGAGCACTTCACCTACCGCCAATCCAGTAACCATGTCCACTAAAGATATACAACTTATTATCAATAAAGCTGTTGACGAGAAAATTGAGGAGTAGAATAGTCAGTTTGATGGGACATATGATGCAGAAGACTCCATCGACCGACTTGGACTTGATGGCCCTACTATGGGAAGCACTACGATTTAAAGTCTGATTTAAAGATAAGATGCTCTTTTCACAAAGACCAAAGGTAGCCGCCCATGTGCTACACAAAGACCAAAGATATGATGCGTAGCACATGGGCGAATACCTTTGGTCTTTGTGAAAATAACATCTTATCTTTAAATCAGACTTTAAATCGTAGTGCTTCCCATAGTAGGGTCTTCAAGTCCAAGGCGGTCGATGGAGTCTTCTGCGTCATATGTCCCATCAAATTAACTATTCCACTCCTCCATTTTTTCTTCGACAGCTTTATTGACAAGAAGTTGTATGTCTTTAGTGGACATGGTTACTTGATTGGCGGTAGATGGAGTGCTCTATTGTTGAAGCTGTTGTCGAAAGGCATCCACTTGAAACTTAAGACTAGTAATTTGGTCCCAGCAGGCTTCATTTTCTTCTTTTAATTTTTTGTTTACTAATTCTTTCTCTATTATTGTTTTATTATAATAAATACAATTTAATTCAATTACTTTTTATTTCCCCTTATCTTTTGTCTCGTCATAATAATTGAGACTCCAATACATAATAGCAGCTTTAGTGGCTTCTTCATAATTTACTTGGCCTTTCCAAAGGGCATTATTAAATTTATCTACTGTTTCGGCTACTGATTGTCATGACTTATATAATCCTGATTTTTTCCCTCGAAATACTAAATAATAATAAAAAAATTTCTTACTTTGGAAATATTCTACTAGGCATTTTAGTATTGCCTGGAAATATCTAGGATTATTAAATAGATAGGCGTGATAAAGATTATCTAATAAACATTGTTGTTCTTTACTAAGGGCCTTGTGAGGGATATATTTGGTTTCACTATTGTCATAACAATGTAATACTAATTCTCCAAAGGATATTGCCTCACCATTTTCCATTGGCTGACTATATATTATTTGGTCTGCTGCTTGTTTGTTTGCCATTTGAGCTCTGGGATGTATTCCAAGCCTATACATTCTTGGACGAAATGGTTGTCAATCCATCTATATTGTAAATTAATCGAGATAAAATATCAGCATAATAATTATATTTTACTTTAATATGCTCAATAGTAGGATTATATCATTTATTAAAGAAGGGTTTATACTTTTTTGGACCATGTGTTTTTTCTCATTACCTGTTTGGACCCTGTGTTTTATAAAATAGAACTTTAAACTCAATTTTGATGAAGAAAAAATTGAATATAACAACACAGTTTTTAAGCATAATGATTTTATTTTTGTTCTGAATTGTTAGTTTGGTAAATTATTTGTGATTTTAGTTGAAAAAACATTAACCAAATTCAGATTTAGGGTTCTATTTTAACCATTTTACAAAACATGGGGTCCAAAAAGTAATTTGTCAAAACACAGGGTCCAAACAGGTAATGTGAAAAAATATAGGGTCCAAAAAGGTATAAACCCATTAAAGAATTTTGTCCATCTATTAGTAATTAGTTTTTTTATTATTTTGCCTCATTTTTTCATAAAAGCTTATTGTTGTTTGGCAATCTGTTCTAATAGTAAAATCTTTTTTATTAATTAAATAAAGATTGAATGCATCTAAGGAATATTCGATTGCCATTATTTCAGCATCAATACTAGTAATAATTTTTTCTTTATACTGTGATTACTCTACAAAATAAAGTTATTTTACCACTTTTTATGTGCTAATTGTTGCTTAATTTCTGAGTTTTTAATTGATTTATTAAGTTTTTAAGTAATTTTGAATTTAGTAGTCTTATTATGATTTTATATACTTTTGTGTGTTTTTATAAGTATTTTGTTGTAAAATGTTGTAGTTAATTATTATTGTTAAGTTAGTGGTAAAAAAATATTGTATTATTGAACTTAAATGTAAAATATAAATTAAGTTATAATTAATATTTTCAAAGAATTAAATTGATTTATTTTATAGTTGAAAATATTGTATTATGATTTATTTTGTAGGGAATGTATGCTCTTGAAAAGAAAGAAAAATGAAGAAAAGTGTGGCATTTTCAAAAAAGAAAGGAAGAAAAGTGGCAAATGACCAATGCCACCAATCCTCCAGCCAGGCCCAAGGCCCAATTCGCTCCAAAGCTCTACCCAGCCTTCACATGCTCTCCCAGCCTTCACGTGACTCCTCATCATATATCACCTCTTCAGCATATAGCACCTGCCAATCACCTCACGTCAAATGCATGCAGCTCCTTCACGCCTGGGCCGGCCCAAGTTCCAGCTGCCAACACAATTAAGCCCAATACTACCAGCTGCCACCCGAAGGCCCACTCCATTCAGCTGCTACCCAATTCCACCATAGCCCAAACAACCCAAGTCAACTCTGCCACAACCATAAAAATAAGACCAAAACTCACATTTTTATTCTCAATATTTTTCACTCAAATATCAATTCACTCTCCCCTATTTTTCTTACCTAAATAAACATTCCTAATTCATTTTTTACCCTAGCTTTTCACTAATATTTTACCCAACCAAACATTTCATCTTTCCAATACTCTTACACTTACTCTATTTATCCTACCACTTCCCAACACAATTAAATTAATCAATTTATTTATTTTAATTTGATTAATTTAATCTCCATATTTTGCCTATAAAAAGAGTCTTGTAAGACCATTTTGGGAGCTCTTCTTCTTCATCTTTTCAACATCTTCTACACATATTTTTCTCTCTTCTTTTTACTATTTTCTCTACCATTTTCATCTTTTGAAGAGCATGTCAAGTATGTTATTTTGTAATTTTTATCTAGTTATGAGCTTCTAATCTTTTTCAAAGGTTATTAAGATGATGATGAAGCAAAATGTAACTAGATAGTATTTTTTTTATTGTATGTTGATTTATCATTTGTGTAACATTGTTTATAGATTTTTCTATCAAAAATATGTATTTTTCATCTATTATTGAGTATTAAAGCATATTACACTTAGTTCTTCATTATGCAAAAATGTGATATTCTTTTATTAAATGTTTTTCATTAAATTGTTCACATCTAATTCTTAGAACATAAGTATCATATTTTGCCTAAATATAATCTCTTTGATTTTTTGTAGTTTCATTAGGTTGTAACACAACTAATGCTTAGAAATTATATCTTATATAAGTGAAGAAAAATCCTACATTTTTTAAAGAGTAACTTGTGCTTGAATAGAAAATATATTTTGAAAAAATATATAGTGTGATTTATTTCAACTATATTAAAACTTGGGAATCAATATACTTATAAATACTATTGAACTTGCATTTTGTGGATTCTAAAATCTTAATAATCTTATTTTATATATCTCATTTGAAAACTATTTTTTCTATTTAATCTTAAATCTTTTTATTACTTGTCTTTTATTTTTCTAAAACAAAATCTCATCAAATATTTGGAACTAGGTTAGAATATTATTGTTTTGTTTGAAATAGTTTCTTTTGATGTTAGTCAACTCCCATGGGTTCGACCTCGTACTTACATGAACATTATATTCCGAAACGATTCGTGCACTTGCGAGTTTAAATATTAAAACATACCCGTTTTGGGTCCAACATACTGTCCTGAAGCATATCTTGATATTTCTTCAATATCTTTATTAGAATATTTACTAGGCTTTTTCTTTAATACTGCTCCCCATCATTTATCACATCCATCTGTTTCTATTATTAAATAGTTAGTTATTAATGGAAGAGATAATTGTTCTAAGGTTTTTACTACTTCTTTGATTTTCTTTAATAGTTTAATATCTTCAATGTTGAAGTATCTTTGACCATTAAGTTTTGTTTTATTATATAATGGCCCAAGTAATTTTGATAAATTCTTAATATATGGACGGGCATCATTTAATAATCTAAGAAATTGCTGAATACTTTTTAAATCTTCAAACTTTTCAGGGAAATCTAGTATCTTTTTACTAATATGATCTTGTAATATTATTTTCCCTTTTCCTATTTCAGATCTTAGAAATTTTATATATTTTTTTCCTAATTCCATTTTCTTTTTGCTAATAATTAGACCATACTATTCAAATTTTTTAAAAACTTGTTTTAAATGGTACTCATGTTCCTTATAATCTTTGTTAAATACTAGAATATCGTCAATATATACTAAACAATAACTTAATTTATAAAATATTTTATCCATTATTCTTTGAAATAATACTGGGGCATTTTTAAGTCTCATTGGCATTACTAACCATTCAAATAGTCCCTGTGGGCAGACAAATGATATCTAGGGAATATTAGCTTCTGCCATCTTTATTTGGTGGAAACCTGATTTTAAGTGAAATTTACTAAAAATTCTACAATCTTGTATTTTATTTATTAAAACATCTTTATCAGGAATATTATAAGAGTCGTCTTCAGTATTATCATTTAATCTTTTATAATTTATTACCATTCTACTTTTTCCCCTAACTATTTCACTATGGTTTCTTACTAGAAAAGCAGGACTCTTATGTGGTGAGTCACTATATCTAATAAATTTATTTTTTAATAATTCGTCAATATGATCTTTAAAATCTTCTATGTCTATAGGATTAAATTTTAGTGCTTGACCAGTTATTTTATAATCTGGATTTTTTATTAATAATTTACATATTGGATTATCATTTTGTTTTAAATTTTTCATCTATCTCTGATATTTCTTTGTTTGTAGTTTATATATTAAATGTTCTATATCATTACTAAATATTAAGTCATATAATTATTTTCCTGTTATTATTTCTCTATCTAGTTTTATTTTTTTTATTATATGTACTAATTCATTTTCTTCTATTAAATTTTTACATGATCCTAATATTTTACAGTTACATTGGGTGTTTTCTAAATTACTAGGATAGCCACCACACTTTCGCAGCAACTCTGATTGAATGGGTATAATACTAGCCATTTTATGAATATTAACAGTTTTTAGTAATGTTAATGCCTCCGTTTTGTTTTAATAGAAAATCTAATGCTATAATAATATCTATATTATTCATTTTTAAGTCTCTGAGCCATACTTGGCCTGATTGATACTCGTTGCTATAATCATTACAATTTGTAAAGAATCGAAATTTACAAGTGTCAAGATAATATTTATATTCAAAAGTATTTGTATTCATTTGTTGGGCTATTCTTGGTGCACTAGATGTTTTCCAATATTTTCTAGGTATTGGTGTACTATCTATTACTACGGAACTGCATCATGTGTCAATAAAATAGATTATTTCTATTTTTATATCTTTATGGATGAATAATCATTTTATTTTTAGACTGTATAGATTACTGGAATTACAAACTAAAGGTACAGCATCTACTAGTTCAGCTTGCTCTTCTTGATTATTTATGGTATTATTAATATGTTGATAATTTATTATCTCTTCTTCTAATAGTGCTACTCTATTTTCAAGTGTTCTAATTCTTTCTTCTATTATTAAATTTCTATTAATTTTATTTAATTGACTGACTTCTCCTATATCAGTTTGATATAAATTATTAATACATTTAATGCACATTTTTTCAAAACAATTACTACATTTTGCTCTTTTACTATAGTTGGGGTAGAATTTACAATTACTACATGCTATTCCTAAGCTTCCCTTATTTATTTTTCAGTTATATATACATTCTCCAATATCCATAAATTCATTTAATATCTCATATTCTTGATTTATATTAACATGGTATTCTTTTTCTTCTGAACTTGTTCTTCTATAATTTGGTCTAGGTCTATTCTTCTATACTATAAATACTTTTTGTATGAGACATATCGTCTTCAACATTAAGGAAATCCATGTTAAATTCTTCTACTAACATTGATTCTCTACTAAAATTATTATTTTTCTTTATGCAAATAATAGATACGTGTCCTATCTCTCCACAAGAAAAACATATTATTTTATTTCGATAATCTCTTTTATCATAATATCTTCTTACATGTCTACATTTTTGAAGAAAATGTCTTTTAGCGTTACTTCGTCTTAATTGATAGTACTTTTTATTCCCTTTATATTTTTTATTATGTATTGGTTTATACTCTCTATCGTTTATTCTATATTGTTGTGGAGTAAATATATTACTACAAAGACTACACTCGTCTCATGTTAATTGTTTTTGTATTTGGATAAAAATACATTTATCTACTAAATGTTTTAGGATAAAATTTCCTCTAATACTTAAACTATCCATGGCTGTATTTCTAGTGTGTGCCATGTTATTATTCCATGAGTTTACTATTTCTGTTCCTAAAGCTCCAGGTAATTTTATTAGCATTTTATCTCCTAATTCACTATTAATAGCGTTTCCTGAAATACTTCCTAATATTACAAAATCATTAATATAAAAACTTTAATATATTTCCAATCCCTATATATTTGTTCTAGTTTTTTCATAGCATCTTGTTGAACACTTAATAATCCACTATTAGGATCTTCTCCAGTTATTAAAATATGTATTTTATTAACAAAATTATAAGGATTGTTTCCTAAATTAATTAATTCTTTTATTTCATTAGGGTACTGAGCTTTATACCTCCCCCAATGTGCTTTTACTATTTCTCCTAAATAATTTTCTAAATAAGCATATATTTCTTCTCCAGTGTGATTATGCTCATTTTTTATATATTCTCTTATTATTTTTGCTTTCCAACTCATTATTACTGAATTCCATAGTTGGGGGTCAATATTTGTTATATTTAATTGTTTATTATTATTCCAATTTATACTTAAATCTCCTAGTTCTCTCTGGCCTCTACTCTTATACTTAGGTTCTCCTTGGTAACTATAAGGATATACAGGTTGTCTAGGGAAATTTCCTCCGCTTAATAGTTCAATTGTTCTAGTATGGGGTCTTAAAAATAGATTACTATTTGATTTAGTCATATTACTTTCTCCTGAACTATTCTCCATAAAATCTTTTTGATATGAAATATCAGATACTTCAATATTATTTTCTTCTGTAATATTTTCATTTTTGAATTTTTCTTTGATGATTAATATTTGATTTTTAAATTCATCTATATTTTTATCCATATTATCTTTTTCATCATCTTCTAATTCTTTGTTACTTTGTTCTCCATAATCTGAAAATGAAATACTAAATCTATTATTATTTTGATATATACTTCTATTGGTGGGAACACTTGTATTTTCTTTTTTATTTCTTTTAATTTTACATCCCATTATATTCCTTCTAATATTTGTGAAGAGTATTCGGGAGGTTTTATCATTTTTATTCCTTTACTTTGAAGGGTTTCTATTACTTTTTCTATTTTTAAATTGAATCTTATGCTAGTATTATGTATTAATTTTTCTTGAAATCCTCTACATATTATGAGGTTTTCTTGGTCTATATTTCTGTATCCTCTACTTTGAATTCTTAGTTTAATAATTCATATATCTTTAATCATCATCATAAAGTATGGAGTTATAAAGACTAATCCATAATTATTATTTATGTCTACTTCCATCATAAAGATAATACTTTTTCTATCATCTTTTACACTTTCATCATATAATATTAATAAAACTTTTGCTCCTAATTTTTTCCTTACTAATCATTTTATTCCTATTATATACAAACCTTGATGAATATATTTATTTTTGTCTTCTTTTATGAGGTTTCCAATAATTTCGTTAGAGATTATTTGTAAAATTTGACCACTAAGCTTACTAACATTAACCTTTCTAGAATTAATATTAATTTATCAACCCACAATTGGTGATCAAACAAAAGTAAGCATTGGACAATATACACACTTGAATGAACAGAACTCATCCACCAAAACATTCATGCAACAAAGTACCAAATCACAATTTCAAGCTTACTAATATTAATTCATCAAATCTCTATGAGGTTTCTAAGCTTACTAACTGATAACTCTACAAAATAGAGTTATTTTACCACTTTTTATGTGCTAATTGTTGCGCAATTCTTGAGTTTTTAAGTAATTTATTAAGTTTTTAAGTAATTTTGAATTTATTAGGTTTATTTTAATTTTTTAGATTTTTGTGTGTTTTTATAGTTATTTTGTTGTAAAATATTGTAGTTAATTATTTGAATTATTGTTATTTAGTTTGAGGTAAAAAATATTGTATCATTGAAATTAAATGTTAAATATAAATTAAGTTATAATTAATATTTTCAAAGAATTAAATTGATTTATTTTATAGTTGAAAATATTTTATTATGATTTATTTTATGTTTATTTTGTAGGGAATTTATTGTATTTTTTAGCTTTGAAAAGAAAAGAAAAAAAAAAGATATAAAGTTGAAGAAAAAAAAATGGCATTTTTCAAAAGCCATAAGCCTCCTAGGCCCTGCCACCTTCCAGGCCCAATACCTGATGCACCCTTTCAGCCACGGCTTCCTCCCAGCGTGACTCCCCCTGCCTTGTCCCAGCCAGCAGCTTCCATTCGGCCACACCTCCTGCTCCAAGTGCCAATCCTAGCAGCTGCCTCCAACTGCCTCCAACGCCCAGCAGCCCAGGCCCAATCCCAGCCACCTGCCTCCAGCCATGCAGTAGCCACAAGCAGCCTCTTTTGTGTGTTTTTTGAGCCCAACAAAAGCACTATGTACTATTGTCCCCTATGTTCAAAAATGCCATATTTTTACCCCACTTTCTACGCATTTTACCTCAAAACATCATTATTACACTCTATAATTTACCTCTATTTGCCATATTATAATTAATTAAATTTATTTAATCAATTTAATTAATTTAAATTGATTATTTTAATACCTTATTTTTTGGCTATAAATAAGGGATTTGGAGTGTCCATTTTTTGGGAGGAGAGGTTACCATACCAAAAATTCTACACATTTCAAAACCTCTCTATTATCTTCATCTTCTTCTTCTTTTTGGTTATTTTCTATGTATTTTTAGAGAAAAAATTTGGGGATTTCTCCTCCAAATTTTCCTATTTATGTTTGTAATTCTTAGTTTGTATTTGTTATTCTAGTTATGTGTTTCTAATCTTTTTAAGATTATTAAGGTGATGATGAAACAATTTGTAACTAGATAGTATTTATTTTGTATGTTGATTTCTCATTTTGTGCAACAAAGTTTATGGAATTTTCTTCTTCAAATATCTTCTTTCATCTTAAATATCATGTATTTTGGATTGTTAGCACATATTTACACTTTGTTATTCATTAGTGCTAAAACATAATATTCTTTGTGTAAGATGTGTCATTAAATTGTACGCATCCATGCTTAGAACAAAAATATTATGTTTTGCCTTATAAATAATGTTCATTGATTTATTTGTTATTTCATTAGATTGATTTACACTAAATGCTTTGAAATTATAATTTTGAAAAGTGAAGAAAAATCTTATCTTTTTAGAAGTAATTTGTGCTTAAAATTATAAATCTATTTGGAAAATGATAGTTTGATTTATTTTAACTATCACTAAAACTTGGGAATCAATGTACTTATAAGTATTATTGAACTTATATTTTGTGGATTCTAATCCTTAATAATCTTATTTTACCATCTTGATTTCTAATATTAATTTATTTTTATACATTGTCTTAAATTTCTTTATTATTGTCTCTTATTAGATTTTATTGTCACAAATTCTCATCAATCTTTGGAACTAGGTTAGAATTTATTACTTTTGATTTAAAATAGTTTTCTTTTCGATTTTAGACAACTCATTTGGGTTCGATCTCGTACTTACACGAACACTATTGTATGCCCTGGTTTTCCCACGGGCTGGTTAGTAGGTCGAGCCTCGAACTAATCAAGGTTAGTCTGTAAACTTCCCCAGGTCGGAGATCTGTTTTCCAGGTCGTACCCACTTAGCTCGAGGTATCCTCAAGAACTCGCCAATGCTGCCTAACACTGGGGGGAGGAGTCCTTCAGGCCGAAGGTTGGGTCAGTGAAGCAGCTCGTTGTGCGAGCTGATGTTCGTGGATTCCTGATCCTTTGTGAAGTCAACACACTCAAGATAAACGTGCATATATCTGACATCACGTGTCCGATATCTCCCTGACTTTCCGGGCACGCATCAGGAACGTGCGCATTCAGATACCCACGGCTGGGTTGGGCCGTGCGGCCCATTATCTCCTTACATACTGATTAGACCACACTTATGTGTCAGGTTTAGGAATTAATCATAAATGTTACAGAGTTGATATGACCAATGGTAAGGTCACGTGATGACCTCCCTACCAACTTCCAGGTGCCTTCTCCTATAAATATGGGGACCCTGGGAGTTGATAGGGGTTGGAAAAAAATAGTCTCTGAAGAGCCATATACTTTGTAAACCAAATACCCAGAATACATCAATAATATTGACTAGTGGAGTAGAAGGATTTTAACCTTTGAACCACTTAAAAAACGTGTCTTGAGTCACATAGTTCATTCTCTAAGATTTCATATCTGTGACGGTTCTACTTTCAGCACTAATCCATTTCTCTTCTTCTCTTAATTACCTGTTGGCGAAGAACCGCGTCAACAACTATATTCCATATACGATTCGTGCGCTTGCGAGTTATAAATATTTAAAACATACCCATTTTGGGTCCATCACTAACATTAACCTTTCTATAGAATTAATATTAATTCATCAACCCACAATTGGTGATCAAACAAAAGTAAGCATTGGACAATATACACACTTGAATGAACAAAATTCATCCACCAAAACATTCATGCAACAAAGTACCAAATCACAATTTCAAGTAAATAAAATAATACTAGCAAAATAGAAATCAACTCATAAATAGATGTGCAAAAATACAAAATTCTAAATTAGAGAAAGATAAAAAGAAAAACTCATATGGAGTTTGTCACAAGACTCCAAGTTTTTCTCCCAAAATCTTCTTCTTCTTCCTCTTGATTTTTGTCAAATCTCTAAATAAAATTACTAAAGAAAATACCAAAACCTAAAACTAACACTCAAATAAAATATTTTTTCTTTTTCTTTATTTTTCTGAGTGTTTTTCTCACTACAATGGCAGCTCTCTCTCAAAAATGGTTGCTGCTCCAAGGTTGAAGAAGATAAAGTTCTCTTTCTAAGGCTCCAAAAATTGGTATAAACCCTTTTCTTTTTCTTCTACACGGGGACCACTCTTCTTTTCAGAATTTTCAGCTCCTTTCCACCTCATCCTCCCACTATTCAAGTCTCTCCACCTCATTTAATCACTTGCAAAGTGTGCAAACTTTATGTTGCTGGCTGCACACACTCTGCTGCAGCAAAGTTGACTGATGCTACCACAAAGTGCCAGAATTTCAGCTCCAAGATGATTTCCTTGCACATGTTTCACTAAGCTTTCCAACTACCCTTTCCTTTTGCCTTCAAAATAGATACCACATTTTTAGAATATAATCCCACTATTTTTTACAAGAGTTATCATTAATTAAAACAAAATACACAAACAAAATGTAAAGACAAAATAACTAAAACCACACAATAATAACACAAACAAAATGTAAAGACAAAATAACTAAAACCACACAATAATAACACAAACACTTTATTTCACTTAAATTGTTAAGTTCAAAAGCTTAATTAATAACTCTAAAAGGGAAATTTGACTTTTTATGCTTAATATGGGGTTGTAATACAAAATAATGCTAGGCATTTTTAACATTACAAAATAATTCCAATTTATTTTATGATACCCAAAATACCCTCCTCATTTGTCTCTTCAGTTTCCCTCTCTCTTTTTCTCTCGAATTCCCTCCGCCTACACAGTTCCCTCTCTATCTTTCGGACGAAACCATCGACCACTCCCCACCGACGTCGATTCTGACGAGTCCCGCACGGCAACCGTCGCTCCACCGAGACCGCACGACAACCGTCGATCCCCGAGACCCGCACAGCGTCGATTCCCCCGAAAACTGAACCTAAATCCTCGAGACGTCCCCGAGACCTCCCTCCTCCGCCTCCGTCCTCCCTGACCCACTAAGGTCGATCTCCCTATATGTTTATATGTATATATATTTTTTTAATTTTCTGTTGTATATATATGTTTATATGTATATATATTTTTTGTGTGAATGTTGTGACTTTTTCCGTTTATTGCATAGTTTACGAATTGTTTTGAGCATATTGATATGCTTTGTTTTAATATTTTGGAATGGGTACGTTGAAAGACAACTGCGAGTTTTTGCTTGGTTTTATTATGTTGCTCGATGGTTCGATGATGGGTTCGATGTTATTCGATGGGAGGTTCGATGGGCATCGATGTGCAGGCATTTAGAGGGTTCGATGCATACTCGATGGGTACTCGATAGGGGTTCGATGCATACTCAAATCCCTATCGAGTACTCATGCATACTCGATAGGGGTTCGATGGGTAGGCATTTCTTAGGTTTAAGGTTTGTGCTTCTGTGATTTGGTACATGCTCAATCATGGTTCGATGCATGCTCAATGGGAGTTCGATGCATGCTCGATGGAGTGGTTTTTATGTTGGGTTCGACGATGGTTCGATGCAGGCTATAGGGTTGTTCGAGAGTGGTTCGATGGGTGTTCGGTGGGTACTTGATTGGGGTTAGATGGGTGTTCGATGCATGCTTGATGGTCATTAGATGCATGCTCGATGTGGGTTCGATGCATGCTCGATGCATTGGGTTTCTTGTTGGGTTCGATGGTGGTTCGATGCATGCTCTAGGGTTGTTCGATAGGGGTTCGATGGGTGTTCGGTAGGTACTCAATAGGGGTTCGGTGGGTACTCGATAGGGGTTCGATGCATATTCGATAGGGTTCGATGGTTGCATGTATGTTTATTGATGGATTTTTCATGCGACTTTGTTTAACTGTATTATTTTTATCTTTATTTTTTGCAGATGCCGAAGTTTATTTTACCCTT
This sequence comes from Humulus lupulus, assembly GCF_963169125.1. Classification (NCBI taxonomy): domain Eukaryota; kingdom Viridiplantae; phylum Streptophyta; class Magnoliopsida; order Rosales; family Cannabaceae; genus Humulus; species Humulus lupulus. Next base: position 236,049,344 of record NC_084797.1, read on the forward strand.
GACAGATCACTTTCCTGGACGAGTCACATATAGGGGCAATGGTTACTTTAATACAATCAAGGACAAGTTTGAGGAGCTCGGGTTGATAGAAAGGGGGAAGGAATCCCCATTCAAACAATTTTTCATGGCTGAGAAGTTAGAATTCTCTGCATCTCTCATACATCAATTAATGTTGCGCAAGATCCAGTGCATCAAAGAGGATGAGTTGCATTTACATTTGGGATCTAGACCCTGCAGATTTGGTAGAGGCGAGTTTGCTTTGGTTACGGGGTTGAACTTCAGTTCCGGGCCATCTGAGACTGATTTGAAGAAACACTTGACTAGTGACCGCTTAATCAAGGAGTACTTTAATGATGAAGAAACAGTGAAGATAATGCCTTTGGAGGCTGCTTTAAAAAATTGCACTGTAGTTGAAGATGCCTACAAGTTGGGCCTATGTTTCTTTGTTGAGGGCATTTTACTTGCACGAGAAGGCAAGTTAAATGTCTGGATAGATTCGCTGAAGATGGTGGAGGACACTGAGTACTTCTTTACTTACCCATGGGGGAAGGTGTCTTTTAACAAGCTTATGGATTCATGTAAGAAAGACATGCATCATCATAAGAGGAACTATGAGAAGAAGAAGGAAGTTGAGGGGAAACAGAAAGAAGCAAAATACAGTTTGTATGGTTATGTCCCTGCATTGCAATATTGGGCATACGAAGCCATCCAGCAGTTTGCACGTGAGTATGGTATTAACCATGGAAACCAGTTTCTGAGGATGCTCAGTTGGTCGAGCAATAAGGAGCGTCCTATTTCGAAGGCCAACCTTGCACCGATGTTCAAGAAAACGAGTGTAAGTTCTGCTATATTATGTCAAAATAGAGTATTCTTTGGTGGTTTCAAACTAACTTAATGCTTTGTATTTGATGCAGTTGATTGTGTTGTCCATGTTGAAGCCCCAGCCTTCGGAGATAGATTATTATAGCGTTTTGACAAAGGGTGATGCTCCCTTGTATCCCGGGTTGGGCCAAGAAGAAGAGGTAGAAACTCCCACTGATTTTGAGAAGGTGGCGAAGATAGCTGCTGAGGTTGGGAAGGCAGCCAATATTTTTGTTGATGGCCCTGATTATGAGGATACCCCAGTCTCCATCGACCCCACACCCTCGGCCCCAGCCCCATCGGTACACCCCAGTCCTGATCAACCTGATTTACGGGAGGTGTTGGAGAGGTTGGAGCGAGTCGAGAGTCGTCAGGATACCATCCTAGAGAACCAGGCGGTCATCATGGATGCTGTCAATAAGATCTTGACATTCGTACAAGATCTTCTAAATGATTCTATTCTGATTCCGGCTCACTTGACCTCCCAGATGATTTTGTCTCACATGACATAGGCACTCCTCCCCCGATAGTACTCACAGCAAATCCTGAGACCCCAGGTGTCGCTATTATAGAACCTGGGGATGTTGCTGGTGTAGAGTTTCAATTGGGCAAGAGGAAAAGACGCAAACCTAAGAAATTTGAAGACTACACCGACCCAACCAGAAAGAAAGCTCGTTTGGATGCGATTGATGATGTGCCATTAGTCCTCAACCCTCTAAAGAAGCCACTTGCTACACAGTACAGGACGGTCGACAAGTGGTTGCTTGGAGATATTCCGAACAAGATGAAGAGGGATGTCCAAACTGGTGTGTATGGTCCGAGTTGGTTTCTGACGATGAAGACACCACAGTTTTGGATCGATGATGGGGTAAGTAATTTTATTAAATTTATTAATATTTGTTATCTGGAATAAACAGTGGGTTCAATAGGGGTTTTGATAGGCTGATTAATTGATTTCCTATCATTTTTGCAGCATATTGATGCGGCTAAGCATATGCTACGTAGGCGTCGACAGTTCTATCCCGGGGCGTATCGGCAAGATGTTGTTGTGATGAATATTATGTTCTCACAAGTGGTACCGGCCCTTATGATGCATATCAGAATGCCAAGGAAGCGGATAAGAAAATGTTTTTGTGGGATTCAGATGTGATATCAATGATTACAGGAATTGACAATCAATTTCTGGCATCGTGGAAGGGAGTAGACACTGTATATTGGTGCCAGAACTACCTACAAATGCATTGGTTTGCAGTTGAAGCCTCCATTTCTACTTGGACTCTGAATGTTTATGATTCGGACGTGACCGTGATAAGTGATAAACAACTGCAATCGTTTATGAAGTCATGGTATACTTTGTTCCCATCGTTGTTATTGCAGTCACAACTTTTCAAGGACGACCATCGATTGACGATTCCACCTGGAGCTAAAAGATGCAAAGAGTTCAATGTGCACCGCATGCCAGTTGATTCAGTACCCCAAACCAAAGTCAGGTATACAAAAGTCTAGTTTTTATTCAAGTTTTTTAAATTAAATTCTATGTTGATTTTGTTACTAATGCAATTTATGTTTTGGTTACATTGGAGATTGTGATGTGTACGCCATCAAGCACATCGAACACTTATTGGGTAGGCTACCACTTGACACGATTTGCGATGACAACATGGAGTTGTTCAGAAACAAATGGACAGTTGACTTATGGTATCAGAATGTTAGACATTGAACATTCTCTTGTTATATTTATTTGCTTAAAATGTAGATTTTTAATAAATTTTTTTGAGTCGAGCATCTTTTTATTAACGACAATTAACGACCAAAATTCATTAACGACAATAAAAAAAGAAAATGACAAATAACCTTCAACTTCAAGTTTAAATAAAATACAACAAAAAATAAACTCAAAGCCGAGCTTTGCATGAGGATTTGTTGTGGCCACGACCACCACATCTACTGCACTTACGCATTGTAACTGGTTTTTCCCCGCCAGATGGCCAACGGTTTGTCCTTGGTCTTCCTAGCTTTGGCTTTTTTGGCCGACCAACTTGTTGTTTCTCTATGGGTACATCAACTACCATATTCTTAATGTCATATAAAAGTATCCAGTCATCCTCGTTCCTAGTTGGGTAAATGGTTTCTTTGTACGAATTCCTCCATGACTCAATGGTGTAAAACGGTGAACACAAAGAGTAAAGGTTCACTCCACGCTCTATAGCTGCTGCAGCTGCATGGGGACAAGGTGTGCCTATGAGCTGGAATACCCCACATGAGCATGATTTCATCATCAAATTCACCTCATCATCGCTGTCTGCACCAGTTACATGAAACTCGAATTGACCAAGGGCATAGACATTCATGAACCTTCCTTTGTCAGCATTGTTCGATACATCTGCCTCCATCAGGGTAGATAATTTGGTGGTAGTCTTCTCTGTCACACTACGTCGTTCAGAAAACCAAGACTATAGTGTGAACCGAATGAATTCTAAAAAAATTGTAACTGGAAAGGTTCTTGCATCCTTGGTCTTGTTGTTGAAGCTTTCAGCGTAGTTGCTTGTCATTATATTGTATCGTTTTCCAGGAAAGAAAGGACGAGACCACTTATCGAAACCAATTCCCTCCAAATAGGCAGCTATAGGAGGATCCATTCGCTTAATATTTTCAAAATGCTTTAGAAATTCTGTCTTCTTCCATGCATAGGATGCTGCCCACATCTCACTGTGACAATGATCAGTCTTGAACTTGGCTTTCACATTCATACTGATGTGATGGTAGCATGCGTCGTGGTAGGCATCAGGAAAGACAACCTCTAGAGCATGAATAATACTCGCATGCCTATCTGACACGAAAGCCAAGTCATCAACGTCCCCAATGACTTCCTTCAACTTCGTCATGAAATATTTCCATGAGTTGTGGTTCTCACTATCCACCAACCCGAACGCAATTGGATATAAATGACTATTTGCATCCAAAGCAACGGCACATAGCATGTGGCCACCGTACTTATTCTTCAAGAACGTGCCATCCACACATATCACAGGACGACAAAATCTGAATCCTCTCCTACAAACTCCAAGGGCAAAGAAGCAATATAGGAAACGACCATCTTCAGTGACAAAATCAGTAATTGTACCTAGATTCTTCTGCTGCAACATGTGTAAGTAGGATGGCAACTTGCAATACGAATCCTCATATGTCCCCCTAACATACGTAAGTGCCTTCTCTCTACATCTCCATGCCTTTTCATAACTCATATCAATACCAAAATTTTTCTTCATATCCTCCTTTATGTTGTTTGCCATGTAACTGGTCCCATCAACTGCGTATTTGTTCTTTATGAGGTGTCCAACGACCCACGGTGCAGCTTGACGATGACCTTTTTGTCGCACTTCTAGTGAGCATGTGTGTACACTCTTGTATACCGTGATCTCAAACATGGGGGACATTGGTTGTTTTTTCCCTCTCAGTTTCCAACAACAGTCAGAATCTTTGCATGTGATATACCACACGTCAGTACCAGAATTTTTCACCATATACTCAAAGTTATTCTTCATTACAAATAGAGCAGCTTTGGTTTTTAAATCAATCTTGTCCTCAAAAGTCTTCCCAACATATATTTCTCCCATTGGTCCACCAGATGATGAGGAATGATTTTTAGCAGATGCCTCAATATCTTCTTTTGTAAACATTGGGGCACTCCATCTGGTGTGATCTTCTCTTGATACAATTGTCTCCCTCCACTTAGTGTTATCTTCTGTCCTAGCAGGTTGATTACTGCTTCGAGCAGGTGCTCGACGTCCTTGAGTTGGGAGGTGTGCCTGTGCAAGAGGCAGTCCTGACTCTTCTTCTACTTGTTAGGCTTGGGAAATGTCTAACTCCTCATTTGAAACATCTGCACTATAATACGAGTCATCCTCGGAACCATCATCATTATCTTCAAAGCAATTACCAACTGGATCATCATTCACATAGGGATCGTACTCATATGCCTCAAGCACACCTGTGGGACCTCCTTGTGGTATATCAAGCTGAATAGTAGCCATCGGATCAGTAACTAGAAAAAAAGTGCCCACCTCGCTAAGATGCTTGTAACTGCTACCTGCAGGAGATGGATCGATACTGGTCGTGTCTTTTTTGTTCACAGTAGGAGAAAGATCTGATATGACATTCTTCTTAACTGGAGTCACACATAAGACTACCCGTTCATTCAAGCTTATTCCTAAGAATACACGAACTTGACGATCATTATTCAATTGAACCGGTGCAAATGGTTGCTCGCCGCATACGTATGGCACCTCGAGTTTCAATTCATACACCTCTCTATCCACCTGAAATGTCTCGTGCAGTATGTCAAGTAGTTGCAAGTAAGTGACATCATTCTCTACTGGTATCACTTCACCTTCAACATCCTTAAAATACTATTTCCTACCATGCATTTCCCAAACACCGTTGTAAGAAACAAATACGTAAACTATAGAACCTGAAATAAAAAAACACAAATATAGTTAGCTGAAAAACAGATGGTGGGAAATGGTATTTTAACGACGCTGAAAAACATGACCATCAAGCCTGCATCGAGCATGCACGAAATAGTGAGAATGCACATTATCATCGAGCTTGCATCGAGTAGCTATCGAGTAACCATTGAGCACAACATGCAACGTAAAAAATGATGTGCCATCGAGCAGGCATCGAACATCCATCGAGCATGAATGAAATAGTGATAATGCACATTACCATCGATAACCCATCGAGTAGGTATCGAGTACCCATCGAGTAGGTATCGAGTACCCATCGAGTAGGTATCGAGTACCCATCGAGTACAACATACAACATAAAAAATGATGTGCCATCGAGCTTGCATCGCGCAGGCATCGAGCATGCATGAAATAGTGAGAATGCACATTACCATCGAGTACCCATCGAGTACAACATGCAACGTAAAAAATGGTGTGCCATCGAGCATGCATGAAATAGTGAGAATGCACATTACCATCGAGTACCCATCGAGCAGAACATGCAACGCTAAAATTGTTGTGTCATCGAGCCTGCATCGAGCACAACACAAACCCAGAAAATTCCCAGAAAACGCAGATCGACAAAAAACCAGAAAAAACCCAAAAAAATGTACAAATATTGCTCAGATCTATTCGAAATGCTCAAAAAGTTTAAAGGAAACATCACTAATCCAAGTATTTAAGAAAAAATTGCTTACCCATTAAATTTTTCTCCAAGATTTCTCAACCCTTACTTTGGTCTTGATCCCCCTCTACAAATGGCTTTCTTAGTGGCGGTCCCAAGCTCGATGGGGTTCTACCGTGGTGCTCTTAGTGGTGGTGTGAGGTGAGGTGAGGTGAGTGAGAGTGAGGAAGAAACAAGAAGAAGGAAGAGAGGAGGAGGGAAGAGAGGAGATAGTTGTTTTTAGGGGTATTTTGGGTACTAGCAAAACTTTTGGCATTATTTTGTAATGTTAAAAATACCTAGCATTATTTTGTATTACACCATATTATTAAACATAAAAAGTCAAATTTCCCCTCTAAAATATAGAGTTATCAATGTGCTAATTAAATAATTTTAAAATTCTACTTCTCAACTATTTTTGGTAAAAAAAATGATAAATATATTCTCAATTCTTTAATTTTTTAGATTTAAAACATGTTCAAAAAATTTATTAGAATAAATATTTATCAAATTTGGTGGAAATTTATAATTTTAAATTGATTTACCATGTATAAAATATTAAAATGGAATCAATCAATAAATTATTTAGTTTGTTCCCAGGACAAACATTAATGTGATATATTCTCTATTTATGATATTTATGATGTCTATTATAGCTTTTCTTTTCTTTTCATTTTTTCTTTCTTTTTAAAAAAAATAATAAAAAGTAATAATTAAAAAAAAACATACTAGTTGCCTTGGTACTTGTGTTTTGTATACTCGTTGAGTATGGCATAGGTATAATTGTAAACCACTTGGTTACTATTTAAAAAAAAAAATTGTTTATAATTTAATTTCATATGCACATTTATTTAATTTTATTTATAAATTATTTTTATTAAATTTATATGGTTGTCATATAAATTTTAAATAAATAAATAATATTATTTATTAAGTAATAACATAAATATATTAAAAGAAAAATTAAGCAAAAATATTATTTATGGTTTTTGTAAAGTATATATATACTAGATAGAAGCAACGTGCAATGCACGATTTGCTTAGTTTTAAAGTTGTAAACATTGTCTATAATTTAAATAAAATTTAGGTCACTGTTTTTAATATATATGTATATAAACATTTATATCAATAATCTCTACGTATATGACATCTAAACACAACGTTGACAAAAATATATATTTACATGGCTACATTACATATATATATATAATACAATAATATTTAAAAAGAAATTAATAATAGAAATATAAAATAAGAATAGTGTTGACGCCGTTTTTTCGTCAACTTAGAATACAATAACACTAAACACAGAATTAGAAAAATCAATAAAAACACACGATATTTTACGTGGTTCAGCAGTTAAAATTCGCCTAGTCCATGAGTCAATATTATTGAATGATGGAATTCTCTCAAAGCTTTTAGAAAGCAATTTTCGCAGAGTATTCCGAGTACCAAATTCAGTGTATCCCCAAATGAATTTCTCCAGTCTATTTATAGGTTGGTTTACAAAATATTTTCCCCCTTATTTCAGGAAGTTATAATTCAAATAAATACAAATAAATGCATTAATTACATAATATCCCATGATAATCGGGATTCCTTATCAAATTACAACAAATCTCCAAGAAATATAGATTTTCAAATAGTAACTGTATTTAAACTAGATTATCGACCTCGCGATTACCGATCTCGAACATTTAACTTACACACTTTCGAAGTCGACCAACATCACGAGCTCGTCATTTTGATTAGCCTCATCCTTAACTTTATCGAGATCATCATATTTGAGCTCGCAATGCCCAGGCTCGAACCTTCTTGATTGATACTCACTCACCAATGCAAACAAATCAAGAATTTATACAAGTGTTGAACCCTTGTAATTGTAGCTTCGAGCTTAATTTGTAACCTCGAAACATCTTCGAGACCGCATGTAGTTTCGAGCTTACCAATTCCATTTTCGTCGTCTTAATACCGAACGAGACTGTCAAACCCAATCCACGTAAATGCTAATGACGTGGCACACTTGCTTATTTCAAGCTTACATTTTACAAGCCTGTCTTTCGAGACCATAATTTCTATTCTCGAAATTTAGGTATATCATTTTGCCCCCTCAAAAGTATTGGTTCGAATCCAATGAGAATGAAACTTTTGAACTTCTACTTTCGAAAACCGTGCCACATACCATACTCGAATATGGACACGCGTCAGTCAAGGATTGCACACTCATAGTACTTGAGTACTCCATACATCTGCCCACATCTTTTCATGTCTCCTTTTTGCCGCCAATGTCACATTTATACCCCATCTGTTGGATCAGACTCAAAATCAAACCAAAGGCCCAAATTTGTCCGACTTTTGACATCCCTCTAAAATATATATATACCTATTTTTCTTCTTCGTCCTCACCTTCATTTCATTATCCAATGAGAAAAAACACGAACCAGAGCGAACCAGAGCTTTCCTTTTTTGCATGTTCTCCAAATCGAAAAAACAAAATAACTCCAGCACTTTCGACTCCGTGGAGTCTTTCCTGCAACCACTCCTTCAGACGACAATCTCATTATGTAACGACCCAACTATTCTAAACTTGGACCATTAAAAAGTACTATACTAATCTTAAGAAAACATACATATAAAATAATCATGACTTTATTGTAAAGCAAACGTTAAATACATAAAAATTACGGCTAGGGTATGGGATCTCATTGTTTTGAAAATAAAAATAGAGCATAAGTTAAATAAATTGGTTACAAAATTAAGTGCGGAAAAATACAAAGAAAATATGAGTGAAAGACTTAAACAACTTCATCCTCGAATCGTTCGTGCAGTCCACCAATTCCATTCTGCCTCAATACACATTCCCAAGCTGCCAAGAATCTTCCCGCCGCCATACTATTTTCCTGCACATAAAAGCATAAAGGAATGAGCCTAATGCCCAGCAAGGAAAAATCTACTACAACCATAAAACATATACGTATACATAAACTATAAACTACAAACTAAAAACTGTAAAATATAATCATATGACTATATAAATACAACATCTATTACAATGACCATCATACTTCTTGGGACTTGCTAGCTAAGCAATCATATGCCCATAAATTTATGGGGCTAGTTATTTAAACAAGTCTCATACATTTATGGGGCTCGTTATCTAAACAATCATATGCCCAAGGAATCTACTATTGGGACTTGTTATCTAAACAAGTTATATATTTGTTATCTAAACAAATTATGTGATTTGTTATCTAAACAATTCATATACTAAAACAACTAAAAATATATCATACTTATAACATAGATATAAATCAACAACATAAAAGCATACAAATCTACCCTATTTTCCTTACCAAAAACCGGAATCTGAGAACAAGATCGGGACTTTGGAACACTCCTAAAAACCATAATAGAGAGGTGAGTATACTAAAGAAAAAAGATGAAAAGAATGAACTACACCATCGAAAAGATACTTACCAACAAGAAATCTCAAGTTCGAAGAACTTAGATGCCTAACCAAGAATAAAGAATACTGAGTTAGGATTTGAGTAGAGAAAAACTATAAGAACAATACAGAAATGAACTAAAATTGGGAATACCTTGAATGCTTCTATGATCGAACTACACCTCGAAATCGAAATATACTATAAACCTTACTTCCTAAGTGTTTATTAAGCATATAATGATAAATCTTATAACCCCAACCCAAGTGTTTAACACTCTAAAGTAATCCTAGCAGCTTGTAGGCTCTGAACTCAGCTTGATGAATGAAGAAATGGCTGGGTACTAGGTCCTATTTATAGAGTTCAAGAATGAAAATATATTCATTTAGCTTGAATAAAATAATGGCTTTTTAATTGAAAAACATTTGAATAATCGTTCAGCAGAGGCTGAAGACTCGGCCAAAAAGATTCTGGACTTATCAAGAGGTTAAGGATTAAAATGAGCTCGGTTTCAAAATCATTCAAAATTTATGCACCACAGCCGATATATCGCCTGGACTGATGCTCCTGAGGCTCGTCGAAGTTGTCGTACGAAGCTACGTGTTTTTCATATCCCCGTATGGCGATATATCGGCATACGCTGAAATATTATACACGTAATTACACTTTTTTAGCCTAATTTGAATTGAGTAAACAGCCTTGACTAAGTCCTTTAACGATTTCAAAGCTACTGGCACACTCTAGGATTTCAAATATTACTCTTAATAAACTTATTCCTCAAATATACTTAATTTCTCATTAAACATACACATGACAAGTGCTAATAGCTTATTGGGTCTATCTAAACATTATAGTATAATAAATATCATCTCCATAATCAGTCATATTAATCAAACCTTAGGTTATAATTAATATTCTTAAACTATAGGTTAAACTTATAAAATCTACAAGTGTTGCTACGAGTGTCCAACTAAATCCCGGCTTGAACCAAAATCCACAGTCATAAAAATACTCCAACTATAACTAGCTATTACTATTACTATTACTACTACTATCTAACTAGCTAAGGAAAGTTCTTGGACCCTACACATTATATCCACAGACAACTTCGCGAGAGTTTCTGTTCTTGACTCTCTTCCTTTGGTATATATATATTTTTTACATGTTTCCTCTATATTGTGGATATATTTACTGGTTTTTCACTAGTTATAAAGGCTATTTGATCGATATTAAGCAAACTTACGATCCGAAATATTATAATGTGATCAAAATCACAGTTTTAGACCGAAATTCTCTAGTGTAAAAATGTATAAATGAGGTTTTTCTGGTGAGAGAAAGTTTCGTGTATCCTAAGAAATAGGGTTTTTTTTTTTTAATTTAAGGTTTTAAATGTACAAATCCCAAAAATATCACTTTTCTAGGTAACTGCCAATTTTTCCCTGAAATCCGAGATTCCTGGCACCAACCTCCCTACTTTTGCGTGAGTACACGCTCGAAGCCCGAACTTTACAATAATTTGGGGATCACCTTCAAGTTAATCTCGCCCATTCGAGACTTCAATCTCGTTGAAGCAGTCTCGTTATCTCGAGCTTTCGAGCACGAGTTATCGAAATTATACTTTTCTTGCAATTTCCAATATACTGGGTCCTCACCCTTTTCTTTCTTGTCAGATATCGCAGTACTCTCAGAATTGGTGGGGGCTCGAGCTCGCTATCCCTTACCTCCCATCAACTTCCAGTCCTGAATCATACTTCACCTGAAACCAGCGACTGATACGTGAGCACAGAGAAAGGTGTGAGCAAGAAGATATTCGAGACCGCTTTCGACGCCAAATAGACGAGGTCGATGAGAAAAAGAGAAGGATACTTCGAGTTACTGTTTATCTGGATCCAGACTCCGAGATCAAGCATGTTTCGTTAGACCCTAAGCTCAAAGTCACCGTCGCCTTCGAGCCTGGTGTACTCTCATTTTCTCGAATAGAAGACTCTTCATCACGCCCTCCCATCTCCCAAGCCTTTTCAATCCCCACCTAGAAAGAAGAGTTTTTCGAGGCTGAGCACTACTGGAGCTCAGTCACATCTACTAGCCAGATATCCGAGCTGCTGGTGTATCACGACCTTAGGCTCTCTGGCACCCTGATGTGTTGGCCAACGACCCCAAACGAATGGAGCTGCTTCGTCCAGGGAGATGGCAATCCCGATTGTAAAATCAAGCACGCCGCCTAGAGTCGCGAACACATGAGGGCGGGGGCTCTGCTTCCATTGTAGTCATATTTCAAGAACTTCTTGGATTTTGTCGGGCTCGCCCCATTCCAGCTCCAAACCAACTCCTTTAGGGTTTTGACAGCCCTCAGGTCACTATACCATGAGCTAAAGTGGGAAGGGTAGGGCTGGCAATTCATGTAAACGTGTCAGATTCGTGTCGACACGATTATGACACGACAACACGATTAGGTAAACACGAACACGACATGATTATTAAACGTGTCAAAAATACGAACACGACACGATTATTAAACGGGTCAACACGACACGAACACGATAACACGATTATGACACAATTAATCATAACTATATGAAAAAAATCATAAAACCTATGTAAATTATTCGTGTTATCGTGTCTGATACGATTATGACACGACACGATTTTTAAACGGCTCAACACGATTATGACATGACACGATTAAGGTAAACACGAACACGACACGATTATTAAACGTGTCAAAAACTCAAACACGAAAACGACACGATTATTAAACGTGTCGTGTTCGTGTTTACCTTAATCGTGTCGTGTCGTGACCCAAATTGCCACCCCTAGGGAAGGGCCTTCGCCACAAGAGATATTATATCTCTTTTGTCTCAAGAGTCGAGCTCGGGGAGGAGATGGATTTTACTACCTATCGAGCTACCCGAAGAAGAAAAAGCTTTTCAAGGACATGCCAAATCACCCTCCGAATTTCAAGCTTGCCTTTTTCTGGACGGACGGTCTCGCTCCTTTCAGATATTATTTTTTCCAACGCATCCGTAAGTATTTCATCATGCTTGTCCCTTTTTCCATTGAAGAGTTAGGCTCGGAATATTGATACTTAGTTGTTCCTGTGGCCAATTACTACCGCCCCACCCCATCAGAAACGATGGTGGAGCATAAGGTAGCCATGCTTTAGTTGCACATGGTAGCCATGCTTCAACTGCCATAATAATATATATATTTTTGTTAGAATACAATTAAAAAAAATTGTGTGCATTTGTTTTACCTAAAAAGATGTATGTATTTAAAACCTTAATTCAAGAAAAAATAATAATAACTTTAAGGAAAAATGTATACATCTAAGCTTTTTTTTTTATTTTTTAAATGGTAGTTATATGTATTAAATGTCAATAAAAAGGTATTCATGTGGTTATTTTAAATCTAATTGATTTTTTTAGAATAAAAGATATTTTTAATTATCTTTTATTCCAAATCAAGTTAAAAAAAATTACAAGCTGGTCCAATACCATATAACACATGCCACAACATTTATAGTTAATTACTTAAATATTTTAGTTAATTAGTTATCTATTATTTAGGGTAATTTTGTTATTTTAAAATATTTGCTTATTAATACGAGAGCTATTTTTTTTGTCGCATAAAACGAGAGCTATTTATTTATCTACAATTTCACCCTATATATTTATTATATTATTAGCTCTTGATTTTTACAGCCTTATAAAAAAAATTATTAATCGAAAATTTGGGAATAATTTTTTTTAAACCTTAAATTTGAAAGTTTTTAATAGTATAAATTATTAAATCAAAATCTTAGGGGTTGTTTGGTATGAACGAATCTGGACGGGAATGAGAATCTGAACATTTTCTCATCTTTGATATTGGGTTTGAGCTTTTCTTACATGGGAAAATGTACTCAAGGGGTTTTACCTTATCTTGATTCTGGGTTCAAGTGAAACTCATGACATTTCAAAAAATTAAAAAAAATAATCTTAAACAAATAATCTTAAACATACTCAGGAATCTGAAACATTTCAATTTTTTTTTTAATAATCTTAAACCAATAATTATTAAGTTAATGACTTGTTTTATTTTTTAAACTTATAATATAAAAACAAATATACATATATCAAACTATAAAATGATAAATAATATTTGTTTATTTAAAGAAATTGATATGTTAAATCTTTATATCATTACTTTAGTTTAAAATAACAAATTAAATATTATCAAAAATTATACTTGATAATTTTAAGGACGGGCTGGTTTGGCTCTCTAGAGCTAGGAGCGGAATCAAAGCCATCGTTGTTTCCATGGTGTTTGCAGCAACTGTTTATAGCATATGGATCAATAGGAATAGATGTTATTTTGAAGGTTACTCCTCTTCTATTTGGAATCTGGTGCAGGATGTCAAATCTATATATATATATATATATATATATATATAAAGGAGAGCTTCAAGAAGATGATGTGGCACTCTAAAATTACTCCAAATTATTTTTTCTATTTTCTCCTTTAATCTAATTTTTTTATTCATTTTTATTAATAAGGAGATGATGTGTCATTCTAAAATTACTCCAAACTATTTTTTCTATTTTCTCCTCTAATCTAATTTTTTTATTCATTTTTATTAATAATTATCTATATATATAAATGAGAGCTTCAAGGAGATGATGTGGCACTCTAAAATTACTGCAAACTATTTTTTTCTATTTTCTCCTTTAATCTAATTTTTTTTATTCATTTTTATTAATAAGGAGATAATGTGTCATTCTAAAATTACTCCAAACTATTTTTTTTTATTTTCTCCTTTAATCTAATTTTTTATTCATTTTTATTAATAATTATTTAAACTTGATATTTTTAGATATTTAAATAAGATATTTTTTGAATTAAATACCTAATAAACTAACAAAAAAATAAAATAAAACAAAAACTACATTAAACGTTATTTTTTTAGATATTTAAATAAGATATTTTTTTAATTAAATACCTAATGAACTAACAAAAAATAAAATAATAAAAAAAACTACAAATATATACTACATAATATACTAATAAAATAACATCTTTGAAGCGGTATATAAAAGATTATCCAAACGAGTAATCAACATTTTGATAAAACATAAGGTCTACGAGTTAATTTTAAAAAATAAAGGGTCCAAACGGGTAATCGGCTAAAATACAAAGTTCAAAATAGTGTGTATATATAATTTACTTTCTATAAAGAATTTTTAACACTTTGAATAAATACATAGTCCAAAGATTATTTTTTAAAAATAAAGAGTCAAAACAAGTAATCGGCCAAAATATAGTGTTTAGATAACCAATCTATCTATTCCTATTTTTAACATCTTGACAAAACTTGAGGTCCACAAGTTAATTTTTAAAAATAAAGACTCCAACGAGTAATCGGCTAAAATACAATGTTCAAAATGATGTAAACCCTTACAAAAAAACATAAATTATATATAATTTAATTTTTATAAAGAATTTTTAACATTTTGAATAAATATATGGTCCAAATGTTAATTTATAAAAATAAAGGGTCAAAACGAGTAATCGACCAAAATACAATGTTCAAATAATCGATCTATTCAATCTTATATTTAACTTTTTGACAAAACACGAGTTCTAAAAGTTAATTTTTAAAAATAAAAGGTTCAAACGGGTAATCGCCCAAAATAAGTCTTACACAAAACATAAATTTCCATATACATAATTTAGACTTTTTATAAAAAAAATCACGCAAAGCGTATAATAATGATAATAATAATAAAAAATAAATGCACACGTACAACAAATTTTTTGAACTTTGTTTTTGGTTCTTTGATTATTCAGAATTTTTCAAAAATTTGCAAGAGATTTGATATAAAATGGACACCATTATGAAAAAAAAAATTGTATTCAATAAGCCTTCACGTGTCCATATAAGGAACATGTTGTACGAGTAGGGTGAAAAAGAATCCATGTCGTAGGATTCTCCTAAAAGTATTTTAAAATATGTATATTTTTTAATAATTACAAAAGACTGCGCGAAGCGCGGTTATGTTTTCTAGTTCACTACTAAACATATGCTTTACTTAGTTTCTAACAGATATAGTACAGCTAAAGATCAAATGTATATTCAGAATCTCCTTTGTAATTAATTGACTGGTTCGGCCAGCTTTAGGCAGTTACAGTCTATGTAGCTGTTGTTAGTTTGTATCTTGTTTGTTCATTTGTTCAATGAAGCTTTCTATTCTTCTTGATCAAAAAAAAAATTATACTTGATACTAGTATATAATTAATGTATTTTTTAATTTTGTTAAAAAAATATTTCACGAGTAAAATTGTTTATAAATTATAATCTAATGAAATATTTGGTAATTTTTTAAAATGTCATTTGTTTTTTATAATTATATTATTTATTATTTTGATTAAATATATTATTACATTAATTTTATGAAAACTTCACAGATTCTTATGCATAACCAAACACAGAAAGTGATATTCTCAGGAATCATAAATAAGATTCCAGTGCACAACCAAACACATTGATGTAAGTTTCCACACTATCAGATTACCCTCTTCAACTTTCCCAGTAATATGAAAACTGTGAACTCCTCGTACCAAACAGCTAAAGTATTAATGCAATCTCAAAATAATATAAAACTTTTGTTTGGATAATTATAATATAAAAAATTAATGATTTTTCTTAAAGTATTTAGATGATTAATAAAAAAAAGTTTGATAAATAAATTAAAAATTATTCTAATTTAGAAAATAATTTCTCAAAATATCTTTTGGAAAAATCTAAAATACTCCTAACTTTTTCAATTTTATTTTAATTTAAAAAGGGAAACTACACTAACTAACCTTATTTACTAGTCTAATACTAACTCTAACACCTTTTTAATGTGTCTCACGTTTTTAACCTTATACTCGTATGAAATGACTAAGTTACCCTTATTAACATTAGGGCTTCTTCCTCCTCTTTCCCATTTCTTTTTCAGTTACCAGCCACCATCTCATTCACTATTTCTTCTCACCATTTATTACTCCTCACTATTTATTCTTTGAAATATTCATTTATAGATTATGGGTGTCTTATTTAATAGTTCATATGGAATTTTCGAATTATTTCGGCCTGAAAATTTTGTGAAAAAAAATGATTTTTATGGTGAGATGACCAAGTTCCAATTGATTTCTATGATTTAAGTTATTGGGTTCACACATAATTCACTCATGGTTCACACACCATTCACACATTATTCGCCATAAATTCAGAATATGGTTCACACACCAAATTCACACATGGTGCACACATCATTCACACATTGTTCACCATAATTTCATAACATGGTTCACACAGTATTCACACCAAATTCACACAATGTTCACACTTAAATCACACATGGTTCACCATAAATTCAGAATATCGTTCACACATTATTCACACCAAATTCACACTGAAATCACACATGGTTCATACATCATTCACACATCATTCACCATAAATTCGGAACATCGTTCACACACTATTCACACCAAATTCACACACTGTTCACACCGAAATCACACATGGTTCACACCAACTTCACTTCATACATGGTTCACACTAAATTCACACCACAATCACACATGGTTCACACTAAATTCATTAATTATTCACACCAAATTAAAACATGGCTTAGATAGTTAGAACAAAGTTAGAAATTTAACCAAAATCTTAACCTTACCTTCTTTTAACATGTTTCCAACCACAACCATCAAATCTCAAAGCATCAATATGAAAAAGTCAAAATAAACAAGGGAGCCATAAACAATATAATAACAATACCACAAAAATATGAATAGATAACAATACACATAAATCATACAATAAAAATAATTTCATAAATCGATAGGGCTAGGGTATCGGGCTTGCAAGGGGAGTGTGGGGTCATACCATTTTGATCTATATCATTGCAATCATCACGAGAAAAGTTTACTTTGAAACCTTGATCACAAATTTGACTAACACTAATTAAATTAGCCTTAAGGCCTTCAACAAGAAAAACGTTTCTCAATGTTGGTAATCTGTCAAGACTTAGGGTACATTTTCCAACAATATTACCTGACATACCATCACCAAAAGTTACAGCACCACATTTCAAAGATTTGAAATTTGTGAGTATATTTGCATCACCTGTCATATGTCTAGAACATCTACTATCAAAATACCAAGAGTTAGAGGCACGAGATTTATGACAAGTAAAAGCAGCAAGACAATTTGTTCTTGCTTTTTCAATCCAAACACTTTTTGATGGTTTTTTCGCAACCATTTTTGTTTTACTATAATGATTTAAATAATTGTTTTTGAAAAAATTCATCATAGTAAAACATCTGGGTCGGATGTGCCCTTTCACTCCACAAAAATGACAAATTGGAATGAACTTATCTGTTTTATTTATTTTGAGAAACTTGGCTTGTTTAACAGATGTGGAAACAAATTGAACTTTTGTAGCATCACCTATTTGAGATGTACCTGCAGAGACGTTAGTGATTGACACAGAATGAGTGCCAGATTTCACAAAAATGGTTTTGCCTTTCGATTTAAAACCATCAGATCCTAATCCAAAATAATTACCAGCTTTTTGTCCTGCACCAATAACATCATCCAAGATCCTAGAATTTGGATTAAGCATTTTAACACCTTTTACCATGTGGTCAATTTCATTTGATAATCTCTTAATTTCACAATCTTTAGCAATAAATTTATCCTCAAGATTCTTCATAGTGTTTTCAAGTTCATCATTCTTTTCCTGTAAGGATTTGTTATTGCTTGCCATTAAGCGATTATCAGAACAAACATTTAACCATTGATCATACATATCTTTGTATGATTCTTTTACAGAGTCCTCATCTAGATCAGACTCACTGGATTCACATTCAGAATTTTCTTTCTGTACTGTGTTGTTCAGACAAACAACCCTTTTATTAACCTGCGAATTTAAAGTTAATCCAAAAACAACAGAGGTTAAGGCAAGGTTTGAGTTATCTTCTTCATCGCTACTTTCAGAGTCCTGATCACTCCAAGTAGCTGCCATTACCTTTTTATTTTTCTTCAGCGTATTGGCACATTCAGATTGAATATGACCAAATCCTTCACATTCCCTACATTGCACACCTCTTTTATCGCTATTGTCAAAAGGTTTAGAGAATTGATTACCTTTGGAGGATTTGAACGTGGATTTTTTGTTACCAATCTTTTTCATGTATTTTTGAAATTTTTTTGTCAGCAAGGCCATTTCGTCTTCACCATCATTTTCATTTTCATCTGAATCCTTCATCTTTGATGATTTGAGAGCAACTGATTTTTCTTTGGGAGCACTTGGTTTTTCCTTTTGACGAATTTGCTGATTGAGTTCGAACGTTCGCAATGAACCCATCAACTCCTCTACTTTCATTGTGTCGAGATCTTTTGCCTCCTCAATTGTTGTGAGCTTTGTTTGAAACCTGTCAGGAAGCACTTTAACAATTTTTCAAACTAACACATTATTTTCCAATTTTTCTCCCAAAGCAAAATATTCATTAGCTATATCAAACAATCTTTCATAGAAATCTGTGAGAGACTCAATTCTGACATTCTAAGATTTTCAAATCTTGTAGTTAGCATAACAAGCCTAGAACGTTTTACATCAGTAGTACCTTCAAATTAAGTTTGAAGGATTTCTCAAGCTTCTTTGGCAGATTCACACGAGGATATTAATTTTATGTATCTTTCACCAACTCCATTAAAGATAGCATGCAAGACTTTGTTGTTATAACTAGACAATTTAGCTTCAGCATTGGTCCAATTAAGTTCAGATTTTACCTTTGTTACATCATTTGATTCAGATGGAGGTGTCCAACCAGTTAAGATTGATCACCACGCATTTTCTTCTTGAGATTTAATAAAGGCTCTCATCCTAACCTTCCAATAAGGATAGTTGGAATCATTTAGTAAAGGAGGGCGAGTTATAGATCCACCTTCTAAAAAAAAAAAAGATATTTCACAAGGCACAAAACAAACGGAAAAATACAAGATCTCACTAAGAGTTTAGTGACCTGCTCTAATACCAATTGAAATTCCGTATTTTAATATTACCAAGTGATTTAAAATAAACAACTTAATTAAATGCGAAATACTGATTAAGTTGTTTAGTCAGATTTTAGTTTTGTTCACACTACTTATGAAACTGTTTAAACAGAAACAGAAAAACAGGTAAAAATTCAACACACGAGAATTTTTACGTGGTTCAGAAATCTTTTCAGATAACCTACATCCACGGGGCCACGCCCAGAGAATAAACCAATTAGTAAAGAAACAATGTGTACAAAAGCATTGACTTAAACAATGTAAGACTCCCTCTTAAACTATTTTCGCAATCTTGTTGTACTCTTCTCTACGAATCTGGTTTTGGTGAAACACTGACTCTCTTGAACTCCTTTCAAAGAATAGCGAGTGCTCACTTCCTCCCGAGGTGAGACTTAGATAGAATCCTCTCCCAAAGATCCTTATGAACACGTTCACAATAGACACTATCTGTTTACAATGGACTAGATAGATATCCACAAGTACACTCAGCACTCATACAAAGATTAAGGTTAACAAACTTCATCTCTACAAATAAAAAGTCTTCAAAATAACATAATGTTTACAAATATTCAAAAAAAATGGAAGAGATGAAAATTCAAAAGGCCTTGGCAAGATATTTATAGGCAAGGAAATGGACCAAGGCCATCATTTTCTGAGATCTTTGAAATCAAATTGCAAATTCCTTTGATTTAGGAAATCAGCCAGCCAGATGAATTCTGTGTCGACAGAAAAGAAAACTGATGAGTCAACAACGTAATCAGTTTTATCTGGTAGAACGAACATGGTTATTTCCTTTGACCATGTTCATTTTCGACACCTTTTTTATTCCAGAATAAACATTGTTGATGCGGTTCTTCGCCAACAGGTAATTTAAGAAAATAAGAGAGTGGGATTAGTGCTAAGTATTGAACCGAAATGGATGAGTGATCTTAATATAAAATGGTAATGCAAGCACTTTTTTTAGGTGGTTCAAAGGTTAAAATCCTTCTACTCCACCAACCAATATTATTGGTAGTTTTTGGTATTCTTTACAGGATGTTTCTTTTACATAATAGAATCCAACCCTTTGCAACTCCCAGCCTCTCCATATTTATAGGAGAGGGCATCTGGGGGTTGGCAAAGGGGGTCATCCCGTGACCTTCTTACCCGTCATGTCATCTCTGTGACATTCATGATTAATTCCTAAAACCTGACAAATGAAGTGAGGTCTAATCAATAGGTAAGGGGGATAATGGGCCGCACGACCCAACCCAGCCGTGGGTGCTTGAACACGTACGTTTAGGCTACGTATCTGAGAATTCAGGGACATATCAGACACGTGATGCCTGATATATACACGTTTACATTGCATGGTTGACTTTACGAGGGGTCATAGAGTCCAGCTCAAGCTCGTACCTCGAGCTGGACATCTTCTTAGTCCACGGTGACCACACTCCTGATCTGATTCCTTAGCAACTCCAGTGGGCCTATGGCTACCTCGAGCTAAATAGGTGGGACCTGGGGTCAGCAGCTCCGGGGTACACATCATCCTCGTGATTGACACACAATTATGCCATACTTAAGCCTGCTAACAGCCCGTGGAGAATCTAGGGCGTACAAACATAATCTTTGAAAATAATCTCAAGATAATTGTAATACATATTTTTACCAAATAATGTTGATATGTGATAAATAAGGTAAAAAATGAATTCACACTTAAATGATATTTTCACACTAGAAATTCAGCTGAATCATTTTGATAATTAAATCAAGAATCAATATGGATATGCTACTGATTTTCCTTAATAACTTTAAAATATTTTGTCTAAATTAAAGTTCGCCAATAAAGGATTTTACAGATTCTTTGGTGTTGGCGGGTAGGAAAGGGCGGTGTGCATCAAGCCTCGAGCTTGAATGTCATGGGTGCTGCCAAGGAGGACAGAAGGGCAGTGGGAAAGGAGCAGGTTGAGGTATGAAACTCTTTCATTGTAGCAGAAGGGGAGGGGGCTGGTTGGGGAAGAAACTAAGGTGACCTAATTATTATTGAGGGCATTTTTGTCTTATAGCGTTATTTAATGGAGAAACAATAATGAAGGGTTATGTTTAATAATTGATAGAGAAATGGGGTTAAACCATGGAGTTTCCCTTTAAAAATTTAAAAATAAGTAAGACTCAAATACTTTTTATTTTTAAAATTTTAAATTGTAAAGACTAAAAACAACTTAAAACAAACTTACCCAAACAGAGCATTTACCCAGACTTACCACCACCAAATTTGTTGTTTTTTCCTTCAAATGTTTACATATAGTTCAACTATTTTTTTTTTAATACAACATCTACCGATCTTGAAGATTATGGATCTCAGTAAATCCAAGAACCTGACCTATATTCCAAATCTGTCTCAAGCTCCTAATCTTGAAATTATAAGTCTCAATGATTGCATAAACTTGCTTATGGTTACATCACATTTTCATAATCTTGAAAAGCTTACTCTTTTGTCTATGGAATTTTGTACAAAGCAAACAAGTGCTCCGAACTTAAGGTCGTCTCTTCAAATTCTTAGACTTTGGGGCTGCCAGAATCTTAAAAATATTCCAGAATTAAAGGGAAATTTGGTTAATTTAGATTTAAGTTGGACTTCCATACAAGAATTGCCTTCATCGATTGGCTCCTCAGACCAACTCAAACTCATTAAACTTGAGTGCTGCAAAGGCCTTAAGAGTCTTCCTGCAAGCTGAGCAAAAAATTCAAAAAACTGAATAAATCGCTCAAATCGACTGCCCAGACACCGAAAAAATCAAAACCGACGGAATCGAAAACCGCTGAAATTATCTTGGCGAAAACCAACATTAAATCGGTCGGTTTATAAGTTGGTCACAAACTGACCGTACAAACCGAAACCGACCAAATATAGTTAGGTTCCAAATTGTAACCATGTATTTAGGTTTTTAAATCATAAAGTTAAAATTTTGAAGTTAACAAATTAAATGAATAAATTTCATATTAAAAAAAAAAAGTTAAAAAAATAGATTCCAATAATTTATATTTTTTAAACTTAAATTTTCTTAAAAATTATTTAAAAAAAAAAAATCAAGTTCAATTTGTACAGACTGAACTGTGGTCTAAATGGGTCGATTTTATTTTGGTGTTGTAGTTAGGTTGGTCTGTTTTTAGATCGCACCAATCTCAACCGAAAACCGAAATCTAAATTTTAGAATTGAAAAAAACCGCCCAAGCCCGATGCTTAAACTCTAATTTCCCAGTGGCAACACTTGATTTACCTTAATCTAGCTGGCTGCTCGTCTGTTGAAATTTTACCAGATCTTCCAAGGACTCTAGAAACTTTAAATTTGTCTGGGACGTCAATAGATCAACTGCCCACACCAATTGAATCTTTTCCTGGTCTCAGAATCATTCTTTTAAAGAAATGCAAAAGGCTTCAAAGTCTGCCAACCAGCATTTACAAGTTAAAGGATCTTGAAACTATTGATCTAAGGGGTTGCTCTAAATTTGACAACTTCCCCACCATTGAAGAGCCTATGGAGGGATTAGTTCACCTTAATTTATCTGGAACAGCTATCAAAGAGCTTCCTTCTTGATCCGTTAAAAATCTACCTAATCTCGAGCTGTTGCAGTTGGCAAGGTGTGAAAATCTCCAGTTTCTGCCGTTGTCTGAGCTTCCATTAGGTCTGAGGGTTCTAAATGCACAAGATTGCACATCATTAGAGAGACTATTGTGGATAAGCATTGGGAACAGTATCATATGATCTCATTTTTTAATTGCCTAAAGTTGGACCACAACACATGCAACATCATATTTGCTTATGGGCAGCTCTGGATTCTTCAATTGGCAAGCCTAAAATTAATTGAAGAATACGAGGTAAGTATCTTTCTCCTAGTGATAAATTAATTGGTTATTCATTTTGACAATCCTTAAACTAGTCTATTACTCCCAAAGTTGTCCCAGGCCTGCATTTGGCCACGTCTCTTCTATAGTTGCTGGAATTGTGAACTTATTTTTCAATCACCCCATCCTAAATTAATGAGTAAATTTTAATGGATCCAACAATCATGATCTCAGTTCTATGATAGCTGTGTTTGTGTTTGCTATCCGGACTATGAAATTCCAGAGTGGTTCAGCTATATTGCAGATTGTTCTGAGGTTGTCCCACTTCCTTCGAATTGGCACAATTCCAATTTCTTGGGTTATGCTCTATGCTTTGTTGCTGAATTTGACTAGTACGTTTATTCTTCTAGTCCTGTAGCAGATTTAACATTTTAAATTGAGTTTCAAGTGACGACCAAGTCAGGTGAATGTCACAAATACAGTATTTTGAAGAATATATATCTTGATTGTGCTCAGGAGGAACACTTTGGTCCTTGTCACACGTGTTTTAAGCATAATTTAGATCATGTATTCATGTTGTATGAGCCCCAAATCTTTAATGCTTGTAAAGACATAGAAGAAGCTGATAACATTACTGGAGTCTCATTTTCAATCTGTGCAATAAACAGAAATGATAGAACACCTATCCACTCATGCAGAGTGAAAACATGTGGTTTCCACCTGTTGTATCTCGAAGAAGCTCTGGAATTTGGTCTCCTGATTAATGATGGTGATGATAATGATTTATCTGACTTCCCCGAAGAAGAAGAAGAGGATCATGTTGAATATAAATGTAAATGAAGAAGAACATGCAAACTAGTCTGAATTATCTGACTCCCTGCAGAAGGTCATTTTCTTAGCTTAAACTGGTCTGAACTAATTTGATGCCTTGTAACTCTTAACAGTGTCTCTGCTGATGCAAACGAAGACGACCAAGAACCAACTAGAAGTGAAATACAACCCAACTCTGCTGCAAAAGATCTTGAAGAAGATGTCAAACCAAGCCAAAGTGAGACTATGGACTATACTGAAACTAACAATGAGGGATCTGGGTTTACATTTGATTGCATCTCTTTTATGCATTTACATTTTGTTTAAGAACAACCATTGGAATATTGGTTTTTGTAGGATTGGTAATCCAAAGAAAATCAAATCTGTTATAATAACTTAACAGCTTTTGTCAATTTCTGTTAAGTTAGTTACTAATCAGTTTTTGTAGTTGTTCACCTTGGGATTGTCTTTTCAGTTAGTTAGCTCATATTGTAACTCTATTTATGGCTCTAACCTATTCATTATAAAGGTTAGAACAAAGATAGAGATTAGGCAGTTTTTTGGAAGAGTGAAACAGAGAGAGAAAGAGAGAAATTGTAACAGCCATTGTATGGCTTTGTGAGCTCGAGTGTGAGAGTTCTAGGGGATTTCTTTCTGTGTTGTTTCAAGAGGTGTACACTACTACTATTGGAGATTGTAATCAGCTTGATTATAGTGGAGAAAACTCCTTGGGGGAGAGCTGGAGTAGGCCTTGAATTGAGGACCGAACCAGGATAAATTTCTTTGTTCTCTTGTTTTTACTTTTCTGTTGTTGCATTAGATTTGATTTCAGCTTGTGTTTTTCTTTGATTTGTGTTTGATCAACCTTTAAATTGTTGAGTCTTGTGTAGTAGGATTACTACAGTTTTACCTCAGGTGAAATTCTTTGTTTGGATAATTTCTAAGTTCTGGCTGCACTGCTAACTGCTAAAGTTTGTCTCAATAGAAATGGATGGAAAGGTGAGCTGTTTGAAGAATGAGTCAATTTCTCATGTTTTGTTTGCTTGTAAACAGTTTTGGAGGTGTTATCTGGGTTTGCATTGGTCAGGGGAGAGGGATGTCCTTTGTTTTTTGTTTTGTTTTGTTTTTTTGTGAGTGTGGAGAGCAATTGTTGTTCCATTGATTTCAATTTAAGCTTGTAAAGTGTGGTGTTGACTTTACTAAATTGGCTCATAAAGAACTTGATATTCTGGCTACTATCAAGATGTAAAACTTTAAACTTTGTTTGTGAAGCAGATTCTTTCACTGGAGATCTAAAAAAAACAAGCAGGAAGAGGACCAAAACAAGAGCAATAATTTTGTAGTAGGATATTATTCCTGACATTTTATAATTCCCTTACTTTACTCATGTAGAAGCAGTAGAAATGGTAATGGAACTGACTTATTTGTTTTTGGTTTTTATTTTATGGATATTGAGGTGGATGTCACTGCTACTCAGCATATGCTCCCTTCCCAGTTGAATATATTAGGAAAAAAGTATTTTTGTCCATTGGTTTAAATAAAATACTGATGTCAAAGTTAAATTTACCATCATATGCCAACTTCAATATCCTCTCTAGATCTTTTAACATGGCTTTTTTTCTTTTTTCCAAGGAGATTTTCTTACAAAATTTATTCTCACAAATTATTCCAGATAATGACATGTTTTGACTTCTTAATAGTTAATATTTTATCTTTTTTTTTAAAATAAAAAATTCCACAAGAGCAATAGGAGAAAATAAAAATTCTAAAATATGACTTGAGCAAAACCATTTATGTCAAATTTTCAAAATAATATATTCGACAAAAGTCCACAGTTAGTTGATAGATTGGTGTGACTTTTGTGAGGAATACTATTTTATAAATAATTCTTAAACATGAATCTTTTTACAAAACACATTTGAAAAGATAACAAGTTTTCACACCATGGATATAAGTTGTGAAAATTCCAGAAAGAAAAAGAAAATCACAATATTTGATTAAGACTGATCTATTTTATTATTGAACAATTACAGTTACAAAGATAACTAGAAAAAAATTAAACATCTTTCCCAGTGGTATATCAGCCAACTATTCTTTCTTAGTTCACACATTTCTACATACAAATACACTTACAAAGGACATGGTATGGTATAAGTGTCATTGGTTCTTGGAGTAAAATCCTTTTAATAAAGCTCAAGTTCAAATCTTAGCTCTATCAACCCCTTATGAGTGTGAGGCCAATAGCTGTGACAATGATTGTGGATGGAAGACCAAACTTGAGATGAGTCCAGAAAGAGAGTGTGTACTTGAAAGATGGAGCTCGACGAGCTTGCTCACACACGATTAGATTTGCTGCCGAACCAGGTAGCGACAAGTTTCCAGCAACTGTGCTCACCCATCCTAAGATGAGCCATGATTTTTTCACTTCATGTGGAGATATGGCTGCTGCCATGGCTGCTACTCTTCCTCCAAGTAGAAGAACTGAAAATACATTTAAATGATCAGTCAACTAAAGTTCGAAGAAGGTGCAATGTTTATAGATTAAATTAGAGAAGCAGGCAGGTACTGTGCTTATGGGGGCCATAATGAAATGGAACAGGAGGTTAATTTGATTAAATGAACCTTAAGAAAATAACTGTGCATGTGTCTATACTTGACATACACCGAAAAAGAAAATGACCTTTTTTGTGAAAGAGAAAGATGGATGCTGTGTGTCTCAATAAATAATTAACTCAATTCCATTGAGAAAATGACAACTTTTAAGGACCTAATTAGTCTTCGTTGTGAACTTTATTACAATCCAAAATGAAGCTAGTTATCCCCAATGCTTATTTTTTATTTTAACTTTGCACAATTAGCTTTTACAGTTTTCATTAACATCTCAGTTTCTTACACTTATGTTCCTGGAAAACTTGAGGCTTTCCATGGAAGAAAAAAAAGGACAAACGCATAAGCTGAGGAAGTTAATATAAAGCAAATATTTTCTAATTATCCTACTGCATATAAATATATATTATATGTATTTGTGTAAAGAAGAGTAGCAACAACTTACCAGTTGGGACATTCGAAGCAAGATTTGAGAGGGCAAGTATGGCAAGGGAAAGTACCACCATGCCTGAAACATGATTAATCCCAGCATAAGGCTTTATCATGTTCCAGAGAGTTGTAGGTATTCCAGTTTTGTTAAATCCTTCAACAGTGATGAACATTCCACAAAAGAGTAGCAAGAGAGAGTAGGAGACCTGATTCAATAAGATATGAACATGTTTACTTTGGTCAATAGGATACAATAATATGCTTTTTTAAATTTAATACTAGTTATTCTTGAAAAAATAAATGATAATAAGGAGTATGGTACTGCAGATTTTACCTTGTCAAGGCAAGGCCCAGCATCTTTGAAATCAATGACAACAAGGAGAAGAGATGCTGTAATCACAGTCCAAGACATGTTCAAACCCATCAGTAGTGCAATCAGCATACCACTAGTGACAAGGTAAACACACGTCTTCCATGCAAATCTTCTCCATTCCTTGCTTAGTCCTCTCTTTTCTTTAGTAGACACTGGAACACTAACTTCTTTTGTCTCATTTGTAAACTCATCTGTTCCATTCTTTCCCTCCAATGATCGGGAAGCTCCTGTGTCGCCGCCTGCAATTTGTTCGGTTGAGCTTGAACCAACAAGGTTGCTTGCAGACTCAAGCTCACTGCTTGAAGCAGTTGAAGTTGAGCAGATATTACCACCTTCTTCTATATCACCTTGTCCACCACTTAAACTTGGGGAATTTTCCTCCTTCTCAGCTTTCGAAACAGGACTGCCTTCGGTGTAATTTGGAGTTATGTCATGTAGAGGAGAACTTTGAGCTTTCTCAAGAGTTCCTTCTTCCAAAGCGATGTCCTCGTCTTTTTTAGGAGACAAGACCCTCCAATACATGCATAAGAGAATTGACATATTGACAGTGACACCAACTAGCATGGCAGGAAGGAGTCCCAATAGAAATTGTCCGAAAGAAATCTTGCTTTGTATGGCAATGACCAAGTTCTGTGGATTGCCAATAGGAGTTGCAGCCGAGCCAATGTTTGCACTCGAGGCCAAGGCCAGCAAGAAAGGATGGGGTGGAACATTACTTTGCTTTGCGGTTCTCAAAACAAACTCTGTGAGGACAATGCAACTGGTGTCATTAGTAAACAATGCACTTGACAGAGCAGAAATTATGCAGATTCTGCAAAGCACATCCTTTGGGCCTCGAGACTTCCATGAAAGCAAGTGACCGATGTACTTAAACATGTCAGCTTTCTCAAGATAGATACCAACAACCATGGTTCCAAAAAGAAGTCCAAGGACTGATAGATCAATGGCATCATATGCTTGGTCTGGAGTTATGACCTTAAAGATGATCATAAGTATGGCTCCCAGGAGGGATCCTGCTGTTCTGCCTATAGGCAGTAATGGAAGTGAAGGGAAAACTGCCAAGGCCCAGAAAATTACAAACGAAATCGAACCTAGCACTACCTTGTCGGTAGACGCTAATGCTAACGCCATTTCTGAAACTAGAAAAACTTAAAGCAAGTTCAAATCAATTGGTTTTGAACTACAGAAGCTATTTGCATACAAAGCTTCTAACTAGCTCCTTATAACTTAATAAAAGGAGAGAAACGACAAAGAAAATGATTGAGTGAAATAGTTCTAATGGGAATCAAATACCAAATGTGTAAATAAGTAAAAATAAAATTACTAAACCTTAGTAGAAGGTACTGTTACTGAAAAGATGTTTTAAAACAAAAATGCAAGCCTTTCTTGAAAATTTTTGCAATAATTCACAAATTGGACCCGGTTAGAGCACAGTAATTCATGAGGCTCGTGATTTGACAAAATAAAAAAGTGTTTGACTTGCTGGCTAACTTAAAGCTTCTGCTTCAAAAAAAAAACGGACAAATTCTAAATTTACTTTACAAAAAGATCCTACTCGGATTATAAAGACACTTTTGGATGAAATGAAATCTATATGATATCAAAAACCATACAGTAGTCCCTCCAAGTACTACTGAGTAGAAGTTTTCGAGTCTAATATTTGTGGATGAGTACTACTGACACAGTATGCAAATTTATATATACCTCAACATGCAGGACACCACACGACTCTTATCACCTTCGCCTTTGTTACAAGTGCACGTTTGTCCCTGTCCAAATTGATATAAAAAAGAAAAAGTGTATTATTATTTGTGAAAAATGACAAAAAAAGAAAAATTATCAAGACCCTTTTGTGAGTCAAAATTTCCTTTTCTCTAGCCTGTGATCTAATTACAACAAGTCACATACGTAAATTCCAGCTGCAAATGGAATTATTTTCATGTAATTAGCAGACAGAAAGATAATGATCAATGTCAATCACTGGACCATCTTGGTGCAAGAAAATTCACAGTGTCTTCACTGACCGACATTAAATGTAGAAAAACAAAAAACGAAGACAACAACCATTATTTGGGTACTTAGATATGACATCACAATTAAAAAAAATTATGGCTTAAAGTGCATTCTTTTCAAACTAGTGGGACACAAAGTGAGCTCTGAGAAAGATAACCATGCAAGGAAAAGCATGTGGTGTGAAACACATCGTACTGGAATCAGTGACTAATCAAAGATGGATGGCTTAAGCATTAATGAGCAAACCTTCATTGAATTTGTAGGAGTTAGTTGAGTGGTATTTTTCTCAATGCAGAGCAGCCCAAAAATTTGACTTGTTCCCACGCAGTCCTGGTCATCCAGTACAACAAAGTCTGGTTAAGAATTCACATACAGCAAAGCCATAACAATAATAGCTTTGTGGGACTTTGAGAGAATGAAGATTCTCAAATAGTAACGTTTTATTAACTCACCAGTACAATTACCATTTACAGCTCTATGTGAACTGAGAAGTATGAAAAGGACAGGCTTTGCTGTGCCAGTAACATTATCAACCTGAGCATGAGGCTTTGTCAGGCTCCAAAACGAGAAGTATAGAGTAGAATGAACTTTAGGTAAAAATATCTAGCAATACAGATTTAGGTAAAAATATCTAGCAGAACTGTACTACTGTTACAGCAGTTAAAGAAAACTTATTATGAGATCCCATACTTTACAAAATGGGATTTTACCTTAGATTATTTTCATATGATATAATTTACAAAGTAGTGGAAAAAAGATATTTATGAGTTGATTGCTGGTATGATTATGACATAATTTTATGATTAAAAGAAAGCATTAACAAGCCATGCATACTAATTCTTAGCACGCCAATCCTCGCTGTTCTACTATTGGATGAAGATATTTAGATTATGAACCCTACTAGTCTACAAGTGGTATGACTCAAACTTGGATGATTCAAAATATCAACACATTAATTGTAAACATTTCCATACAAGTGGTATGACTCGAATAACATAACAAAAATCATTATGAAGTACAAGACCTGAAGAAAAAGTTCAAGATTTCAGCATTGTTAAAAACTTACGTCAGTCACACAAGAATGTTTTTAACTCTTGACCCCAATGGACACCACACTAACTCACTCACTCCCAGTGCTGTGATCGCCATTTTCACGAGCACCAAACTTATACATTTGTAGGAGAGCTCACATGGATAAAAAGTACTTATTCTTGGGCAACACTCCAAGGCTTGGGCAGCTAAAGAAGATTTACTTGGGCAGCAATCCAAGGCCTTATCTGGGGTGGATGGCCTTCTCTCATTGAGCTAGCCACATCCAAAATTGGGTTTCGTCTAAAAGGCCCAACAATGTTGAAATTACAAAGAAAGACGTATTACTATAAATGCTTGGTTGTCTCATAGTCAAACCCATTAAGGCAAAAAGCACTTTCAACCCAATTGTCCAACCAATTTCCTCTGAAAGAGACGGAGAGAATCCCACACGCCATCCACGACTATTGGACTTGCTCTCCAAGTTTTCTTGTAGGCCAAGCTAATCATCTAGTGTCTTTGTGCTTATCTAGCCTACTAGCTAGGCTACTACTATGCTCAACATTTATTGTCTTTAGATCTTGAGAAGGCGTATGAACACTAACCAAATCTTTATTTATTTGACATTAATTAAATATTGTTTCAACCAGTAGAAATTGGACAGGGTTTTGGGTTTGATATGTACGATCTCTTCATATTATCACTTGTGAAACTAGATATATTCTTCATCCTTATACGGAAATAGAAGTTATGCTAAGCCATGTGAAGTTATTTCAGGTACCAAACTGAAGAGAGTTCTTTATAAAAGCATGGCAGATATGATTTTCACAAAAGCGAAACTAGCCAAATTCTTAGAATTGCAAATTAACTATTGTCAGCTCCTCACTGAAAAGATGCTTGTTTCAAAAGGTATGTTTTGCCAGAAAAAAAAAACAAAGTTCCTCTGTAAAAAGAAGATTATACTCAAAGATTGTTTCAGAGTAGGCTTTTTAACAAATGGATATTTAAAAGGGTATATAGTGTTGATAATTTGATAGGAGCCAAGCCAATTAGGGGTCTTTAGCAAAACAGGCAAGTAAAGCAGATACTTTGGTTTGGCAAGGCTGAAAGAGAAAGAAAGATCCAGCTAAGACAACAATATGCTGACTTTTAAGAGAAGGTAAAGCTCAATAAAGGCAAAGCATGTGCTTTTAAGTTATAATATTAGTTAGATAAATGAAGATTACCATTAAGCATCATATTTTGGTATCAGCAAAGAGGAAGTAAGATGAGGGGTAAGAAAATTGCAGAACCAACTAGAACAGAGTTATTAATAACTGAAGACTTATATTGAAAAAATCATTTATAAAGAATCATAGGTCGAGTGTATTACAATATCATTGTCAAATAAAACAAACTAAAATAGTGTATTTACAAATTGTGTGATAAAAAATTCAGCTTTATATGATCAAAATCCTCTAGATGAACTTTGCCAAACCTCAACATTTTGTTGATCTTTTCTGGTGACAAACATCTTGTTCCCTCCAAAACCCAAATTGGTTATCTTGTTACCACCCATGTCCTTCACTTTCCCCATCAAATTCTTCCTAAAGACTCTCTCTTCCAACCCATCTTCTTCACTTCTCTTTTTAGAGCTCATAGCTACTTCAGACCAGAGTTCAATATCCCCTCCTTTACTGCAAAACACTTGACTTCCATGGCTTTCAATCTTGCAACCAACACCTTCCTTCTTCCCATTAATAAATGTTCTTCTCTTGTCCCCAAGACAAACCCATGGATTCTCAGCACCCAAGTTTCTCAAATCAGAAAAGAACACTTCACCTGAATTCACACCCAC
Source organism: Humulus lupulus (assembly GCF_963169125.1). Classification (NCBI taxonomy): domain Eukaryota; kingdom Viridiplantae; phylum Streptophyta; class Magnoliopsida; order Rosales; family Cannabaceae; genus Humulus; species Humulus lupulus. Next base: position 236,081,831 of record NC_084797.1, read on the forward strand.
CTTGAACATAGCAGACAGGTCATCTGAAACTGTGACATCTGAGAAGCAATCAACACTCTCTTTCAGCTCCCAAACCACATTACCAGAACGAATATCCCAAAACTTTATGTCCCCTGAAACTCCTGAAGGGCCACTATGAGACCCAGAAGCCATTAACAAACTCCTACCCTGAACCCAACTCAACTTTGTTGATGGAATAGCTGAGTTGAGCTCAGCACCATAAATCTCACAGTGACCAATCTCAGTAACTGGACTCAAAGTATTCAAATCATAAACCATAATTGAATTCGAGTTCCTACGACCCGATTCGAAACTAACGAAAAGTAACTCGGGAGACGATCCAATTGCTTGAACCGTTGAGCTAGACCGAGTCACATTCTCCCAATTCAAACTATGTTTCACTAACCCATTTTCGAGATCAAGAATCTGAAGCCCGGAAAAATCCGTAGCTCCGGCGGCCACCACCGACGGAGAAATCGCCAGCATAGAATCGACGGCCGTGAACTGAGTCAGGATGGTCTTTTTCTTCCTCAGAGACCAATCGAAAGACGTGATCTTGCTGCCGTGCGCCACGTGGAGCGATCCGAACGGTGTGGAGGCGATGACGGAGGGAGAATCACGGCCGTTCAAGGGCAAAACCATGGATTTCTCGAGATTAAAGGCTTCAAACTGAGACGGGTTCGATACTGAATTGACCAAAAGGCTATCGACGCCATAGAATCGGGATTCAAATATTAGGTCTTGGACATCAAAAGCTTTGGCTTTGGAAGGAAGATTACCAGTCCGGAGAAGCGATAGTAGAACGGAGAACAAGTCGGGGTCTCGATCAACGAACGGAACACTGTGCCGGGAAGATGAATCAGAGATTCTGCCGAAGAGGGAGTCGGGTCCGGCGAGAGCAAGGGTTTGCTTGGTTGTCTGAAAGAGCTGGCCACCTACATCAATGGTGACTATATTAGACTCTGAACTGTACGGAGGAGAAGCTAAACCCTCAAAAGGAGGCATTTTGAGAAGACCCAGATGGAGGTTTTGGCCGAAAGAGAAGGATTTTGAAGAAAGCACAGCTATGGCAATGGAGTTGGTGAGCTGGTGGCTTTGGTAGTTGTCAATGTCTTATTTTCTCCTGATAATTATGAAAAATAAATATTTATATATATTTGAAGAAAAGAGAAAAGCTTCTAGAAAGTCAAAGACATAGGCTTGGGCTTGGGCTTTTTTATTTTTTTTTTATGTAAAGAAATCAAGCAAAATCTTTGGTCAATTATGGCTAGGTCTAACGAACACAATACACTTAATATAAAAATAAAATAAAATAATAAAATGGGAATAAATTAGTAGCCGTCCAAGTTAGACTTTGGACCGTTTTATGTAAAGTTTGGAGAGTTGGGACTCAAGTAACCAAATACCATACAACAAAGGGCAGCAGAGCAATTTGTTCTCTTTGGCAACAATTGACAATGACATCTCATTCTCTACAACTCACACAACTCAACTTATCATAATTTATCTTTATCAATAATTGAATTAATAGAATGAAAAAAAAAATGTCATTATACACGTTTTCTATGTGTGGATTTATAAACATTCTAATTTTGTTTTTGCTTTTTCGAAAATGTAAGACTTTTTTATTATTATTATTATTAAGTTCCCATAAAAAATGCATTCTAGTTCCACACACCATTTGAAACTAGCAATTTCAACTTTGAAATTTGAAAGATCATTAGCTATCTTGTCTTTTTTGAGGATCTTTAGATATTTGTTTATTATAAGTAATGTTTACATATATTTGAAAATTTGTGAATTTGAAGCTGCGTTTTTTTTTCTTTGTCCATTGTCGTTTGACAATTTAGTATCTAAATTTTTATTTGATCCTTAAATTAAATATAAAAATGTTATGGCAATCAAAACAAATTCGTTAGTAATGGATAAAATTCTAATGAATGATCACATGAACCTTCATTTCAAGGAGAATTAATATTTCATTTTAACTTAGAGGGACAATAAAAACTCTCAAAATTGATATAATCAATTCTAAATTACTCAAAACGATTTAATAAAAATTATTACACTATTAAAACAAAATATCAAAAAGGTATGAATTTAAAAGTTTATTTTATATTTATTAAAACTTATATTAAACGTAAAATTTGAGTGATAATTTGCGTAGATTTATTTCTTTTAGATTTTGACCAAAAATATATATAATTACTTTATTTTGACTCATAAATTGAAATCTTCTAGAAGAATCTCCAAAATTAGAGAATTTTTTGAGAATCTACTTACTTAAAAGCATTGTTTTAATGATATGTGCATTCAAAATATGTATAAAAATATCACACACAGTAATGTATCACTGTTTTTTAATACACTGGGCTCCGATTTTGATATATATAATTGACTAGGCTAAATGATCACGCCATTATGTGTAATGTTTAGGTGCATATTTTAGATGCACGTATCAATCATTTCTCCAAAACTATATAGGGTTGTTTTTCTTTTTCAAATCTTTAATTCAATAAGGTATTTTTTTCAGAAGTAGCAATTTTTTGTTGTATAACATGATTATTAGTTACTCGTTGGATTTATTGGGGACATTTACCATCAAGTAATTTATATAAATCATTAATCTTTCTTTTATGGAGTTTCTCTATTATTTATATGGTTCACTTTATAAAAAATATAAAAACTAATAACTGCATCGAGTGCTAATTTTACCCAAAATTTTGCTACTTGGAATCTTTTAAATAAAATGAATCAATCCAAAATATTAGTACCCACTCTTCATTTCCATTAGTTAATGATGCACGTAAGTATAATTATATTGAGCTATGTGGATCATTATTATCACTAACTTTTCTAGTTATTACGTTTCAAAAATTTATAAAAATTCTTAATCAAAATAATAATTTTGTAAATGTTTCTGTTATGAGCTAAGCCCATACAATAGGCATTGCAATGAAGAATTTTGCTGGGAGAAATAAAAGGAACGTGTATCATACCTGCAAAATCCTATAGAATACCTCACGTATATTCTACATGAATTTGAAAAACATTGTATAGAGAAATATTATATATGGAACGCACGAGGCTAATAAAGAAACAAATGATAAAGAGAGACGCCAAGAAATACATTAGTGGGTAGTCATAACAAGTCAGCTCAGACTTGGTCTCATAAATGACCCAATTTCCTAGAAATCACTTCAAATTCATAAAATAGAAAACATTATATAATAATAATAATAATATAATGAAGCCATAATTGGACTGCCCACTAAGGGAAAAAAAAAAAAAGGAAACTTTTGTTTTAAGCTTTTGGTATCTTCTTTGTTTCTTCGTTTCACTTTAAAAAGTAGTTGAAGAATTCTCTCTTATCTAGAAGCAAAACAAGACAAAGGCAAAAACACTACAAAAAAAAAAAAGTCAACTAGAGCTTTGCGTTAATATAAAAAAAAACGTGGAAAACATTGACAAAATATGAAAAGAAGTTACTGTTATATAACTATTCCTATACCTTTTTTGAGAGCCAAATAAGATCAGATCCCCACCACCACCTCCCCCACTCTTTTTTTTTAACAATATTTACAAAAAATGGCCTTGGACAACTTTCTAAAGGGTCATTCATTTCTAAAAAAAAAAAAGTCTATAGTCAGAGCCTATTGTGGCCTTAATGATGCACCAATATGGTAAAACCAATATCAATCTGGTTCGCACAAAGGTGGCAGGCAAGGTTAACTGAAACTTGGTTGCATCATAGGGAAAAAGGCCCAATCTTGGCATGGTGGTGCACCTTCCTTCCCTACAACCTTCTGATTGGCCCACCAATCTGAGTTTATTTCTGACTTGTGAGACTCTACTGCATCTGCTGCATTGTCGAATTTGAATTCCTTGGCAGAACCAAGAGTTATGGATCTATGATTCTGATGACTCGCTACCTCATCCTCATTCTCCTCCACACAAGCTGGAGCCTTTTCAGGGGCGTTGTTGTTTGATGTTTCGCCAACTCGGTCGTAGTCGTAACAACAATTGGCTGTTTTGTTAGAGCTTTCTTCACTTTCCATTATTGATGTTTCTCTTAGAGATGATTTGGATATGGCTCCAGCCAAGGCCAAAGATTTCCTCTCAACACACCTTAAAACATCTTCGCTAGTTAGCTCAAATGAGACTCTATGGTCGGCTACAGTTTCACCATTGCGGTATCTGAAGTGTGAATGCAAATTTGGTGTAACCTCAAATGTATGAGTTTTAAGGAGAAACCCATCAGTAGATGGAGAGGGCTTCACGGTATCTGGTGTCAATGAGCCAGAGCCTTGTCTTGAGCCCCAATCGAAGTTGGAGAGCTTATCAAGGTTCAATAGCTTTGGAGGTTCACCTGTTCGGAATTCAAGGAAGTAGGGACCATTTGCGGCAAAATCTCCATCAGGGAAAGGAGAAGATGTGCCTGAACCTGAGATGCCTGAGCTTGGAGATATAAGGTGACCAACTGGGCTCCCAGGTTGAAGCTGATAGGATTGAAACTCGTTGTGGAATATGGGGAATCTCTGACCAGCTTCACCATTCTGAAATTTTGGGTCAAGCAACTGAGCAAATGGAACCTCGGGGGAGGAAGGTGTTGTCAAATGCGCAGATTCGGGGGGTGGAGTAAAGGGAGCAGTTGATGGTTCGGTTGTGAAAGTTGAGAAAACAGGTGGTGAAACTAACTGAGTTTCGTGTGCATAAGGACCAATTGCGAAAATTGAAGCAGGCCCTGGGGAGTACATACTTGCAGAAATAGAAGTGAGTGATGGTAAAGCAGCTGGCGATTGTGTGACAGATGGAGGTTCTGATAGAAAAAAAGATGCAGGCGAGGAGGGAGGAGCATTGAAAGGAACTACAATGGTGGGTGGTTGAGATGTATTTTCAGCTCTTGGAGCACTGGTTCCTGGTTGTGAAGTTTCTGGAACAAGAACAGCATGCCTAATTCTCTTTCTGTTGTTTCTGGAAAATCCAAAACACCAATATAGGCTCCAGAAACTCCCCCATCTTCTCTTCTGTATTAAACAAAAAATTTAGCACAAAAATCACCAATTTGCTCCTTAGCTAGAGTGAAAAGAAAAATCAACTAATTAACTTCATGAATCTCTATAATCCAGATAAATTGTTATGTGTAAGAAGGGAAAAAAAATTGGACGACTTCCATATTAACTACCAAGGAAAACAATTCATGTGCAAAGCAAAAGCTTATTTCCCTCATAACAATATTTAATTAGCATATACTTTCTCTTTTAATAACCAGTTACTATTCTATACAAAAAATTACCAAACCCCATCACAAGGGATTTCCAGAATTCCCTGGTCTATTACAGGGCAAAGCAAAAGCACTAAATCTGCAAGTGAAATGCAAGGTGCAAACTATAATAGAACCAGCATTTTTAAGCCTCGTAGATTCGAAGGAAATCTGCACCTCTTGCCAAGTCTTTTCTCACTTGCCCTCCAATCAATGTTGAATAGTGTATTCCAAGTTCATACACAACAAAAACACACCCTTGTTAACCCTTATATGTAACTTGAATATACACAGAGTGTGTGCAACAAACTCTCTATCTGCCAATTTATACTTAAAAAACTCAAATTGCAGTTATGAACTTGATTGGTCCTCCCCTGTAAGGGCAATGTCCAAAATTTTCATCTCTGCAGTACCTTGGAATACTAGACAGTCTCCAGACTGAAACCACAGACTCAACTCAAAATTACAACGCAACAAGGAACAAAAAATATCAACAAGACTAAAAACAAAACCAAACAGCGATTAGTTTGAACACAATTCAAAAGACCAAATCAACAAATCATATACGCAATAACAGAATCGAATAAACATAACTAATGAAATTGATATAAAATCCACTATTATATATTGATTGGTGATTGCTAACACCAACTCAAGCATTTCAATCTTGAATTTATTCACAAACACGAATCACAATACGTAAACATCTAATCAAGTTAATATTTTCATTTACACAGAAACATTAAAAAGAGAGAGAAAATTACGGGAACAGAAGCTTGAGGAGCACGATTCTCAGCAAAAGCGATCGCAGTGGCAGCAGCGTTAATAGTTTCCAAAGCGTTACTCAAAGCTCTGGAGTCTCCATCACTAGTACTACTACCGGCACCTCTCATATCCTCCGGTCCTCGTTTTCTTCCTCTTCTTCCACTTCACCACCGAAAACTTTCTCGAGAAAGTATCAGCAGAATTTTCTCGAGAAAGAAATACGAGAAAAGAAAAACTCGAATTCACTGAATAAAAATCTTGGAGAGCAGAAGAAGAAGAACCGAGATGACTTGGATTCATAAATATAAAAAATCAAAATCTCGATCTCTTAATCAGTTTTATAATATTATTATATATAAATTTTATATATATGAGTTTTGGTGCGAAAGGATTTAAAGGTCAAACACGGCAATGACTTGGCTTTCTTTCTAGGTGATCATATCGAATACCCTAAAGAACCTTTCCAAAGATCTTAATCTTTTTTCTGTGTTTTTACCAAAATAGCCTCGCCTTCATAAATCGCGGAGGGTAGTTTGGTCAGACCAGTCGGACAAGTAGTAGTAATGAGGGATTAAGAATAGAATTAAAATAATTAATGAAGGATAGTTGTAAGTAAATGCAAATTAGCTTAGAATAAATAATTAATGATTAATAATTATTTAATTTTGACATGTATGGGTAAATTGGTCAAAGAGCGCACGTGCGGGCATCCACTTTGGATGATGGGGTTCCGTGTATGAGAGGGATGTTGGGCCCATAATTCCCATATTATCCCCACTTTACCCGCCACTTTTATAAAACTAACTTTCGCTGTTGCTTCCTGTTTTGTAATTCTAAATTATTAAATGTCCAAAAAGCCCCTCACTTCTCCCTTTCTTTGGTGTACTTTTAAGTTTTCACCTTTGACCTTTCACTAAAAAAAAATAGTATGTTATGTTTATGTATGTCATGTGTTTTGTCCGGAGAATATTAATATAATTTAATCATAAACAAAGAAAAAATTATATGTAATTATGTATAATTTTACATAATTATATTCTTTTGCATCTAAATGTACAAAAATATTTAAATAAGAGGGACTATTTTTTCTCGAGAGCATCTCTATGGTATATTAGTTGTAAATTTAATAATGCAGTTTATGGTTTGGCAAAGCATGTCCTTAGACTAGATGATGAGTTTTGCTGATTGAAATAAATTCCCCCTCCAATTTGTTTCTTTTTCCAATACAATCTGAATAGTAATAAGATTTATTTCTAACAAAAAAAAAAATTGGAGGGACTACATCCAAAGCCTATGTATAAATTATTGAGTTAGATTATTTTTTTATGTTATAAATATGATAAGTTTTTTTAATATTAAACTCCTTTTAAAAAAATATTAATTTTTTTTAATAGTAAACTCATTTGGTTGGAGGATGTTCCTCAATTTTTTCTAATACTATTCTACTAAATATATAAAATTTGACTAATTTTCCGGAAAAAAAATGATAGCACCATAAATCACATATGGTTTGGGGGAAAATGGTAAAAAAAAAAGTATGTTATGAATGTTACTTTGTCCTATTGAAATTTTTTTACTTGATTTGTTATGTTCAAGGTGAAATAAATGATTTGATCTATAAACATTGTCAACCATAATTATCAACACCTTTAACTTTAGGTTCCACATAATATGACTAGATTTTCTTAGTAAGGGGCCCTACTACAAAGACAAACTACAAGTTTGTGAAAATAGGTTTGAGAAATAGAGGCAAGAAAAATGATTGAAAGAGCAAGCATAAAGAGGAACATGAAAAAGCTTTAACTAAAGTCTTGACCTTTTGGGGAGCAAGAATAACTCACTCTATTTTGGGTTAAAAACAATACTCATTTCATGTTCTAACATGGAACTCAAGCTATCTTCTTCTTTTTTCTATATAAGTTTTGATGAGAAATTATGACCATTTTGGAGTTAAAAGCAGAAGAGAAGAGAACACAACTTTTTGACCCTTACTAACTCATAATGAAGAGCTACAATTAAAAAAAAGTTGGAAAATGATTAGATTTTTTTTTTTTTTTTTTTTTTTGAGCTCCCTTTGAATCAATCAAAAAAGAAAGTTGAATTTTGTATTTTATGATATCTTTGTTTCACCTAGACCAAAGTTAGGGTTAAAAAGAGAAATTGTATGGTACATCATCACTAAATTTCTTTTTTTTGGCAATCACAAGGACACTTTCTCTTTACCCTTAAATATATATATATATATATACATACAATGTATATTGCCTCCTTTATATACTTTCTGAATATATACAGCATAATAATGAAAAGGGATTGATCTAGAAGAGGCTAATTTTAAGCCTTTGCTTCTATGAAAGTTGTGCAATTCAAAGATGACTTTCTAAGGTCATAAAGCTCAAGGTGGCTTCATCACTTTGGTCCTTGATGATAAAAAGATAAGAACTTTGGCCTAACTTATAAAAAGGCTATGACTTCCAAGTCTTCATCACAACAAAAAAACCAATACCAAAATAAAATAAACCATATTAAACTAATGTTTGCCTGTCTAATTACTTAGCCTATGCCACGCATGATTAGCCACATCAGCTACAAATGCAAGATCCTAATTGGTCAGCCTACTTTCATAGATTTATACATGAATGCAGATTAACTAAACTCTGCCTAATAATATCTTTATTTTCAGGATTTGTGTTTTAGTCTTGGGCCCACTAATTGTTATAGGTCACCAACCATTATCATGTTATCACATACTTTTCTTTATTAATATAAGGTTGACTATCAACATCCAGATGGGTTATTTAGTGCTTCAAAAAAACTTTTAAATATTGTCTAAGTATCCTTCTCAATCATGAAGAAAAATATATAAGAAATGTTAACCTTATTCAATACTTCATTAAAGGAAAAAATATTCAAATATCATGATTCATAACAGGTCTCAAACCCCAAAAGAAGGTTCATGAACATGTCTCAGAGAGTGCACTAATTTCTTAAAGGTGAACATGCATTGTCTATCTATGGATTTGGCAGAGATGCAGGTACTAGGTAACAAAGCATATTACCAAGGTTCAGGGAGATGTTCTGTGCATAAGAGAAGCAAGGAAATGTTGGCTTTCTCTATATGCTGAAACTAGTGGCAAATGCATCTCTGTATATTGAGTAGGTTCATCTCTCCAGAAACAGATGAAATCAACTTAAGCAGCTAAGCTTTTTGAGGCAATCTCAAACACGTTCTCCGACAGCCCATTGGTGGACATGATCTTCTCCAACTGTGCCTGCAAGTGCAAACACCATATCAATTTTCAATCACCAATTTTAATCTAGGCATCTTAAAGCTTCAGCAAAGATCCAGAATAGATGTTTGGACTTTGGAGACAAACAGACATCAAAGATGTAAACAATAATTATGGGCCAATAGTAGTAGCGGTTATTACCTTGGCATGGTTTTGTCGGGTTTCATCGTAGCGCCTCCACCTTGAGAAGGCTGACACCATCCGGGAGGCAACCTGCAAACCCATAAGATTAAATGTTAAAATAACAAAACAAACAATGACGATAATGAAATATATGAAAATAATGATAGGCAAACAAGATTAAGAGATGTGTTCTTGAAAAGACCTGTGGGTTAATTTTGTCTAGTTGCAAAACAATTTCTCCCAGGAACCTGTAACCGGAGCCGTCTTTTGCATGGAAATTCACAGGAGACCCACAGAAACCTCCAATAAGGGAGTATACTTTGTTTGGATTGCGGAGGTCAAATGCCGGGTGGGTCAGGAGGTTTCGAACATTTTCAACATTACCAGAAATGTCAGACATGGCTTGAAGTGCAAACCATTTATTTACAACCTGAATAATAATAATAATAATAATAATAATATATGCATCAGTACTTACAAATTTTTCTTTAAAAAGAAAAAAAAAACACAGAAATCAGAAATTACCAAAAAGTCATCCTGCCACTTGCTGTAGAAATCAGCCAAAATATCATCACGAGTTTTACCAGGGCTTTGAGATAATGCTGCCAGGGCTGCAAATTGATCAGTCATATTTGTGGCTGACCTATATTCACGCAGCGCGAGCTCAGTAAGCGTGGGATCTTCAAGGGATCCCAAATATGCTACAGGTAAAACAAGCAACAAAGACAGAGTTAACAAAAAGCTCTGAAAATTATTAAATTCCGTGCTTAATTTTAAAAAAAGAACAGACCGAGAGCAATATTCTTCAAAGCACGCCTTGCCATGTTCGAATGGTCAAATTGGTACTCCTCTGAGCTTTTATTGTTTGTGACCTATTAAATGTATAAAAAACAAGTTAAGGAGTTAAATGTCTTGGAGATGCCCCAACAACTATATGAAACATGTACTGCTGTATTAATGGAAATCATAAGAAGATGCGTACCGTGGTGAGCAGTTCTGCTTTAAGTTCAGAAGCCAGTTGCTTCCTTATAAAGGTACGAACAGCATGAACAGCATCAGGATCCGCAACTTCCATCATGTCCATTATTTCCCCCTCACCAGGCAGAGTTATTGCCTTTGCAATAAATTCCTGATCCCAAACAAACAAACAAAAGGTTGGCAAAGGTTAACCAGTGAGCTGCTACCTGCAACTTCTCCATATAGATGTGCTTTAAGGGAAAAAAAATGAAAAGGACAAGTACTATAATACTTTATCCAAACTTGAGTCACTTAGTATGCTTCTAAGCCCGTGCACAAACTGTGGGTTTAGCACCAACTGTTTGTTCTGTTGAATGTCAGCAACCAAGTTGAGCATCATTTTCCGTGCTAACACTTGTCCGGCCTCCCATCTTGAACACAAAGAGAAACCAATAAGTAAATCACAATCAGTTGTTTAGCTGTCGGATAATAAAGTGTATTTTAGGGTACATACCGATTGAACTCGTCTGAATCATACGCAAGGAGGAAAGATAGATCACTATCTGTGAGATCAGATTCAAGACGAATAGGGGCACTATAGCCACGCAATAGAGATGGAATTGGTCGCTCCGGTATATCAGAGAATACAAATTCTTCATCTTTCTGTACGAGCCAAACAAGAAGAATAAAAATGTCAGTGAAGGAAATAAGACCAACAATAAATCCTCGGAAACAAATAGAAGGGCCTTCAAAGATCAAAGCATTTTGCATGCAAGCACAGTCCAATGCTCTCCCAACATGACCAATGACACCCTATGCAATTATCTTTAGTGGATGGATCAACACATTATAATACATTATTGATTCCCATGTATTATGACGGACTACACTCAGAAGATTTCCTACAAAATTCAAACAAAAGATAACACAGCATAAAACTACCCCAAAAAGAATCCTCCTAAGCACAAAGAGAGGGCATTGCAGATCGTGCAAGATAAATTCAGAAAATAACTAACCTTGGTTACTCGAAGAACTGTACTGTAAACTGGTTTATTGTTGTTTGCAATAGACTCCATTTTCCCATCATGATACACCAAAGATAGAGGCATGTCTTTGCCTGTAGAGTCCAGCAAACCCATTGCCACAGGAATGAACATGGGTTCTTTTACTGATTGCCCTGGAGTTGGGGGTACATCTTGACTGAAAATATCCAAGCAAGCAAAAAATGTAAGCAATGTCACCAGAAGAAGAAAAGACAGAAGAGTTTTCAACATGTATACCTAAACTTCAAAGAGAAAGTGCGGGCTTCGGGGTTGTAAGCTGATATAACTTTGACCACAGGGGTCCCAGCTTGCGAGTACCTAAAATTTTATTTCGAAAAAATCAGACCAATTGAAGCCATGGACAAGGTGTGAAATGAAACAAGACAAAGACAAACCAGTGCAAGAAATTAGCAAAATCTGCATCATTGGCATCACGCATGGCAGCAAAAAAGTCTTCACAAGTGACAGCTTGCCCATCATGTCTCTTGAAATAAAGATCCATCCCCTAAATAAAAAGGATATAAATAAAACCTTTCATAATGCATAATATATTGTCATTGATACAGTATTAATTAAGGCAAACACATTTCAAATCTTACTCTTCGGAACCCTTGACTCCCCAATAAAGTCTTATACATTCTCACAACCTCAGCTCCCTGATGAGATAAAACAAGAAGAAAACCACTCATGCAATTAATAATTGTTCTTGTACAAACATGCAAACATAATAAAGAGAAGTTAGGGTCGAATAGAAGGTCAAACCTTTTCATACACCTGTAAAGAAGAGGAGAAAAAAAAGAGCCAAGAAGAGTCAGATATTTCCTTACAATATTACAGAAAATAGAAACTGAAAAGACACAACATATTAACACTGAATCATACCGTCACTGAAAGTCGAAGTCATCCCAAATCAGAATCATTTCAAACGTGAGTTAACAAGAAAGCAAAATCTCAATGTTAAATGATGGGCAGCTCCTGCAAAGAAAAAACTCACACAAATCTTCCCCGTAGTGAAAGTAATTGATACATACCTGTGTAGAAGTTATCCATCTGCCAAAGTAGGAAAAACAACATTAGCATGCTTGCCAAGCAAATAGCTAATAAGACATTAAAACCGGTTAACAAGAACACCCCCTCAAAAGAAAGGAAGGAAAAAAAGAACAATGAGAAAAGGAAATGATTTCTAACCTTAATGTATGAGTGTGGTCGTACAGGATGGGCCATGGGACCAGCATCCTGAAAACCAAAAACCAAAATGACACTTGAATGTGGCTCTTTATAGAAAATTAAATTATGAATGCTGATAAGAATATCTAATGGCAAAAATCTTCATTTAAAATGGAGAACTAGAATAACATAAGCATTTGGAAAAAAACCTGTGGAAATTGATAGTTTCTAAGTCTCATAACATCAGCAATCCGCTTCACAGTCCGGCTCCCCATGTCAGATGAAAATTCCTATTATTGTAATAAACAAAAAATAAGAAACTGCAACAAAATCCCCATCTTATCCGGTCAATCTAAAACAATAGATAGAAATGGTACTATACATTGAAAAAGCTTATAAAAGGCTATACCTGATCACGGAAGACAGTCAGACCTTCCTTCAGACTAAGCTGGAACCAATCACGGCATGTTACTCTGCAATGAATTCAGGCAAAAGCTTAATGAAAGACTAAAAACATCTAATGTCCATAAGCAATTGATAGTACCTACTATATCAATATTAAAAATACTAAACCAACTTCAATGATGAAACCAGTTTCAAGTGACATTGCCAACATATCGGCATTAGACAAATAAATAAACAATTAAGGAACAAAAGCACACAAAACGTGTACTGTACAAAAAGGGTACAAGTTTTTGTATGAACTAACCTATTTCCAGTCCAGTTGTGAAAATACTGCACAAAATGACATCCAAAAGTTAGAATTAATTCCACTGGATTAAGACTATTGACACATGGCTCCACAACTACGGAAAAAATGCCAATAACAAACCTCATGGCCAATAACTCCCAAGATTGCAGCATAATCTGCATCTGAAGCAGTTTCTGGAGATGCCAACACAAGTTTGGAATTGAAGATCTGTAAAGAAACAATTCATAAAGTTATTCAATTAAATCAGATGACAGACCGTTGTTGTATGAGCTCCAAATTGTGTCGCAGATATACATACATTTAAACTCTTGTTCTCCATAGCTCCCCTGCAAATTAATTGGAAAGAAAAGTATATCAACAAGTATTAGAAGACAATACATGAGTCAGTGGTCACCAGAAAATATCCAACTGAGCCGAATACATGCAAAATTACTATAAAATAAAATCCATAAAATAAATTAAACTTACATGTTAAAATCAGGAACAGCCACAATATTGAAGAGATCCAGGTCATATTCCAGGCCAAAAACCTATTATCAGTGCCATATAACAATAAAGGAATTACAATCAAGATCAATAGTGCTGAGCTTAAACAAAATTTCCAGTTACATATAGCAAGAGAAAACTGACATCCTCATCCCATTTCATTGCCGCCTTGAGTGAATACATAGCATGTGCAGTCTTAGGAACATCCTGTGCTGGGGTCCAGATCCTTAGGGACACCTTTCGACCTGAACGAGTGACAAATATGTCATCTCTGCTCTCCAACTGTCCAGCAACTAAGGCAAACAAGTAGCAAGGTTTCTTATACGGATCTTCCCAGAGAGAAAAATGTTTTCCACCCTGAAACAAAAGCATAAAGTGTGACAAGCCATGACATTATGAAACTCAAATTATTACATTACATGATGTCAAATAAGTTACCTCCAATTCTCCCTGATCTACAAGGTTTCCATTAGACAATAGAACCGGGTATAGTGTTTTGTCTGCCTCTATGTAACATGTGTATTTTGCCATTATATCAGGGCGATCCTGCTCAAAATTCCGATGTATCAATTCAATGTATATTGATTAATGAATCAAATTTAGAAAATAATAAAAACTACAAGTGCCAAGCGAACCTGATAAAATGTGATTTTACGGAAGCCCTCGGCTTCACATTGGGTACAAAAATTCCCTGATGACCTGTAGAGCCCCTGAAATACACGAAGTAGAGCGTAAGCACAATATAGGATCACAAGACATTGTAAAACATGAAATCAAAACAATAAAGTCATGCACCTCTAGAGATGTGTTCTTCTGAGGGTATATCTCGGTAACAATTTCCAAGGTAAATGCACCACTTGGCAGAGATAGAAGTGTGAGATGGCGAGAATCAACTTGGTATTCATCCTCCTATGATGGGGAAAAAATATACTACGAGCATCAGAGCATGCAATAACCACTAACTCGTATTTCTAGAATTAAAAAGAGAATGGTTTGGTTCATAGATAAAATGAACAGCTAAGCCAAAGATACATGAAAAACATCGGCAGTAAGATGGAAGTTAAACATCAGAGATAAAGTAAACGCTAAAGTTCAATAAGCATTGGTAAGAAAGAAAGAGAAAAAGTTCCATTTTATGAATCGGTCCTCTCAATTCACATGCCTTTAGTTCTTTGCCATTGACTTTAACTGAAAGTAACTTCAGATCTTGGCCATTCAACACCAATGGAGAAGATGAACCTGCTTGCAAAAAAATTGAAAAAGAAAAAAAACAGTGTAAATAATCTTAAAGGTATAAGCTTAACATCAGTTCTTTGCATAGAGCACCAGGTTTGAAACACTTGTTATTGGAAAATGCAAAAGATTTACCATTGAGAGAAATAACCTATTACATATGAACAACATACAACCACCAAAAAAATTCATATAGTTTCTACAAATCAATCATAAGTGGCACGAATCGTTCACACTACCTTCAACTCTTGGGAGCACAGTAATTTTTGAGCTAACGATTGTTTTCTCTTCACCCAGAGTAAACTTCAAATCCACCTGCATTAAAGAGTTGCTTTAGTTTTACATTTTAAAGATAAATGCTCAAACCTATATAAATCACTTGCTTTAGAAGTCCATAGCATACTGTATCGAAGTAATAATCTGGCTTCTTGTAGTCTTTTAAAAATATTTCTTTTGGAGAATCCATTTCAGATTTGTCAACTTGCTTCGGATCTGTAGCAACTGAACAGATCAGCCTCCTGCTCAAGTGTTTAGTCCTCTGAAAGAAGGTCAAGGATTACAAATGACAAACAAATAGTACAGATGAAAAGAAAAGGCTATTCTAATTGCCAAATAGTGTAGATAGTGAAAAAATATAAGAATGAAATGCACAACATATTCCATTAAATTCAAAGCAACATACATATAATGGAGGAAATGGAAAACAATGATTCCTTCTGCACGTAAGCTGCAAATAACAATCAATGACAAAAATTTCAGAAATCTTCTATTCAAGCTACCAACTTCAAACACTTCAAAGTAAACAATAAAAGGAAAACTTATTATGTAAAAATAAAATGGAACAAAATGATAACAAATTAGACATTAGATTTTATTGAGAAAGAGAATCAACATACTTCTGAACTAAGGAAACGCTTGTGTTTACAGACAGTTTTTGCTGAATTCTCAATAAACCCAACACGACTCGTAGACTTAAGCTGCAAAGAGGACAAGAGAAAAAATAAACAAATGCAGCTTCGCCAAAAGAAAAAAGTACCTCATTGAATGTCCACCAATGAATAGGAAACTAAAAATGTAAATTGTAAAACAATATAATCTCTTCATTTAATCTTTTCACAGCCCAGAAAAGCACACAAAACAACAAGCACGAGTGTGGAATAAGATTTAAAACAAAAGGGTCGTTCTAACCATCGACATACACATATATATACATATAGAAATGAAATAAGATAAGAATAATCACAGGAGCAGATGAGATCAAACCCAACAAACTCGTCCTCACATAACCCGAACTCTTGCATGGAAGTACCAACCGAGCCATCAAACTCAAACTCCTAGAGTGAGCTACAAATAAGACTACCTTAAAAAAAGGATCAAACTTTAATGAAATAAACAATACCCAGATTACCGAAACCAACGATAAACCACAAAAAGGCCCCAAAAACCCTAAATCAGAGAGACCCAGTAGATGAAAACAGAGTGAGAGCAAAACCCATGTCGTACTTTATAAGATATATATGGATAAATCAAATTATGGACAAGAAAATTCAATAAAAATACAATTTAAAAAAACGCATCGAAAAATTACTACTTGAACTAAAATCATAAACACAATCTACAAAACTTACATAAAATAAAAAATAAAAAAATGGCTTCGCTGACCTTTTCTTAATAATCAAAATGCAGAGAAAAACAGAGAATTCCTCGAGAACCTGAATGAAAGAACCAATAATGGCTGTCCCACCAAAAGATATTTATAATTAGATAAAAACAATTAAATATTAAAAGTATGAAAGGACTATTTTAAACAAAAAATTAAGATTTATATTGTAGGAATATGAGGTTAAATTAATAAATTTGATTTTTTTTACGTCACTAACCGATGATATGTCGCCATCTGTCCAAGGTTGGAATTGGGCCGTCCCACTCTTTTAACTTTCGGCACTCTTTTACAAAAATCATCATTTTTTTTTACTTTTCAAGTCTCAACTTTTTTCTTTTTAATTATGACATTGACAAACGGTCAATTCTTGTAATCTTCTCGTATTTGTGTATAATTTTGATATTAATCTAAAACAGATAGGCCTAGTTGGCTAAACCTATGCTTTGGGCTTTAAGCTTATCTAAAAATGAAATTTACAATTATATAACTAGGATCTAAAGTATTTACAAAAATACCTTAAACTAAATTATTTACATAAATATCAGTGTCACGTCAACAAAATATACTAAATTTTGAAAAGAAACAAAATTAGGAAATCTCGCTTCCCAAAAAAAAATCTAGGTTATAAAATTTTAAATTTTGGTTGCGTACGATACCGATAAGATACCAATTAGTCACTTTTTTTTATTAAAAACTTTATTTTTAGATCATATTATTTCAGTATCTTTTGGTTACCTCCAATACTCATTTGTAGACATCTTAATATATAAATTAGTTATTTTTATGTTATATTATGGTATATTATTATTTAAGATACATTTTGATAACATTCAAGCTTATTTAACAAACTAATGAGTTGGCGTATAGTATAATAAGTCACCATATAGTTTATTAATAAAAATTAATTTAGTATACTAAACGTTAACTTTTAAATGAAAACTTTTAATAGACATTTTTAGTCACATATGTAATTTATATGTCTTATTATTAAAATATTTTTACATTACCTTCAAGTTTATTTTAGAAATTAATTAGTTATTATATAGAATAAAAAATTACTCATGTATTTACAAGTTATTATGAATAACTTATTAGAAAAAAATATTATTAGCATAGTGCATAGTTATTTTTAAAAGTTTTTAATATTTTTTTTTAAGAAATGCACTTTATTAAATGGCTAAATCAGTCAATAACAAATAATACAACTCAGAAGAAACATTAGCTCCTTTGTATACACCCCCTGAAAGAATACAGGAGTTCCTAGCTAAGTAGTGAGCTACTTGGTTAGCAATTGGTTACATTTTCATATATGACTAAATTTTTTAGTATGCCACAAATTTAAAGCAAACAACAAACTTAATGAGTTAACAAAAAGAATAACTTTAAAGTTACTTGAAATGATCTATTTTTAAAAAGTTACTTGAAATGTTTCTAAAATAACTTTAAAGTTGTCTTATCATTCAAATGTAATATAAGAATACAATTGGTACATTAAATTTCGTTTAAGTTTACATTTTAGTTACTTTTTGGTAACACAATATGGAAAAAAAAAAGATTTTTTTTATTTTGGTCATCTTCTTTGGCAACCGCGAAAAAACATATACTTTCCACATGTCAAAATGATCATCTTGAAGAGTAGATCACAATGGTACCACTCTTGAGTCCAACCGACTAACTATAACGTCCCAAATTTCTTAATAGGCTTAAGGCCTTGATTAGGGGGCCAAGAGGGTCATAATTGATTTTATATGTGATTATATGCATGATTATGTGATATATATTATTATATGATAATAATTGCATGCATGTGGGTCCACTTCTTATAAGAATGATATTTTCGTAATTTTGGGCGTTAAGGGCATATTTGTATAGGGAAATTTCAGTTTGTATGCTTGATAAAGTCTACTATTTAAAAAAAATGCTGGGCATATTAAAGATTTCAAAATAATGCTACTTTTTTACACTTTACCCAAAATACTCTTACAATTTCCTCCCTCACTTTTCACTTCTCATTTCTCTCTTCTCTTCCCTCTCTCTCTCTTAGTTCATTCTCTCTCACCTCACGACACCACCAACACCACCACCACACTAAATATTGTATTTCGAACAAATCTGGGCATGATTTTTGGGTTTTTTTTGCGATTTTTTTCAAATCTGAAACTCTGAAATCTGCTGAAAATCGACCTTGCTCGATGGTGCTCGATGCCAGCTCAATGGGACCTTCAAAATCATGATTTTTCATGAAAAATGACTTTGCTCGATGGTGCTCGATGCAATTATTGCAAGAGACATAATTTTTCACTCGAGTGTCCATTTGGGGTGATTTTTTTTTTATTTTGGGTATTTTTTCAAGATCTACACGTTTGACATGTTCATATGCATTTTTGTGAAGTGTAACACTTGTAAAAAATACAAAAGTGCAAACATAGCTCATGTTTAAGACATCTTTTGGTATGTTTTCAAGTTTTAATCTTCCCAAATGTGCATATGAGCATGTCAAACGTGTAGATATTGAAAAAATACCCAAAATAAAAAAAAATCACCCCAAACGGACACCCGAGTGAAAAATTATGTCTCTTGCAAGAATTGCATCGAGCATCATCGTGCACCACCAAGCCATAATCGAACCACTATCGAGCAAAGTCGTTTTTTCATGAATATCTTGATCTTGAAGGCCCCAGCGAATGGTTGCTTGATAGTGCTTGATGCCAGCTCGATGGGGCCTTCAAAATCAAGATTGTTCATGAAAAAATGACTTTGCTCAATAGTGCTCAATGATGCTTGATGGTGCTCGATGCGATTCTTGCAAGATACATAATTTTTCACTCGGGTGTCCATTTGGGGTGATTTTTTTTTAGGGAAATTTGCGGCATAAATATCCATTTTGTTCATTTTGTTGCTAATAAGTACCCAATTTTTAAAAATTGCGGCATAAATACCCATTTTGTTCATTTTGTTGCTAATAAGTACCAAATTTTTAAAAATTGCTGCATTAATACTAAAAATTCCACTTTTTAGACTCTGTCGTTGGTACCCACTTAACAGAGTTACTATTAAGGACACGTGTACTGTCCTGATAATTCTTCTTTTTTTTCACCTAATTAATTAAGAAAATACATAAAACTAATTAAAATAAAAATTAGTACTCTAAAGTCTTACAGACATATGACATCTGATAGTAAGTACTCTAAAGTTTCCTCTTGGACTTTTTATCGGGCTAAAAATAAAGCTAGACACATTATTGATGGTACTTATTGTATTTTCTTAATTAATTAGGTGAAAAAAGAAGAAGAATTATCAGGATAGTACATGTGTCCTTAATAGTAACTCTGTTAAGTGGGTACCAACGGCAGAGTCTAAAAAGTGGAATTTTGAGTATTAATGCAGCAATTTTTAAAAATTGGGTACTTATTAGCAACAAAATGAACAAAATGGGTATTTATGCCGCAATTTTCCCTTTTTTTTATTTTTTGTATTTTTTTTCAAGATCTACACGTTTGACATGCTCATATGCATATTTGAGAAGTTTAAAACTTGGAAACATACCAAAAGATGTCTTAAACATGAGGTATGTTTGCATTTTTTTTATTTCTTTCATGTGTTACACTTCACAAATGTGCATATTAGAATGACAAACGTATAGATCTTGAAAAAAATACCCAAAATCAAAAAATAAACCACCCCAAACGGACACTCGAGTGAAAAATTATGTATATTGCAATAATTGCATCAAACACCGTGGAGCAAGTCGTTTTTTCATGAAAAATCATGATTTTGAAGGCCACATCGAGCACCATTGAACCACCATCGAGCAAGGTTGATTTTCTGCAGAGTTTAGAGTTTCAGATCTGAAAAAAAATCACAATAAAACCCTAAACTCATGCCCAAATCTGTTCGAAATGCAGTATTTAGTGTCTTAAGTGAAAGAAAGTTCATTATATTTGAGAAACAATTAATTACCCATAAATTTATACTCAAAGAATCATCAAAATGTATGTTTCTTTGGGTATATTGTGTTTATCTCTACAAGGTGGCCGAAGTTATTGAGGTTTTTTTGGTGTTGGTGGTGGCGTCGTTGCCGTGGGTGGTGGTGTCGTGAGGTGAGAGATAATGAACGGAGAGAGAAAGGGAAGAGATAAGAGAGAAGATAGAAGCAAGGGGAAAATGACAAGGGTATTTTGGGTAAGTGGCATTATTTTGAAATATTTATTATGCCGAGTATATTTTTTAATTAGCACACTTTATGATGCATAGAATGTGAAATTTCCCTTTGTATATTTATTTGCATGTATGTGATATGAGACCACATTATTATGTGAATATGTTTAATCTATTCGACATGAGACAATCCTAGGATGCAAGTTAGCGGTTTGGTCATAACAAGGTTAATTATCGGGCTCGGGGTGAGCCTGGGGGTAAATTGGTGTTTAGTACATTACTGGGAGTGAGTGGGTAATGAGATATGATTTAATAATTATTTAAGGATATTGGTAATAACAAGAATTGGAGGACGTTAATTATGATTAACGAGATAGGTGGGAAATGACAATTATGCCCTTGCTTGGCTTTGAAGTCTTTAAATGGCCTTAGGGGCAATTTGGTCATTTAGACCATCAGATAAACTCAGCCAAGGAAGGTTGTGGAATAAGCTGGGCAAAAACAGAGATTTCTCTTTCTCTTTCTCGATTACTTCTTGTTGGGAATTGTGCCTTGAAAACATATGTAGTAGACATTGTTTTAAGAAATAAATAAATAAATTGAATTTGTTATGCACATATTTTATGGACTATATTATTCTGTGATAATATTAAGTAAATATCATAAAAATTCCTAAGTTCATATATGTGATCTCAACCACGTATCGGTACGGGAGGATTGGGTTTGAGATAAATGAACTTGAATAGTTTGCAGTAAAATAAATTTATGGAATCTTTAGATTAATTACTGCAAGTACGGTCCACTAGTATTATGAATACATGTGATCTAGATCCAAATTACTAGTGTAGTAGTGTAACGCCCCAAACTCCAGGGATCGTTACGGTGTGCCTTATAAACAGTGCTAAACTCGCTAATCGAGTCATTTGGCCAATATCGTGTATCTAAGTATGATTAGCGATTTAAGGATTAAAATCTTGGTTAAGACATAATGTTTCATTAGAACGTTTACTGTATACATTGGGATCCCAAAAATATAATTTAAAGGTTTATTACAACGAAATATTTACAAACAACATCTAAGCGGAAAAACAAGGTTTAACCCTAGTTCCTCTTTCAAACCTCGGTCGTGGCGGTTGAGCAGCCGCATATGTACACATCGCCACCTAAGCTCTCCAACTTAGGGATGGTTCAACTTTCTTTTGCCTTTACCTACACCACATAGCACCCGTGAGCCGAAGCCCAACAAGAAAACTTAATATGCTCATGAACAGGAATATCATGCCATCAAATCATAAGGCACATGCCTAGCAAATATAGCCATATTCAAGCAGGCAAATAAGTTTACGTAATGATGGGTATCCAGGATAAAGAATCCTGCCCTCTTGAGTGGATGACTATCAAGTCAATCCTAATCAGATAAGTGATTTAACACTGGTGGTTCCGGTAACCATACCGGGCTTATAACCCTGAGTAGAAGAGTGACAGTTGTAATAGTCACTAAGGTGGGTTCCGTTCCCTTAATAAATAAGTGATCATTTCACTAGCTTAACACAAGATAGGTGTTCGATGAACTAGTCACCAATATAACCTATCGCATGACCATAGAGTCACAACCATGGGATTCTGCTCCCTAGCCACGTGACAAACCGTCACCTAGGCCTTTGGCCCTGGCTCTGAGTAACTTGTCCTAGACTAATCAAGCGCTTATAATTTTCATCGACCTTAGGGTCAGTCTGGCATTAATGCTCCTAGAGTCATTCAACGTTGATATCGATTAGATCTAATCTTTTATCGGCCCTGCGTTCATGACGCTTATGCCGTTTTCGGCTCTTAGGTCAGTAATACGCGACCAGTGCCGACCCTGACTAGTCAGTGCCATACACAAGTAAGCAATGCTACCAAACATATATCATATGTCAAATATCCGAATATAGGGCATTCAACATGCTTACTTAACAATTTCTAGCATAACTAGGATCATGCATAAACACAGAGACTCAAGCTCTGAACAATCTCATATTCAATAATCATGGCATGCCCTATTCACATGTTTCTCGTGCATCATATGCATCACATTTAATCACTCGGCATGCCTCGATAATAGCCATATACAAGTAAGTAAGATTGCTGAGCATTCAAAATGCTATCATTGTTCACATTTAAACATCCAACATGCATCAAGAATAACCATGAATGTCATATACATAGGGTGTAGTTTTCTTACCTCAGGTTCGAGCAAGAATTAGTAAAAGAATGACCCTTGAGAACGATCAACCATTTGATCCTTTAGCGGTCACCTAGTCATAACCAAATATGGAATCCTATCAATAAAATAAATCATAAAAATGTTTATAATCTAAAACCTTACTCCCGGGATCCATCCCACACTCTCGGGAATCTTAATCCACCCAAACGGGGTAGTGGAACCATTCCCCAAGCCCCCAAAGTCATCCCAAACCTTAAAAATAAGTTTGTTGGAAAGTGCACTAGCGCTGGGGCGCTGCCCCAAAGTCAGAGAAGCCTAGAACCTACCCTGCTCTGCCTAGCGCTGGGGCGCCATCAGCAAACCAGAGAAAATTGTGGTCTTCTCCCCTGCGATTTCCCTTGAAAACCAAACCTCCAAACCAACCCTAAACTTCACCCAAACATCAAATTCAATCCCTAAACTTCATCTACATCACACCCTCATCAAAACCCAAGCAATCTTACACAAAACTTCCATGAATTCTCACAACCAACACCTCAAATTCCTTTGACTGAAAACCATAAGAAAAATAGGGTAAAGCTTAAGTTCACGGATGAAATCTTACCTCAAGTTGGATTTGAGTCCTCTTCAACGGATGAACTAAGTTTCTATGCTCCCACCTTTGATCTCCTAGCTTGTTTCTTTAAGTTGGCTTTCAAAAATCAAAAGGAAGAAGGAGAGAAGAATATGTACGGGAGGGAGAAATGAGGATGGTAATGATGCTTTTTTTTTACAATTCACAGCCTTCTAATGGCTTATATCAATCCTAGGGGTGAAAAGACTAAAATACCCCTAGGTCAAATAAAGGTTTCTAAAGGCTCCCAAGGGTAAAATTGTCATTTCCCGCCTATCTCGTTAATTATAATTAACACCCTCCAATTCTCACTATTCTCAATATTCTCAAATACCAATAATTCATATCCCGTTACCCTTTAATTCTCGGCAGCGTTCTAATCACCAAATTACCCCGAGACTCACTTTGAGCCCCGAACTTAATCCCGTTATGACTAGACCGAAAACTTGCATTCCATGATCTTCTCATGCCGAATGGCTCAAAAAAATCCACATATAATGTGGTATTATTTGTAATTCACCCACATGCATAAAAATACACAATCACGCCCTCAACGGGTCAAATTACCAAAATGCCCTTATAATTAAATGTGGACTCATATGCATGCATTTATCATCATATAATAACATAATTCACATAAACATGCATATAATTATTTAATAACATAATAAATCAATTATGGCCCTTCCGGCCTTCTAATCAAGGTCCTAAACTTTATTAGAAAATTTGGGGCATTACAGACTGTGTATGGGTGCTTCGACTGGTGTGGTAGAGTGTGACTGTGTGAGCTGTTGGCGTGCATCGTAGAGAAACAAAGAGGGAGGGGTGTGAACGTGAGGGAGACTGAGAGTTGGAGAGAGACTGAGTTTGAGAGAGACAGTGAGTGATAACTCTACAAAATAGAGTTATTTTACTACTTTTTATGTGCTAATTGCTGCTGTAGAGTCCAAGAACTTTACATAGCTAAGTTAGATAGTAGTATAATAGTAATAATAGTTTTATCTTTATGACTGTGGATTTTTGGTTCAGACCGGGATTTATTTGGACACTCATAGTAGTACTTGTAGATTTTCTAAGTTTAACCTATAGTTTAAGAATATTAATTTTAACCTAAGGTTTGATTAATATGACTGATATTGAGAGTAATATTTATTATATTATAAGGTTTAGATAAGAACCAATTAGATAATAGCACATGTTATGTATGGGTTTATTAATGATTAAGTATTTTGAGGATTTAATTTATTAAGGTTAAAATTTGAATACTCTAAGGCCAGTCAGCAGCTTTGAAAACGTTAGAGGGCTTAGTCAAGGCTGTTTACTCAATTCAAATTAAGCTAAAAATGTGTAATTTCGTGTTTAAATAATCGGCGTATGCCGATATATCGCAGCTATAGGGGGCGATATATCGCAGCACGAAGATACGAAAAACCCGAAACGATGCACGATTGCCTCGGGCATACTGGCCCAGGCGATATATCGCCTACAGGGGGCGATATATCGCCCCTCTCAGCACATTTTGAAAGTTTTTGAAATCATTCTCCATTCAAACCTTCAACCTCTTGATAAGTCCAGCACCTTTCTGAACTAGTCTTTAGCCTCTGCTGAACGATAATTCAAATTATTTTCACTTAAAAAACCATTATTTTTATTCAAGTTAAACGAAGATCTTTTCATTCCTAAACTCTATAAATAGAACCTAGTACCCAGCCATTTATTCATCTATTACTCTAAGTTCAAAGGCTGCAAGTTGCTAGGTGAGAGTGAGAGTGTAAACACTTGGGTTGGGAATCATAAGCTTGATCATCATAAGCTTATCAAACACTTGGGAAGTAAGGTTTTATAGCATTTCGGTTCAAGGTTTAGATTGGTCTTACAAGTCTTCAAGGTATTTCCACACTCTGGTTCCTTGGTATTATTTTATTTAAGTTCTCATAGTCTTCTACTCAGCCTTCTAACCTTATTCTTTATTTTGGTTAGGAAATCTAAGAACTTGCACATAAGTTTTTGGTAAGTATATTCTCAATGGTATAGTCCTTCCATTCCTTTCATTTCTCTTCTTCAATATACTCACTCTGTTACAAATGGTTTTTCGGAGTGTTCCAAAGTCCCAACTCTGTCCTCATATCCCGGTAATTTTGGTAAGGAAAATATGATAGAATTTATATGTTATATGCTTTTTATATGTTATCTTATGGTTTTTATGTTATGAAATATGTTATGTTAAATATGTTTGTAGGCTTGGGCATATGACCTATATGACTAACAAGCCCCAAATAGATTATGGGCATATGACTTGCTTATCTAGCAAGACCCCACTAATCTAATGGGCATATGACTTGTTTAGTCTATGGGACCCCAAGTAATAATTGCCATTATAGTATGTATGTGATATAAGTGTTATGTTATGTTTTTATGTTTTTTTATGAAATTTATGTATATGGACTATGTGTTAGATTTTCCTTGCTGGGCATTAGGCTCACTCATTTTTGTTTATATGTGCAGGAAAATAGTCTTAGTGGCGAGAAAGGTTCTTGGAAGCTTGGAGAATGTGTATTGAGGCGGAATGGATTCAAGAGCCGAGCGTTTCAATTCAAGGATGTAGTTTTGTTTCTTATGGTTTTTACATGTATTTTTCCACATTTTATTATGTAAATCTCTTTTTAATTATGTCATGTTTTGATTTTAAAACAATGGGATCCCATATCCTACTTGATATTTTATGTAAGTTTAACTTTTATTTTTACAAGTTTCTTAATAAAGTTATGGTCTTTTCACTTGTAAAGTTTTATTAAGGATTAGTGTTTATGTATAGTTTTCGTTAATGGTCCAAAAGTCTAGAGTAGTTGGGTCATTACAGCTGCTTAATTCTTGAGTTTTTAATTGATTTATTAAGTTTTAAAGTAATTTTGAATTTATTGGGTTTATTTTGATTTTATATATTTTTGTGTGTTTTTATAGTTATTTTGTTGTAAAATGTTGTAGTTAATTATTTGAATTATTGTTGTTTAGTTTGAGGTAAAAAAATGTTGTATTATTAAAATTAAATGTTAAATATAAATTAAGTTATAATTAATATTTTCAAAGAATTAAATTGATTTATTTTATAGTTGAAAATATTTTATTATGATTTATTTTATATTTATTTTGTAGAGAATTTATGACACTTTTGCTCTTGAAAAGAAGAGAAAAGAAAAGAAAAGTGGTAGTTTTGAAAGAAAAGAATGACAAAATGGTGAATTAGAAGCCCAGCCCGTTTCTCCAGTTCTGCCCCCTTGCACCCCATGGGCCTACCAAGCTTCCAGGCCCACACCCAGCTGTGCACCTAGCCCAGGCCAAAGCTTCTCCACCTCACCAGCAGTCCACGCCTGCCTCCTGTTCAATTCTCAGCCGTGCCTTAACTCAGCAACAAGCCATCTCCCAGTTGCATCAACCGAAGCACACGTCCAACCACCCTAACCCCCAACTCCACAGCCAAGCTCAAGCACCCATTTGGCCCAACATGCATCCAGCCATCCCAACAGCACCAGCCACCAAGCCACCCTCTCTTGAGCCCAACAAATGCCTATTTGTCCCCTTGTCCCCTTTGTCTAAAAATGACAAATTTTTACCCCACTTTCTACATATTTTACCAAAAAATCATCATTACACCATACAATTTACCCCTATTTGCTATATTATAATTAATTTAATTAATTTAATCAATTTAAATTAATTATTTTAATACATTTTTTTTTGTTATAAATAAGGGAGTTTAGTGCATATTTTAGGGAGGTTACTCTACATGAGTTCCACACTTTCAAGACCTCTCTATTCTCTTCCTCTTTTTCTTCTTTTTGGTCATTTTTCTATGAGTTTTTAAAGGAAAATTTTGGGGGTTTTTCCTCCAAATTTTCCTAAGTTATGTTTGTAATTTTTTGTTTGTATTTTCTATTCTAGTTATGAGTAACTAATCTTTTTAAGATTATTAAGGGGATGATGAAACAATATATAACTAGATAGTATTTATGTTGTGTGTTGATTTCTCATTTTGTGCAATAAAGTTTATGAATTTTCTTCTTCAAATATCTTATTTCATCTTAAATATCATGTATTTTGGATTGTTAGCACATATTTACACTTTGTTCTTCATTAGTGCAAAAACCTAATATTTTTTGTGTAAGATGTATCATTAAATTGTACACACTCAATGCTTAGAACAAAAATATTATGTTTTGCCTTATAAATAATATTAATTGATTTACTTGTTATTTCATTAGATTGATTTACATTAAATACTTTGAAATTATAATTTTAAAAATGAAGATAAATCCTATATTTTTATGAAAATTTGTGCTTAAATAGAATATATAATTTGAATAAGTGATTGTTTGATTAATTTATACTATTACTAAAACTTGAAAATCAATGTACTTATAAATGTTATTGAACTTATATTTTGTGGATTCTATTATCTTAATAATCTTTCTTCTACCATCTTGTTTACAATTATTAATTTAAGTATCTACAATTGTCTTTAATATCTTTATTATTATCTTTTATTTTATTTTCTTGTCACAAATTCTCATCAATCTTTGGAGCTAGGTTATAATTTATTCATTTTGATTTAAAATAGTTTTCTTTTTTATTTTAGACAACTCCTTTGGGTTCGACATCCGTGGTTACACGAACACTATACTTCATATACGATTCATGCGCTTGCGAGTTATACATTTTTAAAACATACCTGTTTTGGGTCCATTAGTGAGAGAGAATGGAGAGGAGATGAAGGATGTGTTGGTTTTTATTGATCAAATCAGAGATTATACGCAGCGAAACAACAATCAAATTGTTAGATTAATCCCATAAGATTTCTGGACCTACTTCTTCACATGCATATATATATTGAATCAAGGACATGAATAGAAAAATTACCTCAGGTCCTTCCTTTCTGCTATTTTTTCGTATGGCTAAATCATCGAGATCTCACACCACGATCTTCCAAAATGTTCTAAGGTACACAAAGAATGAGTGTGGGCTCGTTATACAAATAATAGGCAATAAACTATTTATCAGATGTTCTCAACACATGAGATCTGATAAAGTTTTGGACCTAGGTTTTGTGAAGAACAATGACTTTTGTTTATGTCGCTGTTCTCTTTCTCTGAGAGAGATTTCTAGATATTTTTCTATCCCTGAAAAGTTACGTTCTCTGAAAAACTGATATCCTATATTTAATATATCCTATATATTAAAATATTTGTTATTTTAAACAAATTCAAAATAACTGATCAGTTATCAGATTTTTGTTTAAATAATAATATTTTAATCATATTAAAATATCTCATTATTTATTTAATATTTAAATAACTAAAATTGTGGAATCAAGAGACTGAGTACACTCTCTTATGCGTGTAGCACAGTGCCTGTGCACTATGCCACACGTGTACCACATGCCTATGCTGGCATGTGATTTTTCTCAATTTTTATTATTATTTAAATACCAAAAATCCCAAAAATAAATTAATTCAAAATTAATTATATTTTTGTTAAATCAAATAATTAATTAATTATACATAATTAAGCAATAATTATGTTTGATACATAGAAAAATATTTTAGTTATCACATAAGTCATTTTTGCCCATTTTTGTATTTACCTTTGTCAGTGTTTGTTTGAGTCATTTCGGGGACCATGGACCTATAACATTAAGCTCCAATAAATTGAAACTAAATAACTAAACTCTTTAATTATAATAGTTAATTTATTAATTCTGATATTACTCCACTATAAATTCAGAATTGCACTCTTTATATTATAGATATACTTTTACATAAATCTTTTTCTTAAGTCGTCCATTGATATAACCATCTTACAATAGTTCAACCCTCTAATTAATTAGTTCATAAATTAGAATGGAAGAATTACTATTTTACCTTTCTAATTTACTTCTTATTCCTTAAGTACCATTAATTCACTAGTGAATAATTAATCTATAATCTAATTATAGATTTGAGCTCAAAATTATTCAGTTCCAGAATTAACCCTTAAGGGAACTAATATACGATCCGTTAGGAAATATTAGATTTCGTATTGTTGATACATGTTCCCAGCCATCCATGATATTAAATCTCCAAAACAAAAGTCATTAGCCTCATTCTTTGAAGAGACCTTAACGAATGAATCAAAAGATTTAATAAACATGAACAGGAGTTCATGAACACTCAGGATTTAGGTTGATCTATAAATGATCATCAGTTATGATATGAATTACAAGTCTTTATTATTAAATGGTTTTTGGATAAAGACTTTAATTCATATCGGTCCATGTCATATATAATCATATTATATAAAGCACATTTACCGAGATGTCTTTCCACATCAATAATCCGAATCTAGATTATTTGTATCATTATGATACTCAGTAAACCGTACTTACAACTCCAATTAAAGAATTCAATAACTTTAATTTGTTGTTGTTGACTATTTTTTTATTCATTCATGTGATCTTAATTCTCTCGTACTAATACAAGATCACATCCTCAATAATGAATATGGAATTTTTCTGATATTTACAAAATTATTCAAACAATAATTAAACAATCTAAATATGACAATAATAATAAACCATTGTATTTATTTATTCACAGAAAAAACAAATGTCTTTACATGCTTTTAGGACACACTCCTAATAGGATACTCCTTTGTGGTGGTGGTGTTCTTATGTGTGTGCGACTGAGAAAGGAGAATACTCAAATAGTTAGCTTTTATATCTAGGATTTTAGTGTGTATAAAAAATAATAACATATATATTATACAGGGGTCGACTATAATGGGTTGGGTTGGGTTAGTATATCTTGGGCCCATTTCCGAGTTGTGGCTTATTGAGCTGATACTTTTGCCACCGAATGGGCTTCGGACTGGTAAGACTTGGCCAATTTCGACCCATTTTTCGGTGTGGGTTGGGTTGTCGGCCCACTACCATTTATGTGCAACCCTAATTCTTTTGATCTCATGTGTTGAGTACATCAAGTTGAATCAGAAATATACCATCATTTATTCTCTAAGTGCCCACACACTTCTTGAGGTGTAGAGAACGTTGTGGAAGATCTTGGTGTGAGTATCTAGGCCCAGCTTGGATAGGACGATCATTTATTTTATGAAAAGATTGCAAGGACTCAAGAGGTATGTTCTTTATTCTTTTCTTGTTTATGATTAATGTTTGTATATTAATAGATCTGTATATTTAAAAGTAGTTTAAATATGTTATAAAAATTTTGTTGTACACTGGGCCAACCCATCACTATTCCGCTGTGTATTAGGAAACTCGTTCCTAACATTTCTCTCTTTCTCTCGGTTAGGATTTTGAGGTAGAAATAGAGAATTGAAGCTTAAGGATTTGAGGTTTGAGGGCTTAGAAGTGTGTTCAGCAATTGAAAGGTTTCAATCCATATCTGAGGTAAGGATTCTAAGTTTAAATCTCTGGTTTACTCTGTTTTTAAGGTTATCCTTTTAGCTTTAGAGTTTGATTGTGTAATTGGGTGTTTGGTGATGTTTTAAGTGTTATAGAGCTTGGGTTTTGTTGTTAAACTAGTGATAATGTTCTGGTGATGATTGATTATGATATTGGGATTGGTTTGATGAGTTTTGGTTGAGGTTTAGATTGAGAAAAATGCAGGGGAGCTGGGTTCGCGGGGTCAAGTCGCGACTGAGTTCATGCAAGTCATGACTTGAATGAACCCTAGAGCCTTCCCTGGGCTCTGCCTGACAGGCGCGCCGTGACCCTCAAGGGCAAGTCGCGACCCGCCCCTGGCACCCAAACAGGGGGCTCTCTGTCTTGGGGGCGCGCCGCGACCCTTGGGGGGCAGGTCGCGGTCCGCCTATCCTTTTTGTGACATGCTAGGTTTTAGGCAGTTTTGAGCACGAGTTTTCGAATCTCAAGGCTCAGGATCAAATTTACTAACCGTTTTAGTAGGATTCGAGGTCCCAGGAGCTGGGTTTTAGTCATTGAACCTTTTATTACTCATTTTATTGATGGGATTTCCTATTTGATTATGATTAGGTGACCGCTAAGGGGCCTAAGGACAAATCGTTCTCAAGAGTCGTTCTTAATTTATTTTACGCTCGAACCTGAGGTAAGAAAACCACATCTAGTATGTGATCAATGTGATACATGTGGTTATGGCATGGCATGAATGTTGAATATGGGATGCATTCAGAGCTCGAGTCTCTGTAATTGTGCATGATTATGATTATGCTTGCGATGATTGATTAAGCATGTTTAGTGCCTTATATCTAGATATTTGACATATGATATATGTATGTTTGCATTACCTCATTGAGAAAGCACTAATTATTAGTTAGAAATAGCAATGGTGTTTAGTACTGGTCATGAAGCTCTGACTTATCAGTCATGATCGACAATAGTATTGAGCGATGGTTGTATGGAATTAACTTTTGAGTCAAGAACGTCATTAGCGTTCTGACCGCAGGCTAAAATGATTAGATCTAATCAACATGAGCATGAAATTCTTGACCGACCTATTGGTCGAAGAAAACTAAAGCGCTTGGCTAGCCTAAGGCTAGTTACTTAGAGCCAGAGCTAAAAGGCTCAGGTGACTGAAATGTCACATGGCTTAGGGCGCAGGACCCTAGAGAGACTTATTAGTCATCAATTCGGGGCACAGTTCCCCATAGAGACTTATTAGTCATCTATTCATGGCGCAATTCCCCAGAGATACTTATTAGTCAACTATTTAGGGCGCAGTTCCCCAGAGAGGCTTATTAGTCATCTATTCAGGGCGCAATTCTGATCGCCAAAAAGTAACACGCAAGTATACGCGGTCCAATCAAGTAATATATGATAAGTAAAGTGTCGATCCCACGAAGACTGCTATTAATTACCAATAATTAACCTCTAATTCTAATTGATTTAAATAATAATTTCAGATTTATAAATAAAATAATTATTACTAAAAACTAAGAAAACTATTAAGAACTTAAAGGAATGCAGAGATGAAATTTGATTTGATTCAATGGATGTAAAAGTTAGGGTTTTAGTTTCATCAACCATCCACTTATGATTTCTAACCAATTTCCAATATTTCTTAATTCTATTGTGGTAGCAGATTACAATTATATATTATAGTCTTGTTAGGATCTATAATTCTCTACAATATATTATTTCCTACATCTCTGTGGTAAATTGATATATTGCAGGCTTTAAACACATAATCCTTAAACTACATAAATTAAAGCATGTAAAAGAATAGTTAAAGAAATTGTATCAGCCCCGTGGGCATAAATTAAAATAATTACAGAAATAAGGGGACGTAGCCCCGATAACTGATCTCCCCGAGGCCAGATTCAAGGAAGAGAAGTCTCCTTGGCCTGTTCAGCATCAGTGGCACCGGACCCCTCAGGACGAATAGCATGACTATCCTCCTGAGCTTCCTCCGAAACGGTGCCCAGAGCAGCCTTTTCCTTCTCGAGCTGCTCAGCCTTCTCCTTCTCAAGCCGTTCAGCCTCTTCCTTCTCGAGCCGAGCATTCCATCGTTCAAGAAGCGGCGCCTCGTGGGGACCCAAGAAGCTAGTGTCCAGCTCTTCGTTATAAGCCCACATCCGGTACATGGCTGAGTCGACTGCCTTTTCCTTCTTTTCTTTGTACTCGGCAGTAAGGCGAGCTTTGACATCCTCTATAAAGTCGAAGGTGGCGGTCTTGTCCTCCTCGAGCTTCTTATTGGTCTCCCAAAGCTGGATGTTATCTTTCTTTTGCTCCTCGAGTTCAGTTTTTAGCTTTCCGAGCTCCTTGGCCATATCCTCACGCTCCTTAACCACTGCCTCGAGCTTAGCATTCGCCGCCTTCAGATCATCGTTCGCTCTAAGGTGGAGGTCCTTCGCCTCTTGGGCATGGGTCCTGCTCGAATGGATCTCGTTATTAAGTTCGTAATTGAGGTGGGCCGTGAAGGCAAGAGCCTGAAAAAAGGAAGAAACCACCATTAGCCTCAAGACAGCATGGATGCAAGCGAAAGAAATATGGAAAAATACTTACTGCAGCGGTGTGCTCGATACTCTTCTCGTAGAGAATAGTGCGGTCTCGGATGCCAGTTAGGCACTGCCACTGGGGAGCTTTGAAACTGCCGTAGCTCTGGCCGATCCGGGACATGACATCCGAAATCAGCGTAGATCCATGAGGTCCGGCAGCGTTATCCACCACATATGAGTCCATATGGGTGGAGATGGTTAGCTTCTGAGCTCGAGAAGCAGAAGCTCTCTTGGCGAGCTGAGCAGAAGACGTTTGACCCACCACAGGAGTTTGGGACTCAACCACGACAGGGGTACCAGCCAGCGAGGCCGGTGCCACCGCAGAGACGAAGGCCTGCGAGGATGGCATCGTCGTGGGGGCGCTAGTCTGGCCAGTCGACGCAACAGCAGAGCTCGAAGCCGGCGGGGGAGGAGGAGGCGTTTTCTTAGATCTCTTGGAGCCTTTCCCCGGCTGGCTGGTTTTCAGTGCCCCTGCCCTGGGGCGTTTGCTCCTCTTGTCACCCGCATTGTCAATAAGGGTGTCAAGGTCGGAGTCCATCTCGCCTGCACAAGTCGACACAGTGAGTCAGTAAAAGAGGTGTACAAGTTACTTCAGTATCACAGACGTATAGAGTGATGGTAGAAAAAACCTAACTGGAACTTTCCCCCGAGCTCGAGCTTGGGGACCATGAAATTCCCCCGTCTTCAGAAGAGGCGGGGGGAGTGCCTTCCCTATAAGTTGGTGATAACCTCGAGCGGTCCCTATAATCATTGGTCCCATACTGCACGGCTATCCCATTCCACACCTCGTCCGTGGTGTACATAGTGTCGTATTTCCCGAGCCCACTATCAAACCTATGGACACAGTCGTCTACCCAACTCCATATGTAGAAGTGGTATCTATCCTGTGGGCACGAGACTAACCTATTGGGCCTGTGTTTTAGCAAAGTGGGGGACCACATTCTCGAAGTAGGAAGGGTTTTACCTTCATCTGAGTCTGAGCTCGAGGCCTCGTCGTTGGCTTCATTCCCAGATCGCGGACTCCTCAAGCGAACTGGGAGAGATGCCCTCTTTTCTCTCCTCGGAAGAAGGGTGCTTGTGGGCTGTGGCACCTCCTCCCAACGTTCGTATTTTTTGTTAGACCAGTCAGAGGTTGACTGGCCTTCTCCCAACAACCCACAGGATCGGAGCTGGTCCTCATGAAGAAGATACAAGAGAGACCTCCTACCATAAGGAAGTCGGAGCAAGGCCTCTCTGTGTTCCCTCATTGTCTTGGAGGGGGAGGGACGCTGAAAATTAGCTGAAAGGCGAAGCACATTTCAGCTAAGTATGGTCTTAAGGGCTAAAACTCTGAGCTCAAAAAAAAAATAAAAGTAACAAGAGTACTTACGAATCCGCCTGAAAGAACGATGTCGAGACGAGGACAGACCGTCTGTCCAGAAAAAAGCCTTTTTGGAGTCAGGAGGGTGGTTGGGAAGATCTTCAAAAATCTTCGTCTCTTTGGGATAGCTCGAGAGGTAGTAAAAACCATCCCCTCCCCGAGCTCGGGAGGGGTTACTTTTCAAACAAAAGAGATATAAAATCTCTTGAGGTGAAGGTCCTTTCCACTGCAGCTCGTGATACAAGGACCTCAGGGCAGACAACACTCTGTACGAATTGGTGTTGAGTTGGAATGGAGCCAACCCAACGAAATCAATGAAGTCTCTGAAAAAGGACTTCAAGGGCAGCAGAGCTCCCGCCCTCATATGTTCCTGGTTCCAGGCCGCGTATTTCACACTGGCATCGCGGCCCCCAGGGGCGAAACAGCTCCGTTCATGACTAGCCAGAGCTCGACACTTCAGGGTGTCCAACGAACTAAGGCCATGGAGGGCCAGGATGTCAGTTATTTGGTCGGTGGTGGTAACCGAGCTCTGGTAGAACTCGGCTTCGAACATCTCCCTCCTAGGCTGCGAAGACGAAGGCTCCGCCATTAAAGAAAATTGGAGTTCCCCCGAATGATATGCAACCGTGACTTTTAACGCAGGGTCGAGGGGGATTGGCCTAGGTCCTGGGTTGGGCTCCGGATAGATGGCCTCCCGAAGAACTCTTCTCTTCTTTTCAATGACCTCGTCTATCTGACGGCGATAGTGGGCTCGAATGTCCTCTTGCTCGCGCGCAAGCTCGTATTCTTTTATCCGATACTGATTCCGGGCGAACAACGATTCTGGGCTCGGAGATTTAGGCTCGTAAGGGATGGCTCGCAATGACCCCCACCGTCTTTCCAGATTCTGTGACATCTAAGAAGAAAGAAAAAATGGTGAGGGCCATGCATGCAAGAATCACGAGCTCGATGGTATGAGCTCGGGGATTTAGGAACAAAAAATTAAATATTGAGACCCTTACTAAAGAGTCAGAGCGTGTGTTCCACAGGAAAGAAAAGGAGCGTGGATGATCTTTTGAAAATCCCGAAATCCAAGGGAAAGAAAGGTGGCGGTTAGCCAGGAAGGGCATTCTTGGGTTTCGTGCATTTGTCAAGGACAAGGGCTCTTACCCGAAAACTTAATGTACAAGAAACATGGCCTAAAATTTTCAAAACCCAGAAAGTTGAAACTTCGCTCAAACGTTAAAACTGGATATAAACCAGTGATGCGAAATCCAGCAAGGGAAGTCTAGGAAACTTGAAAGCCTATCGAAACGAAACCCCCTATCTTATTATGCTAAGAACGCAAACTAGCATACACAGCAAAAACAGTATAAAAAAACAACAAAACAACAAAAATGGCATACTTACATAGTGATGGTGATTGCAGCGAAATCGTCGATTGGAGAAGAGGTTGCAAGAAAGAACTCACGGACTCGAACAGACCAGGATTTCTTTGTTTCTTGGGTCGAGAAAACATGCGCGGGACAGAAGCTTTTTAGGAGAGTCTCTGGTTCTCTGGTTGTTTTTCTTTTCTTGCTTACGATGAACAAATGTGAAGAAGAAGACGAAGAGGGGGGTCTTGTATATATAGGTGGGAAAATGGAATTAATCAGGAGCGTCGAGTGAAATTCTCACTAGATCAAACGGATGGGGATCAATGACAAGAAGGCGCCGAAAAGTTGTCAGACGGACGATCGTGGGCGTGTTCCCAAGGTACTCAAGTACCTAAAGTGAGCAATACCCAGCTGACACGTGACCATTTTCGAAAGTGTATGACGGTACGGTTCCCAGAAAAGGTAGTTCAAAAGTTTCCTTCTCTTAGGATTCGAACAAATACTTTTGAGGGGGCAAGATGTTATACCCAGATTTCGAGTCATAGTGAATGTGACCTCGAAAGCTGAGTTCGCAACAAATGGTCTCGCAAGGATTGGGGTATGCTCCAGGATGGTATATCGAGTCTGCAAAGTACGATATATGATCTCAAATGTGGTGACCTCGAAATGATCTCGATCTCGAAAGGTAGCTCTGAGAACACCCTCATCTTCAGGAACAACTTTGGAGCAGGGGTCTTGAGCTCGATGTACTATCTCGAAAGCAATGTTAGCTCGGGAGATGTCAGTGGCTCGCACAATGACGTGAAACCTGAGATGCTAAAGCCTTGGAGATACGCTATAACCACCTTGAATATCTACAAGTATTGTAAACATGAGATGTAATCCTCATTTATTGATGTAAATCCCCAAGAATCGTGGGATATTATTTAGTCAGTTATGCGTTTCCTGGTCTTCAGGGACGTTTCCTTTTTTATCTGATTAAAGGCATTTAAAGCCATTTATTTTATTCACAAAAGAGTAACTACCCAAAATATGTGGGATAGTATTCTGCATCCTTCTCTATAAATAGAGAAGCCATGCACCATTGTAAGAGACCGAAATTCTGATCCTTGAGAGAAAACTCTGGAGAATTCATGCTAAAGAATTTTTCAGAGATAATCTTAAGATTAATAACAGAGACTCGTGGACTAGGCAGATTCAACTGCTGAACCACGTAAAAAACCGTGTGTTTGATTTGTTTGTTCCGTTTGGCCATCGTCATTCATTGTTTTTGTGCTCTTCTTTTATCTGTTGACGAAAAACGGCGTCAACAGCAAGCATACATTTTATTCATTCACATAAATTTATCAAAATTATGATTAAGCTCTCAATTACTTAAGTGTTTAAGAAAAATAGAACAAAATATTCAACCAAGCACACGGATTTTTTTTTTTAGTTTTATTCCCATTCAATTTACACAGTTCATTATTCAATCATATTATCATTGGCTAATCATTGGTAACTTGATTGAACTAACACCCTAAGCAAAACACAACTAAAACCAAAACAAAACAACACAGACACGACAAACAACAATAAATCTCTTTCCCCAAACTTAACCTAAACATTGTCCCCAATGTTTGTTTGATATGTTTTTGTTTTTTTTTTCTTTTGAAAACAAAATAAAATAAAACAAAAGTAAAGAAAAAGAGACTTACCATAGACATTTAAAATGGTGGAGGCGGCGGCTGCGGTTGATATGGAACAAATTGATATGGTAAAGGAAATGGAGCTACATCTTCATCGCTCCGGAGAGACCATCGATTTACCAATGCATTTAGCTGGTCCACGTGAGCAATTTGATACTCACTTTGCTGCGCCAAGTATTGCTGCATATGTTGATGTTGCGCAATCTAATAATTGTTCTGTTGAACCAAATATTTGGAATTGATCCTGCATCATCTGCATATATGGATCAAAAGTACCAGCTGCAGGTTGAACGGGCGGCTGTACAACTGGTACCTCAGGCGCAGGCTCCTTCGGAATAGTACCCTCCACATCTGCTACATTATCTTCTTTATCAACATCATCTAATCGTTGTCTTTTATCAGTGGCACGCTGGCGAGGTGGTGGTGCTTCTAAGGAAGGTTCTTCATAACCAAGCACCCTAATTTTAGAAATCGCCGACATAGGCTTCCGAACGACATCACTTCCAAACATAACAACTCCATATGTTCGGCATAAATCTGTGATTAATGAGCCATGAACTAATCCTCCCGTAGTGGTTAACATACTAATATCTTTCATACTCTTCCTAATGACTCGGCCTACATCAATTGTCATTCCAGTCATAATGGCATATACCAACAACAATCTCTCCTTGTTGATATCCGACATATGAGTAGTCGACATTAGCCTTGCACTCACAAAGTGCACCCAAGCCCGCGCCACATTATTCAATTGATAGCGCCAAAGATATTTCGGAACACCACCAACAACGGTAAACCGGGCTCCCGGTATACTTAAAGTTTCAGCCACCTCGACCCAATTAATATCATCCCCATGAGCCCATTGATGATATTGATCCTCCTCTCGTTCATACGTTGGCATATCGTACAGTCCAGCAATAGTGTCTATACCAACCAGAACTTGAACACCTCTAACAAATACTTCTGTATTTCTCATCTCCACATAATTTGCATAAAATTCTAACACCATTGAAAAGTTTGCATGACTAACATCCTCGGCAGCAAACATAGCCCAACCCCTTCTTTGAATTTCTCCCCGAATCTCTTCATAAGTCGAGATTTCACATGGTGATTCAGTATACTCAAAACCCCGCTCACTTATGACCTTCCTCTTACGTATCCTTGTGTATCGCTCAAAAGCGGCCTTACTTACGAATTTCGTAACATCATATTTGTTATATTATTTTAAATAATATAATGTTAGATTAAATAATGTGACATAATGTGATTTGTCATACAAATGTGATTTGTCACACCTTGTAACATATTATTGAGAGTCACAAAATTGGACACATGTATGCGCCCAAATGTGACATATTTTGGAGTTACTATGACTAGCAACAAAGTTTGAATAAAATAATGAGAGTGTCTAAGTATGCATACATGAGAAAAGAAATGATTCAAATGGAATCATTTCTACATTTCAAGGGGTGGGACTTAGACTCCCTAAAGAGATTCACCGTTGATGGTAACCTATCTTAAAACTAGTAACCAAACTAGTATTAGGTTCAATAGGTAATAACAAGTCAATCAAGTGAATAGATAGTAGTACTCAAATTTTGTCCCATCTGAGATATGAGTACTAGTGTGTTACCAAAATGAGGGTTAAAACCGAAAGGTTTTTTAATAGAACTCAGTCTTGAAAAGACAAGTATTTTAGTGTAACAAAATACTGTAAGAGTTCTACCTATATAGATCTAGGGGTGGTGCCGCCCTTCATGAGAATTGGGAGTCATTCTCAAGAAAAGTCTATGAATGGAATGTGCACATGGCCATTAACGGTGCAAAAGCGAGACATTGAGGTCTCAAGTGAACATAGCAAAGGTGTGTGTGTTATCACCGGTTTGTTATCAAGGGATAGTGGTTCAATGCTTCGGCAACCAAAATTTCAACAAACTTTGTGATAATTACACTAAGGTAAAATTCAAGTCGAAAGACATTTTACTTTATGCACCAATGCAAAGGTTTCTATAGAGAGTCATTATTTAATCAAGTGGGGGAATATTATATTTTAATATAATGTTTTGATTGATTAAATAAATGTTACAAAAAGTGATTATTTAATCTAAGTGGGGGAATGTTATATTATTTTAAATAATATAATGTTAGATTAAATAATGTGACATAATGTGATTTGTCACACAAATGTGATTTGTCATACCTTGTAACATATTATTGAGAGTCACAAAATTGGACACATGTATGTGCCCAAATGTGACATATTTTGGAGTTACAAACTTGTAACTCCCAAATATTACCCAATAATGTGTAGATTTGATATTACATATTTTGATTTGAATTTCTTAAAGATATATGTGAAATATGGCTGTTAGAGATGTGATTTTAACTCCCATAATGTGTATGGAAGTTACAAAATCAAGTGGGAATGAATTTGGAACGTTTTGGCAAATTTGGAAAATTGGTTGCTGAAAAACGACTTAGGCCGCTGCCTATGTTTTTCAGGCCGCGGCCTAAGAGGTAAAAATAGGCTAAAACACATCGTAGGCCGCGGCTCGTGTTTTTCAGGCCGCAGCCTGAGCGGCTGACAGCATTTTCCAACTTCGGTTTTTATCCAATTTTGAACGTTTCCAACAGCCAAGTAACTCCCAAATCTCTATTTTAATTCCATAAAACATCCAATTAATCATTAGTAACAGCCATGGGGGTTGGTGGAATTTGAAATTCAAAGGGTGTCTCAAAACTCTATAAATAGGAGCCTAATGCTCACTTGTAAGACACACAATTTTTCATCCACAAAGCACTTGGCTGAAAAATACACCTTGAGGCTTGATAATTCCAGAGAGCTATTTCCTAGAGAGATCCCTTAGTGCTTAGAGAATAGGGGGAAATAAGCTTTTGGACAAAGGTCTTGAACCTTGTTCAAGTTGGTGATCCCCACTACTCTACACTTTGGTTGTGTGAGAGTTTGTTTGTGTTTTCATTCTTTTGTTCCTCTTGATCTTATTTACTTGTATTGTTATAGTATTGAGTTTGTAATCTTCTTCTTCTACATCTTTCTATTTACTTGTATTTTGAGCAATTGAGTTGTAATACTTATTTAATCAATATTATCTTGTCTATTGTATTTTTTGCATAGAGTTGTATATTGGTTTTTCCATAATTCCATTGAGCAATAATATATATTCTCGAACAATATTGGAGGGGTGGTTCAAGTTCCTTAGAAGTAGATGGCCTAGAAGAAGATGGCCTATTGGTGTTCCTAGAAGATGATGCCCTAGAAGGATTTCTTTTAGGCCCCATAATATTCTACGATAAATTGGACAACACCTCCTCTGTTTTTTCAATATTCCCCAAATTCCAAATGTCTTTTCAAATAAAGCAAACCAATTCACTACAATACTTCACTACCCCCACTATAATCTTCAATCAAAAATCCCTTCACAATGCCTTCTATATAAAGAAATCACCAAAAAAAATCTGAAGATTTGGAGAAACACTTACTTGACAATGATAAATTCCACTTGAACCCTTCAATTGCACCAAGTAATCCTAAAAGCACCACTCCA
This sequence comes from Humulus lupulus, assembly GCF_963169125.1. NCBI lineage: Eukaryota > Viridiplantae > Streptophyta > Magnoliopsida > Rosales > Cannabaceae > Humulus > Humulus lupulus. The sequence goes on from NC_084797.1 coordinate 236,123,502, forward strand.
ATTGATAGAATTTGGAAAATAAGGGTTTGTAGAATTTTTTTTTGGGAATTAGGGATTTCAAAATAAGAATAGGAAATGGGAAGGAGAAAGAAATATTTGGAGGAATTTATATGTGGATTCAAGATATAGGAGGGAGATTGAGAAGAAATTTCTGGGTAAAAGAAAGGAAATTAGAGAGAAAATGAAGAGCGATTTGTGTTGGAATTTTTTTCAAAATGAAGAGAATGACCAAAATGAAAGAGGGAAACCCCCTTTGAGGCTGGGATCCCATACGCGCCGCAGCGCACTCCTCCAAGCGCTGCGGCGCGCCCCATATATTTTTTTTGGGCAAGTTTGAGGTGTCGCGGCCCTTCCCATATGCGTCGCGACGCTTGCTGCTTCCCGAGCCACCTTCTCTGTTTTTCTTCAAGGCCCACGACTCTTATTCCATGCGCCGCAGCCCTCTTTCCAAACTTCAAAATTTTCATCCTTTTTATTTTTTTTTATAGTTTTCACGATTTCCACGGTTTTATTACATTAAAAAATACTAGAAACTAAAAAAAAAAATGTCCAACCACAACTAAAAAAAATAAAAACTAAAAATTGTTCATTCTTTTTACAAATTAACTGAAATGAAAATTAAACATAAACATAGGAATGCCTCCTAAGAGCGCTGTCGTTAACGTCATTTAGCCGGACGCTGCTTTATCTTCGGATCAAATCAGTTCCAACTCGACCACGGACCTGCATGTCTCCACCGGACCCTCCAAGTAATGCTTCAATCTCTGACCGTTCACCTTAAAATCTCCCGTCTTCTCACTATGAACTTGCACTACTCCATAAGGAAGTGAGAAAACTACCGTGTACGGTCCTGACCATCACAACTTCAATTTACCAGGAAAAAGTTTAAGCCTGGAATTAAAGAGCAAAACTTTATCCCCTGGTTGAAAATCCTTCCTTAATATTCTCTTATCATGAAAAGCCTTCAACTTCTCCTTATATATCTTCGCATTCTCATAGGCTTCATTTCGGAATTCCTTAAGCTCATTTAACTCCATAAGCTTATTCTGCCCCGCCATGAAGAGATCAACATTTAACTTTTTCACAGCCCAATAAGCTCTATGCTCCAGTTCCACCGGTAGATGACAAGCCTTACCAAACACCAATCGATATGGTGACATACCAATCGGAGTTTTAAATGCCGTGCGATAAGCCCAAAGGGAATCATCGAGCTTCTTTGACCAATCCTTCCTCGAAGTATTTACTGTCTTCTCCAAGATACCTTTTATTTCCCTATTTGATACTTCAGCTTGGCCATTTGCAATTGGGTGATAGAATAATGCCTTTCGATGATGAACACCATAGCGAGCACAAAGAGCAGTGAACCACTTATTGCAAAAATGACTTCCCTGGTCACTAATAATAGCTCTTGGAGTACCAAATCGAGTAAAGATATTTTTATGAAGGAATTTAATAACTTCCTTCCCATCACAAGTAGGAGTTGCTGCGGCTTCTACCCATTTAGAAACATAATCCACTGCAAGCAAAATATATTTGTTATTATACGATGATGGGAAAGGTCCCATAAAGTCTATCCCCTATACATCAAATAGCTCAACTTCCAAAATACCAGTCATCGGCATTTGATCTCTTCTTGATATGTTCCAAGTCCGTTGACAACGGTCACAACTTCTAACAAAATCATTAGCATCCTTAAATAATGTAGGCCAATAAAACCCACTTTGCAAAACCTTTGCAGCTGTTCTTGTTCCACCAAATGACCGCCACAATGCAAACTATGACAGTGAGTTAAGATTGACAACATCTCCTCTACGGGCACACATCTTCGAATAACTTGATCAGGGCAGTGCTTATACAGAACAGGCTCCTCCCAATAATAATGCTTTACCTCCGAATAAAATTTCTTTAATTGTTGCCTTGTCATCTCAGGGGGTATAACCTTAGCAACCAAATAATTAACATAATCCGCAAACCATGGAACCTCCTTGCAAACATTCACTTTGAACAACTGCTCATCCGGAAAAGCATCATTAATCTGAACTTCTTTATCAAGAGAATTTTTCTCAACCTCTAAACGAGACAAATGATCAGCCACCAAATTCTCAGTACCTTTCTTATCCTTAATTTCCACCTCAAATTCTTGTAATAACAAAATTCACCGAATAAGACGAGGCTTGGAGTCTTTCTTAGTCATAAGATACTTTATTGCCGAATGATATGTATAGACAACCACCTTATTTCCGATCAAATATGGACAGAACTTATCGAAAGCATAAACTATGGCTAGAAGTTCTTTTTCTGTTGTTGCATAATTTAGTTGAGCATCATTTAAAGTTCAACTAGCATAGTATATAGTTCGGAATACCTTGTCCACTCCCTGCCCAAGAACCGCTCCAACCGCATAATCACTAGCGTCGCACATAAGCTCAAACGGAAGGTCCCAATTAGGTGTACACACTATCGGCGCTAAAATGAGCTTCTCCTTGAGAGTCTTGAAAGCAATCAAACACTCGTCATTAAAATCAAAAGGAACCCCATTCATTAACAAGGTAGACAGCGGCTTTGAGATCTTAGAGAAGTCTTTAATAAATCTCTGATAAAACCCCGCATGACCTAAGAAACTCCTCACTCCCTTAACTGAAATTGGAGGTGGCAAATTCTCTATAGTAGAAATCTTGGTCCGATCCACTTCAATTCCTTTCTTAGAAATTTTGTGCCCCAATACAATTCCTTCATTAACCATAAAGTGGCACTTTTCCCAATTAAGCACCAAATGCGACTCCTCACACCTTCTCAACACCATCTCCAAATTAGTCAAACACGTGTCAAAAGAGGACCCATACACCGAAAAATCATCCATAAAAATTTCAATCCCCTTTTCAACCATGTCAGAGAATATTGCCATCATACACCGTTGAAACGTGGCTGGTGCATTACATAACCCGAATGGCATCCTTCGAAAAGCAAAAGTCCCATAAGGACATGTAAATGTTGTCTTTTCTTGATCCTCTGGTGCAATTACGATCTGGTGATAACCTGAGTACCCGTCTAGAAAACAATAGTAGTTATGCCCCGCCAACCTATCCAACATTTGATCAATAAAAGGCAAAGGAAAATGATCTTTCCTCGTTGCCTTATTCAACTTCCGATAATCAATACATATCTTCCAACCCGTCACAGTCCTAGTTAGAATCAGTTCGTTGCTTTCATTCTTCACCATCGTCATACTGTGACGCCCCACGTCACTATGGCTGCTTTCTGGAATGACAACTGGCCCTACAAACCAACACGAGTCTTTTCAGCGTGCTTTGTCCTCACTCACATGCTTCCTAGGAAAACTTCCCAGGAGGTCACCCATCCCTAGATTACCCCAGGTCAAACATGCTTAACTTTGGAGTTCTCAAGTGATGGGCTACCGAACAGAAGATGTATCTTGTTGATATAGGTAGTACCTATTAATCCATTTAAGCCCTCTTCAACTGTGTAGTCCCATACCTACACAGTCTTAGAATCATCACACTTGACCTTCCCCAGGTGGTGTGGGATTGCACAGCTTACCCAGTCTTTCCCCTTACGGATCACGGGATTATGACTGTCACAATCACCCCCCTTACGGGCCTGACGTCCCCGTCGGCTACACTTCCGGCTGGGTCAAGGCTCTGATACCATTTGTAACGCCCCACGTCACTATGGCTGCTTTCTGGAATGACAACTGGCCAAATGACTCGGTTAGCGAGTTTAGCACTGTTTACAAGGCACACCGTAACGGTCCCTAGAGGAAAAACACAGGGGAAAATTTGAGTTCGTGCTGAGTTTTTGGTTAGTATGGGCTGAGCGCCGCGCCGCGGCCCATGGCGTCTGGCAGGGAGGCCCTTTCTGTCTGGAGGGCGCACCGCGGCGCGGCTGGGGAAGGTCGCGACCCTTAAGGTCATTTTAGCCCAAAATGGTGTTTTTAGCTTAGGGATTCAAACCTTAGGCCTCGGAGTTGAACCTAGTACCCGGTTGGGTAGTGTTTAATGTCTCGGAGGCTGGGTTTTGGTTTGGAAACTTTTGTTTTCATTTTCATTGATGGTATCCTATATTTTTGGTTATGACTAGGTGACCGTTAAAGGACCAAAGGATTGATCGTTCTCAAAGGTCGTGTCTTTTATTAATTCTTGCTCGAAACCCAAGGTAAGATGTGATGCTCCACATCACTATGGATGCTTTCTGGAATAACGACTAGCCCTACAAACCAAGACAAGTCTTTCCAGCGTGCTTTGTCCTCACTCGCACACTTTCTGGGAAAACTTCCCAGGAGGTCACCCATCCCTAGATTACTCCAGGCCAAGCACGCTTAACCATGGAGTTCTCAAGTGATGGGCTACCGAAAAGAAGATGCACCTTCCTGATATAGGTAGTACCCATCAATTCATTTAAGCCCTCTTCAACTATGTAGTCCCATACCTACACAGTCTTAGAATCATTACACTTGACCTTCCCCAGGCGGTGTGGGATTGCACAGCTTACCCGGTCTTTCCCCTTACGGATCACGGGATTCTGACTGTCACACATACCCCCCTTTTTCGGTACTACTTGCACTGGACTTACCCAAGCACTATCAGAAATAGGGTAAATCACTCCAGCATCCAACCACTTCAAAATCTCTTTCCTCACCACTTCCTTCATTGTTGGATTAAGTCTTCTTTGGGCGTCAATAGTTGGTTTCGTCTCATCTTCCATAAGAATTCTATGCATAACTGTCGGTGGGCTAATTCCTCTTATATCAACCAGAGTCCACCCTATAGTAGTTTTATGAGTTCGTAAAACCCTCAACAACTTCTCCTCCTCTACTTCCGAAAGAAATGATGAAACTATAACTGGGAGAGTCTCTTTTTCCCCAAGGTAAGCATAGCGGAGATGGTCCGGTAAAACTTTCAATTCTAAAACATGTGGCTTCTGAATCGATGGTAATGGTCTGTCTGGTCCTGCACCCAATTCTTCAAATTTCTTATGCTTCCACGGCTCAGCTGATTTTATCCACTTTAAATAACTCTTCACCTCTTCATTCTCCTCACCATCTACATCATCAACTGTAAGACTCAACTCAAGAGGATCCTCTCTTAATTTTTTTCTTTCTATTACTTCTTCGACCACATCAACTGAGAAACAACTATCACTTGTTGTAGGATAAGTCATAGCCTTAAACACGTTAAATACTACTTCCTCCCCTTGAACTCTCAGCTTCAACTCTCCCTTTTGCACATCTATCAATGCTTGCCCAGTTGCTAAAAATGGTCTCCCCAAAATAATAGGAACATTCTCATCCTCCCCCATATCAAGAACTATAAAATCAGCTGGAAATATGAACTTATCCACCTTTACCAATACATCTTCTATAATACCACGTGGATGCTTCACAGATCTATTAGCCAGCTATAATGTTACTGTAGTTGGCCTAGCTTCCCCCAAACCAAGCCTACGGAATACCGACAAAGGCATTAAATTAATGCTCGCCCCCAAATCACAAAGTGCATGCTTACATTCAAACTCCCCAATAGTGCATGGAATGGCAAAAATCCCACGATCTCGTAACTTTTGAGGAAGCTTTCTTTGCAAAATCGCACTACATTCTTCTGTTAACGCCACTGTTTCGTAATCACCCATCTTTCTCTTATTAGAGAGAATCTCCTTCATAAACTTTACATAGCTTGGCATCTGTTCTAATGCTTCCGCAAATGGTATATTTATATGTAGCTTCTTGAACACCTCTAAAAACTTTGCAAATTGCTTATCCAAATTATGATTGCGAAGTCTTTGTGGATATGGAACTCTAACATGATGCTCAATAGTTACAGGTGGGGTCTCCTCTTCTTCCTTAAGGTCTTCAGTAACCTTTTTATCATCCAACTTCTTCTCTTCTTCTTCTGACTGACTCTTCTTTAGCCCTTCATATCTCGTTCCACTCCTCAAAGTAATAGCTTGGCACTGTTCTTTAGGATTAACTTCTGTAGTGCTAGGCAAATTTCCTTGAGCTCTATTAGTCATTAAAGTAGCCAATTGCCCTATTTGAGTCTCCAAACTTCTTATGGATGCCCTAGTTTCAGTCATGAATTGGTTAAGTACATCAGGTTGGGTTTCAGCTGGTTTCATTGGCATTTGGGGAGGTGGTCTATTTTGTGGTTGATAATAGCCAGGTGGAGGATTTTGGTGAGCATATTGCTGTGGATAAGGTGGCCTATTTTGGGTAGGTTGATATGGTGGCTGAGGTGGAGGATAAGGTTGGAGAGTGTTTTGATTGTTGGACCAGGAAAAATTTGGATGGTTCTTCCAAGTTGGGATATAGGTTGTTGCAATAATTTTGCTATGCAAGTGCACACAGTCGCAATTCGTAATAAAATGGTAAAAACCAAGTATCGTCCTCAAGGACTGATTTATCAATTATCAATCAACCAATCTTTTTAATTCTATTTGATTAAATAATTTCAGAGATTTCAAACAAAAGAAAAAAAATACTAACGAAGCACAATGAAAATTTAAACAAAAATAACAGAGGAAATGAAATTAGGACAATTATGATCCTCTATTTTCCACCCTTTTATTTCCCAATGCAAGAATTATATCCCCTTCTCCCTATTCAAGAACAAGTTGCAAAAACAATTCATAATTTGGTTAAGATTTATAAAAATTCAATCTAAATGACAACTTCCTATATTTCTATGGTAAGTTGAATCATGAAGAAGACATTAAACACGCAACTCAGAAAAATAGGCAAACAATCTAGATACTTTCGTTCTAAATTGAATTTGCATCCAAACAATCAAAGCATATCAAATTTCACTTTTCAGATTTCAATTTGATTCATGAAATAACAATTAGAGGTGATCAATCAATAATTGCTCAAGTGACACAGATTTTAAGGAATTGAAAGAAATTAAGAAGAATAAGAATTCTGCATTAATCCATAAAAGGGTTTCCAAAAGATTCACATAATAGCCCTAAAAGAGAATTAGCTCATAATATTCATTCTAGCAGTCATAGAATTCAATTACAAACATGAAAATATTAAAGATAGATGATGAAAACTCAAGAATGGATCCTCCAATGGTGTCCTCCGCTATCCGCCGTCGTCACCCTCTGTTCATGATGGACCCAAAACGGGTATGTTTAAAAATTTATAAATCGCAAGCGCACGAATCGTTCATATAGAATAGTGATCGTGTAAGCAAGGATGTCGAACCCAAAGGAGTTGTCTAAAATAAAAAAGAAAACTATTTTAAATCAAAAGTAATAAATTCTAACCTAGCTCCAAAGATTGTTGAGTTTTAATAGTATGAACATAAAATAAAATATTGAAAAAAAAGCTATTTAAGAAAATAAAAATAAAGCAATAATGAGTTGACAATAAGTGTTAAAAGAAAAGATTATTAAGATACTAGAATCCACAAATTGTAAGTTTAATAATATTTATTAGTATATTGATTCCCAAATTTTAGTGATAGTTAAAATAATTTAAACTATCATTTTCCAAAAAGATTTATAATTTTAAGCACAAATTTCTTATAAAAAGATAGGATTTTTCTTCACTTTTCAAAATTATAATTTCAAAGTATTTAGTGTAAATCAATCTAATGAAATAACAAATAAATCAATGAACATTATTTATAAGGCAAAACATAATATTTTTGTTCTAAGCATGGATGTGTACAATTTAATGACACATCTTACACAAAGAATATTATGTTTATGCACTAATGAAGAACAAAGTGTAAATATGTGCTAACAATCCAAAATACATGATATTTAAGATGAAATAAGATATTTGAAGAAGAAAATTCCATAAACTTTGTTGCACAAAATGGGAAATCAATATACAAAATAAACACTATCTAGTTACATAATGTTTCATCATCACCTTAATAATCTTAAAAAGATTAGAAACTCATAACTAAAATAGAAAATACAAACAAAGAAATTACAAACATAGATAGGAAAATTTGGAGGAGAAACCCCCAAAATTTCCTCTAAAAATACATAGAAAAATAACCAAAAAGAAGAAGAAGATGAAGAGAATAGAGAGGTTTTGAATGTGTAGAAATTATGGTATAGTAACCTCCCTCAAAATGGACACTCCAAATGGTCTTCAAACCTCCATATTTATAGCCAAAATAAGATATTAAAATAATCAATTTAAATTAATTAAATTGATTAAATTAATTTAATTAATTATAATATGGTAATTAGGGGTAAATTATAGGGTGTAATAATGATGTTTTGGGGTAAAATGTGTAGAAAGTAGGGTAAAAAGTGGTATTTATATCATAGGGGACAAATGGTACAAAAGCATTTTTGTGGGCTCAAAAAGTGGCATGCATGGGAATTGGCAGCTGTGAAATGGCATGGCAGGGAGGCAGGCGGCAAGTGCTGAAGGCTCATGGGCCTTGGGTCTCGTTGGGTTGAAGGAAGGGGCAGATCTGGGCACTTGATGGTAGCAAGGCTGCTTGGGGGAGCCAGGCGTGGCTTTGCTGGTGCATTGAAGCAGGCAGGCGTGGAGGCATCATGCTGAATTGAAGAGGAACGTGGCTGATGGCAAGGCAATGGCTGGAGAGATTGGGCCTTGCTGATGGGCTTCCTTGGGCCTTTATTTGATTTCTCAAAAATACTATTTTTTTCCTTCTCTTCCCTTGAAAATGCCATTTCTTTCCCTTTATTTTTCTTTCTTTTCAAGAGCAAAAGTGCCATAAATTTCCCTACAACATAAATATAAAATAAATCATAATAAAATATTTTCAACTATAAAATAAATCAATTTAATTTTTTGAAAATATTAATTATAACTTGATTTATATTAACATTTAGTTTCAATAAAACACACATTTTCTTACTTCTAACTAAACATAATAATTTAAATAATTAAACTACAACAAAATAACTATAAAAACACACAAAAATATATAAAATCAAAATAAGACTAATAAATTCAAAATTACTTAAAAACTTAATAAATCAATTAAAAACTCAAGAATTAAGCAACAATTAGCACATAAAAAGTGGTAAAATAACTCTATTTTGTAGAGTTATCAGTTCAACACTCCAAAAACGCACCTCCCTGTCTAAATTCCCGTCATCTTTAACCTAATTCGTGTTTTGTTTTGCTTCAAATGACTAAAAACCCCTTAATTAAAAAATCTGCGTTTTTCTCATTTCTAGACACATCCTGCGGTTGCAGGATGTCATTCCTGCGGTTGCAGGAATGCTCTAGAAATGCAAAAACTTCTCTGGAGCTGCGGCCGCAAGACACACTTACTGCGGTCGCAGGAATGCTCTTCGTATTTTGATCATAACTCCTTCGATATAACTCTGAATTGAATGATTCAAAAAGCTATGGAAAGCTAAGAGAAATATCTACAACTTCTATTTCTAGAAGTGTTTCCAGAAAGTGAATAAATCATGGTCAACATGCGGCTTGAAGTCTCAAACTTGCGTTATAGAGCATAAACGACGTGTGTTGAGCATCTTCAATGTAGTATTTTCCACACATAATGTCTTGAAACTCCACAATCAACACGAAATCCATCTTATTTATCATATTTAACATGTTTCTTCTCATTTCACTCCATATTATGTACTTGACCATTAAAGCCTGAAACAAGAAGAAAACAAGCATAAATCTGCGCTAAACAATCCTAAATAACTAAAAACATAACATAAAACAATCTCTAAAACAAACCTAAAATGAACCTAACATAGGTCATGGAATTGGGATTATTAGGCTGTCTTTGGTAATTTCCTATGGCTTGGACTTCTTCCATGGGCATGTTATTCATGTCTATAGCAGGACATTGGTTTGGTTGATGGGTTGTACCACACACTTCACAAAGGTTTTGAACTTGCATAGCTTGAGATGGGAGTGTAGTCTTTTGTAATTGCTTTGTCAAGGCTGCTACTTGAGCTGTAAGCATGGTTATAGCATCCAATTCCATCATTCCAGCCACCTTCTTTGGTTGTCCCCTTTCAGTTGGCCATTGATAATTAATCATAGCCATCTCCTCTAATAGCTCATACGCCTCATTAGCACTTTTACTCATAAAGGCACCTCCTGCTGCAACATCTATAATTGTTCTAGTCGTCCCATTCAACCCATTATAAAAATTATGTACCAACATCCACTTTTCTATTCCATGGTGTGGACACTTCCTTAACAACTCCTTAAAGCGCTCCCAAGAATCATACAGTGACTCTCCATCCAACTGATAAAAATTATTAATCTCACCCCTTAACTTTGCAGCCTTTGCTGGAGGGAAGAACTTGGCAAGGAATTTATGAGCTAACTCCTCCCATGTAGTGATAGAATTCACTTGTAAGGATATCAGCCAACTTTTCGCCCTATCCCTCAGTGAAAATGGGAATAGCCTCAATCTTATAGCATCATCACTCACCCCATTCATCTTGAACGTTGCACATAGCTCCAGAAAATTAGCTATGTGTAAATTAGGGTCCTCCGTCGACATACCTCCAAACTGAACAGTTGTTTGAACCATCTGAAGGATGGCTGGCTTAATCTCAAAGTTGTTGGCAACAATGGTTGGAGGTCTAATGCATGAATGCACTCCTGTAACAGTAGGAAGTACATAATCTCTTAATGTTCGTGCTCCTTGCTCCCTTGGAACCTCAGCAGCCCCTTGACCATTATTAGCACCATTTCCCAAATTGTCAGCCATGGTGAATTCCAATTTCCTTTTTATTTTCCGGTTCTGTCTGCACGTTCTTTCAATTTCCCGATCTATTGGTATAATCTGTTTTTGTCTATTGCTTTGCATATACCAACAAGTCCTGAAACACAAGAGAACCTTGATCCGAATAAATGTTAAAAAAAACAAATTCAAATTAGAACAAAAATTAACTTATTGATATTAATAAAAACAGTCCCCGGCAACGGTGCCAAAAACTTGATCGCCAAAAAGTAACACGCAAGTATACGCGGTCCAATCAAGTAATATATGATAAGTAAAGTGTCGATCCCACGAAGACTGCTATTAACTACCAATAATTAACCTCTAATTCTAATTGATTTAAATAATAATTTCAGATTTATAAATAAAATAATTATTACTAAAAACTAAGAAAACTATTAAGCACTTAAAGGAATGCAGAGATGAAATTTGATTTGATTCAATGGATGTAAAAGTTAGGGTTTTAGTTTCATCAACCATCCACTTATGATTTCTAACTAATTTCCAATATTTCTTAATTCTATTGTGGTAGCAGATTACAATTATATATTATAGTCTTGTTAGGATCTATAATTCTCTACAATATATTATTTCCTACATCTCTGTGGTAAATTGATATATTGCAGGCTTTAAACACATAATCCTTAAACTACATAATTCATAAAAGTATTTTCGTCTAATATAAAATTATGATTATTTACCTATAGCATAATTATCCATCTCTTTTCAGAGTATAGGTTAAAGTCATATAAACATGTAAATGATGATCAAGCATTCACAAGCATTAAGCATAAGATAAATAATCCACAGCAGAAGAAAGAAATTCAAGAAAATTTCATTAAGAAATCAAAAGTTTAAAGAAGAATCCACTAATACCCTAATAACAAGATTAGTTCAAAGCCAACATGATGAAATAAATCAAATTAAATATAAACATAAACTCCAGAAAAGAGATTACAGAAGAAATTAAGAAATCAAACTCTAGGTCTTCAAAGTTTTTTTCCTCTCCTCTAATAACTTCTGCACACCTCTAATAATGAATAGAATCTCCTAATTAACTCTTAAAACGTATTTAAAAAGAACCCTAAAATATCTAACAATTCTGCCCCTTCTGCAGGCCACGTACAGACGCACACGCCGCGGCCCTAGCATTCAAGCACCGCGGCGCGCCTCTTTGGTTTTGCGCAGCCTCCTCTCTGTTTTCAGCGAGCATCGCGACCCTTCCTACATGCACCGCGACCCTTCAAAACTCCAGAAAATGGCCCTCTCTGCTTTCTCCTTGCGCCGCAGCTCTTCATTCAAGCGCTGCGGCCCCTTTAATTTTTTCCAAAAACTTGTTCCCGAACTCCAAAACGAACAATTATCTCCGCAAATGAGTCTTCAACTTTCTTCTTATCAACTTTTAGCATAAATTTCCCAATTTCAGCTGATTTTTCAGTCATTTACCAAACTTCACGTTCTCTTCTCCTATTTCCTGCAAACATACCAAGACAAGCATAATACCGCATAACACTCCACCAAAATGACTCAAACTTACCCTAAACACATGTTAAAAACTATGCTAAAAACAGACTCATTAAGTTCCCCAGAGAGACTTAATAGTTTTCTATTCAGGACTCCATAAACATTTATTTGTACTTGCATGCATGCATGAATAGAGTTATTACTTCTAGGTATCCTTATTATGATTTGAGGACATGTTATTAACTGCTTATAAGCATGTTTGAGTTTTCTTGCCGAGCCTTGACTCACGGGTGCTATGTGGTGCAGGTAAAGGTAATAGAAAACTGGACCATCCTTGAGTTGGAGAGCTTAGGTGACGATGTGTACATATGTGGCTGCTCGACCACCACGGCCAAGGGTTTAAAGAGGAACTAAGGTTAAACCCTATTTTGCCGCCTAGGTCAGCTGGTTGTAAATCTTTTATTGTAATTAACCTTTAAAATGTATTTTGGGATCCCAATGTATACCGTAAACATTTGAGTGAAACGTTGTATCTTTGACCAAATTTTTTAACCATAAACCGTTAATCACATTTAGTTACACGATTATGGTCAAATGACTCAGTTAGTAAGTTTAGCACTGTTTAAAATACATAGTGTAACAGTCCTTATGTAGTAGGGTGTTACACTAACGGTGTGGCCGAAAAAGATTTTTGAAGTTTAAAAGAAAACAGAGAAAGAAATAAAGTTGTAAAAAAAAAAGCTGACAAAACGGTACCAAAAAAAAACTAACAACGGTACTAGATTAACGAAATTTATGTAAATTAAATTTTGTTTGATATTTTTGTAATTAAGTTATAAAAAAACAGAATGGAGTGTAAATTTTTCTATCTAAAAACACTTTTTCACTAAGCTATGATATGATTATTAAACTTTAAACATGCTAATATCTGATAATCTAAATCAGGTTATAAACACACATTTAATAAACATGTTATGTGACAAGACCTCGAAAATGCACAACTAACATGATTAATAGTGTTGCATGACAGACACTAAAACGAAATTGACTTGTCTAATTAACTTCAGTCAAATTGAGATAGGGCTTCTCTTTTGTTTATCTTTTATTACTTTTTTGAAAATTTACATTTGGTATTAGTATCTTAATTATAAAATTGTCTTAACCGATCTTGATTACAATTTTATCGTTTTCCTAACATTTTTTTTTTTTGGCTTTAGTGCATTATTGTACAAGTCCCTGTCTCTCTCTTCAATCTCTTCACCACAACTTTAATTAAAAAAAAAAACAAAAAAATAAATCAAGCACACCAATGGTTGTTTTTGGCTCAAGAGTGGTACAATTGTGACCTATTTTTCAAGATGATTATTTTGATATGTGGGAAGCATATATTTTCTATCCGTCGCCGGAAAAGGTGATCGAAATAAAAAATAATATTTTAGTTTCTTTTTATATTTGATTAACAAAAAATTATTTAAATTTTAAACTTAAACAAAATTCAATATAACAACCAACTTCATGGGTTACATAAAAGTATTTTGTTATTTCATGTTTAAAAGTTACGAGATAATATTCTAAATAACTTTATTTTGTAAAGCAACTTCGATAGGTTTCTAAAAAAACTTATAAGGAAACCATATGATATCTTAGACAACATAAAACTTAAACTTATGAGGCGGCATATAAATTACATAAGTGACTAAAAAAGTCTATTAAAATTTTGCATTTAAAAGTTATTGTGTACTGTATGGTATTCTAAAGTAATTTTTATTAATAAGTTATATAATACCTTATTATTTTGTACTATGTGACAACTCACTAGTTTATGAAATAAGTGTAAAATGTTACTAAAATATATCTTAAAGAAGAAGATACCCTAATATAACATAAAAATAACTAATTGGTATATTAAGATGTCTTCAAATAAATTTTTGATGTAACTAAAATGTATTTGAAATAATATAATCTAAAAATAAAGCTTTTATAGACCAATAATCAATTGATATCGTAAGCAATAAAAAAATATAATATTTTATAACCTTGAAATAGAAAATTTCGAGAAACGTGATTTTTTTTTAAATTCTAGTATATTAAAGCTCACATGGCAGGATATATTTGTAAATAAATTATATTAAAGTATTTTTGGAATTTGTTTACATTATACGTGTGTGTATGTGTGTGTATATATGTAAATTTCCTTTTATTTTTTACCACAATTTTCTACAAATTTTAAAATAGCAGATGTTAAATTATTTCAAATTTGAATATATAATCTCACATGTGTAAATAAAAATTATAGATGAAAGACAAAATGAAAAAAAAAGGCCATAAATACAAGATATGCTTGATAAAACATAGGAAATTTTTCAAAAATATGGCTTTTATACCATCAATGTGCAAAAATATGATAATTATATATTTTTTAATTTATATGAAAAATTTTATCAAAGAAAAACTTTAAGTATAGGAAACACAATTAGTAGTTAACTAAAATATGGAAGCTAAATATAAACCAAAACACATCAGCCAACACATGGGTATTATTGTAAAACTAGCTTCCACTATTCTCACTCTCAAACCCCAGCCACACAAACTCACTCTCTCTCCAAAACCTAGCTGCACCATCCCCTCCAGCTCCAGCCGGTGCACCCCCCTCCATCTCTAGTGACCCCAATCGAACCCAATCGTTCGAGAGCCTAGCTTCACCCGAGCCCCACCATTCGAACCCAGCTCCAACCGTTCGAGAGCCCAGCTCCGCCTGAGGCCTCAGCTTTGTTCGAGAGCCCCATCAGAGCGTGAGCCCGGGCGCGACACCACCATCTCCACGGAAAACCACCTCCAGCTCCGCCCAGATCCAAAACGACGGGGCTCACATGCAGGGGGTAAGGGTTTCTAGTGGTGGTCGAAGGCAATGAAGGAATGTGGTTCGTGGTTGGAGGTGATACAGGGAAGTGGCCTAGACACAACCCCAGGCGACAGAAAGGCAAGCAACGACTAGGGTTCTTGGTGAAGGAAGAGAAGAAGATGAGAGAGAAGGGAAATGAGGTGGATTTGGTATTTTTTTCTATCTTCAGATCTGTAGTAGCTGGTTACCTTTATGTTCTTTGTGTGTATATTTATGGGGGTAACTAGTTACCTTCCCATTCTTTGTGTGTATATTTATGGGGGTAACTGGTTACCTTCCCGTTCTTTGTGTGTATATTTATGGGGGTAACTGGTTATCTTCACGTTCTGATGTGTGTGTATATTTATGGGTTCTTTATGGTAACTAGTTACCTATGTTACTAAAATCATAGTTACTTCTTCTTCATTTTTTAATGAAGTTTTATTTATTTTTTTCCTTTAAATTTGATGTTTCTTTTCATATTTAATATGAGTAATCTGTCATCCCTCTTATAGTAACTGGTTACCCCTCTTATGGCAAAAAGTTACTACTCTTGGGATAATTGGTTACCACTCCTGGTACATGTTATTTAACATAGCTCTAGGATTTTTTCTTACATAACTGTCAAAAATCATTCAAGTAATTGGTTACCTTACCCAGGATTTGAAAAAAGAAACGTACAATTAAAAATAAAAAATGTTTATACTAAATAAAAAATAATTTTAAACATAATTCAATTACACAAAAAAATTGCAAAACTACCAAAGAAAAATTTAATATAAAATTAGTAATATAAAAAAAACAAATAAACTAAAAAAATAATAATCAAATTACAAACATACCCTTCTAAATTAATAAAATTTAATTAAGAGTAAAACTATAACATAAACCAATTTTTATACAAAATTATGGGAAAATAAATCCATAAAAGTGAAAATTCTCAAAAAAAAGTTATAGATTAGTTTTTTTTTTTACAAACTCTATTAAAAATCTCATATAAAATATAATTTCCTATAAAACATATTTAAGCTTTATAATAAAGTTGAACTATGTTTTATGTGTCTTAAAATTAAATGGGTCATTGTATATGTCATTTTCAGTGTGTCGTGTTTGACACGAAAATAACATGTTTAGTTAAAGGGGTTAAACATGTCATTTTCATTTTAAGTAGGTTGACCTAAAATCTACCTTCTTATTATACGTGTTAAATAGATCCACCAGAAAATGACATAAATTTTTAAATGTTTCATCCAAAACTATCTCTAGTTTGTGTCATGTTGAAAGCTATTAGCCCGCAATATTAAACAAAAATACAAATTTTAAGATTCTTTTATTTTTAATATATAATATTATTGATGCCACAATATATATGTTAACAAAAGAAACTCATCACCCAAAACAATTGAATTCAAGTTCTTGATCATCATGTTGAACGTTTGCGGGTATTGACAACTTGTAAAACAAAGAAAAATGGTAACTTAGAAATTTTAGGACATTGGCGTGGTGTCGGTTCAAGGCACTTCAAGTTAGTAAATTTGTAATTGTTGAATAAAAAAAAAGGGAAAAAATTAATTAAATATAGCTCATCTCAGTGGCTAAGCAGTTGCCCGTTATAGAGTGATTATAGTCACTAGAGTTAAGAGTAAAAGAGAGAGAAAATAAATAGAAGTTTTGCTATAGTAATTAGTTGTCCCTTCCTTAAGTCTCTAGGAAAGTCGTTGCTCTTCCAAACGCAACCTCTCAAAAAGTGTTTCCTCAGGTCAATTGAGGATTGGCGCCCTTTCTTAAATATTTCCTCTTTGACTTTCTTTGTCTAGCTGGTCATTTAATCTGAATGTTAGTCATTTGTGTTTGAGATCATGACCCAAATTTTGTAGGGAAATACACACAAATATTTCAGATTTAAAAAAATATTTAAAAATATGAAATTTGGAAAAAATTACAAAAATAGAGTGGCATAATCGTAAATACATAAGTTTTATTTTTTGTAAACAAAGTTTACAAATTTATAACTATAGATTTATTGTAGCTAAAGTTTACAAAGTTGTAATTAAAATTTACAAGTTTATAAACAACATTTACATATCAAATTGAAAATTGTAACAAGCTGTTACAGAACTTTTATAAACTGTTATCCGTATTTTTGTAATTTTTGTGAAATTCCACATTTCTCAAATTCTTTTGAAATTTACCATGATGTGTATGGGCTTGTGAGTGTCATGTACAAATAAACTTGGACACGTTGGTATAACGGGCCTAAGCCAATTTTTTACCGTTATAATACATGAATTTTTAAAAAATATGGCTTATATACCATTAATTTGCAAAAATATGTAAATTATACTTTTCTTAATTTGTATGAGAAAATTTATTAAAGAAAAACTTAAAGTATGAGAAACACAATTAGTAGCTAACTAAAATATGGAAATGCTATATTTTTTATAATAATTATGTTTTCTTTGATTTCGAAGGTAATTTTATTTTATTTTTTCAATGTTTTATTTTTTCCTTCATTATTAATTATTTTTTTCTTTCATTTTTTCCTTACTTATTTTTTATTTCATTTCTTCCTTTTTTTCCACCATTTTTTCCTTCTTCTTATTTTCATTTTTATTCATTTATCTATTTTTTTAATTTTATTTGTATTGTTTTTTTTCTCATATTTTTTCAGTTTTCTTTCTTTCTTTTTTTCATTTTTTTCCTTCTATTTTTTCTTCAATTTTGTATTTATTATTTTCTCCTTCTATTTTTTTTTCTTTTTCACACATATGAGCTTTTTCTTTCTTTCTTTTTTTCTTCTTCCATTTTTTCTTTTTCTTTTTAATTTTTTTCTACAAATTTTTTCATTCATATTTATTTTATTTTATTTCCATTTTTCCTCTTCTTATTTTCATTTTTATTCATTTATCTGTTTTTTTCCCTTAATCATTTCTTTTGTTTTGTTTTTTTTTCATATTTTTTTGGTTTTCTTTCCTAAGTTTTCTTTCTTTCTTTTTTCTTCATTTTTTGTACTTATTATTTTCTCATTCTATTTTTTTTTCATTTTTTCACATATTTTAACATTACATAATTATTTTACTATTTTTTTATTTATTATCTTTTATTATTGTAATTTTTTTTATAGTTTTTTCCACTATATGTACAAAAATTCAAATAAATTTTTTCAGCACTTTCTTTTTACTGTAACCCTTATAGGAACACCAAAATTTGGAAAGAAAACTAATAAAAATATGAAAACGTGAATGGGTAATCAATTACCCTGATGAGAACATTCAAATCTAGAAAAAAAATTATATGAAGAAGATGGGAGAGAAGAGAAAGGGGTGGATCTGATTTTTTTTTCTATCTTCATATCTGTGGTAACGGGTTATCTTCCCGTTCTTTGTGTGTATATTTTTTGGAGTAACTGGTTACCTGCGACAGTCATAATCCCGTGATCCGTAAGGGGAAAGACCGGGTAAGCTGTGCAATCCCACACCGCCTGGGGAAGGTCAAGTGTGATGATTCTAAGACTGTGTAGGTATGGGACTACACAGTTGAAGAAGGCTTAAATGGATTGATGGGTACTACCTATATCAACAAGATGCATATTCTTTTCGGTAGCCCATCACTTGAGAACTCCAAAGTTAAGCGTGCTTGACCTGGGGTAATTTAGGGATGGGTGACCTCCTGGGAAGTTTTCCTAGGAAGCATGTGAGTGAGGACAAAGCACGCTGAAAAGACTCGTGTTGGTTTGTAAGGCCAGTTGTCATTCCAGAAAGCAGCCATAGTGACGTGGGGCGTTACAAATGGTATCAGAGCCTTGACCCAGCCGGAAGTGTAGCCGACGGGGACGTCAGGCCCGTAAGGGGGGGTGATTGTGACAGTCATAATCCCGTGATCCGTAAGGGGAAAGACTGGGTAAGCTGTGCAATCCCACACCACCTGGGGAAGGTCAAGTGTGATGATTCTAAGACTGTGTAGGTATGGGACTACACATTTGAAGAGGGCTTAAATGGATTAATGGGTACTACCTATATCAACAAGATGCATCTTCTTTTCGGTAGCCCATCACTTGAGAACTCCAAAGTTAAGCGTGTTTGACCTGGGGTAATCTAGGGATGGGTGACCTCCTGAGAAGTTTTCTTAGGAAGCATGTGAGTGAGGACAAAGCACGCTGAAAAGACTCGTGTTGGTTTGTAGGGCCAGTTGTCATTCCAGAAAGCAGCCATAGTGACGTGGGGCGTTACATTATCTTCACGTTTTTTGTGTGTATATTTATGGGAATAACTAGTTACCTTCACGTTCTGATGTATGTGTATATTTCTGGGTTCTTTATGGTAATTGGTTACCTACCTATGTTACTAAAATCATACTTACTTCTTCTTCCTTTTTTAATGAGTGTTATTCCTCTATTCACTTTGTTATACCCAGATTTCGAGCCATGGGAGTTGTGACCTCGAAAGTTGGATTCATAATGAATGAACTCGTAAAGTCTGGAATATGTTCCAGATCTAAACATCGAGCCTGCGAAGCAGAGATGAATTCGGAGATGATAACCTCGAAATCCTCATAAGCTCGAAAGATAGACCCCGGGGTACATCTGTTCTCGGGATGGCCTTGGATTAGGGCTCCGAGCCTGACGCGCATACGAGCTCGAAGTCATATGGCCTCGGGAGATGTTACGAGCTCGAAGTCATGTGGCCTCGGGAGATGTTATAGCTCGAAAGCCAATGAAAAATCTGGGAGAATAGGGCCTTGGTGATATAGGATAATAACTTTGAATATCCTAATGAGTCATCTATAAGAGACACGGTCTACATTTATTACTGTAAATCTCCTACAATCAAGGGATATTATTTGTTCAGTTTTACGCCCCCTGATTTTCAGGGGACGTTTCCTTGTATATCGGATTGCAGGCATTTAATGCCATTTAATTTATTTGCATATATAGAATAACTTCCCGAAATATGTGGGATAATATTATGAAATCTTCTCTATAAATAGAGAGGTCATGCACCATTGTAAAGGACCGAATTTTGGTGATCTTGAGAAAAAACTCTGAAGAATTCATCCTTGAAGAATTTTCAGAGATCATCTTAAGTTTAATAACAAAGACTCATGGACTAGGCAGATTTAATTGCTGAACCACGTAAAAAATCGTGTTTGTATTATCGTATTTTTATTGGCCATTACTGATTATTGCTTACGTGCTCTTCTTTCACTGTTGACGAAAAATAGCGTCAATAGTTTGGTGCTTTCATTGAGAGCCTTAAGCATTCAGTCCCTGAGTAAGTTATGGCCACTAATAATTAGAACGCTCCTGAAAAGAATTACCCAAGACGTCCTGGGAAACAACCAATGGAAAACCCAGATGTCGAAAAAAGAAGTGGATCTTCCGATTCTCGGGGACCACCTGCTCCACCAAGGGATGAGGATATGTATTACAATCCTGAGCGGTATGTTCCCATTGTGGAACTTGAGAACCGGCAACTGAAACAGCAGTTGGCAGAGGCCAACAAACAGAATGAGGAGTTGGCAAGGATAGCCGTAGAGACGCAGGTGGTTCAGCCCCCGCCTCCGCGTGAAAACCAAGCCCCTCCTCCAAGGGACGTACACGTTCCTCCCCGCAGACCCCGTGGGCGTCCACGGAAAGATGCTGCCACAAGAAGGCCGGCTCAACCTCCGGCACCAGCAGAGCCATCTGCTCCCCCTAGGCCCTAGAGAAGTACTCGGGCTAGGGCCCCGGTTAATCCACCTGTAGAAGTACCTGCAGGAACTGAGAATAACCGAGCCCCTGCAGAGGCTCGGACTCAAATCCCTGGGAGCGCACCAAATGCAACCAACCCATCTCGGGCAAGCTCCGGACCGTCTAGGCTGCGAAATGGATGGCAGCCACCGTCACCCATACGATTCCCTCCATCTCCTATAAGATATCCTTCACCCCCTCGCAGGAATGCTCAACCAATTCGAGATCAGGGCGAGAGGCATACGGGAGGGAGACAAGGAAACGGGGAAGCTTTCCAGGAGTGGAGAGGCGCCCCATCAGAAAAAAGTCAAACATCTCGGTCTCGCACGGCGGAGACGAGGCGGCATGGAAGAGATCCATCTCGAAATAACTATGCGACGAGTTTTACTAGTGACGACTCTGGAGATACCCGGTCGGTCAGCAAGCATGATCGAGGTCGTAAGAATACTGGAAGCCGCAGAAATCGCCCCGACCTGCGAGAACACCTGAATCAGAGTCGGGGTAATGTTGACCCGATAAATCCGGACCTAAGGGATCGCTTGAACAGGCGTAAAGATCCCTTACGGAGGCGCGAGCCTGGAATTGTGATCGATGACAACCGATTCCAGACAGTACCTCTCGCGGACCCAGTCCAAGAAAGAATTGATCAGCTTGAAAAGGCTTTTAGGCTTTTGAAAAATTAGCAAGAGCACGATCGATATGAAGATTCTGACGAGGAGCTCGAGCCGTTTGTTCCCCATATTTCCAACACTCCATTTCCCCAAGGGTTTCAGATCCCCCACGTCCCAACGTTTGAGGGAAAGACCGACCTGTGCAGTCATCTGAATACGTTCAACACCATAATGAAAGCCAGTAACGTGGGTTACGAGCTCAGATGCATGTTGTTTCCAGCATCATTGACAGGACCAGCCAAAAGCTGGTTCGAAAAATATAAGAGGCACTTAATAACTTCTTGGGAGCAGTTGTCTAAAGACTTTAAGAAGCAGTTCAGAGCCATGATGGGGGTTAGAACAGAGGCATTGTAATGCCCCAACTCCTGGGACCGTTACGGTGTGCCTTGTAAACAGTGCTAAACTCGATAATCGAGTCGTTTGGCCAAAATCGTGAACTAAGTATGATTAGCGGTTTAGGGATTAAATATTTTGGTTAAGATGTAACGTTTCACTAGAACGTTTAATATATACATTGGGATCCTGAAAATATAATTTCAGAGTTTATTACAGAAAATATTTACAACAAGTCGTTCTAAGCGGCAAAACAGGGTTCAACCTTAGTTCCACTTTAAACCTCGGTTGTGGCGGACGAGCAGCTGCATATGTACACGTCATCACCTAAGCTCTCCAACTCAAGGATGGTCCAGCTTCCTCCTGCCTTTACCTGCACCACGTAGCACCCGTGAGCCGAAGCCCAGCAAGAAAACACAATAAAGCATGATATAATATCAACAACGATCATAATAACCATTCAGGACTATCAGTCCAAGCAAATAGGTGACAATAGCCAAAAGTCACAATAATGAGCATCGCTCCTTCTAGCCATGTGACGATAGGGTCACCAGGGATTAACCGATAAGTGATTCTTTCATAGGTTTGATTAGGACAGGTGCAAGGTGATTAGTCACCAACATAACCTTCCTCACGACTCTAGAGTCAAAACTATGGACAACGTCCCTTAGCCATGTGACAAACGGTCACCGGGGTCATATACCTTGGCTATAGTCATCTGGTCGTAGACCAGGCAAGCGCTTATAAGTTCTTCAACCTTAGGGTCGGTCTAGCATCAATGCCATAGAGCCATTCAATGCGTGATTCTCGACTTTAGGGTCGGTCCCTGACTAGTAAGTGTCAATCACAAGCAAGTCATGCTACCAATCGTATACCACATGTTCGATATCCATAAACAAGGTATTTAGCATGCTTACTAAACAGATACCAGTACAATTAGGACCATGCACAATCACAGAGGCTCAAGCTCTGAACAATATCATACCCAGTATACAAAGCATGTCCTAATCACATGTTTCTCATGCATCATATGCAATAAATCCAGCAATCTAACATGCACCAATAACAGCCATGCATGTCACATTTAATAGTCAACCAACATGCATCAAGAATAGCCATGCATGTCATACATAATAATCAACCGACATGCATCATAATAACCATGCATGTCATACATAATAATCAACCAACATGCATCATAATAACCATGCATGTCATACATAATAATCAACCGACATGCATCAATAATAACCATGCATGTCTCATATACACAGGGTGCAGTTTTCTTACCTCAAAGTCGAGCTAGAACGATTAAAAGAACGACCCTTGAGAACGATCAACTTTTAGTCCTTTAGCGGTCACCTAGTCATAACCAAATATAAGGTATCATTAATAAAAATGATCAACATAAGTTCCCCAATCAATATCTAGCCTCCGGAACACCAATCCCCACTTAACCGGGTACTAGGTTCAACCCCGAGGCTTATGGCTTGAATCCCCAAGCTAAAAACATGTTTTTGGTCAAAATGGCCTTAAGGGCCGCGACCCTACCCTGCTGCGCCACGGCGTGCCCTCAAACAGAGAGGGCTCTCCCTCTGCCAGACGCCAAGGGCCGCGGCGCACCCCTGCTGCGCCGCGGCGCCCAGCCCAGACCAGCAATACGGCCACACGCACCAGAAATTTAACCCTGCGTTTTCCCTCTCAAACCAACCTCTCAAATCAACTCCAAACCTCCTCCAATCATACAATTAAACCCCCAAATAACACCCATAGCTCACCCTCATCAAATCCCAATCAAACCAACACAAAAACTCCCTTTGATTCCCACTTTCTACATCAAAAAATCATGAGCTGAAAACTAAAACGAAAACAGAGCAACACCTGAAACCAAAGTCTAAAACTCACCTTGAAACCGGTTTTGGACCTCCCTCTCAAGTTGAATCAAGCCTCCAACCCAGCCTTAAGCTTTCCTAGCTTGAAACCTCTCCTAGAGCTCAAGAACACCAAAGGAGAAATGAAGAAGATAATGTACGGGAAGGAGTAAGCAAGTCTCTGTTTTGTTCTGTTTTAATCTACCACTTTCTACAGCCAGCAGCCTTTTAAATCATATATATCCACCCCTAAAATGACCAAATTACCCTTGTGTCATCTTAAGCCTCTAAAACCATTCTAGGGGTAAAATTGGTACTTTTTGCTTAACCCGTTAATCATAATTAACGCTTCCCAATTCCCGCTAATCTCAATATCCTCAAACACCAACAACTCATATCCTGTTACCCTAAAATCCCCGGTAACGCTATAATCATTAATATCACCCCGAGACTCACCCCGAGCCCCGAGCTTAAACCCGTTATGACTAGACCGAACACTTACATCTCATGATCGTCTCATGTCGATAGCTCGAACCAATCCACCTTATAATGTGGCTATATTAATTAATCACAATCATGCACCCAAAATATACAATTACGCCCACAGTGGCCAAATTACCAAAATACCCTCACAATAATAAATTCTCTCATATGCATGCATTCACCATCATATAATAATATAATTCACGTAAACATGCATATAATCATCAAATACTATAATAAATCAATTATGGCTCTCCCGGCCTCCTAATCAAGGTCCTAAACCTTATTAGGAAATTTGGGGCATTACAGGCATCAACCCTAACTAACGTTCGGCAACAACCGGGCGAAACGTTAAAAAGTTACCTCACAAGGTTTAATCTGGAAGTTGCCCGAGCTCGAAACGTAGATGACAGTGGACACCTAATGGCTGTCCAAGCCGGAGTAATGCCAGGGAGTGCCCTCTGGGACGATATGCAAAGGAAACCGGTGAGGTCCATAACCGAGTTTAACAGACGAGCGCGGAGGTTTGTCAA